>NC_136064.1:60807691-62061515 GCF_964261635.1 Lissotriton helveticus
GGCATGTGTGTGTGTAAAATGAAACTTTCAAAAATTCACTTTTGTGCATTTTTGAAAGTTTTAGCAAATTACCATGATGTTCAACTTCATGGTAATTTACCTCTTCCTATTTGCGAATTCGCAAAAAAATAATATTCATGCATTGCATTTAAGAAATCACAAATTGCGATTTCTTAAATGCAATCGCAATTTAAGAAATCGCAACATAATTGAGATTCCTTAAATTGCGAAAAAATAAAAAACATGATGCAGCCCAAAAAAGGAAATTGCATTCGCAACCGGCCGAATTTTGCGATTCGCACCTTTTGCGAATGCAATTTACCTTGATGCATGTGGGCATAAGAGACTGGAAGACCAACTTGGACAGGTGCATGTTTCGTGAGAAGACTGTCTTTTTGGCCCGAGGCTGCCCTGGGAAGTGGTCCCGGATATGGGGGCCTTGGAATCGCTACAGGGGTGACATCTGTACCCCACCACTGCAATCAGCCTCTGATGACAAGCTCTCTCCTTTAACTATCCCACTGTATGCATTGTGCTGTATCATTGCAAATTGTATGTGCCTAAGTGAATTGCCCACCTAATTGTAATGTGCTCTATTTGCTAAATGAAGTTGATGTTTATTAATAAAAAGAGTTTAAAAAATAAATAAATAAATTGAAATGAGGGCTGCATTGGCTACTCATCCACCATTAGCTTCTTTGCTTGCTGCATAAATATTGCATCTTTTATTTCAAAGATTTCGTAAGACCTAGACCTCATTCACTGCATGTGGACCTTAACAGGAAGCATTTTTATTGACGCAGGACCATTTTAAACAAGACATGCTCTATGTTGAACAGTAGAGGGTGCAGGCATTGGTTGGGCTAGAGTGTGGGACCCAGGGTATCACAGGAGTAGTTGTGCAGAGTGGAACCTACTTATGTCTAATTCCCCTCCTGGGGTATAAGCCATCAACCAGACTCTCCATCCATCTCTGCCGTGGTCTTTTTTTCAATCTGACTCCAGGTGTAACCCTTTTCCTTGCAGTCAGCCTCAAGGCCTTAACACAAGGTTTTCCTTGGCCTTCCTCTTTTCTGTCCCCCTGAAGACTTCCAGGTAAGAGCTTCCCTTGTGTTATTTGGCACAGGCATGCGGAGGATGTGACCTATCTAGTCCCAGCATCTTTTCATAATTTCTTCATTAGCAGGGAGTTGGGAAGCCTGCTGCCAAAGGTCATTGTTGCTGATAGTGATTGGCCAGAGGATTTGGGGTATTTTCCTCAGATAGGTGTTGATGAAGGTTTGTTCTTTTTGTGGTGGGCAAATTTTTTCCTACTAATTTCTGCTCCATATAGAAGGACCGAGTTTACGAGGGTGTTAAAAAGCCTGATCATGGTTTGCAGTGTTATGTCTTTGGAGCACCAGATCTTCTTTAACCCGTTCGGTGCTGCGGAAGCCCTCTGACATCCCATGTGATGGTAGGCATGTGCGGAGGACGGCCGGGGGACATCCGAACCCCGCCCACTGATTAAAACGCCCTCACCGGGGCGGAATTCGCACCGCGGTCAACGGGTTAGCTGAATAAAGGCACCCCCTGATTTGCTGATTTTTGTCATTACGTCAGAATCTGTGCTGACCTCTTTGTCTATGACCCCCAGGTAGGAGAACCTCTCATAGTGCATTAGCTGCAAGAGTGACTGCAGTCATGCTGGCTGTGTTAGCCTTCAGGATTTTAGTTTTTCCCCAGTGGATGTTGAAGCCAAGTTGAGATGGTGAGGTTGCTACATTGTCGGACTTCTCTTGCACCTGCAGATGGGTATGAGAGAGTAGAGTCAGGTCATCTGCAAATTCCAGGTCGTAGAGCTGTGTACAAGGGGTCCAATGGATCTCATTTCTTCTCCTTGCTGTGGATGTCTTCATGATCCAATCTATAGCAAGCAGGAAGGAAAAAGGCAATAGAAAACAGCCCTGGCGGACTTCGGTCCTCACATAGAAGGCTTCAGTGCGTTGTAGGCCATAGACTACCTTGCAGGCCATTCCCTTGTAAGAGTTCCTGATGATTCTTATGAGTTTATCTGGCAAACCGTAGTGGTGGAGGAGTTTTCAAATAGTCTCTCTGACCATGCATTTGAATGCCTTCCCATAGTCCATGAAGTTGACAAAGATGGTGAGTTCCATTCCATTGACTGATCAATGACGATTTGCAGTGTTACTATCGGGTCTCTTCGTGATCTATCTTTTCAGAAGCCAGCTAGCTGGTCTCGCATCTAAGCATTCACTTGTTCCTTGATTCTGCTCAGAATAAATCAGTTGAATACTTTACCAGGGTTTGATAGAATAGTCATTCGTCTGTAGAGTGGCACATTTACTCGGGTGACCTTTCTTCCAATCTTGATGAGATATTTCTCCTTCCATTCTGATGTCACCTTTTCCTCTTCCCAGATCCTTTCAAGCATGGAGTAGAGCATGTCTACTGATGTTTCAATGTCTGCCTTCAGGGCCTCAGCAGGAATGTTGTCAGGTTCTGCTGCCTCCCTATTTCTCAGCTGTTTGATGGCTTGTCGTATTTTTTCCTTGGTTTGTCTGCTACTGTGAATTGGCAAGTCCTTGTCAGTTGGCTGCATTTCTGGTGGAGACTGCTGCACAGGCTGGTTCACCAGTTCTTCAAAGTGCTCCACCCATCTTTGTTGTTGGCCTTCATTACCTATGATTGTCTTGCCAGCTTTGTCTTTAACAGGTCTTTCTGGTTTGCAGTATCAGCTTGAGACACTATTATGTTGTAGGGTTCTTTCATGTTTCCCTGGGTTGCTGCTTCCTGGGCCTCTATGAAAAGCCCATCGATGAATATTTACTTGTCTGCTCCTAAGCATCTCCATGCTTCCTTATTGGGTTTGGTGTATTCGCCTTGAGCTTTTGCTTTTTCTGCTCTTGTTGACTGCAGCTTTTGTTTCCTTTCTCTCATGGATTTTGAAGAGAGTCTAGGTGGAGTGAGATTCGTCTGGCAATGCACTTATTTACAACTCAGGGCAGTGGAAGATAAAGTGATTTGCATAAATCTGTTGCCTGTTTCCATGAAATTAGTTTGGTTCTTGATATAAGGGTTGGTTTTTCCTTGTTTACTGTTCAACAGTTACTATAGTAGCAGACAATACATTTGGAAAGTTTGCTTTTCAATATAGAATTCTGCTGATGTTAATCATTGGTAGATCTCTATTCAGCATTCATTTTAATAGCTGAAGCAAATATGACACATTTATTGATATTTGTCCATTGATATGATTGTATCTTGAACACAAAAGTGTTCCAGTAGAAATGTGTGACCATGGTGTTGGTTTCGAGAAAGACAGTTTGATAGATATGAATCATGAATTGTCACCAATCCAAAAATATGTGCTGCTTTATTTTTTAAAGAAGATATTTTTTCCGTATTATTGATTTTCTATTTTCTAAACAATATTTTATTCAATGTATATTTGACCATTATTAACAATATACATAGTTCTTCTTTTCTTTGGTCACAGCTAGATTGCCTCCAAAGAGTTCCGCATACACTTTGGGCCTGGTTCATCATTTTGTGGACAGCTGTTGTTCTGCCAGTGGAACAGATTAATTTACGCTGCCCCTCTAGTGGAGGGCAAGGACCTGCCATCACTGCAGTTCCTTCCAATGTATTTTGCTGTTTGGTGCAGAGCTGCATCAACATGATGCAGCCATGCACCAAGCAGTTTTATTTTTTTATATTCAGAAAGAAAATCCTGAAACAGGATTTTAAAAAAATAAAACAAATTAAGGGAGTTGTCTCCCATGGGGAGGGGGTATTATTTCTATTTTACTGTCCTTCACAGCCAGGGTTTGCCTGGCAGTGTCAAACTGTAAAAAACTAGCTTTATGTCCGTCCATTCTGATTGGGTGAGTGGATATATAGCCATTTATCTGACTTTTCTTACACCGTTGGGATGTCTGAGAGGTTTGTCTATGTCCTTAGCCAGACCTGTAGTCCACCTGAATCTAAATCAGGCGGGTGTACCATGTTATTGGTGGTATGCATACTCTGTTGCAATGGGGTATATATATATCGCTAACATATACATTTTAGCCCTTATTTCTTTTATCTATTACACTTTTCACTAATTGTGTCTGACTAGAAACAATTTGGGTCTTCAGAAGAATACCACTGTCAAATGGGAAGGTGCTTCCACACAGAAGATACAGGCAGGTAACTAGAGAGAATAAGCTTTATTGTATGCACAGCATACTACAACTATTATCTCCAAACTCAACTGGATTACAGTAGTTCATTCTAGAAGTTTGTGATACCAAGGTTCAAATGCTCTAGTCCCTTCTACAGATACAGTGATAGGAATGGCAGATACCACAGCCACCACCCATGAGGGAATATCCTCTGCTGAATGTGAGCCTGGTTTGGGAGTGTGGGGGATCAATCATATCATTTGTAAAGCGCACTACTCACCTGTGAGGGTCTCAAGGCGCTGGGGTGGGGAATGCTGCTACTGCTCGAAAAGCCAGGTCTTGAGGAGTTTTCTGAAGGTCAGCAGGTCTTGGGTCTGCCGTAGGTGGATGGGGAGGGTGTTGCAGGTCTTGACGGCGAGGTGGGAGAACGATCTGCTGCCGGAGGTCGCTCTTGGGAAGCGGGGGACTGTGGCTCCGCCGACCTCGCCCTCGCCACAGTCCCCCTGTTTGCATTTGTCACCCCGATTGGGACAGTTATGCCCAGTCGTGGGTCCCATGCTCTCCTGGTCTCTTGAGCAAAGCTAGCCCGGCTGAATAGTGGTGAAACCAAGAAACCGGTCCTAGGATGCTTGTTTCCCGTCCAGGGAGGACCTGGCCTGGCAGTTCGAGCTGCGCAGTTCCCATGGGGAACAGGGTCAAGACTGATTTGCATATGGCTAGGTTTAAACTGGAATGTCACGGGAGCAAAAAAATAATGGGTTTAGGCCCAGATCTCTGTACTGGGGTGAATGTTTGACTTTGTCCAATATTCTGTCCAACAATTGTTCTTTTTAACTTACTGTTCTTGAGCAGCTGGAGTTACAGAGGGTAACCCCTTAGTAGCCTCTGGTAGCTGAACCAATGTGGGACATAGGCACATCAAATTGGTTTCCCTGAGGAGTACCAATTTGCAGCTTGTACGGCCTCTCAGGATAATGTGTCAAACAACAGGAGGACATTTGTGAACAAAGGGGAATGTCACAACTTTACTTGTTGTCAGGGATCTTCAGCCTTAGACCAACCTTCAAAGAGTTTGTTCCAATAATCACCTTGGTTATTAAAGGATCTAGACACTCAACACGTGTGCCTTTGGCCTGCAAGGAACATCAGATACAAGACCTACAAAGGCTACTGAATGTGGTCCTCCATTTTTCCACATGTTTATGGAGATAATGAGATTCAGCTCCAAGTAGCTGAATGATCACCTGTTGTACGAATCAAGGATTCCTGCAGGAAAACCATTCCCCTGCCCTTTCACACTGCCTGCTGTAAAAATTCATGATCCTCAAAGTGTAAGTAGGTGTACTATCTTGGTACCATACTATGCTTTATAAATGGCACAGGGCACCCTGGATGTAACTCCAGTGTCAATTGGGAGTCAGTTGAATGCTTTCGGTGTGGGTTTGATATGCTACTGTCTACAGTGGTGTAGGCACAATCTAGCAGTCTGGTTTTGTATGCTTTGTAGCCTGATAATGAGTTTATCTGGAGAGGTCAGCAGTGTGAATCAAGTTACAATAATCCAGAGGTGCCTTAACCCACTTCTTTGCTGGAGTACCGCCGCTGGGTTTGGAGTAGTGGAAGGATTTCACAGACTAAAAATCACTAAAGATTGGTTCCCTTCACTACTCAATGAATCGAGGAGTCAAAGCTCTGAGTCCAAAACAATGCCTACACTGTTTACTAGCATTTGGGTGAGCGCTATTGACACTTCCATTGTAGGAGGTGTTTAGGCAGTTTCATCAATCGAACACAGAATTGTCTTCAGGCTGCTGAGATTTGTTTAGACGGTATTCTGTTACCAAACCATGAAATCCCAGG
Organism: Lissotriton helveticus; assembly: GCF_964261635.1. Lineage (NCBI taxonomy): Eukaryota > Metazoa > Chordata > Amphibia > Caudata > Salamandridae > Lissotriton > Lissotriton helveticus. The sequence continues at coordinate 60,813,721 of NC_136064.1, forward strand.
CATGATTTCCAGGTTTGCGCAATTGGGCAGAAGGGATGATACGACAAAGCATCCTTCATTGTCATCTTTGCCTGAGCCCTAAGGCCCCACTCTGGAACATTTGGGATTTGGACACAGAGTAGTGTGGTCCCACTTTCCCCTGTTTATCAGTAAGGAAGATCCTGCTGAAGTATGGCTCCATTTGTATTGCCTTTTTTAAAACTTCATGACCTTTGCAGTATGGTAAACTATTTAAATAAAACAGGCAGTCTTGCAAGCCATTGGGTGTTCACAGCCCTAAATATGGGGAATGGCAAATATGGTGTTATTTGTTCAATCCTCTTTGTAGTATATCCTAAAACTTTCTATGTGAGTTAAAAGAAATGGTTTTAAAGAACCGTCCCTTTCCTGCTTGTATCTCTTCCCTTGATCAATCTGCATGAAACTTTCAAGTTTGAAGCAAAGTTGAAATGCATTTTTCTCAACTTTTTTACATTATTACACTTGTATCTTCAGGCCAGATGTAGCTGTGGGATTAGAGTACTTTGCTATCAAAAATACAGGTGCAGATAAAAAAATGAATTATCATCAAATCTTAAAATGAAAAGAAACACAAAGCATTACAGTCCAAAAGTCAAACAAATTACCCACAAGAAAATCACAGAAGAATAATATAACTCCTCATCCACAGCACTAAATCCAGGGGGATACAGCACTGCCAAGTTATCACTCAGCCCAGTGTGAACAAAAGTGCTGAAATTCAGATCTCATTACCTGCCAATGTTCATTTCTGGAAGCCAGATGGGCTGGTTGGCCAGGATGAAGAACTTTATTGGCCACACAGTCCATCTTGAACAAGTATTCTAAAGGTCAGTTAAATTAGCAGACCACATAGAAGAAGATGGATGGGAGTGGGTTTAGGTGAGCCATATGGGACACTGTTGGACAACTAGAGCAATATTACCACCATCCACTTGAGAACTTTCCAACACCCAAAGTAGGTTGTTTGTCCTTCAATAATCAGCTGGAATAAAGCCCTTGATTTTCCGTATGATGTGTTGTTGTTGCTTATAACACTGTATATTTAGCTTGAGAGCAAGATGATGTTCAAGAATTTATCTTGATGAGCAAACTGCGGAGAAATGATTCAGTCACTCCTGAGTAGAAAGATGGCAATCAGCAGAAATAGTAACTATTCCCTCTCCAGAAGGTACCTCCATAATATTGTAGGAATCCTCTCAGCATCAATATTACCTAGTCATCCACCAAAGTACATAACAATCCTAACATTAGACTCCATTGAGTAAATAGGTGTACTATTGGATACTGATGTTTAGAAATATGCCCATCAGCCACAACTAGGTTGATAAACCAGTTGTCCTCATGGATTACTACGCTGATACAAGTAAGGAGCAGGTGACCCCATCTTAACAATTATATAATTGAGCGGTAAACAAGTCCCTTCACTGGAATCTTCATGTGGTGCTGCATGATTTTTTTTTTTTTTAAGTATCTATTTAATTTTTTTTGCTATTTTCTATAGCACAACTATTGCTCAATGGCGTTAGAGCAATATAAGCGAGAATGGGCGTTAGTGTTGACTAAATATCAAACAATAATTAAAACTATAAGCAAAAGAACTATGTAACAAAAAAAAGCAATGAAGATTTTATTTTGGGGTTTAGAAGAAGTGTTGACCAAATTGTCGCTGGAAGAGTAGGACTTTCAGTTTCTTTTTGAAGGTAGCCAGGTTTTGGGTCATGTGTTGAGTTGGGGGAAGAGAGTTCCAGCGCTTGGTAGCGCTGATAGAGGACTGGTGTATACACCACTCTTGTTTCCATGACAGCAGCTTGAGAAGGAGGGATTCAACATACCCAACTCCTTTTAGTCATCAGAAATTTTCCATTTATTTTAGCTAGAATGCAGGGTATGTTTTTGTGTACGGCTCTGTGCAGGCAGTCTTCAATTGCACTTTTGTGTTGGGGTGGAGCCAATGAAGAGGGCAAGGACAGGAGCGATGTAGTCAAATTTCTTGCATCCCAAAGCAAAGTGGGAAGCTGTCCGAAGAACAAATCTGAGAAAGACTAGGTGAAATGTAGGGAGACTGAAGAAAAGGAAGTTCCTGTAGTCCAATATAGGGAGAAAAATCATCACCTGTACAACATATTCTAAGTCTTGGTCATGGATGAACTGCCTTTGCACACAAAGTAGCCTGAGTTGGTAATGTGATTTCCTAGCTTGTGGGTAGATATGAGCAGGATGGTAATGGTGAATCCCAGTGAGTTGGTACTGTCCGCAACAGCTGGTGTGCAAACCAGGGGTGAATAAAAATCAATCCATTCTTGGCAGGCAGCAGGATTTTTTATTTTTTTTTTAAAACCTTTATTCGAAAAAAACAAGGAGATACATGCGCAGGCCCACAACCATCATGGCCGGCCGCAAAACAGTCATCCAAAAAACAGGAGAGAGGCATATCAATCGGCAAACAGGATATGTAAAAATACACCAAACAAGGTCGCGGGTATCGTAACAAAGGATATGAGGTTTTCATTTTTAAATGTTCAAAGGAGATTAGGGGCTGTCACAACAAGGATACAGCACCACACGCAAAAAGCACAAAAGACATGGGGGACATACCCCAATGGCGAACTGAGGCAGGCAATGACTATAGCGACTAAATAATCAAGACAACCGAATCAATAATATCGAACAACAGGTCATGATACAATCAACAACATTTCCAGGTATCACCCCAGAAGTCCCACCCCAGAAAAGGGAAAGACAGGGGCTTAAGAAAATGCCCAAGAAAAAGAAGGTGCAAAGCCAAGGGACAGCTAACCCTACAAAAGAGGAAAGAACCCTCCCAAAGTTAGAAAAGAGCGAAAGGGACCATAGAACAAAATAAACTAAAATAACAAACCCCCCCCACACCCGCCACCCTGCACCCCTGTGATGGCTACGGCCTAGCCCATAAACAGCGTGCCTGTCGCCCCGGAACTGCCCCAAAGAAGGGAAAAAGTACAGCAAGTACAAGAAGTGGAGGAGGAGAGAATGAAACAACGAAGGAGGTAAGGATCAACGGAAGAAGAAGACAACAACAAATATGTACCCGGCCGCCCGCTCCCGGCCCCACACCCGACATGATACCAACGGTCGTTGCAATCAGTGTCCCGCTCGTGTAGTACAGTCCCAGCAATGGAAGAAATAGCGACCCAAAAAAGCTGTCTTAACCTTGCCCCCTGCGATCATGTAGGTCGATGGAGTCCAACCGTCCGGCCAGTGCCGTGGATGAGAGGGGCACCTGAAACGGCCAGCACAGGATAGGGGGTCGCCAACAAAAGTCCACGCAAACCACCGTTACAGGTCCAAGAGTGATACAGACATAAACAGGGCTGTGCAACCGTGCGTCGGAAGCAGCAGGCAGGAGCGACAACAACAGTCTCCGGAAGAGATGAAAAGTCACACCACCAGCACATAAAGGGGATGACGAACATGGCGCCCAGGGATGATACACCAGCCAGTGTATGAAACCACGAACTCCAGACCTCCCCCAGACCCTCGTGGCCGGCATGTCAGCAAAATCAGATCCATAATCTGCCAACCTCACTATAGGCACCTCGGTATGGAAATCAACAGGAGCTGGCTCAGAGTGTGGCGCAGTGTGCAGCACTTGGGGGCGACCACAGCCCGTAGGAGAAATAGCATCAAGCCTGCACCCCAGATCTCGGGCATGGGCACGAAGAGCAACTCAAACTGCCTCCAGAGCACTCAGGACAGCACCGGTCCCAAGCGGTTTCCCAGAAAGAGAGGGTACCGCAGAGTCTTCCACACCAGGCTCACGGATGAATGGCAGCCCGGGAAGCCGATCGCCATCTTCACTCGCAGCCCACAGACCCCTACGCCGACCCTCCGCTTGTGACCATCGGGCCAGAGACAGGGGGGCGACTGTGGACATCGCGGTGCAGGCTTATTCGTTTACAGCTAACATCCGGACCCCAAGTGAGCTCCAAGGATTCACTGTCGGACGCCGAGGTGCAGTGTAGAAAATGGCGTCTGTCACTGGCCGAGACAACAAAGAACCCGCGCCGACCACTTCCAAGCCGGGCGATGGTGCAGAGTGGTTCCAGCAGATACAATGTATCTAGGCGCACAAAATCCCAGAGCGGGCTGCGGTGCTGCAGCGACGAGTACAACTCGGCAGCCTCTCACCAGAAGATCGGCTCCTCCTCCTCCGCGATGACCGCTGCTGCTGTGGTCGCATCCGGCCGGCTCCACAAACAAAGCCCCGGTCTTACTGCCGCTCAGGGCCGGGAAAGGAGCAAAGGCGGTTCACCACCAATATGACACAGAAATCGCCGGGAGACACACCGGCATAATCAGGATAGGTCCCGCATGGCAATCGCTGGGTAGAAGGACAGGATAGCGGACAGGATGATAGGGAAAAGCGCTAGGGTCGGCGGAGCCGATAAACTAGGCGGCCATCTCGATCGCAGGCTAGGCTCCTCCTCCCAGCAGGAGTTTTTCTGTCCGATTAAAAGGAATTCTGTATTAGTTGAGTTTAGTTTTAGGTGGTGGTTGGATTATCCACTTTTGAATTCTGACTTTGGTGTTGGGGAACAGGTAGGTGCCGCTTGGAGAGGAAATCTTGAGGTAGTTCTGAGTATCGTTTGCATAATAATGCTATAGGATACCAGAATTTCAAAGGCTCTCGCAAGTGGTTCTAGATATTCGTTAAACCCAAAAGGGAACAAGAATGAGCCCTGTGGAATCACCTTAGGGTGGCATTTAAGTTTCTACATCCAAACAAACCCAATACCAGACTGCCTGGCCATCACCAAATTTTAACTTTAAAATCCTCACCCCGCACCCCGCACAACTTTCCAATGTTTCCAATGTTTGCCAATAAATGACAGTTCATTGCAATGATGTCTATTCCTTCAAAGAAGGTCCTTTGCCTTTCCTTAAAGTAGCAAGGACATTTTTTTTAAATGATATACAATTCCTATATCTTAACAGTCCTGAAAAAATATGTGAAACTTAGAGTGTGCTCCTTGGTGGACACTACACTCGGTCTACAACACATTCAAAGGTGCACTGCTGTGAACCCCTCAACTCTGACCTGACTGAAGCCTCCTTGTGGTGAGCTACATCTTGTCCCTGCCATTGAGTAACTCATCACAGAGGCCAAGGCTTTCTTAACATCTGCTTTAGAGCTCTAATCCTTTAATCCTGAGCACTACTGAAGCAGTGCAATGATGATGCAATGCTGCCAGAACATCTTGTCCGCCTGGCCCAGCCAACATGGACTCTGGAGCAGCATAATTTGAATCTTACTTCTTGTCTGAGCACAGGAGTTTCACTTTCTTTATAAGTCCACTGGCAGCAGTACCATTACTGAAGCTGTTTCTTTTCTATTTTATTGGTGCTATATTTCTTATAGGTGTGTCCACATAATAAAATAATATTGCACTAACCCGCTCTTCTGCCGTCTCCCTGTCCATCAAAGCACACCAATAACATTCTACATGTATCGCCTATTGTCAATATATATTTATGCAAAGTGCAGGGAGGGTCCCGGGAGCCCCCCCGTACTCAGTCCAGGGGTCTCAGTACAGGGTATTGTGGTGAGAGGGCCTCCTGGGGCCCGCAGCCTTCTTCCACTGCGAAGACCTATTTTACATCACTGCCTATTGCCATTATATATGTTTGCAAAGTGCAGGGAGGGCCCCACCTGGGGAACAGTCAAGAGGTCTCAGGACAGAGTACTGTGTTGAGGGGTCCCCTAGGGCTCGGGCATACCTGCACGCGGGGCCTATGTTACGCCATTGCCATTATATATGTTTGCAAAGTGCCAGATAACAAACCTGTCAAGCGTGCTAGCTCCAATGTTACTTCTTCAGTGTTACCCAGTATGTGATATCTTTGCAGTCCATAGTCATATTCATCGGGTGCTTTTGTCTAGAAGATACATTAAACTATTTAGTAACATTCACCAATCTGGCGTCTAATCCTCTGAATGACTGTTTGAGATTGCTTCATTAATAGCGCTGACCAGGTTCATCTTATTAGCTCCTAAATCCAGTCTGGAAGAACTTGGTCTCATGCCAAGTCCACATTAAATCTCACGCGTCTTCAAGGAACAGACTTAATTTTCCAATATGCAGGAGATCAAATGTCCTGTGAACTAAGGAAACACAGTTTAGCAATCCTGTGGCCACCTGGCTCTGCAGGCTAATTCCAAAGAAATTAGGACACACTACTACTATCAATCTTTCAAATTTGATTCCCAGGTCTAGTTGTTCGCCACACATGCCTAGCTCATTTCCAAGATTCAATTCATCTGACTCCAAGTCTTTGGACAGTAAATAAATGGTTGGACTATAAGAATGTTTCAATTCAGAGGCAGCTAGTGATGTGGCCATCCTTAAGGGAATCAAATTGCCTTCTCTCATGAAGAAAAAAAAATATTTTAATAGCTGTGTGGACTGGCTATGGGGATATCTTACTGATTTTTTCGGTGGTTGGCATCATATCATTTAGCAGACACAATTCATACCCACATAGCCAGTCCGCACTATTTTCAAAGCCAGCTGCATCATTTACAATGCCATCATGTCCAGACATTCCCACTTATCTTGCAGACAAACTTATCATCTCTGGTGGTTCTCGGCGACCCGCAGGCAGGACACCCTCACACTGCAGAATAAGAGATGCAAAGGGAAAAAAATGGAAGTAGGCTTTTTCCATCTATGCATCAAGGATCTGGACCTACAACCCCAAATCCATCAGGCTCACCCCAACACTGCTCCAATTTAGGAAAGATTTCAAGACTCGGCTCTTTGAAGAACACGTCACAATGCATAAATCATCCAAAAACCAGCCACTTCTTCAGTCTCTCCTTGCCTTTATAGAAACCACCGCAATGGAGCGCACACCGCTAGCCCCTCCTCCGGATCGCCCCTCGGGATTCTGGTACTTGTAGTTCAATAGTGGATCACCCAGGTGGGTGCAAGTCGGTACTTGTTGGACTGATGAATCTCTAGACCCGATACATGTCCCGGGTTTTTGGGTATCGCCCGAGACATGGCTCGGGTTTCGGGATAACTTCCCTCATCAGTAGAGAAATGGTTAGGGGTGGAGGAGAAGGCCGCCAAACAACCGTCAATGGCCTCGATGCCCGAACCGGCATGCAGGGCAGCATCCAGGAGCCCGTCGGCTCAAAGCTCAAGGGAGCCAATTAATAAAAACCACCGCAATGGAGCGCACACCGCTAGCCCCTCCTCCGGATCGCCCCTCGGGATTCTGGTACTTGTAGTTCAATAGTGGATCACCCAGGTGGGTGCAAGTCGGTACTTGTTGGACTGATGAATCTCTAGACCCGATACATGTCCCGGGTTTTTGGGTATCGCCCGAGACATGGCTCGGGTTTCGGGATAACTTCCCTCATCAGTAGAGAAATGGTTAGGGGTGGAGGAGAAGGCCGCCAAACAACCGTCAATGGCCTCGATGCCCGAACCGGCACGCAGGGCAGCATCCAGGAGCCCGTCGGCTCAAAGCTCAAGGGAGCCAATTAATAGAAACCACCGCAATGGAGCGCACACCGCTAGCCCCTCCTCCGGATCGCCCCTCGGGATTCTGGTACTTGTAGTTCAATAGTGGATCACCCAGGTGGGTGCAAGTCGGTACTTGTTGGACTGATGAATCTCTAGACCCGATACACGTCCCGGGTTTTTGGGTATCGCCCGAGACATGGCTCAGGTTTCGGGATAACTTCCCTCATCAGTAGAGAAATGGTTAGGGGTGGAGGAGAAGGCTGCCAAACAACCGTCAATGGCCTCGATGCCCGAACCGGCACGCAGGGCAGCATCCAGGAGCCCGTCGGCTCAAAGCTCAAGGGAGCCAATTAATAGAAACCACCGCAATGGAGCGCAAACGGCTAGCCCCTCCTCCGGATCGCCCCTCGGGATTCTGGTACTTGTAGTTCAATAGTGGATCACCCAGGTGGGTGCAAGTCGGTACTTGTTGGACTGATGAATCTCTAGACCCGATACATGTCCCGGGTTTTTGGGTATCGCCCGAGACATGGCTCGGGTTTCGGGATAACTTCCCTCATCAGTAGAGAAATGGTTAGGGGTGGAGGAGAAGGCCGCCAAACAACCGTCAATGGCCTCGATGCCCGAACCGGGACGCAGGGCAGCATCCAGGAGCCCGTCGGCTCAAAGCTCAGGGGAGCCAATTAATAGAAACCACCGCAATGGAGCGCACACCGCTAGCCCTCTCCTTGCCTTTATGCTTGTCTTTGATTCTCCACAGTGGACTGCTGTCTTTTGGATTGGTTTGCCCTTTAGAAATACTGCAAACAGACCAGCTGAGTCAGGCATAAGTAGATATTTATTATGCCTTTTGACGGACATTAAAGCTGACAGAAGCAGCCCGCAGGAAAAATGTAGTAAGTCCATCAAAGCCCTTAATTGTCATCTAAATGGTCTGTAACATTGAATCCCTCCAGTGAGAAGGAGTGCTGTCATGTGTGATGCCATGCGTGATATAAGGCACCTGATAGACATGTTCTTCAAAGCAATAGTTTCTTGTGACACGGTAACAGACATGCAGATATCCTTTACATCCTGCACCTTTACTCTTACTTGTCTGATAAGCTGCTGCACAGCAATAATGTTTCTCACAACTTAGGCAGAACTATGAATCTACATTCTTTTGAAGATATCTTCTTGTGGATGATTGCCTAGGTACAGAAAATGTTGCTTCAAATGCTACCATTGGCAGATGTGGTAGTCCAGTATACCCTGACCTACAGCCATTTCTTCTAGGGGAAATTGTTTGCTATCGATAGTCACATTTTACCAGATCCAAACCTTATTAATGACAATCTCGAAGTAAAAGACTGTCAGGTAGCTATGTGGACTGCCCCAAGGAGGCTTTGCAAGCCCTGCACTCTTGAGACTTCATCCCATGGCAGTTCACATTTCAGTCTCAGGGTCTCCAGGAGACTATCTCCTTAGGTTGTTGAGCGGATGATGTACATGTGCTATATCTTTGTTACTCTATCACATGTAGACCACAGGTTTTCGTCTATGCTCAATACTCCCATCCTTACCCTCCGTAAATCCACCAGAACCGACAAAGCAGCTGTCATCGTCATCATTGCCTGAACCCTAAGACCCCACTCTGGGACATTTCGGATTTGGAAACAGAGTAGTGTGGTCCCACGTGCCTGTGTTCATCAGTGAGGATGATCCTGCTGAAGTACTGCTCCATTTTTATTGCCTTTTTTAAAACTTCATGACCTTAGCAGTATGGTAAACTATTTAAATAAAACGGGGAGTCTTGCAAGCCATCAGGCTTGCAAGTGTTCACAGCCCTACATATGAAGAATGGCATAGAGAAACTTGATGCATTCCAAATATGGTGTCATTCGGTCAAACTTCTTTGTAGCATACCCTAAAACTCTCTATGCAAGTTAAAAAAAATGTTTTTAGCGGACTTCCTCTTTCCCTCCTTCAATTCTCCCCTTGATTATTCTGCATGAAACATTCAAGTTTGAAGCAAAGTTAAAATGCATTTTTCTCAACTTTCTTTGCATTATTAAGCATGTATCTTCTGGTCATATGTAGCTGTGGCATTTGAATGCTTTGCTATCAAGAACACAGGTGCAAATAATAAACTGAAAATATCATCAAATCTCAAAATGAAAAGAAACACAAAGCATTGCAGTCAAAAAGCAAGCAAATTACCTACAAAGGAAATCACAGGAGCATGATGTAACTCATCCGAAGCACTAAATCCAGGGGGATACTGCACTGCCAAGTTATCACTCTTCCCAGTTTGAACAAAAGTGCAGAAACACAAATCTCACTGCCTGATAAGGTTAATTTCTGGAAGCCAGGTGTGCTGGTTGGCCAAGATTAACAGTTTTTTGGCCACACAGTTCATCTTGAACAAGTCTTCTAAAGGCCGGTGAAGTAACTGGGAATGTAAGATAATCAGATAAATGAGCAGACCACCGTGTAGAAGATGGATGGGCAGGTTAAGGGGAGCAATCTGGGACACTGCTGGACAACTAGAATAATAATACCACCATCTACTTGAGAACTTTCGAAGACCAAAAGTAGGTCCATTGTCCTCCAATAATCAGCTATAATATAGCTCTTGATTTTCAGCATGAGATGTTGCTGTTGCTTGAAACACTGCATATTTAGCCTAAGGGCAAAATGACCTACAAGAATTTATCTTGAGGAAAAAAACTGCAGGGAGATCACACAGTCAGTTCTGAGTATAAAGATGGCAATCGTCAGAAGTAAGCGCAATTCAATCTACAGAAGGTAATTCCATAACATAGTAGGAGTCCTCTCAGCATCAGTATCACCTAGTCATCCACCAAAGTTCATAACCTTCTTCACATTAGCCTCCTTTGGGTAAATAGGTGTACTATTGGATACTGATTGTTACAAATGCCCCATCAGCCACAACGTGGTTGATAAACTAGTTCTCCTCCTGGATTACTACGCCGATTCAAGGGTGGAGCAGGTGACCCCATCTTAACAGCTGAGTTCTTGAGAGGTAAACAAGCCCCTTTCTTAGAAACCTCACGTTTTACTGTATGATTTATTTATTTTATTTAAGTATCTTTTTTATTTATTTTGCAATTTGTTTATAGCATGACTATGGCCCAAGGGTATTAGAGCAATTTACATGAATATGGGAGTTAGTGTTGGCTAAATAATAAAACAATAATTTAAACCATAATTTAAACCATAAGCAACAGAACAATGTAGACAAACAAGCAATGAATATTTGGTTTTGGGTTTGAGAAGAAGTATTGACCAAAGTGTCTTTGGAAGATTAGGGCTTAAGTTTCCTTTTTAAGGTAGCCATGCATTGAATTGGGGAAAGAGAGCTCCAGATCCTGGTAGTGCTGGTGTTTACACCACTCTTGTTTGAAGGTCGGCGGCTTAAGGAGGAGGGATGCAACACACCCAACTCCCATTGGTCATCATTAATGTTCAGTTTATTTAGCTAGAATGGGGGGTGGATTTGTGTACGGCTCCATGCAGGCCGTCTTGAATTGTACTTTTGTGTCTAGGGGGAGCGAATGAAGAGGAAGAAAGACAGAAGAGATGTGGTCAAATTTCTTGTATACCAAAAACAAAGATGGAAACTGAGTAAAAAACACATCTGAGTGGAGCTAGGTGAGATGTAGGGAGAATGAGGAAAAGGAAGTTCATTTAGTGCAAACTAGAGAGAAAGATGAACTGGACAACATATTCTAAGTCTTGGTCATGGATGAACTGCCTTCGTCCCCAAAGTAGCCTGAGTTGGTAGTGTGCATTCTTAGCTAATGTGTACATTTGAGCAGGTTATTAATTATGAATCCCAGTGATTTGGTAATGTCCAGAACAGCTGGTGTGAAAACCAGGGGAGAATAAAAGTCTATCCACTCTTGGCAGGCAGCAGGATTTTTTCAGTCTGATTAAAAAGAATTCTGTTTTAGTTGAGTTTAGTTTTAGGTGGTGGTTGGATTATGCTCTTTTGAATTCTGACTTTGGTGTTGTTGAACAGGTAGGTGTCGTTTGGAGAGAAAATCTTGAGGTAGTTCTGAGTATCATTGGCATGATAATGCTATAGCACACCAGAATTTCTATGGCTCTCCAAGTGGTTCTAGATATTACTTAAACACAGAAAGGAACAGAATTGATCCCTGTGGAACCACTTGTGGAAAGTTTACTGCATTGAATAGAGAAATCTCTATTTAAATCACTTGGGAGTGGTCGGAGGGATAGGAAGCAAACCAGGGTGGACCTGTCCTCTCATTAGTATTGTCAAAATGTTATCCTATGAGCGATGGTTCACTGCATGTAAGGCCGCAGGAAAGGTCTAGGAGAACAAAACTGCAGGAGTTACTGGAGTCAAGGAATGGATGTGAAAAGCCCAGAAAAACTTTTAGAAGTAGCACCAAAAACAGTTTATACTGATCTAGTTTAGGGAGAGGAGCCTTAGGGTGGCATTTAAGTTTTTACATTTAAACCCACTACCAGACTGCCTGACCGTCACCAAATTTTAACATTAAAATCGTCTCTCAAACACGACTTTCCAACAGTTGCCAATAAATAACAGTTCATTGCAATGATAACTTTTGCTACAAAGAAGTTACTTTACCTTTCATTAAAGTAGAGGAAAAACATTGAAAATTAGAAAAAATTCCTATATTTTAACAATCCTAAGAAATTATGTGAAACTCAGAGTGTACCCCCTGGTGGACACTACACTCGACCTACAACACAATCAAAGGTGCACTGCTGTGAACCCCTCAAGTCTAACCTGACTGAAGCCCCCTGTGGTGAGCTACAGCTTGTCCCTGCAGTTGAGTAATTCCTCACAGAGGCAAAGGCTTCTTCAAACATCTGCTTTAGAGCTCTAATCCTTTAAACTTGAGCACTACTGAAGCAGTGCAATGACGATGCAGTGCTGCCAGAACATCTTGTCCACCTGGCCCAGCCAATAAGGAGCAGCATAATTTAAATCTTACTTCGTGTCTGAGTACAGGAGTTTGACTTTCTTTATAGGTCCACTGGCAGCAGTACCATTACTGAAGTTGTTTCTTTTCTATTTTATTGGTACTATATTTCTTATAGGTGTGTCCACATAATAAAATAATATTACACTAACCCGCTCTTCTGCGGTCTCCCCTTCCTGTCCATCACAGCACACCAATAACATTCTACATGTATCACCTATTGTTATTATCTATTTACGCAAAGTGCAGGGAGGGCCCCCCTCCGGACTCAGTCAAGAGGTTGTAGGACAGGGTTTGGTGCTGAGGGGGCTCCCTGGGTCTCAGGGCCTCCCCGCATTGTGGGGGCCTATGTTACGCCATTGCCAAAGGCTAATATATATTTTTGCAAAGTGCCAGATAACAAACATGTAAAGCGTGCTAGCTCCAATGTTACTTCTTCAGTGTTACCCAGTATGTGATATCTTGGCAGTCCATGGCATATTCATTGGGTGCCTTTCTCCAGAAGGTACAGTAAATTGTTTAGTAATTTTCACCAATCTGTCATCAAATTCCATGAATGACTGTTTTAGGTTGCTTCATTGATAGCGCTGACCAGGTACATCTTATTAGCTCCTACGTAGTCTGGAAGAGCCTGGTCTCAAGCCACGTCCACATGAAATCTCATGCGTCTTCAAGGAACAGACTTAATTTTCCAATATGCAGGAGATCAAATGTCCTGTAAACTAAGGAAAGACAGTTTAGCAATCCTGTGGGCACCTGGCTCTGCAGGCTAATTCCAAAGAAATTAGGACACGCTACTACTATCAATCTTTCAAATTTCATTCCCAGGTCTAGTTGTTCGCCACACATGCCTAGCTCATTTCCAAGATTCAATCCATCTGACTCCAAGTCTTTGGACAATAAATAAATGGTTGGACAATAAGAATGTTTCAATTCAGAGGCAGCTAGTGATGTGGCCATCCTTGAGGGAATCAAACTGCCTTCTCTCATGAAGAAAACAAAATCTTTTAAGAGCTGTGTGGACTGCCTATTGGGATATATTACTGATTTTCTCGGTGGGTGGCATTATATCATTCAGCAGACACAATTCAAACCCACATAGCCAGTACGCACTATTTTCAAAGTCAGCTGTATGATATACAATGCCATCATGTCCAGGCATTCCCACTTATCTTGCAGACAAACTCACCATCTCTGGTGGTTCTCAGCGACCTGCAGGCAGGACACCATCACACTGCAGACTAAGAGATGCAAAGGGAAAAAACAAGGCAGTCGGCTATTTCCATCTATGCATCAAGGATCTGGACCAACATCCTCAAATCCATCAGGTCCACCCCAACACTGCTCCAAATTAGGAAAGATTTGAAGACTTGGCACTTTGAAGAATACATCACAATGCATAAATCATCCAAAAACCAGGCACTTCTTCAGTCTCTCCTTGCCTTTTTGCTTGTCTTTGATTCTCCACAATGCACCACTGTCTTTTGGATTGGTTTGCCCTTTAGAAATACTGCAAACATACCAGCTGAGTCAGGCATAAGTAGATATCTATTATGCCTTTTGACGGACATTAAAGTTGACAGAAGCAGCCCGCAGGAAAAAATTTGTAACTCCATCAAAGCCCTTAATTGGCATCTAAATGGTCTGTAACATTGAATCCCTCCAGTGAGAAGAGTGCTGTCATGTGTGATGCCATGCGTGATATAAGGCACCTGATAGACATGTTCTTCAAAGCAATGTTTTTTTGTGACACGGTAACAGACATGCGGTTATCCATTATGCCCTGCACCCTTACTCTTACTTGTCTGATTAGCAGCTGCACAACAATAATGTTTCTCACAACTTGGGCAAAACTGTGAATCTACATTATTTTGAAGATATCTTCTTGTGGATGAGTGATTAGATACAGGAAATGTTGCTTCAAATGCTACAATAGGCAGATGTAGTAATCCACTATACTCAGCCCTGCAGCCATTTCTTATAGGGGAAATTGTTTGCTATCAATACCCTATCCAAAGCCTTATTAATGACAATCTAGAAGTAAAAGACTGTCGGGTCAGCTATGTGGACTACCCCAGGAAGGCTTTGCAAGCCCTGCGCTCCTGAGACTTCATCCCATGGCAGTGCACGTGTCAGTCTCAGAGTCTCCAGGAGCCTTTCTCCTTAGGTTGTTGGGTGCATGGTGTACTTTTGCTACATCTTTGTCACTCTATCACACGTAGACCACAGGTTTTCATCTATATTCATCCTTACCCTCCGTAAATCCACCACAACTGACAAAGCAGCTGTCATCGTCATCTTTGCCTCAACCCTAAGGCCCCACTCTGGGACATTTTGGATTTGGAAACAGAGTAGTGTGGGCCCACTTGCCCCTGTTCATCAGTGAGGATGATCCTGCTGAAGTACAGCTCAATTTTTATTGCCTTTTTTAAAAGTTCATGACCTTAGCAGTATGGTAAACTATTTAAATAAAACACGGAGTCTTGCAAGCCATCAGGCTTGCAAGTGTTCACAGCCCTACATATGAAGAATGTCATAGAGAAACTTGTCATTTGGTCAAACTTCTTTGTAGCATACCTTAAAACTCTCCATGCAAGTTAAAAAAATGTTTTAGCGTACTTCCTCTGTCCCTCCTTCAATTCTCCCCTTGATTAATCTGCATGAAACGTTCAAGTTTGAAGCAAAGTTAAAATGCATTTTTCTCAACTTTCTTTGCACTATTAAGCATGTATCTTCTGGTCAGATGTAGCTCTGGCATTTGAATACTTTACTATCAAGAACACAGGTGCAAATAATAAACTGAAAATCTCATAAAATCTTAAAATGAAGAGAAACACAAAGCATTGCAGTCAAAAAGTCAAGTAAATTACCTACAAAGGAAATCACAGGAGCATGCTATAACTAATCCGAACCACTAAATCCAGGGGGATACTGCACTGCCAAGTTATCACTCATCCCAGTTTGAACAAAAGTGCAGAAACTCAGATCTCATTGCCTGCTAAGGTTCATTTCTAGAAGCCAGGTGTGCTGGTTGGCCAAGATGAACAGCGTTTTTTGGCCACACAGTTCATCTTGAACTAGTCTTCTAAAGGCCGGTGAAGTAACTGGGAATGTAAAATAATCAGTTAAATGAGCAGACCACCATGTAGAAGATGGATGGGGCAGGTTAAGGGGAGCAATCTGGGACACTGCTGGACAACTAGAACAATAACACCACCATCCACTTGAGAACTTTCGAAGCCCAAAAATAGGTCCATTGTCCTCCAATAATCAGCTAGAATATAGCTCTTGATTTTCAGTATGAGGTATTGCTGTTGCTTGTAACACTGCATATTTAGCTTAATGGCACAATGACCTTCAAGAATTTATCTTGAGGAAGAAAACTGCAGAGAGATCACACAGTCAGTTCTGAGTATAAAGATGGCAATCGTCAGAGGTAGTAGCAATTCAATCTTCAGAAGGTAATTCCATTACATAGTAGGAGTCCTCTCAGCATCAGTATCACCTAGTCATCCACCCAAGTTCATAACATTCTTCACATTAGCCTCCTTTGGGTAGATAGGTGTACTATTGGATACTGATTGTTACAAATGCCCCATCAGCCACAACTTGGTTGATAAACTAGTTCTCCTGGATTACTACGCCGATACAAGGGCGGAGCCGGTGACCCCATCTTAATAGCTGTGTACTTAAGAGGTAAACAAGCCCCTTTCTTAGAAACCTCACGTTTTACTGCATGATTTATTTATTTTATTTAAGTATCTTTTTTATTTATTTTGCAATTTGTTGATAGCATGACTACGGCCCAGGGCATTAGAGCAATTTACATGAATATGGAAGTTAGTGTTGGCTAAATAATCAAACAATAATTTAAACCATAATTTAAACCATAAGCAACAGAACAATGTAGACAAACAAGCAATGAATATTTGGTTTTGAGTTTGAGAAGACGTATTGACCAAAGTGTCTTTGGAAGATTAGGGCTTTAAGTTTCCTTTTTCAGGTAGCCATGCATTGAATTGGGGAAAGAGAACTCCAGATCCTGGTAGTGCTGGTGTTTACACCACTCTTGTTTGACGGTCGGCGGCTTGAGGAGGAGGGATTAAACGCACCCAACTCCTATTAGTCATCATTAATGTTCAGTTTTTTTTAGCTAGAATGGGGGGGGGGGTGGATTTGTGTACGGCTCCATGCAGGCCGTCTTGAATTGTACTTTTGTGTCTAGTGTGAGTGAATGAAGAAGAGAAAGACAGAAGAGATGTGGTCAATCTCTTGTATACCAAAAACAAAGTGGGAAGCTGAGTAAAGAACACATCTGAGAGGGGCCGGGTGAAATGTAGGGAGAATGAGGAGAAGGAAGTTCCTGTAGTCCAAACTAGAGAGAAAGATCACCTGGACAACATATTCTAAGTCTTGGTCATGGATGAACTGTCTTCGTCCCCAAAGTAGCCTGAGTTGGTAGCGTGCATTCTTAGCTAATGTGTAGATATGAGCAGGTTATTAATGATGAATCCCAGCGATTTGGTAATGTCCACAACAGCTGGTGTGAAAACCAGGGTAGAATAAAAGTAAATCCACTCTTGGCAGGCAGCAGGATTTTTTTCAGTCTGATTAAAAGTAATTCTGTTTTAGTTGAGTTTAGTTTTAGGTGGTGGTTGGATTATGCTCTTTCTGACTTTGGTGTTGTTGAACAGGTAGGTGTCGTTTGGAGCGGAAATCTTGAGGTAGTTCTGAGTATCGTTGGCATAATAATGCTATAGCACCCCAGAATTTCTACGGCTCTCCAAGTGGTTCTAGATATTAGTTAAACACAGAAATGAACATAATTGATCCCTGTGGAACCACTTATGGAAAGTTTACTGCACTGAATAGAGAAATCTCTATGTAAATCACTTGGGAGTGGTCGGAGGGATAGGAAGCAAACCAGGGTGGACCTGTCCTCTCATTAGTATTGTCAAAATGTTAACCTATGAGCAATGGTTGACTGTATGTAAGACCGCGGAAAGGTCTAGGAGAACAAAACTACAGGAGTTGTCAATGTTTTCCCTCTGAGGCGGAAGCCGGAGGTTTGCTCTGTGTACTCTTGATGATTTAAAAACGATTGATTACTATATGCGTTTTTATTTGTCTTAACCTCTGTAAATATTTTAAACAGCTACTGTTTTATATAAAGGCGAGACCAATTCGCCGAGGCTCGGGTTCATTATCTTCCCTCAGCGACGCTGTTAACGCGCTGGGAAGCTATCAGCTTGACTTTGGGCGCCATCTTGTGTCGGGAAGACTGCCCGGTTTGCTCTGCGCCCCTCCCACCCTCCTCCCGCCCCGCCCTACTATGTATATTATTAACAGAGACGCCCGACCGTGCAGCGGGCGCGCCGGCGGCACGCCGAAGGCGCGCCAAAGGCAAGCCCGTCTGCGCCCGTCCGCGCCTGTCCCGGGCCCAGGGCCATCCCCCCTGGTTCATCCCTCCCTACCCCCCGATTCCGTTATACAGCAGCTCAGCTACTGTCTTTACGCCCCACGACCACTCATTTATGTTGCATATTCCACCCTAACGCCACAAAGCTTGCAGCATACTGCCCAGGCTGTCACGCTACGCTACCATCCATTCGCAAATCTCATCAGATTGGCAAGCACTATCCTACGGAATCTTACACCATTGCGCTCACAAATGTCCGCTCGCTGGGCAAACACAGCCAGGACATCCATGAACTGATACAGGACCATAAAATAGACATCCTGTTCATGACGGAAACTTGAATGGGACAAGCTTCTGATCCGGATCTTGTCATAGCCGTCCCTGCGGGGTTTACCACTTACAGATTGGACAGGCAAACCAAGAAAAAAGGCGGCGGCATTGCTATCATTGCCCGTGACACCTATATTGTAAGGCACACGCTAATTCCCCAGACTTCTTGCGAAGCTTTAGAATTCGCAATAAAACTGACCCCTTCCTACACCTTCAAAGGGATCCTCCTTTATCGACCTCCGGGACCCAGGTGTGACTTCCTGGGGGTTCACAGATCCTTTTTGGAAACATCCGCGCTGGAGAACTCCTTCACCATTCTAGGTGATTTTAATTTCCATTTTGATGTGCCCGACAATCCCGACACAGCCACGTTTTTAGCTGACATGTCCACTTTTGGTCTATCCCCTTTGGTTCATTCCCCTACGCATGAAGGAGGTCACACACTAGACGGCATTTTTTTCTAACGCCTCGGGCCTCAAACTTACAGAAATACTCCCTCTAACTTGGTCGGATCACCATCTCATCCTGGCTTCACTTCCAGTGGGCGACCCCCTGGTAGACAAACCCCACCCTAACCCCTGTCTCCCCTATTTGGCATGGGACGACTTAGATGTTTGCAGGCTGGAAACCTTGCTTAATGATACCCGCCCTACGTTATCTCCGGATCCTAACAACGCCATGTCCCAATTTCACAACGGGGTGAGCTCAGCAGCAAAAGATCTGGTCCCAGTTAAACAACGGTCACGCAACAGATCTACCCCCTCGGCCCCGTGGTACTCAGAGGAACTGCGTACCCAAAAGCAACAGTGCCGAAATAGAGAGAGACACTGGCAGAAGGATTACACACCCGAAGCCAAACTCCTATATAAAGAATCGGTAGCAAAATACAAACACCTTATCCTGGACGCAAAAAAAAAGTATTATTGCAACAAAGTTGAAACCGCTCAAAACTCCAATAAATGCCTATATGAGACCACCAAACAACTAGCGGGTTTCTCTGTGGATCTCACACCTCCCCCGTCCCAAACCCTTTGCGACGCTTTATCAAAGTTCTTTTTTAGCAAAGTTGATGACATTTACAGGGTTTTCGCCAATAATGTTACTCTCTCTCATAGACCATCAATTCAACCTGAAGGACCCATTCTCTCGCAGTTCAGCGAGGTCACGTGTCCGCAGGTGCTAAAAACTATATCCACCATCAAATCGGGATCGGCCCTCGACCCATGTCCCTTGAAGGTCCTGAGACCTATCATGGATGCAGTCTTACCCTCTATAACCAACATCTGCAACTCCATGTTTACCACTGGCACTTATCCCGAGACACTAAAGAAAACCCTAATAAAACCGTTGCTCAAAAAACCCACCCTTGACAAAGAAGAACTCAAAAGCTACCGCCCCATCGCCAGTCTCCCGCTATTAGCAAAAACAGTGGAAAAAATTATGAATGCCCAACTCTCCTCCTTCATCGAGGATAATAAATGCCTAGATGAATCCCAGTTTGGGTTCCGTCGCTTTCACGGAACCGAGACGGCCTTGGTCAAAGCGGCGGATGACATCAGATCTATCCGGGATGCGGGAGGCACCGCCGTCCTGATATTATTAGACCTGTCGGCGGCCTTTGACACGGTCGACCATACCACCTTGGTCGACCGTGTCGAAAGCATTGGCATTCAAGGTAACGCCAAAAATCTTCTTGCCTCCTTCCTGGCCAACAGGACCCAGGTCGTCACCGTGGGACCTTTTGAATCCTCCCCTCTGTCACTTCCGTGTGGAGTCCCCCAAGGCTCATCCCTTAGTCCGACACTATTTAACATTTATGTGTCGGACCTTGCCAACGTCATCAGGGCACACGGGTTGAGCCTCACTTCATACGCTGATGACACTCAATTGGTCCTTGCCATCAAAAATGACGGGCTTCAGAAAGCTAACATGTTCAATCAAGGCATGTCGGCTATCGGAAATTGGATGTCACACAATTGTCTGAAGCTAAACTCCGACAAATCGGAGGTTGTAATTTTTGGCAATCTCTCTCCGGAGTGGTCCCCCCTTTGGTGGCCGTCATCCATGGGCCAGCCCCCAGTCCCGGTTGACAAAGTGAGGAACCTGGGAGTCATGTTCGACAACCGTCTGAACTTCCTTCCACATGCCAACCAGATATCCTCTTCAGCCTTTCATAAACTTAGGCTCATCAAAAAAATTCTGCCCTTTTTACCTGAAAACATGGCGAAAATGCTGGTAAGCTCCCTGGTGCTCTCCACCCTAGACTATTGTAATGCTTTGTTTCTAGGGGCCTAGGAGAGAGTGCTAACAAAAATGCAGTCTATACAGAACGCGGCCGCCAGGCTCCTAGGGCGAATCCCCAAATTCCATCCGGTCTCACCCACCATGAAACAACTCCATTGGCTTCCGGTGAGGAAGAGGATTAAGTTTAAAACCTTGTGCCTGGTATACAAGGCTTTACACAACGCTGCCCCAGCATTCTTCACCCAGAACCTTACTCCCTACTGTCCATCTAGAGCACTGCGCTCTTCCAGCTCCCTGGACCTGGTGATCCCCCGAACTAAATCTGTCAACTGGGGTGACAGAAGATTCCTTGTGGCTGCTCCAAAACTTTGGAACACACTGCCTCATTCGATCAAGACCAGCACGTCCCTCTGGTCTTTCCGAAAAAACCTCAAAACTTGGCTTTTTAATCAATGATCTGCCAGTCCCCTTGTTGGCCAAACATTGCAGTTACTTAGCGCCGAGATGCCCATGGGCCTTCGTTTCGCGCTTTACAAATGTTTAAAATAAATAAAATAAATAAATAGTTACTAGATTCAAGGAATGGATGTGAAAAGCCCCATTGTGTCAATATTCTCAAAACCCAGAAAGGCTTTGAGGAGTAGCACCAAAAACAGCTTATACTGATCTAGTTTATGGAGAGGAGCCATCAACTACCTTAGGGTGGCATTTAATTTCTACATTTAAACCCAATACCAGACTGCCTGACCGTCACCAAATTTTAACATTAAAATCATCTCTCCCACACAACTTTCCAATAGTTGCCAATAAATAACAGTTCATTGTAATGATGTCTTTTGCTACAAAGAAGTTACTTTACCTTTCATTAAAGTAGCAGGAAAAACACTGAAAATTAGAAAAAAATCCTATATTTTAACAATCCTGAGAAATTATGTGAAACTCAGAGTGTATCCCCTGGTGGACACTACACTCGGCCTACAACACAATCAAAGGTGCACTGCTGTGAACCCCTCAAGTCTAACCTGACTGAAGTCCCCTTGTGGTGAGCTACAGCTTGTCCCTGCAGTTGAGTAATTCCTCACAGAGGCCAAGGCTTCTTTAAACATCTGCTTTAGAGCTCTAATCCTTTAAACTTGAACACTACTAAAGCAGTGCAATGATGATGCAATGCTGCCAGAACATCCTGTCCACCTGGCCCAGCCAATAAGGAGCAGCATAATTTAAATCTTACTTCGTGTCAGAGCACAGGAGTTTCACTTTCTTTATAAGTCCACTGCCAGCAGTACCATAACTGAAGTTGTTTCTTTTCTATTTTATTGGTACTATATTTCTTATAGGTGTGTCCACATAATAAAATAATATTACACTAACCCGCTCTTCTGCGGTCTCCCCTTCCTGTCCATCACAGCACACCAATAACATTCTACATGTATCACCTATTGTAATTTTCTATTTACGCAAAGTGCATGGAGGGCCCCCCTCCGGACTCAGTCAAGAGGTTTTAGGACAGGGTTCTCTGCTGAGGGGGCTCCCTGGGTCTCGGGGCCTCCCCGCATTGTGGGGGCCTATGTTACGCCACTGCCAAAGGCCATTATATATTTTTGCAAAGTGCCAGATAACAAACATGTAAAGCGTGCTAGCTCCAATGTTACTTCTTCAGTGTTACCTAGTATGTGATATCTTGGCAGTCCATGGTATATTCATTGGGTGCCTTTCTCTAGAAGGTACATTAAATTGTTTAGTAATTTTCACAAATCTGTCATCAAATTCCATGAATTACTGTTTAAGGTTGCTTCATTACTAGCACTGACCAGATTCATCTTATTAGCTCCTAAGTCCAGTCTGGAAGAGCTTGGTCTCATGCCAAGTCCACATTAAATATCACGCGTCTTCAAGGAACAGACTTAATTTTCCAATATGCAGGAGATCAAATGTCCTGTGAACTAAGGAAAGACAGTTTAGCAATCCTGTGGCCACCTGGCTCTGCAGGCTAATTCCAAAGAAATTAGGACACGCTACTACTATCAATCTTTCAAATTTCATTCCCAGGTCTAGTTGTTCGCCACACATGCCTAGCTCATTTCCAAGATTCAATAAATCTGACTCCAAGTCTTTGGACAATAAATAAATGGTTGGACAATAAGAATGTTTCAATTCAGAGACAGCTAGTGATGTGGCCATCCCTAAGGGAATCAAATTGCCTTCTCTCATGAAGAAAAAAAAATATTTTAAGAGCTGTGTGGACTGCCTATGGGGATATATTACTGATTTTCTCAGTGGGTGGCATTATATCATTCAGCAGACACAATTCAAACCCACATAGCCAGTCCGCACTATTTTCAAAGTCAGCTACATCATTTACAATGCCATCATGTCCAGGCATTCCCACTTATCTTGCAGACAAAATCAACATCTCTGGTGGTTCTCAGCGCCCCGCAGGCAGGACACCATCACACTGCAGACTAAGAGATGCAAAAGGAAAAAACAAGGCAGTAGACTTATTCCATCTATACATCAAGGATCTGGACCAACATCCTCAAATCCATCAGGCTCACCCCAACACTGCTCCAATTTAGGAAATATTTGAAAACTTGGCTCTTTGAAGAATACATCACAATGCATAAATCATCCAAAAACCAGCCAATTCTTCAGTCTCTCCTTGCCGTTATGCTTGCCTTTGATTCTCCACAATGCACCACTGTCTTGTGGATTGGTTTGCCCTTTAGAAATACTGCAAACATACCAGCTGAGTCAGGCATAAGTAGATATCTATTATGCCTTTTGACGGACATTAAAGTTGACAGAAGCAGCCCGCAGGAAAAATTTTGTAACTCCATCAAAGCCCTTAATTGTCATCTAAATGGTCGGTAACATTGAATCCCTCCAGTGAGAAGAGTGCTGTCATGTGTGATGCCATGTGTGATATAAGGCACCTGATAGACATGTTCTTCAAAGCAATGGTTTCTTGTGACACGGTAACAGACATGCGGATATCCCTTATGTCCTGCACCCTTACTCTTAGCTGCTGCACCACAATAATGTTTCTCACAACTTGGGCAGAACTGTGAATCTACATTCTTTTGAAAATATCTTCTTGTGGATGATTGCCTAGGTACAGGAAATGTTGCTTCAAAAGCTACCATTGGCAGATGTGGTAGTCAACTATACCCTGACCTACAGCCATTTCTTCTAGGGGAAATTGTTTGCTATCAATAGTCACATTTTACCAGATCCAAACCTTATTAATGACAATCTCGAAGTAAAAGACTGTCGGGTCAGCTATGTGGACTGCCCCAAGGAGGCTTTGCAAGCCCTGCACTCTTGAGACTTCATCCCATGGCAGTGCACATTTCAGTCTCAGGGTCTCCAGGAGACTATCTCCTTAGGTTGTTGAGCGAATGATGTACATGTGCTATATCTTTGTTACTCTATCACATGTAGACCACAGGTTTTCGTCTATACTCAACACTCCCATCCTTACCCTCTGTAAACCCACCACGACCGACAAAGCAACTGTCATCGTCATCTTTGCCTGAACCCTGAGGCCCCACTCTGGGACATTTTGGATTTGGAAACAGAGTAGTGTGGGCCCACTTGCCCCTGTTCATCAGTGAGGATGATCCTGCTGAAGTACAGCTCAATTTTAATTGCCTTTTTTAAAAGTTCATGACCTTAGCAGTATGGTAAACTATTTAAATAAAACACGGAGTCTTGCAAGCCATCAGGCTTGCAAGTGTTCACAGCCCTACATATGAAGAATGTCATAGAGAAACTTGTCATTTGGTCAAACTTCTTTGTAGCATACCCTAAAACTCTCCATGCAAGTTAAAAAAATGTTTTTAGCGTACTTCCTCTGTCCCTCCTTCAATTCTCCCCTTGATTAATCTGCATGAAACGTTCAAGTTTGAAGCAAAGTTAAAATGCATTTTTCTCAACTTTCTTTGCACTATTAAGCATGTTTCTTCTGGTCAGATGTAGCTGTGGCATTTGAATACTTTACTATCAAGAACACAGGTGCAAATAATAAATTGAAAATCTCATAAAATCTTAAAATGAAGAGAAACACGAAGCATTGCAGTCAAAAAGTCAAGTAAATTACCTACAAAGTAAATCACAGGAGCATGCTATAACTAATCCGAACCACTAAATCCAGGGGGATACTGCACTGCCAAGTTATCACTCATCCCAGTTTGAACAAAAGTGCAGAAACTCAGATCTCATTGCCTGCTAAGGTTCATTTCTAGAAGCCAGGTGTGCTGGTTGGCCAAGATGAACAGCGTTTTTTGGCCACACAGTTCATCTTGAACTAGTCTTCTAAAGGCCGGTGAAGTAACTGGGAATGTACAATAATCAGTTAAATGAGCAGACCACCATGTAGAAGATGGATGGGGCAGGTTAAGGGGAGCAATCTGGGACACTGCTGGACA
The DNA here is from genome assembly GCF_964261635.1 of Lissotriton helveticus. Lineage (NCBI taxonomy): Eukaryota > Metazoa > Chordata > Amphibia > Caudata > Salamandridae > Lissotriton > Lissotriton helveticus. The sequence goes on from NC_136064.1 coordinate 60,838,652, forward strand.
ACTAGAACAATAACACCACCATCCACTTGAGAACTTTCGAAGCCCAAAAATAGGTCCATTGTCCTCCAATAATCAGCTGGAATATAGCTCTTGATTTTCAGTATGAGGTATTGCTGTTGCTTGTAACACTGCATATTTAGCTTAATGGCACAATGACCTTCAAGAATTTATCTTGAGGAAGAAAACTGCAGAGAGATCACACAGTCAGTTCTGAGTATAAAGATGGCAATCGTCAGAGGTAGTAGAAATTCCATCTTCAGAAGGTAATTCCATAACATAGTAGGAGTCCTCTCAGCATCAGTATCACCTAGTCATCCACCCAAGTTCATAACCTTCTTCACATTAGCCTCCTTTGGGTAGATAGGTGTACTATTGGATACTGATTGTTACAAATGCCCCATCAGCCACAACTTGGTTGATAAACTAGTTCTCCTGGATTACTACGCCGATACAAGGGCGGAGCCGGTGACCCCATCTTAATAGCTGTGTACTTAAGAGGTAAACAAGCCCCTTTCTTAGAAACCTCACGTTTTACTGCATGATTTATTTATTTTATTTAAGTATCTTTTTTATTTATTTTGCAATTTGTTGATAGCATGACTACGGCCCAGGGCATTAGAGCAATTTACATGAATATGGAAGTTAGTGTTGGCTAAATAATCAAACAATAATTTAAACCATAATTTAAACCATAAGCAACAGAACAATGTAGACAAACAAGCAATGAATATTTGGTTTTGAGTTTGAGAAGACGTATTGACCAAAGTGTCTTTGAAAGATTAGGGCTTTAAGTTTCCTTTTTCAGGTAGCCATGCATTGAATTGGGGAAAGAGAACTCCAGATCCTGGTAGTGCTGGTGTTTACACCACTCTTGTTTGAAGGTCGGCGGGTTGAGGAGGAGGGAATAAACGCACCCAACTCCTATTAGTCATCATTAATGTTCAGTTTTTTTTAGCTAGAATGGGGGGGGTGGATTTGTGTACGGCTCCATGCAGGCCGTCTTGAATTGTACTTTTGTGTCTAGTGTGAGTGAATGAAGAAGAGAAAGACAGAAGAGATGTGGTCAATCTCTTGTATACCAAAAACAAAGTGGGAAGCTGAGTAAAGAACACATCTGAGAGGGGCCAGGTGAAATGTAGGGAGAATGAGGAGAAGGAAGTTCCTGTAGTCCAAACTAGAGAGAAAGATCACCTGGACAACATATTCTAAGTCTTGGTCATGGATGAACTGTCTTTGTCCCCAAAGTAGCCTGAGTTGGTAGCGTGCATTCTTAGCTAATGTGTAGATATGAGCAGGTTATTAATGATGAATCCCAGCGATTTGGTAATGTCCACAACAGCTGGTGTGAAAACCAGGGGAGAATAAAAGTAAATCCACTCTTGGCAGGCAGCAGGATTTTTTTCAGTCTGATTAAAAGTAATTCTGTTTTAGTTGAGTTTAGTTTTAGGTGGTGGTTGGATTATGCTCTTTCTGACTTCGGTGTTGTTGAACAGGTAGGTGTCGTTTGGAGCGGAAATCTTGAGGTAGTTCTGAGTATCGTTGGCATAATAATGCTATAGCACCCCAGAATTTCTACGGCTCTCCAAGTGGTTCTAGATATTAGTTAAACACAGAAATGAACATAATTGATCCCTGTGGAACCACTTATGGAAAGTTTACTGCACTGAATAGAGAAATCTCTATGTAAATCACTTGGGAGTGGTCGGAGGGATAGGAAGCGAACCAGGGTGGACCTGTCCTCTCATTAGTATTGTCAAAATGTTAACCTATGAGCAATGGTTGACTGTATGTAAGACCCCGGAAAGGTCTAGGAGAACAAAACTACAGGAGTTGTCAATGTTTTCCCTCTGAGGCGGAAGCCGGAGGTTTGCTCTGTGTACTCTTGATGATTTCAAAACGATTGATTACTATATGCGTTTTTATTTGTCTTAACCTCTGTAAATATTTTAAACAGCTACTGTTTTATATTCCCGCCCCCCCACCCAGGCGAGACCAATTCGCCGAGGCTCGGGTTCATTATCTTCCCTCAGCGACGCTGTTAACGCGCTGGGAAGCTATCAGCTTGACTTTGGGCGCCATCTTGTGTCGGGAAGGCTGCCCGGTTTGCTCTGCGCCCCTCCCACCCACCTCCCGCCCCGCCCTACTATGTATATTAATAACAGAGACGCCCGTCCGCGCCTGGCCCGGGCCCAGGGCCATCCCCCCTGGTTCATCCCTCCCTACCCCCCGATTCCGTTGTACAGCAGCTCAGGTACTGTCTTTACGCCCCACGACCACTCATTTATGTTGCATATTCCACCCTAACGCCACAAAGCTTGCAGCATACTGCCCAGGCTGTCACGCTACGCTACCATCCATTCGCAAATCTCATCAGATTGGCAAGCACTATCCTACGGAATCTTACACCATTGCGCTCACAAATGTCCGCTCGCTGGGCAAACACAGCCAGGACATCCATGAACTGATACAGGACCATAAAATAGACATCCTGTTCATGACGGAAACTTGGATGGGACAAGCTTCTGATCCGGATCTTGTCATAGCCGTCCCTGCGGGGTTTACCACTCACAGATTGGACAGGCAAACCAAGAAAAAAGGCGGCGGCATTGCTATCATTGCCCGTGACACCTATATTGTAAGGCACACGCTAATTCCCCAGACTTCTTGCGAAGCTTTAGAATTCGCAATAAAGCTGACCCCTTCCTACACCTTCAAAGGGATCCTCCTTTATCGACCTCCGGGACCCAGGTGTGACTTCCTGGGGGTTCACAGATCCTTTTTGGAAACATCCGCGCTGGAGAACTCCTTCACCATTCTAGGTGATTTTAATTTCCATTTTGATGTGCCCGACAATCCCGACACAGCCACGTTTTTAGCTGACATGTCCACTTTTGGTCTATCCCCTTTGGTTCATTCCCCTACGCATGAAGGAGGTCACACACTAGACGGCATTTTTTCTAACGCCTCGGGCCTCAAACTTACAGAAATACTCCCTCTAACTTGGTCGGATCACCATCTCATCCTGGCTTCACTTCCAGTGGGCGACCCCCTGGTAGACAAACCCCACCCTAACCCCTGTCTCCCCTATTTGGCATGGGACGACTTAGATGTTTGCAGGCTGGAAACCTTGCTTAATGATACCCGCCCTACGTTATCTCCGGATCCTAACAACGCCATGTCCCAATTTCACAACGGGGTGAGCTCAGCAGCAAAAGATCTGGTCCCAGTTAAACAACGGTCACGCAACAGATCTACCCCCTCGGCCCCGTGGTACTCAGAGGAACTGCGTACCCAAAAGCAACAGTGCCGAAATAGAGAGAGACACTGGCGGAAGGATTACACACCCGAAGCCAAACTCCTATATAAAGAATCGGTAGCAAAATACAAACACCTTATCCTGGACGCAAAAAAAAAGTATTATTGCAGCAAAATTGAAACCGCTCAAAACTCCAATAAATGCCTATATGAGACCACCAAACAACTAGCGGGTTTCTCTGTGGATCTCACACCTCCCCCGTCCCAAACCCTTTGCGACGCTTTATCAAAGTTCTTTTTTAGCAAAGTTGATGACATTTACAGGGTTTTCGCCAATAATGTTACTCTCTCTCATAGACCATCAATTCAACCTGAAGGACCCATTCTCTCGCAGTTCAGCGAGGTCACGTGTCCGCAGGTGCTAAAAACTATATCCACCATCAAATCGGGATCGGCCCTCGACCCATGTCCCTTGAAGGTCCTGAGACCTATCATGGATGCAGTCTTACCCTCTATAACCAACATCTGCAACTCCATGTTTACCACTGGCACTTATCCCGAGACACTAAAGAAAACCCTAATAAAACCGTTGCTCAAAAAACCCACCCTTGACAAAGAAGAACTCAAAAGCTACCGCCCCATCGCCAGTCTCCCGCTATTAGCAAAAACAGTGGAAAAAATTATGAATGCCCAACTCTCCTCCTTCATCGAGGATAATAAATGCCTAGATGAATCCCAGTTTGGGTTCCGTCGCTTTCACGGAACCGAGACGGCCTTGGTCAAAGCGGCAGATGACATCAGATCTATCCAGGATGCGGGAGGCACCGCCGTCCTGATATTATTAGACCTGTCGGCGGCCTTTGACACGGTCGACCATACCACCTTGGTCGACCGTGTCGAAAGCATTGGCATTCAAGGTAACGCCAAAAATCTTCTTGCCTCCTTCCTGGCCAACAGGACCCAGGTCGTCACCGTGGGACCTTTTGAATCCTCCCCTCTGTCACTTCCGTGTGGAGTCCCCCAAGGCTCATCCCTTAGTCCGACACTATTTAACATTTATGTGTCGGACCTTGCCAACGTCATCAGGGCACACGGGATGAGCCTCACTTCATACGCTGATGACACTCAATTGGTCCTTGCCATCAAAAATGACGGGCTTCAGAAAGCTAACATGTTCAATCAAGGCATGTCGGCTATCGGAAATTGGATGTCACACAATTGTCTGAAGCTAAACTCCGACAAATCGGAGGTTGTAATTTTTGGCAATCTCTCTCCGGAGTGGTCCCCCCTTTGGTGGCCGTCATCCATGGGCCAGCCCCCAGTCCCGGTTGACAAAGTGAGGAACCTGGGAGTCATGTTCGACAACCGTCTGAACTTCCTTCCACATGCCAACCAGATATCCTCTTCAGCCTTTCATAAACTTAGGCTCATCAAAAAAATTCTGCCCTTTTTACCTGAAAACATGGCGAAAACGCTGGTAAGCTCCCTGGTGCTCTCCACCCTAGACTATTGTAATGCTTTGTTTCTAGGGGCCCAGGAGAGAGTGCTAACAAAAATGCAGTCTATACAGAACGCGGCCGCCAGGCTCCTAGGGCGAATCCCCAAATTCCATCCGGTCTCACCCACCATGAAACAACTCCATTGGCTTCCGGTGAGGAAGAGGATTAAGTTTAAAACCTTGTGCCTGGTATACAAGGCTTTACACAACGCTGCCCCAGCATTCTTCACCCAGAACCTTACTCCCTACTGTCCATCTAGAGCACTGCGCTCTTCCAGCTCCCTGGACCTGGTGATCCCCCGAACTAAATCTGTCAACTGGGGTGACAGAAGATTCCTTGTGGCTGCTCCAAAACTTTGGAACACACTGCCTCATTCGATCAAGACCAGCACGTCCCTCTGGTCTTTCCGAAAAAACCTCAAAACTTGGCTTTTTAATCAATGATCTGCCAGTCCCCTTGTTGGCCAAACATTGCAGTTACTTAGCGCCGAGATGCCCATGGGCCTTCGTTTCGCGCTTTACAAATGTTTAAAATAAATAAAATAAATAAATAGTTACTAGATTCAAGGAATGGATGTGAAAAGCCCCATTGTGTCAATATTCTCAAAACCCAGAAAGGCTTTGAGGAGTAGCACCAAAAACAGCTTATACTGATCTAGTTTATGGAGAGGAGCCATCAACTACCTTAAGGTGGCATTTAATTTCTACATTTAAACCCAATACCAGACTGCCTGACCGTCACCAAATTTTAACATTAAAATCATCTCTCCCACACAACTTTCCAATAGTTGCCAATAAATAACAGTTCATTGTAATGATGTCTTTTGCTACAAAGAAGTTACTTTACCTTTCATTAAAGTAGCAGGAAAAACACTGAAAATTAGAAAAAAATCCTATATTTTAACAATCCTGAGAAATTATGTGAAACTCAGAGTGTATCCCCTGGTGGACACTACACTCGGCCTACAACACAATCAAAGGTGCACTGCTGTGAACCCCTCAAGTCTAACCTGACTGAAGTCCCCTTGTGGTGAGCTACAGCTTGTCCCTGCAGTTGAGTAATTCCTCACAGAGGCCAAGGCTTCTTTAAACATCTGCTTTAGAGCTCCAATCCTTTAAACTTGAACACTACTAAAGCAGTGCAATGATGATGCAATGCTGCCAGAACATCCTGTCCACCTGGCCCAGCCAATAAGGAGCAGCATAATTTAAATCTTACTTCGTGTCTGAGCACAGGAGTTTCACTTTCTTTATAAGTCCACTGCCAGCAGTACCATAACTGAAGTTGTTTCTTTTCTATTTTATTGGTACTATATTTCTTATAGGTGTGTCCACATAATAAAATAATATTACACTAACCCGCTCTTCTGCGGTCTCCCCTTCCTGTCCATCACAGCACACCAATAACATTCTACATGTATCACCTATTGTAATTTTCTATTTACGCAAAGGGCATGGAGGCCCCCCCTCCGGACTCAGTCAAGAGGTTTTAGGACAGGGTTCTCTGCTGAGGGGGCTCCCTGGGTCTCAGGGCCTCCCCGCATTGTGGGGGCCTATGTTACGCCATTGCCAAAGGCTATTATATATTTTTGCAAAGTGCCAGATAACAAACATGTAAAGCGTGCTAGCTCCAATGTTACTTCTTCAGTGTTACCCAGTATGTGATATCTTGGCAGTCCATGGCATATTCATTGGGTGCCTTTCTCCAGAAGGTACAGTAAATTGTTTAGTAATTTTCACCAATCTGTCATCAAATTCCATGAATGACTGTTTTAGGTTGCTTCATTGATAGCGCTGACCAGGTTCATCTTATTAGCTCCTACGTCCAGTCTGGAAGAGCTTGGTCTCATGCCAAGTCCACATTAAATATCACGCGTCTTCAAGGAACAGACTTAATTTTCCAATATGCAGGAGATCAAATGTCCTGTGAACTAAGGAAAGACAGTTTAGCAATCCTGTGGCCACCTGGCTCTGCAGGCTAATTCCAAAGAAATTAGGACACGCTACTACTATCAATCTTTCAAATTTCATTCCCAGGTCTAGTTGTTCGCCACACATGCCTAGCTCATTTCCAAGATTCAATAAATCTGACTCCAAGTCTTTGGACAATAAATAAATGGTTGGACAATAAGAATGTTTCAATTCAGAGACAGCTAGTGATGTGGCCATCCCTAAGGGAATCAAATTGCCTTCTCTCATGAAGAAAAAAATAAATATTTTAAGAGCTGTGTGGACTGCCTATGGGGATATATTACTGATTTTCTCAGTGGGTGGCATTATATCATTCAGCAGACACAATTCAAACCCACATAGCCAGTCCGCACTATTTTCAAAGTCAGCTACATCATTTACAATGCCATCATGTCCAGGCATTCCCACTTATCTTGCAGACAAACTCACCATCTCTGGTGGTTCTCAGCGCCCCGCAGGCAGGACACCTTCACACTGCAGACTAAGAGATGCAAAAGGAAAAAACAAGGCAGTAGACTTATTCCATCTATACATCAAGGATCTGGACCAACATCCTCAAATCCATCAGGCTCACCCCAACACTGCTCCAATTTAGGAAATATTTGAAAACTTGGCTCTTTGAAGAATACATCACAATGCATAAATCATCCAAAAACCAGCCAATTCTTCAGTCTCTCCTTGCCGTTATGCTTGCCTTTGATTCTCCACAATGCACCTCTGTCTTGTGGATTGGTTTGCCCTTTAGAAATACTGCAAACATACCAGCTGAGTCAGGCATAAGTAGATATCTATTATGCCTTTTGACGGACATTAAAGTTGACAGAAGCAGCCCGCAGGAAAAATTTTGTAACTCCATCAAAGCCCTTAATTGTCATCTAAATGGTCGGTAACATTGAATCCCTCCAGTGAGAAGAGTGCTGTCATGTGTGATGCCATGTGTGATATAAGGCACCTGATAGACATGTTCTTCAAAGCAATGGTTTCTTGTGACACGGTAACAGACATGCGGATATCCCTTATGTCCTGCACCCTTACTCTTAGCTGCTGCACCACAATAATGTTTCTCACAACTTGGGCAGAACTGTGAATCTACATTCTTTTGAAAATATCTTCTTGTGGATGATTGCCTAGGTACATGAAATGTTGCTTCAAAAGCTACCATTGGCAGATGTAGTAATCCACTATACTCAGCCCTGCAGCCATTTCTTCTAGGGGAAATTGTTTGCTATCAATAGTCACATTTTACCAGATCCAAACCTTATTAATGACAATCTCGAAGTAAAAGACTGTCGGGTCAGCTATGTGGACTGCCCCAAGGAGGCTTTGCAAGCCCTGCACTCTTGAGACTTTATCCCATGGCAGTGCACATTTCAGTCTCAGGGTCTCCAGGAGACTATCTCCTTAGGTTGTTGAGCGAATGATGTACATGTGCTATATCTTTGTTACTCTATCACATGTAGACCACAGGTTATCGTCTATACTCAACACTCCCATCCTTACCCTCTGTAAATCCACCACGACCGACAAAGCAACTGTCATCGTCATCTTTGCCTGAACCCTGAGGCCCCACTCTGGGACATTTTGGATTTGGAAACAGAGTAGTGTGGGCCCACTTGCCCCTGTTCATCAGTGAGGATGATCCTGCTGAAGTACAGCTCAATTTTAATTGCCTTTTTTAAAACTTCATGACCTTAGCAGTATGGTAAACTATTTAAATAAAACACGGAGTCTTGCAAGCCATCAGGCTTGCAAGTGTTCACAGCCCTACATATGAAGAATGTCATAGAGAAACTTGTCATTTGGTCAAACTTCTTTGTAGCATACCCTAAAACTCTCCATGCAAGTTAAAAAAATGTTTTTAGCGTACTTCCTCTGTCCCTCCTTCAATTCTCCCCTTGATTAATCTGCATGAAACGTTCAAGTTTGAAGCAAAGTTAAAATGCATTTTTCTCAACTTTCTTTGCACTATTAAGCATGTATCTTCTGGTCAGATGTAGCTGTGGCATTTGAATACTTTACTATCAAGAACACAGGTGCAAATAATAAACTGAAAATCTCATAAAATCTTAAAATGAAGAGAAACACGAAGCATTGCAGTCAAAAAGTCAAGTAAATTACCTACAAAGTAAATCACAGGAGCATGCTATAACTAATCCGAAGCACTAAATCCAGGGGGATACTGCACTGCCAAGTTATCACTCATCCCAGTTTGAACAAAAGTGCAGAAACTCAGATCTCATTGCCTGCTAAGGTTCATTTCTAGAAGCCAGGTGTGCTGGTTGGCCAAGATGAACAGCGTTTTTTGGCCACACAGTTCATCTTGAACAAGTCTTCTAAAGGCCGGTGAAGTAACTGGGAATGTAAAATAATCAGTTAAATGAGCAGACCACCATGTAGAAGATGGATGGGGCAGGTTAAGGGGAGCAATCTGGGAACCTGCTGGACAACTAGAACAATAATACCACCATCCACATGGGAACTTTCGAAGACCAAAAATAGGTCCATTGTCCTCCAATAATCAGCTGGAATATAGCTCTTGATTTTCAGTATGAGGTATTGCTGTTGCTTGTAACACTGCATATTTAGCTTAATGGCACAATGACCTTCAAGAATTTATCTTGAGGAAGAAAACTGCAGAGAGATCACACAGTCAGTTCTGAGTATAAAGATGGCAATCGTCAGAGGTAGTAGCAATTCCATCTTCAGAAGGTAATTCCATAACATAGTAGGAATCCTCTCAGCATCAGTATCACCTAGTCATCCACCTAAGTTCATAACCTTCTTCACATTAGCCTCCTTTGGGTATATAGGTGTACTATTGGATACTGATTGTTACAAATGCCCCATCGGCCACAACTTGGTTGATAAACTAGTTCTCCTGGATTACTACGCCGATACAAGGGCGGAGCAGGTGACCCCATCTTAATAGCTGTGTACTTAAGAGGTAAACAAGCCCCTTTCTTAGAAACCTCACGTTTTACTGCATGATTTATTTATTTTATTTAAGTATCTTTTTTATTTATTTTGCAATTTGTTGATAGCATGACTACGGCCCAAGGGCATTAGAGCAATGAACATGAATATGGAAGTTAGTGTTGGCTAAATAATCAAACAATAATTTAAACCATAATTTAAACCATAAGCAACAGAACAATGTAGACAAACAAGCAATGAATATTTGGTTTTGAGTTTGAGAAGAAGTATTGACCAAAGTGTCTTTGGAAGATTAGGGCTTTAAGTTTCCTTTTTAAGGTAGCCATGCTTTGAATTGGGGAACGAGAGCTCCAGATCCTGGTAGTGCTGATAGATAAGGGCTGGTGTTTACACCACTCTTGAGGAGCAGGGATTCAACGCACCCAACTCCCATTAGTCATCATTAATGTTCAGTTTTTTTAGCTAGAATGGGGCGGTGGATTTGTGTACGGCTCCATGCAGGCCGTCTTTAATTGTACTTTTGAGTCTAGGGGGAGCGAATGAAGAGAAAAAAAGACAGAAGAGATGTGGTCAAGTTTCTTGTATACCAAAAACAAAGTGGGAAGCTGAGTAAAGAACACATCTGAGAGGGGCCAGGTGAAATGTAGGGAGAATGAGGAGAATGAAGTTCCGGTAGTCCAAACTAGAGAGAAAGATCACCTGGACAACATATTCTAAGTCTTGGTCATGGATTAACTGCCTTTGTCCCCAAAGTAGCCTGAGTTGGTAGTGTGCATTCTTAGCTAATGTGTAGATATTAGCAGGTTATTAATGATGAATCCCAGTGATTTGGTAATGTCCACAACAGCTGGTGTGAAAAACAGGGGAGAATAAAAGTCAATCCACTCTTGGCAGGCAGCAGGATTTTTTTCAGTCTGATTAAAAGGAATTCTATTTTAGTTGAGTTTAGTTTTAGGTGGTGGTTGGATTATGCTCTTTTGAATTCTGACTGTGGTGTTGGTGAACAGGTAGGTGTCTTTTGGAGAGGAAATCTTGAGGTAGTTCTGAGTATCATTGGCATGATAATGCTATAGCACACCAGTATTTCGAAGGCTCTCCAAGTGGTTCTAGATATTAGTTAAACACAGAAAGGAACATAATTGATCCCTGTGGAGCCACTTGTGGAAAGTTTACTGCATTGAATAGAGAAATCTCTATTTACATCCCTTGGGAGTGGTCGGAGGAATAGGAAGCGAACCAGGGTGGACCTGTCCTCTCATTAGTATTGTCAAAATGTTAACCTATGAGCAATGCTTTACTGTATGTAAGGCCGTGGAAAGGTCTAAGAGAACAAAACTACAGGAGTTACTGGAGTCAAGGAACGGATGTGAAAAGCCCCAGTGTGTCAATATTCTCAAAACACAGAAAGACTTTGAGGAGTATCACAAAAAACAGCTTATACTGATCTAGTGTATGGAGGGAGCCATCAACTACCTAAGGGTGGCATTTAAGTTTCTACATTTAAACCCAATACCAGACTGCCTGGCCGTCGCCAAATTTTAACATTAAAATCCTCTCTCCACACTCCGTTCCAATAGTTGCCAATAAATAACAGTTCATTGCAATGATGTCTTATGCTACAAAGAAGTTACTTTACCTTTCATTAAAGTAGCAAGAAAAACATTGAAAATTAGAAAAACATTCCTATATCTTAACAATCCTGAGAAATTATGTGAAACTCAGAGTGTACCCCCTGGTGGACACTACCCTCGGCCTACAACACATTCAAAGGTGCACTGCTGTGAACCCCTCAAGTCTAACCTGACTAAAGCCCCCTTGTGGTGAGCTACAGCTTGTCCCTGCAGTTGAGTAATTCCTCCAGAGGCCAAGGCTTCTTCAAACATCTGCTTTAGAGCTCTAATCCTTTAAACTTGAGCACTACTGAAGCAGTGCAATGATGATGCAGTGCTGCCGGAACATCTTGTCCACCTGGCCCAGCCAATAAGGAGCAGCATAATTTAAATCTTACTTCGTGTCTGAGCACAGGAGTTTGACTTTCTTTATAGGTCCACTGGCAGCAGTACCATTACTGAAGTTGTTTCTTTTCTATTTTATTGGTACTATCAGCCTGATTCATCATTCTCCCGTTTTGCGAGCCCCTAATAGCGAATCATAAGGAATCGCTATTAAGGACTTGCAAAACGGGATTATTGTAGGAATTGCAAAAAATATTGCGATTCCTACACATTCCTTATTTGCGATTAGCAAATTGCTAATCGCAAATAAGGAATAACTCCCCATTCATTCCTATGGGCCTAAAGGCTCATAGGAATGAATGGGGAGTTATTCCTTATTTGCTAATAGCAATTTGCTAATCGCAAATAAGATAGCGATTTCAAGGGTGCCAGGGGTGTCCAAAGGACACCCTGTAGCACCCCTGAAATGTAATCTACATTGGTGTTGCGCACACACATGTCCAAAGGACATGTGTGTGTGTAACATGCAACTTAGAAAAATGCATTTAAATGCATTTTTCTACGTTTTCGCTATTTACCACGAGGTTTGACCTTGCGGTAAATAGCGGCCCAAAATTGCGATTTCGGTATTTTAAAATGGTTCATGAATTGCATTTAAGGAATCTCAAATAGAGATTCCTTAAATGCAATTCCTCGCAAATATGCGAATTCTTTAATAGCGAATTTTGCATTTGGGATGATGAATCCCAGATGCAAAAATTGCACTTGCAAAGGGCCAGATTCTCAGAATCTGGCCCTTTGCGAGCGCAATTAAGCTTGATGAATCAGGCTGTGTATTTCTTATAGGTGTGTCCACATAATAATATAATATTACACTAACCCGCTCTTCTGCGGTCTCCCCTTCCTGTCTATCACAGCACACCAATAACATTCTACATGTATCCCCTATTGTAATTTTCTATTTACGCAAAGTGCATGGAGGGCCCCCCTCCGGACTCAGTCAAGAGGTTTTAGGACAGGGTTCTGTGCTGAGGCGGCTCCCTGGGTCTCAGGGCCGCCCCGCATTGTGGGGGCCTATGTTACGCCACTGCCAAAGGCCAGTATATATTTTTGCAAAGTACCAGATAACAAACCTGTAAAGCGTGAAAGCTCTAATATTACTTCTTCAGTGTTCCCCAGTATGTAATATCTTGGCAGTCCAAGGCATATTCATCGGGTGCCTTTCTCCAGAAGGTACATTAAATTCTTTAGTAATTTTCACAAATCTGTCATCAAATTCCATGAATGACTGTTTTAGGTTGCTTCATTGATAGCGCTGACCAGGTTCATCTTATTAGCTCCTACGTCCAGTCTGGAAGAGCTTGGTCTCATGCCAAGTCCACATTAAATCTCATGCGTCTTCAAGGAACAGACTTAATTTTCCAATATGCAGGAGATCAAATGTCCTGTAAACTAAGGAAAGACAGTTTAGCAATCCTGTGGCCACCTGGCTCTGCAGGCTAATTCCAAAGAAATTAGGACACACTACTACTATCAATCTTTCAAATTTGATTCCCAGGTCTAGTTGTTCGCCACACATGCCTAGCTCATTTCCAAGATTCAATCCATCTGACTCCAAGTCTTTGGACAATAAATAAATGGTTGGACTATAAGAATGTTTCAATTCAGAGGCAGCTAGTGATGTGGCCATCCTTGAGGGAATCAAATTGCCTTCCCTCATGAAGAAAAAAAAATCTTTTAAGAGCTGTGTGGACTGCCTATGGGGATATCTTACTGATTTTCTTAGTGGCAGCAGACTCAATTCATACCCACATAGCCAGTTCGCACTATTTTCAAAGCCAGCTGCATCATTTACAATGCCATCATGTCCAGGCATTCCCACTTACCTTGCAGACAAACTCACCATCTCTGGTGGTTCTCAGCGCCCCGCAGGCAGGACACCATCACACTGCAGACTAAGAGGTGCAAAGGCAAAAAACAAGGCAGTAGGCTTTTTCCATCTATGCATCAAGGATCTGGACCAACAACCCCAAATCCATCAGGCCCACCCCAACACTGCTCCAATTTAGGAAAGATTTGAAGACTCGGCTCTTTGAAGAACACAACATCACAAAAAATGCCACTTCTTCAGTCTCTCCTTGACTTTATGCTTGGCAAACATACCAGCTGAGTCAGGCATAAGTAGATATTTATTATGCCTTTTGACAGACATTAAAGCCAACAGAAGCAGCCCGCAGGAACTCCATCAAAGCCCTTAATTGTCATCTAAATGGTCTGTAACATTGAATCCCTCCAGTGAGAAGGAGTGCTTTCATGTGTGATGTCATGCGTGATATAAGGCACCTGATAGAAATGTTCTTCAAAGCAATGGTTTCTTGTGACACGGTAACAGACCTGCAGATGGCTAAGAACTTGGGTGTTAAAATGGACAGGGGATTGTCTATGAAGGCCCAGATCCTGGGGGTGTCGGGAATGTGTTTCGGCCTCCTCAGGATGCTGCGGAGGTTTCTTCCCCTACTATCGAAGGAGCACAGAAAGCTGACTGTGCAGGCCCTGATAGGCTCCAGGTTGGATTACTCCAACATTCTATATCTGGGCCTGCCAGAGTACCTGCTACAGCGGCTCCAAGTTGTGCAGAACGCAGCAGCGCGGGCAATTTATGGATTGAACAGACGTGCCAGTGCCACGGCTCTGCTCCAGACCTTGCACTGGCTTCCAATCCGTAAGCGGATCGCCTTTAAGACCTTAACTCTGACTTACAAAGCTCTTCATGCGACGGGAGCTAAGTATCTCCAGAGGAGACTTGCCTTCTACCAACCGGCGCGCTCTCTGAGGTCGGAATCTCTATCTTTGGCGACGGTCCCACGAGTGAAGAGAGCACGTCTGGGAGGCCGCTCCTTTGGTCTACTGGCTCCCCAATTATGGAACTCTCTGCCTCTTACTCTTCGGGGAGCCACTAGCTTACTAGCCTTTAGAAAGGATCTTAAAACGTGGTTATTCACCCAGTAGGTCTCCTGTTTGGTTGTCTATTTTTTATTATTATTCGCTATTCTCATCCTCTTTTTAAATGTGTTATGTTTGCAGCCTACCCTAAATAAAAGCGCCGGGACACTCTTTTTGAGTAGCCGTGCGCTCTACAAAAACCAATATAACATAACATAACATAACAGATAGCCCTTATGTCCTGCACCCTTACTCTTAGCTGCTGCACAACAATAATGTTTCTCACAATTTGGGCAGAACTGTGAATCTACATTCTTATGAAGATATCTTCTTGTGGGTGATTGCCTAGACACAGGAAATGCTTCAAATGCTACCATTGGCAGATGTGGTAATCCACTATACCTGGCCCTACAGTCATTTCTTATAGGGGAATTTGTTTGCTAACAATAGTCTACCAGTTCCAAAACCTTATGAATGACAATCTAGAAGTAAAAGACTGTTGGGCAGCTATGTGGACTCTGCAAGCCCTTCGCTCCTTAGACTTCATCCCATGGCAGTGCACGTTTCAGTCTCAAAGTCTCCAGGAGCCTTTCTCCTTAGGTTGTTGAGCGCATGATGTACCTGTGCCACATCTTTGTTACTCTATTGCATGTAGGCCACAGGTTTTCGTCTACACTCAACACTCCCATCCTTACCCTCCTTAAATTCACCAGAACCATATTTGAAAGACTTCTTTTCAAAGAAGGAAGCTGGCAATGGTGCAGTGTTGTTGGAAGGAGATGTGACCATGTGTAAGTACTCTTAGAAGAATGGTACCATCCAAGCAATGATCTTCATGAACGGCTTAGAGTTACTGCTTCCAGTGTCACCACTAGATGGGACCATGGGAAAGTAACAGAACACCCCTGTTGTTGGGTGGCAAACATACATAAAGGAGAAGTCTATCTGTATTCTGAAGGTTTAGCCCAGATCTGAAAGATACCTCATGTTTTCCCTCATTGGTCTGTCTCAATAGGTCTGATTTTTCTTTCTTGTGGATTTCAAGTCATTAATTCATCATGTACAGAGATAAAGTGTGGGGTTGGAGGTCATACCCTTCAACTATTGTTTTTTTTTAAATTAATTTATTTATTTTATTTCTTTATGCTTTTTTATATAGCGCGGACTTTAATTTTTTTTTCATGTGTTTTTCATGCATTGTCATCTCTTGGATGGGCTAGCCATCAAGGCTATGCCGTATTGTGGACAGGTATGACCTGTGTTGCCGTTAGGTTTTGGTGATGGGCAAAAGTTGACTTTTTCTTAAACTGCAAAATTGACACAAAATGTAGCTTGCGATTGCAAAGCAGTGTGTGCTCTTTACTTTGCTAAAAGATCAATATTTGAATTGTTGGTACCTGACTTTTTTGTATAGGAATTGCTTGCTGTTTGGATGCCTTAGCCAGTGCTCGTGGCAGGATGCTAGACGCTAATCACCCTTGACCAATCCTTTGTTTTAGTTTGCTGTCAGGGTAACATGTTGCCAGATTTATGGCTCTTATGTTCGCAAAATAGAGACTTTCGCACACAGGCTCTTTCTTACAGATGCAAAGACACTACTGGCCCTTCATGAAAAGTCACTAGAGGGAAGTGCCAGAAGTATCTGTTAATTACACACTCACAATAAATTAGACGCTGAATGTTCAGGATGGAGCAACTCTCCTTGCTAGCATTTACAGGACTTTAGTTAAATAATCCCATCAGGAAAGGCTATGCCAAATGTGGATACTAATTTTACAATCCCTTCCGCAAATGTCGTTTTTCTGTACATCTCTTGTCAGGGAACGTGAATGTTTATGTATACAAAGTTTTAGGCATACTCAGCTATACGAGGATACTAGATTTTATTTGTAAGACTGGGTACTTTTTTTGAATGTTTTTAAAGGTTTTAATGTTATGTTATGTTGTTATGTTGATTGTTATCGGTCTCCTAGTCTGAATACTTGCTTGAGTGGCCTGTAGTGTTCAGTGGATGAAATGCCAAATTGCCTAGGTTTATATGCAGAAAAGTTGCGCGAATAGCTGACCGCGGCTGAATGTTGACGCCGCGCCAGCAGTTGACTCATATTGCTTTTATATTTGAAGATGCAACAATAAAAACAAGTTATTAAAAAAAATGTTATGTTGTTATGTTATGTTAAAGTTGTTTATATAGCGCAACGTAACCGGATAGGTTTCTTGGTGCTTGAGGGGCAGAGCGCTACAGGAAGGGGTGAGTTAGTTGGAATAGGCAGACGAGAATAGCCAAGTTTTAAGCTGTTTCCTGAATTGAAGATGATTATCGATGAGTCGTATAAAAAAAGGAAGAGAGTTCCAAAATTGGGGAGCCAATGTTGAGAATCGCAGCCCGCCATGTTTGTTTCGTTTGAATCTTAGAATACTCAAAAGATGTTGGCCGGATGACCGGAGGGTGCGGGAGGGATTATATTTCCTGATCTTATTAGATATGAACTCCGGACCGGTGTCCTGCAGAGCTTTGTGTACGATGCAGCCTAATTTGAATGCGCTGCATTGGCTCACAGGGAGCCAATGGAGTTGTTGCAGTAGGGGTTTGACATGATGGCGGGTGGAAAGTAGAAAAATATTGAACTGTAGCTTTTTAAGAATATTGTAGGTGTCAATGTTTGTAGGGCAACTTGAGTGGCATGTACCAAACATAAATAAAACCTTTCTGAAAGTACCTGCTGTTCAATATTTAGAAGTTTATGTATTTAAGATCTTAATTACAATGCAAACTTAATCTTCCATTTCATAACACTCTTGTTTTGAAGGAAAGTGTAACTCTTTTAAAGCAATCTGTTTGGCAAAGTGGTCCTACTCCTAGATTTCAAATTGTTACTCCAAGATGTCACTTCATAATACAATTTTCTTTCAAGGACATTTGAGGGCAAGATATGCAAAGTAGCTCAATTACAAACACTTCTCCTAGCAAAAATCTAGGCTTATTGGGTTTTGCCAATGCTTGTTTTGTGCCCTTTTGCCATTCTCCTCCACCGCTATCAGAAGACTTCAGAGCAGGTACAACACAAGTAAACTATTTCCAGGTTATTTATCTGGTCTTTCATGGCACAAATAAAAGGCCCTGTTTTGACCCATGCTGTTTGCAAACATGCACTCTGATGGCCATGGGTACAATATTAAGTTGGGCAGCACCCCCCCCCCAGAATCACAAACTGCTGCAAAGTTGTTTACTCTAAATCTGGGCCAAAGATAAACCATTCTAAGGGCCTGATTTAGAGGTTGGAGGACAGGTTACTCAGGCACACAAATGGTGAATACCCTGTCCGCCGTATTACACGTGCCATAGGCTATAATCAGGGCCCCTGGAATTATGCAATTGTGCAGCGATATTTGCATAATTGTAGATATGCCACATAATTCTTCATCTGCCGCTTAATCTGCAGATTAAAAAAAAAATAGGGGCATATTACCAAGAATAAGCGATAATTATCGCTAAACTTGGTTAGCGGCTATAATTTTATCGCCGTGCTTCGCCTATTTTTATCGCTTAGAAGCCTTGCTATTATCAAGGTTTATCTCCTAAGCGATAAAAATCTGCCGAAATGCATGAATATCGCTGAAAAGTCCGCGATATTCATGCATTACCGAGCTAATGCTCTTAGCCATGTTATCCACCTCCCAGTGGATAACATGGCTAAGAACTGCTCTGGGCAGGCGTTATCTTTTGGAGATATTCGCGCTTAGCGCGAATATTTCCAAAAGTAGGTAAAAGGAGATAGCGATGTTAGCAACTGTTTCCAGTCGCTAACATCTTGGCACGCCCACTTTGCATGTCATTAGCGATAATTATCGCTGACATGCAAAGTGGGCCCCAAGATGATCGCTATCTCTTACTAGCTGTCGCTAACTGGTGTTAGCGACAGCTAGGTAATAGAGCGATAAAATTATCGCCGCTTTACAGGGAAAAATTCCCGCTAAAGCAGCGATAAGGCCCTTGGTAATATGCCCCATACTGTTTCTAGCTCAAATGGTTCAAAAGAACGTAGCGACACGTGTTGTTGCGCAGTGGAACGGCCCTTTTAAATGGTTGACTGGTCACTTTTCTGTAATGTATTGCTATATTTGGGTGTTAAACTGTTACTAATGAGGTACAACAAAAAGCTTAAAAATGATAAAATAATAAAGTAGTACTATCACAAAATGTGCCACATAAAGCCACATAATTTTCCTTTTCTTGACGCATAATTTACTCAACCCTGCCGCAAAAGGGTGGAAGTGGAGAAGCGTGGCTCAGTGGTTAGAGGCGGCAGACCCGGAAGCTGAGATTGGCCGTGGACCAGGGTTCGATTCCCCGCCTCGGCAGGTCTCGGGCTCAAAAATTCCACGGACTCGACAATTCTCGCTCCGGTGCCTACTCGACTCACGGGGTCACACTCTGCAACTCTGGGCAATAGCTTGCTTAATCTCCACTACGGCCCCTCGCGGCGGAATGCCTGGCTTTCACCTTGTGGATACCCTGCCGGGGTATCTCACAGGGGAATACCAGGACGGGTTCCCTAAGCAAGCGCCTTGATACCTTCAGGTGATACGTGCGCTATATAAGTCGCAATACATACATACATACATGCATAATTTGACCCTCCGCTGCCGCCTAATTCCAGTGGCCCTGGCTATAATGCACTTATATCATGGCAGATGGGGCATCCACCGCGCTATGTGGCGGAATATCCCATCCACCTAACCGTGAATAAGGCCCTTTGTATTTACTGCCTCTTGGCTGCAAATGCAGGGCAGGCACTGTGCAATAGATGGCAGAGAAGGAGCCCGCGCCCCTGCCCTGCCCGGTCTCTTCTGTTTATCATCCGCGGTAATTCGGTCGAGTAATGGAAAATCCGCCTGAAGAGCATGTGTCCGGCCACGGGAGTAGGAGTCGTAAAGCGATTGCCCATTACTCACTCCGAGATACGGGAAATGAACAATGTCCACGGAAATACACAAACAAAACACGCATTAATCTCCAGCGGGAGGCATTTCGGGGGGGGTGGGGGGTTCAGATTTATGGGGGCGTGTTGGGTCCATTTTGTATCTATGCCATGGTGAATACTTGGAATTAATCAGCGCAAACTGACACATTGCAATGAACTGATAGGCACCAAAACAAATGTGCCTGCCGTGCTAAATTTAAGATGTAGGAGCTGGCGCGCGGCGGCGGCGGGCGGGCTGCAGGATTGGCACGTGCACTTCTGAGCAGAGCCCTGTCCTCGCGCACAGTCCCACGCCTCGCTACTTCCTTCGTTTAGGTGTGCTTTCTAATGAAGAAAAAAGTAAAAGTCAAATAGTGGATTTTGAAATGATAATAAAGCCTCAGTCGCTTTGCACTTTATGCCAAAATTGCAGTTTCTAAGCATAGTAGTAACAGGTGATATATTATCCAATTAGATGCTACTTAATTTAGAGGCCTCGGAAAGATGTGAAATTGAGTTGGCCTTGGTGCAGGGTCGGTCATGGAGAGAAAATAGGCACTGGGTGTATTAGCAGATCACAGAGCAAAAAAAAAAATAGCCCATATTTGTAAATCGCGGCAGTTTTGAGTGTGTAAAGACACGCAGGACAGTCGTTTTGCAAAGTATTAGAGATACAATGCATATATGCTTGCTACAGGTAATGTTTAGGGTAATTTTAAGGAAATTGGCAGTAACAAATGGTTCACCAAACCATAAAAATAGGCCAACAAACAGCCCCACCCAGCCCTTCTGTCACTCCCGGATTGCCCTATAGGCCTGTCTTATTCTGCCTTCCTGGGATTCAAACACGTGACCGGAAGACGACGCAGATGTCAGGGGTGAGCATCGCCTGGCTGAGCGATATTACCAGCTATGTTATATTGAACTGACCTACATTTATTTGTTTGTTTGATGTGGTATGGTATCCACCCCTTCATACCGAATCACATTATGAATGCTGGAGGTTATTATATTCGGTTGTATGACAGTACAACGCAGGCTATTACCATGCCTGCCATTACAACGCTGTTTTTACAACGCAAGTCGTTACAACGACTTGCGTTGTAACGACTGGATAGTGGAATAGTTTAATTTTCTATTCCAACTCCAGCCCACGTTACAGTAGGGAAGGTGTTGGAATAGAAAATTAAATTATTCCTTGTCCAACAGCGACCTCCAGCGCAAGTCGTTGAAACGACTTGCGTTGTAAAAGCAGCATAGTAATGGCAGCGCGTGGTAATGCTGCGTTGTAAAGGCTGTTCCTCTTATATTCACACCTCCTTTAGGAGGAGGTAACAAGGCTTCTTCCAATGAATGCTGGAAGTCTAGTTTGCGACTCCTATGTTCTTGTGTGTCCAGTTAACATAGGCAATTTAGAATCTGACCAAAAACAGGTCTTATGATATAGTTTGGAGGACAGGGTACTCCGTTACAATAGCAGCAGAGTACCCAGACCACCAAACTCTTGGTCCTACCGCCCGATTTAGAGTCAGGCAGACCACCAGGCTTAAGCCAACAGAGTAAAATGTACTCCGTTGCCGCAAACCTTCCTCCAAAGTCCCGAGGGAGTATGTGCAGAGGTAAACCATGCAACCGCCTGCCCTGTGTACAATGGCGGTCAGATGGATTTTTTTCTGTCCATCAATCAATCTGGGAGTTTACAGATTGCGCTACTCACCCATGAGGGTCTCAAGGTGCTGGGGGGGTGGTAGGGGTAGGCAGCTCCGGCTTAGTCGAGGTCTTGAGGTCCTTCCTGAAATCGTGCAGGTTCGGGGAGTGTCCATCATATTCTGGTGGTCGGGGATGGTAAAAATAAAAAAAAATCCAACACACCCTGGAAGAAACTTGACATGGTGTCAGGCAATTACACTTCTTTTCCAACAACCCTTGCTTTAAGAGTTTTGTTTTAGGAGAAGAAATAGCTGTTAAATGTTTGATGTGCGCACATTGTTACCAATGACAAATGTCCACCAAACTTTTAAATGGCTTTGTGTGAACCCCTGAGAGTTTACTGCAGTAAGGTAATATCATGTAAGGTGGATTTGTAGAGCTTGTAACCCGTGAGGGTATCCAGGCACTGAGTGGGTGAGTGTAGGCGCGTGGTGAGGCTGGATATGAGTACAGGAAGTGTTGGTGGTCTCACAAGAAGACTAATTGAAAAGCTGGGGATTTAACTTCTTGGGAAATCCAAGAAGTAAGTAGGAGGCCCTTAAGTGTTGGGGAGGTCATTCCAGGATTTGGCAACTTGGTAGGAGAATGATTGATCTCCCGTTCCTATGTGTGTGAGTGAGAGTGATGCTGAGCGAAAATGTCTGATGAGTTGGTGGAAGGGAAGATGGTGTTTGAGGTATGCAGTTCCCGTGTTGTGTAGTGACTTGAGTGCGTGTGTGAGAAGTTTAAACTGGCAGCGCTTCTGGATGGGGATCCTGTGGAACTCTCTGTGGGGTGGGGTGGGGTGGTGTGGTGTGCATTCGGTGTTAGAAGTTAAGGGTGAATCTGGTGGTGCTTTGGATGGTTTGAAGTCAGAGATGAAGATTGGTTGGGATGCCGGTGTAGAGTGTATTGCCATAGTCCAATCTGCTTTTGATTAGGGTCTGCATGATCGTTCGTGTGGTGTACATTGGGAGCCACTTCAACATTTTATGTAATATGCTGAGGATGTGGAAACATGAGGAGGTGACGGCATTGACCTGGGGCCTCATGGTGAGGTTGGTGTTCAGGGTGAGCCCTAGGTTCCGAGCGTGGTCAGCTGAGGAGGGTGTGGGTACAAGGTCGGCAGGCCACCAGGTGGAGTCCGAAAGTGAGCTCTTATTCCCGAATATCAGCACTTCAGTTTTGTCAATGTTGAGTTTGAGGCAGATTTCTTTTATCCAATCAACCACGCTAGCCATGCATTGTTTGAAGTCTGTCTTGGTGGTGATTGTGTCATTTAACTGAGAAAAAATGAGCTGGGTAGCAGCATAGGATATGATGTTGATTCCGTGGGATTCGATGATATTTGCCAGATGAGTCATGGATGTGTTAAAAAGTGCGGGGGTGAGTGATGATCCCTGTGGAACTGTGCAGATGAGGTCCATGCGTTCTGATGTGAAGGGTGTTAGCCTGACTCATTGAGTTCTTCCAGAGCGGAAGGTGGCTATCTATTTGAAAGCTGGTCCTTGTATTCCCACTGTATGTAGTCTGGTGATGAGTGTGTGTTGGGAGATGGTATCATAACAAGCAGAGAGGTCAAGGAGGATGGCGATCTGTCCATGTTCGAGTATAGTGCGTTTGTCATATGTTGCAGCGAGGAGGGCTTTTTTGGCACTGTGGTTGTTTAGAAATCCTGATTGTGAGTCATCCAGGAGATTGTGGTATTCCAGGTGATAAGAGAGATGTATGTTGATGGTCTTCTCAATGACTTTAGCTGCAAAGGGGAGCAGCGCGATGGGTCGGTAGTTGCTGAGTACTAAGGGTCAGCTGAGTGTTTTTTGAGGAAGGCGGTGACTTTAGCATTTTTCCAGCTATCTGTCTTGGTGGCTGTCTTGAGGGAGGTGTTGACAATGGAAATAAGTGCAGCAATGATCATGGTTCTTCCGGGGTTGTAAATCTGGTTGGGGCAGTGGTCTGTGGGCACCCCTGAGTGGACTGTCTTCATTATTTCTGCAGCGCCCTCAATGGATAGAGGGTTCCATGCTGTCCGTTGGTAATCTATGGTTGATGAGGTTAGCAGACTGGGAACAGGGCCAGACTGGCCGTAGCGGGTACCGTGCATTTCCCCGGTGGGCCACTAGTGTGGGGGCTGATTTTGGGCCCTTGGGGGCCGTTTTTGTTGCAGGGCCGTTTTTGCAGCATAGCATAACTGTAACAAAATCAGCCGAAACCGGCCCTGTCAAACAACTCGGCCGCACCCAAGGGGGCCGGCTGAGCTCTTTGCCTGGGCCAGTTTTGGTTCACAGTCCTGCCCTGACTGGGAAGGTCGATGCGGGTTGGCTGTAGTTCGAAGCTGCTGTAGATCTTGGTGACGGTTTTGTGGAATATTCAAAGAGGTTGTTGCAGAGTTCTTGTGGAGGGGTGATGTTGGTTGCAGCTGTTGGGTTCGAGAATTCCTTGACAATGACGAAAAGTTTCATGCAGCTTTTAGAACTAAATAAGATTCTCAGAGTCAGGGCCTTCTTCTTGGTCTCTTTCACTTGATGGTGATAGTGTCTAAGTGCAGGATTGTGGGTGTTTCTTGCTGTGGATCCTTGTGTGGTTCTCCATTTCTTAACGTGTTGTTTGCCAACGGAGTGGCATAGTGTGCTGGGCCATGCTGGATGTGTAGTTGGATGAGTGTTTTCTTTGTTTTTGATCATACGTGGGAAGTGTTTCAGTGTCGTGCATGACTGGCAGTGAGGTTCCGGTTACCATGTTTTTTTGATGCCGCCCTTAGCAGTGTAGTGGATAATGAGATGTTAGAACTAGACACTCTGGTTATGGCTTTTAGTAATCTGGCAGTTTTGGGTAGCTCTGCAGGTCCATTTAGGGCATCTCTTGAACTTAAAGACTATAGACCACTTAGCTGGTTACTGCACTGGATTGTTCAATCTGAAATATTTGGTTTAAGAGATGTATGGTCCTGAGCAGGCATGGGTTGGAAAGCCAAGTGGTGGGGAGGTCTGGGATGGACTCCATCCATATCTCAATGTTATTGTGAGATGAAAACAAATGGCCATAGTGAGTAGCTAGTCAGGACCTAAGCGGACTAGATTGAGTCCTCCAATTGACCAGCAGTATATGACAGATCACTTCAATTATTCCATGCCTGTTCAGTTGGTGATGGCTGGTTTACTTACTGATATTGCACTGGGTGATGCAAAAGACCCATGTAAGCTATTTGCTATGTGAATGTAAAACGATTAAGCAGTACAAGGAAATTATTATGCAGCCTGTATGAACCACGGGCCCGATTCACAGAACTAACTTAAGACAAAATCCTAAGCTTACTACCATTTTGGTATTCACAGAAGGCACTTACTCATTTCGGTATTCACAGAAGTTAGGAGTCCTAACTTTAGGACACCTAAATGCCTTCTGTGATTACCAAAAGTCTTAAAGTTAGGATTTTTGTCAGTTTAGGAGTAGTAAAGTTAGGACTCCTAACTTTAGTGCTCCTAAACTGAGAAAGTGAGATTGGGAGATCTTTGTTCCCATGCTGGAGATTTTGGTTCTGCCAGGCATTAACTTCGATGATGCAAAAGCAGTTGCCAGTGTTCTATGGCTTTATCTAATAAGCATTAAAATGTTATACCCATCTCAATGCAGAAGGAGTACCCACTAAACCATGAATGTGTCCATAACATAGTACAGTAATATTGGATCTGGCCTGGTTCTGCGATGTTAAATCCAAAACCCCGTCATCAAATGTCTGTTGAAAGTAATGTAGGACCAAACAAACGGCAGCGTTTGGGCTACATAAATGCCAATAACATACAATTTCTTCCCTACACACCCGTAACAAAAATTTGCAATCCTTAAATAATTCACTTTTAATGCCAAAACAATTTTTTCTATTTGACACATCATTATTAAAGCAATTGCTAGAAATGTGTACTTCCTGCAGGATCACCAGGGATTTTTTGCCTTTTTACTGAACCCTATTTTTTGTTGAATACAGGACCCTGCACAGTGATAAGGTGCTTGTGCTGTCCTTTGTAAACATGGTACATTTGGCGACACCTAACTGGCACCTTTATTCTACTTATGAGTCCCTATTATGTGCTACTACATGGAGGCAGGGCCTGAACATTAAATGTTGCTAGTGGACTGCAGCACTCAATGTGCCACCCACTGAAGCAGCCTTGTAAAAATCAGTCTTCTGGCCTGCCACTGCAACTTGGGTGTGCAGTTTTAAAGTGCCATTTCGACCTGGCAAAAGTTTCATTTTGCCAGGCCTAAACCTTCCTTTTTAATACTCGTATGTCACCGTAAGGTAGATTTTAAAAGCCGTAGTACAGGATGCATGGTATTTAAAAGTAGGACATGTGTTTTAATGATTTACATGCCCTGACAGTAAACATCTTTCACTGTGGCAAGGCTGTCTCTTCCATAGGCAACCATGGTTTACACTATTATATTTATTCAGTGCTACATGCACTTACCGTAGCTGGAAAAATATTTTAAGAACTCGTTTCATTAGTAAATTCAAATCCAACTTAATGGTCAAGTCAAATTTTATAATACTAATTTGAAAATTACACTTTTAGAAACTTGGAATTTTCCTGCTTAAAAGCAAAAGGTGTTCCTGTTAGTGTTCATATGTCATCTGACCCTGGATGGCTCTTAATCTAGTGGGAGAGGAGGGGAAGAAATATCCAAAACTGGTTTAGGGAGTGGACAAACGATTGCCCTCCACCCACATACTGGCCCTGGGTGTAAATCTGGACCACAAATTGCTGATGCGTTGATGGACCCTTCTTCCAAAGAAATGTCAAATCTTGAAATAAATATGGAAGTCAAAGTTTGAACGTAGCTGACCCTAACCCCACTGTCCTCTGTTCATCTTCAGATTGTACATATTTTAATAATTGGTGACCTGAGCTTTTTTATTAGCCCAAGCTGTCTGTAGCCAGTCTTAAATGTAAGTGCTGGAACGCTTGCTCCTGTTCACAAATGCTGGGTAGAAATACTTGAATAGGTAATGAAGCTGTCAGTCAAATGATGGTGCTATGAAAAATGATGAGCAAGGAAGACTGGTGAACGAAAACAGCAACACATTCCATTTTAACAAGCATTGGCAAAAGCCGATAGATCTGGGTTTATTGTCCATGTTGGGGTACGAAATTATACTCCAGCAGTCCCATGATACATCTCACACAAAGAATGCAAGCAGGCGCCTAGCTGAATTTATGAGAATGGCATCAAAATCTAAATTAGTAGCAGAGAAATAAACAGTTTTCGCCTGAAAAAGCAACTTCATTGCTTCTACAGCTCGCGATACGAAATCAAAGCCCCCTCAATGTTAGAGATGGGCACTTCCTATGAGCAATGTGAGTTAATCGGAGTAGGCAAACCTTGGCTAATGCAGGTTAGTTACGCTAATAAGAGCAAGTGTGTTGTTAAGTTTTTCACACATATCATACCTCATCTACCTACCATGCCTAACTAACCTACCTAGCACATCACACCTACTACACATATCAAACCTGCCTACATACCTTCCTACCATCCTCAAAATATCATACAAACCTACCATAATTACAGTACCTGCCATATGTACAATTCCATCATGTGATAATTTACCCACCCTCCACCATCCATAACATATCATACAAACGTTCATGCCTACCTACCACACACACCTAATCTTCCTACTAAACATAACCTACAATACTTAACCTCACATAGTTGACATACTCAATCTACCATTCATGTCAAGCTTACTGACCCGAATTCTACAGAGGTATCTAGAATCATATGAAAGTCCACATACATTCACCTTGACCCAAAGCTAAGAATCAACTTTGATCACCAGGATCTGACTCATCGGGAAAAAGGGAAGAGAACAACATTTGGTTCTACGTGGGGTTTTGAGTAAGACAGGAAGAATGGTGCTCAAGCTGGTTTGCGATAAATATGGGAAACAAGAAAATTACTATGGTGCTGCCAGGTCAAGGGAAAACCCAAATAACCCCTGTAAATGTGTGGGTATTAACCCACACTGAAACTTGAAACTACATCACGTTCAAAGCCTAAATACACAGTTTTGTTTTTTCCTTTTGCGTTAAGGTAAGCTGTGGTCGACAACAGTAGGTTCTTTATGCTGAATGTTTTAATTCATAGACTAAATAGAGGAGAAAAAAACAGCCGGCACTCCAGGGCTGTACGGAAAAGATTCTGAACGTGTGATATCAGTGGACCGGTGATAATTCCGCAACCGGAAAGCGAGACAGATCCTTCGCATACTCTCCTGCCGCCACTGCCCGACTTACCCGTCCTCCCCGTCACATTTACTTTCGCATCATCACCATTCTAAATCACCAATACTGTGCTCACGACACCGGTTTAGACCGGATTGGAATTATCACTGGTCCAGCGATATCGCACGTTCAGAATCTTTTCTGTACAGCCCTGAAGAGTCATGGGATAATTCCCAGGTGACGAAACACGTGTCGGCTGGTTGTTTCTCCTCTATTTATTCTAAGAATTAAAAAATTCAGCATAAAGAACCTACCGCTGTTGACCACAGCTTACCTTACCGCAAATGGAAAACACATAACAGTGTATTTATACTATGAACGTGTGCCCGGGATTTTGTTTCAACATTTGGTTCCAATTGGAGCTAAAAATCTGCATTAACTCTGACTTAGAGCGTAAAAAAAGAAATATAACTTAAATACTATTTTCTTGTTCTTTGTGAATGGGAAACTATTCTGATATTTAATTTGTGAGCCACCTGTTATTAGATTGGTTAGTCTCAGCTGACTGTCTCTTGTGAGCAAAAAGATACTGAAAAGGTGAAGATAGCTAGTTACTCAAACATCAAATATTGATATCCATAAATGCTGTATATTTGGTGATGCGCAGAGTATAAGATGCTATATATTAACATTGTCGAGTGTGGGGAGGGGCTATGGCTCACTCATTGCATTGTAGTAATAAATGTGTGAATGTGTGTTTACTAGTATAGTTGTTCCAAAAACCTTGTGATATTTGAACATATTTATTTTCACCGCCATGACATAAATAAATAAGAGGGAGAGAGAGAGAGAGAGAGAGAGAGAGAGAGAGAGAGAGAGAGAGAGAGAGAGTTACCTTGACTGCACAGAAAATTAAAGGAAAGGTGTTGACTGCCAATGTCATATTGTAGAATAGCTAGCTGTTACCACATAGCCTGGTTACATAAATAATCATCAGCTTTCTAATTCTAGTAATTCAAGAGCAAGCTGATCTCCATGATGTTTCTTTCTATAGGAGCAAGGAGCTGCATCCTTCAACCAAGGAGGTGCCTTGAATTCCCTCAGTAGTTGGAAAAGAGGTTATCTAGGGATGAGGGCACACTGAATCGGCAAGTGGTTCTCATTTTCAGCTCCTTATGGACTTTAATTTCACAAACAACTAGAATGCAAACTCAATCTACTACCAACATGGTGGGGAAAAAATGCTGTCTAGTGACTATCACTGTTTTTAACAAGTCTCTCTTCTTCTATCATATCTTTATTCATATATATCTTCCAGACATCCCATCGCTATGATTCCTTAGCAAATGAACAGAGTTTTCTATTTGACAAATCAGATTAAGGTAAATAATGCAAAATTTAAATATCTCCAAATATGTCCCAATCCTTTTCCAGCCTGACTCTTTTTTTTGCGTGTTTAACAGTCATCAGACAACACAACCATATCTAAACTACCTTCTCCTTTGCAGTGCATATATCTAACGCCTGACCTCAGATGGTGGTTTGTGAAAAACTCGAGGGGCATCTATTAACAGCCTAAGATACCCAGTGGCGTCGCCCCAATGCTCGTTGAGTAGTGCAAAAGAAAAAGAAAATGATAATAACAAGAAGTTATTATCATTTTCTTTTTCTTTGCGGGACACCAGCCTGGGTGGGGTGGGGCGGGACTGGGCTCACTGCCCTCAGTGGGAGCAGGAGTGGTTTGCACTCCCTCTCTAAGGGGCAGATGTCGGTAAATACTATTTACCGATTCTTAAATACCGAATTTTACCGATTCGGTATTTAGGAATAGGTAAATAGTATGTAGGTAATTTTTCGGTAATTTTTACCGACTCGGTAAAATTCAGTATTTACCGTTTCGGTATTTACCGAATCGGTAATTCCCATTCATTTATAGGAGCCTGGAGGCCCATAGGAATGAATGGGAATTACCGAATCGGTAAATACCGATTCGGTAAATGGGGAACACATACAAGGGTGGCAGGGTGTCACATTGAGTGACACCCTGTGGCACCCCTGAATAGTGCATGGGTGCACATGTGGCACACATACATGCCCTAAGGGCATGTATGTCTGCCACATTGCAGTGTTGTAAAAGCAAAAAATAGCTTTTTCAAAGGTTTTCTTTATTTACCAACAACTTGTAGTTGTGGTAACTAACGAATCCTTAACTGAGGAATGCACTCACTTGAGTGCCCTCTACATTACAGATTCGGTAATTTACCGAATCGGTATGTTAAGAAATCGGTAATTTACCGATTCCTTAAGTTACCGATTTGGTAAAATACCGAATCCTACAAAAATACCACCTACATTCCAAATGCCAAATACCGGTCGGTAACGGCCGAAATTCGGTAATTTCGGCCGTTACCGACCGGTATTGGGCGACCTACATCTGGCCCTAAGTGCGCTTGCCGGCTTGGCCGGCCCTCTGGGTTCGGCCAAAAAGTCGTCACACTTGGCATGTTCTCCACTGGGCTGTGTTGCACAGCCCAGTGGAGAACATTCCCAGCCTCCCAGGTACTGCCTGAGTGGCCAAACAGACCGCTTAGAGCAATCAAGACACTGCTCCTGCAGCATCATGGTTGGTGGGAGAGTCTGGGCACCTGGGTGCTTCCAGGGGCAGAGAGCGAGGATGGAGGAGAGACGTGCGTCGGTGAAGTATGTAAGTACATTTTTTTTTTTTCATGCCTTCCCCCTGCCCCCCACCCCACCACCCCTGCACAGAGGCAGCTGTCACAGAAGATACTACAGCCTTAATATGGATAGTTAAGATTGCATCTTTTGAAGGACACGAAAATGTGATTGCAACTTTAAAAATATAGCAGGATCTATTGGCTATGCCACTGCTTGTTTGGTATAGGAGGTGTTGCAGCTTAAATGCCCTAGATCGACATGAGGATACAGTGGTCTTCACTAATTACCTTTGTATATTCATTAGTTTTACTTTGCTCTTAAGATGCACACAGATAGACGTTTTTAAAGGAAAAACAAAAATACTGACACTTATTTTGATGTGTATAACGTTTGAGTTCATCACTTACAAAACAAATGTCATCTTCTAACTCTTATGAATGACACTCTTGTTTGACGGTACAACTCAACTCTGTTAATGTTCGGAAGACAGAGACTACACCCAGCTTCCATTTTGTTATAGTCCAAGATGCTGCTTCATTATGGGATTGTCTTTTAAGGACAGCTGGAGGCAACACACACAAAGTCTCCCAACTATTACCAAATATTTGCCTAACAAATCGCCAGACCCATTGTCTTTACCAAGGCTTGTTGTTACTGACAGACGTTATTGCACAGACAAAAAAGCTTGAGGTGTCTGTAACCCCTTTCTAAACTTGGCCCAGCTGTTGAGAAAAGCTATCCCATATGTCTAGAGAATGAGAGTTTAGTGAAGGGTAAAGTCCAAATGCTAAACTACAACTCACCAGATGTTGCAGAGGATAAATTGTTGACATTCTCTCCCTGACTTTGGCCATGAATGTCATAGGATAAGTAATCCTGGTTGGGTGGGATGGGACATAAATCAAGGAAAGAGCCTCGCCTCTATCCCTGTCAGCTTTGGCAGCAGCAGTAAGGCATGTTGTTATGCATTCATTAGACATGCAGTCAATGTTTGGATTAGAAGACTCTAATGCAGGGATCCTATGTCATAGTCTTGTAGCCTTCAGGAGGCGTTACTCAGGTCCTCTTTCCTTGGAATGGCTGGCTCCTATGATGCCATACCAAGGTCACTAAGCAGGCAAGATTTGGTCACCAGATATGAGATATTGCATAGACTACTATGGCTGTCTATCTTTTGGATTTTCTTCTAGTTTATTTCATGATTCCTTACATCATTCATTCAGCAGGGCAACAGCACAATTGAACAAATAAAAGCTGTTAAGATTTAAGTCAAAGTCTTAGGGCCATATGTATCATGCAAATTCGCAATCGCAAAGGCCATAATTCGCAGAATTTCGGCCTTTGCGAATGCAAATTTGATAAATGGAATGTATGAAGCAAAACTAGTGCAAAATAAGGAATCGCAAAATTTGCAATTCCTTATTTTGCAATTGCATTTAAGGAATCGCAAATTTTGCAATTCCTTAAATGCAATGTATGTAGCAAAAAAATTTGGCAAAATGCCCTTAAGGAATCGCAAATTACCACCAACTTCTAGTTGGTGGTAAGTTGCGAATTCCTTGAAAAATGCACATTTTTGCATTTTTCAAAGTGCCATTGACGCACATACATGCCCTTAGGGCATGTATGTGCGCCACATGTGCACATGTGCACATGGGTGCACATGTCCACATGTGCACCCATGCATATTTCTGGGGTGCAACAGGGTGTCCTTTGGACACTCCTGCACCCTTGAAATTATTCTCAATTTGCGAGTAGCAAATTGCGAATCGCAAATTGAGAATAACTTCCCATTCATTCCTATGGGCCTCCTGGCCCATAGAAATGAATGGGAAAGTATTCCTTAATTGCGATTCGCAATTTGCAAATCGCAATTAAGGAATTCTAAGGAATCGCAAAAAAATGTGATTTTGTACATACATACCCATTTGCGATTTTCAAATAGCGATTTCTTAAAAATCGCTATTTGAGAATCGCAAATGGGTATCTTGATACATATGGCCCTTAGTAAATCCGCCTTTAAGTTGAAGGGCCAAGGAAAGGGTAATTTTACATCCACCGAGGTCAGCGAAGACTTGACATCAAGCGCGAGGTTGATCCTGATAGGGGGTGGTGTGGTCTGGGGCCCTAGAGAAAGCCGCCCACCCAGAAAGGAATCTTAGATCCATGGGCACATCAGCACACACACTCTGATGATCTCAAGGAAGACAGTTCAGCCCTTTGGTTATAAAAATTCCATTAGGGTATTTTTATGTCCTCTAGTTTTGTGTTTCCACTCTTCTATCTAATGTGTGCTCTGAAAGCCACATCTGCTTCTGATTCCTTTTAACGGTTTTAATGGTTGGAACATGTGCATAGTCTGTGGACCTGTTCTTCATTATGCTATTCTTGCATGCAGTATATTTATCTTTCTCTGATCTGTTTATTTAAGTGTGTAGCTCTTATGTTTTTTTTCTGTAATTCTGTTTTTTTCAGTAAATGTTTGAGTCACCTTAAACAATGGAAAAATAGTAAAATCAAAGGCCACCCTGCATTGTTATGTCCTACACACCCAAGAACACGCCTTGGCTCAATAAAACATAATTCTCAAAACTCATTCAGTTTTTTCTTTCTCTTAAATCCTATAAATGTATAACCGGAAAGCTGTTATATCCCACTCTAAAGGAAATGAATACAGTACATTTGAATACTAATTGTAGAAATTGCACACACATTCTTAAATAATACCTACAATGTAATTACAATTGAAACAAGGTAAAAGACCAAAATACTGCAAATAACTGCTTAGGATGGTCTCATTTGATATGACTGTTTGAACTATTGTGTGGCCTCTTTGGATTGGGATAGAAAGCAGCCAATAATGCCATAATATAGATGAAGTTCCTCCTTGCCATAGCTCCTTGCAGTATGTTGTACTACTCTGCATGCTTATTGAGAGTGCACCCAAGAGAACCAAAAAGGTGGAACAAGGCACTAATCTTGATAGAAGAACCCTCTCTTATCATGGTCTGCATCTCTGAGCTCTTACACAGTTTATTTATTCCATCTGAGTTGTGTTTAGAATTGCTCTTTGTTTCATAAAATACACCAATAATATCCTCAAATACTTTGTGTGTCAAACTAAACTCAGAGATTGCATATACTAATATATCCTCTGCCCTCTTCAATACAAATTCCGGGCACTCAGTAAATAAGTTGGAAATGTGTTTAAAGAAATGAAACAATTAGACCAAGCCAAGTATCACCCCAAAAGATTATTTGAAATAATAAAATCTCAATCTAAGGGTGTCTCCCACACCACCCAAGTTAATTCAGAAACACTCCGCAATTGCGAGGAATTTACATCCTTTTTCACAACAAAGACAGAAAACATGAAGACAGACCTACGTAACAATCTATTATCCCTTACCTACCCACACATGACCTCCTCACTGACCACGCTAGTGACCCCGCTTAGCTGTTCTGCAAAGCTCGAACTCAAGAACAACGCCTCCTGGACAACCTTCAACTTCTACAGCGAAGAAACTATCCGAAAAATGCTTATGGACCTGAATCCCTATAATCACTTCACAGACCCTCTCCCAGCAACCCACCTAAAAGACTTCATTCCAATTTTAGTGCCCCTATGGACTAGGATCATAAATACCTCTCTGCTGCAAGGACCATCCCAGACATCCTTAACCTCTTGAATGCTATGGGGATTTTTCCCCTGTGCTGGAAACCCATGAACCCCATTATTCATGACGAGCTGGGCTCGTCATGAGCGTGCGAGGAGGCTACTGCATGACGAGCCCAGCTCGTCATGAGCGTGGAAGGGGTTAAAGCGGGTCAGGTATCCCCCATCTTAAAGAAACTGTCAGCGGACCCATCAGACCGGAATAATTGTAGCTCAATATCCAACATCCCTACCGGCCTTCCCTGATCAACGACCGCCCCTCTAAGAGCCTCAATCAATGCAGCCGCTAGACTCATCACAGGCTCCAAAAGAAACTGTCACATTTCCCCTGACCTTCGTGCCCTCAAACGGCTACCTTTTGAGGCCTGAATCCATTTAAAAATCGCTTGTATGACACACAAGGCATTGCATCACAAAACCCTGAGATACCTACGGAAAAACTAGTACTATCGGGGGTAACAGAACTACTAGGAATTCTGATAATCTTCTATTGAAACCACAACGATTTTCCAAGAAAAAAACGTACAACTATACTTTCTCAGGAAGGGTTCCCAGGCTTTGGAACACCTTGCCCCCAGAAACAAGACTGAACCTGTCCGCAGCATTTAAAAAAAAACAGGTGAAATCGATTCTCCTATCCAAATTCACCTGAACTATTTTATACAAACTTGTAGATATGTGTCTGTAATAGTTACCACCACTTTATTCCCATAATTTATTGTATTTTTATGTATATGTCTTTCACCTATATCTGCCCTGTAAAGCACTCTGATACCCGCAAGGGTCCTGTTCGCACTATACAAAACCTTCAAAATAAATCAAATAAAATAAGTGTGGAGAGCTGAGCCAGCTTGGCTGACTGGACTGACATGCCTGATTTGCGCTCTGACCGACAACAGCTTGTGAGACCACCCCTTCCCCCTCCCCCCCCTCAGCTCCATAGGCTACTCCCAGTTGTTTGGGAGACTTGTCATAGCGGTCCCCACCCAGTGAACCTGGTAGCGGGGGCTGAGGGATTATTTGGGTACCCAGCAGAGAAGTGACCATGTGGCGAGGCCTGGCGGGGCCTACTGGAGCCGACCAGCATTGCGAGAGGGGCTGAGCCAAGGCTGGAAGACGCGATACCCATCGACCAAAGTGTGCAGGACTAGCCAGACTGTGTTGTAGACTGGCACAGTGCGTGGGATGAAAGGAGCTGGTTTGCAGCCCCAGTTGTTGCCGATATTGTAGTGAGCGGGCCATAGGCTCAGTCGGAGTCACAGGGCTGCTTGAGCAGGGCCTGGCCTAGAGGGGAGTAAGTGTGCAGTTGGTACTGTTAGCTTTGCCCTCGGCGCGTCTTGCACGCCTGTGGTGGTGTGGTGCAGCCGGGCCCCTAGGAGCAACAGTGGAGCGGCTGACGTGCTGGTTTTGGTAGATTTTCGACACAGCAGTGCAGGCCTTCATTAGTGAAACATTGAGGGCTGGGTTTGGCAGGGCCACACGTGAGTGCTAAGACAGCGGGGCTTGGCGGGTTCGGTGGACTACTGCTCCTGCAGAAATAACCGGTGTTTTGAGCAGCGGGCCAGGTTTAATAGCAGTCCATGCCCAGAACGGGTACGCGGAGGATTAGCCTAGATGACATGCCACTGAAACCTTAGAGGGGCCCAGAAACAGCGTTGAAGTCCTGCAACACTATCGAGGACAATATTGCTAGAATGTCACAGAGTGGGGCTACAGGGAGGAGAGGCTGCTCCACCATCTATTCTGTACATTAAACATCTGATTCTGGAGCGCAATAAAGCAGCCACAGCTGCTACCCCAGGACATGGATAGGATGAGGGATCGAGTCAAAGACTTGGGCACTAGGGTGGATGGTGCAAAGGAACTGTTGGATGACTATACTAGTCAGCTAGGGGACCAGGAGTGGCATCTACTGAAACAAGAAGTCAAACTAGCCTATTTAGAGGACCGATCTTAGTGCAACAATGTGTGCATTCTTGGATTACCAGAAAGCACCGAAACAGCTCCTGTGGAGTTTTTCCAGGAAACCTGTCTCCCTACAGTACTACTCGGACTGAATGTGGTTGAAGGGTTACATGTGGACAGGGTGCATAGAACTCCTGGTGGTAGACCCAAACATGGTCCAACCCATGAATGTTGATTGCGTATGCTGCAATATAGAGATAAATGGGGTTTATTGGCAGCAGCTGGTTTACAATGGCAACAGAATATCCCTCTATCCAGATTATGGCACAGCTACCCAAAAAACTAAATCTTTTGTAAAAGTTAAACAAAAACTCAGAAATCATGGGTGGGACTATGATCTGTTACCCACAAGACGACTGAAGGTGTATCTGCAGGAGAGGAGGCACTTTTTCAACTAGGCTGAGGAAACTAGGCAATTTATTGAGAGTCATTTATTACTAGGAAAGGGACAAATGTTGTTTATAATAAATGTCATGCTGCTGATTAACGACGGGTGGGTGCGCCAACATTCTTTCATTTTACTGAGGGTGGGGCGTTGCAGACAAATGAGAATAGTCATAGTGTGTAAGTTGGCCAGGGCACAGATAATTGCGATACATATTTTGTTCTTAATATGTGTGCCACCAATGGCATTGATGTACCTGGGGAACCGTACACCAGGAACTCTGGGGAGCACTGTGCTGTAATGGAGAAGTTTGTTTGTGTTGATGCAGGGGGAGAATAATGCCTACTGTGTCGATTGTGGAGGTCAGGTTGGAGGAATTTGGGGGATGATGTTCTTTACACACTTGCTGAGAAAGTGTGTCTGCTATCAGTGGAAAATCTACTGGCAGAACTAGTGATATAAGTTTTCTACTCGTACACATGGAGGTGACAATCTTATCATGGAATGTTAAGAGGATCCAGAACTGGATTAAGCATCAGAGGTTTTGGTCTTATGTCCATAGGCAGCGAGACAAAATAGTTATGCTACAGGAGACCCATTTTCTCCCCCGGGAGCATGAGAACATGCAACCCAAATGGGGCGGTAGAATATGGTATGCGAACGTTACCTCGTCAGCCAGTAGAGCGATGTTGTGGGTGGATGAAAGTGTCCCACTCTGTGGAGACACAGAATTGAAGGACACCGATGGGAGTTGTAAGAGAGATTGGAGGTACCACTATAGTGATCCTCACATCGTATGCACCCAATATAGATACACCAGATTTTTCGCGGGGCTAACACGCTTGTTGACGCCTTATGCACACTGTGACATCAACTGGATGGGGGACCGTAATTGTGTACTGGACAGGGAACTGAATAGCTCCGGACCTGTGGTGCGACCGGTGGTCCAGGCTTCTAAAGTGCTGTTAGAGAGTATGGACAACCTGAATTTTAATAGAATTTTAATAGACCTGTGGTGGTCGATTAATGGCCAGACCAGGGCTAATCTTTTTATTCGTCACTACATGGCACATTTTCCAGGATAGATTACATGTTGGCACACCCATAGGCAGGCTGCAGACTTTGGGGCAGTGTGATATTTTAACACATTATCGGATAATGTCCCTTTGGTGGCTACAATGAGAGGGTGTGCGTAAGTGGCCAAGCAGCCACAGTGGCGATTTCAGGTGCATGCACTGAAGGACCTGGCTTACATGGAGGTAATCCAAGAAGCGGTGAGAGAGTTTTTTGCTACTAATACAGGTTCGGTCACCTCAGCTGAGGTCCTATGGGAGATCTTTAAAGTGAACATTAGGGACAAGTGCATGGCCACCACCTGTGGGGTGCCCCAGTCTTTGACATGCACGATCACAACTTTGGAACATTGAATAGGGGATATAGATCTACTGACACAGATTACAGAAAAAGCTAGAAGAGGCACGTGAAACCCTGCGTCACCATGAATACAAGACCTACACGTATATCCAATATGAACAGGGAGATATGCCGGGCCGGATATTGATGTGGTTGGTTAACAGAGAGAGGGGGGAAAGCAGTTGTTACACTTAAAGATGCACAAGCAGTGACACTCATAACACTTGAGGATATTCTACACCGTTTTGCAAAGTTTTACATGCAACAGGGTGGGCACAATGAGGTGGGTATGACCGCTATACTAGATGTAGCGCAGCTACCGGTGGAGGATGGTACAATGAGGGAGATACTAAACACCCCAACTGACGAGTCAGATATAAAGTGGACTATCAAATAAATGAATACGGGGAAGACACCCGAGACTGATGGCCTGACAGTTGAATTTGATAAGGAATATGTAGACTTACTGTCTTTGCCATTTCTGGCCATGTATCGGGAGGCATTTGAACTAGGGGTTTTACCAGCTGCACTAAGGGAGGCGTATATAGTGGTTCTGCCTGAACCAGGAAGGGACATATCCGAATGTGAATCATATCCTTCATTATCTATGAACAATGTAGATTTGAAAAGTTTAGGGAACATCTTAGCACATCATCTAGCTAAGTTGGCAGGGAACTAATGCACCCAGACCAGGTGGGATTTGTGGGGGGGGCTGCACTACCACCACTTGCAAAAGGAAGGCATTCATTATAATAGAGCAGATCTCGAGAAGGAAGGAGGAAGGAAGGTATTGATGAAGCAAGATACAGAAGATTTTGTGTGTACCTAATTCAGATCAATCACCTCCATAATAAAGTAATATATTAATTTTGATTGCTGTGTATTAACCAAAACACAAACATTACATGTGGGAAATGCTTTGCACTAACAGGTTTGAATAACATATTAATTGGTGATGTAAAACGCATGTTTAATCTATTTTGTGCATTTAAGTGGTGTAATAATGCATGTCTGTGTCATAATGTGCATTGTGTATTTGCATGTTGCTTTTCTGCTTTATTTTTAATGGCTTGCAGTGTGATGCTTTTCTGCTAGGTAACAGTTTTCAGGGTAAATATTGGTGGTTGGGGGGACACATATATTTTATGTATTCACATTTTCTTTTTCTGTTTATCGTAGTTTTGGTGGGTTGCCAATTGCAAAATGGCTTCGCTTTTCCCGGTTCTGCGCAGTAGAAAGGCTTACATCATTTTGCTGAGAGAAAGCTCGTTTATTCTGGGTCTCCACTGAAAAACATTCTGAAGCTTCAGCTAACTATTTATTTATATATTTTTTATTTATATCATTTCTAAAGCACGCTGATACCAACCGGTGTCCTGGCGCTGAAATGGTAACTCCCTGAGCTTCAAGCCTCAACAGACTAAAGGGTGAAAAGCCATGTTGACTATGATTCGAGGCCACTTGAGATGAACGTTGGTGAAGTGGCTGCAGGCCAATGTGATAACCACGAGAACAGTTGAATGTCTGCCAAGGACAAAAGCATAGTGCCTTTCAAAAATGACCACATGGAAACAGCTGAATCACTGAAAATGAACATTTAAACAAAAAGGCCTAATATCGAACAGGAACTGTTGAACGTTTATTTATCAGTTTGCAAACAAAGTTATTCACGTACATCCTGGAAGTTTGAGAAATGCACGAACAGTCGAATTCGTATCTGTCAGCTTTTAATCAGCAAGTTAATCATGGACATCCTGAAAATTAACAAATACATTGTGGATTAACGAACATCCTGGAAGCTAATAATTGCAATGTCATGACCAATCAGAGAATGGAAACCGGAAAGTGTTGAAACATTTGAGAGTAGTGAGCCAGTAAATTCAGTATAAATATCAGAGCAAAATTGGGGTTTAATGTCATTGGAGCTGAATGCAGAGAGAGATGCTTTTTGCACTGCAGCTGTTTGCAGAGATGCTGGGAGCCTGAAACTATGCCAGACTGCTTGCTGATAACCCCTGTAGGTTGGAGATTTCGTTGCGGGATACTGAGCCTGGGTGAGAGACTGCGTCCGAGGAGACTTGGGTTAGTGAGTATAGCTTTGGGGTTTAGTGCTGGTTAGGCGGGTTTTAGTGTAAAAATCTTTAGAATGAAATTCCTGTTTTAACTATGGTTTCTCTGATCTTTTCATGCAGAATTTCACTTTTAGTTGCATTGACTAAGGTTTGATGTTTTATTTTAGAGAATAATGAAATTAATGTGAACTTGAATTTTCTCTTTATGATTAAACAGTTTTACTTGATTTATTGCCTGAATAAATAGCAATGCTCAGTGAGAATTAACAATGATAGAATACATGCTAATTTTCTTTTATGCAAATTAATTACATAAAATCTCTTGAATAAAAATTAGATAAATGAAGAAGTAAAAGCTGGTCTTTGATTCTTCCTACGCCTAATTTTCATTCTAGTAGATCCATTGCCACTATGGTGGTGTGTCTGAATAATTAAATGTCTGAATAAAACCATGGTAAAGTGTAAATAATCTGCAGGTGTAAATAATAATTAGTTAAATAGGTTTAGATGCTCCACCAAATGTTACAGCGTTTCTCCATTGCGATTCACCAAAGCCTTGAAGCCAAGTGTAAGTGAACAGGGTAAATGCGAAGTGTTATGGGCCCCACTGATGCATGATTTGTGTGTTTTAAGGTTTCAGGGTAATGGTGAGTATTGATTAGAAATGATTTCTGGAGCCGCACTGTAGCAGTTATAAACTTGGTAGCAGAGGATGGTTGCTAAGGAAATTAGCTAGGGTTATGGTAAAGTACTATATAGAGTTTGATGTACAGAATTATGACTAACATCTGTTGAGTTTGTATTACGTTACATGTAGTCCTGGAAAGGCTTCATAGAGTAGGGTGAAGCCAGTGCCTCCGTCTGCAGGTGAGGAAGTGTGGCAAGGTACTCGCAAAGTGAATTAGTCTGTTTCAAAAAAGAAGTATTGCCAAATACTGCGGCGGTATCGGCGCATATCACTGTTTAGGGACCTTAGGTGTGAAAGGATAAATGTATAGTGAGGACAGTCTATGAAATTTCAGCCTTCAAGTATAGGGATCATTCCGTGCTTTCCGACTAAAACTTACTGCTGGGCGAGAAATAGGTCTTAACCCGAGCTTGATTGAAGGGTAAAGGGAGTGGCGTCTCTCTTTTGCTAACAATAGAGGAATTCTGTGGTGGGTTAGTGGACGCGCTGCCTACTGGTAACACAGAGTTCATGTATATATGAATAGGGTTTTCCGTATGAATGTGTGTAAATGATATTGCAATACGCGTTCAAGCAAAACTCTGGGACTGTCTCTAAGGAGGTGAAAAAAATCTCTGTATGTGCTTTCCTAGAGAAGCGAGATCGTTATTGCCTGATAGAAGGGTAAAGCCAGTAGTGTTGCTTTACCGGCAAGTCTAAAATTCTGAGGAGATAAGCGTCGACTGGATATACATAAATCATGCACTGGGACGCTGCAGCCTGGGTGACACTTATTTAAAATGGGTACAGTTACTCTACATGGGACAGTAAGGTAAGCAGTAAGCTTTCCGACAGCTAGCTGGTGGAGAGAGGGACTAGACAAGGGTGTCTCCTGTCACCGCTGATCTTTGCCCTGGTCATTGAGCCCCTGACAAGACTGATACGCTCTAGGTATGAAACGGAGGTTGTGATGGTTGAGAAAAGCGCGGGAGATTATCTAGGCCAATGATATTCTGCTGACCCTGGGTGACCCCAAACGCTCATTGCCTGTGGTACATGACACAATCACAGAGGCAGGGACACATTCCTGGTTTATGCTGAATGCAGATAAGTGCATAGTTTTTCTGATACAGGCATCCGGGCTGGGGGAAGGGTCTCTCATTGGTATATCATTACAAACAAATCCTATAAAATATTTAGGGGTATACTTGAGTTCTAACGCAACTGAAATATGCAATTCAAATGTGGGAACCCTGCTTAATAGTGTGAAATGCAGTATATGTCTTTGGCTGACGTTTCCACTGTCACTCATGTGGCGGATCGCAATCAGTAAAACGATTGTTTTATCCTGAGTCCTGAATGTGCTACAGCGTATCCCTATGCAGGTGCTACATGCCTGCTTCAGGTGCATGGATGAACTGCTCTGGTTGCTATACTGGGGCACCGGGGGGTGTGTATTAGCTTGAGAGTGTTGCAGCATCCCTGGGATAGTGTATAGTTATGGGTCCCACATTTTCGAAGTTATTATCAGGCCTCCCACTTACACCTGTAGTCACCTGGTTTATGGTCCTGTAACTAGCATGCTGGAGAGATTGGTTAAGCCGTGCAAACTCTTGGCCCTACTGCTGGTCCACAGGAAGAAACAAGCATTGGCATAGCCAATAGGTCTCGCCTTTGGGACATTATAAGTGTTTAGCCATGTAACAGTTAATGTTGTTGCAACAAGGATATTGTGTTGCATAACTAAATACGTATAAGGTCCCAAAAGCGAGACCTATTGACTATGCCAATGCTTGTTTAGGACTTATGCCCTGGACAGGAGGTCAAGGGAGGGATAGACTGGTATGACAACAGTAGAAGGTCGGGGCAACAGAAGGGCAGGCGTGGAGACAGTGCTCGGGTAAAGACAAAGGCAGGGAGAGAAATAGAATAGGAAGTGGGGAACAGACAAAGGTGCACGGGTGAAAGAGAAGCACGTTTAAAGATACAAATGCCGGGGAAAAACAGAGTGGCAGAGGTAGAGACAGAAGCACAGGAAAGACAGGAAAGCAGGGGGGAAACAGAAGGTCATGGGTACAGCAAGAAACACGGGTAAAGACAGGAAGCAAGGGGGAGAAACAGAAGGGAAGGGGAAAAGCATATGAGCGATACACAAGGCTTTGAACTTAACTTACTCCTGTACTGGCAGCCAGTGGCGTGATTTAAGGGCAGGTTTAGCTTGTGATGGTTGGGAATGCCCAAAAGAAGTCTTGATGCCCGGTTTTGAGTGTCTGTAATTTGGAAAGAGTAGCAGCAGGGGAGCCCAAATAAAGGACATTGGTATAATCCAGTCTGGATAGCACCAGCGCTTGGACCATTATTTTTCTGGCCTGGAAAGGGAGAAGGGGAAGGACTTTCCGGATCATTTTGAAGATCCAGTAACAAGAAGCGGATATCTTCCAGGACTGAAATTTAAATGTAAATTCATGGTCCATCCAAACGCCCCAGACTCTGTAGCTGAGTTTTAGGGACGGGGACTGAACCCATGGACATAGGCCAGATTTCAGTCAAATCATGGGGAGAGTGGTTACCCAAAATCATGATTTCACGCTTTCCCCCATTCAATTTTAGGAAGGAGTCACTCATCCATCTTGCAATTTCTTACATGCAAAGACGAAGGCAGGAAGGGGAGCTTTCCGCTTTATTGAGCCCAACCACCAGTTGCGTATCATCCGCATAGGTGACTATATGGACTCCAAAGGGTAAAACTACCTCCGCAAGAGTGAGGGTATAGACATTAAACAAAGTGGGACTTAAAGAAGATCCCTGTGGCACTCCACAACGGAGGGATATCCGTTTGGACGTGACTTCCTTGTCAAAAACTTGGAAGGATCTATTTGTTCAGAAAAGACTTTAGCCAAGCCAGGGCAATTCCAGTGATACCTGATTTACTGAGCTTGTGGATCAGAATC
This sequence comes from Lissotriton helveticus, assembly GCF_964261635.1. Lineage (NCBI taxonomy): Eukaryota > Metazoa > Chordata > Amphibia > Caudata > Salamandridae > Lissotriton > Lissotriton helveticus. Next base: position 60,881,893 of record NC_136064.1, read on the forward strand.
TGATGGTTTACGGTATCAAAGGGCGTGCTAAGGTCCAAAAGGAGGACCACCGCAGTGCCACCAGCGTCAACTATCCTTCTTGACTCTTCCAGCACAGAGAGAAGGGCCGTCTCCGTTCCCTGTAATAGGCGGAAACCGGTCTGAGTCAGATAGAGAAGATTATGGGTCCCATAGTGCGATGATAATATTAAGTTAAAATATTTTCCATTAATTTTACTAACTCCAGGGAGCAATGAAATAGGGCGATAATTTCCCAGGTCTAAAGGGTCAAGGCTAGATTGTTTTAGCAGAGCCTTTACCATGGCTTCCTTCCACAAAGGGGGCACTACCCCTGAAGAGAGTGAAGAGTTGAGATGGTCTAGAATCACCGGGGCGACAACGCCGGCTACCAATTTGAGTTTCCCCAGAGAGGCAGGATCGTTGGGTGAGTCACTCTTCACTTTAGATAAAAGGCTTTCTAAGACAGGCGTCTCCATTGCCAGGATTCTGTCCAAGGTGTCCTGGTTGCCAAGAGGGGTAGGGGCTTGAAAATCCCTTTTAACGGAGGGAAAGGAGGAATAGATTATTTCAATTTTGTTCGAGAAAAACTCTGCCAACTTATTACATTGAGTTCCTGAAATATCAGGGGCTGCAGGAGGAGGAGGAACTTCAGAGAGAGTTTTGACTATGCTAAAAATCTCACGAGAGGAGTTGGGTGCTGTCAACATTTTATTTCCAAAATAGTCTGCCTGAGCAGTTTTAATTTTGGCTTTCTATTGGTGAATACTTTCTCTGTATAATTCTTTCTTATCTGGAGAGAAGCTCCTTCTTCAAGCTCTCTCAAGTTTTTTACACTTTTGTTTCAGGACCCGATTTGTAACAGAATACCAGGGTTTGTGGGAGGCCCCCTTCTTATTTTTACGGCTTTTTACCGGGACAAGAACATCTAAGGATTTTTGGATCCAATGATTAAAATTATCGTTAGCTGCTACTACATTTGTGGATGGCCCAGGTTTGGTCTCTTCCAATACTGAGGTCCATTGTTCGATTGAAACTTTGAACCATGGACGACTTTTCGAGTAGGTAGGGAATTTACAAAGGGCCGGATGGGGTGGTGACCAGATAAGGGGATTAAGAAAATCGTCCGACCACGGAACAGGGATGGGTTTAACTCCAGATAGCTCATCCCGATTCGAAAAAATAGGATCAAGTACGTGACCCTTTATGTGTGTGGGTTCACTGACTTTTTGAGTGAAAAAAGGCTGCTAAATCCTTGGTGAGTTTGTTAGCAGAAGTCTGCAGAGGATCATCAAAATAGAGATAAAATTCCCCAGTAAAGTGAAATTGGCAAGTGAACTAGCCAGGTTTGCAGCCAGATCTGGTAATGCATTGCAGAATTCCCCTGAAGGACCAGGGGCTCAGTATATCAGGATGCCTGAGAAAGTGAGGACTGGGGAAAATTCGATAGAAAAGGCAGTATTCTCACAGTCTGGGACTGGGCTGCCAGTCAGACGGCAAGTTAGGCCGTCCTTGTAGATAATGGCTATCCCACCCCCCTTCCCTGAAGGCCGGTCTAGCCTCGTGATGGAATAAGAGCTAGGCAAGGCCTGGATGACATCGGTAAGCATGGGCGTAAAATCCGCTCCGCTCGCGTATTTTTCGGATTTTCGGCAAATTCGCAATCCGCGAACTCTCGCGAATTTGTCGAAAATCCGTGAATCAGCTCGCGGCGGATTTTTTGCTTGGTTGCGGCGCGCGGCGTGGTGCACGGCGTTCACTTTCCGTCATTAAGCGTTTGCCGAGTTGTTTTTCTCGATCATATTTTGCGAGTGCCGCGCCATTTTGGATCTTGCTGCGTGATCCCGCGGGAGTTTGGCGCCCGCGAATACGTAATCGCGGCTTGCCACCTTGCACAGCACACCTCGCGAGAGTTCGCAATTGCGAACACGTAGTTGCGGCGGAAAGGAACAATCTCGCACTCGCGAAATAGAGATTTTGCAATTCTGCACAAGAAATCCACCAGCAAACAGGATAAACCTTCAGAAAATGATGATTTTTATCAGAATCACTCCTCAAGTTGACATTTGCATGGCCTTTTTTTTTGCAAGGAGTCCATTTTTGGGGGGGGGAGGGAAGGAAGTGCCCCACAGTCTCCAACTTCCTGTTCCTGTCCAGCAGGCTCCTCCCAGTGCTTTGTCCATCTCCTGGTCACTTTCATTTGGATCTGGAGCTGGAAGGATTACTTTTTGTGGGTGCTGCTGGATATTTGGATTTGAGGCCTTTTTGACTTTCTTTGGATCACTTTTGGATTAGAAATAAACTTTCACAAGTAAGTTTGTTTGGGGCATTACAGTTGCTGCAACTACAATTTTGGAACTTTTTCAGAACATTAAATAAATTATATTGTGGGTAGCCACAGTATCCAGTAGGACCAGGGTTGGTTATGGGTGCATGATACAACTGTTTTGTTTAATTTAAACACCATTGAGGCCATGGATGGGCTGGGATTGTGCTGATTTGTGTTGTTTTTGTCGTTTTTTTGGGGCTGCTGGTGGGGCCCTTTGCCCAGGGGTGGTGAGTGTTGCATGGGCCTAGTCTTTCTGTGGGGTGTCTTCTTGAATTTAAATATCATTGAGGCCATGGATGGGCTGGGATTGTGCTTATTTTATTGTTTTTTGTCGTTTCTTTGGGGCTGCTGGTGTGGCCTTTTGCCCAGGGGTGGTGGTGCATGGACTGAGTGTGCCTGTGGTGTGGTCTCACTCTCTTTAATGTAAACATCATGGATGGCATTGGATTGTGGTGATTTCTGGCTGTTTTTCTGTTTTTTGGGGGTGTACTGTTGATGTGGACTGACCATGTGGGTGGTGGTGGTGGCCATCTTGAGTGCTGGCTGGTACAGGCAACATGTGCTTGGGGTGCAAGGGGCCATTTTGAAGAGAGGCAGTGTCTGAGGCCTGCACTTACTTTGCCTACTTTTCATCCATTATGCCCAGGGGTAGTGAGTGTTGCATGGGCCTAGTGTTTCTGAGGGGTGTCTTCTTGAATTTAAACACCATTGAGGCCATGGATGGGCGGGGATTGTGCTGATTTTATTGTTTTTTGTCGTTTTTTTGGGGCTGCTGGTGGGGCCCTTTGCCCAGGGGTGGTGAGTGTTGCATGGGCCTAGTCTTTCTGTGGGGTGTCCTCTTGAATTTAAACACCATTGAGGCCATGGATGGGCTGGGATTGTGCTGTTTTTTGTTGTTTTGGTCTTTTTTTGGGGGCTGCTGGTGTGGCCTTTTGCCTAGGGGTAGTGGTGCATGGACTGAGTGTGCCTGTAGTGTGGTCTCACTCTCTTTAATGTAAACATCCTGGATGGCATTGGATTGTGGTGTTTTATGGCTGTTTTTCTGTTTCTTTGGGGTGTACTGTTGATGTGGACTGGCTTGGGGTGTAAGGGGCCATTTTGAAGAGAGGCAGTGTCTGAGGCCTGCACTTATTTTGCCTACTTTTCATCCATTATGCCCAGGGGTAGTGAGTGTTGCATGGGCCTCGTCTTTCTGTGGGGTGTCTTCTTGAATTTAAACACCATTGAGGCCATGGATGGGCTGGGATTGTGCTGAATTTTGTAGTTTTTGTCGTTTTTTGGGGCTGCTGGTGGGGCCCTTTGACCAGGGGTGGTGAGTGTTGCATGGGCCTAGTCTTTCTGTGGGGTGTCCTCTTGAAGTTAAACACCATTGAGGCCATGGATGGGCTGGGATTGTGCTGTTTTCTGTGTTTTTGTCGGTTTTTTGGGGCTGCTGGTGTGGCCTTTTGCCAAGGGGTAGTGATGCATGGACTGAGCAGGGGCGTAACACAAGCCCCCGCAGCCCACGCGTTGCGGGGGGGCCCCACGCTCCAGGGGGCCCCGCCGGGGCCCCTCACTAATACATTGATGTATCTTGAATCATTCATGATTTAAAAATTATGGAAGGTCCCGCCCCGGACGGGGCCCCGTGAGGCTGGCCTCAGGAATGGTGCGGGGCCCCGGCCGGGGCCCAGGGCCGTGAGGCTGGCAGCAGTTGAATCAGTGGTGCGGACCCGGCGTGAGGCTGGCATCGGCTGAGCGGCTCTGACTGAGTCTGACTGCTGCTCTGCCTTTTGAGCCTGCCTGCTGGCACTGGCAGCACTGCAGCAGCAGGAATGGTGCGGGCAGCGGGGCCCCGGTCGGGGCCCGTGAGGCTGAGTGGGACAGTGGACTACTGACTACTTAAATTGAGCTGCCCAGCTGCGCACTGAGGAATGGTGCGGCTGTGCGGGGCCCCGGCCGGGGCCTGTCAGGATTGGGGGGGCCGTGTGAGTGAGGGGCTGGCTGGCAGCCAGCCAGCACTGCAGCAGGGGGCCCCGGCCGGGGCCCGTAAGTGAGGCTGGCACTGCAGCAGCAGCAGGAATGGTGCGGGTCCCCGGCCTGGGCCCGTGAGTGACAGTGACTACTACTAGTAGTGTTAATGGTGGGTGGATGATGGATCAATGGCGGCGGGAGCTGCGGGACAGGCTTGTTACTTTTACTTTTACTCCTCACTCCGAGTCCTGCTGCTCCTGTCTGACTTTCACTTTCTTATTCCTTTCTGCCCCGGGACGCGTATGCGCGCCGTGGGGGCACTGGGCAGGGGGGCTGGCTGGTGACCAATGCCCTCATTACATTTGTCAGGGGGGCAGGGACAACACATGCGCATTGCGCAATTAGCTCAAGAGCGTTACAGTAGGTGTGGCATCAGGCGCGTGCCGCGCAGCAGAGAAGAGAAGACAGCCACGCTCTCAGGTCACTCCGGACTCATCACTAGCGGGGCCTTTATTTGCAAATTGCATGCAATCATTTTTAATTGTCCGGCCCCTACCTGGCTAGCCTTGAGGCTTGCGCTGCCTCCCCCCCCCCCCCCCAGCTGCCCTCATCTGCTGGCGCTCCAGCTCGCCTTGCGATGCCAGGCCCAGCAGGCCCCCAGCCCTCTCAGGTCAGGTGAGTCAAAAGTTCAAAAACGTAAAACTTCAAAAACGTAATTAAGATGTAACGCTCGGCTCATCATCATGTATCAGTTTTGTTCCTATTGTGAAGCGCTCGCCTTCGGGTAAAGTCCGCGCTCAAAAACGCATAAATAAATAAATAAATAAAGTGACGAGTCAGTAATCATCATGCAGTGCGAGACGGTGTGTGCGGGCCACTGTGGGACACTCACAACAATATAAGAACCACCAAATACAATGTCAGATGCATGCTTCCGCACATCACACGGAGAGACATTTAATGCAAACTACAAATTTGGCTCAGTCTCAGGCAGCGGGTGCTGTTCTGTGTATGATGGGGTCATGGGGAGGGTCACCCTGCAGGCAGATGTGAGCAGAAACCTAAAAGGCTGGGAGGATTTTTGCAGGCAGAATACTGGGCACAGGGAGGGGAAATATCTTCCAGCCAAGGAATCTCACATCTTCATACACATGGTCAATATCCACCTTAAAAAGGAGCCTTTCGCGGCATGAGATTTGACGTTTTTGTATTCCAGTGTACTTGGAACAGGCGTTTCTGTCTCGAATGGGCTATGTAGAAAGCGATTGAGCACCCTGCCCTCCCTGAAATGCTTAGTACTGTTAAATACATCAAATGTAAAAAAATAATTAAAGTAAGACAATTTTTTCCATTGCTTAGGAGATGGCGGGTGAAGAATTGAAAGAAAAACACGTATTTTATTTGAGTAGCATAGTCATGGGCTCATGGAGCATAGGGTTGTGTTTCTGGAAATAGTTTACCTGCAGCACGAGTATCTGAAGCATGAGGTACTTTTCATTAAACACTATTGTGTGCTGTGTCCAGCTGAAACTTGGTTACAGAGTCCATTATGGGATCAGGAGAAGAATGACTCGTAGATGTGGCCTAAGGTTCCAGTTACTGCTGTAGGAACTTGGGGCGGTACAAAAGGGGGTGGTGATGGACGGAGCATCTGAACCAATCAAATACTCACACCCAGTCAAAAGATCTGGGTTTAATCCATCACCGTTCTTTAGCCCACTCTGCCACCCCAGTTCAGACATGGCTATATGCAAATCAGTCTGACCCTGTGCCTCATGGGAACAGTCCAGCCCGAACTGCCAGGCCATGCTTTCCCTGGACCGGAAACAAGCTTCCGAGGACCGGTTTCTGGCATTACAGCCGTCTTCAGCCCGGCTTGCTTGAATCCAGTGGCAAAGTGAGCAAGGGACTCACGTCTGAGCATACCCTGCCACACTTATGGCTGGTCCTTACAGAAAGACAATATAGAGGCATTTAATTTAAATGTTGGAGGTTGCAAAGCAAAATATGCTAGATTTCTGGGTGGTAGGGCAAAGTGGTACATTGTGGGCCGCGCCGCCGAGGGGGGGGCATGGTGGGCCGTGCCGCGTGGGGGCCCCCCTCCATGTGCTTTGCAGGGGGGCCCCCTCAAGTTTCGTTACGCCACTGGGACTGAGTGTGCCTGTGGGGTCTCACTCTCTTTAATGTAAACATCCTGGATGGCATGGTTTTTTTGGGGTGTACTGTTGATGTGGACTGGCTTGGGGTGTAAGGGGCCATTTTGAAGAGAGGCAGTGTCTGAGGCCTGCACTTATTTTGCCTACTTTTCATCCATTATGCCCAGGGGTAGTGAGTGTTGCATGGGCCTAGTCTTTCTGTGGGGTGTCTTCTTGAATTTAAACACCATTGAGGCCATGGATGGGCTGGGATTGTGCTGAATTTTGTCGTTTTTGTCGTTTTTTGGGGCTGCTGGTGGGGCCCTTTGACCAGGGGTGGTGAGTGTTGCATGGGCCTAGTCTTTCTGTGGGGTGTCCTCTTGAAGTTAAACACCATTGAGGCCATGGATGGGCTGGGATTGTGCTGTTTTTTGTGTTTTTTGTCGTTTTTTTGGGGCTGCTGGTGTGGCCTTTTTCAAAGGGTAGTGATGCATGGACTGAGTGTGCCTGTGGGGTCTCACTCTCTTTAATGTAAACATCCTGGATGGCATTGGATTGTGGTGATTTTTGGCTGTTTTTCTGTTTTTTTGGGGTGTACTGTTGATGTGGACTGGCTTGGGGTGTAAGGGGCCATTTTGAAGAGAGGCAGTGTCTGAGGCCTGCACTTATTTTGCCTACTTTTCATCCATTATGCCCAGGGGTAGTGAGTGTTGCATACTTGCATGGCCCTAGTCTTTCTGTGGGGTGTCTTCAATGTAAACATCATGGATGGCACGGGATTGTGCTGATTTTTCTGTGTTTTGTCGATTTTTTGGGGTGTATAACTGAACTGATGTTCCTCTGTCTTCCATTGCTTTTAGGTGCACAAGACTCAAGAGAACCACCAGTGCCAGGAATAAGTCCTGCAGCGGTGTGTGTGTGCAGCATAACGTCACGCGACGTCACGTCTGGACACAGACAACTCTGCAACTCGTGCAACTGCTGCCTGCTGTTCTGACCTGCTCTGAAGAAGATGGCCCCAAGGAGCAGAAGAAGCAAGTTACCAAGGAGACTGGTGTGCCGGCCGCCCCTTTTTTTGGGAGTAAAAAAAAAAGTATGCCTGCAGCAGCAGCGGGATCTGCTGGGGACCAAGCTGGGAGCAGCACCCCCGCTCCATTGGGCTCAGTGCCACCACCACCACCACGCCAACTTAAGTCCAAGCCCTTGAGTGCTGCAGAGGCAGCCAGTATAGTTGTTCAATCACCATCGACCAGTGATGTTGGCTCATCGCAAGAAAGCAGCAGCAATGTCCCTCAATCAACACAGGTTGTTGTAGCTCATCTGACGAGTGTTGAACAACCACAGCCGCAACAACTATCACATGTGCAAGTACAAGCCCAAGTACATGTGGAAGGAGAGGCAGCGCAAGGAGATGCGCAAGCAGAGGTGCATGGAGGGTCACAAGTGCCCACAATAGTTGTTCCTCCCGAAGTAGGGGCACATCAGGAAATCGACAATCAAGGCGAGGTATCATTTGAGGAAGACACTCTTCCTGATGATCATTCATTGTCTTCCACACCCCTAGCAAGGAAGAGATCAAGGGTGGTGTCTACATCTTCTTCAAGCACACCTCCTTCTGATGATACGGATCAAAATTGGGAACCAGCCCCACTGCCGTCTGAGAGTGAGGCACACCATGATCTGACAAAGGTAGTTAAGCGTAAAAGGAAGCTCGTCCAAAGTCTCAGAGTTATGGAGTGTGATGATGAGGCTCAGCAAGAAGTGGCGGATACTGCTGCTGATGAAGACTCTGACAACGACGACCCAGTCATCATAAAGGTCACTGCAGCCCCAGCGGGCATGCAGCAAACAGACATTTTGACCCTAGCCCGAAAAGCTGCTGAGCGTGATGATGATGATGTTGTCGACGAGGAGGCAGTGGAAACACCACCACAATCATTGGAGTTAAGTAGTACACCAACTCGTACCGCTTCCATATTTCTTTCTGGCAAGAAGGGACCTCCATCCACCTCGACCGTAATTAGTGGTGGTGAAAGTGCACAACGTACATAAGTTGGGCAATCCAGATCCTCCACTTCATCTGGCATTAGCAGCATGACCACCACCACCAGTATCGCCGCCTCCTCCAGGCCCCACAGACACTTCAAGTCACCAGTTTGGGACTTCTTTACTGTTTGCCCAAAAAGGGAAAAGTTCGCCATTTGTACCCTTTGTAAGGTTGCAGTTAGTCGTGGTAAGTCAGGTACCAACTATGGTACCGGAGGCCAGAGAGGTCATCTTAAGAGACAGCACACTGTCCAATGGTTTGCGCACCTAAAGGCGATCAAGGAAGCCCGAATTGGAAGTCAAGAAAACGTTGATGTTTCATCTGATGATGACGAGGAGGAAGAAGACGTGTCAAACACTTCACTTACACCCAGTACCCCTGTCAGCAGCACACCCCATGAGAGGCACACTAAGAGTGTTGGAGCGAGTGAGACACCAACGCGCAAAAGTTCACCAGCGAGCATAATTGCGTCAACGAAGTCATTATCATCCCGTAAATGCTTGGTCCAGGGCAACATTAGAACCATGCTTTCTTCAGACGCGCCATATGAACGCAACCACCCACTGACGCGTCTGTATAACACTAAGCTGGCTAAAATGCTAGCTGTGGACCTTCTCCCTTTTTCTTTTGTAGAAGCGGTAGGTTTTCTAGAATTAGTGGCAACGCTCTGCCCTAAATGGAAGGTTCCTAGCCGGTTCTATTTTGCCAGAGTTGCGGTTCCAGCACTACATGAAGATGTGCTGGAGGCGATTGGGGCAGCTTTGCAGAAGAGTGCTGTTCACACTATACATCTGACAACAGACATGTGGACCAGTGGCGCAGGCGCTGATTACATGTGCATCACTGCACACTGGGTCTCTTTTTCAGGTGTTACAGCAAAGCTAAACGCAGGTGTTGACCCGGACCAAGTTTTTAAAGCTGCTCGGAAACATGCAACACTAGCCATGTTTGGCTTGGAGAAAAGTCACACAGCAGAAAACATTTTGGACGAGTTTAACAAAAAGGTCTTTCACTGGTTGTCCCCAAAAAAACGCCAGATTGGTTATGTTTCCACGGATAATGGCGCCAATGTAGTTAAGGCCATGGCGATGGGTGCATATTTCAGAGTGCCGTGTTTGGCGCACTGTATCAACCTGGTAGTTCAAAAATTCTTGAGTGATAGAGACAGTACAGCGTTCGAGGTAATGGCCACCTGCCGCAAAATGTACAACCATTTCAGCCATTCTTTTAAGGCCCGGAAGCATCTGAGGAGGCTGCTACTTGAACGTCGAATGCCAGTGAAAGCACTCATCCAGGAGGTGGCAACACGTTGGAACTCAACCTTCTACATGCTTGAGCGTCTGTATGAGCAGTATACGGTACTCGATCACTATTTCTTAACAGAGGGTACAGCTCAGAAGGACCTGCGGATGGGTGCGGCGCAATGGGACATAGTTAAAAGCCTGACAGACATGCTTCGTCCTTTTGAGTTCTTCACGCGTGCAGTCAGCCAGGAGGACTGTAATTTGGGAAAAGCTATCCCATTGTTGTGCATGCTGGAGCACCAACTGAAGGCGGTGTCTTCTGAGTTAGAAAAAGATGGAAAAAAAAGACCCTTTTATTTTGTCGGAGAAATTATTAGACCGCCTACGTGGTGATGAACGTCTTAAAAAGATCAACTCAGAACAGCATTACATTTGTGCTACTATTCTGGATCCACGCTACAAAAAGGCGCTGGCAGGCCAAGCATTCTTTCCTTTTATGATGAAGATGTTAAAAAGTACAAACGTTGGCTAGCCTGGTCAGCCAAGAGGTTTGAAAAAGAACGGCAGGATATTGAAGGAGAAGGCAGTACATCAGCATCAGCATCAGCAGGCCATCCCCAGTCAAAAGAATCCACTTCTTCACCTGTGGCTGTGGCACAAGTGACCTCTCAGCCGTTAAAGACACCGGCAACCGGATCATCTGCACCACACACAACAGTAACAGTGGCTGCTGTAGAGGATTGGCTAACTTTGCTTGGGTATGGTTCTCGAAAAAATGTCACAGGCACAGCAAAAAGTAAGCAAAGTGGAGGAACCGTTGGGGACCTTGAGTCGATGGTGCAGGACTATCTGAATGACTCAACAGAGGTCTTTCTTAATGATGAGCCATTGCAGTATTGGCATGGGAAAAAACAATTGTGGCCACAGCTCTCCAACCTGGCTATAAACTATTTGTCTTGCCCACTCGCAAGTGTGTCTTCTGAACGTGTTTTCAGTGCTGCTGGTGGCATTGTAACTCCCAAACAGAGCCGCCTCTCGCCCAAAAATGTGGAGCGGCTGACAATGATCAAGATGAATCAGCACCTCATACCACCAGATTACAAAGTACGAGAAAGCACGCCGCATGAAGACGAGAAGGACGGCAACGTAGATGAGGGGATTTGTTCTCTGTTCGGTGACACTGACCTCATCCTGCCTGAATTCGCAGAGTATGATGACGAAATCTTCTTCTTATTCCCTGACACCGAGCCCTGAAAATGAGACAATGAATCAATAACTTTCTTTTTCGTCCTTATTCACTTTTATTCCTGTGTGTCTGTCTTTCTTTGTTTTGCACAGTTAATTTAATTCAAACTTTAATCACCTAATCCCAAAAACAAGCCCATCAGCAGAACTGTCTTCACTTGTTTGCTTATTGATTTGAAGGTGCCGCAGTCTACATTCCTCAGGTTCACAAGTTCAGAAGAACATGCTCCTCTATCCTCCTCCTCCTATTTCCCTCAAAGCAGAGGGCTGGATTACGCCCAATGAAGAAAGACTCAGCACTTGTGGGGGTGTTCTACTTCTTTGCGGGTGAGTTGACAGCTCTGGGTCCATTGCTGTGAAGCTCTAATAACGGATAAAAGTGTTTAGAACCAAATATGAGGCGGAAATTTCTTGCCGTTTTTGCTGACTTGCTTGCCTTTGAGGTGCTCTTTTGCGGGGTTCCGGGTGTTTGTGGGTGAGTTTTGGGGTCTGGGAGCACTGCTGCGACAGTCTAATCTTGATTGCATTTCCTTTTCAGGAAATCCGTGGTGGAAAACAGGAGTTATGATGATGATGACCTAGCTGCACAGCGCGTTTGGACCGAAGGCCGAGAGATATTGTAAGTATGAGATTTTGCTTTTTGGCTGTTTGGGGGTGTTGTCGCGTGCTTTTTTGCGGGTGGGTTGGAGGGTCTTGGGGCATTCCTGGGAAGGTCTAATACCGGATAGAAGTGTTTTGGATAAAATCCATAAGGAAAAGCCTTTTTTTGCTATTTCTTCTGACATCTTGCTCAATGTAGCGTTTTGGGGGGCTTCCTGGTGTTTGTGGGTGGGTTGCGGGGTCTCTGTCGAAGCACTGCTGCGACAGTCTAATCTTGATTGCATTTCCTTTTCAGGAAATCCGTGGTGGAAAACAGGAGTTATGATGATGATGACCTAGCTGCACAGCGCGTTTGGACCGAAGGCCGAGAGATATTGTAAGTATGAGATTTTGCTTTTTGGCTGTTTGGGGGTGTTGTCGCGTGCTTTTTTGCGGGTCGGTTGGCGGGTCTTGGGGCATTCCTGGGAAGGTCTAATACCGGATAGAAGTGTTTTGGATAAAATCCATAAGGAAAAGCCTTTTTTTTGCTATTTCTTCTGACATCTTGCTCAATGTAGCGTTTTGGGGGGCTTCCTGGTGTTTGTGGGTGGGTTGCGGGGTCTCTGTCGAAGCACTGCTGCGACAGTCTAATCTTGATTGCATTTGCTTTTCAGGAAATCCGTGGTGGAAAACAGGAGTTATGATGATGATGACCTAGCTGCACAGCGCGTTTGGACCGAAGGCCGAGAGATATTGTAAGTATGAGATTTTGCTTTTTGGCTGTTTGGGGGTGTTGTCGCGTGCTTTTTTGCGGGTGGGTTGGCGGGTCTCTTGGGGCATTCCTGTGAAGGTCTAATACCGGATAGAAGTGGTTTGGACAAAATCCACAAGGAAAAGCCTTTTTTTTGCTATTTCTTCTGACATCTTGCTCAATGTAGCGTTTTGGGGGGCTTCCTGGTGTTTGTGGGTGGGTTGCGGGGTCTCTGTCGAAGCACTGCTGCGACAGTCTAATCTTGATTGCATTTCCTTTTCAGGAAATCCGTGGTGGAAAACAGGAGTTATGATGATGATGACCTAGCTGCACAGCGCGTTTGGACCAAAGGCCGAGAGATATTGTAAGTATGAGATTTTGCTTTTTGGCTGTTTGGGGGTGTTGTCGCGTGCTTTTTTGCGGGTGGGTTGGCGGGTCTTGGGGCATTCCTGGGAAGGTCTAATACCGGATAGAAGTGTTTTGGACAAAATCCATAAGGCAAAACCTTTTGGCACTTTTTGTAACTTAGGGTTCGTTAGGGTTAGCCCTAGCAGCAGGATTGCATGTGTTTCGGGGTGTTCTATTGCAACTCAGTTTTGGGGTTTTAGAGCACTCTTGGAGCGATGCTGGCTATGGATACTTTTGCTTGCTTGCAAGTGGTTTGAATACAATCCACGGTGGGTAAGGGTGTATTTGGGCCTACTTTTACTTTTAAAGTACGTTTTGTCACCATTTTTCTGCTAGGCCTCGTTTTTTGAGATCTGATTGGGGGTCTTCTACATTTGCGACTGGCTTTAGTAAGGGTCTTGGTGGGAGCATTGCTGGGAAGGTCAAATTTTGTTCTAAAACACAGTACACAGTACACCTACCTTGAGGGGAAAGATCCGCTATAATATTTTGGCCATACTTATTTATCCTTAAAAAGGTGACTCAGACAGAGTACGCAATTTCAAAAATATTTTACTGTCTATTAGGGAAATCAAAGTGTGACTTTTTGCACCACACAGCGTACATACCTTATATTTATTTATCAGTGGTATTGTAATAGCACTTCCTGTTTTCCGTTCAATAATTACAGGCCGGGTTTCAGTCAACATCCGCCAGGCAGGCAGTGGACAGGGTGTCTTCTGTCAGTGGTCACCAACATTGATGGACGAAGCGTCAGCTGGAATGGAGGAGTGCCGCTAATAAGAGGAATTGTTTGCTGCATGCAACTTACTTACCAAATTCAACAGGACAACTCCAACAACATACAGAATACAGATACAGTATCCATTGATTTCTTCTATGAGTGTGACTGCATGTGGTTAGCTTTAGTTTGTACCCAAAGATTTCTTTATCTTCAATTATTGTTTGTCCATGCTGTGCTTTTTTTTTCTTCTCTCAACAAAACCTACCCAAAAAGAAACCCCCATTCCCATCCATTTTCCAAACCCTAACCCTCTTCCCCCGGGCTGTGTGGTTTTGCTTGATGTCTGACTAAATGACATCAATAATTCCACACACTTGCTGGGGAGGATAAGGTCATAGCAACAGGCTGGTGAAGGAATACGAGGATATATTCTAGACTTACTCAGCTTCAGTACTATTTCTTGCAGTAGTAGGAGCCAATGTCAAATAAATTCAACGCAAGTACTAGTTATACTTGCAATACTTTACCATTTGTTAGGCTACATTGTGGCACTGTTCTAGTGTACTGTCACCTGCTATATTCTCGAGCGTACCGTAACCGTTGTAATGCTACAGTAAGGACAAACCAGGTTTCGTTTTCTTTTTTTCCATAGGCATGCAACTGCCACTGTGTCACACCACTAGTACCACCGCAATGAGGAAATTTCATCTGCCCGGGATTGCCAACCTTAATCCCCATTTCACGTGGAGCCAGCCCTGGGCCTAGCCCTAATTTCTAACACAAATTACAGGTAAGATAAGCGTTTGGTGGGAGGTAGTATAATGGAGTATTAGGACTAGACGAGAGATTGACGGTAGTACTACTAAAGTCCTAGGACTCTTCAGGAAAACAAACTTACTGTTACACCCCCACCCACCAGACTGAAAAGCAGTAAAAAACAGGTATGGTCAGATAAAGTTTAAAAAAGTATATTTATGTAGCTCTAACAAAATAATCTCCCTCAAGACCCTCCCTAACCCCAACGATTGTCTTTGAAAAGTCCCAAAAAGCACCCAACTCCCAAATCCCACCCCCCAAAAGTCTCTAAAAAAAGGGCAAGGGATACTCCACTACTGGAGGGTGCTGGTGAATTTTGCGGCCAGGGCATCATACTCCTTGCGGAGGGTGGCATGCTCGAAGCGGAGGCCCTCCACCAAGTTCTTGTACCTATGGACCTCCTGCTCCAGGTAGGACATTCTCACTCCTAGGCGGCGCTGGCGTGCCTTGCAGCTCCTGTGGGGGGCAGCTGGTCTTTTTGCTGCTTGGCGGTGGTGGTTGGCTTTGTTAGCCCGGCTCCGTACCGCTGGAGCACTGTGCTGGCTGGCAGCCCGTGGGGTCACGGAGGAGGATGCAGCTGTCCCAGTTGAGAATGTTGTGGTTGCACCGGTCGACTGCGTGTCCTCCGACTCCTCCAGGGCCACCAGCCGCCGATATTCCGCGACAGTGGCATCCAGCCTCCATTGCCGGGCCATTCGAGCCTGCTCCCTCCGTGATGTCGATTTGGAAGGAGCAACTATATGAAGAAAGAAAGACATAGTCTGTAACCAATGCTCCTTAACATTAATAACACAAAGTGATTGAGCCGAAAGTTGTGTCACAGTACAAGTAGCAAATTGAAAGCACAGTACATAACTATTGAGGACAGTATCTATCTAACCTCCCACTTCTGCATCCTTGCTCTAACATTAGTGGTAGTTTAATGAACAAATTCTACGACCACTATGGACTTCCATTACAGTCGACTATGACAGTACACCAGTCTTATTCTTCTTCTTCTCTCTTGTTTCGGAAAATTGGTACGTTATCTTGTGCAAGCCGGCAGAATGCCAGCGCAGTGAACTTGCACCCGAGAAAAACAGACGCACACCATGATGAGTGAGACAGACTTGCGTTACTGTACCGGTCCAGTACATGCAGGTGGTGAAGCTATTACTTTTCTATTACGGGTGGCACTGAGAATACTCGGTTACAAGGGCTACTGCTTAATTAATTTACCTTTCACCCTACAGTGCAAATGAGTACTAGAAAAGGAAAATGAAGAAGCTAAATAATTAGATTATCTATCACTTCACATGGGATGTATTTGATGACATATGGGATGACTTTAGGTGCTTTGCTTATTATTGAGTGAACAGTGATACACCCACACATGAATGACGTACTACTACTAAACTAAAGTTATTAAGAGAGGTACGGAGTGTCCACCGTAATAACCGGATATATGCTGTGCTTGCAGTTGCAATATAAACTATTGCTACTATTCATGGTAGTATTGGACAAATTTACAATTTCTTTTCCTTGCCTTCCCTACACTGGAACGGACGTGCGGGTGCGGTGTTACATGCTCTTCAAGGTAACACTTAGTTCATCCAGTGACCATCTACTCTCTCTAGATACACATGTGCTATCTAAGAGTCAGATAATACCATGCTCCAGACATCCATCCATTCAAAGTATATGCACACATACAGTTTATGTTTCACCCACCCAGGCTGTTGTCCTTCCACCCATCCTTGCTTCATCATTGACCCAGCCATGCACCATACCATATTCTTTCCTTCCCAGCCACCTCGGGGGCCAAGCAAACACATATCATTCTTCTTTGCCAGCCATCATAAAATTTCTCGTCCTTCCACACTTACTTACACCCTTCTTTCGCTTTTCGAATATATAGCTTACCTGTGCCCGCCACCACCGTGTCAACCCTCACAGGCACATTGGTGTCGTCCGGCACTCGCACCGCCTCCTCCCCAGAAGTGTTGTCCTCCTCATCCACCACCTCCGCGCTGGCCCCGCCACCAGATGTTCCACCTACAAAGTAAATTTTTAGAATGTTAGAATACACCACTCACTACTGTATAATATTTGGTCTAGGAGGAATAAAGAAAGTTAAAAAAACGAAATACAATGTAATAATTTGTAACTGTATACTCTACAGTAAAAATGTCCCTTTTTCCAGGGAAGGCTGTTGTCTTGCTGCACTTTTTGGCACAACTGATGAATGCTTGCTTTTTATTTTTAACACACAACACTTTTTCTCCTAACAGAAGCTTGACTTCTAAGAACACGATCAGGGTCAAGCTCAAGTTCAAACCAGGTGAGAGCTCAGCTCGACCACAAGAAATGTGTCCAATTAATCGTTAGCACTAAGCACTTTTCCATTTTCAGTTAAACATTTACTTTTATGACAAAGTTGATTTTAATAAATGTGTTTAGTTTTAATAAAGCTTTTAAACTTAAATAGACTCTGTGGTTTTTGGTCCTCCAGACTAGAGTGGATGAGCTAAAGGTTTTGGAATTTTTGCAAGCATGAGTGCCTCTGACACTTCTTGACTGTGACTCCGTACTCTTGCCCTGCGTAGGATAATCTAATGATCATTGGGGATCAATCATCGGTGACTTAGGGAGCTAAATGACTCTGCCACACTATCTAGTCAGTAAGGAGATTGGGGTTTCTTCAAAGTCTGATATCACTGAGGTATGTGGAAAGAAAGTCTACCTGCACCTATTATAATTGATAAACAATGCACTATTTAGTGTTCATAGTTCGGTTTGTGCAGATTTGTCCCTGCAACAGTAGTAGAATGGATTGTCCTCCTATCCAAAACAAAAGTAAAGTAGTATCTTATTCTTTCTTGGTGGTCATTCACCTTTTTATTGTTGGCAATTGTCAAAGCATAAACATTTAGAAGACTTGAAAAGACATTATGGACAATCCCAGAGGACTGCACTCAGTGCATAGAGCTATTGCTGACTAGAATGGGAGTCCAATGGAATTGCCAAATGTGCTATCTTAGTTAGCTACACACACAGACTAATAAGAATAATCTAGTAATACCACAGGGAGTCATAGTCGAGGCAGGATAAGAATTTAGATCCAGTCTACAAGAAGATCAAAGACGATTTTGAAAAAATCAAATGAGGAACGCTAGGAAAAAATAGGTACTCTTTATTAAAATTAAAACTTACTGGGGCCAGCAAAGGAGCCCTCGCCTGCCCGATCCTGGCCTGCATCCTCCTGAACAGCACCCTCCTCCTGTGTCCTCTTGCCCTTGGGGGGAGCTGATGTACAACATGAAAGAAAGAAAGACCAGAAAACATGGATGAGATTTGTCAACCAAATCAAACATTTCAAAAGAACTATAACAAAATATTTTGGAGAAATAGCAAATAGATAGACAACTATTCCACGGGATATATTGACCTATCTCATGTGGTATACTACGTTATTCGTATTGCCTGATTTGCGGACCGTTGACTTTCAAAGTTCCTATGTAACTCAATAAACAGACTACTAAAAAGGTTTGCCTAGGCCTGGCAGGCAGAAGTACGCAGCACGCAAAGTGACAGACAAAGTCCACCCTGCTTGCAGATCAGTGAATACTCAAACTATCAATCCACCGACCACCACCACTATTTCTTCTTATAGCCATGTGTCTAAAGGAAGGACTGGACTTCAGTCTGTTGGGGCTGATTTAGAAGTCCCTTGCGGCTCATTTTCCTCCATTGTTGCGTGACTTTTGTGACGCAGCGGCAGAACAAAAGAGTCGCCATGGTGCGACGTATATATTTAAAAAAAACGCATATGGGAGATGCATCACGTTGTAAAGCCCTGCACCATCAGGGGGCGTTCCGGCGCAAGGGAGGGCGTTCCTGCGCAGGAACGAATCCTAAAAGTGGCTGAGGGAAATCTACAAGATGTCAATCAGTCACTTTTAGGACAATGATGCGTGACTCAAACCCTGCGCCTGCTTGAAGCCGACGTACGGCTTGATGCAGCATTGGGGAGATAGGGCACCCCAGAGCATTGCTGGAGCTGCGCCATCGTTGGCACGCAACTCCAGCAATGCGCCGCCTTTACGCCACAGATGCGTAAGGCTTCTGTGACGTTTTGGGCCAACGGGTGGTGGTGGCATGGCGCACAATTACTGCCGCATCCCTGCTACTTTGCTGGGATGCGCCGGTAATTGAAAATATGACCCTTAGTGTCTAGCATTACGCAGTTCTTTACACTACACTCATACATAATTTCTCAGGCCAATGAAATGAACACAAAATACAAAACAAATAGGCATAGTAGCAAGCAAGGCTACGGAGAAGGAGAGCAGTGCACCTGAAATGCATAGAAGATTTTGAAATATAATTTACCTAATGTAATCGGCAGCATTATTGCTCTTGGTAAAGAACAAAGATTTGCAAATAACAGAGCCGGATAAAACAGATTAGTGATGAAATAGCTAGAAATGGCTACTACTACTCACCAAGCCCGGGGACCTCTACGCCGAGCGCGTCCAGCAAGTCCCGTTCCCGGTCCATGACATCCGTCCAGTGGTGGGTGGCCTGGTTATAGGTGCGCCGGACCCCAGAGAGCTTAAACATGGCCCGGCACACCTTCTCCCACCGCTTCCGGCGCTCCCGGATGCCATAGCCGGTTGCGATCTTGCCGCCTCCCAGGATCGTCTTGGGGAGGCGGCGCTGGACGTGGAAGATGAGTGCGGCCACCTCCTCCGCGCTAAAGATCTCCCGTGGCATCACTTGCTCCCCCCTCAAACGCCCGCACGGGAGCCGGGCACGGGGTGCGGGACTCTTCCCCTTCTCAGGGTGCTTCCCGGCTCCCTTTACCATGGTCTGGGCAGAAATGAGTTAAATAATAAAGAAGAAATAGAATAGGGAAGAAGAAAATAAAAGAGTTTAAAAAAGTAGTTTAAAATTAACAAAAAGTAGCAGAAAACACAAAAATATAGAGCTAGAAAAATAGAGGGATAGATAATAAGTAAAATAGATCAAATAAACTTCAAAAAAGCAAAGGATGGCAGAGATTCAGAGAGGATACAGAAAGCATGCCCAGAACCATAGCAATGAATGAGAAACAAGATGGCCGCGCCCATTCACGACCGCGTGGGTAAGTTCGCGCGAGATTTTCCTCGCGATCACGCGTGAAATTGTACTAGCGAGCAGCACACTTTGCGAGATTACACATAGCGGCCGGAAACAGAATTACGTCACGCAAACAAGATGGCCGCGCCCGTGTACGACCACTAGGGTAACTTCGCAAACGTATAGCTACAAGCGCCTTGCGAACACGTCAAAAATCACGCGAACATACACGCCGCAAAAAAAAAATTGTATTCGCACGGATTCGCGCCCTGCAAATCGCGCGAAATTGCAGAAAAACGATTTTTGCTAAACTGAAAGCAATCAGCAGGTGCAAAAGTTCAAACTTAACATTAGTAACCATTCACTCTAGTGCTTCCTGAGGGGCCCCTCCAGAGTTCAGTTGCCTATTTGCAACTATTCCATGACCCTGCTATGACCCAAACAGCAGGCTCATAGAAAAGCTACAAGTAGACCATAAAGGTCCTGTGAAAAAAAATTGCACTGCAACAAAAAGCAAATTACAGATAAGGAAGGAAGCAGGTGCCAGCCAGACTGGAAGTTTCAAAATTACTGACACATTAATCACCCCCAAATTAATTGATGGCAGTTGAAGAAGGGCAGGTGTGCTTGCTTTCACTGCAACAGAAAGCAAATTACAGATAAGGAAGGAAGCAGGTGCCAGCCAGACTGGAATTTTCAAAATCACTGACACATTAATCAACCCCAAATTAATTCATGGCAGTTGAAGCAGGGCAGGTGTGCTTGCTTTTTTTCACCCCCATAATCTACAGTGATAAACAAACCTAATGGGTGGCAGTGAGGATGTACCAGAGGGTGGCATGGGTGTACCAGAGGGTGGCAGTGGTGAAACAGAGGGTGCTGTGAACCTGTGATCATAAACCAGACGTAGAAACAACATAGTCGCGGCCGTTGCGAGCCGAAAAGTAAGTTCGCAATTGCGAAATGGTCCACAAATCCTCGCGAACGCTCGCCAACACAAAAAACGTAAAAATCCGGAAATCCACGAGAGTTCGCGTATTTTTGCGGATTGCGAATCCGTAAATTCGCAAATTCGCATACGCGAGATCCGCTAGATCCGCCCATGCTTAGACATCGGGTCGGACCTGGGAGTAAGCCATGTTTCAGTAAGAAACAGTACCTCAGGCGATTCCTCATCAAGGAGGATAGAGATTGCCGCTGTGTGTTTGGGCAGTGATCTACAGTTTAAAACAAGCAACTTATAACTCTGTGGTTTAATAGGGGCAGGCTGTGGACCTGTCATTGGATGAGAGCTGCAGAACAAACATAAGTATTCATCACTTGAGGGCAGGATGGATTGTTTGCATGTTCTAGCAATTGGGCCTGCTAGGGAGCGCAATTCTTCAGAGCCATACTGTTTCAGCTGGACCGTGTAAGGGGCAGGTGTTTTGACCCCTGGAACAGTCCGGACGTGGACGGGCGCAGACGGGCTTGCCTTTAGCGCGCCAACGGCGGGCCCGCTGCGAACGTTCGCTGTGCGCCGTCCGATCCTCCATCTGTATTTACAGGCCTCCGGCAGGAAGTGGGGTAGTTGTGGGAGGAGTCGCGTCCCTCAATACAAACGGCACCCAAAAGCCGTGACGGACCGGGGAGGCGATGTCAGGTAATGGCAGTATGTGCAAAATAAGCAATTTGAAAACTCAGCAAACTTTTTAAAATCCCAAATCAACTTCCAAAGCAGCGCGCGTTCCACACTGGAGCGCGGCCGAGCCCCCTGTTCTATTTACAGACCTCCGGCAGGAAGTGGGGTAGTTGTGGGAGGAGTTGCGTCCCTCCGTACAAGCGGCACCCAAAAGCTGTGACGGCTCGGGAAGGCGATGTCAGGTAATGGCAGTATGTGCAAAATAAGCAATTTCAAAACGCAGCAAACTTTTTAAAATCCCAAAGCAGCGCGCGTTCAATCAATCAATCAATCAATCATTTGTTAAGCTCACTACACTCTCAAGGTGCTGGAGGGGGGGGGGGTGAGGGCCGCTACTGACCGAACAGCCAGGTCTTTAGTGTCCTCCTGAAGGTCAGCAGGTCTTGGGTCTGTCGTAGACTCAGTGGGAGGGTGTTCCATGTCTTAGCGGCGAGGTGGGAGAAGGAACTCCTGCCGGTGGTTGTTCTTCGGATGCGTGGGACGGTGGCGAGTGACAGGTCATCGGAGTGTAGCTGGCGATTGGGGGTGTAGAAGGAGAGCCGTCTGTTGAGGTAGGCTGGGCCAGTCTTGTGGAGTGCCTTGTGTGCGTGGATGAGGAGCTTGAAGGATATCCTCTTGTTGACGGGGAGCCAGAGAAGGTTTCTCAGGTGGGGTATGATGTGGCCGTGTCGTGGTACATCGAGGATCAGTCGTGCTTAGGCGTTTTGGATGCGTTGTAGTCGATTGATGAGCTTGGTCGGGGCTCCCGCGTAGAGGGCGTTTCCGTAGTGGAGTCTGCTGCTGACGAGGGCCTGGGTGACTGTCTTTCTTGTATCTGTCAGGATCTATCTGTAGATCTTGCGGAGCATGTGGAGGGTGTTGAAGCAGGAGGAGGAGACGGCGTTGGTACTTGGTCATTGAGAGCGTTAAGTCAAGGATAATTCCCAGGTTGCGTGCGTGGTCGGTGGGGGTCGGGCTGTCCCCAGTGCTGTTGGCCACCAGGAGTCATCCCAGGCTGTAGCGCGGCCGAGCCCCCTGCTCTATTTACAGACCTCTGGCAGGAAGTGGGGTAGTTGTGGGAGGAGTCGCGTTCCTCCGTACAAGCGGCACCCAAAAGCCACGACGGACCGGGGAGGCGATGTCAGGTAATGGCAATATGTGCCAAATAAGCAATTTAAAAACTCAGCAAACTTTTTAAAATCCCAAATCAACTTCCCAAAGCAGCGCACGTTCCACACTGTCTTCATTCCACGTTAAACCTCTTTCATTCAACACCCTTCTTGCCTCTGCATCTTGTCTGTGTATTGAACACCCATTAACATTTTAATCCATGCTTTCTGTCTTTGTCATTGTGTGCCTGTGTTTCTCTTCCTCCTGCTCTCTCCCTGTTCTACCTTTCTCCCTCCTACTCTAGGATAAGGTCAGATGATGAAAAACAAATAACGCAGCTCGCAGTCTGCAACCACTTACAAACTAACTACTGGGAAGTAGAATTATGTGGTACCCAAAGACCAGCACTAGAGACTAGAGCAGTTAGAGCGTCTAACAATAGTCACATTAATAGAAGTGGCCCAATGTTTCTGCAAGATTCAATATACTAGTGTATTTCTTCAGGAACTGGCTTTACAGGCATGGAGCAGAATTACAAGCCCCTTGCTCCACCGGTGCGTCACTTTTCCCATGTAAATAATTACGCAAAAGTGGCGCAAGGGACTTGTAAATAAGTCTTTAGGGGCCAGATGTAGGAGCCCTAATATCGTCCAGAAATGGCCGATTTTGGCCGTTTCCGACCGGTATTAGGGTTTTCAGATGTAGGGGGCTGAAAATTACAGAATCGTTATATTTACCGAATCGGTAAAATTACCGATTCGGTAAATTACCGAATCGGTAAATATACCGATTCTGTAATTGCAAATGTAGGTGGCACAGTTTACAGTGCCACAGGCCCTTAAGAGTCGGTATTTTACCACCCAATCCTATTGGGTGGTAAAATACCGAATTCTGATGTGCATGCACATCTTTGCATGCACACCTGTGCAATGTGACACACAGACATGCCCTTATGGCATGTCTGTGTGCCACATGTCACACAAGCCTGTACTTGGGGTGCTAGAGGGTGTCAAAGTGACACCCCCTGCACCCTTGCAGGATTCGGTATTTACCGATTCTGTAAATACAGAATCGGTATTTCCCATTGATTCCTATGGTCTTCAAAGCTCATAGGAATCAATTGGAAATACCGATTCTGTATTTACAGAATCGGTAAATACCGAATGTTACAGATTCGGTAATTCTGAATTTAAAATTACCTACATCTGCCTCCTTCCTATTTACCTACTCTTAAATTCCGAATCGGTAAAATTCGGTATTTAAGAGTAGGTAAATCGGAATTACCTACATCTAGCCCATAGTCCTTAGAACTGCGGCCTCATACAGGTGCCTTTAGTTTGCTAGATATTTGGTGGGCATTTATTCTCAGGTCTGATGACTTTGTGGTTCTTCATGTTATGTTATGTTATGTTATGTTAATAACCATTTCTAGAGCGCAACGTACACCCTTGGGTTTCTTGGCGCTATTTGTTCAAGACACTAAACACAGTTCTAAGCGTAAGCCTGTTGGAAAAGCCACGTTTTTAAAGACTTTCGGAATGCAGGTAAATCATTACTCTGTCTAATAGGAAGTGGAAGGGCGTTCCAAAAAGAGGCAGCCAGATGGTAAAAGCAGCTGCTACCCTGGCGTTTCCTCTTAAATGAAGAGACATTTGCAAGGCTTAGATGTGTGGAGCGTAAGTTGCGCTGAGGTTTATAGTTAGTATTGGACTTCCTAATAAAAATAGGGCCAATGTCATGGAGCGCCCTAAAGGTGATGCAACCTGCCTTAAAAGCAATTCGCTGGTCCACTGGCAGCCAGTGGAGTTTTTCGAGCCCAGCCCTAATTGGTTGCCACTTGGGTTGTTTCCAAATGAGCCTAGCCGCCTGTTCATTTATTGTGTATCTCCTGTCTCGTTATGTCACCCAAGCGAAATTCATCTGGTCAAGACATGTTTGTAGCCACTTCACCTTGCTTCCTATGGGCATGTTCAGAAAACCGTGCTTACTTTGTAAAACAATAAAGTTCCAGGGCCCTCATCAGGAGGCCACTGCAGCTTGCACCACACTTGCTAATGACAGTAATAACACAACTAATAACCATCACATTAGTACAAGCTGTGACAATCCTATCTCAGGCCCCCAAAGTTATGAGTGGCTTGGACAACAGATAATAGTCATTTTTAAAGTATATTGAATTAATAATTAATTGTTGTTGTGGTCATCTCTAAATTAGTCAGACAGCGCCACCATGTGGCAGACAGTCACAAGCGCTTGTGTTGACAACCAAGTGCTGGTACCCAGCTCCGGAAACCACTGGCTCAATTTAAGCACTGGAAAATGATGTTGTTTAAGAAAGCTGAGCTGTATATTTATTGGCGAGCTAAACCCAACTCTTTAATTGATTTATGATTATTTTGCATTTTCCAAACATTGTGAACAGGAAGGAGATGGTGTTTCCCTTCCATGCCACTTTCCTACTGTTAATATCCATCCTGCTATAAATATACAAAAACAGACTATACAGAAATACATATGTTTGGTATGAAAACACAAATAAGGAACAGACAGATATAAAAATAAATAATGTCTTGCAGGTTGAACATCTGAACACTCTTGCTGAGACTCTAGGGTCATTCTCTGACCTCCATACCCACCGAACTCCATTTGCTAAAATATAGTCCAATAAAGAAGAAATGATACGATTTTGCCAAAATGGGAAGGACACTTAGAACAAAGGCTGCTTCCACTTAGCAGGATGCTCGATTCAAGATTGCTAAAACACAGTTCACAGCAGGAAGTGGACATTTCATAGTGAAGGTGAAGACCATGCTGTTCAGTCAAGTGCTGTTCATGCCCTTTCATACTTTCAGTTTATTGAAAGTAAAAACATGTTACATTTGAAAGGGATCCACTTCAACATGACTGTTTTTTGTCAGAAATGTTTTTGTCTCATTCCTTTCAATAGTAATACACTATTTTTTCGTCGTTCATATTATAATTGTGTTAAACACCCCTTCTCTCCTCCAAATGTCTTTTTATGGTGAATATGGATTTTACAACTGGAACTCTGATTGTTCAAAATATTTTTTTTCTTCATTGTTTTTTTTATTGATGCCATGAATCTTTTTCTGTTTATATTACCGATGTTTTGTATGCGGGCTCTTCAAAGGTGGGGTCTTTACTTACACTTAATCCATCCTCTGGTATTAATGTTGCTAATGTGGTCAAATTTGTAGTCCATGCAAAAATAAAATGGAGCCAATAATCCTCATTAAGCATTTTGTAAATCCAGCACTTGTGACCTAAACAGGTAAGCAGAGAAAGACAGTAATATAGATTCAAATGATGTGTCAAAAAAATATGAAATATACAAAACCATCCAGTGTTCCTGTAAGTTTGTATTATTTTGGTAGATTCAATGGTGGATCCAAAAAAGATATACATGGAGAAAGGTGGTAGTGACAAATTGGGCAGAGCTAGGTCATAAGACAGTCATGGATGCTCCATTCTGAAACCAGCTTATCAAGGACAGCGGGCAATTCTCACCATTCCAGGGCTGTACACAGTCAAAAAGGGCAAATTTTAGCATATAAGTTTATATATAGTGGTTACCTGCTAATCTTGGTAAAGCATCCCCACCTCAACTTGGCATGTGGCTCAACAAGACTCACCGTCATAAGAGGTCTTTATAAAAAACACTCTGTACTCTAGTAGTGAAACCAGTCCGCGCACAAGATCCAAGGTTCAAATTTTGTGCGAGCAAAGGCACTTTGGTAGGAAAGAGTGAGAGACTAGAAGGGTTGAATCCGACCATCTCAACCAGAGAGAAGTGTAGTATCAGATAAACTATTGGATTCATGTGGATAACACTAGAGGTCAGGAAAGCAGTATCATCCTCTACCCCAAGTGTAAATAT
Organism: Lissotriton helveticus; assembly: GCF_964261635.1. Lineage (NCBI taxonomy): Eukaryota > Metazoa > Chordata > Amphibia > Caudata > Salamandridae > Lissotriton > Lissotriton helveticus. The sequence goes on from NC_136064.1 coordinate 60,907,889, forward strand.
GTATTTGTACAGAAGTTTGTACCATGCGTGAAGGCCCTGATTGTTAGACACATGTTTGGTAAAGGAAAACTGGGAACAACTGTATTTAAAAGTGGAGCAACTGTATTTAAAAACACCCATACTTTACCCACCCAAAATCTTTTTGATGTACACACATTAAGCAGTAGCACTAATAATTTGGTCCTGAATAACCACATCACCTCTACGGAGGGTAACAAGGCTGAAACATGTCAACCATATTCTGATACTAACTGCGGGTATATGTTTTTCCCACTAGTGCCTTGTTTTTAATCCTGCCCAGATATGCACAAATAAAGGAATAATGCATACCGTGGAGCTAGTTTTATCTTCTCTTTATCACTTTTTATTTTGCACTGCTACATTTACTACCTTGAGCTCATCATTGTGGTATATAGTAAACCTTCCGCTACACAAAAACATCCCTGAGCTCCTTCCTGTCAGAGAGGGGGTTGTAGCCCATACTGTAACTCGGTATGAAAGCAAAACCAAAGGGGATGATGGACGGAGTGTTGAACATTGCAAGCACTCATCCCCAGTCAACTGATCTAGGTTTAATCCATCATCATTCTTTAACTCACTCCACCACCCTAATTCAGACATGGCCATATGCAAATCAGTCTGACCCTGTGCCTCATGGGAACAGTCCAGCCCGAACTGCCCAGCCATGTCTTCCCTGGACCTAAAACAAGCATACTGTGACCAGTTTCTGACTGATCAGCCGTCATCAGCCAGGCTAGCTTGAATCCAGTGGCATAGCGAGCAAAGGACCCATGTCTGGGCATACCCTGCCTACTTAGGGCAAACAAAGCAAAACCAAAGGAGATGATGGACGGAGTGTTAAACATTGCAAGCACTCACCCCCCAGTCAACTGATCTGGGCTTAATCCATCACCATTCTTTATCTCACTCCGCCACCCCAGTTCAGACACTTTGCCACTGGATTCAAGTTAGCCTGTCTGATGACGGCTGATTAGTCAGAAACCGGTCCCAGGATGCTTGTTTCCGGTCCAGGGAAGACATGGCTTGGCAGTTCGGGCTCTATGACTCATCCAGCATACACACCTAGTCCCCTATTGTTCAATGTCTGGGACCAATACACATTCGTAATGACAATGAGTGACAATGACAATACTTTATTTGAGTGATTAATAAAAATCAATACAAAAGAGAGCAATTAGTATGAAGAAGAGCAATCAGTATGAAAAAATGTTTAACATTTAAATAAAACAATGTGTGTTTGGGAAGCATAAGCTACATGGAGGCTTCCACCAGTTAAAAGTCAGTTTATACCATGGTTGTCTTGTCCAATAATGCTATTTGCGCATGGTAAATGAATTTGGCGAAGTTGGCCATGTGCTTCACCGTGTCCAACAAGTATAATTGGAGAACTGCCTTTTTTACCGTCCGTACACCTAGTTGGAGAAGAATGGGCCTCAGATGGATTCTACGAACTGACAGCAGGGCAGGACAACATATTAGAATGTGAGGTAGAGTTTCACATTCGTAATGAGGAAGCCATTATCAGGCGTTGGCAGCTGTAAACTCCTCGGAGGCCTTAGAAGCTTTTGGGCGGGAAAATACCAACTTTCTAAAAGAAAAGAACGGATAATGGACAGAGTGCTGAACAAATCAAACATTCACCCCCCAGTCACCGATCTGGGTTAAATCCAATGTTTTTTTGCTCACCATGCCAATACAGTTTGGACCCAGCCATATGCAAATCAGTCTTGGCCCTGCTCCCCATGGGAACAATTTAGCCAAACTGCCAAGCCAGGTCCTCTCTAGACCAGAAAAAAGCATCCTGGGACAGGTTTTGGGGAAACACCCCTCATCAGTCAGGCTAGCCTAAATACAGTGGCATAGTGAGCACAGGATCCACTTTCTAAAAGTAGCATTTTCAAAATTCTGGTCTAAATTCTGACTTTACCTTTAAAGAGGATTGTAACCTAGATTCATTTGAGATTCATTTGATATTTCTACCTGCCCCCCCAATCAAAAGGTAGCACTTATTAAATGTAAGAAAGTAACACTCTTACAGTGGTAAAAAAACAAATGTTGGACCTTTTCACCCCTAGCAAATGTAAAAGTAAAACCCACATTCCCTTCCTTTAAAAAACAATGTATCCTGCCCTAGGGGCCTTTGGGAGTTCCCTTAAGGGTCACATATGTAGTAAAAAGGAAGTTTTAAGCCTGGCAAAAGGTTTATCTTGTCAGGTCAAAATAGTAGTTTACAGCTGCACTACATGTAGCAGTGGCAGGCCTGAGAGCTGAGACAAGTTTTAAAGTGCTACCTTAGTGGGTGAACAATGAGTGCTGCATGTCCACTACTAGCATTTAAGTTACCAATCAGGTGTAAGCCAATGTAAGAGCACAAGCACCTTAGCAGCAGTAGCAGTGGTTAGCAGTGGCAAAGTGCATAGAGTCCCAATACCAGCAAAAACGAATTCATTAAACAAGAGGGGTGAAGTCAAAAGGTTTGGGGGTACCCCAGCGGAGAGGGCCAAATTCACCAATAATAAAATCCCAACAATGTGTTTCAAGATTTATGAGTCAATGGCAAGTGTCAATGGTAATATACATTGTATTCAGTTCAAAGTCAAATGATAATTATATAGCGTTATAAAGAAACACCAGTTTTTTATCTGTTCGCCATCTTTTAATACCCCACAGACCCGTCACTCCACTCACAGGTGCAACCCCTGCCTCATCGTCCAAGCAATCAAAAACGCCCTGAGTTAGACTTTTGTTAGCCTCATATCCCCCAGACGAAGATACAACTCTTGTAATTCACTTAAAGGAACTAGAAGAGAGACTACAGAATGCAACATTGTTATATATGGCAAATAGTAACAGCAAACATGCTGGGTATTGTTTTTCAGGCTTCAATGGACGCAATCTCTGATGCCAAAAGGTGAATCATCAAAAAAATCCAAAGGAGAGTCGAATTGCAAGCAAACAGAAAGTCCAGGAAGAGAGGAAAAACGACATGATACAGTGTTTATATAACAGAAAAAAAGGCATTTTTCACAAATGTAGCTATGATCAGGTCTTCACAATAATTGCTAAACGCCACAAATGGGGAGCCTCAGATAATTATATTGAAGAGCAGCTAAAAACTGATGCCACCACGAGGCGCTTCTCCGATTCTTTCCAAGACGTGCAACTTGTACTAGCCATACAAGAATGCTTGTTAAACAAGATGCGACTGCAGGAAAAGCAATTTTAGCAGAAGAAAAAAAAAACATCTTCAAGTATTGATGGAAATGCAACAGTAGAGTTCTTTGACGTCAGCTCAATAGCTTTAAATTCCGAGCCGTAGGTTCCATCTAAAAATACCCCTTGAAAAATAATGGGTTGTGGCGATTAAAAATTGTTTCTCCTATTTATTTGGCTGCTGGACATTTTTTACTATTTGGCTGCTGGACTTGGAAGTAGCAAAGAAACTTCACTATTTACCTGCCAACTAGCTAAACAGTTGAGATTCTACACTGTTTAACCGGCAGCCGGTCAAATAACAGAATAACCACTATTTATCGTGCTTAATAGTAGAGATGCTGCAATGCTTGGCCAGCGGCCGTGCAAATAAGAAGGACATTTCCATATTTATCAGGCCACTGTCCAAATGGCAGAGATTATGTTCTATTTGGACAACTAAAAAAGCATGTTGCAGGACCCACAACCAGTCGCGCCATCTCGTGATTTGTCAAGCACAGATGCTTACCCGTGACATGGATGACAGCAGAACCATAGAGGAGCAGATTACGCTTCTATTTGGGTTTGCACCTTTGACAAAATAAGTCTCAGGGAGAAAGTGAGCATTCTTAATTTTTTCACTTTGTTCCCTCACTCATCTTTTATTGAGACCCATCTGTTCATCATTCACCTACCTCATATTAATCTCCAGAGTGTGACTACAAGGGCCGCTCACCTCTAACCCTCTATGGGGCCCATAAGAACCATTGAATGAGTATGTACTATTCTATGAGAATGTATACATGACAAACTTAACACATATGCAAAAAATTGTTAGTTCACAAGGGCTCCAGCTTTGCTTTTTTGATATTGGAAAGACGGTCTGGGAAATGCATGTACAATAGTGTGCTCACACCAAAAACATGTCAGCAATGACAAGTGAGTGTTGGCACATTATGGGATTCATACCATTTATAAAGACATTTATAGAGCGCATGATACGCCATCACGGCGTGTCCCCGCGCTAAAAGATAGAGGAAAGGAGCTCGCCAGGGGAGAGGACAGTACGAGGCAGAGAACATTAAAGTGAAACTATGAAGAGAACAGATGAGTTTTAAGTTGGCGTCGGAAAATAATTTTCGAAGGCTCCAGGCGGAGACTGATGGGAAGTTTGTTCCATCCTATGGCAACCGCCACTCTAAAGGACCGACCTCCCATTTTTTCTCTCCTGTAGCGGTGGGTCACAAGCGCGCCCATGCCGCCTGATCTAAGCGATCTGCGTGGTTGATACCAAGTAACTAGATCTGTCAGATAACCGGGAGCTTTATGCCAAAGGATCCGATGACATATTAGAAGGGCTTTATACATTATTCTTTTTTCCACTGGAAGCCAGTGGAGGGCCTCCAGGGCGGTTCTAGAGTTGGCTCTTCTTGGGAGTCTAAGCACTAGGCGGGCTGCAGCATTTTGTAGTATCTGGAGTAGTCCTATGCTTTTACTCGAAGCTCCCAGGAAGAGGACATTCCCATAGTCGAGGCGTGAGGTAATCAGTGCCTGGGTCATAGTGCGCCGAGCCTCCAGAGGGAGGAGGTCCAGGGTCTTATTAAGAGTCCTTAGGACTCCAAAGCACTTGCCTACTAAACGATTGATATGTGCCTCATAAGAGAGTGTGGGATCCATCCATATCCCTAGGTTCTTAGCTTCAGGACATGGTGTGGGCATAGCGCCTAAACAGCTTGGCCACCAGTCACATGTCCAGAACCGTTGATCGCCACCAACCACCAGGACTTCTGTCTTAGAGACATTCAATTTTAGGCAGTGATTATCCATACAGGTGGCCAATGCTTGCATACAGGCTCGGAAGTTATTGGCTCCTGCAGCCGGAGTTTGGGTGAGGGTAAGTAAGAGCTGTTTATCGTCGGCGTAGGAGACAATCTCTATGCCGAACGATTGAACTAACTCAGCCAAGGGGGCCATATATAGGTTAAAAAGGGTAGGACTTAAAGCAGAGCCCTGTGGCACCCCCTGTTCCAACACCCTCTCCTCAGACTGAAACAAGCCCCGTTGAACCTGAAAGCTTCTGCCCGTCAGAAACGACTTAAGCCAACCGAGTGCTCTGTCTGTCACACCTCCTTTGTTCAGACACTGTAGCAAGGTGATATGTGCTACAGTGTCGAACGCTTCACTAAGGTCTAGCATGACCAATGCCATGGTTAGGCCTGCGTCAGCTCCTTGCCGTAGAGTTTCGGTGGCTCGTAATAAGGCAGTCTCAGTTGAGAAGCCTCTTCGGAACCCCGATTGGGAGGGGTGTAGGAGATTGTTCTTCTCCGCAAATGCCATCAGTTGTACATTTGCAATTTTCTCTGCAATTTTCGCAGTATAAGGTAGCAGAGAGATAGGTCGTAAGTTCTCCAGGACATCATAGCTTACGTTAGTTTTTTTTCTAATAGGTAACACAATTGCCTTCTTCCAGTTTGTCGGAAGGGTCTGGGAGTCAAAAGATGTTACAAGGACATGGCGGATGTAAGGTTCTAACGCCACTATGCTAGCACCCAGGAGCCTCGGAGGAGCTGGATCTCGAGGTGAGCCCGATTTTATGCTGGTACAGATGGTTTCAAGTTCTTTGCTGGGTGGTACGGTGAAGTGCTCTAACCTCGGCTTTGAATTCAGCAGCTCCACTTCCTTCAATTCTATGAAGGTTTCTCCATCCGCAGGACATCTGGAGAAAGAGCTGTATATTTTTCTAACCTTATTGGCAAAATATTCTGCCACCAAGAATACATTTTAGGGAATAATGGAATACCATCACGCAATTTTACATTCAGATGCCTCCACAATGAAATACAAAGAGCTCCCTTGACTATCAAGGTTGAGCCCACAGACTGTATCTGGGTGAGGCCTCGATGATGAAATATGCTACTGGTATCCTTAGTGACTGTCCTTTTAAAACCAAACAGGGACACCCCTTTGTTAGGCAGAGAGAAGGCCTTGATGATGTGGATCTATTTAGCAAGCAGCCATGCAAATAGCAAACAAACTTTACTACTTACCTGGTCTGTGGCTAACTAAAAGGCATTATGTACTGCCTGGTCAGGGTCAAGCAGATAGCAAAGAAACGTCTCTCATTACCCGCCTGTTCGCAAATTAGCTGACATGATGTACAATTTGGCCATCAGCCATGCACATAGCAATTAAATGTCTTTGTTTGGCTGGCTGCTGTTTAAATGCCACAAATGATGTACTATTTCCCCTGAGGTCTGGCAAATAGCACTTTTTACCAGCTGAAGGCTAAATGGCAGAAATGATGTACTGTTTAGCTAGTGGTCTTTCAACTTCCAACTTCTTTACTCACCAGGGGCCGTATTACAGTAAGTGCCACGGGGGCGCAACAGGCTTTGCGTGCCCCTAGGGCCCTTTGATATTACAGAAAGGGGTGTAGATGCTTGCACATCCCCTTAAGTAATGCTGATAGTGATGGTGCACTTAAAACCAGTGCTTCCTTCAGGGGGCGTTCCCTCTTATGCATACTGGTGTGGCCTATGCAATTGAGAGAATACCTTTGCCTATGCACCCGCACCATATTACAGATGGGGTGCAGAGGCAAAGAAGCTCTCAGATATCCCCTTGCAGGCGGGTGCAATCACTGACTGCACCCGTCAGCAAGAGGATCTCTAATCCCTTTCAAAAGTGCAGGTGGCTTACCTACACTGTGAAATTACGGAGAGGCTGCAAGCAGCCGTCCTGTGTTATCACATGAGTGTGCTGCCCCCAGGGCAGTGCGACTTTGCAGGTGCCCTTGGGCAGCGCATTTATCATAATAGAGTGCATTTTTATTGTTTGCACCCAGCACACCTTTTAAAAACAAGCACAAACAATGAAAGTGTGTAATACAGCCCCTGATGGCTGGCTACACAGCAGATAGTGTGCACAACTTGGTCAGTAGCCATGCAAATAGAAGGAAAACGTCACTGTTTGTCACTATCTGAACAACCTTGATTCACGCTAGTTCAAGATGGCCGCCATGTGCAAAGTCTCGTGATGATATCCTATTCTAGCGAGATCAGTTATGATCACAGTGGCCATCTTGGATTTGGATTCCTATATAACAAACCCCATCCCTTTCACTCGCACCTGTTATTGTCGTGATTTCAGACATGGCCAGGTTAGTCTTCAGAGCATCTGAAGTAGCAGAGTTCCTGTGTCCGCCCACTTCCAAGAATAAAGCCCTGATGTCAACTGCTATGCTTGGTTAGGAAATAAATGTCCTTAGTTTGGTGTTAATCTTGCAAAACAGTTTCGGGTTTGTGCATTCTGGCATTGGCAATATGAAGTTTATCCCCATAATAAAAGACTTACTGGAGAACTTTTCGAGTGATATCAACTCGCCCTGCCCACACTGTAGAGAAAAGGGAACCCTGTGAGACAGTACAAGGACTATGCTTCTTGAGTGAAGCATTACCCGATGTTGTATTGTATTGTATTGTATTGTAAGGGGAACTTATAAAGCGCGCTGACACCGTGGGTTTCCTGGCGCTGGCAGACTACTGAGGGACTAGGAGGGTTTAGCCAGATTGTGGGAAGAACAGAACAATACATGCATACATTACGGTAAATGGTCAAAATATCGATTCCAAAATATAGACAAACCAAAATATCGAGTCCAAAATATAGAATGGACAAAATATCGAATGGACAGAATATAGACATCAAAAATATCGTTTTGAAGGTAAGTAATGTAATATCGATTTAAAAAATAGTTAATATAGTTTATTAAAAATATAGAATTGTTAATAATATCGAATTTTTTAAGTGTTTTTTATGTTAGTATATGTGTGAAAAGTGTATATATTTTTGTAATTTATTTTAAGTAATTAATTTTATGTTATTTAATTATTGTGTAATTTAATTCTGTAGTGGGTTGTGGGTTTATAGGGGAATAGGGTAGGAAGTAATTTAATTATAATTAATTAAATATGTTAATTAATTAATTGGTATTTATTTACAATAAAGGTTCAAAGGTTTTTATTGACTGCGCAATTAATTAAAATCTTTACAGTAAAAGAGAAAGTACAAAGATCAATAATTCTAAAATAACCTTCTAAATAAGATAAAGAATTAAAAAAAGTGTACCTATGCTAGTTAGGATAATGGTATATAGGGGGGAGCAAAATGGGTGGAGAGGAGTGCAACTCCCACAGTCTTAGTCTCATTGATTAGGAGTTCCCAGCATTTGTATTGGTTCAGGTAAGACTTTGCGTTGTTGGTTACGATGGCGAGCTGGTGACTTTTTCGGTGGAACAACGGGTCTGGTTCTGTTCAGCTCATATCAGTTCTTGTTGTGGTGAGTGTCCTAAGTTAGGGGGGGTACTCTCATTATAAGTTTTTAGTGCTATACTGATTTGGTGAACAAATTTCGCTGATCGCGCTAGGAACATGGAGTTAGTGGTTGACAGGCACAGGGCTGATGCTTCTGAGCATGTTGTAATGTTCTGATTGAGACAGATCGGGCGCAGCAGTCGCCGACGTTCACTCTTGAAATGAGGACAGCAGCAAAGAAGGTGCAGCCAAGATTCCCTCTTGTATGTGCAAAGCCTGCATGATGTGGGGACCCCTTTTTGGGCCCAAGCAGGGTTGAAATCGGCTATCCCGAGCGTGACCAGCCTCATGGATAGAATTTTACTTCGGGCATGTGTTGTGATGGCCTCGCTTAGATATGGTTGTGCTTTGCCAACCGTGTAGGAGTTGTTTAGGGGTTCCAAATTGGAGCTTCGACGAGTGGATCTGTGATCAAGTTAAAAGGAGATTTCATTCACCTGTTTATTGATAGCTCTCTCCCAAAAGTTCAGCGGGATGTCCTGCCGTGGTAGATGTTCTTCTACTAACTTAAGGGCTTTAGTTGCTTTTCCCAGCCTAATGTGCCATGTAGATGCTGAATCTTCGAAGATAGGGCGCAGATGGTATTTTAGGGAGTTGGCCGGGGCCTTTAATATCCTTAGATATAGTTTGATGAGCTCCCCCTGGCCGATCACGTCTGGCCGTGCAAGGCCAAGCTCCAGTCTCAGCCTGGTTCTCCTAGCGGACCTTGGGATGTGTAACACCGACTTGTACGCCTTAATTTGGGCAGAGGTGAGGAGTGCATCCAACTTCCCTGGAAATGCCAAGTGCCCGTAGGAGATTGCGGGCAGAAGCTTTGCTCTTAGAGCTATCAAAATTGGGCTAGCAGAGGGGCTGATCAGGTTCCGATTTAGTTGTCTTAGCAGGTGTGTTACCTTATTAGCTTTTGAGGCCAGATGATTGAGGTGGACATTTGCTTTTGCCCGTTCCGAAAACCAGATCCCTAGGTAATTGTAAGAGGCTACTGAGTGTATTTGAGCATTCCCCAGCTGCCACTGTGCGTGCCGTTTATGACGGAACGATCCGAAGATGATGACCTTGGTTTTCCCTTTGTTAACCGTCAGGCTGTTGGCAATGTTGAAACTGTTTAAGGCCGTTAGAGCTCTTTGTAAGCCTATCCTCGTATGGTCCATAATGGCTGTATCTTCGGCGTATTGTAAAAGTGGTAGCCTTATGCTTCCTAGTCTGGGTGCTACTAGACTGGCACCTTTTAGGGCCTCTCCCAAATCCGCGGTGTATAGATTAAATAGGAGGGGGGCCAGCACGCACCCTTGCTACGGCCCATTTGCTGTAGATATTTTGCGGGTGACAGTGTGTGTGCTTGTTTTAACCCGCACCCAGGTGGCCTCATAGAGTGCCATTATAGCCTTCAAGAGTTTCGATGTTATCCCCCATTTTTCTAACTTCCACCAAAGGCGTTTTCTGTCCACTTTGTCAAATGCTGTACTATAGTCCACAAAGCAGCAGAATAATGGGGGGTGGTTCTTCTGGGTTGCCTTGGCTGAAAGATGTGCTAACGCCAGGACATTGTCCATTGTAGAGGCCTTGGCCCTGAAACCAGTCTGATATGTTGGTATTATTTTTTCCTCTTCTGCCCATTTTTCCAGATCAGAGAGCAATAGTCGTGCATATGCCTTGGCCTCCAAGTCAAGCAAGGCAATAAGCCTATATTTCGAAGGCTCGGAGCGGTCGCCTTTTTTAAAGATGGGAAACAGTATGGAGCCCCTCCAAGAGTCGGGGATTATTGTGGTGTGGTAGGCGTAACTAAAGAGTGGAGTAAAAAGTGTCGCCCAGAACTCTGCTGCCTGTTTAAAGACAGGTGCTGGGATCCCGTTGGGTCCCGGCGGGCCGTCATTCCTCATCCGCTTGATGGTGTTGATGACCCATCTGGTGTTCGCCCAGGTTGATATGGTTGTGAGGGCGGCGACCAGGGAGCTGTTACCCCTTGTGTTGTTTCTTGGGGATAGGGTAGCTGTTTCTAACTGGGGGCATGGCTGTTGGACTTTCTCGGTTAGCTCCACCCTGTCCGCTGTCGGGGGTTCCTGGCTGGGGGCAGATTCGTATAGCTGTTTCACGTATTGGATCCAAACTTTTTCGGCTACCCCGTTTTCCCTCGTTGGCCCTCGGTTGCTCAGCTGATTGATTTTTAATTAGTAATTAATTAATTCTTAAATGATTATTTTTTATCAATTGATTAATTGATAATTATGTGAATAATATTAATTTATTTTCTGGAGCGGGTTGTAGGTTTATAGGGGAATAGGGTGGGAAGGAATTTAATTATAATTATTTAAATATGTTAATTAATTTATTGGTATTTATTTTGAACAAATTGTTAATTAATTTTTAATTGATAATTAATTCTTAATTGATAATTAATTTGTATTAATTGATTAATTGATAATTATGTGAATTATATTAATTTATTTTCACTAGAGTGGGAATAGTAACATTTACCCCTATGCTATCCAACGCGTTCCCTACTGTAGCACTCTCTGGAGTAGGAATAGTAATTTTTACCCCTACGCTATCCAACGTTTTCCCTACTGTTGCACTCTCTGGAGTGGGAATAGTAATGTTTACCCCTGCGCTATCCAACGCTTTCCCTACTGTTGCACTCTCTGGAGTGGGAATAGTAATTTTTACCACTACGCTATCCAACGATTTCCCTACTGTTGCACTCTCTGGAGTGGGAATAGTCATTTTTACCCCTACGCTATCCAACGCTTTCCCTACTGTTGCACTCTCTGGAGTGGGAATAGTAATTTTTACCCCTATGCTATCCAACGCTTTCCCTACTGTTGCACTCTCTGGAGTGGGAATAGTACTTTTTACCCCTACGCTATCCAACGCTTTCCCTACTATTGCACTCTCTGGAGTGGGAATAGTAATTACCCCTACGCTATCCAACGCTTTCCCTACTGTTGCACTCTTTGGAGTGGGAATAGTAATTTTTACCCCTACGCTATCCAACGATTTCCCTACTGTTGCACTTCCAGGAGTAGGAATAGTAATTTTTACCCCTACGCTATCCAACGCTTTCCCTACTGTTGCACTCTCTGGAGTGGGAATAGTAATTTTTACCCCTACGCTATCCAATGCTTTCCCTACTGTTGCACTCTCTGGAGTGAAAATAGTAATTTTTACCCCTACGCTATCCAACGTTTTCCCTACTGTTGCACTGTCTGGAGTGGGAATAGTAATTTTTACCCCTGCGCTATCCAATGCTTTCCCTACTGTTGCACTCTCTGGAGTGGGAATAGCAATTTTTACCCCTACGCTATCCAACGTTTTCCCTACTGTTGCACTCTCTGGAGTGGGAATAGTCATTTTTACCCCTGCGCTATCCAACGCTGTCCCTACTGTTGCACTCTCTGGAGTGGGAATAGTAATTTTTACTACTACACTATCCAACGCTTTCCCTACTGTTGCACTCTCTGGAGTGAAAATAGTAATTTTTACCCCTACGCTATCCAACGCTTTCCCTACTGTTGCACTCTTTGGAGTGGGAATAGTAATTTTTACCCCTACGCTATCCAACGCTTTCCCTCCTGTTGCACTCTTTGGAATGGGAATAGTAATTTTTACCCCTACGCTATCCAACGCTTTTCCTACTGTTGCACTTCCAGGAGTAGGAATAGTAATTTTTACACCTCCGCCATCCTACGGTAATAATATTGTGTATTTTTTATGAATATTATGTTAATATATATATATGTTTTAACAGATATGATTGTATTTTTTTTTAAGTTAAATTAGTTATTTAATAATTTTAAGGTAATTTAAGTATTTGTAAGTATATTTTAGCTATTTATTTTTAATATTTTTTTAATTTTACATTAATTTTAAGAAATTCAATATTTTTATAATGTATATATATATAAACGATATTTTGGGGTCGATATTTTGGTACTTACCTGTTTGTAGATAGGAATTCGATATTTTGTCTGTCGATATTTTGAAATCTATATTTTGGGTAGTCTATATTTTGTCCCTCGATATTTAGTCAGTGATCCATACATTACACATTATAAGTACCAATGTGCAGTACCTTCTAGATCTTGTGAACCCTATGAGATGTGTTATTTGAGTTATTAAGATGATAATCTTTCTGTTGAGTCTATTTTTTGATCCTGTTGCTTTGTAACACACTTCTGCCGCAAGCCACTTTTGGTGTACGAAACTTACCAAGACCCTCTGGGAGAGCAATTTAGGGGAACATTGTATAACACCTGTCAGTTTCATGGTAGTGTAGCTTGTCCAGAAATCTTTCCTTTCTCTATTTCAGGTCTCTTTCCCCGCAGAACCCTTCCTAAGTCTCTTTCCTTCATCAAGCCACTGTGATAATCTGTGGAACTTCCAATCAGACCAGCTGGAATGTGGGATTCCGGGGGTACTGTTCCCTAGGAACCTAGTCTCTAACAGTTCATAGCTATCTGGATTGGTCATCCTGTTCCTGTCATCTTGGCAGTCCTTGTCCTTGTCCTCCTTTTTCCCCCTCAATCAATCAATCAATCAATCAAGAAAGACACTTGTATAGCGCGCTACTTACCCATAAGGGTCTCAAGGTGCTGGGGGGGGGGGGCGAGGGGGTGCTGCAACTGATCGAAGAGCCAGGTCTTGAGGAGTCTTCTGAAGACTAGTAGGTCTTGGGTCTGCCGCAGGTTGGTGGGGAGGGTGTTCTAGGTCTTGGCGATGAGGTGGGAAAAGGATCTGCCACCGGCGGTCGTTCTTCGGATGCGGAGTACTGTCGTGAGGGCGAGGCTGGCGGAGCGGAGCTGGCGGGTGGGGGTGGGGGTGTGGAAGCTGAATTGTCTGTTGAGGTATGCTAGGCCGGTGTTGTGGAGAGCTTTGTGTGCGTGGATGAGGAGTTTGAAGGTTATCCTCTCGATGACAGGGAGCCAGTGCAGGTCTCTCAGGTGGGGTGTGATGTGCCTGCGGCAGGGCATGTTGAGGATCAGACGTGCCGAGGCGTTCTGAATGCGTTGCAGTCGTCTCAGGAGCTTGGCTGATGTTCCTTCGTAGAGGGGGTGTCCGTAGTCCAGCCTGCTGGTGACGAGAGCCTGGGTGACTCTTCTTCTAGTTTCAGTGGGGATCCACTTGAAGATCCTGCGGAGCATACGGAGGGTGGTGAAGCAGGATGAGGAGATGGCGTTGACCTGCTTTGTCATGGAGAGGGTGGAGTCGAGGATGACCCCTAGGTATTGTGCGTGGTTGGTGGGTGTCGGGGCTGTTCCTAGTGTTGTCTGCCACCAGACGTCGTCCTAGGCTGAGGTGGTGGAGCCGAGGATGAGGACCTCCATCTTGTCCAGGTTCAGCTTCAGTCGGCTGTTGCTCATCCATTCGGCGATGGCCTACATTCCTTTGTGGAGGTTGGTTTTTGGCGGTATGGGGGTCTTTGGTGAGAGAGAGGATCAGCTGGGTGTCGTTGGAGTAGGTGATGATGTTGAGGTCGTGCTGTCTGGTGACGTGGGCGAGGGGTGCCATGTAGATGTTGAACAGGGTCGGGCTGAGGGAAGAGCCCTGGGGTATGCCGCAGATGATCTCTGTGGTGTTGGAGCGGAAGGGGGGGAGGCGGACGCTTTGAGTTCTGCCGGAGAGTAAGGATGTGGTCCAGTCCAGTGCCTTCTCTTGGATCCCGGCGTCGTGTAGGCGTGTTCGTAGTGTGTGGTGGCAGACTGTGTTGAAGGCGGCAGACAAGTCCAGGAGGATGAGGGCCGCTGTTTCTCCGTTGTCAAGCAGAGTCCTAATGTCATCGGTGGCGGCAATGAGGGCGGTTTCGGTGCTGTGGTTGCTGCGGAAACTGGACTGGGACGGGTCCAGGATGCTGTTCTCCTCGAGGTAGTGGGTCAGTTGTTTGTTGACAATTTTCTCTGTGACCTTCACTGGGAACGGGAGCAGGGAGATGGGTCGGATGTTCTTGAGGTCCTTGGGGTCTGCCTTGGGTTTGTTGAGTAAGGCGTTGATCTCGGCGTGCTTCCAGCTTTCCGGGAATGTTGCTGTCTCGAAGGAGATGTTGATTACTTTCCGGAGATGGGGTGCAATGGCTGTGCAGGCTTTATTAAAGATGTGGTGACGGCAAGGGTCTAACCGTGATCTGGAGTGGATGGTGTTAATGATCTCGCTGGTGTCCTCGTCGTTGATGCTGGTCCAGGCGAGCAGGCGGTTGGTGCAGGTGGTGGTCGTGGGGGCGGTGGTTATCAGGGCGGTCGTGGCATTGAAGCTGTCATGAATGTCGGCAATCTTGCGGTAGAAGGAGGTGGCCAGCGAGTCACACAGGTCTTGCGAGGGTGGGATGTCGTTGGTGTTGGAGCTGGGGTTGGAGAGTTCTTTCACGATGTTGAAGAGCTCTTTGCTGTTGTGTGCATTGTTATCTAGGCAGTCTTTGAATGAGGGCCTCTTGGCAGCTCTGATGAGTTGATGGTGTCTGCGGGTGGCATTCTTCTAGCTGTCCGGTGTTCGTTCGCGGAGCCAGTTTCTCTCCAGTTTTCGGCATGATCGTTTGGAGGGCAGGAGGTCCTTGGTGAACCAGGTGGCTTTCTTGCTGGTGTGACTGTTGGAGGGTGTCTTGAGCGGGGCGAGGGTGTTGGTGCAGTTGTCGATCCATAGTCTGAGGTTGCGGGCAGCGGTGATTGGGTCGGTGGAGTTGGTGGGTGGGCTCTGGGCGAGAGTGGTGGTTAGCTGGTCTTTGGTGACTTTGCTCCAGCAGCGTCGAGGAATCTGTTGGCTGCGGTGGTGCGTGGTAGGCTTCCTAAAGGTAAAGTGGATGCAGTGGTGGGCAGTTCAGTGGGGTTCGGTCGTGTGGTTGAAGGTGACGTGGGGGCTTGCTTTGAAGATGGGGTCGAGCGTGTGGCCGGTGGTGTGGGTTGGTGTTGTCACGAGCTGTCTGATTCCGAGGTTGGCGAGGTTGTCGATCAGGGTCATGGAGTTGGTGTCGTTGTTGTTCTCGAGGAGGAAGTTCAGGTCCCCGAGGAGGATGTAGTCCGTGGAGGCGAGGGCGTGTGTGCTGATGAAGTCGGCGATGGAGTTGCTGAACTGTGGTCAGCGTCTGGGGGGTCTGTAGATGAGGATTCCTCTGAGGGTGAAGTTGGGGTCAGTGTGGATCTGGAAGTGCAGGTGTTCTGCGGTGCTGAAGGTGTCGTCGGTGTTGGTCGAGACTCTGAGGGTGATCCTGTGGACGATGGTGATTCCTCCTCCCACACCATTGGTACGGTACCTGCGGGTGATCTTGTAGCCTTCCGGGAAGGCTATGGTGATGTCAGGAGCTGAGGTGGGGTTCAGCCAGGTCTCCATCAGGAAGGCGACGTCTGGGGAGGTAGAGTCGAGAAGGTCCTAGAGTTCGACGGCGTGTTTGCGGACAGAGCAGGTGTTGAGGAGGATGCATCTGAGGTAGTTAGGTTCTTTGGTTGGCGGTTTGGCGGGCTGGGTGCTGGTGAAGTGGCAGTTCCGACAGGTGAAGGGTCCTTGGGTGCGCTTCGAGGTGGCCCGGTAGCAGGTGTATTCTCGTCCGGGGTTGAGTGCATGAAGGGTGCTGGCATTGTAGCGAAGTCGGGCGTTGTGGTGTTCGCGGGGGCCAGGGGTCCTGGCGATGGGCGCGGTCCAGGCACGGAGGGGCGCAGGCGGGCTTGCCTTAGGCTCGCCATCGGCGCGCAGCGGCCGCCATATAAGGGGAGGTGGGAGGGAGAAGCAGCTGGGAGGCAGGAGCGGGGCGGCGGATGGGCGGGGCTGCAGGGGGGCAGCGGCAGAAATAGACAACGGAGAACGGGGTACGGAGAGAAGGGGGGCACCAGTAAAACAAGAGGCAATGAGCAGGCAACAGAGTAAAAGGCAATAAGCAGGCAACAAGTGTGCAAAATAAAATGGGCACAAAAGAGCAAGACATTGCTCTTTTGTGCCCATTACAGCGATAAGCAGGCAGCAGAGTAGAAGGCAATAAGCGGGCAACAAATAGACAGAATACAATGGGCGCAAAAGAGCAAGACAGTCACGGGTAGCAGCAAACTTACCGCAGAGTCAGAGGCAGCAAGGGGAGAGGCACGGACACACAGGTGGTACTGTGCGGCGTGGGGAGTGGCCTGACCTGCAAGCAAGGTCAAGGGTCGCTCTCACTGCCGCGTAGCGGACGTCATATAAGGGGAAGTGGGAGGGAAGAGCAGCTGGGAGGCGGGAGCGGGGCGGCGGATGGGCGGGCTGCAGGGGGGAAGTGGCGGCAACGGACAACGAAGAACGGGGTACGGAGAGAAGGGGGGGCACCAGTAAAACAAGAGGCAATGAGCAGGCAACAGAGTAAAAGGCAATAAGCAGGCAACAAGTGAGCAAAATAAAATGGACACAAAAGCGCAAGACAGTCACAGCAATAAGCAGGCAACAGAGTAGAAGGCAATAAGCGGGCAACAAATAAGCAGATGACAATGGGCGCAAAAGAGCTAGACAGTCACGGGGAGTGGCAACCTTAATGCCACTGTCAGCGGCAGCAAGGGAGGAGGCACGGACACACAGGTGGTGCTGTGCGGCGTGGGGACCGGCCTGACCTGCAAGCAGGGTCAAGGGCCTTGCTCTGGTATGCCCTGATACACCTGTGACTTAATCTTTCTAATCCTCTTTGTTGTGATCCCACTGGCCCATTTTGCCTTGGCCCTCTTAGCTCGTGTCCTGTTGGCTCTGGTTGCCTGGTCCTCTCCTCCAGGTCTTGTCCTCTTAGTATTCCTCACTCTCAGCCAGTTTCTTAACCCTGGACTTCCTATTCCTGGCCCTAACAGTCTATGTTTTCTTCTGGGTATTGTGCCTTCTAGACTTGACCCTTTTGCTTCCAGTCCTCATTGGTCTTGGTCCACTGGCCATGCTGGTCCATTCGGGCCCCTTTCTCCTTCATCTCTGTATCCATCTGATCCTTCTCTAACCCTGTACATCTGTTTCCTGTTACATCAGCTTCTGGTGCTTTTGGTTACCTCAGTCCACCTGGCCTCTCACTTACAGGCTCTCTTGGGCCTCGCTTTCTCAGACCTTGCCCTTCTCATTTGGATCGTCATTGTCTTCCTGGGCCTGTGCCTTGTCCTTGTGGTCCTTCTGGCACTCCATGCACTGGTCTGGCCCCTTTTGCTCCTGGTTCTCTTTATTCAGGTCCTTCTGAGCCTGGTCATGCTGTCCTAGTTCTTCTGGTAATCCAGGTCCAGTCCTTTTGGCCTTCCTGACAATTGCTGTTCTAGTCCATTTGATCTTCCGCACTTTGGTTCTGCTAACCCCAGGTTCCGGACTTTCTGTACCACTTTGTACTGTGTGACCTGGTCCTAAGGCCCCTGGTGCTCCGAGGTCTATTCACCATCCTCTTGATCCTTTTAATCCTCCTATCTCCGGTCCTTCTGGTATCCTTTGTACTGGTCTGCTCCTCCCTTGCTTATCCAGGTCTCCCAGCCCTATTGGCCATAATCCCTGTGTGCTTAATCTTCCTGCGCATCCTGGATCTAGTCCTGATGCTCCTGGCTCTGATCCTCCTGTTCCTTGTCCTCAAGGTTTCACACCAGCTGACCATGGCCGTCCTTGTACTATTTCTCCTGTGCCTGGTCATCCTATTGCTCATCTTCCTGACCATCCTCTTCCTACTGCTGTGGTCTGGTCCTAATGACTTAGGTCATCCTGGTCCTGATGTCTCTGGCCCGGATCCTCCTTTTCCTCCTCACCCTGGTCTACCTGGTCCTGATAATCAAAGCCCTGAGCTCTTTTTCCTGATATTCCTAGTCCCACCGTTCCATTTTTTCCTGATCCCCATAGAACGTTTCCTTCTGGATATAGTTTCCTGTGTCTCTGGGATCACTCCCCTGTTGCCTGTGTCTCTGGGATCACTACCCTGGCCCCTCTGATCATGGTCACCCAATGTTTGTTTTTCAGAGTCCATGTCCTTTTTGAGATTCTGTCTGTGCCAATTAGCCCTGATTTTCTTGGTGCTGTCCTTATTGTTGGGGTTTTCCTATACCTGGTCTCATTGGTCTTGGTTTTCCTGGTCCTCCTTATCCTTCTGAGCTGGTTATCAGCAACCTTGTCTTTCTGATTCCCCCAGTCTTGGGTCATCTGGCCTTTTACTTTCTGGGTCTCTAGACCCTAGTCACCTTGTCATGGTTCTCCTCACTCTGAACTTCCTAGTGTCAGTACCACAGGTTCCAGGCTAATCATTTTCCCTGGTTCATCTGGCCTCTCATTTCCTGGTCCTCTTAGTCTTTGTCCTCCTGGTTTGGGTTTTTCTGGTTCTCCTGGATGTGTTTCTTGTTCTCTTAGTCCTACTGATACTGTAGCCACTGGTCCTATCCCTTTTGGCAAGACTCTCCTTTTCCACATCCTCTTGAGCCTGGTCATTTTGGATCTAGTCCTTCTAGCCACAATTGTGTAGTCCTCTAGATCTTCCTGACCCAGCTTGGCCTTCTTGCATTTGATCCTCCTTGCTGTGGTCCTGCTCCCCAAGATTATTGCTCTATCACATTTAGTAATCCGAGCCCTAATCTCCTAGGTCATGATCTTCATGGCCCTCGTAGCCCTGTTTCCAGTGCTCCTAGTCATGATCATTTTAGTTCAACTTTTGCTCCTTGCTCTGGGCTTCAGTGTGCCCTAGGTACTAGTCCCCCAGGTCTTGTTGGTCCCTGGTTTACTTTCCCTGGTCTCCTGTTCCTACTGGCAATAGACCTCATAGTCTTCTTCAATCTGGCCCTCATCCTCCTGGCCCTAGATCTCCTGCTCCTTTTTCTCATGGTTCTGCAATTTCATTGTCCTGTCCGTAATTCAAGTCCATCATTCTTCCTGGTCTTTCTGCCTTGGTTTATCTAGTCCCCTGGTTTGCCTGCTCCTAATCCTTCTGCTTCTTGCCCCGCTGGTCCTGGACTTAGTTAATGTTCCTTTTGCCTGGTTCTCCTGTATCAGGCTTTCTAGTGATGGTCCCACTGGCCTTGGAACGCCCTGTCCCCTGGCGCTCCTTCCATATCCTGCTACTACGAATCCTCCTGATTTTCTGGATTGTCTATTGCATCTTGTTCTTGTCTATCTGACACTAATTCCCTCTATCACGGTCCTCTAAGCAGTGCTCTTCCTGAGTCTGGTCTTCCTCATCCCTATGGCACTGGTCCTGGTTCATGTAGTCCTTATCTCCCTGGATTAGGAACCCCCTGAGTCTGACCCTCATGGACCTTTTGATCCGGTTCACTCTGGGCCTGGACTTTCTGATCCTTTATATTCCTCCTGGTCCTGCTGACCCAGGGTATCCTGGTCTTGATAACCCTTGCTAACCCTGGCCCTTCATGGGTTTCCTGGTCCTAGTCCATTTGCTTCTGGACCCTTGGTCCTCCTTTTTCTGATCTCTGTGGTTTTAGTCATCCTGTCTGGTCTACTGATCATCCTTGTCCTGGTCACTGCACTCATTGTATCTTAGCCTACCTCGTCTGTATAGTCTAGGCTATTTTGTCATTCTATCCCTGATTCTTCTCTTTCTTCTGGGTCTTGTCTACTGGGTGAGGAACCCTCTGTTCCACATCCTCCTAATCTTTCGCAACCTGGTCCCCATAGCCTTAGGCGTGTTTTTCCTTATCCTGTATATCCTTATCTATTTATTCCATGCCCCCTCCGGCATTCATAAACTTGGTACATGAGGATTCGTTCTTCATGGGCCTGGTTCTGGTCCTCCAGGCTCTGGTCAGCCTAGTCCCCTGGTAGTCCATCTACTTGTCTGTACCTTAATACTGGTCAACATCTTTCTCCTACTAGTCCTAGCTACCAGATTTATTTTGCTAATACAACACTATCAAATACATAAATGAGGGCTCAATAGAGACAGGACCTTGCCCGTTTGAAACACTGCTTAACAATGGTAAAAACAAAACTACCATTCACAAGATACATTGAGTGGTTGGCTAAAATGTGACTGTGACTGAAGTGGCCACTCATTACATGGAAACAATAAGAATCTATGCCCGGAAGTTACTATTGGTGAATAGGATGAAAAAGAGTGTGTTCCTTCAGCAGGCAGCTGAGTGAATAGACATTCCTCACATGAATTTCCCAGATACATTCCTTACCTGTATCCTGATCTCAGTAAAAATAGCACCAGGCTTTTCAAAAATTGCCCAAGATAAGCCCATCCATGAAAAATCACCACGAACATTAAAAAGCAATGTAATCTCATAAATGAAGAAAACATACATATAAAATGCTTTAAAACATTACTCATTATCCTATGCAGAAAGCCAAATACTCCTAGGCTGCAGCATAAAATAATGCATGCTATATCCTGAAGTTCCTGATAAATAATATTTGAGACTCATATTTCTTAGCTTAATATTAAAATAAAATAAATGCTTTATTCAAAATTGATTTTACAGTTCTTTCATCTGTAATCAACTTAGCTTTATTCATGCAATCACCTTCGTACATACTACTGTACATTTGTATATGCACTTCCGTTCAAATGCTTCACACATTATACATCCCCATTACAAGATGGCCACCACACCAGAACATGGGCTTCTATGGGAATTCACACGGGCATATTATCAAGCCCATTATCGCCGCTCTAGTGGCAGTTTCCTGCTTCTAAAGTGCGATAATTTTAACGTTGTTTATTGATAATATGCCCCGTAGTGCGAAGAGCCAAAGGGAGCAGGGCTGGTTTGAGCATCTTTGTTTCCCCAGACCAGGCCTGCCCTCACCTCCACTACCCAGTTGATGTGGCATCTGGCTCATGAGGGCTCTTTGTTAAACGGTGAGCTGCAGACGAGGTTACTGCGGGTTGTAGGTTTATAGGGGAATAGGGTGGGAAGGAATTTAATTATAATTATTTAAATATGTTAATTAATTTATTGGTATTTATTTTGAACAAATTGTTAATTAATTTTTAATTGATAATTAATTCTTAATTGATAATTAATTTGTATTAATTGATTAATTGATAATTATGTGAATTATATTAATTTATTTTCACTAGAGTGGGAATAGTAACATTTACCCCTATGCTATCCAACGCGTTCCCTACTGTAGCACTCTCTGGAGTAGGAATAGTAATTTTTACCCCTACGCTATCCAACGTTTTCCCTACTGTTGCACTCTCTGGAGTGGGAATAGTAATGTTTACCCCTGCGCTATCCAAAGCTTTCCCTACTGTTGCACTCTCTGGAGTGGGAATAGTAATTTTTACCCCTACGCTATCCAACGATTTCCCTACTGTTGCACTCTCTGGAGTGGGAATAGTCATTTTTACCCCTACGCTATCCAACGCTTTCCCTACTGTTGCACTCTCTGGAGTGGGAATAGTAATTTTTACCCCTACGCTATCCAACGCTTTCCCTACTGTTGCACTCTCTGGAGTGGGAATAGTACTTTTTACCCCTACGCTATCCAACGCTTTCCCTACTATTGCACTCTCTGGAGTGGGAACAGTAATTACCCCTACGCTATCCAAACCTTTCCCTACTGTTGCACTCTCTGGAGTGGGAATAGTAATTTTTACCCCTGCGCTATCCAACGATTTCTCTACTGTTGCACTTCCAGGAGTAGGAATAGTAATTTTTACCCCTACGCTATCCAACGCTTTCCCTACTGTTGCACTCTCTGGAGTGGGAATAGTAATTTTTACCCCTACGCTATCCAATGCTTTCCCTACTGTTGCACTCTCTGGAGTGAAAATAGTAATTTTTACCCCTACGCTATCCAACGTTTTCCCTACTGTTGCACTCTCTGGAGTGGGAATAGTAATTTTTACCCCTGCGCTATCCAATGCTTTCCCTACTGTTGCACTCTCTGGAGTGGGAATAGCAATTTTTACCCCTACGCTATCCAACGTTTTCCCTACTGTTGCACTCTCTGGAGTGGGAATAGTAATTTTTACCCCTGCGCTATCCAACGCTGTCCCTACTGTTGCACTCTCTGGAGTGGGAATAGTAATTTTTACCCCTACGCTATCCAACGCTTTCCCTACTGTTGCACTCTCTGGAGTGGAAATAGTCATTTTTACCCCTACGCTATCCAACGCTTTCCCTACTGTTGCACTCTCTGGAGTGGGAATAGTAATTTTTACCCCTACGCTATCCAACGCTTTCCCTCCTGTTGCACTCTTTGGAGTGGGAATAGTAATTTTTACCCCTACGCTATCCAACGCTTTTCCTACTGTTGCACTTCCAGGAGTAGGAATAGTAATTTTTACACCTCCGCCATCCTACGGTAATAATATTGTGTATTTTTTATGAATATTATGTTAATATATATATATGTTTTAACAGATATGATTGTATTTTTTTTTAAGTTAAATTAGTTATTTAATAATTTTAAGGTAATTTAAGTATTTGTAAGTATATTTTAGCTATTTATTTTTAATATGTTTTTTAATTTTACATTAATTTTAAGAAATTCAATATTTTTATAATGTATATATATATAAACGATATTTTGGGGTCGATATTTTGGTACTTACCTGTTTGTAGATAGGAATTCGATATTTTGTCTGTCGATATTTTGAAATCTATATTTTGGGTAGTCTATATTTTGTCCCTCGATATTTAGTCAGTGATCCATACATTACACATTATAAGTACCAATGTGCAGTACCTTCTAGATCTTGTGAACCCTATGAGATGTGTTATTTGAGTTATTAAGATGATAATCTTTCTGTTGAGTCTGTTTTTTGATCCTGTTGCTTTGTAACACACTTCTGCTGCAAGCCACTTTTGGTGTACGAAACTTACCAAGACCCTCTGGGAGAGCAATTTAGGGGAACATTGTATAACACCTGTCAGTTTCATGGTAGTGTAGCTTGTCCAGAAATCTTTCCTTTCTCTATTTCAGGTCTCTTTCCCCGCAGAACCCTTCCTAAGTCTCTTTCCTTCATCAAGCCACTGTGATAATCTGTGGAACTTCCAATCAGACCAGCTGGAATGTGGGATTCCGGGGGTACTGTTCCCTAGGAACCTAGTCTCTAACAGTTCATAGCTATCTGGATTGGTCATCCTGTTCCTGTCATCTTGGCAGTCCTTGTCCTTGTCCTCCTTTTTCCCCCTCAATCAATCAATCAATCAATCAAGAAAGACACTTGTATAGCGCGCTACTTACCCATAAGGGTCTCAAGGTGCTGGGGGGGGGGGGGGGCGAGGGGGTGCTGCAACTGATCGAAGAGCCAGGTCTTGAGGAGTCTTCTGAAGACTAGTAGGTCTTGGGTCTGCCGCAGGTTGGTGGGGAGGGTGTTCTAGGTCTTGGCGATGAGGTGGGAGAAGGATCTGCCACCGGCGGTCGTTCTTCGGATGCGGAGTACTGTCGCGAGGGCGAGGCTGGCGGAGCGGAGCTGGCGGGTGGGGGTGGGGGTGTGGAAGCTGAATTGTCTGTTGAGGTATGCTAGGCCGGTGTTGTGGAGAGCTTTGTGTGCGTGGATGAGGAGTTTGAAGGTTATCCTCTCGATGACAGGGAGCCAGTGCAGGTCTCTCAGGTGGGGTGTGATGTGCCTGCGGCAGGGCATGTTGAGGATCAGACGTGCCGAGGCGTTCTGAATGCGTTGCAGTCGTCTCAGGAGCTTGGCTGATGTTCCTTCGTAGAGGGGGTGTCCGTAGTCCAGCCTGCTGGTGACGAGAGCCTGGGTGACTCTTCTTCTAGTTTCAGTGGGGATCCACTTGAAGATCCTGCGGAGCATACGGAGGGTGGTGAAGCAGGATGAGGAGATGGCGTTGACCTGCTTTGTCATGGAGAGGGTGGAGTCGAGGATGACCCCTAGGTATTGTGCGTGGTTGGTGGGTGTCGGGGCTGTTCCTAGTGTTGTCTGCCACCAGACGACGTCCTAGGCTGAGGTGGTGGAGCCGAGGATGAGGACCTCCATCTTGTCCGAGTTCAGCTTCAGTCGGCTGTTGCTCATCCATTCGGCGATGGCCTACATTCCTTTGTGGAGGTTGGTTTTTGGCGGTATGGGGGGTCTTTGGTGAGAGAGAGGATCAGCTGGGTGTCGTCGGAGTAGGTGATGATGTTGAGGTCGTGCTGTCTGGTGACGTGGGCGAGGGGTGCCATGTAGATGTTGAACAGGGTCGGGCTCAGGGAAGAGCCCTGGGGTATGCCGCAGATGATCTCGGTGGTGTTGGAGCGAAAGTGGGGGAGGCGGACGCTTTGAGTTCTGCCGGAGAGGAAGGATGTGGTCCAGTCCAGTGCCTTCTCTTGGATCCCGGCGTCGTGTAGGCGTGTTCGTAGTGTGTGGTGGCAGACTGTGTTGAAGGCGGCAGACAAGTCCAGGAGGATGAGGGCCGCTGTTTCTCCGTTGTCAAGCAGAGTCCTAATGTCATCGGTGGCGGCAATGAGGGCGGTTTCGGTGCTGTGGTTGCTGCGGAAACTGGACTGGGACGGGTCCAGGATGCTGTTCTCCTCGAGGTAGTGGGTCAGTTGTTAGTTGACAATTTTCTCTGTGACCTTCACTGGGAACGGGAGCAGGGAGATGGGTCGGATGTTCTTGAGGTCCTTGGGGTCTGCCTTGGGTTTGTTGAGTAAGGCGTTGATCTCGGCGTGCTTCCAGCTTTCCGGGAATGTTGCTGTCTCGAAGGAGATGTTGATCACTTTCCGGAGATGGGGTGCAATGGCTGTGCAGGCTTTATTAAAGATGTGGTGACGGCAAGGGTCTAACCGTGATCTGGAGTGGATGGTGTTAATGATCTCGCTGGTGTCCTCGTCGTTGATGCTGGTCCAGGCGAGCAGGCGGTTGGTGCAGGTGGTGGTCGTGGG
This sequence comes from Lissotriton helveticus, assembly GCF_964261635.1. Taxonomy (NCBI): domain Eukaryota; kingdom Metazoa; phylum Chordata; class Amphibia; order Caudata; family Salamandridae; genus Lissotriton; species Lissotriton helveticus. The sequence continues at coordinate 60,933,209 of NC_136064.1, forward strand.
GGCGGTGGTTATCAGGGCGGTCGTGGCATTGAAGCTGTCATGAATGTCGGCAATCTTGCGGTGGAAGGAGGTGGCCAGCGAGTCACACAGGTCTTGCGAGGGTGGGATGTCGTTGGTGTTGGAGCTGGGGTTGGAGAGTTCTTTCACGATGTTGAAGAGCTCTTTGCTGTTGTGTGCATTGTTATAAAGGCAGTCTTTGAATGAGGGCCTCTTGGCAGCTCTGATGAGTTGATGGTGTCTGCGGGTGGCATTCTTCTAGCTGTCCGGTGTTCGTTCGCGGAGCCAGTTTCTCTCCAGTTTTCGGCATGATCGTTTGGAGGCCTGGAGGTCCTTGGTGAACCAGGTGGCTTTCTTGCTGGTGTGACTGTTGGAGGGTGTCTTGAGCGGGGCGAGGGTGTTGGTGCAGTTGTCGATCCATAGTCTGAGGTTGCGGGCAGCGGTGATTGGGTCGGTGGAGTTGGTGGGTGGGCTCTGGGCGAGAGTGGTGGTTAGCTGGTCTTTGGTGACTTTGCTCCAGCAGCGTCGAGGAATCTGTTGGCTGCGGTGGTGCGTGGTAGGCTTCCTAAAGGTAAAGTGGATGCAGTGGTGGGCAGTTCAGTGGGGTTCGGTGGTGTGGTTGAAGGTGACGTGGGGGCTTGCTTTGAAGATGGGGTCGAGCGTGCGGCCGGTGGTGTGGGTTGGTGTTGTCACGAGCTGTCTGATTCCGAGGTTGGCGAGGTTGTCGATCAGGGTCATGGAGTTGGTGTCGTTGTTGTTCTCGAGGTGGAAGTTCAGGTCCCCGAGGAGTATGTAGTCCGTGGAGGCGAGGGCGTGTGTGCTGATGAAGTCGGCGATGGAGTTGCTGAACTGTGGTCAGCGTCTGGGGGGTCTGTAGATGAGGATTCCTCTGAGGGTGAAGTTGGGGTCAGTGTGGATCTGGAAGTGCAGGTGTTCTGCGGTGCTGAAGGTGTCGTCGGTGTTGGTCGAGACTCTGAGGGTGATCCTGTGGACGATGGTGATTCCTCCTCCCACACCATTGGTACGGTACCTGCGGGTGATCTTGTAGCCTTCCGGGAAGGCTATGGTGATGTCAGGAGCTGAGGTGGGGTTCAGCCAGGTCTCCATCAGGAAGGCGACGTCTGGGGAGGTAGAGTCGAGAAGGTCCTAGAGTTCGACGGCGTGTTTGCGGACAGAGCAGGTGTTGAGGAGGATGCATCTGAGGTAGTTAGGTTCTTTGGTTGGCGGTTTGGCGGGCTGGGTGCTGGTGAAGTGGCAGTTCCGGCAGGTGAAGGGTCCTTGGGTGCGCTTCGAGGTGGCCCGGTAGCAGGTGTATTCTCGTCCGGGGTTGAGTGCATGAAGGGTGCTGGCATTGTAGCGAAGTCGGGCGGTGTGGTGTTCGCGGGGGCCAGGGGTCCTGGCGATGGGCGCGGTCCAGGCACGGAGGGGCGCAGGCGGGCTTGCCTTAGGCTCGCCATCGGCGCGCAGCGGCCGCCATATAAGGGGAGGTGGGAGGGAGAAGCAGCTGGGAGGCAGGAGCGGGGCGGCGGATGGGCGGGGCTGCAGGGGGGCAGCGGCAGAAATAGACAACGGAGAACGGGGTACGGAGAGAAGGGGGGCACCAGTAAAACAAGAGGCAATGAGCAGGCAACAGAGTAAAAGGCAATAAGCAGGCAACAAGTGTGCAAAATAAAATGGGCACAAAAGAGCAAGACATTGCTCTTTTGTGCCCATTACGGCGATAAGCAGGCAGCAGAGTAGAAGGCAATAAGCGGGCAACAAATAGGCAGAATACAATGGGCGCAAAAGAGCAAGACAGTCACGGGTAGCAGCAAACTTACCGCAGAGTCAGAGGCAGCAAGGGGAGAGGCACGGACACACAGCTGGTACTGTGCGGCGTGGGGAGTGGCCTGACCTGCAAGCAAGGTCAAGGGTCACTCTCACTGCCGCGTAGTGGACGCTATATAAGGGGAAGTAGGAGGGAAGAGCAGCTGGGAGGCGGGAGCGGGGCGGCGGATGGGCGGGCTGCAGGGGGGAAGTGGCGGCAACGGACAACGAAGAACGGGGTACGGAGAGAAGGGGGGGCACCAGTAAAACAAGAGGCAATGAGCAGGCAACAGAGTAAAAGGCAATAAGCAGGCAACAAGTGAGCAAAATAAAATGGACACAAAAGCGCAAGACAGTCACAGCAATAAGCAGGCAACAGAGTAGAAGGCAATAAGCGGGCAACAAATAAGCAGATGACAATGGGCGCAAAAGAGCTAGACAGTCACGGGGAGTGGCAACCTTAATGCCACTGTCAGCGGCAGCAAGGGAGGAGGCACGGACACACAGGTGGTGCTGTGCGGCGTGGGGACCGGCCTGACCTGCAAGCAGGGTCAAGGGCCTTGCTCTGGTATGCCCTGATACACCTCTGACTTAATCTTTCTAATCCTCTTTGTTGTGATCCCACTGTCCCATTTTGCCTTGGCCCTCTTAGCTCGTGTCCTGTTGGCTCTGGTTGCCTGGTCCTCTCCTCCAGGTCTTGTCCTCTTAGTCTTCCTCACTCTCAGACAGTTTCTTAGCACTGGACTTTCTATTCCTGGCCCTAACAGTCTATGTTTTCTTCTGGGTATTGTGCCTTCTAGACTTGACCCTTTTGCTTCCAGTCCTCGTTGGTCTTGGTCCACTGGCCATGCTGGTCCATTCGGGCCCCTTTCTCCTTCATCTCTGTATCCATCTGATCCTTCTCTAACCCTGTACATCTGTTTCCTGTTACATCAGCTTCTGGTGCTTTTGGTTACCTCAGTCCACCTGGCCTCTCACTTACAGGCTCTCTTGGGCCTCGCTTTCTCAGACCTTGCCCTTCTCATTTGGATCGTCATTGTCTTCCTGGGCCTGTGCCTTGTCCTTGTGGTCCTTCTGGCACTCCATGCACTGGTCTGGCCCCTTTTGCTCCTGGTTCTCTTTATTCAGGTCCTTCTGAGCCTGGTCATGCTGTCCTAGTTCTTCTGGTAATCCAGGTCCAGTCCTTTTGGCCTTCCTGGCAATTGCTGTTCTAGTCCATTTGATCTTCCGCACTTTGGTTCTGCTAACCCCAGGTTCCGGACTTTCTGTACCACTTTGTACTGTGTGACCTGGTCCTAAGGCCCCTGGTGCTCCGAGGTCTATTCACCATCCTCTTGATCCTTTTAATCCTCCTATCTCCGGTCCTTCTGGTATCCTTTGTACTGGTCTGCTCCTCCCTTGCTTATCCAGGTCTCCCAGCCCTATTGGCCATAATCCCTGTGTGCTTAATCTTCCTGCGCATCCTGGATCTAGTCCTGATGCTCCTGGCTCTAATTCTCCTGTTCCTTGTCCTCAAGGTTTTACACCAGCTGACCATGGCCGTCCTTGTACTATTTCTCCTGTGCCTGGTCATCCTATTGCTCATCTTCCTGACCATCCTCTTCCTACTGCTGTGGTCTGGTCCTAATGACTTAGGTCATCCTGGTCCTGATGTCTCTGGCCCGAATCCTCCTTTTCCTCCTCACCCTGGTCTACCTGGTCCTGATAATCAAAGCCCTGAGCTCTTTTTCCTGATATTCCTAGTCCCACAGTTCCATTTTTTCCTGATCCCCATAGAACGTTTCCTTCTGGATATAGTTGCCTGTGTCTCTGGGATCACTCCCCTGTTGCCTGTGTCTCTGGGATCACTACCCTGGCCCCTCTGATCATGGTCACCCAATGTTTGTTTTTCACAGTCCATGTCCTTTTTGAGATTCTGTCTGTGCCAATTGGCCCTGATTTTCTTGGTGCTTGGTCTTGGTTTTCCTGGTCCTCCTTATCCTTCTGAGCTGGTTATCAGCAACCTTGTCTTTCTGATTCCCCCAGTCTTGGGTCATCTGGCCTTTTACTTTCTGGTTCTCTAGACCCTAGTCACCTTGTCATGGTTCTCCTCACTCTGAACTTCCTAGCGTCAGTACCACAGGTTCCAGGCTAATCATTCTCCCTTGTTCATCTGGCCTCTCATTTCCTGGTCCTCTTAGTCTTTGTCCTCCTGGTTTGGGTTTTTCTGGTTCTCCTGGATGTGTTTCTTGTTCTCTTAGTCCTACTGATACTGTAGCCACTGGTCCTATCCCTTTTGGCAAGACTCTCCTTTTCCACATCCTCTTGAGCCTGGTCATTTTGGATCTAGTCCTTCTAGCCACAATTGTGTAGTCCTCTAGATCTTCCTGACCCAGCTTGGCCTTCTTGCATTTGATCCTCCTTGCTGTGGTCCTGCTCCCCAAGATGATTGCTCTATCACATTTAGTAATCCGAGCCCTAATCTCTTAGGTCATGATCTTCATGGCCCTCGTAGCCCTGTTTCCGGTGCTCCTAGTCATGATCATTTTAGTTCACCTTTTGCTCCTTGCTCTGGGCTTCAGTGCGCCCTAGGTACTAGTCCCCCAGGTCTTGTTGGTCCCTGGTTTACTTTCCCTGGTCTCCTGTTCCTACTGGCAATAGACCTCATAGTCTTCTTCAATCTGGCCCTCATCCTCCTGGCCCTAGATCTCCTGCTCCTTTTCCTCATGGTTCTGCAATTTCATTGTCCTGTCCGTAATTCAAGTCCATCATTCTTCCTGGTCTTTCTGCCTTGGTTTATCTAGTCCCCTGGTTTGCCTGCTCCTAATCCTTCTGCTTCTTGCCCGCTGGTCCTGGACTTAGTTAATGTTCCTTTTGCCTGGTTCTCCTGTATCAGGCTTTCTAGTGATGGTCTCACTGGCCTTGGAACGCCCTGTCCCCTGGCGCTCCTTCCATATCCTGCTACTACGAATCCTCCTGATTTTCTGGATTGTCTATTGCATCTTGTTCTTGTGTATCTGACACTAATTCCCTCTATCACGGTCCTCTAAGCAGTGCTCTTCCTGAGTCTGGTCTTCCTCATCCCTATGGCACTGGTCCTGGTTCATGTAGTCCTTATCTCCCTGGATTAGGAACCCCCTGAGTCTGACCCTCATGGACCTTTTGATCCGGTTCACTCTGGGCCTGGACTTTCTGATCCTTTATATTCCTCCTGGTCCTGCTGACCCAGGGTATCCTGGTCTTGATAACCCTTGCTAACCCTGGCCCTTCATGGGTTTCCTGGTCCTAGTCCATTTGCTTCTGGACCCTTGGTCCTCCTTTTTCTGATCTCTGTGGTTTTAGTCATCCTGTCTGGTCTACTGATCATCCTTGTCCTGGTCACTGCACTCATTGTATCTTAGCCTACCTCGTCTGTATAGTCTAGGCTATTTTGTCATTCTATCCCTGATTCTTCTCTTTCTTCTGGGTCTTGTCTACTGGGTGAGGAACCCTCTGTTCCACATCCTCCTAATCTTTCGCAACCTGGTCCCCATAGCCTTAGGCGTGTTTTTCCTTGTCCTGTATATCCTTATCTATTTATTCCATGCCCCCTCCTGCATTCATAAACTTGGTACATGAGGATTCGTTCTTCATGGACCTGGTTCTGGTCCTCCAGGCTCTGGTCAGCCTAGTCCCCTGGTAGTCCATCTACTTGTCTGTACCTTAATACTGGTCATCATCTTTCTCCTACTAGTCCTAGCTACCAGATTTATTTTGCTAATACAACACTATCAAATACATAAATGAGGGCTCAATAGAGACAGGACCTTGCCCGTTTGAAACACTGCTTAACAATGGTAAAAACAAAACTACCATTCACAAGATACATTGAGTGGTTGGCTAAAATGTGACTGTGACTGAAGTGGCCACTCATTACATGGAAACAATAAGAATCTATGCCCGGAAGTTACTATTGGTGTATAGGATGAAAAAGAGTGTGTGTTCCTTCGGCAGGCAGCTGAGTGAATAGACATTCCTCACATGAATTTCCCAGATACATTCCTTACCTGTATCCTGATCTCAGTAAAAATAGCACCAGGCTTTTCAAAAATTGCCCAAGATAAGCCCATCCATGAAAAATCACCACGAACATTAAAAAAGCAATGTAATCTCATAAATGAAGAAAACATACATATAAAATGCTTTAAAACATTACTCATTATCCTATGCAGAAAGCCAAATACTCCTAGGCTGCAGCATAAAATAATGCATGCTATATCCTGAAGTTCCTGATAAATAATATTTGAGACTCATATTTCTTAGCTTAATATTAAAATAAAATAAATGCTTTATTCAAAATTGATTTTACAGTTCTTTCATCTGTAATCAACTTAGCTTTATTCATGCAATCACCTTCGTACATACTACTGTACATTTGTATATGCACTTCCGTTCAAATGCTTCACACATTATACATCCCCATTACAAGATGGCCACCACACCAGAACATGGGCTTCTATGGGAATTCACACGGGCATATTATCAAGCCCATTATCGCCGCTCTAGTGGCAGTTTCCTGCCGCTAAAGTGCGATAATTTTAACGTTGTTTATTGATAATATGCCCCGTAGTGCGAAGAGCCAAAGGGAGCAGGGCTGGTTTGAGCATCTTTGTTTCCCCAGACCAGGCCTGCCCTCACCTCCACTACCCAGTTGATGTGGCATCTGGCTCATGAGGGCTCTTTGTTAAACGGTGAGCTGCAGACGAGGTTACTGCGGCCCTGCGGGCATTCTATTTTGTTCTGCAAAATAAATTCCTGAAATAGGCGTTTCTTTCTGCAGAACAAAGAACAAGGAGGCATCTTTATACACAAAAGGACAATTTCATTCTTGGTATGGTGTTCCAGGACAAACAAATAAAATCAGTGATAGATGTCCTGCCTTAAATAGGCAGCGGATTTCCCCACTTATACTTGGTGGCTCAGCGATGGACAGGTAACAAGTTTGGCTGGGCTGGTGCACTACAACTTCATGGGAAAGCTTCTGCTCTGACTAGCTCTAAGGTGCTGATTTACTAAACTTTTCCATCAGGGTCCCATCACTTTTGTGGCGCAGCCCTAACGCAAAATCCTTTTTGACATTTACTAATCCACACAAAGTCAATTTCCATAGCTTTGCCTAGTGTAGTAAATTCAAAGTAACGCAAGATTGCACATAACTGTACGTTGGTTAGAAGCGCAACGCTTAACGGACATCTTGCTATACTTATCGGACTGCGTGCACTACTGCGGGTGGGGCTGACCTCCTGCCATGCTGGAATAGTGCCTGAGTGGGCGATAATGTTTGGTCACTGCAGATATGGCGATTGGCTACTAAGTGCTGTGTTGAGGGGGCTCCTGGTACCTCAGCCAGACGAGTTGCGAGCGGTGGGGGAACACTAACAACATTGACTTTGGTTGGCTGCACTGTGATATGCGGGATTCAAGGCCACAGTACTGGGATCCCTTGCTGGCCTCTGCGAGTATGTTATACAACGCTTGCTTGCATAATATGTACTCCTACCTTTGGCTGTTTCGTGTTGTGGCCAGGCATGGGACAATGATTGTTAATATCTGATGCTGGAATGTACTATCTCTATTTCTGTGCCAGAACTGTATGTACACCACTGATGTCACCTGATTTTTCTTCCAATAAAGGTTTAAAAAAAAACAAAAAAACTGTACGTTGGGTAGGCATTACATAGAATGAGCATGAGCTCCCCATGCAGCCACCCATGTATTTTGACGCAAACCCAGCTTTACAAAGACTTAAACCTGGGTTCCACCGAAATGGTGCGCCTACCCAACAGAGGTGTAAGAAGGAAAAATATCTTTCATTTCCCTCACTATTTTCTCTTTTCATGTGTGATGCATTCTGTGTCATCCATAGAAAGGGAAAATTGCCTCTTAAGATTGTTTTTGTGCAGAAAGGTATAAACTCCTGCACAATAAACACCCTTGCCTGTAGCTCAGGACCCCATGCAGCATAGCGCTAGGGTGTCTGCATTGGTGCTTGGCACCACAAAGTGCGGCATAACTAGGAGAGAGCAGAAATTAGTCATAGCTTTTGTAGATATGGCAGACTTCTTCTCTCTCTCTTTTGTGCAATGAAACACAGCAAGTTGCCTTGCTGTGTTGCGAGAAATATTAGTAAATCTGCCACTAAATCACTAACCTCAAAACGCCAGAGCAGCCTCACCCTGTGCTGAAAGAAACACAACAGTGAAGTACAAGCCTCCCTAGACGTAGCGTTCTTGTTTAGCATATTATTTATAAATTACATAACTATACAAAACTGTTTAAGAACAGTGCTAATACAGCATATTGAATGCAGCTCAATATAATATATGACATAATGTACCCCCTGCCATACATTATAAGGTTATTGCAAGTTACAAAGGAGTTCCATAACCATATAGAGTAACGAGGCAGAGAGCTGATTTCCTTTATAAGGTTAGGGAACTCTGAGGTGATATGTAACATCATTATAATGTATGGCATGGAGTACTTTATTCCTTATAGCACATGGTCACACCATCCCCTTTCCACAAACCACTTAAATCTTTGGTGCGTAGCTCTTTCATATAATAGAGAGCATTTTTGCACACAGAAAGAATCAAATTAAACACATAAAAAAACTGTAAGATAATTGTTGCAAAAATATGCAAGATTCAGTTTAATAGACGTTATTTAAAAAAACACAAAGTAGAAACAAACAGAAAGATTCTAACTTTTTTATAACTTCCTTAGGAGTGTAAAAAATAAACATGTGGCCATAAATCTCCCTTTTCAGATTGTCATTTTTCGACTAGAAAAACAGAGCGGAAGAAAGGCGATATCATTCTCATTGCTAAACAGCTGCTCCGTGATCTGACCTGCCTTTCACCTCAGCTGCTGGCTCTGGCAGCAAGCTTTGTGATCTCAGACCTCGACTGTAATAAGTTATTAGAGTTGATTACGAACGTGAATTCTTCATAATTGGCAACTAATGTGATTTCTTTATATTCGGCGACTGAGTTAATAAGAGGCATTTTATACTGGGCTTGCAGAATCCCATGTATTATGGGATGTATGACGGTACAACGCAGTATAAAACACCGCAGACCATCACAACGCAGGTTTTACAACGCAAGTCGTTACAATGACTTGCGCTGGAGGGCGCTGGACTTAGGAGTAGTAAGATTTACTATTCCAACAGCAGCCTACGTACAGTAGGGAAGGTGCTGGAATAGTAAATCTACTATTCCTTAGCCTAGAGCGCCCTCCAGCCCAAGTCGTGGTAACGACAGTTGTGAAACCCGCGTTGTAATGGCACTGCGGTGTCATTACCGCGTTGTAAAGGATGTTCCCCATATTATGTAAACATAAGGGCCTCCAAAGGTCAGTGGAGATGCCCCATCAGCAAGAAGGTCATCAAAAGCTCATTGCAATGTCTCTATCTACAGGTAGGTCTTCAGACGCTCAGGACTCCCCCATACTTAAATAAGACCATGGTAAACACAAAGGAGCTGGCAGCAGTAAGGCCATAACATAGACCCCTGCAGCCCCCGAGGCACGGGGGCCCCCAACGTTTCCGTGGTGGACCAGTTAGCCCAAAGGCCAGTGAATATCTGTGAAGTATGGGGGTCTGAGTGGCCCCTCTTCATGTTCTGCAGAGGGGACCCATCATTTTACTCTACGCCACTGGGCTGCGGTAAGCTGACCCTTGTTCTCCATAATGTCAGCTAACTGTATATGTGCTTCACTCTTCAACTGCGCAGCTCATTGATGCCCAGTGCCACAAGTGATGTGTGACACAGTCGGCCATTCCTGTCACTTTGCATGCTGGGATTCTGGATCTCTGCTTACGATATAAAATGGAAAACAACATGCCCCATAATGCAACATGCAATTGGCGAAAAAAACCTGGACTGACTGAGATGCCATACAAGGCATTTTGTTACATGAATGGTATGCTGTAGTTTGAAGCATTTCAATCACAAAAATGATAGTTAACAGACAGTTACTAATTCTTAGTAAATTTTCAATACATAGGTGTGCTTTTATAGCGTTCTAAATGACATCTCATTTAATGATAATAATAATTTTATAGCTCCCTATTTTTAAGCGCTGTAAGTAACATATTTTACTATAACAATTTAAGGTACAAGCCCCTATTGCCACAAGAACTTACTTTTTTCTATGTTCCTGTGGCGATAAAGGCTTTGTCTTATTTACAAGGCAGTGTTAAGCCACGTAACATGGCTTAACACTGCCTTGTGAATAAGGCACCCTTTCGCACTACACTTAGCATGAAAGGGGTGGGCAATGGATGTTTCGGTGGGTGCTCTGCCGCAACACCCATTGATTTTGACGCTGCCTCATAATTACAAGGGTGGCGAGAATATGGGGCAACGCCAAAATTAAGACCAAAAAAAACCGGGGGCCATATTATTAAGAAAGGGCGATACATTATCGCAGGAAACTGCGGCTAAAGCGGCGATAATGGGCTTGATAGTATGCCCTTGTGAATTCCCATAGAAGCCCAGGTACTTGTGTTAACCTGGGCTTCTATGGGAATTCACAAGGACATATTATCAAGCCCATTATCGCCGCTTTAGTGGCAGTTTCCTGCCGATAAAAGCGGCAATAATGTATCGCCCTTTCTTGATAATATGGCCCCTGGTTTTAACATTGCGCAATGAGGAGAAATGCTTTATTTCTTCTGGTTTTTGCTGTTTCTATGTGTGGTGCATTGTGCAGCACAATCCCCAACTGCATCGGAGCTGTAGGGGATTGTCTCACCTCCTTCCCCTAAGAGGCCTCAGAACCCCCCTCCCCCACCCCACTTCAAGGTATTTTAAGCGCATCCTCTCTCCCCGACCCCCTCTTTTTGGGGCCCTCTTTATCCCTTTGTTGCTATAAGTTTGAAATATACACTTACTTCTCCCCAGGTTCACGACTAATAATTTTTAGAGATGAATACACTTATACAATTTTACATAGACATACTTGAACGTTAATCATTCCATCTTTTCCTTAGTGGTGGGCCCCACGATTCTCTTGTATAAATACGATATTGCGTTGAGGCTTGTTTAGCAAAAGCGGTGTACACTTATAGCCCCTGTTAGGGATGCAGCGCATGATCCCCCTACTTTTCCTATTTTGCTCCCGCTTTTTTGTTCTGGTTTAAAGTGTAATGTCTATTTCTTACAGGAGTCCATCGCTGTATTCTGCTATCTGTGTTGGACTTTGTTTTTTTGTCGCTTTATCTCTCTTATCTGATTGATTTTCCCTGTTTCCAATATATTCAATAAACAGATGTGAAAATAAAAATGACGTGTTGCAACATCTGTGTGTGCTGCACAAAGCAGCACACATACAAGTTATAAATTGCCATTTAAAATTGTTCATGTCAAGGAAGGGTCACCTTCTTGCAGAAAAACAATCATTCCCATAACATAGGCACCCCTGCAGTATGGTGCAGGGGTGCCTGTTTTGGCACTCGGCAGCTCTAATTAGCACAAGCGCAAGGAGAAAAGTAGGGCTGCACCGTACTTTTGTCAAAAGTGGCAGAGTGTGGCATTAAGACAAGAAGGCTTAATCTGCAGATGTTAGAAGAATGGCTGGCTGCCCCTTCCTTTCGTAAATACAAACTCATGACCTCAAGAAGTGTTTGTCAGTACAAAAGGAAGCAATTTAACACATGAATAAAAAATATTTTTTATTCATGTGTTAAATTGCTTTCTTTTGTACAAGCTATGGAAAGATTCCTATCCCAAATAATAGAAATACCTGTTAAAATAACCCCTGCGTTGATGATGTTAGGGATGGGTCATGAGGTCTCAAAGGAAGGTAGTCTGTATACATTTAGATACTTTTTATTTGTTGCAATGACCATAGCTCGCTTAAGTATAGCAGGGGAATGGCTATGTCAAGAGCCTCCGAGATTCGAGGTGTGGAGGGCCAAGCTACTTAGAATATCAAGTTTGGAATTTAGTTTATATTCGCTAAAAGGAGTGAGGAAACGCAAAATGGGACTAATGATTTGGGAACAATTTTTGGGCTATATGAACAATTGAAAAGTATATTGTGACTAATGATGGTGCAAGAGTGTTTATTTTATTTTATTTATATTTCAATCTATCTTTTGAAGGAGTTAAATAGAAGATCCAGTTTGATAAAATCTGTATTGTTACGAAAACTATGTAATTATTGTGATGGAAAAAGTGTATATTTTCAATGCTAATCTTGTTATGGAAGTGTGGAAAGAAAAAAAAAAAAAAAAAAAAAAAATAACTGTTTGTCAGTGTAGAGCAATGTTCCCTCGAATTATTTTTACTTGGTGTGCTGCAGTGCAGTATCTGTGTGCATTCTGTTCCGAGCTGTCTGCGCATGCACTGTGCGCATGCGCTATCTCAGGCAAGACCTAAAAACTGAAAAAAGACTCAAAACAAAAATTAATTTGCACAATTATCCTGTGGGAATTAGGGATTCAGAGCAACACTACCACACAACCTCCACTGCAGAGTGAGATATACGAATGCCGTCAAGTGAAGCTCAGCAAACAACTCCTGAACCGAAACAGTCTCCCTCCAGAGTGTAAGACCGAACACATCATCTCCCCACAACACTGCTCAGCTCACCCAGCAGTCAGACTGCTTGAACACTGCCAACTGCCACCCATCTGCCTTCAAAGAATTCCCTTTTAAAACACTATACTGTGGCAATGCTCTTATGTGGTATCTCCCTATTCAGGAACGGTCGCTATATTAAGAGCCTTTTTGAAGTCTTGTGACTGTGTGCTGTCCAGAATAGAGCTTGTCGAGTTGTCCTTCTCAAGTGGGCTCTTTGGGTTACAGTGGCGAGGGTTACTAAACGAATACATAGTTTCACGACCGAACTGGAAACAGAAAGTATCCAAGTTAGTTCCGCCTGACCTGCCCTGATGCTACTGAGAGAAGCACCAACCCCGGAGGAGGGGGGATGGGTGGGGATTTGTTAGTGTCAAGCACCGCTGATGCTTTTATTACAGGGGGCGGATATTGCCACTCTGCTGCAAAACTGACCCACAGGAACACATCCAGCCCCCACGGCTAAAAAATAGGCAACTACCCTTCTGAGAAAAAACACCCAGGGCCTCATTTATGAAAAGTGACGCATCGCTGCGTGAAAACAGCGATGCGTCCCTTTTCACTGCGCTCTCCCTGCGACATGATTGATGCGTCATATTTATAATATGACGCATCATGTCGCAAGGAGTTACAGATACGCCAGTATTTCTGACGTATCTGTAGGCGCAAAAGTGACGCATTGCTGGAGTGTGTCACAAAAGTGACGCAACTCAAGCAATGCGTCCTTTCACATGGGGAAAGCCCCATTTGAAAGGGCTTGGGTCAGTATTACGCCTGCTGTGAGGCAGGCGCAAGATTTTGACGCAACAGCGTCCTAAAAGTGACGCAGTGAAATCTCATAGATTTCACTGCGTCACTATTACGAGGCTTTTTGTGGGTGAACGCCCCCTCTGCATACATTATACCTGACGCAGGTATAATGTAGCGCAGGGGTTTACAAAGTGACGCATCTGCTTAGATGCGTCACTTTGTAAATAGTGCGCATCAGGAGGCATGTTTTACGCCGCCGATGCATCACAAAAAGTGACGCATCGGAAGCGCAAAACTCACGCAAGGCCTCATAAATGAGGCCTCCAGTGCCTGCTACGGCCAGTCCAGCCCTGCGTAGTTTGTAGTGTTTGGGTAGGCTAGTAGTTTGGGGATGTTGGTAATAGGTTAGCTGTTCAATCGGCAAGCAAATGAATGCCACTGAAGTACAAATTTATTTCTCACCTCTGCTTCATGACTGGACAGTGCAAGTCTCAGAATTTATAAACTAACCATCTATTGCTCAACACTGGTGAGTACTGTGATGGCTCTGCCACATAAAGGGCCTGGCATCCATTCAGGTAGGCAACAGCAGCGTTTTTTCCCAGAACTCCCCACCCATGCCTTTAGGACAGGCTCAACTTCCATTGATTACAAGCCTCTTTAAACAGCATCTTGCATAGCTCACCAGCGCGTGTTCTGATTCTAGATCACCAGCACAGGTCGCGATGGAGCCGCAGACTGTATGACTCGACACCTTTCCTCTCTCTGCCTGACAATTTCAGGCTCCAGGTTCTGAACATATATTCTTGTTTTGCATTTGTACGAGTTTTTGTCAGCACTCCATGACGCGTGAATGAAGATTTTCACATTATTAATACTTATTAATAATAATTCTGCTATCAATCTTATTAGCAATCATGTTTTGTCAAAGCTATTCTGTTGTTTGAAAAAGGTAAGCCAAAATCAATACTGTATATTATATTTGATATAATAGATACAGTACTCTTTTGGGGATCTTAAAGGGCGAATTTCAGCAGTCAGAGAGCACCTTGAGTCTCTGTTGGCACTTTGTGCACCTTAAAATCGAGCTGCAGGCATCAGAAACCAAACATCTCAATGCGCCATCAGCAGACCACGCACACCACGATCGAATGCAGCGCTTCCAGAACTACTCCGCACGCCTGATTCTTGGCATTCCTCGCAGCAGCCACATCACACCCCACCTGAGAGACCTGCACTGGCTCCCGGTCAACAAGAGGATAACCTTCAAGCTCCTCACCCACGCACACAAGGCACTCCACAACACCGGACCAAAGTACCTCAACAGATGATTCAGCTTCTACACCTCCGCTCCGCCGACCTCACCCTCTCCACAGTCCCCCACTTCCGAAGAGTGACATTTCTGTAATGTTAATGCCCTACATATTCAATCATCAAGGAGAGAGAGAGGACTAGGTAGCTAGTCCGTTTCCCTGGGTATTATATGTTTAATCAAAGAAAGGACTAGCCTATTTGTGAACAATACAGGACTCAGGACTGTATGGGAACAGAGGAAACTATTAGGTTTCTTTATGAAGCCCTCACCCACCAATCTTCACATAGTTAACGGTCCTGAGGAAAGCCAGTTTTAAGGAAAAGGCCTGGCTGAAACATGTAGACCACACCTGAATGTAGTAGTTCGTAATAACCACTCCACCAGCATCCACTTGCTTTGTTTTTAACGCTAACAGAGGCCCAGATATTAAAATGACCCACTCGGGAACTGGGACCACTGTATAGCTTTTAAAATATCACTTTCACTTCACTCACACTGCACACTCAGTAACACACCAGCTCTGCTGTAATTCAGGCGTGGAAGCACACCCGGGACACACTCGGTGTCACTGGGTGAGCCCGATGATGAAGCATGCCACCAACTAGGTTGGTGGATGAGGGCTCCATAAAGAAACCTAATAGCTTCCTCTGATCTCATACAGTCCTGAGTCCTGTATTGTTCACAAATAGGTTAGTCCTCTCTTTGGTTAAGCAATGCCCTAAAGCTCATTGCACCATCGCAGTTTCAGAACCTGGCTTTATGCAAATTAGTCTGTCCCTGGCCCAGTGCATCATGGGAACAGGGCAGACCAGACTACAAAAGCCAATTCTTACACTGGGAAGGAAACAAGCTTCCGGGGACCGGTTTCTGGCATTACAGCCGTCTTCGGCCCGGCTTGCTTGAATCCTGATGGTGCAATGAGCAAGGGACTCATGTCTGAGTATACCCTTCCACGCTTAGGGTGGACAAAAATATTTACAACAAGGGGTGGTGAGGGACAGAGTCTCTGAATTAAGCAGAATACTCTCACCCAGTCAAGAGATCAGGGCTAGATCCAACACCGTTTTTTAGCTCATTGCACCATCCCAGTTTCAGAACCTGGCTGTATGCAAATTAGTCTGTCCCTGGCCCAGTGCATCATGGGAACAGGGCAGACCAGACTACAAAAGCCAATTCTTTCACTGGGAAGGAAACATGCTTCCGGGGACCGGTTTCTGGCATTACAGCCGTCTTCGGCCCGGCTTGCTTGAATCCTGATGGTGCAATGAGCAAGAGACTCATGTCTGAGTATACCCTTCCACGCTTAGGGTGGACAAAAATATTTACAACAAGGGGTGGTGAGAGACAGAGTCTCTGAATTAAGCAGAATACTCTCACCCAGTCAAGAGATCAGGGCTAGATCCAACACCGTTTTTTAGCTCATTGCACCATCCCAGTTTCAGAACCTGGCTGTATGCAAATTAGTCTGTCCCTGGCCCAGTGCATCATGGGAACAGGGCAGACCAGACTACAAAAGCCAATTCTTACACTGGGAAGGAAACAAGCTTCCGGGGACCGGTTTCTGGCATTACAGCCGTCTTCAGCCAGGCTTGCTTGAATCCTGATGGTGCAATGAGCAAGGGACTCATGTCTGAGTATACCCTTCCACGCTTAGGGTGGACAAAAATATTTACAACAAGGGGTGGTGAGGGACAGAGTCTCTGAATTAAGCAGAATACTCTCACCCAGTCAAGAGATCAGGGCTAGATCCAACACCGTTTTTTAGCTCATTGCACCATCCCAGTTTCAGAACCTGGCTGTATGCAAATTAGTCTGTCCCTGGCCCAGTGCATCATGGGAACAGGGCAGACCAGACTACAAAAGCCAATTCTTACACTGGGAAGGAAACAAGCCTGACAGAGGCAGAGGGCGGTGCCATGGGTAACAAGGGGCAAGCAGGTGTTGGCAAAAATAGGTTTCACATTCACACTGAAGAGTTGACAAAAGAGCATTGGCAAAGCCAAGAGGCCTGGCTTTAATGTACAAACAAATATAATCACAGGCTTCCACAATTGCTGTGTGCATTCATTGTATGTACAAATGTTATTCATTGCACTAAATCCTGTTGTACTGGCGTTGCCAATGAGTAGCAACAAAATATTGCTTTCTGTTAGTGTGTATAAGAGAAAAAGAACTTAATATAACAAACAGCATTTTTGTGTTTATTTTTGCGATTTAGAAAAAATCCATTGTGTATTCTAATGGAAGCACTTTTTGGAAGGCGGAGTAATTCATCGACAGCTGGTTGCATGAGGTGAGAGAGTAATATTCCACTGGGTGGAGCTAAGTCAATGTCACTCATTGAATAACCAGACAGCTGATCTGTCAAGCCACACCAAAAAAGGGATTTTTTTTTGTCATTCACCGGCATACTAGTTTGAGGGTCATTTGGAATAAGTGGAAAGCAATAGAAAATCTGGTGAAATATCCGTAAAGTGTTTTTTTGTGCATTTAGTACGTATTTAGGGGCCGATTATGATTGCGTTTTTTCTGCATCCTCCGGGCCGGCGGAAGCCACCGCCGGCCTGGAAGATGCGGAAAAAACGCTGCGGAGCCTCAAAAGACCCACCACCATATTAGGATGGCGGTGGGTCTGGGATTCCGTCCGCAGCCTTTCCGCCGCGGTCGCCTTCCGACCGCGGTGGAAAGGCTCTACCATGGCTGGCGGTGTCTGGTGTGTATGACATGCTTTTCCGCGGCGGCTTTTCCACCGTGGAAAAGCATACGGAATTTCACTTCGGGGGCCCGTTACGGGCCCCCTGGGTGAAGGGGGGGTGGGGGGTGCACATGGGGGGTACCTATGGTACCCCCCTGCATTTGCGTGCACAAAGCAGCAGGCATAGCGCGGTGCCTGCCGCTTTGTGCATGCAAATGCGATGCATGCGTTTTTAACATTGTGGCGGGTGCAGCTTGAAGCTGCACCCGCCGCAATGTTAAAAATAGAGGATGTGACCGCCAGGGTGGCGGTCACATCCTAATTGCACAGGAGGGAACGCCGCAGCACATGCGGACGTTCCCTCCTACTCAGGGCTCGCGGACGGACTTGCGTCCGTCCGCGATCGTAATGTGCCCCTTATTTCTTTGCCCATTCATACCAGAGCACAAACAAAAAGCTGGTGCTAATTCTATACGAATAATTGCAGAAAGAGAGACAGAGACAATGCTTGCACATTTGTCTTTAAATGTGTGCTAATGTTCCAATAAATGGTTGTGGTAAGGCTAATACCATAGTGTGGTATAACAGAAAAGCATCCAACATTCTTCAAATGACACTGGGGTATATTACCAACAACTAGCGATAATTTTTGTCTCTAACTTGTTTAGAGACAAAAATTATCGCCGCACATCGGCGATTTTTATCGCAGATAAACCTTGCTATTAGCAAGGTTTATCGCAAATGCGATAAAAAACGGCCGCAATGCATGAATATCGCTGAAAAGTCAGCGATATTCATGCATTATCGAGCAAATGCTCTTAGCCATGTTATCCACCTCCCATTGGATAACATGGTGAAGAACTGCTCAGGGCAGGTGTTAGCTTTTGGAGATATTCGCGCTTAGCGCGAATATCTCCAAAAGTTGGTAATAGGAGATAGCGATGTTAGCGACTGTTTCCAGTCGCTAACATCTTGGCACGCCCACTTTGCATGTCATAAGTGATAAATATCACTGACATGCAAAGCGGGGCCCAAGATGGTCGCTATCTCCTATTAGCTGTCACTAACTGGTGTTAGCGACAGCTTGGTAATAGGGAGATCATTTTATCTCCGCTTTCTTAGCTTTTAAAGCCATAAAAGCGGAGATAAACCCCTTGATAATATACCCCACTGTTCGTGGGATGGTGCTCATTTCTCCAAAATGGCAACGCAGCACAGCTCCACTCGACATCAACCGCAAAATGCAGTCCTGAAAGTGCACCCACTGAATGCTAAAATGTTCTTCTAACTCTTTAAAGAGGTAAGATTTTCTATGTGACTTGACGTCATTGAGGGCCTTATAATAAATGGGATTCTCTAATTCCTGTAAATTCACCTGTCTTTTGACGCACCCAGTCGCCAATTATAATAGAAAGAGGTCAGGATTTGACTCATAAGTTAGTACAGCCGATTTCTGGCGTCACAATGCCTGCTGCCAGAGCAGGCAGCCGAGGTTAAAGGCAGGTCAAGTCATAGAGCATAATTGAAGCAGCTTATTAAAGCAACGAAAATGGAATTGCCTTTCTTTCTTCTGCTCTATTTTTCTAGCTTGCAATCACAAGCAGAGGCAACATGTTTCTTTTTGGCACTCCTTAGATAATTAGAGAGCTATTCGGAGCTATTGCAGCTTTTTTTCCCCTAAATAAATACTGACACATTGAACTGGCTTTAACCGCTCCCCTGCTGATGACGGAACCGCTCCGTCATCAGCCGCGGTCGTGCTGTGCTGATGACGGAGCGGTTCCGTCATGGCCCGCTCGGCACGCCTGCGCGGCGCGGATTAAGCGCCTGCGCTGAGCGTTCTATTGAGCGGGGCGGGCCATGACGGAACTGCTCCGTCATCAGCACAGCTCAACCGACGCTGGTGACGCAGCGGTTCTGTCACCAGCATGCCCCCGCCGCTCTTCCGCCCCGCCCCCATAGCACTGCGGCGGAATAGCCGCCGCAGTGAAGGGGTTAATATCTATCGGTTAGCGACAAATATTTAACAGTTTTTTGATGTGTTTAGTTTTGCACTAGAGGTATTATTTTTATTCTTCATGTTTGCAAACATGCTCACTCTTTCATATGTTTTAAGTGGTTTGTGAGAAAGGTGATGTTGTGACCACTTATTACATGGAATAAAGTACCCCCTGGCGTATGTGATAAGAATATTGCAATTCACTTTGGAGCTCCATAACCTTGTAAAGAAACTCGGCCTTCGGCCTTATTCCACTATATGGTTATGGAACTCCTCAGTGACTTACAATACCCTTACAATGTACAGCAGAGGGTACTTTATACCTTAAATCACCAGGTAACTCCTCCACAGAGTTCCCGATACTGGGGGCATTGATAACTGCAAGGAGGGAGGTAGTGAATGCAATAACAGGGTTCACAGGTGGGATTCTGAGGGTCACCTCAGAAGTGAAGAATTATTATTCCCAGTGTTTCACCCTTAAGTTTCCCCTGAGTGAGTGTTAAGGGGTAGTAAAGAGTTTGTAGGTTAGAATAAAATTCCAATAGGCATTAAGGAGCATTAAGGGTTCAGGGAAGGGTAGCATTAAGAGGTAGTAAGGAGTTTTTAGGGTTGAGAAAAGGGTAGCATTAAAGAGTAGTAAAAGCTTTGTATGGGTCATGAACGCGTAGCATTAAAAAGCAGTAACGTTTATTATTGTTCAGTGATGGGTACCATTAAAGTGTAGTAATGGGTTTAAGGTTTCAGGACCTTTAGTGTGAAGGAGAAAGTATACAGTTCATGGATGGGTAGGATTCATGGATAGTAAGAGATATGTAGGGTGCAGGGAAGGATAGCGTTAAGAGGTTTGTCAGGTTCAGGGAAGGGTACTGTTAAGAGATAGAAAGGATTTTCTAAGGTTGACAGAAGGACAGCTTAAGGCAGGAGCAATGGGTTTTTAAGGTTCAGCGAAGGGTAACTTTAAGGAGTAGTGAAGCATTTTAAGGTTCCGTAAAGGGCAGTGTTAAGGGGTAGTTAGAATTTGTAAGGTTCATGGAAGGTAGCACTAAGGGGTAGTAAAGGATTATTAGGGTACAGGGAATGGGTAGAATTAAAGGGCAATAAGAGAGCTTTCAGTTTCAGGGAAGTGTAGCTTTAAGTGGTAATAAGGGATTTTTAGAGTTCAGGGATGGATAGTAGTAAAGGGTAGTAAGGGGTTTTTGGGGTTCATGGAATGGTAGCATTTATGGGTAAAACTGGGGTATGGGGCTTGGGGAAGGGTTGCAGTAAGAGTTAGAGAAGTGTTTTTAGGGTTCCTAGGAGAGGACCTTTAATGGGTAGTAAAGAGTGCTTAGAGTTCAGGAAAGAGTAGCATTAAGAGCTAGTAAGAGTTGTGAAGGTTCATGGATGAGTGTTGTTTAGGAATAATAAGGGTATTTTTGGATTTAAGGCAATGGTTGCGTCAAGGGCTTGTTAGAAGTTTTTAGGTTTGTGGAATGGGTAGACTTTAGAGAAGAAAAAGGTTTGTAGTTCAGGAATAGTAGCGTTAATGGGTAGTTTGGGTTTCTTAGGGTTTGGGGAAGAGTAGCATTAAGGGGTAGTAAGAAATTAGTAGAGTCAAGGAAGGGTAGCATTAAGGGGTAGTAGTGAAGTCTTAGAGTGCAGAGAAAGGTAGTGTTAAAGTGTAGCAACAGGTTGTTAGAGCTCAGGGAAGGGTAGCGTTACGAGGAAGAGATGTAATTTTTAGGGTTAAGGGGTAATACATTGTTTAGTAGCATTGGGTTTTTAGGGCTCAAGGAAAGTGGCATGAGGGGTAGTTAAAATTTTCAGGTTTCAAGGATGGGTAGCTTTTAGGGATAGTAAGGGGTTTGCAGGGTTCAGGGAAGGGAATCATTAATGGATTTGTAACATTCATAGAAGGGTCGCGTTAATGGGTATCAAGGATTTTTTAATGTTCAGGAAAGTTTAGCATAAAGAGGATCAGGAAAGAGTAGCATAAAGTAGCAGTAAAGAACTGTTATGGCTCTGGGAAGGGTAGAGTTCAGGAGTAGTAAGTGACTTTAGGGTTCAGGCACGGCAATAAGTGGTAGTAAAGTTATCCTCTTAGGGAACTGTTGCTTTAAGGGGTAGTATGGTGTCTTTAAGGTTCAGGAATGGGTACCGTTAGTAGGTAGCAATGGTTTTTAAGGTTCGTGGAAGGGTAGTGTTAAGGGATAGAAAGGGTTTTTAGGGCTCAGGGATAGATAGTGTTATGGATTAATAAGGGTGCTTAGGGATCACAGAAGCATAGCGTTAAGGGGTCGTAAAGGGTTTTGGGACTCTGGGAAGGGCAGGATAAATAAGGTTTTTAAGGGTCAAGAAAGAGTAGCGTTAGGTTGTAGCAATGGCTTTTAAAGGTTTACAGAAAGATGGAATTGTTGCGTTTATGACTGTTTTAAGTTCAAGGAAGGATAGCAGAAAGGTGTAGTTAGAATTTTCAGGTCTCACAAGTGGGTAGCATTAATACATAATAAGGGGTTTGTATGGCACAGGGAAGGATAGTGGCAAGGCCTACTAAGGGGTTTATAGGGTTCAGGGAAGGCTAGCATAATGGAGTTAGAAATACTTTCTAAGGATCATGGAAAGGTAGTGCTAAGGAGTAGTAAGGGTGCACTTTCCCTAACTGCACTCCTCCCAGAGAAGTACAACCACCATAATTATCTAATGGTCTATGATAAATTGCATTGATGTGGCATGCCCTTGACCAAACAGGCCCCACTTTGTTGTAAGACAAACTTGATAAAGAGCTCTTGCTTATTGAACTTGATAAACAAATTATAGCTCTTGGATGGTGAGCACTTTTTCTGTGGAAACACACAACTTCTGCCCAATCAAAATATTTACATGTATGTTGAGCCAAAGCCCATCTCTGTAGTAGCCCTCAAGGCTCTTTTTTAGATTGATGACATAAAGTCCAACAATAGCTGAACTGTTAAGGCAGACCTCAAAATGTTTGCTGCAACACAAATAAATCAATAAAATGTTGCTTTGTGTATGCAATGTGAAAACAACAAGGTGATGGATGGATTGCCTGACTTAATCGAATCCACTTGCAATCACCCAGGGCCCCATCCCAATCCATTGGTTATCGCCCACCATGCCACCTCAGTTTGAACCTGGTCATATGCAATTTAGTCTTGATCCTGCTCCTCGTAGGCCTGATCCACCCTGAACCAGAACACAGGTAACCTAGGACTAGTTTCACCCTAACTAGGTCTCTTCAACCAGGTATAGCTCGCACCCAGAGGTGCAGTGAGCCCAGAACACAAGTCTGTGCATACCCAGTGCACTTAGGGTTTCAAATGCAAAAACAACAAAGTGATGGATGGAATGCTTGAATGAATCTCAAAAACTGGCAATCACTCAGGGCCGCATCCTAATCCGTCGTTTTTCATTCACCATGACACCTCTATTTGGACCCAGCAATATGCAAATCAGTCTTGACCCTGTTCCTCATGGAAACAGTCCAGTCTGAACTGCCAAACGCAAAGCATTAACATTTGAAGTAAAATAAGAGTCAATAAGAGATACCCATCTAGTGGCTGAATTGCATATTATGAAATCAGAAAACATGGACTCAGTCTCGCCTATCCCATTTAACAAATTGTGTGCTCATAGTCAATTATTTTATTTCACCATGACTACTTTTTCTTTATTTTCTAATATGAGAACATCTTGTAAAATTTAAGGGTAGGATGTGCGCTGCGTTTGATGTAGCAGACTAATACTCCATATCCAATAACAATCTCGGTCACATATTGGGTGCACATGACAACTGACATGCATCTTGTTTAATTAATGGAACTATCAACTGAGACTAGGGAGTGGGTGAAAATTCATGTTGGAAAATTATCACTGCTAATAAATTCTATTCAATGCAGTAATATAATTTGATGTACTAAGCTAAAATGGTTCAGCATGTTAAATCCATTTTTTTTTTTTTGAAGAGAGGCTATCATAATTTTCCATTATATTTTATGAATGTTTTACATGCCAAACATTTTTAAGGCTTTGCTTACGTAGGGGCTCTTAGAGAGAACAGACCCTTGAGTCTGCTCTGACGTAGCTCTCCTTGTTAATTAGTTGGCTCAACCATCTCTGGAAAGCAACATGTTTGCCAAGAATGATGAAAGTTCTATGCACATCAATTGCTGGGGCTTCTAACCCGGTTAGTATCCTAGATGCTTCTTGAGATCCTTTAGATAATATAGGTTCTTATGTTTTTAGGACTTTTAAAGCACAGTATCCATACCATGCTAAGTTATGGCTTCAGCTCATAACAGATGTAAAGAGTCCACAAAACATATAAAACAAAATACAAAACAACTAGAGTAGAATTTCAACACACTTTAGCAGGTCTAAGACAACATCATAATAATTGACACACTTAAAAAAATTAACTGTGAAACCATTTGTAAACAGAGAAGTACTTCTCTCTTACAGATTTTAAAAGCAATTTCCAAATACAGTTCCAGCCACCTTCGTGAATTTATTGCCTAAGCAAATGCCGAATAGACATAAATTAGGAGTCTAAATTGTCTGGCCTGCCGCTACAAACCAACTAATTGCCACCATGCCACCAACTAATTGTCGCCCGTCCCTGCCTCACTGCCTGCCTCGCTGCCGACCGACTCGGTTGTCATTTGTTTTGTTTTTGTTTTGACCGTCATTTGTGCTTGCTAAATTGTTTCCTTGTTTCCTTGCCCGTGTTAGCGTTTTCTTCTGTTTTTTCTGTATTTTTCTTTTTCTCAGCTTGTGTCCTTCCTGATTGCCCGCCTACCCTCGCCGCCCTCCGTCTTCCCTCCCCGCTTCCCGCCACCACCGCAAGCCCCGCCCCTTTTTTCTTTCTGTTCCCTCCCCGCTCCCGCCTCCCAGCTGCTCCGCCCACCCGCGCACTTGGCCTTTATATGGCGACCGTGCGAACGCGCAGCGGTCACGCGCAGCGGGCGCGCCGATTGTGCGCCGAAGGCGCGCCAAAGGTAAGCCCGTCTGCGCCCGTCCGCGACCGGATCGCGACCAGCGCCAGGACCCCTGGCCCCCGAAGACCCCGACCGACCCGCCTGACGTACTCCGCCGCCACCCTCATCGCTCTCAACTCCGGCCGACTCCCAGAATGCCATCAAGCCACCCCAAGACGTACCCACGGACCCTTCAGCTGCCACGCCTGCAAGTTCTCCTGCATCCGGACCTGCCCCGCACCAGCACCCGCCAAGTCGAACACCAGCAGCACCCACCTCAAGTGCATCCTGCTCAACACCCGCTCCGTCCACAGACACGCCATCGAACTCTGGAACCTCCTAGACGCCACAGCCCCTGACGTTGCCTTCCTCACGGAGACCTGGATGAACGCCTCCTCAGCTCCAGACATCGCCATCGCCATCCCAGAGGGCTACAAGATCGTCCGGAGGGACCGAAACGCCAACCAGATGGGAGGAGGCATCGCCATCATCCACAGAAGCACCATCCGTCTCACGACCAGCACCGACAACACCCTGACCAGCGCCGAACACCTGCATTTCCAGATCCACACCAACCCGAACACCACCCTCAGAGGCACCCTGATCTATCGACCCCCTGGACCACACACGCAATTCAGCGAGGACATCGCCGACTTCGTCAGCCCCCATGCCCTCCCCTCCGCTGACTACATCCTCCTGGGAGACCTCAACTTCCATCTGGAGAACAACAACGACCGCAACACCAGCACCCTGCTCGACAACCTCGCCAACCTGGGACTCAAGCAACTGGTGTCCACCCCCACCCACCGCGCCGGACACACACTCGACGCCGTCTTCTCATCCAGCACAGACATCGACTTCAGCCACGCCACAGAGCTTCAATGGACGGACCACAGCTGCGTCCACTTCACCTTCAAGAGAACGACGACCCACCAACACCAGCAACAGGCGGCCCGCAGAAGCTGGAACAAGATCACAGCAGACCAGCTCGCCACCTCCCTGAGCCAGCACCCCCCTGCCAGCTCAGCGAACCCCAGCCAGGCCGCCGACAACCTCACGAAGTGGATCAGCAACTGCGCGGACGAACTCGCCCCACTGAGGACCCCGCCTAGCAGACACGGCAGCAAGAAGGCCCCATGGTTCACCGACGAACTCAAGAGCTCCAAGAAGAACTGCTGAGCCCTGGAGAAAGTCTGGAAAAGGGAACCGACACCGAACAACAGGACCTCCTACAAACTTGCCACCCGGAAACACCACCAGCTGATCCGCGCCGCCAAGAAAACAGCATTCAAGGACCGGCTGGACAACAACGCACACAACTGCAAGGAACTCTTCAACATCGTGAAAGAGCTTTCCAACCCCAGCGCAGGAAACAACGACATCACCCCATCGCAAGACCTCTGCAACTCCCTCGCTTCATACTTCCACAACAAGATCACGGACATACACAGCAGCTTCAACAACCAACCAACGCACACCATGACCGAACAACCACCCCCCACCACCACCCTCCACGCCTGGACCCCGATCAGCACCGAAGACACCATCCGCACGATGAACTCCATCCACTCCGGATCACCGGCCGACCCCTGCCCTCACCACGTCTTCAACAAGGCCGACGCTGTCATCGCACCCCACCTGCGAGACATCATCAACACATCCTTCGACACCGCCACCTTCCCTGAGAGCTGGAAGCACGCCGAACTCAGCGCCCTACTCAAGAAACCAACAGCGGACCCCACCGACCTCAAGAATTACCGCCCCATCTCGCTCCTCCCGTTTCCAGCCAAAGTCATCGAGAAGACCGTCAACAAGCAGATGGCCGCCTTCCTCGAGACGAACGGATCCCTCGACCCCTCACAGTCCGGCTTCCGAGCCAACCACAGCACCGAGACCGCCCTCATCGCCGCCACCGATGACATCCGAGCCCTGATGGACAATGGAGAAACAGCGGCCCTCATCCTCCTAGACCTCTCCGCGGCATTCGACACTGTCTGCCACCGCACCCTAGTACAGCGCCTCAGCGACGTCGGAATTCAGGAGAAGGCACTGGAATGGATCATCTCCTTCCTCGACGGAAGAACACAGAGAGTCCGCCTGCCACCGTACAAGTCAGAGGCCTCCGAAGTCATCTGCGGCGTCCCCCAAGGATCATCTCTGAGCCCCACCCTCTTCAACGTCTACATGAGCCCCCTCGCGGCCATCGTACGCAAACACAACCTCAGCATAATCTCCTACGCCAACGACACCCAGCTGATCCTCTCCCTGACCAACGACCCCGCCGCCGCCAGAGCCAACCTGCACGAAGGGATGAAAGAGGTAGGCGAGTGGATGACGACCAGCCGCCTGAAACTGAACTCAGACAAGACGGAGGTCCTCATCCTGGGCTCTTCACCCTCCGCCTGGGACGACTCCTGGTGGCCACCCGCCCTGGGCACCGCACCCAAACCGACAGACCACGCACGCAACCTGGGATTCATCCTGGACTCCTCCCTCTCCATGACCAGACAAGTCAACGCCGTCTCCTCGTCGTGCTTCAACATCCTGCGCATGCTACGAAAGATCTTCTGGTGGATCCCCACCGAGACCAGGAAGACCGTCACCCAGGCCCTCGTCACCAGCCGTCTGGACTACGGCAACGCCCTATACGCCGGTACCACCGCCAAGCTCCAGAAGAGACTCCAGCGGATCCAGAACGCCTCAGCCAGACTCATCCTCGACATCCCACGAACCAGCCACATCTCCGGACATCTGAGAGACCTTCACTGGCTCCCCGTCAACAAAAGAATCACCTTCCGCCTCCTCACCCACCCACACAAAGCTCTACACGATCGAGGCCCGAGCTACCTCAACAGCCGAGTTAACTTCTACGCTCCCAAACGCCACCTCCGATCAGCCAACCACGCCCTCGCCGCCGTCCCCCGCATCCGAAGAGCGACTACAGGAGGAAGGTCCTTCTCCTACCTGGCCGCCAAGACCTGGAACTCCCTCCCGACCGACCTGCGCCTGACCCAAGACCACCTCTCCTTCAGGAAGAAGCTGAAGACCTGGCTGTTCGAGCAGTAGCGGCACCCCCCCCCCCCCCAGCGCCTTGAGACCCTACGGGTATGTAGCGCGCTTTATAAGTGTCACTGATTGATTGATTGATGTAGCCTTTTTTGAACATATATCAGGGCATTTTTTCAACACCCTGCCACACTTAAAAACTGAGGGACTCCAAAACGCTCACCCTAGTTCTTTACAGAATGTCGTAAGTCCCAGCGGTCTCTAGTCAGAGCCATCAAAACTAGAGACATATCTAGCATCCCCCCGGCCAGGAAAGCCTTCAAAATGGCTATCTTTTATGCTAAAAAGAGATGGGATGAGCAGGGTTGGACTGCCCTTAATGATGCTTGGGCTGGCAGAAACCTCACTCTATTTGGCAGCTAGTTTCCAGCTATGGAGCTACACCCGCACTAGAACCTGGTAACATGTCGCCCCTTCCAGTGGAGTAACGATAATTGAGGGGCCCCCCCTGCCAGGTACGTGGAGGGGCCCCCTCTGGACTCTATTAGGAGCTCTCAGGCCGAAGTGCAGCGCTGAGTGGCCCCCCCTGAGCTTGAGCCCCCCCCCCCGCACTGGCCCCTTCTCTCTGGGCTTACTTCAGCAATTTATACTCAGAAAATTCCCTGAGTACTCCTAATGGATCTATCGTGACCCTGCCTTGTCCATCCCCTTCTGCTCCCCTTGTACGACATTTCAGACATGATCCAATCACTGCTACTACAAGGGAAAGGGCTGCAGGGCCTGACGGCGCCCCCGCTGACGTCCTCCTATATGATAAGTAGGCTTGACCCCTCTACATCTTAACTATCCCCAATGCCTTCGCTGCCGGGGCACCCATCCCCGAGTGATGGAAAGGTGCCACCGTAATACCTATACATTAGCAAGGTGATAGGTTTCTCTCAAGCAACCATAGACCTTTAAGTCTAATAGATTGCAATCAGAAAGTCTTTGGCCAGTGTGTGCTGGCCAAAATCAAGGATTCAAAGACCAAGATAGATATACTCAACCCCTTGCACGAGTACTTTTGGTCAAAAGTTTCCACCATTGCTGAGGCTTTCCGCTTTCTCTTGATCTACTGGCTCACAGTCATCATCAGCAAGGGCCTTTGTCGATTTGTGATCCACGTTTGACTTGGTCCCACGCTCCACTCTTTGGCAGGCCCTCACAGACATATAAATGCATTTGAATATATTTTCATTGGTAATAAGCTTGATGAGGGCAATTTTGCACATATTAGATGGGGGATTCAAAAAGGGGGGTGGTGATGGACAGAGTATCTGAGTTAAGCAGAACACTCCTACCCAGTCAAAAGATCAGGGCTTGATCCATCACCGTTTTTTAGCTCACTGCACCATCCCAGTTCAGAACCTGGCTACATGCAAATTAGTCTGGCCCTGGCCCAGTGCATCATGGGAACAGGGCAGACCAAACTACCAAGCCAATTCTTTACAGGAAAGGAAACAAGCTTCCGGGGACCGGTTTCTGGCATTACAGCCATCTTCGGCCCGGCTTGCTTGAATCCTGATGGTGCAGTGAGCAAGGGACTCACATCTGAGCATACCCTTCCACACTTGTGGTGGCTAAAACGATTCAAAAAGGGGGGTGGTGATGGACAGAGTATCTGAGTTAAGCAGAACACTCCTACCCAGTCAAAAGATCAGGGCTTGATCCATCACCGTTTTTTAGCTCACTGCACCATCCCAGTTCAGAACCTGGCTACATGCAAATTAGTCTGGCCCTGGCCCAGTGCATCATGGGAACAGGGCAGACCAAACTACCAAGCCAATTCTTTACAGGAAAGGAAACAAGCTTCCGGGGACCGGTTTCTGGCATTACAGCCATCTTCGGCCCGGCTTGCTTGAATCCTGATGGTGCAGTGAGCAAGGGACTCACATCTGAGCATACCCTTCCACACTTGTGGTGGCTAAAACGATTCAAAAAGGGGGGTGGTGATGGACAGAGTATCTGAGTTAAGCAGAACACTCCTACCCAGTCAAAAGATCAGGGCTAGATCCATCACCGTTTTTTAGCTCACTGCACCATCCCAGTTCAGAACCTGGCTACATGCAAATTAGTCTGGCCCTGGCCCAGTGCATCATGGGAACAGGGCAGACCAAACTACCAAGCCAATTCTTTACAGGAAAGGAAACAAGCTTCCGGGGACCGGTTTCTGGCATTACAGCCATCTTCGGCCCGGCTTGCTTGAATCCTGATGGTGCAGTGAGCAAGGGACTCACATCTGAGCATACCCTTCCACACTTGTGGTGGCTAAAACGATTCAAAAAGGGGGGTGGTGATGGACAGAGTATCTGAGTTAAGCAGAACACTCCTACCCAGTCAAAAGATCAGGGCTTGATCCATCACCGTTTTTTAGCTCACTGCACCATCCCAGTTCAGAACCTGGCTACATGCAAATTAGTCTGGCCCTGGCCCAGTGCATCATGGGAACAGGGCAGACCAAACTACCAAGCCAATTCTTTACAGGAAAGGAAACAAGCTTCCGGGGACCGGTTTCTGGCATTACAGCCATCTTCGGCCCGGCTTGCTTGAATCCTGATGGTGCAGTGAGCAAGGGACTCACATCTGAGCATACCCTTCCACACTTGTGGTGGCTAAAACGATTCAAAAAGGGGGGTGGTGATGGACAGAGTATCTGAGTTAAGCAGAACACTCCTACCCAGTCAAAAGATCAGGGCTTGATCCATCACCGTTTTTTAGCTCACTGCACCATCCCAGTTCAGAACCTGGCTACATGCAAATTAGTCTGGCCCTGGCCCAGTGCATCATGGGAACAGGGCAGACCAAACTACCAAGCCAATTCTTTACAGGAAAGGAAACAAGCTTCCGGGGACCGGTTTCTGGCATTACAGCCATCTTCGGCCCGGCTTGCTTGAATCCTGATGGTGCAGTGAGCAAGGGACTCACATCTGAGCATACCCTTCCACACTTGTGGTGGCTAAAACGATTCAAAAAGGGGGGTGGTGATGGACAGAGTATCTGAGTTAAGCAGAACACTCCTACCCAGTCAAAAGATCAGGGCTTGATCCATCACCGTTTTTTAGCTCACTGCACCATCCCAGTTCAGAACCTGGCTACATGCAAATTAGTCTGGCCCTGGCCCAGTGCATCATGGGAACAGGGCAGACCAAACTACCAAGCCAATTCTTTACAGGAAAGGAAACAAGCTTCCGGGGACCGGTTTCTGGCATTACAGCCATCTTCGGCCCGGCTTGCTTGAATCCTGATGGTGCAGTGAGCAAGGGACTCACATCTGAGCATACCCTTCCACACTTGTGGTGGCTAAAACGATTCAAAAAGGGGGGTGGTGATGGACAGAGTATCTGAGTTAAGCAGAACACTCCTACCCAGTCAAAAGATCAGGGCTTGATCCATCACCGTTTTTTAGCTCACTGCACCATCCCAGTTCAGAACCTGGCTACATGCAAATTAGTCTGGCCCTGGCCCAGTGCATCATGGGAACAGGGCAGACCAAACTACCAAGCCAATTCTTTACAGGAAAGGAAACAAGCTTCCGGGGACCGGTTTCTGGCATTACAGCCATCTTCGGCCCGGCTTGCTTGAATCCTGATGGTGCAGTGAGCAAGGGACTCACATCTGAGCATACCCTTCCACACTTGTGGTGGCTAAAACGATTCAAAAAGGGGGGTGGTGATGGACAGAGTATCTGAGTTAAGCAGAACACTCCTACCCAGTCAAAAGATCAGGGCTTGATCCATCACCGTTTTTTAGCTCACTGCACCATCCCAGTTCAGAACCTGGCTACATGCAAATTAGTCTGGCCCTGGCCCAGTGCATCATGGGAACAGGGCAGACCAAACTACCAAGCCAATTCTTTACAGGAAAGGAAACAAGCTTCCGGGGACCGGTTTCTGGCATTACAGCCATCTTCGGCCCGGCTTGCTTGAATCCTGATGGTGCAGTGAGCAAGGGACTCACATCTGAGCATACCCTTCCACACTTGTGGTGGCTAAAACGATTCAAAAAGGGGGGTGGTGATGGACAGAGTATCTGAGTTAAGCAGAACACTCCTACCCAGTCAAAAGATCAGGGCTTGATCCATCACCGTTTTTTAGCTCACTGCACCATCCCAGTTCAGAACCTGGCTACATGCAAATTAGTCTGGCCCTGGCCCAGTGCATCATGGGAACAGGGCAGACCAAACTACCAAGCCAATTCTTTACAGGAAAGGAAACAAGCTTCCGGGGACCGGTTTCTGGCATTACAGCCATCTTCGGCCCGGCTTGCTTGAATCCTGATGGTGCAGTGAGCAAGGGACTCACATCTGAGCATACCCTTCCACACTTGTGGTGGCTAAAACGATTCAAAAAGGGGGGTGGTGATGGACAGAGTATCTGAGTTAAGCAGAACACTCCTACCCAGTCAAAAGATCAGGGCTTGATCCATCACCGTTTTTTAGCTCACTGCACCATCCCAGTTCAGAACCTGGCTACATGCAAATTAGTCTGGCCCTGGCCCAGTGCATCATGGGAACAGGGCAGACCAAACTACCAAGCCAATTCTTTACAGGAAAGGAAACAAGCTTCCGGGGACCGGTTTCTGGCATTACAGCCATCTTCGGCCCGGCTTGCTTGAATCCTGATGGTGCAGTGAGCAAGGGACTCACATCTGAGCATACCCTTCCACACTTGTGGTGGCTAAAACGATTCAAAAAGGGGGGTGGTGATGGACAGAGTATCTGAGTTAAGCAGAACACTCCTACCCAGTCAAAAGATCAGGGCTTGATCCATCACCGTTTTTTAGCTCACTGCACCATCCCCGGTAGCTTGTCTCCTTTCTGGTGAAGAATTGGCTTGGTAGTTTGGTCTGCCCTGTTCCCATGATGCACTGGGCCAGGGACAGACTGATTTGCATATAGCCAGGTTCTGAGCTGGGATGGGGCAGTGAGATAAATAACGGTGATGGATCAAGCCCTGATCTTTGGACTGGGTAAGAGTGGTCTGCTTAATTCAGACACTCTGTTCATCACCACCCCCTTTTCTGTATCGTTTTTGGCCACTATAGGTGTGGCAGGGTATACTCAGACATGAGTCCCTTTCTCACTGCTCCATCAGGATTCAAGCAAGCCGGGCCGAAGAGGCTGAAATGCCAGAAACCGGTCCCCGGTAGCTTGTCTCCTTTCTGGTGAAGAATTGGCTTGGTAGTTTGGTCTGCCCTGTTCCCATGATGCACTGGGCCAGGGACAGACTGATTTGCATATAGCCAGGTTCTGAGCTGGGATGGGGCAGTGAGATAAATAACGGTGATGGATCAAGCCCTGATCTTTGGACTGGGTAAGAGTGGTCTGCTTAATTCAGACACTCTGTTCATCACCACCCCCTTTTCTGTATCGTTTTTGGCCACTATAGGTGTGGCAGGGTATACTCAGACATGAGTCCCTTTCTCACAGCTCGATCAGGATTCAAGCAAGCCGGGCCGAAGAGGCTGAAATGCCAGAAACCGGTCCCCGGTAGCTTGTCTCCTTTCTGGTGAAGAATTGGCTTGGTAGTTTGGTCTGCCCTGTTCCCATGATGCACTGGGCCAGGGACAGACTGATTTGCATATAGCCAGGTTCTGAGCTGGGATGGGGCAGTGAGATAAATAACGGTGATGGATCAAGCCCTGATCTTTGGACTGGGTAAGAGTGGTCTGCTTAATTCAGACACTCTGTTCATCACCACCCCCTTTTCTGTATCGTTTTTGGCCACTATAGGTGTGGCAGGGTATACTCAGACATGAGTCCCTTTCTCACTGCTCCATCAGGATTCAAGCAAGCCGGGCCGAAGAGGCTGAAATGCCAGAAACCGGTCCCCGGTAGCTTGTCTCCTTTCTGGTGAAGAATTGGCTTGGTAGTTTGGTCTGCCCTGTTCCCATGATGCACTGGGCCAGGGACAGACTGATTTGCATATAGCCAGGTTCTGAGCTGGGATGGGGCAGTGAGATAAATAACGGTGATGGATCAAGCCCTGATCTTTGGACTGGGTAAGAGTGGTCTGCTTAATTCAGACACTCTGTTCATCACCACCCCCTTTTCTGTATCGTTTTTGGCCACTATAGGTGTGGCAGGGTATACTCAGACATGAGTCCCTTTCTCACTGCTCCATCAGGATTCAAGCAAGCCGGGCCGAAGAGGCTGAAATGCCAGAAACCGGTCCCCGGTAGCTTGTCTCCTTTCTGGTGAAGAATTGGCTTGGTAGTTTGGTCTGCCCTGTTCCCATGATGCACTGGGCCAGGGACAGACTGATTTGCATATAGCCATGTTCTGAGCTGGGATGGGGCAGTGAGATAAATAACGGTGATGGATCAAGCCCTGATCTTTGGACTGGGTAAGAGTGGTCTGCTTAATTCAGACACTCTGTTCATCACCACCCCCTTTTCTGTATCGTTTTTGGCCACTATAGGTGTGGCAGGGTATACTCAGACATGAGTCCCTTTCTCACTGCTCCATCAGGATTCAAGCAAGCCGGGCCGAAGAGGCTGAAATGCCAGAAACCGGTCCCCGGTAGCTTGTCTCCTTTCTGGTGAAGAATTGGCTTGGTAGTTTGGTCTGCCCTGTTCCCATGATGCACTGGGCCAGGGACAGACTGATTTGCATATAGCCAGGTTCTGAGCTGGGATGGGGCAGTGAGATAAATAACGGTGATGGATCAAGCCCTGATCTTTGGACTGGGTAAGAGTGGTCTGCTTAATTCAGACACTCTGTTCATCACCACCCCCTTTTCTGTATCGTTTTTGGCCACTATAGGTGTGGCAGGGTATACTCAGACATGAGTCCCTTTCTCACTGCTCCATCAGGATTCAAGCAAGCCGGGCCGAAGAGGCTGAAATGCCAGAAACCGGTCCCCGGTAGCTTGTCTCCTTTCTGGTGAAGAATTGGCTTGGTAGTTTGGTCTGCCCTGTTCCCATGATGCACTGGGCCAGGGACAGACTGATTTGCATATAGCCAGGTTCTGAGCTGGGATGGGGCAGTGAGATAAATAACGGTGATGGATCAAGCCCTGATCTTTGGACTGGGTAAGAGTGGTCTGCTTAATTCAGACACTCTGTTCATCACCACCCCCTTTTCTGTATCGTTTTTGGCCACTATAGGTGTGGCAGGGTATACTCAGACATGAGTCCCTTTCTCACTGCTCCATCAGGATTCAAGCAAGCCGGGCCGAAGAGGCTGAAATGCCAGAAACCGGTCCCCGGTAGCTTGTCTCCTTTCTGGTGAAGAATTGGCTTGGTAGTTTGGTCTGCCCTGTTCCCATGATGCACTGGGCCAGGGACAGACTGATTTGCATATAGCCAGGTTCTGAGCTGGGATGGGGCAGTGAGATAAATAACGGTGATGGATCAAGCCCTGATCTTTGGACTGGGTAAGAGTGGTCTGCTTAATTCAGACACTCTGTTCATCACCACCCCCTTTTCTGTATCGTGTTTGGCCACTATAGGTGTGGCAGGGTATACTCAGACATGAGTCCCTTTCTCACTGCTCCATCAGGATTCAAGCAAGCCGGGCCGAAGAGGCTGAAATGCCAGAAACCGGTCCCCGGTAGCTTGTCTCCTTTCTGGTGAAGAATTGGCTTGGTAGTTTGGTCTGCCCTGTTCCCATGATGCACTGGGCCAGGGACAGACTGATTTGCATATAGCCAGGTTCTGAGCTGGGATGGGGCAGTGAGATAAATAACGGTGATGGATCAAGCCCTGATCTTTGGACTGGGTAAGAGTGGTCTGCTTAATTCAGACACTCTGTTCATCACCACCCCCTTTTCTGTATCGTTTTTGGCCACTATAGGTGTGGCAGGGTATACTCAGACATGAGTCCCTTTCTCACTGCTCCATCAGGATTCAAGCAAGCCGGGCCGAAGAGGCTGAAATGCCAGAAACCGGTCCCCGGTAGCTTGTCTCCTTTCTGGTGAAGAATTGGCTTGGTAGTTTGGTCTGCCCTGTTCCCATGATGCACTGGGCCAGGGACAGACTGATTTGCATATAGCCAGGTTCTGAGCTGGGATGGGGCAGTGAGATAAATAACGGTGATGGATCAAGCCCTGATCTTTGGACTGGGTAAGAGTGGTCTGCTTAATTCAGACACTCTGTTCATCACCACCCCCTTTTCTGTATCGTGTTTGGCCACTATAGGTGTGGCAGGGTATACTCAGACATGAGTCCCTTTCTCACTGCTCCATCAGGATTCAAGCAAGCCGGGCCGAAGAGGCTGAAATGCCAGAAACCGGTCCCCGGTAGCTTGTCTCCTTTCTGGTGAAGAATTGGCTTGGTAGTTTGGTCTGCCCTGTTCCCATGATGCACTGGGCCAGGGACAGACTGATTTGCATATAGCCAGGTTCTGAGCTGGGATGGGGCAGTGAGATAAATAACGGTGATGGATCAAGCCCTGATCTTTGGACTGGGTAAGAGTGGTCTGCTTAATTCAGACACTCTGTTCATCACCACCCCCTTTTCTGTATCGTTTTTGGCCACTATAGGTGTGGCAGGGTATACTCAGACATGAGTCCCTTTCTCACTGCTCCATCAGGATTCAAGCAAGCCGGGCCGAAGAGGCTGAAATGCCAGAAACCGGTCCCCGGTAGCTTGTCTCCTTTCTGGTGAAGAATTGGCTTGGTAGTTTGGTCTGCCCTGTTCCCATGATGCACTGGGCCAGGGACAGACTGATTTGCATATAGCCAGGTTCTGAGCTGGGATGGGGCAGTGAGATAAATAACGGTGATGGATCAAGCCCTGATCTTTGGACTGGGTAAGAGTGGTCTGCTTAATTCAGACACTCTGTTCATCACCACCCCCTTTTCTGTATCGTTTTTGGCCACTATAGGTGTGGCAGGGTATACTCAGACATGAGTCCCTTTCTCACTGCTCCATCAGGATTCAAGCAAGCCGGGCCGAAGAGGCTGAAATGCCAGAAACCGGTCCCCGGTAGCTTGTCTCCTTTCTGGTGAAGAATTGGCTTGGTAGTTTGGTCTGCCCTGTTCCCATGATGCACTGGGCCAGGGACAGACTGATTTGCATATAGCCAGGTTCTGAGCTGGGATGGGGCAGTGAGATAAATAACGGTGATGGATCAAGCCCTGATCTTTGGACTGGGTAAGAGTGGTCTGCTTAATTCAGACACTCTGTTCATCACCACCCCCTTTTCTGTATCGTTTTTGGCCACTATAGGTGTGGCAGGGTATACTCAGACATGAGTCCCTTTCTCACTGCTCCATCAGGATTCAAGCAAGCCGGGCCGAAGAGGCTGAAATGCCAGAAACCGGTCCCCGGTAGCTTGTCTCCTTTCTGGTGAAGAATTGGCTTGGTAGTTTGGTCTGCCCTGTTCCCATGATGCACTGGGCCAGGGACAGACTGATTTGCATATAGCCAGGTTCTGAGCTGGGATGGGGCAGTGAGATAAATAACGGTGATGGATCAAGCCCTGATCTTTGGACTGGGTAAGAGTGGTCTGCTTAATTCAGACACTCTGTTCATCACCACCCCCTTTTCTGTATCGTTTTTGGCCACTATAGGTGTGGCAGGGTATACTCAGACATGAGTCCCTTTCTCACTGCTCCATCAGGATTCAAGCAAGCCGGGCCGAAGAGGCTGAAATGCCAGAAACCGGTCCCCGGTAGCTTGTCTCCTTTCTGGTGAAGAATTGGCTTGGTAGTTTGGTCTGCCCTGTTCCCATGATGCACTGGGCCAGGGACAGACTGATTTGCATATAGCCAGGTTCTGAGCTGGGATGGGGCAGTGAGATAAATAACGGTGATGGATCAAGCCCTGATCTTTGGACTGGGTAAGAGTGGTCTGCTTAATTCAGACACTCTGTTCATCACCACCCCCTTTTCTGTATCGTTTTTGGCCACTATAGGTGTGGCAGGGTATACTCAGACATGAGTCCCTTTCTCACTGCTCCATCAGGATTCAAGCAAGCCGGGCCGAAGAGGCTGAAATGCCAGAAACCGGTCCCCGGTAGCTTGTCTCCTTTCTGGTGAAGAATTGGCTTGGTAGTTTGGTCTGCCCTGTTCCCATGATGCACTGGGCCAGGGACAGACTGATTTGCATATAGCCAGGTTCTGAGCTGGGATGGGGCAGTGAGATAAATAACGGTGATGGATCAAGCCCTGATCTTTGGACTGGGTAAGAGTGGTCTGCTTAATTCAGACACTCTGTTCATCACCACCCCCTTTTCTGTATCGTTTTTGGCCACTATAGGTGTGGCAGGGTATACTCAGACATGAGTCCCTTTCTCACTGCTCCATCAGGATTCAAGCAAGCCGGGCCGAAGAGGCTGAAATGCCAGAAACCGGTCCCCGGTAGCTTGTCTCCTTTCTGGTGAAGAATTGGCTTGGTAGTTTGGTCTGCCCTGTTCCCATGATGCACTGGGCCAGGGACAGACTGATTTGCATATAGCCAGGTTCTGAGCTGGGATGGGGCAGTGAGATAAATAACGGTGATGGATCAAGCCCTGATCTTTGGACTGGGTAAGAGTGGTCTGCTTAATTCAGACACTCTGTTCATCACCACCCCCTTTTCTGTATCGTTTTTGGCCACTATAGGTGTGGCAGGGTATACTCAGACATGAGTCCCTTTCTCACTGCTCCATCAGGATTCAAGCAAGCCGGGCCGAAGAGGCTGAAATGCCAGAAACCGGTCCCCGGTAGCTTGTCTCCTTTCTGGTGAAGAATTGGCTTGGTAGTTTGGTCTGCCCTGTTCCCATGATGCACTGGGCCAGGGACAGACTGATTTGCATATAGCCAGGTTCTGAGCTGGGATGGGGCAGTGAGATAAATAACGGTGATGGATCAAGCCCTGATCTTTGGACTGGGTAAGAGTGGTCTGCTTAATTCAGACACTCTGTTCATCACCACCCCCTTTTCTGTATCGTTTTTGGCCACTATAGGTGTGGCAGGGTATACTCAGACATGAGTCCCTTTCTCACTGCTCCATCAGGATTCAAGCAAGCCGGGCCGAAGAGGCTGAAATGCCAGAAACCGGTCCCCGGTAGCTTGTCTCCTTTCTGGTGAAGAATTGGCTTGGTAGTTTGGTCTGCCCTGTTCCCATGATGCACTGGGCCAGGGACAGACTGATTTGCATATAGCCATGTTCTGAGCTGGGATGGGGCAGTGAGATAAATAACGGTGATGGATCAAGCCCTGATCTTTGGACTGGGTAAGAGTGGTCTGCTTAATTCAGACACTCTGTTCATCACCACCCCCTTTTCTGTATCGTTTTTGGCCACTATAGGTGTGGCAGGGTATACTCAGACATGAGTCCCTTTCTCACTGCTCCATCAGGATTCAAGCAAGCCGGGCCGAAGAGGCTGAAATGCCAGAAACCGGTCCCCGGTAGCTTGTCTCCTTTCTGGTGAAGAATTGGCTTGGTAGTTTGGTCTGCCCTGTTCCCATGATGCACTGGGCCAGGGACAGACTGATTTGCATATAGCCAGGTTCTGAGCTGGGATGGGGCAGTGAGATAAATAACGGTGATGGATCAAGCCCTGATCTTTGGACTGGGTAAGAGTGGTCTGCTTAATTCAGACACTCTGTTCATCACCACCCCCTTTTCTGTATCGTTTTTGGCCACTATAGGTGTGGCAGGGTATACTCAGACATGAGTCCCTTTCTCACTGCTCCATCAGGATTCAAGCAAGCCGGGCCGAAGAGGCTGAAATGCCAGAAACCGGTCCCCGGTAGCTTGTCTCCTTTCTGGTGAAGAATTGGCTTGGTAGTTTGGTCTGCCCTGTTCCCATGATGCACTGGGCCAGGGACAGACTGATTTGCATATAGCCAGGTTCTGAGCTGGGATGGGGCAGTGAGATAAATAACGGTGATGGATCAAGCCCTGATCTTTGGACTGGGTAAGAGTGGTCTGCTTAATTCAGACACTCTGTTCATCACCACCCCCTTTTCTGTATCATATTAGATGGGGGAACTGGACGAGTTGACTGATAATATCCCAGTCTTTAGAGGTGTACGATAGGGTTGCCTACTGGCTTCCACACTTTTCTCTTTATATATCAATTACATTGTTTCATTTTTATTCCAGGTTGAAGCAGACGCACCCTTACTGGCCCGCATCAAAAACCCCAAACTCCTTTTTCGCTGATGACACTGATTCAGTCTTTAGGATGCCGAGGTTACATAAACTCTTGGTTCATTTTTATGAGTTCTGCCTCACTAGGGGACTAGAGATGTTATGTTATTTTATAGAGCTTGTAGAGTGCGCAGCTACCTCAGCAAAGGGACGTCCAGGCGCTGATAACAATGAAATGGAAAGACCACCAGAAAGAGTCCAGGGACCTACGGTGACAGGAAAAGATACATTTTTGTTGCCTTACGGAACACCAGGTAGTTATTCAAACTGCGAATAGGCATAGGGAGAGAATTCCACAGATTGGCTGCCCGAGTGCGGAAAGCGCGCCAACCGGCTCGTACTTTCCTCACCCTCAGAACCACCGCCAAATGTCAGTCCGTAAAACAAATTTGGTGGGAATGTAGGGTGAGAGCAAGGTAGCCAATATGCCAGGCGAAGATGAATTCAGAATTTTAAAAGCAAAGCACAGGGACTTGAACTCCACACGTCTGGCCACTGGCAACCAATGTAGTTTGCATTCTGAACCCTCTGTAATCACAATATCTCTGACTCGCTGGACCCCAAGTAGATATGGCTGGCATAGTCCAATCTCGACAAAATAGCAGCCTGAATGATAATCTGCCGAGTGGACGGGTCGAAGTATCCTAACAATGGTTTAAGCCCCCGCAAAATGCTGATGCAGGTCCCTGCCACTTTCTTGGTTTGGGTCTCAAAGCTGAGAGCCGAATCCACCCAGACACCCAAGATCAACACAAACTAAAACAAAGCCGATGACATGTAATCCCCACAAATCTTTTAAGAAGGGCATAGTATTGGG
Source organism: Lissotriton helveticus (assembly GCF_964261635.1). Taxonomy (NCBI): domain Eukaryota; kingdom Metazoa; phylum Chordata; class Amphibia; order Caudata; family Salamandridae; genus Lissotriton; species Lissotriton helveticus. Next base: position 60,973,297 of record NC_136064.1, read on the forward strand.
GTGGGGCACCTCTTGAAATGGAGGACAGTTTCACTTACTTGGGCATTATCTTTAGTGGGTGTATGTCTTGGAACCCAAAGCTGCCCTAAAACTTAAGCAAGTTGTGGTCTCAATTCTTAAAGAATACAATGCTTCCCACACTAAACCTATCTCGCCTGCCCTTTATCTTTACGAGGCTAAGGCTCTGGGTTCAGCTTTATACAGGGCAGAGCTGTGGGGCTTCTCCAACTCTGAAACACTTATCAGTACTGAAATGAAATTCTTATGCAATCTCGGATCTCTTCCCCCTAGTACCTTTATGACACCACTCTTTCTGGACATGGGTGTAAGAAGCCTCGCTGGTAAAGTCAGGTTCACCCCTTGTTCTACTGGAGATGGCTATGGACTAAGCATGGGCGTAAAATCCGTTCCGCTCGCGGATTTTGCGGATTTTTGTCAAATTCGCAATCCGCGAACTCTCGCGAATTTGCCGAAAATCCGCAAATCTGCACGCGGCGGATTTTTTTGCTTGGTGATACAATATTGCGGCGCACGGCGTGGCGCGCGGCATTCACTTTCCGTCATTCTGCGTTTGCCGAGTTGTTTTTATCGATATTTTGCGAGTGCTGCCCCATTTTGGATCTTGCTGCGGAATCCCGCGGGAGTTTGGCGCCCTCGAATATGTAATCGCTGCTTGCCACCACCTTGCACAGCACGCATCGCGAGAGTTTGCAATTGCGAACATGTAGGTGCGGCGGGCAGGAACAATCTCGCACTCGCGAAATAGAGATTTTGTAATTCTGCACAAGAAATCCACCAGCAAACAGCATAAACCTTCAGAAAATGATGATTTTTATCAGAATCACTCCTCAGGTTGACATTTGCCTGCACTTTTTTTTGCAAGGAGTCCATTATTTGGGGGGGGGGAGGAAGGAAGTGCCCCACAGTCTCCAACTTCCTGTTCCTGTCCAGCAGGCTCCTCCCAGTGCTTTCTTTGTGTGCTGGTCACTTTCATTTGGACCTTGACCTGGAAGGATTACTTTTTGTGGGTGCTGCTGGATATTTGGATTTGAGGCCTTTTAGACTTTCTTTGGATTACATTTGGATTAGAAATCAACTTTCACAAGTAAGTTTGTTTGGGGCATTACAGTTGCTGCAACTACAATTTTGGAACTTTTTCAGAACATTAAATAAAATATATTGTGGGTAGCCACAGTATCCAGTAGAACCAGGGTTGGTTATGGGTGCATGATACAACTGTTTTGTTGAATTTAAACATCATTGAGGCCATGGATGGGCTGGGATTGTGCTGAATTTTGTGTTTTTTGTCGATTTTTTTGGGGCTGCTGGTGGGGCCTTTTGCCCAGGGGTAGTGGTGCATGGACTGAGTCTGCCTGTGGGGTCTCACTCTCTTTAATGTAAACATCCTGGATGGCATTGGATTGTGGTGATTTTTGTGTGTTTTTCGTTTTTTTTTTGGGGTGTACTGTTGATGTGGACTGGCCATGTGGGTGGTGGTGGTGGCCATCTTTGGTGCTGGTACAGGCAACATGTGCTTGGGGTTCAAGGGGCCATTTTGAAGAGAGGCAGTGTCTGAGGCCTGCACCCATTTTGCCTAGCTTTCATCCATTATGCCCAGGGGTAGTGAGTGGTGCATGGGCCTAGTCTTTCTGTGGGGTGTCTTCTTGAATTTAAACACCATTGAGGCCATGGATGGGCTGGGATTGTGCAGAATTATGTGTGTTTTTTGTCGTTTTTTGGGGGCTGCTGGTGGGGCCTTTTGCCCAGGGGTAGTGAGTGGTGCATAGGCCTAGTCTTTCTGTGGGGTGTCTTCTTGAATTTAAACACCATTTAGGCCATGGATGGGCTGGGATTGTGCTGAATTTTGTGGTTTTTGTCGATTTTTTTGGGGTTGCTGGTGGGGCCTTTTGCCCAGGGGTAGTGGTGCATGGACTGAGTCTGCCTGTGGGGTCTCACTCTCTTTAATGTAAACATCCTGGATGGGATTGGATGGTGGTGATTTTTGTGTGTTTTTCGTTTTTTTTTTGGGGTGTACTGTTGATGTGGACTGGCCATGTGGGTGGTGGTGGTGGCCATCTTGAATGCTGGTACAGGCTACATGTGCTTGGGGTTCAAGGGGCCATTTTGAAGAGAGGCAGTGTCTGAGGCCTGCACCCATTTTGCCTAGCTTTCATCCATTATGCCCAGGGGTAGTGAGTGGTGCATGGGCCTAGTCTTTCTGTGGGGTGTCTTCTTGAATTAAAACACCATTGAGGCCATGGATGGCCTGGGATTGTGCAGAATTTTGTGTGTTTTTTGTCGTTTTTTTGGGGCTGCTGGTGGGGCCTTTTGCCCAGGGGTAGTGAGTGGTGCATGGGCCTAGTCTTTCTGTGGGGTGTCTTTTTGAATTTAAACACCATTGAGGCCATGGATGGGCTGGGATTGTGCAGAAGTTTGTGTTTTTTGTCGTTTTTTGGGGCTGCTGGTGGGGCCTTTTGCCCAGGGGTAGTGAGTTGGTCATGGGCGTAGTCTTTCTGTGGGGTGTCTTCTTGAATTTAAACACCATTGAGGCCATGGATGGCCTGGTATTGTGCTGAATTTTGTGGTTTTTGTTGATTTTTTTGGGGCTGCTGGTGGGGCCTCTTGCCCAGGGGTAGTGGTGCATGGACTGAGTTTGCCTGTGGGGTCTCACTCTCTTTAATGTAAACATCCTGGATGGCATTGGAATGTGGTGATTTTTGTGTGTTTTTCGTGTTTTTTTTGGGGTGTACTGTTGATGTGGACTGGCCATGTGGGTGGTGGTGGTGGCCATCTTGAGTGCTGGTACAGGCAACATGTGCTTGGGGTTCAAGGGGCCATTTTGAAGAGAGGCAGTGTCTGAGGCCTGCGCCCATTTTGCCTAGCTTTCATCCATTATGCCCAGGGGTAGTGAGTGGTGCATGGGCCTAGTCTTTCTGTGGGGTGTCGTCTTGAATTTAAACACCATTGAGGCCATGGATGGGCTGGGATTGTGCAGAATTTTGTGTGTTTTTTTGTCGTTTTTTTGGGGCTGCTGGTGGGGCCTTTTGCCCAGGGGTAGTGAGTGGTGCAAGGGCCTAGTCTTTCTGTGGGGTGTCTTCTTGAATTTAAACACCATTGAGGCCATGGATGGGCTGGGAATGTGCAGAATATTGTGTTTTTTGTCGTTTTTTTGGGGCTGCTGGTGGGGCCTTTTGCCCAGAGGTAGTGAGTGGTGCATGGGCCTAGTCTTTCTGTGGGGTGTCTTCTTGAATTTAAACACCATTGAGGCCATGGATGGGCTGGGATTGTGCTGAATTTTGTGTTTTTTGTCGATTTTTTTGGGGCTGCTAGTGGGGCCTTTTGCCCAGGGGTAGTGGTGCATGGACTGAGTCTGCCTGTGGGGTCTCACTCTCTTTAATGTAAACATCCTGGATGGCATTGGATTGTGGTGATTTTTGTGTGTTTTTCGTTTTTTTGGGGGGTGTACTGTTGATGTGGACTGGCCATGTGGGTGGTGGTGGTGGCCATCTTGAGTGCTGGTACAGGCAACATGTGCTTGGGGTTCAAGGGGCCATTTTGAAGAGAGGCAGTGTCTGAGGCCTGCACCCATTTGGCCTAGCTTTCATCCATTATGCCCAGGGGTAGTGAGTGGTACATGGGCCTAGTCTTTCTGTGGGGTGTCTTCTTGAATTTAAACACCATTGAGGTCATGGATGGGCTGGGATTGTGCAGAATTTTGTGTGTTTTTTGTCGTTTTTATGGGGCTGCTGGTGGGGCCTTTTGCCCAGGGGTAGTGAGTGGTGCATGGGCCTAGTCTTTCTGTGGGGTGTCTTCTTGAATTTAAACACCATTGAGGCCATGGATGGGCTGGGATTGTGCAGAATATTGTCTGTTTTTACGACTTTTTGGGGTGTATAACTGATGTTCCTCTGTCTTCCATTGCTTGTAGGTGCACAAGAGAACCACCAGTGCCAAGAAGAAGTCCTGCTGCGGTGTGTGCAGCACAGCATCACGTGTGGCCACAGACAACTCTGCAACTTGTGCAACTGCGGCCTGCTGTTCAGAGTGACATCTGAAGAAGATGGCCCCAAAAAAAGTTCCCCGTAGCTCCTCTAGCAAGAAAGATGCCAGAAAGGAGCAGAAGAAGCAAGTTACCAAGCAGACTGGTGTGCCGCCCGCCACATTTTTTGGGAATAAAAAAAAAGTACGCCTGCAGCAGCAGCAGGATCTGCTGGGGACCAAGCTGGGAGCAGCAAGCCCGCTCCATTGGGCTCAGTGCCACCACCCCCGCACCAACTTAAGTCCAAGCCCTTGAGTGCTGCAGAGGCAGCCAGTCTACTTGTTCAATCACCATCGACCAGTGATGTTGGCTCATCACAAGAAAGTAGCAGCAATGTCCCTCAATCAACACAGGTTGTTGTAACTCATCTGACGAGTGTTGAACAACCACAGCCGCAACAACAATCACATGTGCAAGTACAAGCCCAAGTACATGTGGAAGGAGAGGCGGCGCAAGGAGAGGAGCAAGCAGAGGTGCATGGAGGGGCACAACAAGTGGCCACAATAGTTGTTCCTCCAGAAGTAGGGGCACATCTGGAAATCGACAATCAAGCCGAGGTATCATTCGAGGAAGCCACTCCTCCTGATGATCATTCATTGTCTTCCACATCCCGAGCAAGGAAAAGATCAAGGGTGTTGGTGTCTACATCTTCTTCAAGCCCACCTCCTTCTGATGATATGGATCTTACTTGGGAACCAGCACCACTGCCGTCTGAGAGTGAGGTTGAGGAGGCACACCATGATCTGACAAAGGTAGCTAAGTGTAAAAGGAAGGTCGTCGAAACTCTCATAGTTATGGAGTGTGATGACGCTCAACAAGAAGTGGCGTATACTCCTGCTGCTGAAGACACTCACGACGACGACGCAGTCATCATCACTAACGTCACTGAAGCCCCAGCGGGCATGCAGCAAACAGACATTTTGACCCTAGCCCGACAAGCTGCTGAGCGTGATGATGAAGTCGACGAGGAGGCAATGGGAACACCACAATCATTGATGTTAACTAGTACACCACAGCCTACCGCTTCCATATTTCTTACTCGCCAGAAGGGACCTCCATCCACCTCGACCTCAATTAGTGGTGGTGAAAGTGCACAACGTAGTAAAGTTCAGCATTACACATCCTCCACTTCATCTGGCATTAGCAGCACGACCACCACCAGTATCGCCTCCTCCGACCCCCACAGACATTTCAAGTCCGCAGTTTGGGACTTCTTTAGTGTTTGCCCAAAAAGGGAAAACATAGCCATTTGTAGCATTTGTAAGCTTGCAGTTAGTCGTGGTAAGCTTGGTACCAACTATGGGACTGGAGGCCAGAGAGGTCATCTTAAGAGACAGCACACTGTCCAATGGTTGGCGCACCTAAAGGAGATCAAGGAAGCCCGAATTGCAAGTCGAGAAAACGTTGATGTTCCATCTGATGATGACGAGGAGGAAGAAGTGTCACACACTTCACTTACACCCAGTACCCCTGTCAGCACACCACCTGTGAGCCACACTAAGAGTGTGGGACAGAGTGAGACACCAATGCGAAAAAGTTCATCAGCGAGCGTAACTGGGTCGAAGAAGTCATCATCATCATCCCGTAAAATGGTCTAGGGCAACATTAAAACAATGTTGTTTTCAGACGCGCCATATGACCGCAACCACCCAATGGTGTGTCTGTATAACACTAAGCTGGCCAAAATGCTAGCGCTGGATCTTCTCCCTTTTTCTTTTGTAGAAGGGGTTGGTTTTCTAGAATTAGTGGCAGCGCTCTGCCCTAAATGGAAGGTTCCTAGCCGGTACTATTTTGCCCGAGTTGCGGTTCCAGCACTACATGAAGGTGTGCTGGAGGTGATTGGGGCAGCTTTGCAGAAGAGTGCTGTTCACACTATAAATCTGACAACAGACATGTGAACCAGTGGCGCAGGCACTGATTACATGTGCATCACTGCACACTGGGTCTCTTTTTCAGGGGTTAAAGCAAAGCTAAACGCAGGTGCTGACCTGGACCAAGTTTTTAAAGCTGCTCGGAAACATGCAACACTAGCCATGTTTGGCTTGGAGAAACGTTATACAGCACAAAACATTTTGAATGAGTTCAACACAAAGGTCTTTCACTGGCTGTCTCCAAAAAAACGCGGCATTGGTTATGTTTCCACGGATAATAGCGCCAATGTAGTTAAGGCCATGGAACTGGGTGACTATTTCAGAGTGGCGTGTTTGGCGCACTGTATAAACCTGGTTGTTAAAAAATTCTTGGATAAAGACAGTCCAGCATGCCAGTTAGTGGTCACCTGCCGAAAAATGTGCAACCATTTCAGCCATTCTTTTAAGGCCCGAAAGCATCTGAGGCGCCTGCTACATGAACGTCGAATGCCAGTGAAAGCACTCATCCAGGAGGTGCCAACACGTTGGAACTCAACCTTCTACATGCTTGAGCGTCTGTATGAGCAGTTTACGGTACTCGATCAGTATTTCTTAACAATGGGTACAGCTGTGAAGGAGGACCTGAGGTTAAATTTTGCGGAATGGGAGCTAGTTAAAAGCCTGACAGACATGCTTCGTCCTTTTGAGGTCTTCACGCGTGCAGTCAGCAGGGAGGACTGTAATTTGGGAAAAGCTATCCCATTGTTGCGCATGCTGGAGCACAAACTGAAGGCGGTGTCTTCAAAGTTTCAAAAAGATGAAGAAAAGCAAGAAGCTTTTGTTTTGGCAGAGAAATTATTAGAGCGCCTACTTGGCGATGAACGTCTTCAAAAGATCTACTCAGAACAGCATTACATTTGTGCTACTATTCTGCATCCACGCTACAAAAAGGCGCTGGCAGGCTGTGCATTATTTCCTTTTAGTGATGAAGATGTTACAAAGTACAAATGTTGGCTAGCCTGGTCAGCCATCAGGTTTGAAAGAGAACGGAAGCAAATTGAAGGAAAAGGCAGTACATCAGCATCAGCAGGCCATCCCCAGTCAAAAGACTCCACTTCTGCACCTGTGGCTGTGGCAGAAGTGACCTCTCAGCCGTTAAAGACACCGGCAACCGCATCATCTGCACCAGACACAACAGAAATATTGGTTGATGAAGAGGATTGGCTAGCTGAGATTGGTTATGGTCCTCAAAAGGTCTAAGCAAAAATTCAGCAAAGTGGAGGAACCGTGGAGAACTTTGAGTCGATGGTGTAGGACTATCTGAATGACTCAACAGAGGTCAATGTTAATGCTGACCCATTGGCGTATTGGCATGGGAAAAAAGAATTGTGGCCAGAGATCACCCGCCTGGCTATATATTACTTGTCTTGCCCACTCGCAAGCGTGTCTTCTGAACGTGTTTTCAGTGCTGCTGGTGGCATTGTAACTTGCAAACGGACCCGCCTCTCGCCCAAAAATGTGGAGATATTGACAATGATCAAGATGAATGAGCACCTCATACCACCAGATTTCAAAGTACCAGATTGCACGACGGAAGAAGACGAGGAGGACAGCAACTTAGATGAGGGAATTTCTTCTGTGTTAGGTGACACTGACCTACTCCTGTCTGAATTTGCAGAGCATGAGGACGAACTCTTCTTCCCTGACACCGAGCCCTGAAAATGAGACAATGAATTCAGAAATTTTCTTTTTCGTACTTATTCACTTTTATTCCTGTGTTTCTGTCTTTCTTTGTTTTGCACAAGTTAATATAATTAAAACTTTAATCACCTGTACTTTTGCTTTTTGGCTGTTTGGGGGTCTTCTACTTGTTTTCGCCTAGGTTGACGGCTCTGGGGCCATTGCTGGGAAGGTCTAATGCCGGATAAAACTGGTTTAAACAACAGCCATGAGGAAAAAGGTTTTGCATTTTCTGACTTTTTGCTCAATGTAGCGTTTTCGGGGGCCTGTTTGGGGGGCGTCCTGGTGTTTGTGGGTGGGTTTCGGGGTCTGGGAGCACTACTGGGTATGGATAGTTTAGATAGCAAGAGGTTTGAAGGAAATCCATGGAGGCAGAGGGGAGTTAGGGCCTAGCTGCAGAGCGCGCGCTGAGTGATTTTGCAAATTTTCAGAAAAGTGACTAAGTCCCCATTTTTGTACTTTTGCTTTTTGGCTGTTTGGGGGTCTTCTACTTGTTTTCGCCTGGGTTGATGGCTCTGGGGCCATTGCTGGGAAGGTCTAATACCGGATAAAACTGGTTTAAACAACATCCATGAGGAAAAAGGTTTTGCATTTTCTGACTTATCGCTCAATGTAGCGTTTTTGGGGGCCTGTTTGGGGGGCTTCCTGGTGTTTGGGGGTGGGTTTCGGGGTCTGGGAGCACTACTGGGTATGGATAGTTTAGATAGCAAGAGGTTTGAAGGAAATCCATGGAGGCAGAGGGGAGTTAGGGCCTAGCTGCAGAGCGCGCGCTGCGTGATTTTGCAAATTTTCAGAAAAGTGACTAAGTCCACATTTTTGTACTTTTGCTTTTTGGCTGTTTGGGGGTCTTCTACTTGTTTTCGCCTGGGTTGACGGCTCTGGGGCCATTGCTGGGAAGGTCTAATACCGGATAAAACTGGTTTAAACAACATCCATGAGGAAAAAGGTTTTGGCACTTTTTGTAACTTAGGGTTCGTTAGGGTTAGACCTAGCAGCAGGATTGCAGGTGTTTCGGGGTGTTCTTGATTTTTGCAACTGAGTTCTGGGGTTTTAGAGCACTCGTGGGAATGTGTAATTTTTGTTGCAAGTGATTTGAAGAAAATCCATGGTGGGAAAGGGGGGATCACTTACTCTGTGAGAGGCACTTAGTGTTGAAAACATTTAGCCATTTACACTTAAAGGAAAAAAATGACACAGACTTAAGTTTCAGGAAAACAAACTTACTGTTAAACCACCACCCACCAGACTCAAAAGCAGTAAAAAACAGGTATGCTCAGATAAAGTTTCAAAAAGTATATTTGTATAGCCCTAACAAAATAATCTCCCTCAAGACCCTCCCTAACCCCAACGATTGTCTTTCAAAATTCCCAAAAAGAACCCAACTCCCAAATCCCACCCCCCAAAAGTCTCTAAAAAAGGGGCAAGGGACACTACGGCAGGATGCTGTTCACTGTAGCGGCCAGGGCATCATACTCCTTGCGGAGGGTGGCATGGTCGAAGCGGAGGCCCTCAAACAAGTTCTTATAGGTTAAGACCTCCTGCTCCAGGTAGGACACTCTGAGGGATAAGCGGCGCTAGCGTGCCTTGCAACTCCTGTGGGGGGCAGCTGATGTCTTTGCTGCTCGGCGGTGGTGGTTGGCTTTGGTAGCCCGGCTCCGTACTGCTGGAGCACTGCGCTGGCTGGCAGCCCGTGTGGGCCCAGAGGAGGATGCAGCTGTCGCAGTAGATGTAGTAGTAGACTGCGTGTCCTCCTCCTCCAGGGCCAGCAGCCGCCGATATTCAGCGACAGTGGCATCCAGCCTCCGTTGCCGGGCCATTCGAGCCTGCTCCTTCCTTGATGGTTTTTGGGATTTGGAAGGAGCAACTATATAAAGAAAGAAAGACATAGTCTGTAACCAATGCTCTTAAGATTAACACAAAATGATTGAGCAGAAAGTTGTGTCACAGTACAACTAGCAACTTGAAAGCACAGTACATAACTATTGAGGCCAGTATCTATCTAACCTCCCACTTCTTCATCCTTGGCTTGCTCTAACATTAGTGTGAGTTTAAGGAACAAATTCTACGAGCACTATGGGCTTCCATCACAGTCGACTATGACAGTAGTACACCAGTCTTATTCTTCTTCTTCTCTCTTTTTTATGAAAATTGGTACGTTATCTTCTGCAAGCTGGCATAATGCCAGCACAGTGAACTTGCACCCGAGAAAAACAGACGCACACCATGATGAGTGAGACAGACTTGCGTTACTGTACCGGTACAGTACATGCAGGTGGTGAAGCTCATATTTTTCCATTACAGGTGGCACTGAGAATACTCTGTTAAAAGGGCTACTGCTTAATTAATTTAACTTTCACCCTACAGTGCAAATGAGTACTAGAGAAGGAAAAAGAAGAAACTAAATAATCTGATTATCTATCACTTCACATGGGATGTATTTGATTACATATGGGATGACATTAGGTGATTTGCTTTTATGAGTGAACAGTGATACACCCACACATGAATGACGTACTACTACTAAACTAAAATTATTAAGAGAGGTAGGGAGGGTCCACCGTAATAACCGGATATATGCTGTGCTTGCAGTTGCATACAAACTACTGCTACTATTCATGGTAGTATTTGGACAAAATTACAACTTCTTTTCCTTGCCTTTCCTACACTGGAACGGACGTGCGGTTGCGGTGTTACATGCTCTTCAAAGTAACACTTAGTTCAGGGGTCTCCATACCGGTCCTGGAGGGCCGGATCCATGCCAGATTTTTGGGATATCCCCATTGAGATACATGTAGTTATTTTAAAAATCTGGCATGTATCCGGCCCTCCAGGACCGGTTTGGAGACCCCTGACTTAATTCATCCAGTGACCGTCTACTCTCTCTAGATACACATATGCTATCTAAGAGTCAGATAGTACCATGATCCAGGCATCCATCCATTCAAAGTATATGCACACATACAGTTTCTGTTTCACCCACCAAGTCTGTTCTCCTTCCACCCATTCTTGCTTCATCATTCACCCAGCCATGCACCATACCATATTCTTCTCAGCCACCTTGGGCACCAAGCAAACACATATCATTCTTCTTTGCCAGTCATCATTAAATTTCTCGTCCTTCCACACTTACTTACACCCTTCTTTCGCTTTTCGTTTTTTTATGTGCACACTAACAAAAGAATCTCTGTGACAAAAGCAGTAACCATAGACATATGCACATAAAATACTGCTTTTCGTTCATCCCATCCATCAAGTTCATCTCAGATCTGATTGGGATTCTTCTCGCCAAAAACTTCCCAGCTAAGTCGAAGTACATTTAGAGGAGGCTACTACCTGGTTGATACACCCGTGCAGAAAGCACACTCTGCAGTCTTCAATCTCAATAAGTAAGGACTATATAGCTTACCTCTGCCCGCCACCACCCTGTGAACCCTCACAGGCACATTGGTGTCGTCCGGCACTTGCACCGCCTCCTCCCCAGAAATGTCCTCCGAGTCCTCATCCACCACCACCACCACCTCCGCGCTGGCCCCGCCACCAGATGTTCCACCTACAAAGTACATTTAAGAATGTTAGAACACACCACTCACTACTATATAATATTTGGTCTAGGAATAAAGAAATGTGAAAAAAAAACAGAAAACAATGTAATAATTTGTGACTGTCTAATCTAAAGTAAAAATGTTCCTTTTTCCAGGGAAGGCTCAGTGCATACAGCTATTGCTGACTAGAATGGGAGCCAGTTCAATGGAATTGCCAAATGTGCAATCTTAGTTAGCTACACAGACAGACTAATGAGAATAATCTAGTAATACCACAGGGAGTCATAGTCGAGGCAGTATAAGAATTTAGATGCAGTCTAGAAGAAGATCAAAGACTATTTATAAAAAAATCGAATGAGGAACGCTAGGAAAAAATAGGTACTCTATATTAAAATGAAAACTTACTGGGGCCACTGCCCTCACCTGGCCGATCCTGGCCTTCTACAGCAGCAGCATCAGCCTCCTCCAATGCCCTCTTGCCCCTGGGGGGAGCTGATGTACAACATGAAAGAAAGAAAGACCAGAAAACATGGATGATATTTGTCAACCAAATCAAACATTTCAAAAGAACAATAACAAAATATTTTGGCGAAATAGCAAATAGACAACTATTCCACGGGATATATTGACCGATCTCATGTGGTCTACTACGTTATTAGTATTGCTTGATTTGCGGACTGTCGACTTGGAAAGTTCTTATGTAACTCACTAAACAAACTACTAAAAAGGTTCGCCTAGGCCTGGCAGGCAGCAGTCCGCAGCACGCGAAGTGACAGACAAAGTCCATCGTGATTGCAGATCAGTGAATACTCAAACTACCAATCCACCACCACTATTTCTTCTTATCGCCATGTGTACAAAGGAAGGACTGGACTTGAGTCTGTAGGGGCTGATTTAGAAGCCCCTTGCGGCTCTTTTGCTCCATTGTTGCGTGACTTTTGTGACGCAGCGGCAGAACAAAAGAGGCGCCATGGTGCGGCGTATATTAACAACGTGACGCATATGGGAGATGCATCACGTTGTAAAGCCCTGCGCCATCAGGGGGCGTTCCGGCGCAAGGGAGGGCGTTCCTGCGCAGGAACGCATCCTAAAAGTGGCTGAGGGAAATATACAAGATGTCAATCAGTCACTTTTAGGACAATGATGCGTGACTCAAACCCTGCGCCTGCTTGAAGCAGACGTACGGCTTGATGCAGCATTGGGGAGATAGGGCACCCCAGAGCATTGCTGGAGCTGCGCCATCGTTGTCACGCAACTCCAGCAATGCGCCATCTTTACGGCACAGATGCGTAAGGCTTCTGTGACGTTTTGGGCCCATGGTGCGCCACATTGTAAATACGGCGCACCCTGGGTGGTGGTGGCATGGCGCACAATTACTGGCGCATCCCTGCTACTTTGCAGGGATGCGGCGGTAATTGAAAATCTGACCCTTAGTGTCTAGCATTACACTCATACATAATTTCTCAGGCCAATGAAATTAACACAAAATAGAAAACAAATAAGCATAGTAGCAAGGCTACTGAGAAGGAGAGCAGTGCACCTGAAATGCACAGAAGATTTTGAAATATAATTTACCTACAATGTAATCGGCAGCATTATTGCTCTTGGTAAAAAACAAAAATTTGCAATATAATAACACACAGAGCGGGAGAAAACAGAGTAGTGATGAAATGCTAGAAATAGCTACTACTACTCACCAAGCCCGGGGATCTCTACGCCGAGCACGTCCAGCAAGTCGCGTTCCCGGTCCATGAGATCCGTCCAGCGGTGGGTGGCCTGGTTATAGGTGTACCGGACCCCAGAGTGTTCAAACATGGCCCGGCACACCTTCTCCCACCGCTTCCGGCGCTCCCGGATCCCGTAGCCGGTAGCAATCTTGCCGCCTCCCATGATGGTCTTGGGGAGGCGGCGCTGGACGTGAAAGACTAGTGCGGCCACCTCCTCCGCACTAAAAATCTCCCGAGCTATAACTGTCTCCCCCCTCAAACACCCGCACGGGAGCCGGGCACGGGGTGCGGGACCCTTCCCCTTCGCGGGCTTCTTCCCGGCTCCCTTTGCCATGGTCTGGGCAGAAAGGAAGCAAAATAATAAAGAAGAAATAGAACAGGGAAGAAGAAAAGAAAAGCGTTTAAAAAAGTAGTTTAAAATTAACAAAAAGTAGCAGAAAACACAAAAATATAAAGCTAGAAAAATAGAGGGATAGATAATAAGTAAAATAGATTAAAAAAAACTTCAAACAAGCAAAGGAGGGCAGAGATTCAGAGAGGATACAGAGAGCATGCCCAGAACCATAGCAATGAATGAGAAACAAGATGACCGCGCCCGTTCACGACCGCGTGGTTAAGTTCGCGCAAGATTTTTCTCGCGATCACACGCGAAATTGTACTAGTGAGCCGCACACTTTGCGAGATTACACATAGCGCCCGGAAACGGAATTATGTCACGCAAACAAGATGGCCGCGCCCATGTACGACCGCTAGGGTAATTACGCAAACGTTGCGCTACAAGCGGCTTGCGAACACGCAAAAAATCACGCAAACAAACACGGCGCAAAAAAAACCAAATCGTGTATTCGCACGAATTCGCGGCTTCCAAAATCGATCTCGCACGGATTCGCGCCCCGCAAATCGCGCGAAATTGCAGAAAAGCGATTTTTGCAAAACTGAAAGCACTCAGTCAGCAGGTGCAAAAGTTCAATCTTAACATTAGTAACCATTCACTCTAGTGCTTCCTGAGGGGCCCCTCCAGAGTTCAGTTGCCTATTTGCAACTATTCTATGACCCTGCTCTGACCCTCACAGCAGGCTCATAGAATAGCTACAAGTAGGCCATAAAGGTCCTGTGAAAAAAAATTGCACTGCAACAGAAAGCAAATTACAGATAAGGAAGGAAGCAGGTGCCAGCCAGACTGGAAGTTTAAAAATCAGTGACACATTAATCAACCCCAAATTAATTCATGGCAGTTGAAGCAGGGCAGGTGTGCTTGCTTTTTTTCACCCCCATAATCTACAGTGATAAACCAACCAGAGGGTGGCAGTGATGTACCAGAGGGTGGCATGGGTGTACCAGAGGGTGGCAGTGGTGAAACAGAGGGTGCTGTGAACCTGTGATGATGAACCAGACGTAGAAACAACATAGTCGTGGCCGTTGCGAGCCGACAAGTAAGTTCGCAATCGCGAACTGGTACACAAACCTCGCGAACTGGCAGAAACCCTTGCGAACACAAAAAAACACAAAAATCAGCAAATTCGCGAGAGTTCGCGGATTTTGCGGATTGCGAATCCGTAAATACGCAAGTTCGCGTACGCCAGATTCGCAAAATCCGCCCATACTTACTATGGACAACACCAAAACCCGCTCGGTACACCACAGCCCTTTAGGACGTAATGCATGCAGACCAATTCAATAAAGTTCCCTGCCTCCTCAACATTAAGGAGCCACTCTACACCCTTGGGCTATGCGACCTTTGGGACCATGCTGTCACACCTTGTTTCCCATCAAAAAACGCTCCGAATTGATCCTTAAGATTCTGCTGTAAACTCTAATGGGACACAAAGTAGAAAGCTATTCATTAACCGAGGCTCTCAGTGATTTCCAACAGCACTCTCCCATGAATGTGTTGAGCCACTTTAAACAATCTTGGTTCTTACACAAGAAGGACAAGCCTTCATACTTCTGCAGGTCAAAAATAATCCTGATTGCCCTCTTCGGAACCAGTTTCCTAAGCTGTTTGTCTATAATATTCATACAGGCAGTCGAACAGCATTGTAGTCAATGCTCTAGTATAGCTCTTTCAATGCTGCCCAAAGTTCTCTGCTCATAGCAGATATGATCTTGATGGTGAAAAGCATGATGAGAACCTGGGGGAGATCCAAGATATCCCTTTCTATATAGACTATTGTTGGTCAGACTACGGAACAAATCAATTACACAAACATATAAAACCATAATCAAAAATATGTCAGATAGACCTAGCAAATCTGAATAACAAATGAACAAATGGGATGCAGACTTGGGCCCGATGAACTATAGAGTCAGGGAGAAAGCTTGCGGGTGTCCCAGCACTGTTGCAGTTTGGTTAGGGTATCAATTGTTTCAACTTAAAATAATTAATCGGGTCTACAAGAACACACATGGCAAGATTTGATAAGGGAGGAGATAAATTGTGTCAAATTGTGCCTTTGAATATTTCTCTATATACATCCCCCAAAAAAGGGGTTCTGGAAAGGAGTACTAGAATAGCTGGTGGTGACATGGGCAAATCACCCATTCACCCCCAAGATGAACCCTAAAATGTTCTTTCTAGGTGTATGCAGAGACTCCACTTACTTGAAATAGGACACGCCTTTCCACAATACAGATGTATGACGTTTCAACACACTTGTAGTAAACAAGGGTTCCCTGTATTTATAAATAAAGAAACCCCTAGGTCAGGGAAATAACAATATGAAGGTATCAACCCATGCGGTAACAACCAAGAATAAACCACAAAGTGATAATGGGACGCAACAACCTACTTCCGTAAAGGTGACAATTTATTGTGATTAAAATTATTAAGAATCAACAAATACATTCATTAAATTAGCAAGGCATATACAGAATTATACACAACATATATAGAATTATAAATACACAAAGATAATGAAGTAAAATACAAAAAAACAAATTAAAACACAACCAATACAGTTTCATAAAAACATAATGGCATTTCTAGAATTAAGTCTAAAAGATGTTGTCGACGCGCGTTTCGGCGACCAACGCCTTCTTCAAGACAACCAAATTTTGCAAATTCCTAAATATGGAAACAAAAATACTAATCAAAAAGTACATACATTTTATTTCATAAGAAAGGAAAACAATGACTCATAATAATAATTGAATACAATAGTCACAACAACCTTCATATTATTACAGTTTATACTAACTCTCAAATCAGAACGAACAGAAGTAGGTGGAAGCATTGGGCGGCCCTAGCGGATGAGCAAGGGATACCCTAATTAGGAAAATATAAAATGGATACTGACTTCGGTGCTCATATAGAGGAATTATCACAGGTTGTGAAAAAAATAAAAAAATAATAAAATAATAGTGATGAACTGGAAATGGACTGTTGGTATATAGCTGATCAACAGGAATACATAATAATTTATAAGGGATAAAACAGAGTAGAGAGGAAATAACAGATAAAAATCGATTTCTCTCATTATGTTTTGATTGGCATTTATAAGTCCATCGATCAGATTGCTGTATATTCTACACAATTAAAGTTTTGTAACCTTGGTTCTTTCTAGATAAATTGTGCTGAAATCTGCATACCATTTATTAATTTAAACTACTGCTGGCCATTTATTAATTTAAACTACTGCTGGCCATTTATTAATTTAAACTACTGCTGGCCATTTCCGGTAAGTCACAAGTAAGCGCGAATCTACTTACTTGAGAACTAATGCAGGGACACAAAATATATTCTTTGGCACAACTTCTTGTGTGAGGAGAGAACTTTCTGAAAGATGGAAAAATGCTATTAGTTGAGGATACCATTTATTTTAGCGCAGATAGCAGTAGACTCCTCATCGTAATATTGAGAGAGAAGGTAGAATCTCTTATTCTACAATGCGAGCTACTGTACTCCAACAATACTTCTCTAATATATGCCGAGATAGAGGCCTTGCATTCCTAACGGTTACGTAGGACACTAAGCTGTTCCTAATCTAAATGTTGAGCATCAAAAATGAACAACTTACATAACGTATTAGGATGGAGCGAATGTATTGTGCAGCATCAAAGGATTTTGGTTACAATCAGGATAGTCGTAATAGCTTTTTGATTCACTGAAGAAAAAAATAAACAGTGGCAGAAAATATAAGATTAAAAGCTAAAACTCTGATTCAATTTTGTTTTTATTTTATTTTAGGGCAACTAATGCTAGCAGCAAAAATTATACACTCCCTCAATGCTCCCTCACTCCCTGACGTTTCAACACATGCTTTTACCACGCATGCCTTTACAACGCAGGTATTACAACGCAAGTCGTTACAACGACTTGCGTTGGGTGCCGCTGGATAGTGGAATAGTTTAATTTTCTATTCCAACTCCAGTCCCCGTGGATAGTAGGGATGGTGTTGGATAGAAAATAAAACTATTCCCTATCCAACAGCGCCCTCCAGTGAAAGTCGTTGTAACGACTTTCGGTGTAATTCCTGCGTTGTAATGGTAGTGCGTGGTAAAAGTTTCATTGTAAACAATGCTCCCCCCTGCGGAAGTATGACGTTTCCTGCCAAGCCAACATGGACTGTGGCATGATAGCTGAAAATATAATTTACCAAGGGAGAGGATGCCACTGAAATTTAACAGAGATTGGGGTAAATGGCAAAAATACCACAGTGTGGAACGAGAGACTGTGGACAGTTCAGAGCCAATACTCGATACTTTAGGCATTAGTGAAGAAGTGAGTGATCTGTGAAATGATGTGGAAAACTATATTGGTAATGTAAATGCTGTCTAGCATTACGATGATATATGTTCATGCAATCATTTTTTTTTTACAGCTGATAATTATTGGGCTTGGTTAATATAGTCTCTTGAAACAGGGAAAGCCTACAGCTCCTGCCTGACAGAGCTAATGGCTTTGTTAATGTTGTGTGGCCATGTTGTCCAGCAGCATGTCTGCTGTGGTGCAGCATTACTAAAACTAACTTTAACAAAAAAGTGTTATAACATGACCAGCCCTGCTCACATCAAGCGCTTTTTTATTGTTGCCCCGAGGCAACACAGAAAGTGGGAAGGGATAACTTGGCGGGAGAGACTGTGGCAACATTAAGGAAGGGACGGCGGGAGTCAAGCAACAGGGAAGGGGGAGGTACAAGGTGGGTGGAGGACCACACAGACAATAGGGAGTGAGAGGCTATGGAAGTAAACAAACTTTTGAGGGTGGGAGGAAACGGCTGTGTGAGTACATGCTCCACGAAGAGGAAGGAGGTTCACTGACACAATATCATGAACATTAATATCATAGGACACAAATACTGTGCCAAAAATATACTTGGAAAAAAGATTGTGTTCCTACACTTATAATTAAAACTACAAAAATATTGTGTCAAAAATGTAATTGATAGGGGCGTGGCTTGGCGCCGACGGGGCATGGATGCGCCTGGGTGAGCGCTCTGGCAGTGGTTCCTGGGACCCTCAGTTTGCGCCTTCACTCGACTTCTCCAGTGACCTTTTCTGATGTCGCAAATCGGCGGGCACACATTGCTGCTCGTTTCGGCACTCCAGCTGGCAGTTTCAACACTTTTCTCGGCCAAGAAAGTCCGCCACAGGAGATTGCCGGACGCGGCCGCCATCTTATTTTTTACCGCGTGACCAGTGCGATGCAAATTTGTGCCATTATTTTTCTTAATAATTGGGTTATTCTTCTGCCATGCTAATTTTAGCGGTTTTTCTCTGTTCCCAACACATTTTTATTACGTATTTGGACTTTCCCCTTCTGCTGCTTCTGTCTACCCTTCAAATGACGCAGCTCTTCTCCTCATGAGGCAGCCATTTTGTGCCTCCACCCAGCTATACCTTTCTCTCACAGAGTGCTGTTTCTCCTTATCGCAGCTGAATATAGGATAAAGCTCCTCTTACTCACTACAAATTGAGCGCTTTCTGTTTAATGCCTGCAACTTTTTCTTTGACTTGAAGACTTCCGCTTCCTTTATATTGCAGGTTTTCTCTCATATCACTTGCGGTTGGTGCTCTTGGATTGCGTTTTAGCTTTTACCTGAACTCAGTCATTTCAGACATTTTCTCTGCCACTCTGTTTCCTATGGGCAGTAATAGAGGTTGCTTTGCCTCTCATAATTTAAAAAGCAAGTATATTAAAAACTCTAAGCTATTTTCTGCTCTTGCGCAACTTGAATCTTCAACCCCTCAAGACTTGCAACCTGCAATGGAATCGACGCTACCTGCTCCAGGCAAGGCCACCTCCAAAACGGTTGAAGAAAAATACCCCTTCGCCGCCCAAGTCTATGTGATCAGTCTCCATGGAACTTCTTCTGGAAGAAATTAGAGCTCTCCGCCCCTTCATGGAGGAAACGAATACCAAACTGCAGGTCTTGACAGACAACTGGACTCAGATGGATGTCAGAGTTACTTTAGTGGAACGGAGTGCCACCTCTTTTCAAGAAACCACAACTAAGGTTTCCTACCTCCATTCGCAGGTTTCTTCGCTTCAGCGTCAGGTGGAGGAGCTTGAAAATCGCAACAGACGGAATAATCTGCGTATCTACGGCCTGGTGGAGGGTTGTGAGGGGAACGACCCGATTGCCTTCTTCAAGTCTTTTCTTCCTAAGCTCTTGCATATGCCAGATGACACTGTGCTCAATATCCAGCGTGCCCATAGGCTTGGGCGACTTTCCTCTGCAGTCTCCACTTCATCACGACCGAGAGGAGTTATCATGTACTTCTTGGAGTACACAGATCTTTTAAAAGTCCTGTCAGCAGCTAAGGCTTCCCCTCGACTTCAGTGGTCTGGATCACCTCTGTTCTTCGCGCAAGACTACGCTAAGGCCACAGCAAGCCAACGTAAAGCTTTCCTGGATATGAGAGCTGACCTACGTGCTTTGGGTGCTCGCTACGGTCTCTTCCACCCTTGCCTTTTCAAGGTTACTTATAACAACAAGACAATGACCTATGAGGATCCTGTACGTCTCCAACGCTTCTTGAACTCTTGCAAGACTGCTGCCATGAACTTATCTGGTCCTTCTCCTTCTTCCTTTCCCCCCTTAATGTTCTGTTTTTCCACGTGACTCCTCTCAACACTGCTCCTCCTTCCAAGTTTGTTTGTTCTTTATCCTTCCTGATGCTTCTCTTGTTGGTTTGTAGATGATTTTGCATGGTGTGTTTATAATTGTATTGGTTACTTCCATGTTTATTCGTGTGTTTTTTCATATTTATAAACTGTTGGATTCCATGTTTTGCTTCCTTCTTGGTCTACTTTTTAATGTTCACTCTCTTGTTTTTGTAGATTTTGAATAGCGCTCCGAGGTGCTTCTCAGGCCGCTCGCCTTGCTGACCCTGCAGTCCCTCCTGCTCCATGTGGTTCCAACCTCCCTCCCTCTTCATGTTCCTGTTCTCGATCCTGGTTGCCCACCCTTGCCCTGCCCTCTTCTGTAGGTATTTTTTCCCTTCATTATTTTTTATTTTTGTCTCTTCAATCCCTCATCCTCCCTCGTTTGTAAGTTTGTCTTTTTCTTCAGTGTTTTATCCTATTTTTCTTTTCGTTTGCTTTTCCTGTCCCTCTCCTTTTACACTATCTTTCAATCTGGTGTCATTCTTTCTTCTCTCTTCGCTTCCTTCTCATTGCTCTCCTCACTTCATTGCTTTTCGTCACGTTGTACACATTGCTTATTACTTCTTCACTCTTCTTCTATCTTAGTCAAGATTTGTTTTTTTCTTTTCTCTTTGATTCTATACTCTCTTTGTTACATGATGCATTCTAATACAATTATCTTCTCTAATTTCCTTTTTCTACTTTTCCTCTTTACTTCGCTTCTTGTTTTGCTCTATCTTGAGGCTCTCTTTCATTGCTTTGGTTATTTATTTATTTGATTTGTATAGCGCACTATAACCCAGAGGTCTCTAAGCGCTTTGAAAGGGTCCGCTAGGCGATTTGGAAGGATATAGCTGGATTCAAATTAAGGACGATCCTTATCTTATTATTCACTGTTTTTAATCCGTATTGTTTCGTGGAACGTTAAAGGTCTTAACTCACCCATTAAAAGACAAAGAATTCTTTCCCACCTTGCCAAACTGAATGTAGATTTTGCTTTCCTCCAAGAAACTCATCTGTCTGAAGCAGAATCTGTTAAGCTTAAAAGAAGTTGGGTAGACGATGTTTGCTATGCTCCTGGTGATGGTAAACGCAATGGTGTGGTTATTCTAAGTCGTAAGTCTCTTTCTCATTCATTGCTGACTACTGAATCTGATTCTGATGGTAGGTGGTTATATGTCAAGCTTTCCTTACAGGGTGGTCCACTCTCTCTTCTAAATGTTTACGCTCCCACAGGAGGTGATCCAACTTTTTGGCGCGGGATGGCCACTCGCATTACCAAATTCATTGACGATAATTTCATTATGGCAGGGGACTGTAACCAGCCTCTTGACCCTTTCTTGGATCGCCATTCCAAGGCTTCTTTCATTCCTAGCAAGCCCCACAAACTCTTTACCCAAGCAGTATCACAGCATAAACTCGTTGATGCTTGGCGTCTATTTAATCCAACAACCAACGAGTTTACCTTTTATTCCCCTTCTCATCACTCCCAATCGCGAATTGATTACATTTTTGTTTCCCACCATATCTCTCAGACTCTCACGCACGCAGAAATTGGCCCTATCCTATTGTCTGATCACGCCCCAGTCTCTATTAACATTGATATCCTGCCTAAATTCACTGGTCCTAGGAGATGGCGTTTTAATAATTCTTTGCTTTTGGACCCTAAATTTACTGCCTCTTTCATTGATTTTTTCAACGAATATTTTACCATTAACGACACCCCTTCTATTCCTAAACACACTATTTGGGATGCTTTCAAGGCCACAGCTAGAGATTTCATCATTACTTACGTGGCTAGGAAACGTAAGATCGCTCGTAAGTACACCAGAGATCTTCTCCAAAAAATCAAGGGTTTGGAGCACTCCTACTACACTTCTCATTCGCAGGAAAGCTTGACAGCACTTATTGACGCCAAGATGAAATTCAACAAAAAATCCACGGAAGATGCTTCTCTTTACCTATTAAAATCTAGTTCAAAATTTTATGGTGGGAAAAATAAAGCGGGGAAAATTTTGGCTAACTACTTGAAAATCAAACACAATAAGTTAAATATTGAATCTGTTTTTGATGATAACGCTGTTCTTAAACATAAAGACAATGATATTCTAGATGAATTCTCCCGTTTCTACACTACCCTTTACTCCCCTGAGACTCATCCGACTCCCCAATCTCTCTCTTGGTTTTTTTCTACTATACACCAACCACACCATTTCCCTGATGATTTATCCTCTTTGGAATTGGACATTTCCCAAAAAGAATTACTTTCTGCCCTCCACTCTCTAAAAAAATACAAAGCTCCTGGGCCTGATGGATTCACTGTTGAATTTTATCTCCATTTTTCCAAATTGTTTATACCTAAATTGCACTCCCTCATAGATTCATTTATTACCCTTGGCAGCTCCTCTGGTACCTTTTCTGATGCTCATATTTATATTATCCCTAAGGAAGTGAAAGACACTCAACATTGTAAAAACTATAGACCAATTTCCCTCGTCAATATCGATTATAAGATATATGCTAAATCACTCGCTGCACCGTTTGGACCCCTTTTTACCTGACTTACTCGGCCCTGAGCAATCTGGATTCGTTAAGGGACGTTTTATCACTGACAACACTAGGCTTCTTTTTAATGTTTTATCTAAATCCCCACGCTTTCAAAATTCTCTGGCGGCTATTGCCTTGGACGCAGAGAAAGCGTTTGACAGAGTAGAGTGGACCTATCTTTTCTCCACCCTCAATGGTTTGGTTTTGGCCCTAAATTCATTTCCTTCATTTCCTTCCTCTATTCTCATCCTAGAGCAGCGGTCTGTGCAAATGATTTGGTTTCCTCTTTTTTTGATTTGGGTAGAGGTGTTCGGCAAGGATGTCCCTTGTCCCCATTTCTCTTTAATTTGGCTTTAGAGGCCTTTCTCACCAAACTCAGGCAACAATCCAACATACAGAGCTTTCAGACATCACAATATCACATCAAACTTGCTGCCTATGCAGATGACATCTTACTCTTTATATCCAATCCCACTGTCTCCATTCCCGCTTTCCTTGCTGAAGTTTGTCAGTATTCGCAGATTTCTGGCTACAAGTTGAATAATGACAAATGCGAAATCTTACCTTTAACAAAATATACATTTAAAACTGACTTTGCTGTCTCCAACTTCACTTGGAATTCCTCTCACGTCAAATATTTAGGTTTACATGTCACTCCCTCCATTGCTGACACAATCTCGCTCTGTCTTAACGAATGTACCCAGAAACTTTCTGATCTCACCGCTAGATGGCATCCACTCTATCTTTCATGGTGGGGGCATCTTGACACCATTAAAATGATGTTATCCCCTATTGTTCTATACACTATTTCCAATATCCTGGTTCCCATTCCCATGAAGTTTTTTAGGAAAATTAACACCACTCTTTCTTTCTTTCTATGGCTAGGCAAAAAACCCTAAATCAGAGGGCGGTGTCAAGTTCCCTGACTTTCCAACCTACCACAAAGCTTTCCTTTAGCGCCAAGCCTCCTTTTGGCTGCGAGACCCTGATGAGCCTTGTCACTGGAACGTCTCTCTCTTTCCCCCTTTACTTTTGCTGAGTTTCTTTCTTTTTCTCGTAAACCACAGCTATCTTCCACTCTTAGCTTCCTCTCCAACCCCTCCCTCCTCAGTTGCTCATTTTTTATCCTCTACCATCTGGCATAACAGAAGTCTCCTTATCAATAACAAACCCTTTTATTGGAAATCTTGGAGACAGAAGGGTTTAATTTGGGTCTCTCAACTCTTCTCTCACTCCACCTTCTTACCTTTTTCAACACTTTGCCAATATTTCAATCTTCCCGCTTCTTTTGCCCGTAAATATCTCCTACTCAAGGAAGCGGTTATGTTCACTTATGCCCAGCTCCAGCATTCCCATCAACGTCCTATATCTCCTAGCCTCACCTTACAACTTCACTCCTTTTTAACTGCCTCCCCCAAAGCCTCTCTTATTTACACATTCCTCCGCGCGGCGCCTTCTCCTCGTCCAAAGTAGAGGAACAGTGGGAATGCGACTTTGCCACCTCCTGGCCTATTTACTTGTGGGATAAGTTATGGACCAAAATTCGTAAAACCTCCAGAGCTGCCAATCTTACACAGACACTATTTTTTATGTATAACAGACTTCTTTTTACGCCCTACACGCTTAGTTAGAAGTTTTCTTCTGTTCCTGACCTTTGTTGGTCCTGCTCTTCCCCAACTGCCACTCTATTCCACATGCTCTTTTCTTACAGCGTCATTCATGATTTCTGTAAACAAATTTGGTCCCAAATTAACAATATCTTTCACACTAAAATCCCTTTCTCTTTTATTAAATTTTTTTAGGTAGTCTTTCTCCTTGTTGGGATCTTGTTACATTTGATGTGCTGATTGTTGATTTACTGAAAGCTGTTGCATTCCAACAAATTACTGTTAATTGGAAGGATTTTGCAAATATCTCTTTCAAAGCTTGGTGGTATAATGTTTGTCATAACCATAGACTGGATACTGCCTTTGTATTTCCCCTTCACATGGCAACAAACGTACTGCTTTGTGGCTTCCTGTAACGCTACACCTCGATGCTTGTGCTAAACAATCATTTCATTTGTCTCCCACTCAACAAGAAGTCTCTAAACCCCCTTGATTGACCTTATTGTTCCTATGTATTTTATTTTTACCATATTTTATCATTGTTTCTTTTTCTTTCGTTTATTGTACAGTCTCATTTATCTCTTCATAGCCATTCTACTTCTTGTTTTTTTTGCAATGCATTTCTTGATTACTTTTGCTGCTTTTTTGTATCACCTATGTATATTGTACCGACACCTCTTATTATTTAATAAACTTCTTCTGAACTTAAAAAAATGTAATTGATCGAATGTTTACCAAAAGCAGGTAAAAATATACATTTCTTAATAAACATCTACCTTCAAGTAATGTGTTTAAAGTAGGTGATTATGTAAAAGTAATGTAATGTTTATTTTACAATTTATATATTATATATATATAAAAGTATATATATATGTGTCTGTGATATATAATATTTATAATATTTCCACATTTCTAAACAATAGATAACTACGTTTTAAAATATTTGAATCAATATTTGAATCCCCTAACACCTTCCTGCACGAAAACTATCCATGGAGGTTATTTTCTCTTTTATAGGAGAAATAAGGTTATTTCTCGTTGTTGCACCTCCCCTTGGGAGGCGGAGGCATTTGACACATTCCCAGGTTTACAGCTAGTTGTAAATCTTGGAATGTGTCAAATGTCCTGGCTGTTACATGGGAACACACACTGTAATGCCCATGGCACGCCCCGATCGTAGTGTGAGACAACGCAGCGCCTGGCGCTGCGTTGCCTTACTCCATATCTACAAGGTCTTGAAGAGCCATGCAGGATGGCTTTATGAGGCCTTATAGATATGGCTAAGCCCTATGCGCCACCCAAACGTCACAAAACGTGACGTTCTGGCAGCACACAGAGCTTGTAAATAAGCCCTCTAGTTTCCTCAGCAGCTGCCAAAGACTGTCTCCACTGCTGCGGACTTACGCTTATGGGAGTAAGACTAAGCCTCTAGATCGATGCTAGTTGAGTAAGAGAGAATCAGAGACTAACTTCCTACCCACTACGCCACCAGGGGTAAAAACATTTGATACACATCAATTGGTGCACATTTGACGTGTGGGGTACCGAAATCTGCACCCCAGACTGATTCATGCTTCTTCTGTAATTGTTGGGGGGGACAAGCTATTCAAATGTCACCCAGGTGGGAGCTAGCATGAGGAGCTTTAGTGCCTGCCTGTATAGTAGATGTGTAGTATTGAAACTGCTGCCATATTAAACAGTACTACCTTTTTTAAACGTATAAGCATGGGGCTGGACCTTGAAGTTGTGTCTGTTGGATGATTGTTGAGTTCTGAGTTCCTCACACTATCTCCCTGAGAAGCTTGTGAATTCTTGCCCTTGCTACCTTCAAAGTCAAATGCAAAAAGGCTGGTACTTGGCCCAGATTGCAGATCCATGGTAAGATGGACCCCAGAACACCATTGGCAAATGACCTCAGCCAGCATATTTGGTGCCAGTGGCCCTGTCTGCCCGATAGCCCCAAACAGGGGTTTTGTAATTACAATAAGTAATAAAACTTGCTACAGCAAGAAGCCATGCCACAGCAATTGATCAAATAATGTTTTGGAGAAAGAGATGCAAAACAACGCTAGCAGGAACTATATTTTCATTTCTTCTCTACCCTCTTTAATTTTCAGCTTCGAATTGGGGGTATTTAAATAGTACAGACATGGCCACATAGCCTGTCATCACCCCAGAAGAAACCACCACCACCATGAAATCCAGCCACTCAGGACCCCAAGGGACCCCCACCCAACCAAACCAACTCCAGATTTTGCTACCCATCGCACCTACTCTGAATGTCTCGACCTCTTCTGCGACCTTCCCAGACACTTGAAAACATGCAACACTGTACTCCCATTGTTGAAGAAACCCTCTGCGGACCCTTCAATGCTCGCCAACTACAGACTGATCTCCCTGCTAGACTTTACGTCCAAGGTCTTAGAGAAAATCATCAACAGATGCCTCCCTGAATACCTCAGTTATCACAGACTCAGTCTTGTTAAAGACCTAACCAAAGTACGCAAACTGCCCTCATTGCCGCACGGATGACATTTGCATGATTCTGGACAGAGGCGACACAGCGGCCTTCATACTCCTGCACCTCTCTGCAGCGTTTGACACTCTCTACCAACCAATCTTCATCCAAAGTCTGCCCAACATCGGAATGCAAGGACACAATGGATCTGCTTCTTCCTGTTTGGAAGGACTCAGGCAGTCAGCCAAGCGACGTACACCTTGGACAACCGCGACCTCGTCTGTGGAGTTCCGCATAAGCAAGGTTTACTACAGGAACATCCTCTATGCCGTGATCAACAAAAAACTCGGCAGAAGGTTGCAGACTATTCTGAACTCGGCTGCCAGAATGACTTTGAACCTCCAATGCTGCACTCACATAACACCACACCTGAAGGCGCTTCATTGGCTCCCCATACACAAACAAGCACAATTCAAACTCCTCCCTCACACTTTCAACAAACTATATAAAACTAGCCCAGCATAGCTCAACAAACGCATCTGCTTTCACTGACTGCTTGCTGTGGACTTACCATGTATAGAATGCAGAGTGACTTGAAATGGAGAGATGTTGGTTGGCGAGTCAATCAATCAATCAAGGGTTTGTATAGCGCAGCTACTCACACGTGAGGGTCACAAGGCACTGGTGGAAGGCTGCTGATCTGTCTGCATGAGGAGATTCAGTCAAAGAGCCAGGTCTTGAGGTCCTTCTTGAATTGGGTCAGTGAAACGGATTGCCTGAAGTGGAGGGGCAGGGTGTTCCCGGTCTTGGTGGTGAGGTAAGAGAAGGATCTTCCTCCGCTTCTGGTCTTGTGCATCCTTGGGACAGAGACCAGGGAGAGTTGGGCAAAGCGGAGCTGTCTGATGGGTGTGTGAAATGCGGGGTGGTAATAAGATATTCTGCTCCTGTGTCGAGGAAATCTTTGTAGGCATGTGTGAGGAGGTTGAAGATGATTCTCTTGTTGAGTGAGAGCCAGTGGAGTTTTCGTTGTGTTATGTGGCTGTGGCAGGGGATGCCAAGGACCAGTCTGGCTGCGGCGTTTCGGATGTTCTGCAGTTTCTTAAGCTGTTTCTGGGTGACACCAGCATAGAGTGTGTTGCCGTAGTCGAGTCTGCTAGTGATGAGTGGGGAGCCCTGACAAGATTCAAGGGCCCTGCCACTGACCAGACAATATTAGCATATAGCTTGATCTTCAGCAGGTGAGGGCGGGCTACAGTCAGCTACAAAGTAGGCCTTTTTTCTTGTCGATGTGTGAGAGGATGAGACCTTAAAATGTGGCCTGGAAGTAGAGATGGACGAAATGAAAACTTTGGGCAAGTTTATAAAGACTTTAGAGCACTACAAAGTCACACAAAGTAACACAAGGGGCACAGTCGTCAGAGTGTATTTACTTTCCAGTACAATTTTATATGCAATTGTGATTTGCCCTTTTCTGCTACAAATAGTGCTTTGTGCTACTTTTTGCCAAGGTCGCATTTCATGGATGACACTTCATTGTTCCAGCACAACCACCTATGGTTTTTGAAGCAAAGCCCTCTCTAGTGAAACTGATAGCCTAGGCTTTTCATAAAAAATCAGACCTCTTTGATGCAAGCGCAAAGTTGGAGAAATATTTGTATTTCTCCTAACATTTCAGATTGCATGTTTGTTTCATTGTACATCACACATCCAATGTGTGGAAAGCTTTAAAGTTTGTCTAGGCATAGGATTGTATACAGGAAGGGTACCCTTGCAGTAAAAAACCTATGCTAGACATCACATACACACCTTGGTAATACAGTGCCAAGCAGCCTGTGTGAGCACCAGCACATGGGAAGAGAGCAGCAGAATGCCATATTTCATACATATGGCTCTGTGCTGCACTCCCCCATTGGTGCAGTGCAGCAAATTTGGTTGATGCTCTGTAGTTATTTATTTATGTATCTGTTCATATAGTGCTAGAATCGACCCCCGAAGGGGTATCTCTGCGCTTAAACGGACTTAAGAAAGAGGCAATGGTTCTTTAGCAAAATTAAACATCACAGAACAAAAAAGTTTTGAACCATTTTCTGAATGTAAGATGTTCAGAACACTGTCTGAGGGTGAGCGGAAGGTCATTCCATAGGCGAGGTCCCAGATGGGAGAAGGGTTTTCCTCCTAGCATGGCTTTTTTTATAGAGGGTACTTCCAGGAGGTGTTTACTGCTAGACCGGAGGGATCTAGACGGATCATAAGGTACAAATTTCTCTGCAAGCTATAGAGGGCCTAAATTATATAGTGCTTTATGAATAGTGCAACAGGTTTTAAACTTGATTCGCTGGCGAATCGGAAGCCAATGAAGCTTTACAAGAAGCGGATGGGAAGAGGTCCTTGGGGGAGCGTTCAGGACCAACCGTGCTGCCATATTCTGGACCACTTGCAATCTATTTAATGAGCTTTCATTGGCCGATATCAACAGGCCATTGCAATAGTCCAGGTGACTTAATACTAATGCTTGGACCAAAGTTCTGCTGGTCGAATCAGGAAGCAGAGGGAAGGCTTGACGCATTAAACCTATTACATAGAAACATGAGCCGATTGTCTGGGCAACATGTTCTTTTCGGTTAAGTGATCGGTCCAAACGGATACGAAGTTTTTTTACTATGAGTTTAGGGGCAGGATGGAGACCCAACTCAGATGGCCACCAGTCAGGGTTCCATAGCAGGGGGGCTGCTTCTCCAAAGAGCATTACCTCCGTCTTCTCTACATTACACTGCAGAAAGTTATCTACCATGCAATGGTATATAGCTCTCATCCCATTAGAGAAGGCCAATTGAACTGCAGCTGTAAGTTTGTCAAATGAGAAGAGAAGCTGCATGTCGTCGGCATATGATACGGGGATAAACCCATATTTATTCAGGAGATTGGCCAAGGGAGCAACATAGATATTAAACAAGGTAGGGCTCAAACATGAGCCCTGCCGTACTCCCTTGGTCAATTCCAGAGGAGCCGAACAAAACACACCCAGGTTAATGCTCTGAAACCGATCCAACAGAGAAACTCTTAATCTAAGCCAAAGCCAGATCTCTTAGCCCCGCCTCTACCATTCTTCTGAGCAAGACACCATGGGATATTGTGTTGAACGCTGCGGATAGGTCCAAAATCACCAGAATCATAGAATGGCCCTTATCCAGGGACATTCTAATACTGTCTGTAACAGTCAGTAAAGCAGATCCGGTGCTGTGTCTGGGCCTAAAACCAGACTGGGAATGATCTAAACATCCAGTCTGTTCGGCAAAGTTAGAAAGATGGTTGTTAACATGTTTCTCTATAAGTTTGCTCAGAAATGGAAGAAGCAAAATGGGTTGAAGATTAGAGAGATCTGTCCATGGTGTTTTAACATTCTTGCGGATAGGTCTGACCTGAGCGATTTTCCACTCCTATGGGACTTTACCCTCTGTAATAGAGAGAATAATAAGAAATTGTACCTCCGGAGCGAGCTGTTTGGTCAGAGATGGAATAACCTTTGCAGGAATGAGATCAGAAGGAGATCCAGATTTTATCTGATGGATAAGGGTCCCAACCTCGGTCACAGAGATGGCTCGAAATTTAGTGAGGAGTGTAGGGTTAGCCGGTTCAGTTCTATCAGAGTGCATATACCTTTGCTGAGAATTGCCCGCTGTCGTGATTTTGCCATAAATAAACTCGATCTTTTGCGAGAAATACGCAGCAATGTCATCACACAACTGTTGAGAAGGAGTCTCAAGACTCTCACATGCCTCTGGATTAACAAAAGATTGAAGAATTCCCAGCTTGTGCTAGCTGAGATGCAATATGCAATTTACATGCAATTTTAATATTTTTATGATAGCTGGTCAGGATGCAGAAATACTGATTTATTTCTATTTCTTTGTGTGTAGTACGCCAAACTTTTTCCATCTTTCCACAATTTTGTTTTTGAGTTCGCAGGTCATCTGTGAACCAGGCTGTCTGTGGACGGTTGGGGCGACTCACACCGGATTTAACAGGGGCAATGTGATCAAAGGCTGTTTTAATATCTGAGTTATATTTAGATAGTGCTCCCTCAATGCCGTCAGATTCAGAAAAGGGAGAATTTATAAAAGCATTTTGGAACCTATCCGCAGAGACTTTCTTGCAGTGCCTACACAGATAGGAAGTGGTCACAGTGGGATTTTTTTTCTCTATAAGGTCCTGTATATGGAATTCAATAGCTGTATGATCCGACCAGCTTAGTTGTTTAGTGGGTTTGCACTTAATTCTGGGGGAATTTGAAAAAATGATATCTAAAGTATGTCCAGCTACATGTGTTGGCCCTTCATTGATTTGTGTTAGGCCAAGCGAAAGAAGATCAGTCAGAAGTAGCTGGGCATCTTGATTAGTTTTGTTTTGACTATGGACATTAAAATCCTCTAATTATAGGAATTTTTTTCCTGCACTCATGTAGGGAGCCAATAATTCAATCAGTTATAAGGAAAAGTTGTTGATAGGTCCAGGGGGACGATAAACAAGTGCTCCTTTCCACCTGGCATGAGAGGGGGCATGTACTCTAAAAAACATTATTTCTATTGAGGCATCACTGCGTTGTTCCAAGACAGTGATACTGATTTTGTCTTTATGAACAATCGCGATACTGCCCGCTGTTTTCATGGGTCGGTCCAATCTAGTTATTTTATATCCTTCTGGAATCCCCAATTCAATGGCTGGCACCAGGTGAGGTTTCAGCCAGGTTTCGGTAAGGAAACCTAGCTCTGGTTGAATAGAGGATATAAGGTCTCATACCTCTACAGAATATTTAGGCATGGAGCGGACATTGCATAGTATATTTTCCCAACCCTTCTCGCTGATAGTCCTGAGTGGATTAGCAGGTCGGTTCAGTAAAGCTATTGATGCTTGGAATTGACAAGTCCGGCAAGAAAAAGGACCTTCAACATCTGAACAGGGTCCTGATTGACAGATAAAAGGTGCTTTCGGTTGAAGTTTCAAAAGCTCTTGTCTAGTATAAGTCACAGGAGAGTAAGAAATGGCATTACAGGGAATTTGGCCAGGGTTACTGGCTTCTGGCGACGTACTGGCGCGGACGGGCGCAGACGGGGTTGCCTTTGGCGCATTGCACTAGAATTCTGTAAATCCGCTGAGTCGGGCAAAGTCGGCAACTTTGAGCGACTTTATTCAAGGCAAAGTTTACTTTCAACTGACATCGATCTTTTGCAGCTGGACATCAAGCTCGGGATGGACAGTATTTCAGGCTATAAGTTAACTCAGTGTGGCAGCAGAGAAAGACAGCAGCTGCTGCTGGGCAGCTGAACCTTCCCGTTCTGCCCTGCTGGAAGTCCTATTGTTGATCTTCCATCAGCAGAGAATGGGACGTGCAAGACTTGGAACTCCAAGGAGAGAGCTACCTTATCTAGCTTTACAGTGCACAAAAGGGCAAGGTTGGAAAGAAACTAAAAGAAGTTGAGAAGCACCTGGTTTCGCAATTTTGTACACCCCTACATGGAAGGTGAATGACCAGCAGAAGTACTTCCTAGCAGGGCCGGACTGGCTATCGGGAAATTTGGTGTGCTGCCAAGCTGGGGGCTGATTTCGTTGATGGGGAGCTGCCTGCACTTATAACCAGTAGCGGCCCATGGTGGGAGTGCTGCCAGGGGGCTGATGTGGGGCGGGGGGTAGTAAACTCCGGAACATGGCCACACAGAGGTAAGTACACAAACAAATAAATAAAACGAATTTCGTTTGCACAGGCTGCATCGCTAATGCGAAGCAGCACGCGCAACGAAATTTGTTTTATTTATTTGTTTGTGTACTTACCTCTGTGCGCCGTATTCCGGAGTTTACTACCCCCGCCCCACTTCAGCACCCGGCAGCACTCCTAACACGGGCCGCTACTGCTTAAAACCATTCGTTTTGCTTTGTCTATTTAGAAGCACACGCAGGTCCCCATCAACAAAATCAGCCCCCACCACAGTGAAATCAGCCCCCAGCTTGGCAGCACACCAACACGCCTGGTAGCCTGCTTCCTAGGGAAATACAACTGAAACCAGCACACTATTAGAGATGTTTCTCATGCATAATGTGTAGTTTCAATCCTACCCTCTTTTTCCCTCCATTATTGCTCAGAAATTAGACTGTTTGATCAGGGACCGCAGTTCAAAGTGGTGGGAAATGTATCTTATCAGTCATTGCCAGACTTGATAAAGATCTACCCTTTGTTAAAACTGAGTAGGTCAAACCAGCCACAATTTAACGAGGGGAAAGGGCCTGGACTTTAGTGTGACATGTGCATTATGTTGTGGTAAGCACCAAAATATGCATGTTATTCCCCAAAATGTTGAAATAGGAGATTATTAGGGGTATTTGTATCAAGCCTTTTGCGATTCGCAAAAGGCTTTTTTGCATTTTTTTTGGAATGTATTAAAAAATTGCAAAATAAGGAATCGCAATCATTTGCGATTCCTTATTTTTCTTAAGCATTTAAGGAATCGCAAATTTTGCCATTCCTTAAATGCGATGTATGTGGGTTTCCGAATTTGCGAATTTTTGTTAAGAAATCGCAAATTACCACCAACTTGAAGTTGGTGCTATTTGCGGTTTCATTTAAAAATGCTCTATTTGGCTTTTGTGAAGGTGGCATGTGACGCAGATACATGCCCATAGGGCATGTATATGCGCCATATGCACACACATGTAAATTTCAGGGGTGCAGCAGGGTGTCTTTCAGACACCCCTGCACCCTTGAAATTATTCTCAAATTGCGAATTCGCAAAATGCGATTCGCAAATTGAGAAATATTTTGCAATCATTCCTATGGGCCTCCTGGCCCATAGGAATGCATGGGAAATTATTCCTTATTTGCGAATTCGCAAATAAGGAAGACTAAGAAATCTCAAAAAAAATAGCGATTTTTACATACATTCCATTTTGCGAATTCTAAATAGCGATTCCTTAAAAATCGCTATTTAGAAATCGCAAAATGGAATTTTGATACATCTACCCCTTAGTGCTTCAGAAAAATTCTTACAAACTCATTGTAGGATTTTTATTGGATATGATAATTATCGGACTATCTGTACCTAGTGTCCTGGTAAAATCTGATTCTTCAGTGGACTCAATTTACCAGACACGTCCTGTTACTAGGTTTGTACATGAATATATGACAAAAATACATTTCTTGTTATGTTATCGTATTTTTAAAGCGCATGATTACTCCAAAACGTAGTGTTCCCGCGCTAGGAACTCATACTGCTATAGCTCCACAGATTGGGGTTATTTAAAATAAATGTACATGTTGTGCTATTTTCCACTCATTTTCCACCAATACATTTCATCAGGTTAGCCCTGCCAACATTTGTCAAGAAAAAATCTGTGGCTGTGTGTTAATTAGCGCATGGTAAACACACAGCGTCCCAGAGTAGATACCCCATTGCATGGCTCACAGCCTCAATTGCTGGCAAATTCCTTTTTGCACAGAAATCAACCTTTCACCCGTAATCAGGGCTCACCAGCTGATTTAACAGAAGGTGGAGGTAAGGGACTTTTATAGTAGGCTGGAGAATGTTCTGATTAGAGGCTGAGGTAGAGGGAGGTGGGAGGAAAGAGAAAAGAAGAGGAGGAGAAGGAACAGAGAGGGGGGAAGGGAGAGAGGGAACCTACAGTGAAAAAGAGAGGTGAGAAACAGTGTGTGTGAGAAAGAGAGAGCTTGCTCGCTTTGTTTTTCCCACAGTTTCTAGAAAGATCATGTTGATATGGTGTCTGAGCTCAGATCAGCTTTTCGGCCTGAAGTGAAGTCACAAGAAAGCCGACTCGTTTAGATGCGCTGTCTCTGGAAATCAATACTTGTAAAGTGAGCAGGCGGCAGGCGCCCTGGTCTCTCTCTGGGGGGTGGTTTGTTTTTGTTGCAGTGGATGGAGGTAGGATTATTTACATCTCAGCGACGGCTCCTTATTGACGACTGGGATTGAAAGAACAATTTCCCACCCAAGTATACGATATATTTAAACATATGCCACACAACTGAAACCCAGGAATGCACATATCACACAGACACTAGTAATTCCTCTCTGGACTCTGCCCTGGTGGCAGGACTTCCATTTCTTTTTTCTTTTTTTTTCAATATTTTATTAGTTTCTAAAAAGGCATATAAATAGTTAAATACAATAAAAAAGTGATACAGTGACTAAAAAAGAAATGCAAGAACATGGATGTAACTATGTCATGTACAGTTCCAATGACCAATTTCATAAGAGTGTTACAAAAGAGAAACAATAATCCGAGGAACCATATTAAAAAAAACAGATGTATCACTTGATAAGAATTGATTAGGGAAAAAGAAAAAATAATAAAAAAGAGAAAGAGCAATTAGGACTTCCATTTCTTTGTACTTGAGGCTACGCCGGCCTCAGGGAGCTATGCCACCAGAGTGTAGTGAGCCACCCAGAACTCCCGTGGTAGCACACTGCCCCAGATGTGCACCTTGTACATCCTGTGGCTAGGAGTGGCCAGAGGCTATGAAATTAAATGGGTCGTAGACCACATGTGGTCTTTCACCCGTACCAGCAACCTGTGTGCATCTGTGTATCCATTGGTGTCAGTGTGGCATAGCACGAGACAGGGTGTCCACGTAGTCTGGCATTACCCTACAAAACAGTTGCTGAGGCATTGAGGGAAACCCAACCCTAGACCAATGCTTGTTAACCTTCTGACTTCTGTGGACCCTCAGATAACCATTACTTGAACCTAAAAAACCCCAGTGCATCATTTATGGAATCCCGGGACCCCTGCTGAGTATTTGTTGGAATTCAGGGACCCAGCCCTAAGCATTTTTGATGGTGTGAACCGCAAAACAATGTACAAAAATACAGAACCGTCAATTCATCAAATAGGTACACAAATGAAGAACTCTTTGTTTTAATTCTCAAATAAAAAATAAAAAAACACCTAAATGTACATTTTATTTTGAAGTTTTGAGCTTTTATTAGTTCAATGAGGACCCTTATTGTCCATACTACATTCTGGTTGATGCACTTGCACTGCTCCCACGAATTAATCAGAGGATACTAACCTAATTTTTTACCTACGATTTAAAATTCCTTCACATGTACAGAACATCTTAACATTTTCCATTTTGCTCTTTTCTTTATATACACTTTAATAATCTGTTAAAATTATTACATTTTCTAAGCAGTCACGGTTGACTTCGTGGGCACCGAGGGGTCCCCGGTCCACAGGTTAAGATCCCCTACCCAGACCCCTGCAGAAGGCACCATAAGTTTCTTGATAATGTTTCTAATTTATTCGCTGCACATGTGTTTCATGCATTCTATGTGTTTTTCAGAAAGTAAATACATTCATTAAAGTGACTTAAAGGGGTGGTTTGCAATTCCACCCACCAATGTGTTATTTTGGGGCTGTTAGTCAGGAAAGACTGAGGGGTATATTATCAAGAACAGTGTTAAAAATTATCACCGGTTTAGCGGCAGAAAACTGCCGCTAAAGCAGCGATAATGGGCTTGATAATATGCTCTGGAGAATTCCAATAGAAGCCCATGTTCACACCAGAACATGGGCTTCTATGGGAATTTAGAAGGGCAAATCACCAAGCCCATTATCGCCGCTTTAGCAGCAGTTTTCTGCCGCTAAACCGGCGATAATTTTTAACACTGTTCTTGATAAATTTACAAGGGCTTTATCTCTGCTTTTTTTGGCTTAAAAAGCAAAAAAGCGGAGATAAAAATATCGCCCTATTTACAAGAGGGTGCTAACATGCATAATCGCATGTTAGCACCCTTTTGAACTACGCCTACCTTTGCATCTCTAATGAGATGCAAAGTGGGCGTTCCTGACATACACTACATGTCAGGACATCAATAGCGCGGCTTCGCACTATCAGCAAGCATGCCCTAGCATGTTAGCAGACGTTAGTTTTTGGAGAAAACAGCAGTTTTCTTCAAAAACTAACGTCTGCTAAGTTCTTGACTTAGCCACCTCTAACATAGGGGGTGGATTGTGCTGATACAACCCTGTGGGTCGTATCAGCAAGGTTATCGCCCTTTTGCAGGGAACATCGCTGGAAAAACAGCGATGTTCCCTGCAAAAGGGTGATAACCTCGCTATCGCTGGAATTTTTATCACTCTGGAGTAACGCGTTTTAATTACGCGCTACCCGGGCGATAAAAAGAAGGGATAGCTTGTGATAATCTAATTATTGCTAAGCGCGACCAGCGATAATTATCGCTGGCCGTTGCTAGTATGCCCCTTCATTATTCTCCTTAGAGGATGTGAGCAGCACAGAGTAGCTGCTTGGTTTCTTTAGAAACTGGCAGGTAGGTGTAAGAAGGTGACGTCATCTGGGGACCGACTGGTAAACGCTGTGATCGTATGGAGGCGTTAGAGACCCTCCCAGCCCAGAAAGGCCCTGAGTTTCTTTCGTATGTGAATGGATAGTGTTTTTATCAGTACCGTGTGGCTCTCTCATAAATGCCAACATTTTAGAACAGGAAAATGGGAGATTTTTTAAAATACGAGAGAAGGTATTTCCCTCAATGACTTCTACTGAACCAGAGGCAATATCAGATGGGAGGCAGCGCCAATAAAGCCATTTTTGGCTTAAAAACTCGGGAGTTCCCCGCCTGGATCGGATGTGTTGGCATGTATGCCTTCTTGTACAAAGCATGTCCCATGCGAGTCTGAGGCGTCTCTTATTACGCTCTGTCACTCTCTTGTGCAGTCAGTTCATATGGTTTCACTCATTCCTAAGAAGCCTCTTAGGGACCTCACTGCTTCTTCACTGGTCTCCCAGTCTGTAAGAATCCACCTGTTTTTCCTGAGTTCTACTATGTTGGGTCAGTGCCAAGATCAAGGTACAGGAGTTACAGGCGACCACAAGGCCTCTGTTGCAGAACGGATCAGTCAGGCTCAGTTTGACTGCATGCTCACCTCTGGCTGAGTCAGTGAGAGGACTGTTTTTGCTTTCTTCATCAAGAATTTGTCGAGTTTGCTTCTTACCTCTGTGACAGGCTGCCTGGGAGTAAGTACTTAATTTCTCCAGGGGTTGGGCTTTCCTTAATTTTAGTTCTAGCATTATCCAAGAACTTTGGTTTCCCAAAAATATCCTTTGAAAACATACAGTGGTTGGGCTTTTCCTATTTTTAGTTCTAGCATTAGCCAAGAAGTGTTTGGTTTCCCAAAAATATCCTTTGAAAACATACAGAAAAGACTTTCAGTCAGAAGTCGTCATCCATTGGTGCATTGTGGTGTATTCAGATTTTGCGCCCAACCACCACAGCTTACTCTATAAGGCAAAGCGTCCGCACACTTCAGCCAATTGCTCCCTTTTCTGTGAAAGATGTTAATTTGCCCACGCTCAACGTCATTATCCACACAGAGAATAATAATTTTCAGTGCGAGAGACTGCTATGGTTATACAAAAACATTAATTTCTCCTTTTTTACTTAAAAAAAAAATGTTCTGTGGCCAGGCAACTTCCCAGGGACCACAGCAGGTCATTGCTGCCGCTTGCAGTGGTCCAGATGCTGCGAGCACAATACAGGTAGTATCCTTCTTTTGAAGGGCAGCCTGTGGGTGCTCATGAATCACACACAAGGGCAGCCATATTTGAATGGTTTTTGCAATACTATAATAAAAACACGCAAAGATGCCTTGTCTGTTTGTGTCCATGTGTACTCATGCACAGGTGGCCATCTTTGAATGGGTTTTACTAAAGTACATCACAAATCATTCAAAGATGACTTCTCTTGAATGCCCATTCATGCACAATACACAGACAACAATTTCACAATGTTTTTTGGCAAGGTATATTAAAATCAATAACAAGATGGCCATCTGTGAGTGTTTACCAATGTGTCACCATCATTGAATGTTTCTGTTATGCTTTAGTTAAAACCAGTGAAAGGAAACAAGTAAGTCAATAGCTCAGCAGCCAAAACAAGACCTATTAGGTTTGCCAATGCTAGTTTAATGATTAGTTTAAGAGAATTAAGTGCTGCAGAGAGAGGAAAGCAGTTATTTATTGGTAACCCCATGGGTGTATTTCCTCCCTTCATCCCCTTACTTACATACACTCCTATACATACACACCGGATCATTCTCCGATATAGTAATTTATTATTATTATTATTATTATCACCTGTAATAGTATGACTCAGCAATATTAGTGCAGCCTGGATTCACTAGTCCTCAGGGTTCTTCACTGATACATGTAATCCATAACTGCAATTTCAGTTTTTTAAGCCTCCACTCATGAGTTCGGAATTTTCCCACAATAGTTTACATCAAAGTCCTTATTTGATGAATCATTAGCATAAGAGTTTGTATTCTTTATTATGATCCACCATTCTTGTTCTGCCATTGGCTGCTGACCCTGACATCATGTGCTCCATGTATTGACTGTCCTTCGCTCTAGTGGGAATCCTGCACATTGTGTGCGAGGGATCCTCCTCCTCTGCCAATGTTTTAAAGGTAGGGCAATGAGATAACCTTGTTGGTAACGCACACACCATAGGGAACCAAAATCGCATATGATGCGTTCTAATCTTTCATACTCAAGTCATCAGACCATATTTTAGCACCGGTGCTGCACAGTCAGATTGGAGGACCATACTCTTTGGTTATAATATTGGATAGCATTGTCACGATATCGTTTATAAAAACATTGTTGCATTGGAGTTAATAAAAATAAAATCTGCACCCAATGGGTTGGAATTTTCATAGATATTTAGGATACCATATACACCATGTAGTTTTGAACAGCTCAGAGTTCCCATTGCCCTTCATGGGGCCACATTCAGCCAAAGGCTAATGAATATCTGTGAGATATGAGAGACTCAGGGGCCCCTATTCACGTTCAGGGAGGAAGGAGGGACATCATTTTGTATTGCCCCACTGATAACCAGACTACCACGCACAGCATGGTGATAATCATGTATAGAAAAGGGAAATAGCTCACCTCTTATCTTCACTCTCCTTTACATCCAGACTCATTTACAGTCACTGAAACTGCTGCTTGTATCTTCATCAAGTACCTGTTGTAGGACGTTGGCTCCTTATATGGTGTACTGAAAAAAGGTATACAGTGGAAATAGTACAGGTATTCCCTTACCAGTGGACAGGGGCTTGCTCAAGGTGCTCTTTTAGGGGGTAGTGTGGATGAGCATCATTAGTTGTATCAGAGAGGAGTGACAGACATCTGCAAATACACACAATAGTCTTGTGATCCACAACAATTTATAATAACAAAAAGTTTCTTTATATATGTTTAGGCAGCGGAATCAATAAGATCAGGCAAGTATGTTTTTCAAGAGAATACTTTTGCATTTATAAAGTCAACTGCATTTTTCAGAAGCTGCAATGTTATCCTATGGGTGGAAAAACAAGTACAGCATTCAGGTACAGTACAGCGACTTACGAGACCAATCTCCTGGACTTAAGATGAATATGGGGCAAGGTTCAAGCCAGCACCAACAGCACCAACAGGTCTCCTCGGGCGCACTGAGGCGGCCGGGTGCAGAGGTGCTTTTCAGCATTGGGTGCCCAATATTATCCTAAGAGGGAAAAACATGTACTGCATTCGGGAACTGCACAGTGTAATACAAACCGATCTCCTGGACTTAAAGTGAATATGGGGCAGGATTCAAATCAGCACCAATAGGTCTCCTAAGGCGGCACTGAGGCGGCCGGGTGCAGAGGTGCTTTCCAGCGTCGGGAGCCCAATGTTATCCTATGGGGGAAAACATGTCATGCATTCGGGCACTTCTCAATGACTCACAAACCAATCTCCTGGACTTAAGATGAATATGTGTCAAGGTTCAATGCAGCACCAACAGGTCCCCTCGAGCGGCACTGGGGCGGCTGGGTGCAGAGGTACTTTTCAGCATCAGGTGCCCAATGTTATTCTATGGGGATAGATCTGGTCGAAAAAGAGGCTGCAGGCTTGGAATAGGAAGCCAGTCAGTCTGAACCATAAGGGGGGCACAGGTCTACTGATGCTTGGGGATGTGGGGAAACCTTTGGTCCTCTTCTCAGTGGTCCAGGAGCGATGGGTCCTGAGGTGTATTCAGACATCAGATTTTCATCACCCAGAGCAGTGGCGGTAGAGGGAGCCTGCAAACAGAGCCTGCAGACGATGTCGGGAAGTCCACAGTGGGCAAGTCTATGGTGGGCTTTGTCTCTGGAGGGCTATGGGACCATACTGGCACCGTTCACCCATTTCAGCTCAGACTAGGCAGCATGGTTGCAGTGGTGCTATCCAGTGTCGGTTTTATACAGTCCAGAATCCTCTCAGGTCTCTTTGTTCCATGCGAGTTCCTGAGTTTTGGCAGAAGTGCTGGCAGTCATCCCAGGCTTTTGGAGGCACAGCAGCTTGGAGGATAAGTCAACTTTGATGTAATCGTCAGGAACAGCAGACAGACCGGCAGGGTTGTTGCCAAGTCAGTTGTTTCTTCCACAATTCTTCTTTTTCAGCAGGTTCTGATTCTTTGGTGCCAGGGCACCCTAAATATTGTATTTTGGGGCATTAGGGAAGTGTAGTGTAGTAGCCAATGGGCTACGTACCCTTGAGGTCACTTCGCCCTCTATCTGGCCCCTATCCTGGGGTAGGTGGTCAAAACCCTGTCCCAGAATTCCTGATTCTAATATGGCTAACTTTTGAAAAGTCACCTCCACTTCAGGTAGCCCACTTTAAGGGTGGCACTAGTCTGAGGGTAGACAAGTCCGCTGACTAGATATTTCTCATACCTGTCCAGGTGCCAAATGGCTTTGGAAAAAGGGGGTCAGATTCTTCTCCTATGAGAGAAACCAGATTCACATACCAAAGACGGTAGGCACTTTAAAGCTCCCCTGCCTTGGAATGTTAATCTGCAGGTCAATCCTGTGGAAGAAAGTGAAAACACCCCCTGCCCAAGCAGGCCTTGTTTCTGGCCTCCCGAGAGCAAAGGCCCTTACCCTTGGGGGTTCAGACATTCTTCTCTGGTGATGGGCTGATGAAAGCCAGTCAGTTAGCACCAGGGGCTGGTAGGTTTTCATGGGGCACCTCTAAGGTGGCCTCTTGGTGCAAGAGTTACTAAATCCGACACTGGAATCAGTTTGGGTTTATTATCATGATATGTTTGATACCAAACATCCCTCTTTTCAGTGAGGCCATCGTGTAGCTGGGGAACTCATTTTCACCAGTTTGCAGCTCATTTTAAAACGGCTTCCCTGTTCACTTGTAGTGGCAGTAATTGAATTGACCAGCACAAGGGCATATCTGCTGTGGGGGTGACTTACAAATATTACATGCAATGTTAGGGGACATGGCACACATGGATGTGAGCACACTAGAAATGGTAGAATGCACTCCAAGTTATAGTCCAAAATTCTTGATGCTCAACGGGGTTAAAGAGGTGCAACCGTGATCCGCGCTCCAACCGTGCACGATGCATGTATGTGTCACAAACTGGAGCCTCGTCAGGTCCCCAAACAAGATAAACATCCACATATATGATACAACCAAGATCTTCAACTAATTTATCATATTTTTATTACAAAAGTTCTAAATGCTTAATCTAGACGTTTCATACTTCATCAACTTTTTCATCACAATGTTTTCATAGATGCCGATGACGTGTTTCTTAGCAACACAAGGGGGTTCAATGGGCCCGATTCACAAAACTAACTTAAGACAAAATCCTAAACTTACTACAATTTTGGTATTCACAGAAGGCACTTACTCATTTCGGTATTCACAGAAGTTAAGAGTCCTAACTTTAGGACTCCTAAATGCCTTCTGTGAATACCGAAAGTCTTAAAATTAGAATTTTTCTACTTTAAGGAGTCCTAAAGTTAGGAGTCCTAACTTTACTAATCCTAAACTGAGAAAAATCCTAACTTTAAGATTTTCGGTATTCACAGAAGGCATTTAGGAGTCCAAAAGTTAGGACTCCTAACTTTACTACTCCTAAACTGAGAAAAATTCTAACTTTAAGACTTTCGGTATTCACCGAAGGCATTTGGAAGTCCTAAAGTTAGGACTCCTAACTTCTGTGAGTACCAAAATGAGTAAGTGCCTTCTGTGAATACCAAAATGGTAGTAATTCAGGATTTTGTCTTAAGTTAGTTCTGTGAATTGGGCCCAATATTCCTCATGGCACAGCGTCATACAATGTACCCAATGCATTGAAGGATGAATTCCCTTCCTCAGGGGTAACTACAATACAAGATGGAAAAAAAGACACCCATCAGCGCGACCAATAAAACATAAGCTAAATGAAAATCTGAATGACAGCGTAAAGTCTTAATACCATAATTGCACCTAATACCAGATAGCTTTTTTAACATAAAATGTCTGAAAGTAAAACATTACCCATAATCACTCATTTGTGACCCACATTGACATCGTTTCAGTGGTAAACCACATTTAAACAACCAAAATCGCACGTATGAGCCCCCGTGTGTACGGGACAAAACGCAGTAAAATCCTGTGAAATGAAATACAACCATATCTGCATGCAAAATTAACATGTACCTTCTACGTAACACTTGTGATGACTACCAACAAAATTACATGCTTGCCAAAAATCAACACTAAAATGAGACATTTTTAACCCAATGGGCCCGATTCACAGAACTAACTTAAGACAAAATCCCAAACTTACTAACATTTTGGTATTCACAGAAGGCACTTACTCATTTCGGTATTCACAGAAGTTAGGAGTCCTAACTTTAGGACTTCTAAATGCCTTCGGTGAATACCGAAAGTCTTAAATTTAGAATTTTTCTCAGTTTAGGAGCCCTAAAGTTAGGAGTCCTAACTTTACTTCTCCTAAACTGAGAAACATCCTAACTTTAAGACTTTTGGTATTCACAGAAGGCATTAAGGAGTCCTAAAGTTAGGACTACTAACTTCTGTGAATACCAAAATGAGTAAGTGCCTTCTGTGAATACCAAAATGAGTAAGCGCCTTCTGTGAATACCAAAATGGTAGTAAGTTTAGGATTTTGTCTTAAGTTAGTTCTGTGAATCGGGCCCAATGTGCCCACAAAATTCTCCTGCGGCTCATGAAGAAACCTGTACATCAATTCCATAATTTTATGGACTGTGGCCGATGGTTTAAGCCACCATGTTTCATACCGCCCATAAATCGACCGCTAGAAAGATGCCCCGCTCATGGATATTTTCAAATAGAACTAGGTGCACACCCAGGTTCTTAAATCCCCTGTGCAATTAGTTGCCATCACGTGCCCCAGCCAGCCCGTTCTCGACAGAAAAAATAAACAAAAGACTTAAATTATGCAGTGCGCGCCATGCTGTAAACAGTGAAAACCTCCTCCAGTGCAGCTCATACTAACACATGCTTCAACAAACCATACACACAATGACAGAACATAATAACCATACATGAGATGAAACTCCTCACGAGAACTGCATCAAACGTGAATGTGGGCTCGAAAATGAATCTGAATTACCAGCAAAACAAGAATGCATGCTGACACGTAATCATGAAAAATACCCTACATCAGTTATTGACACAGCACATGCAGTGATGCTCAAAATTAAAATTCAAATGCTAGAAATATTCCTGCTGCTGTTCTCAGAACAACAATTCATGAAGGAACATGAGTTGGGTACAATGTAAAGACGCTGTGCCATGAGGAATATTGATCCCCCATGTGCTGCTAAGAAAAGCCTTAATTGGCATCCATGAAAATATTAGGATGAAAACATTGATGAATAATAAAACATTTGGATTAAACGTGGAGAAACTTTGGAATAAAAATGAAAATATGAAAGATTGGTTGAAGTTTTGGATTCATTATATATGTGGCTGTACATCTTGTTTGGGGATTTGACAAGGCCCCAGTTCATGACAGTCACAGGGATGTGTGGCAGTATGCATGAGCTTGGGGAGGGGTCCTTTAATGTGGCACAATTCGTGCTGCAGCCCTTGGGGACCCTCTTTAGTGCTTCAGGCCCTAGGTGAATACCATTTACAAG
Organism: Lissotriton helveticus; assembly: GCF_964261635.1. NCBI lineage: Eukaryota > Metazoa > Chordata > Amphibia > Caudata > Salamandridae > Lissotriton > Lissotriton helveticus. The sequence continues at coordinate 61,017,897 of NC_136064.1, forward strand.
GGACTTACAGAGGGTGCTAAAGGTATTGCCAATTTGGGAAAACATTTGCACAGTTTTGGGGAAGAGATCTGGCACTGGAGACCTGCTTGGCAGGTACCCAGTGCACTCCCAATCAAAATCACATCAAACACCAGGCAAAAAGTAGGGGTTCATCATGTCAAAAGGGCCCTTTCCTACAAAGCCCCCTCCCAAATGGAAGGGGTTGAAACTAACCTTTCCCAAGAGAGTCTTCATCGTCTAAGTGGAAGAACTGGGAAAGGCCATCTGCATTGGCATGGTCATTACCAGGTCGATGTTACACTGTAAAGTCCATACTCTGTAGGGAGATGGACCATATGAACAATGTTGGGTTTTCACCTTTCATTTGCATCAGCCATCTTAGAGGCCTGTGGTCAGTTTGAATAAAGAGAGAGCCAAACAAGTATGGCATCAGGTTCTTCAGGTACAAGACCTTTCAGTGGCACTCCAACCCTACTCTCTGGGGAGTAACCGCCTGCTAAAGAAAGCAACAGTTTGGTCTTGGCCATCATCATGTATTTGGGATAGGACCACTCCTATCCCAATTTCCTTTCTGCACTAGAACTGCTTTGAATAATCTGAAGCTTTTAGAATGGGCGCTGAGCAATTAGCTTCCTGCAGGGTGTCAAAAACCTTTTGACTGCTCACTGTCCAGTTCACTATCTTCGGCATTTTCATAGAGGTCAATCCTGTGAGGGGGTGCAACGGGCCCATTCACCTTCACAAACCTCTGGTTGTACCCATGCACGCCAAGGAATACCCTGATTTGAGGCTGGGTGATTGGAGCTCCCAGTCCACAATTGTCTGGATCTTGGGTTGTAAGGGTTGAACTTGGCCTCCAACTACTAGGTGACCCAAGTATACAACATATCTCACCCTTGCTTGCCTTGAAAGTGGGGCCACATTTCTCAGAACTCAAGGACCTTACCAAGGGGGATCAAGTGATCCTGCCAAGTGGAGCTACAGACAGCAATATCATAGAGATATAATGCACTAAAAGACTCCAGGCCAGCAAGGACTCGGTTCACCATCCTTTGGAAGGTGGTAGTGGCATTCTTTAGTCCAAAGGGAATAACAGTGAACTGATAATGCCCATCCTGGGTTGAGAGTGAAGATTTCTCCTTTTTTCCTGAGGTCAGGCCAATCTGCCTGACGTCAAATCAAAAGTACTGAGAAATTTGGCTGCCCCTAATCGGTCAATCAATTCATCAGCCGTAGGAATTGGGTGTGCATCTGTCTTGGTTACTGCATTAAGACCTCTAAAGTCTACACAAAACCTCAGCACCGTTTACCACCCTTGATATGAGGTTTTGATACTAAGATAACTAAATTGGCCGAGGGGCTCTTCGATGGTTCAATGGCTCTCAATACCTGCATCTTGATTACATCAGCTTTGATGCTCTCTTTGACGTGATCAGACTGCCGGTAGACTTTATTTTTGACAGGTAGGCTTTCCCCAGTGTTCACAGCATGTATGCAGCAGCTTGTCTGACCTGGTTCATCTGTGCCTGCCTCCGCCGCTGCTGCCCCTGCAGCCCCTCCCCCCGGACAGCCCCCGCCCCCGCCTCCCAGCCTCTCGCTCCTCCCCTACTTAGTGGCAGCCGAAGGCACGCCAAAGGCAAGCCTGTGTGCGCCCGTCCGCGGCCAGCACCAGGAACCCTGTTTCTACGACCTCCTGCTGACCTCATCGCACTCAACCCCAGAAGAAACAACAACTGACAGTAGGCTACACAGAACACCACCCACGGCCAGTTCTCCTGCCGTCATTGCTGACAATCCTTCACCATTGACAGTCCCCCCATGGGCTCCGAACCCCCGTCGGACGCTCGGTCACCAAAGCCCTGACGTGCATCCTCCTCAACGTAAGCTCCCTACACAGACATGCCGTAGAGATCATGAACCTACTCGACAAACTCTCGCCAGACGTCGCATTTTTCACGGAAACATGGACCAACGCCACCTCTGCCCCCAACATCTCCACAGCCATCCCCGATGGATACAAAATGCAGAGAAAGGACCGCTCCCACCACCCAGGACGAGGACTCACCATTGTGCACAAGAGTTCCCTCCGACTCTCCACCTCCAGCAGGAGCAACCTCCTCTCCGACACAGAGCACCTCCACTTCCAGATCTAGACCAGACCCAGAACCATGCTGTGTGGGACCCTCACCTACAGACCCCAGGGCGCGAGGCCTCTGTTGCCACCACCATTTCCGAACCCGTCACCCCCCAAAGCCATCACCTCCACGGTCTATGTTCTCATCATAGAGCTGAACTTCCACTTCGACAACGGCAGCGACCCCGATTCCACCACTCTCCTGGACAACATCGCCAACCTCGGACTTAAGCAGCTCATCACCACCCCCACACACAGAGCCAGGCACATCCTCGACCCCATCTTCGCAGTAGGGACAAACTTCCACTTCAGCCACATCACCCAGCCCCTCTGGATAGATCAACACTGTGTACACTTCACTTCCAACCCCACACCCAAGCCCGCCCCACGCCTGCCATGAAGGAACTGGAGCAAGGTCACAGATGAACACCTCAACACCACCCTCCTCCATGACTCCCCCTCCTCCATGACCAACGCCAACTCAGCTGCCCAAAAACGACACCGCTGGAGCACCAGCTGCGCAGACAAGCTCGCACCCCATCAGACAACACCACATGAAGGCCACCTGGTTCACCACCGACCTCCAAGAAGCCAGGCATGCGGCAGATGCCTCGAGAAACTCTGGAGGAACAGGAAAACCACAGAAGATCAGAACATCTACAGGAACGCCATGACTGAATACCATCAGCGCATAAGAGACACCTTAATCAAGAACAAAATCCACACCAACGTCAGTAACGCAAAAGACCTCTTCAACGTCATACAGCAGTTCACCAAACCCCTCCAGCGAAGCCACAGACATCACACCATCCCAGGACATCTGGAACAAGCTTAGCGCCTACTTCCACCGGAAAATCAAGGTCCTCTATGGCAACTTCAGAGAACAGACCCCAGACACCTCCCTCCTCCCCACCAACGACAACAAGCCCACCTTCAACTCCTGGAAACCGGCCACTATCAAAGACACCACCACGATCAAGAAGAACACCTACTCAGGAGCGGACCCCTACCCGCCGCACATCTACCACAGAGCTGCTGCCGCCATAGCGCCCGGTCTATGCCTGACAATTAATGCCTTATCGAATCTGGCATGTTCCCCGACAACTGGAAGCAGGTAGAGGTCAGGCCCCTCTTCAAGATCCCTCAGCTGGGGGCGTGGCTGAGATGGCGGCTCGTTAAGACGTGTCCCGAGGAGGCTCCCCGTTCCCGATGCCCCGACCGGGCTTACAAACGACCTACTCACCACTAAGCCCCGCTATTGAAGGCCGAAGGCAAGCGGGACATCAGCTAGGCAGCCAAGGCCCCCAGCGAGACTCGGGGGCGGAGAAGCGAGCTGCGGAACTAAAGCGCTGGCCGAGGTGGACCGGAGGCGCGAAAACCGCAACCCAGCTCCGGCAAGGAAAGGAGCATACGGGCCTCGCGCGGCACCCCAGAGACTGTGTTGCTGCACCGGAGGCTTCCACACCGGGCGCAACAGTCCCGGAGCGGCGCCTGCCTGGATTTGACTGCGGGCCCCGAGGGGGCGGCCCGCGACACAAGGCGCCTACAGGGCCGGCACCAGGATTCACGCAAGGCCCCGGCTTGGTCCTAATCGCCGGAGGTGCGGCGACCACGGGCTGCTCTGCCAGGTGAGAGGGGCGGTGCGGCGGATCAGAGGGCGCAGCTCTAGGGAGCGGACTCACATGCCCCCAGCGCCCAACGACACTGAGAGACTCTGCAAGGGCCCAAGATAGCGCTGCCTCAGTTAAAACGATGGTGCCACGAGGCCTAGCACAACGAGGCCGCAACTGAGAGCAGTGGAGCCACCTGCAAAGGGGCGAGAGAGAGGCAACCCCAGGGCAGACAGGAGAGATCAGGGGGTGTTAAGCGAGCCTTGAGGGGAGTCCTGGGCCCCTGACCGTGACGAAGCGAGTGGCCCCAACACCGCAGGCGCTGACCGTGCACCTCCATTGCCCACCAGGTCCTCGAACCGGGAGAAGAGGACGAAGAGAGCCGCCGAAACCACAGTGAACAAATGAGGGCTTGGGGGGTAGTGCTCGGGACCCCACGGACGGAGTGACGCGCCGGGGGGCTGACCTGGAAAGGTCTCGGCGACCTGTCGACGGAACACGAGGTGCGGAGAGACCATGTCACTGGGGTAGCAGCTCGGGGGACATAACACGGGCCTCCGGTGTTGGGTAGAGACCAGGGGCCGTATCGAAGAGACGTGGCCTCCGGGGCACGGCGGAGCGGACCACTGCAGGGCGCCATGAGACAGCACGTGCCGAGATCCTGGGCCTAGCGGTACACGACCCTCACGAAGTCGCAACACCACCCCGATGCACAGCACCCCCTTCCCCGATTGCGCATCCGTCACGGACTGACTAAGGTCCCGCCAAGGAAAGCGACTCGACTGGGGGACTCCCGGACCAGCAGAGGGGAGAAGGATGGCGTCCTCCAAAGGCAAAGGGAACCGCACCATATCTGAGATGCTGACCAAAGGGACTTCTAAGACCGACAAAAGCCCTGACAAACCAGCTCAAGCGCCCCCTCCTAAAGGCAAAGATCACGCAGAAGGGGAGGCCCCGGCGACCAAAGCGTTCATAGAAGCCCTCTTCACCTCTCTTAAGAAAGACATCCAAACCTTCCGGCAAGAAATGGCAGGGGACTATAAAGAACTCCGACGGGAAGTTAGCCGACCTTGGGGAGAGGGTGGCCGCGAACGAGCTCACGGGACAGGCGAGAAGCGAAGAGATAGAGCTCTTGCGGCAGGAAATCATTAGGCTTAACGAGCAACAAACAGACCTCCAATCTCACACAGAAGACCTAGAAAACCGCTCAAGGCGCAACAACATTCGGGTCCGAAATGTGCCATCCAAAGCAGAGGGGGACGATATGGCGGGATACTTACAAACCCTATTCCGAACGGTGCTCGACAAAGTAGAAGACTTTGAGATCCGTATTGATAGAGCCCACAGGGTGGGCCCAGCTCGCCGAGCTCAAGGTCCCCCGCCGGACATCCTGGCTTTCCTACCCGACTACCCTCTTAAGGAACTCATACTGAAGGCGGCACGTCTCAAACAGCCTCTTCGCTTCCAAGGCCACGCAGTGGAACTATTCCAGGATCTATCGGCGATCACCCTACAAAAGCGGAGATCATTCAAGATAGCCACCACCTTTCTTCGCAATGAAGGGATCCCATACTCCTGGGGGCACCCGTTTCGACTGATCTTCAAGTGGAACGGGGCTCTTCACCTGTTGCGATCCTTACGAGACACTTGCACCCTGCTGGGCATTCAACATGAGGAGGACCAACCGGACGACAACGGGGGAGGGCGGTCATCCGGGGCTTCATCCAGATCCCCACAGGCGACTGGCAATGGCTGGCAAAAGGTGAGACGAGGACGGCCCCCTAAGAAAAGCCTCAAGCCAAATCCAGAGACAATGGCACAAGAACAGGCCGCAGCGATTCAGGAGGTCTCCATGGACACTGGCGCCGAATCCTGAGAGACTGCAGCGATGGTCGTAATCAGCTAAGTTATGGCGACACGGTTGGGGGGCGGGACGGGGGGTCTTGAGCTGCCACTGCCACATAACCCACATGTTTACTCATCCACTACAGGCCTACTAGACAGACAGTATAAAGGCCTGGGACAATGTTTACCAGTTGGAGTTCTATGTTTGGACTGGGGGGGGTAGGGGAGGGAGGGGAGGGCGCTGGATGGGGGGGGGGTTCAAGGGGTGAGTCCAGATGTGTTCCAATAGCCCAGACAGCGAGATCAGAAGGGGCGAGTGATTTTCCACTAGAACCTTGGAAGAGAATGAGTGGTTATAAGCCTCCTCATGGCTGAAGAGTCTATCCAGATTCTCACCCTCAATGTTAAAGGGCTAAACAACCCAATCAAGAGGAGAGCGGTGCTCTCATACCTAGAACACTCTGGAGCGGCAGTGTGCCTCCTACAGGAGACACATCTATTAGCTAAGGATTGGCACCGCATGAAGTCCAGGGCGTTTCCGACCCAGCTCTACTCCTCCACCACAGAGAAAAAGGCAGGAGTGGCCTTACTCTTTGCTAAACATTTCAAAGGCCGGGTGGGGGACAAAGTAGCGGAAATTAAGGGCAGGCTCCTAGCACACACGATCGTCATTGGGAACTTGTCATTCACAGTGGGGTCCATCTATGCCCCTAACACAAAGCAGGAGGTGTATCTTACAGGGGCACTCTCCGAAGTTCTGAGCTCTAGTTCGAGGCACATACTGATTGGCGGGGACATAAATTTGGTCATGGATAATGAAAGAGATCGGTCAGGTCGTAGGTTTGGCGATTCTGGGGCTATCTCCATTGAGGGGAAATGTTGGCTCACTGACCGGGGGTTCCTGGATACCTGGAGGGAAACTCACCACACAGCCCCGGGGTACACCTTCTACTCTCATGTACACCATACATATGCCAGAATTGACCATTTCCTCACCACCGTTGACTTCGCCCCGATGGTGCGAGATGTGGAGGTCGCCCCAGCGGCCTTATCTGACCATGATGCAGTAGTAATGCACCTACGGGTTCCACAACAACGTACACACAAGGGTGGTTGGCTTCTCCGGGAAACTCTGCTCTCCCGCAAAGGGGTCACACAACAGATAGGCCAGAGTATCACAGACTACTTAAGCCAAAATGACACAGGAGAGGTGTCAATGACAGCGGTCTCGGGGGCGCTCAAGGCGGTTATTAGAGGAGAGCTGATCGCAATTTCAGCTGCAGACAATAGGGAGAGGAAGGAGCGCCGCCAGGAGCTGACGGCACAAGTGCTAGAACTGGAACAGGCGCACAGCCGAACGGTGGCACCTAGACTCTGGCGCAAGCTGAAAGCATTGAACAAAAAAGGGGGGACCAAGGAGCTATAAAGGTCCAGTGTCCATGCTCCTAATATAAGTCTATTAATCAACAGGAGGACAAAGTTCCTAGATCAGGGTGCAAAAGTCACCCATGGATCAAGGTGCAAATAGTCACCGGCAAGGGTGCAAAAGTCATCCATGTGTCAAGGTGCAAAAAGTCACCAACAGGGGTGCAAAAGTCACCCATGTATCAGGGTGCTGACAGTCACCCATTTTTTTAAAACAAAGAAAAGAGGTAGATTAAAGTAATCCTAGGTGTAAAAAAGTCCTAATGTGAGGGGAAATAATTCTACATCCTCTGTTGCCCTCACACACCCCGGGGGGTGTCATGCTTCATCATCGGGCGTTTGCTCCTCGTAGGGCCGGCGCTGCAATTCCCTACGGGTCCCCCGAAGGGTCACTTTGTCGGAGATCTTTTTTTGGATTGCCGGATGATGCATGCGGGTGTGTGGGGATTGGGTAAAAGGAGGGTAAATCAATTTATGTGCACGTGATACTTATAAAAAATGACTGACCCAAAAGGGCCCATTCGGCCTAGGTATCAAAAGTCAAGGCCAACATGTTTCGCGCCTCTGTTGCCCGGAGGTCATTGGCGCTTCTTCAGGACCACAGTAATAAAAAAACAGTGTAGTGTACGTGCTATATTAAGTAAAGATTAAAATGAGAACCCTCTTAACTCAGCCAGGGCGGGTCTGTATACCCTCAGAGTGGTTACAGCTGCTACATGGAAGCCGCTCCTGGGTAACACCTAGGAAAAGGAAAAACAAAGTAAACCACAAGTGCGCATCGATGACATCTTAAGCTTCACAGAATGTCATTTTTATGCACACATCCTTCCAAACAGAAAATATAAGCAGACACACGGGACCAGTCCGAAAAGGGGCGGGGGTCGCTGTTCAAAAAAGCCATAGGCTAGATTGATATTTTAAGTGGTAAAGTACAGCACCTAGACTAAGCTGAAAGCAGCCAGGGCACAGCTGGCGAGCCTAGATCTGGATCGGGCGGAATACGCTGCACTGCGCCTCAAACATACATACTACGTGGGGGGGACAGGAAGGGCCGTTTACTCACCAATAAGCTCAAAGCGAAAATCGTCTGAGCTAAAATCCCACTCATATGCGAGGAAGGGGGCCGAGAGCTTCGGGAAGACGACCATATAGCGGAGGCATTTAAGGCATTCTATGCCACACTCTGCACAGCTGATCCCGCCTCGTATGCTGAGACGGGAAAAGCATACCTAGATGGAGCTAACGTGACAGCCCTCAATTAGGCTAACGCCCAGGCGTTGGACGCTCCCATACGACTAGATGAAGTGATCTCCGCTATTGCACGCCTCAAACCGCTCAAGGCGCCAGGCCCAGATGGATTCTCTGCGGGCTTCTATAAGTCCTTCTGCCCTCTTCTAGCCCCGGTACTAACGAAACTGTTCAATTCCTTTCAGGGGCCTGGATCGATCCCTCCAGAGATGCTAGAGGCCGACATTATCGTTCTACCAAAACCAGGCAAGGACAAGACCTACTGCGCGGCTTACCGGCCAATCTCCCTCCTCAATATAGACTTAAAACTCTTCACTGGGATCCTGGCAGCGCGTCTAGGCCCATGCCTCCCCGGCATAATAGAGCCAGATCAGGCGGGCTTTATTCCCCACATGCCAAAGCGCAGACAACACCAAGCGCCTCTTACACGTAATCGATAAAGCATATTACAACACCACAGACGCGGCCCTTCTCTCGGTCGACGCTGAAAAAGCGTTTGACCGGGTTGACTGGATACATCTAGACCGGACGTTAGCGAAATTCGGAACTGGCGAAAGGTTCAGGGCGTGGGTGGCAAGCTGCTACACATCCCCTCAGGCAACGGTTAAAGTGAACGGAACGAGCTCCAAACCGTTCGCCATACGCCGCGGCATGAGGCAGGGCTGCCCGCTCTCGCCCCTGCTGTTCGCCCTCTATATAGAACCTTTCGTTCACCGTGTGAGGGACAACCGGGCCATCACGGGCATTAAATTTGGGGGCGAGGAACACACGATAAGCCTGTTCGCGGATGACATCCTGGTCGCCGTGGATAATCCTAGGGTCTCGATACCAGCGTTCTTGGAGGAGATGGAACGATTTGGGGAGGTGTCGGGCTTTAAGATGAATACTAGCAAATCGGTCATTCTGCCCCTGGGGTGCAACACCCACCAGGTCAACAGGGGCTCATTAAATCTGAGAGGGCTGTCCACACAAACCGCACTCCCATATTTGGGGATTGAACTTACGCCAAACACGGCTCAAACGGTGGAGCTGAATTACACTAAACTGCTCACACGCATCCAGGAGGATATTCGGCAATGGAAACAACAACCGATCTCGTGGCTGGGCCGGGTAGCTGCGGTCAAAATGTCCCTGCTGCCGAAGGTGTTGCACTTGTTTCAAACCATTCCAATCACCCCTCCGATAGGCATGATCAAGAAGCTGCAGGACGCGATACAGCAGTACGTATGGGCTGGCAAGCGCCCTAGGATGCGACGTGACCTGCTCACGTGCGTCCCCGCGGAGGGGGGGCTGGGAGTCCCAGACTTACTGCGGTACTTTCAGGCCGCACAGATGTGATATCTGTTGGAGTGGTCCAGGCCGATGTCGGAGAAGCGCTGGCTATTCCAGGACAGGGCCATGGCCGGGATGCCGCTTTGGAAGATTCCGTTCTTGGCGCGAACAGATAGACCAGCATACATAAAAAAAATCACCCATCACCAGGACGCTTCTACACGTTTGGGATGCGGTAGCGGTACCTAAAGACCTCACGTCCTTTCCCTCACCAATGTCGCCACTATTTGAGAATCCGGCGTTCCCACCGGGAATGGTCCATGGCTCCTTCCCGCAATGGAAACAAACCGAGTGCAAGTCAGTAGGTCACCTATTTGACACACAAGGCTTTATGACACAGAAAGTTATACAAGATGGGTACTCCATCAATAAACTGCAAAACTTTCAATATTTCCAACTGCGGCACTGGCTCACCAGTACGGACGTCATACCACACACAAGCCGCTCTCTTAAACCATACAAGAAATGGCTTCTTGCCAAAACCTCGGATAAACGGGCGATTACTGAACTGTACAGGATGTTAACTCCCCCCAGCCAACAGCTAAATCCGCGGGACAGCAGCAATGGGAGCGGGAGCTGGGCCGCACGCTCTCACACAAGGAATGGCAGGACGTCTACTACCGGGCACATCACACGGCCCGTAATGTAGCCAGTCGGGAGGCGGCAGTTAAAGTAGCATATTACTGGCACTTGACACCGGAGCGGCTACACAAAAGCAATCCTCGCCGAGATCCCATGTGCTGGAGGGGCTGCGGACACGTAGGGACCATGATCCATCTGCTCTGGGAATGCCCGATGGTACTGGAGTACTGGGAGGAGGTCCTTGGGGATGTAGACAACTGTTTCGAAACTGAGATTCCCCGTTCCCCCTCATACGCGATCCTAGGCCTACCCAACAAGCTCACCTTTCCACTCAAATCCATTCGGGGACGCCTAATGGGGCTGGCAATAGGAGCAGCGACGCAACATATTCTCTCACTCTGGGGTACCCCAAGGAAACCCACACACACAGGTGGCTCCACAGACTATGGTATATACTGGGAATGGAACGGATACAGGCGTCCCTAACACAGACCTCCGACATATTTCGGGAAACATGGGCACCCTTAATCTCCTTGCTGTCACAAGAATTCCACGAGCTCACTTGCCCATAGTATCTCACAGTCCTTAGACTAGTTGCTGAATTCCATAAGCCACTGGAAGATGGGACATGAAAGGTCAACAGAAGATACACTCATATGCCACACACCTACACAGCAGAACACACCGGACAAAAAGGGGAGGGTGGGAGTGGGTTCGTTTCGGGGGCAGTGTGGTTGGGGTTAGGGAGGGCCTAGTTGGGAGGAGGGGTATGGGGGTTTTGGAAGACAGTTGATTACTAGGCGGGACTCGTGCCCTCTTGCACAGACTCATGACACCTCGCTCCAAAGAACAGCCTCCTGATGCCTATCACGGACTTTGGGGTGACAGACACACTAGGGGCTATGTCTATCTGATTGCTGTAATGTTGTATTTGAATGCAAATGAAAATAAAAATGAATTTGATCTAAAAATTAAAAAAATAAAAGATCCCTCAGCTGACCCAACGGACCTGAAAAACACCCGGCCCATCTTTCTCCTACCCTTCGGAGCCAAAGTCACCGAGAGATTCGTCAACACCCAGCTAACCACTTTCATCGAAGAGAACACGATCCTCGACTCCTCCCCATCCGGATTCCGCAGCAACCACAGGATCGAGACCGCCCTCCTCGCTGCCACCGACGACGTCCACATGCTACTTGACCAGGGCCACACCGCGGCCTACTAGACCTCTATGCAGCCTTCGACACCATATTCGACCGCACTCCCACCGCCAGACTCCACGAAGCCGGCATACAGGATGCTGCCCTCGACTGAATTTGTTCATTCCTCACTGGCAGACCCAAAGGACCAGACTCCCACCCTTCCTCTCCTAACCCACAGAGATCAACTACGGAGTACCCAAGGATCCTCGCTCAGCCCCACTCTCTTCAACATCAACATGGCCCCTCTCGCCTCCATCGTTAGACAACATGGGCTCAGCATAGTATCCTACGCCGACGACACCCAGCATATCTTCTCCCTCATGAAGACACCAGACTCAGCTTCCAGGAATGAATGAAAGACTTCAGAGCCTGGATGGACCACAGCTGCCTTAAGCTCAACTCAGAGAAAACAGAGCTCCTCGTCCTTGGACCCGCCTCCACCTCCTGAGACAACACCTGCTGGCCTTCTGCCCTCAGAAACCATTCCACTACATCAGACCACACCCGAAACCATGGCATCATTCTAAACTCATCCCTCACCATGACCCGCCACATCAACGCCATCTATTCCACCTGCTTCAACTCCCTCTCCATCCTACACAAGACCTTCAAGTGGATCCCCCTGAATGTAGAAAGACTGTCACCCATATACTCATAATTTAATTTAATTGTGGGTTTCTAAAGCGCTAGAATCGACTCCCGAAGGAGTATCTCTGCGCTGTAGACCGCTGGGGAACCCGTCCTGGCTTTCCCTGTGAGATGGTCCCTACTGGGTATCTCCAAGGTGAAACCAGGCATCCCCGGCGTATGTGGGGGGCCGTTGTGGAGATGAGGCAAGCTAATGCCGAGAGTTGCCGAGTGTGATCCCTGGTTAGAGTAGGCACCGAGGCGAGAATTCTCGAGTCCGCTGACCCTGGTCCACGACCCTGCCGCGTCGGGAATAGAACCCTGGTCCCGGGCCGTCCTCTGCTTCCGGGTCTGCCGCCTCTAACCAGTGAGCCACACCACTCGACAATAACCAGCAAACTAGACTACGGGAACGCCCTCTACACCGGAATGAACAACATCCTACTACACAGGATCCAAACCATTCAGAACTCCGCAGCCAGACTCATCCTCAGAACCACACATGATGAGCACATGTCCCAGCACCTACGAGACCTCCACTGGCTCCCCATTGAGAAGAGAGTTACCTTCAAACTACTCACCCACACCTACAAATCCCTCCACAATATCGGACCCAAAACCTCAATGAAAGAGTCTCCTTCCACGGACCCAAAAGGAACCTCCGCTCCGCTGACCTTGCCTTGGCAGTGACCCGGCACATCCGCAGAACCAGAGCAGGTGAAAGAGCCTACTCCTACATCACAGCAAAAAGCTGGAACGAGCTCCCACTCAACACCAGACACTCCCCCACTCTGCACAACTTCAGGAAGAGCCTCAAGACCTGGCTCTTCAACAAATCCTGAGCTGCATTCCCTCCTCCCACAGCGCCTTGAGACCCTCACGGGTGAGTAGCGTGCTTTATAATCCCCGGATTGATTGATTGATTGACAGGAGCTCAGCATACTATTTCAGGACTTGCCTGCAGTCAGCCTGCTGTTGAGTAGAGAGGGTGTCGTAAAAGACAACTCCTTCCACTGACCCATCTTTAGGGTTTTGAGAGAGGAGGTCAGGGAGAGGTTAACTCCCTTCCTCCTGATCCTCATTAATGACAATTAGCAAGGTCGCATAAGCCTTGTCATGATAGGGTTTAAGGCGGTTCACATGGATGACTCTTTTTGGGTTCGTGCAGATGCCAAGGTCCACTAGATAGGAGACCTCCCCTTCATTTCTAGGACAGGGTTGGGCCCACTCCATTTGTCCTGGAGGGTCGAGGCAGCCAAAGGCTCCACAACCCACACCTTCTGCACAGGTTGGCACTACACTAATACAACCTTTTGGTCATACCAGAGCTTCTGGAGCTTTTGGATGGCCTCAAGGATTTTAGACACTTTTTCCATGTACTCAGCCATCCTTGAATGTTAGTCCACTATTTCTTCCTTAGGCTCTTTGAGAGGTCTCTCCCAGCTTTCCTTCACTAGACTCAATGGTCTCCTTACAGGATGACCAAAGAGAAGTTCAAAGGAGGAAAACCCTGCTGCCTTCTCTGCTACATTTCTGTAGGCGAAAAGTAGACCTGGCAGTAAGACATCCCATAACCTCATTCGGAGATTTTCAGGCAGTCCACTAATCATACCTTTCGTGGTTTTGTTGAATCTCAAAACTAAAGCATTTGTTTGTGGGTGACATGGGGTGGTAAACTTATATGTCACCCCACATTCATTCCACATGAGTTTTAGGTATCCAGACATGAAGTTCGAAACTCTGTCTGACACTACCTCCTTAGGGAAACCCACTCTGGTAAAGATACCCATGAGGGCCCAAGCCACTGCAGGATCAGTAGTAGTTATAAGGGCTTTTGCTTCTGGGGATCTGGTGATTTGAACCACCACCACCAGAATAAATCTGTTCCCTGATGCAGTCGGAGGGTTTAGGGGACCTACAATGTCAACCCCTACCCTTTGAAAGGGAACCCCCAACCACTAGGAGTGAAATTAAGGGGCTTTTTGGTGGCTCTCTGCTTTGCCAGTGGTTTGGGAGATAACAGAAGTGGGTAACTAACCTACTCTACGTTTTGGCCTGGCCAAGATGCCCAGCTTAGGGGAGGTCATGAGCCAAAGTAAGTAAGAACTCTATATGCATCTGAGGCACTACCACTCTCCTAGTGGCACTAGGTTTGGGGTCTCTGGCCTAGGTGTAAAGGAGTCCCTCCTCCCAATACCACTGGCATCTCCTGTTTCCTGATCAGCTGCTTGCTGTCCCACGCTTTCAAGAGTGGGACAAGTCCTCTGCCCCTCACACAGCTCTTCCCTAGAGGGTCCCCCTGAACCCAGGAGCTTGGCCGTGTAATGCCCAAGTTCCAGGAGTTCAGTTAGGCTGACAGGTCTTCTCCTTGAGGAGAGGGGACCTAAGCTTGTGGCTGATTTGAAGCTGGTTTCCCAGTATACCTGCCTTTTTAGGTCGAGCTGGTGTAAGCAGAGCGAAGCACTGTGTCCAGCGAAGCATCTTTTGTTACTCACTTCCTGGGAATGTGAGACAGGGGATGGGCACGCGCAGGCAAATCTCCTATGTGAGCATGCACGTTCTCCCACACGCTGTGCACATCTCCTGTCCTACATTGCCAGGAAGTGGATAACACATACACACAGACACACACACACGCGCACACACACACAGACAGACACACACACAGACAGACACACGCACACACAGACACACTCGCAGACACACAGACACACGCGCGCACACACGTGCGCACACATTCCCCCCCACTCACCCCCACTCACCGGGCTCTTTCCGCGTGTCCTTCTCTCCCTCGGCAGCCAGCGGGTCAGTCTCGGCATGGGAGCCCCGCAGTGCTATCCGCTGGTCTTCACCCGGGCCCCCTCCTGGGACCCGGGACTTCAGCTGCCACACTTCGCTTTGGCGCCGGGGCTCCCTCTTCATAACAAATAGCGCGCATGCGTGGGCAGCCCCCACCCTCTCAGTCACAACCCGGTTACTGAGCTGCTTTCTGTTTTGCTGTCTTCCGTTTTCGCTGCGTTCGCTGCTGAACCAGTGTGCTTTGTGATGCGGCTCATATAAGATAGGGGTGGACGTGCGCCAAACAGATGACGCGCGGATGTCACAACAGGCTTGTGATACCCGTGTTTAATGAGTATACTGTTTATCAATGATGTTGCAAAAACAACTCAAAACAATTTCAAATGTTGTCGTTTGGAACTGACGCTGGTAATGTGTCATCCATATCCTAGTGTGAGGGAGTAAATAGCAATCCATCCCATTGACGAGTAGTATGGTATTTTCTCAACCCTCTGGCTTCTCCTTATGTAATGCGGTGCTTCCGGCTGCTGCCGGTTGTGTGCGGCCCTCTGCCTTGTGTGCGGCGCTCTGCTGGTTGTGTGCTGCCCTCTGCCTTGTGTGCGGCCCTCTGCCGGTTGTGTGCGGCCTTCTGCCGGTTGTGTGCGGCCTTCTGTCACTCTAAGTGAAGAGGGTAAGTTCGCCTTGCTTTTTTTTTTATTTTAACTTAAATTTATTCTTAATTTCGCTATAAGGTGAAATTTGTTCGTCCTCCACCATATCGCCCAGCCAATAGACGCCCTGCCTTTGCCAGCGATACGTAGTATAGTCTTGAAAGATACTAGAGAACACTCGGGTGGCTTTAAAAGGCGTATACAGATTCATATTTGGAATAGCTGGTTTCTTCCTAATTATCCGCCAAATAGTACATGCAGCGATCATAACTTTGAAGCGGGTTCTCTTATAATAGCTGGGCTCCAGGACCTCGAGCAGAATGACCTTTGCAACAGCGGCCAGCCCTATCTCAAAGATGGTGGGGCGATTACATATTGTTGTGTGCGGCCCTCTGCCTTGTGTGCGGCCCTCTGCCTTGTGTGCGGCCCTCTGCCGGTTGTGTGCAGCCTTCTGCCAGTTGTGTGCGGCCTTCTGCCACTTTAAGTGAAGAGGGTAAGGTCGCCTTGCATTGCAATGTTACTTCCCTCCCAGCTATTCGCAGGGCTAAATGCAGAAAGGTTGATTCTGGTTTGTGTCTTTTATTTTATTTCGCCTAAATAGCCCTTGGATGCAACCCTCCTGACTGCATGGTGTCCTCGCCCAGACTCAGCTGCATGCGTTTTACTGATTCCCACCCAGTCGCCTGCTAACTGGGGGCAAATCTACAGCCTGTGTTAGAATCCCACGAGTCAATCATGGCGCCTTCAAGGGCTTTGGTAGGTGTATAGCTGGTCCTGAGTAGCAGATTAAATAGAATGTCTTTAACTTTAGCAATTTATGGGAAACTCTGTGGATCAAAAGCTACAAGGCGCTGCCATTGGTCACCGTTCCATGGATGGCTACAGCGTGCCAAGAATGTAAGCACTTTGCCTGCGCCAGCACTATACCTCAGATGTGCACAACACAGTGATGTCCCACACACACGCGCACACACACATGCACACACACACACACACACACACACACGGTCCTGCACACACTGATGTACGCACACATGCACACACACACACACACACACTAAGCAACACCAGCATTTTAATTACTTCCATTGTGATGGCCAGCTGTACATATCCCCACTTGCCTCACCTCTTGCTCTTCATCCTAAACTCAGTTTTTTATCTAACTGCCACAGCGTGACGGGCTCTCATCTTTCCAATAGTGTGACAGAGTGCTTGACCTGTCACAGTCCCTGTGCTGTCAACCACATTCTTACTTTGACACACGTTGGTGCTTCGTGGGCCGCTGCAGAATGGCAAGTTGAGCCGGATTCCAATCTGCGGTTGTATCAGCACATCTGCACTTCATTCTTCAAAGCCACACCATTTTGAAAGGTTTTTCAAAAAACTATTCTGATGTAAGACCCCCCCACACACACACAACCACTGTTGTTTGTTGATGATGTCACTGGGGCCTCATACCCAACAAAACACTTACTTCTGGCTAGGGGCCTGACAGAACACATGCAAGCACAGTTTATTTATATGCCCCTTATTTAACAGATCTCTTAGTGCTGAGTTGAGACACATCAGCCAAATGCTGCTGTTACCCTGGGGTCACTTGTAAAGGACAGGAGGGCCACTTGGGGCCCCAGACCGTTCTCTAAGTATCACTGAAGGTCAGGGCAGGACTGGGAAAGCAAATGCAGCTTTTGCAATAACCGTTTTGCAATGCAATTGGTCTCACAGTTACAAGAGTTTGTATGTCAGTGAAATTTATCACTAATGACATGCAAAGTGGGCATGCCAAGATGTTAGCGACTGGAAACAGTCGCTAACATCGCTATCTCCTATTAACAACTTTTGGAGATATTCGCGCTAAGCACGAATATCTCCAAAAGCTAACACCTACCCCAGAGCAGTTCTTAGCCATGTTATCCAATGGTAGGTGGATAACATGGCTAAGAGCATTAGCTTGGTAATGCATGAATATCGCTGACTTTTCAGCAATATTCATGCATTTCGGCCGATTTTTATCGCTTAGGAGCTAAACCTTGATAATAGCAAGGTTCCTAAGCGATAAAAATCGCCGCAGCTCGGCGATAAAAATATTGCCGCTAAGCCAACATAGAGATAATTATCGCAGTTGTTGGTAATATGCCCCTCAGTTCTCTCTGACAGTAGCTCAGCAGTTATTTAATGAACTGTTCCACAAGACCATGCAAAAGAAAGATTCGTAGCTACCATGCTGTGGTCATACTACAAACTGGACAGAAAACAGAGCAGAATAGAGGAGATACATTTTTCTCTATCTCAATTTATAGAAAGACTTTAGCAGCAGTTTAAGGGTAGAGGAAAACATTTGTGGAGCCAAATTTAACATATCTAACACTCAACATTACTTTAAATGAGTGGTGAATATAATAATAAAACACTTCCAAATATACAATTACGCTATTACTCCCACCACCATTACCTGCACAAAGGAATGGCTTGTTGTTCTCTGGGGCCATTATTGCTATTGTCTGTTTATGAGTGAAACAAAAACTAAATCAAGGCAGTGGTGTGAGGTGACATTATTACAAATGACCATAACCCAGCTCAATAACTTAACCCAGACCATGCAAACATGTTTATTCCTTCCAAGGTGTCAAAATTGGTGGAGAGGCTTAGTTGAAGTCTCATTCATGCACAATAAGTGTCATGGTCATGAGTGCTGATTTAGATGATTTCCTCCATGGTGTATTTCAAGATCAGCCTATAGACAGCTTAAATTATTTGGTGGACTTTAAGGTTATCAAGTTTTCAAAATCGTTCACTAAGAAAAAGTACAGAGAAGGAGAGTTGCCTTGGGGTCGCCATTTCTAGCCACCGGTTTCTTTTGTGTTTGCCATGATTTTTTAATAGCATTCCATGGATGGTTGCATTGTCCCATTTGTTTTAGTGATGGGGCATCAAGTAGTCATTTATCAGACTGCAGATGTGACTTGATACATAACTTCTAGTTGAGAGCCAGTGTATGTTAATTTTTCACTTGCTTTGCAGGCACGGAGTTGTAATTGCTGGTTTATGTCCACGATGCTTAGGAAATAGCTAATATTTCGATGCTTGAGGCTGTTATGAAGATACAGTGTTATTTACTAATTACACTTACACATTAATTGGTTTTACTTTGCTGACATGATAACATTTTGTCAGGGGTCCATTTCTATTGTGTACCATGAGCCTGATTCACAAAAGAGCAGTAAATGAATTTGCAGAGATCCCTGACTCTGCCTGAACATATGTTAATGACTTCTGATTCACAAACATTCCAGGAAGGTCATCTGAAAAGATGAGCCAGGGGCAGGTTTTAAGATGAACTCTTGGTAAAGTCATGTGACTTTCCCTTCCAATCCTATTCCTCCATATCAGAGTACGATCCTCTGTACTTTTAAAATTATTTTCCTTCATAGATAAAGACCTTACCCTACACCCCCCAACAAATCTGGGGTCTATCCATTCCTTTTCTTACCCTGGAAAAGGATTTAGACCAGCCCTATGCTGGGGTAAATTTGAGCGTTTTCTGGGTGGAAAGGAGATGGATTGGAGTTTCAGAATGGCCATTAACGTACAGGTTTGTGGGTGCTCCCAACTTCTAAGCTAATTATTTCCTGGGACCTACGCCTGTTACTTTCTATGGGAGGGTGTTGCAGTAACAGCGGTTGGCCATATGTGGTGCTGGATTTCTCCAGGGTGAGCTGGAGTACATTTACTAATGCTTTTGGTCCTTTTTTGCTGTAGTAACTTTACACTTGTAAATGTGGTTCTGTCTCCTGGCTCAGGGGTGGAGAAATGTAGGTCTACACTTTGGGGCCGATTCTGATGTCAGACGGACCTGAGTCCTTCCGACATCGGCCAGGAGCTGTAACCGACCGACCTGCTGTCGTCGGTTACAGCCCTGCTAGTACGATGCGACCGAACAGGGTTCAGTCACATTCGTATACTTTACAATACAAGCATGCATTCCGAGCGGTATGCATGCCTGCATTGTTGAAAGCAGGGGTGCATTTCATCCCTGCACCCTGTGGCCGGCACCCCAAGGTGCCTGCCACCGGGTGCAGGGATCAACAGAGGGGCACCATAGGCACCCCCAGGCTGCCATTCGGCAGCCTTGCATCCATGGGGGCCCTGCTGGGGGCCCCCAAAGACAGGTTCCGACTGCCTTTTTGTGGCGGACAGACCAGCACGAAAAGGCAGTGAAAAACTGCCATCGTACTCCCTCGGTCGTAAAGAGGCGACCGGGGGAGTACTGGAATACTACAGGATGGCAGATGGGCTCTTCCGCATGGTCGTAGGCCATGCGGAAATCCGAGTCCATCGGAATGGCTCGGTCGGAATGGAACCCGGCTGGCACTGAACGATTCGGTCGGAAGGGCTCCCGACCCAAATCGAAATTGGCCCCTATGTAGTACATTTACACAAAAAAATGGGGAATAGACAACAGTAGTAAATTGACCACAAAGTGTAAGAGTAAATTTCCACAAATGGATCTACTTGTGTGTAAATGTACTTTTGTGACTAGGCCCCAATTGTCTCACGAGGGGGCACACTGGGTGGCAGTGTGAAGGAAAGCATCCACTATGCTACATTTTTCTGCGCATTTCGTTTACATTCGCCCCTTAAACAAACAATTCATTTTACAACTACTTTACTGAACACTCGTGTGATGGTATTGGTCACCACCTTTCACTTAAAGGCGTAAAACCCAAGTTTTCTCTAATAAAAGCCATTAGAGATGCCACGCCCCCAAATGATATGGATTCCTTGCGTTCATTGCTTGGATTAGCAGAATAATATGCTAGATTTGTGCAAGGCTACGCCCAAATTGTGGAACCACTGAGGGCTCTTCTAAGAAAGGGGTAAAGTTTGCTTGTTCAGATAACTATTTGAGCAAGTAAAAAACGAATTGAAGACTCTCCAGTCTTACGCCCCTTCTTAGATGGTTTTAACCTCTTGGATGCTCATGACAAGCTCAGCTCGTCATGAGCCACGGCTCTCCTGTGCTCATGACGAGCTGAGCTCGTCATGACCGCGCCCGTTACTTGGAACGCTCGCACGCTGGGCTGATTCCCCTGCTGTGCTGAACGTTCCATTCAAACGGGTGCGGTCATGGCGAGCTGACCTAGTCATGAGCATGGGGGCGCTGTATGCGCCCCCGCCCGCCCCTCAGCACAGCGGGGGAATAACGCGAGCGGCGAAAGGGTTAAGTGTTTCGTCACCGTTGACGCCAGCCTTACTGGTTTAGGAGCTGTCCTGGTACAATGGGTGGCAGGCAAAGAGCACACTGTTGCTTTTTGTATCCAGAACACTTCAATTAGCTGAAACTGGGTACAGCACCATTGGGCGAGAGGCCCTAACTTGCGTTTGGGCCATTCAGAAGTTTAAGTCATACATTTGGGGTCGTGAATTTGAGATTTACAGATAGACACTCATGCATATTCTGTCAAATAGCACTTCAAACAAAGCTTCCGCCAGACTTGTTTGATTGCTTTCAAAAGTTCACAAATTCCACTTCAGCATTAAACACATCCCTGGAAGAATTTTTTTTATGGCTGACTGAGTGCGTGGTTGTAGTTATTGATGTTATTGCTGAATGTCCACCCATTTCTGAAAGTGAGTTGAAACCAGCATATAACAATGATGCCACCCTAACTAAAGTCAAAGCTTTTATCTTGAACAAATGGCTTGAGTGTAGAGTTGTATCCACAGACCCGAGAGCCTTTGCAAATGTATGCGAAGAACTTTCTATAGTCAATCAAATCAAATATAACTTTATTCGATTGTTTAGAAGCAATCATAAATGTATACATAAAAAGACAGCAGCAAAATAATGGGACCCCCTCTGAGACTTACTTTTGGCCAGGGAAGAGAGAGGACAAAATAAACAGTATAAAGAGAAATTCCCCTATGGCCTTATAATTACATATGCGACATAGTTCAAACTATAGTGATATATCTAAATAGAATCCCAAATGACACATAAATTACATGAGCAACTATTTTTTATTACTTTCTTTTATTCATTTACTTTTTTTGCGCATGAGTTACCTTCATTTTCTACTTTTTTTTGTGTTGAACATTTTCATCGTATACAAAATCAATAAATACTATACATCATCAGAAAAAAAATTTTTTTTAAACAATACTAAAGGAAAAAACCCTGTTATCCACACATACAACAACAATCACTCACTATTCATACATACTTGATACTGTTACCCACACAACATACAATACAATCAAACGTTTTCTGTGCATGAGGTAGTCCAGATGGCTTAGAGGACTAAGTACGCCAGGTCTACGCGTTTCGGTGGATTGACACCACCTTCCTCAGGACCCACAGATTTTCTCCCTTAAAATCTCGTGGAGACAGGGTTTCTGTAATAATCAATATGAGTAAGTCTATCTTGTGGTCAAAAAATGGGATTCACAGTTACTCAATAAGACTTTAATTCATAATTGTCTACGTTTGCACCTATGCGTAACGTCTATCCACCAAGGACCCCCTGGACAGAGAAAGGCATTGAAAATTGATTTCACTTTCCTTAACACAGTAAAAATATTTGTCTTGAGGATTGTTAATAACTAGGCAGAGCATTGAACACAATTACCAAGCAGTCTAATTAATCATGGGAGAAGAATTGTTTTTACCTATAATATCTCAGGAAGAAATTAAATCAGGGATGCTTTGAAGCTTCCAGGCAGTCAGTAGGCGCGGGATATTTTAAATCCTAAAAAACATATTTATACAGTTTTAAGGAATTAAGTTTTATACAATAAATACCCACGCTCTCTTTCACAGTCATATTGACTTGACTTAATTACCTGATGAAATATGTCAGCGGAGTTATTTTAAGGTCTGCTTCTTTCTACGGTATCTTTGTATTAGTGCAATCAGAGTAAAAATGTTGGCACCTAAAATAGAATGCAGGCACATGCTTTAGGACTAAAGTACCAAATTCCAGACCATTTGTCTACTATTGCAGTGCTGTTATTATCATACTAACCTCATCAAAAGTTAAAGACGGATCAAAAGCGAGGGTTGCGGGTACGTTGTTCTATCGATAAATTGATGTTCTATGTCCTCACCACAAGGCTATAAAGTCTAAATGAAAAATTAGAGATTGTGGTACCTCTAAAGGAATAACATTCATGGTTCATTTCTACCCCATATAGATTGGTGTACGAACCTTTCTCAATGAAGCCGCCTTCCCTCTAAATGATTTTCCTTTTTGTATGTTCGTCCTATTCTTCTGGTTTATCAGCTGAAGGGGTAAAGTAATGCGATGTATTTTAGAATATATATTTAGATGTTTACCATACAAAGTGGCCCCAAAAATAATGTTCCTGCACCAAAAGCAAGAGATCCCGTTTAATATTCTACTATCCTATCTTCCACGAGATAAGCATACCGACAGAATTTCATTTGAAGCCTACTGATGCGCATTGAGGGTGCGTTACATCCACTGATTTTATATAAGGATGATGCTGTTCTAAGACCACTCGGGCCATATATCACTATAGTTTGAACTATGTCGCATATGTAATTATAAGGCCATAGGGGAATTTCTCTTTATACATAAAAAGACAGTTCATTAAAATTCATTAAAAATTCATTTAACAGTTTCTCAATGGCGTACAAGAGAATTCGTCAATAGCGGGGGATTCAAAATTCATAGTATCATGAATCTTAAAATGCATTTATGTGATCATACTTTTCCTACTAGGCATCACATTTTTCAAGTATAGAATAGTTGTTGCAACACACAGGTGGTTATCTAAACATTGAATACTTAACATAGCCACACGGCATTGCCGGTGGCCCATCTCGCTCAGCAGTGGTAATAAAACGTTATGTCTGATCACATCATAAAATTTACAAAAGAGAAAAACATGGATAGTACTCTGGGGTGAAACATCATCACAGGGGCAGGGAGGTAATTCATGCATCCAATTATTTACTGTAGGGAAACTGACCAATCTATGGAAGATTCCAAATTTAAAGTGAGATAATAGGAATCTTTCATAATTATCTAGCACATAGATTAAGTAGGGCTGAATGTTAAAAGTCGTTAATATCATTTGGTGTTGCAGGACAGAAGGTTTTAGAACCTCAGATGTAATTCTTAAAGAATCCAAGAAAGCTAAACCTTCCTTCTTCAGGTCTTTACGTGAGATAGCTGAGATAGTAAGAGGATTTAGAAAATAGTCCAACTTTCCAATATCTGTTAAAAATTTGCATACGTAGCTCAGCCACGGTATCCTCATGGCTCCCTCTAATTTTAGAATATCTGTCAGGATATCTCTATTAAGCTTTGTTGCTTCTTCTCTCCACAGCCTGTGCCATAATAGAACAGGCTCCAGCTTAATTAGATCTGATATAAACGCAAGACCCAATTCTGCATGACAGTTGTAATTAGGGGTGCTCTTTGGAACTGCAAGGATAAACTTTAAGAAAGAGTTTTCCACCACCTGGATGGGCGTGGGATCAGCAAAGCCCCATACCCCACTGCCATAAGTAGCACCAGACACACATTTAGCTTTATAGATCTTAATTAGCTCTACAGGGGGTCTAGTACCTAATTTCTTTGAGAAAGTCTTGAGGGCAGCCGTTGAATGAACCATCGCAAATTTTTTTGCTGACACAGCCTGCGTCCAGGACTCACTCTGAGTAAACAGTATACCCAGGTAGGAAAACTGCTTGGTGGATTCAAGCTTCTGTCCTGCTATAAATATGGCCCTCTTAGGTTTGTGATACCTGCCGCCATGCATGGTAAAAGCTTTAGTTGTATTAACTTTTAGACCCAGCTCATTCATAAAGAGGGAGAAACTATCTACCACACGCTGTAGTCCCACTTGAGTAGGTGACATAAGAACAGCGTCGTCAGCGTACAAAAGCACAGGGATTGGACAGCCGGCTACATATGGGGGATCTAAACTATTATTGCACAGGTCTTTTTCCAATCCATTTATATACAAATTAAAAAGGAAGGGGGCCAGAACACAGCCCTGTCTGACCCCACTTCTGATTGGAATTTTATCGGTGCGTTGCCCCTTTAGGCAATAGCGAACACGGGCTGATGCATTGCTATGAAAACGTTTAAGATAATAAATAATATTTTCTTCAACCCCAAGTTGACCCAGTAAAAACCACAGTTTGGAATGAATCACACAGTCAAAAGCGGCCGAGAGGTCAATGAAGGCCAAGAACATGTTACCTTTCTTGGCCCTTGTGTACTTCCCGACCAGCATTAGTAGATTTAAACCCTGTTACACTGTCCCCAAAGCAGAGCGGAAGCCATACTGTAGATCAGATAAAATAGAGTTTTCTCCTGCCCAGACTAGGAGCCGATCCAAAACTATCCGACCCACTATTTTTGTGAAAGAATCTAAGAGGGAAATGGGACTATAACAACCCGGGTCTTGTCTATCCCTTTTTTTTTTGAAGGGCACTATTACAGGCTCCACCCATGTAGGCAAGAAGTCTGAAACACAGCTGGCGTTAAGCACCTGGACCAGAATGGGGCCCCACAAAGAGGGCTTAGCCTTAAAAATATCTATGCGGACACCATCCGGTCTAGGGGCCTTACCACCCTGGCTAACACACAGGGCTTTTTCAACTTCTTCCAAGGTAAAAAACTAATTTCTTGAGATAGGGTGTTCAGGGGGGGGGGTGTCAGAAGGCCCACCCGTCCCTCACCCTCATACACTCTAGAAAAGTGCTTAATCCAGTCGGATTCAGGAATTGCTATTTCCAACTTTAGACCAACCTCTTCCCTGAGAAAGGGTGTTCTGATGAGTTTCCAGAAGCCCGCACTGTCGTTCCTGGTAGAAGCAAGATGCAGAGCTTCCCAGGCTTCTACCCTCAACATATTCTTTCGATCTTTTATAGCCAACTTCCTCGGCACGCCTAGGTTTCTTATGCAGTTCCTTCTTTAGAAGGGCATAAGCCCTAGTACATTTAGAGTCAAACCAGCCTCCCTTCTTTTTTCTATTTTTAACTTGCCTCATAAGGGAGGTCTAATTTCATTCGAGATGGTCAGAAAGGCAGCAAGGAGCATTCCAGGAGAAGAGTCTTCCCTTAAACAAATCATTATCTCAGATAAGCATTTACCAGCCACTAATTTAAGTATTTCCGGCTGGTCCACCATAGCCAATTTTAATCCGTAACCATTAATGCTACCAATAGTTAGATTAACGTCCACGCTATCCCTTTCTTTATTAGTTACTAGAGTGGACATTTTTGGGAGCAGGATGGCCACGCAAAGCGGGAAGTGGTCACTTAGAGCAATATTGGAGACTTTAAAGGAATAAATTCTACCGCCATACTTATTAGAAACAATAGCATAATCGATAGTAGTAGCATTAAATGTTGAAGATAGGGAAGATGGTAAAGTGCAGACTTCATTTGCTAATCCCAAGTCAAATTTGGCAAGTAAGCTATTAAATTGTTCCCCTTGAAAGGAGTGATAAAAATGTAAATGGCCCAGACCATCTTCCTGTGTCATTCCACACCTATTGTCATTCATCATGCTACACAAAGTGCAATTAAAATCCCCACACAGAAGTATCATCAGTTCCTGGCTGTAGATTTTTTCCTGTAGGAACAAAGCTTTAGCCAATTTACTTAAAACAGTAGGTACATCACAAGGGGAAATATTATTATATAGCTTAACAAGAGCAATCGGAATATCAAAAGCCTGGACAAGTATTAGGAGTTGGAAATAAATGTCAGTAGCAGGCTCCACTACTCTTAAAAAATTCAGTTTGTTAGACAAATAGATGCTCAATCCACCCTTTGCTCTTCCATGTAGGACGTCAACAGCTGGGGTATGAAAGGTCCTAAAGCCGTTTAGATGGACTGGGTCAAGACTCCAAGTTTCTTGGAGATAGAGCATATCTTGAGTCTGAATAAAATCCCACCAAATTGAATTGGCAATTTTAGATCTAATACCAGCAATATTCCACAAGGAAATTTTACATAGCGGTGGGGCTGACAAGGAGGTAACTGGGACAGAAAGAACAGAGTCAATTGATAAAGAGGCGATCCTATGGTCACTTCCTACCTCTAGTTCTTCATCTGGGGCCTCAGCACCCCCTATGTAACCCACAATCCCTAACGTATTGGGGACTATATTAGAAGCTTTCCCCCCATCTGCCTTTATGGTTTCCCCATTACTAATAAAGGGGATGGAGTCAGTTTTTACACCTAAAGGATTATGTATGGTAATATCTTCCCGTAGTCAATCATTCATTTCTAAGCCACTAAGAGTGTCAAAAGGATTGTATGTTGGGACACCATATCTTCTGCCCAGCAGTCCATCTTGATTTAAAGGTGGGCAGGGGGGAGCTAGACACCTAATTGGTCGAGGTAGACAATAAAAGAAACAGAGGGGAGAATGTTAAGAAAGTCTGGGTCAATAGTCCCAGTACAACCCCTTTCAATTAATATACGTACCAATTGTGGTGACCGGAATGATAAAATTACACAGTCCCCACTTAATGATTTATCTAATGTGCCCAACCAAGTCACTCTTCTAGCCGTCTTAGATTCCGAGAACAAATGATTTTTAAGCCCGAACTTGGTAGATAAAAAGTGAAGGGATTTGTTCCTTAAAGTCAACCAGTGTTCAAAAACATTAGGGGGTAATGGAGGAACATTGGCTAACACCACTGTATACGGTGTCGCTTCTGGGGGCAAGTTTAAAATAGGCAAACTTGAGGTTATATTTGCCTCAATTTTATCCTCAACTCTTCTAGTTTGATTAGGTGTTACATTGGTAACTGCTTGGGTTGGAACAGACAACCCGGGAGTATTAATTCTAGTATCCCCCCTTGGTTTTTGGAGCTCCAAGCGACCATTAACCTTGGAGTTTCTAGGTTGAATTTGAGTTACTGGGACCTGTGAAATAATATTAGGATTTTCATTTGAACCAGTAGGAGTAGGTTGGGGTAATATGGGAATTAATTTATCCCGGGTAGGCTGCTGGTTCCTATCAAGCTTTCCCTCTATATTAGTCATCCTTGTTTCAATATTCCTAACCTTTAGGCAAATAGGTTCTAAAAGCGTTGTTATGAGGGTCTCCATTCTTTCCCAGAAAGACTCCTCTACTACTGGGACTTTTGTACTAGTTGATGGAAAGACAATTTCTGGCTGATTATTTGCCTTATTTCCTCTTTTCCCAATAGACTTTTCAACAACCTTTCTTTGTTTGTTGTTAGTATTCCCTTTAAAAATCTTTACAGCTTGACCTTCCTTAGTAGTATATTTTGATTTAAGTCTTGCCTTCTGCCCTCTAGTCCTGACACACGGGCTGTCGCTATTAACGCTTAACATTGAGGTAGAGACAGAGATTGGACTTAGAGGTGTGTCAACACCCCACCTTTTCTGGAGGATCCTCATTCAAAAGTGGAGGGTCAGAAATTACATCGCTTGAAAATATTGTGGGGGTCAAAGATAACCTTGTTAGAGAGGGCAGGGGATCAGAAGGTACAAGGGATATCCTAGGAGCAATCTCATTAGTCGGTGGGGTAGGATGAACCCCTGGTAAAGCAACAAAAGATGGAACTAACATCGAATCCTGAGAGTTAGTTGTGAACATCGAAATATTTGTGACAGGTAAAGGGGGGAGAGTACCAGCAGGGAGTGAGAGACGCCTTTCTGTGCTTTCGATAGCAGAGGCGACCACCCCAATAGTCTTCTGAAGCATTCGATCAATTGCTGTCAAACTAGGGAGAGGAGGATTGGAAGCTACCCTTAGTTTTGTTACTGGAGCAGATTGAACAGGAATATTCTTCCCCATTATTTAACACTGTAATATACAAAAGGTTATGATTTAATATCCGAAAGACAATACAATAATATCACCATACGCCAGGGAGATTAGCACGTTAAATAAAAGGAAATAAAAAGAGCTCTTGGGAAAGAAGCTATATTTAAGACACAAATTAAACCCTTAATACAGTGATTGCTTATTAATCTAAAAACACAGGTAACTATTTAGTGCCATTGGAGCATCAGACACATTATAAACCTGAATCCAATGTCCAAGAGGGGTGGCCCAGCCCGTCCTCTCCCGGCCCCTAACGGCCACAAACGGTCCCGCCCTTGTCCCGGGCTTCTCCCGGCGCTACCCGCGCGCGATACCACAACGCTGAGGGAGTTCCGCTCCTTTGTGCTCCTCCGGGCGCGGAAGTGGGCGTAGGTGGGCGGGGCGATGCCTCGAAGAATTCTGGGGGCTGTAGTCCCCCCCCTCGGCGGCCACGTGGATGTTAGGAAAGCGGCAGCGGGGGTACCAGCTACAGGGCAGCCCACAGCAGCCCACAACACTGGCGATATTTTTCGCAAAAGGTATGGCCCAAAGTAGTAGTTCACCAACGGAGCTCCCGCTCCACCGAGGGAGCTCTGCTCCTTTGTGCGCCTTCGGGCGCGGAAGTGGGCGTAGGTGGGCGGGGCGATGCCTCGAAGAATTCTGGGGGCTGTAGTCCCCCCCCCCTCGGCGGCCGCGTGGATGTTAGGAAAGCGGCAGCGGGGGGACCAGCTACAGAGCAGCCCACAGCAGCCCACAACACTAGCGATATTTTTCGCAAAAGGTATGGCCCAAAGTAGTAGTTCACCAACGGAGCTCCCGCTCCACCGAGAGAGCTCTGCTCCTTTGTGTGCCTCCGGGCGCGGAAGTGGGCGTAGGTGGGCGGGGCGATGCCTCGAAGAATTCTGGGGGCTGTAGTCCCCCCACTCGGCGGCCGCGTGGATGTTAGGAAAGCGGCAGCGGGGGGGACCAGCTACAGGGCAGCCCACAGTAGCCCACAACACTGGCGATATTTTTCGCAAAAGGAATGGCCCAAAGTAGTAGTTCACCAACTTTCTATAGTCAATGACGTGGTCATTCCCCACAACTTATTTGTCCCACCTTAATCTTTACGTGATCTTATCATTTGTTCGGTGCATAAAGGACATTTGGGAGTCACCAGGACATGTCAATGGATCAAACAGTTTTACTGGTGTCCCTCCATGGATGCCCAAGTCAGAAAAATGATTGACAATTGCACAGAATGCCTCCTATCCGACAAACATTGGAAAACTCTCTCCACTCCTTTGCATCCTGTACCACATCCAGGGGGTCCATGGGATAAAGCGGGATTAGATTTTCTGGTCCTTATGATGTCTTACCCAGTGAAAAGAAATATCTAATTTATTTGATTACGCACACTGTATTTGATGTGGAAGGTTTTCCCACAATTATTGTGACTGACAATGGAACACATTTTGTTTCACAAAAAATGTTTTCCTTTCTCAAAATGCAGGACATCTCCCACTTCAAGGTTGCTTTGCACTCTCCCTCCTCTAACGGTTTGGTTGAGAGAGGAAACCAGATCATTAAGAAGGGTATATAAACAGCAATCTCTGCCAGACGAGACCCCTTAGCTTTTGTACATGACAAAGTTTGGGCATAAACACTACCCCACATGCTACCACTGGTATGGCACCATTTTCTCTGCTTATGAAAAGAAAAGTTCATACGCATTGGAATCCCAGTTTGTTGCATTAAAAAAAAGCAGGATTGTAGTTCCACATATGGGTCTACCTCCTTTCAAGAACATGTCAAAGTAAAGCAAGATTCCATGAAAGCACGCTTTGATGCTGGTAAACATTCTCTGGACCAACCCTTACAAAAAGGGGAGTGGGTTCTCAGTAAAAACCAGAGAAAGGTGTCGAAAGGCAATTCAAAGTTTTCTTCGCCAACTTTAGTAACACAAGTGAGTAGAGACTCTGCTCTTCTTGATAACAAGGGATGGTCGTACAAGAGGGCCCTTGTCAAGGTCTCTCCTCTTCAGGCTGATGTTATTAGTAAACATACTACCATGGAGACAGAACATTGTGACTGGTTTGACTTGCGTTATCAAAAAGAGTCTACTCCTAGCTGTGTTTTGGAACCAGTTGTTGTGCAAACTACTCATCCCCATTATTACTGACAATGGCAATTTGTCTGAAGCATCTGTCAAGAGGGCCTCACGTCTTAGACACATTTCTTGTAAATTGAGAAATTATGTTTTAGAATAGCATCATATTTTCACTTGGCTTTTTTTACATCGTTCATGCAGTTTATTGTTCATTCACACAGGATGTCTTCCCACTTATGCTTTTTGCTTCCCTTGCTCACTTATTGTTCTTGTGTTGCCCTTCAAAGAGGGGAAGATGTTATAGTCAAGTCAAGTCAAAATTGTATTGCTTTTGATTGTTTAAAATCATTACAAAACACAATAGAAAAATCATCCTTAAAATTTTCAAACAATTTATACTTCATATTGCATAAAATTATCATCTGGGTTACCTTGCCCAATACCGAAGATGTTATAATGTTACTTTGTACTTTAATGTTGCTTCATGAGTTGCGTGTCACAACGCAACTCATGTTGTTTATCTTCGTTATCCTTGCTCAGGTATTCTAGCGCTTGGCTGATCGGTTGTAGAGAATCCTTAGCAATGCCAGTCTCTGCGTTGGATTCTTCACAGCTGGATGGCTCAGGTCATGGGTGCATCGTTTTCAGAATAAAGCCGCAATTTGAACCTACCTTATCCTCGTTATTACTTAACCTCTTGGGCGCGGCCGCGATTCTGCGCCTGTGCGGCCCATTCCGATTGCGGGTGCGGTCATGACGGCCGGGAGCCGTCATCAGCACACGAGCACTGTGTGCGCCGTCATCAGCATAGAAGTGGTTAATAGAGTTTTTTTCCTCTTTCCATGTGTGCTGCAGAATGCAGCTCACATGGAAAGAGGAAAAAGCCAGGAGAAATAAAGGGGTATATTATCAAGGGGTTTATCTCCGCTTTTTTGGCTTTAAAAGCCAAGAAAGCGGAGATAAAATTATCTCCCTATTACCAAGCTGTCGCTAACACCAGTTAGCGACAGCTAATAGGAGATAGCGACCATCTTGGGCCCCGCTTTGCATGTCAGTGATATTTATCACTAATGATATGCAAAGTGGGCGTGCCAAGATGTTAGCGACTGGAAACAGTCGCTAACATCGCTATCTCCTATTACCAACTTTTGGAGATATTCGCGCTAAGCGCGAATATCTCCAAAAGCTAACACCTGCCCTGAGCAGTTCTTCACCATGTTATCCAATGGGAGGTGGATAACATGGCTAAGAGCATTTGCTCGATAATGCATGAATATCGCTGACTTTTCAGCGATATTCATGCATTGCGGCCGTTTTTTATCGCATTTGCGATAAACCTTGCTAATAGCAAGGTTTATCTGCGATAAAAATCGCCGATGTGCGGCGATAATTTTTGTCTCTAAACAAGTTAGAGACAAAAATTATCGCTAGTTGTTGGTAATATGCCCCAAAGTTATTTCTCCTCGTTGCACTTCCCCTAGGGAGGCATAAGGTTTTGCGCATCCCCAGGTTTGCATGGTTTTAAAAATCTGGAGAAGCGTGAAAATCCATGGGTGTTGTGTGGGAACACCCACCACAACACCCGTGGAACGTTTCTCTAGTGCAGGGTAAGGCAGTGGAGCCATTTGAGGTGCCTTGCTTTGCTCCATATCTATGAGGCGATTCAAAACCACACAAAGTGGCTTTGCATGACTTTATAGTTATGATTTTGTAGTTTGTGCCGCCGCAGCATCACAAAACGTGATGCTCTGGCGGTGCAAGGGACTCATAAATATGCCCCTTAATATTTTTGACACTTTCTAACATATTGTCTAGTCCACCTTCCATCACCCACATTTTCTGCAACATGGAACGCCTTCTGTTTCTGAAAGATAATTGTCTTTCATGATCTAGCAACAAGGGCCAATGGGTTTCAAAATATTCATTTTGGGAACAAAGCACAACTTTTAGCCAGCGCGTAATCTATGCAGGTGTTTGCAGGTGCCTGGCACCGGTGGGTATTTCTAAACACTGGCACTTATTTATGACAGATCACCACATGGTGGCACTTTCAATCTATTTCTGAGCGGAATTCATCAACAAAGTGGTTAATATACTTCACAAAAATAATAAAAAAAACAGCAGGTCCAGGACTGCCTTACAGGTTAAAGTGACCTGGAGCTGTCAAGATGTCACACTGGTATTGTGCGATGCTTACTATTTGGCAGTGCTGACATGAAGAGTGGGTAGTCCCAACATCAAAGCCTCCTGAGAAAGAGCTTGGCCTCTGGTACTTGTATTTTTACAAAATAACTGCAAGTTTTGCGCCTGCAAGCACGTTGAATAATGTGTCTTTCTGTGAAAAAAACTGCAGTCACAAAAGCAGTGCGGTTGAGTAAGGAACTGAGCAAATGAAAAAATTAAACCGAGGCGAAATTGAAAGGAGCCTAGCTTTGCTGTGGGCGATTTTAATTAGGTAAATTCTGATACAAGTCATTTGAATTGTAAATGAGCAGAGTGTGTACCTTAGCAGCATATTTAAATTCTGTGTACATTGCATGTTAGTGTGAAAAAAACCCATTAAAGAACTAAAAAAAAGAAAAAGTGCGAACTTTATCACTCTTACTTGTGCGTTAATTAATTTTACTGAAAAGAAAACATACACAAATTAGCTTGACAGCGAGCTGTTATGGAGTTTGATACGTTCGATGATATAAACGGCAAATATCTGTATTAGTTCCAGCACAGCCTTCTGCTGCCCTGATTTTCCTACTCGTGGCGGGGTGGTGATGGACGGAGCATCTGAACCAATCAAACACTCACACCCAGTCAACAGATCTGGGTTTAATCCATCACCGTTCTTTAGCCCACTCTGCCACCCCAGTTCAGACATGGCCATAAGCAAATCAGTCTGACCCTGTGCCTCATGGGAACAGTCCAGCCCGAACTGCCAAGCCATGCCTTCCCTGGACCGGAAACAAGCTTCCGAGGACCAGTTTCTGGCATTTCAGCCGCCGTCTTCAGCCCGGCTTGCTTGAATCCAGTGGCAAAGTGAGCAAGGGACTCACGTCTGAGCATACCCTGCCAACTTATGGTGAACAAAGTGGTACAAAAGGGGGTGGTGATGGACGGAGCATCTGAACCAATCAAACACTCGCACCCAGTCAACAGATCTGGGTTTAATCCATCACCGTTCTTTAGCCCACTCTGCCACCCCAGTTCAGACATGGCCATAATTAAATCAATCCGACCCTCTGCCTCATGGGAACAGTCCAGCCCGAACTGCCCAGCCATGTCTTCCCTGGACCAGAAACAAACTTCCGAGGAGCGGTTTCTGGCATTTCAGCCGTCTTCAGCCAGGCTTGCTTGAATCCAGTGGCAAAGTGAGCAAGGGACTCACGTCTGAGCATACCCTGCCAACTTATGGCGAACAAAGTGGACAAAGGGGGTGGTGATAGACGGAGCATGTAAACCAATCAAACACTCACACCCTGTCAACAGATCTGGGTTTAATCCATCACCGTTCTTTAGCCCACTCTGCCACCCCAGTTCAGACATGGCCATATGCAAATTAGTCTGACCCTGTGCCTCATGGGAACAGTCCAGCCCGAACTGCCATGCCATGCCTTCCCTGGACCGGAATCAAGCTTCCTAGGACCGGTTTCCTACTCGGTTTCCTACTCGTGGAACGGATCTTTTGTGCGGGTCGGTTTGTGCATCCACAGAAGTGTGAAAGTCACTTCAAGCAACATGACACCCTGACATCTGATAGAAGCATTTCACCAGCAATAAGAGAGTCTCAAGAAGCAGAATGTGTGAAAATAAACCTATCAAAGTAAAATGAGATATTTATATCTAATAATCAAGATACAGGTTGCCACTTATAAAAAAATGTACTCCCGAAAACACTCCAGCCACAACTTCACCTCCAGCAGTCCCTGCATCATCTGTTTCTCCCACATTCTTCACAACACGCTGGAATCCAGCTACGATTGTACCGCTGTATTCCACCCCAGGGTACATCATAAACCCTTCTAAAACAGATCACAAAGTTGATGTTAGTTGGTGTTATACAATAACAAAGGACTGAAATTTAGCAAATGATTAGGGAATGATGTTGCCAAACATGGCTTTTGGTACCCGCAGTTGTACTGCATGGGCCGCATATTGGAATGTAACTCGGGGAGTGCAATAGGCATGTGTACCTGATTTCTGAGCACCAAGACACCTTGGGGATCATTTACAATATTTTGACGCACATTAGCGGAGCAAGCCTACCTGCTGCGCTGCTGTGCGTCACAATAAAAGGGCAGGCGTACACCTTATCTAAAAGATGTGGGACATTCTTGTCCTTCACCTCTGTGCAGGCGCACAAACAGCAGCCCTGTTCCAGCGCTGACACCCTTGCGTCATTTTGCAATGGTGCCTATGCTCAGGGGATGCTGAAGGAACACCTTCCTGCACAAAAACAATCATTAAAGACATTTTCCTCTTTCCATGCATGCCGCAGAAAGAGGAAAAACAAGGAGAAATAAAAGTATTTCTCCTCGTTGACTTACTCACGCCTGCCCTGGGGAGGATTAAGAATCTGACGCATTCCCAGGTTTACAAAATGTTGTAAATCTGGGAATGGGCTTCGTTCCATGGATGTTGCGTGAAACGCCCACAGCAACACCCATGGAACGCCCCTTTCACCTTGAGTTATTCGTGAAAGGGAAACATACTTACAAGGCCATAAAAAGTCACATAGGGTGACATTACACAGCCCTGTAAATACGAGAAATCCCATTGTGCTGCCGGTACGTTAATAAAAGTGATCCACCGATGGTACAATGGGCTTGTAAATAATCCCCTTTATTATAAAGACATGGGCTGCCGGTGCTTCCTCAGCACCTTCCGTATTACTGGTCATACCAGTGCTTTTGTAGCACCTGCGCTATCCCAACACAGCTGGTCTGCCTTTCACAAATGCGCTGGCCCCAGGTCAGGTGCAAGTTGATTGCAAGAGTGGGCAATGATGAGTTTGTGCCTGATGCACCCAGTTAATAAAGGCTGAGGGGGCAATTCACAAAACCATTTACAAGTATGGGAAGTAGTACTAGAGGAGTACTCTTTAATATACTCTTACCTGATTTTGTGAATTGGCCCCCAAAACATTGGAGTCCATATTAGTAAAAGTGTTTAGGGGCATACAGGCACATGCATCAACAAAAAAAACGGTCGCAAACGGGCAGATTCTCAGATCTTGCCCCTTTGCGACTGGTATTTTTGCTTTTGGGATGCATCCTCCCAAATGCAAAAATTGCAATTTAAGTAATCTCTAAATTGCGATTACTTAAATTGTGATTGCATTTAAGGAATCGCAAATTGAGATTCCTTAAATGCAACGCATTAAAGTAAAAAAATTGGGGATTTCGTTAATAGGGGTGCGCAAATTGCCATGAAGTTGAACTTCATGGTAATTTGCAAAAACTTTGAATAATGCACTTTTGTGCATTTTTCAAAGTTTCATGTTGCGCAACATATGTGCACAGATCAATTTCAGGGGTGCAACAGGGTGTCCTTTTGACACCCTTGCACTCTGAAATTGCATGCGCAATTTACGAGGACCTACTGGTACACTCAAATTGCGCATGCAATTTCCCATTCATTCCTATGGGCCTATAGGCCTATAGGCCCATAGGAATGAATAGGAAGCTATTCCTTATTTGTGACTCGCAATTTGCAAGTCGCAAATAAGGAATGTATAGGAATTGCTATTTTTACAGAGATTCCTACATGCATAGGCTTTTGCGAGTCCTTAACCACTTCGGCGCTGATGACGAGCTCAGCTCGTCATGAGTTGCGCGGCTCGCACGCTGATGACGAGCTGAGCTCGTCATGTAACGCGCGTTTTTAAAAATGCCGCGTACAGCGGGAAAAGCCGCCACGCGCATGCAGTTAATTGTGATTCCTTAATTATTGCAAATAAGGACTCGCAAAATCCTACCTTGATGCATGTGCCTGATAGTCCTTTCTATTTGTACAAATTGTATATGAATATTCCCTTAATGTTCCCATATGAAATGCTGTTGGGCTTATTTACAAATTCATGTAAGGGTCTGTAATAGAATACTTTTGGAATACTATTTTCCATATTCATAAATACTTTCATGAATCAGCCCCAAGCTTATTTCTCACTTTACAAAATGCATTTGTTATGCATGTGCACACCTTGCACTACATGTACGCAGGATAGGCTTGCATAGGCTTTTGCGAGTCCTTAATTGTGATTCCCTAATTATTGCAAATAAGGACTCGCAAAATCATACCTTGATGCATGTGCCTGATAGTCCTTTCTATTTGTACAAATTGTATATGAATATTCCCTTAATGTTCCCATATGAAATGCTTTTGGGCTTATTTACAAATTCATGTAAGGGTCTGTAATAGAATACTTTTGGAATACTATTTTCCATTTTCATAAATACTTTCATGAATCAACCCCAAGCTTTTTTCTCACTTTACAAAATGCATTTGCTATGCATGTGCACACCTTGCAATACATGTACGCAGGATAGGCTTGCATGAAAAGCAGCAGATTAGCTGAGTTTATGTATGCACATCCAATGATTCCTGGGTCGCTCATGCCTCTGTGCTCACAGCAGAGAGAAAAGATGAATTGAGAGACAGAGGGCCATATTTACATGAAAAGGGTGCAAGCAATTTAGCTGTGCCAAGTTACATCATTTTCAAAAATACGGTGCATCTGTGTGCTCACCCCGGCACTAAAAATGCTGCCTAGCACCAGCACAGGCACCCTTGCAAGGGCGTCTGCGTTTCGGGGATGATTGTGTTTGTGCAGTAAGGGACACCTTCCTGCACAAAAACAATAAATAATGATGTTTCGCTCTTCTACGTGTGTTCCATGATTCATTGCAACACATTAATGCCTCCTTTTGAAAGGCATTAGTGTTTGGGGCTGCCCCAGATTAACAGATCTTTTTAAATCTGGACCAGTGTCAAAAAGCCTTGGGTGTTGCTGGGAACTTAACACGTGTGAGCACTGGACTGATCCAGACACCCGGGGGGTTAGAGAGGTAATAACCGGAGTATGTCCTCCCAATAATGCAAAACACGAAAAAAATACTCCAATTGACCGCGTGATGGTCAGTTGAGTGGGAATTAGAACTGTACCCGTGGTAGAGAACTGGGGAGGTAAGAGGGGACTGCCTAGTGTAAGGTTGTGTCTAACCCAACCATGAATGTGAGGGAATAAACTAGTTTGTTTATATTACCCTCACACACCCTAATGGTGTCATGCTTCATCATGGGGTCACCCTGACCCCTACAAGTCGGGGTGGGCTCGACCACAGTGTTGGGAAGATCTTCTGATATGTACAAAGAGAGGGGGCTCTAAATTAAAATACCATAGATAGATCCCCAATATCCCTTTATTATTGGGGTCTATAAGGGTTGTTAAAATATTATAAAAAATATATATACAGGTGGGTCTTATCAGGATATTATGGTCCTATGACCCTGGTGCCGACATGTTTCAGTCCACAGTGGCCATAAAGGTCCGGGACTTTCTTCAGGGCTAGCAAGGCCCCTATGTGAGAGAAAAAAGGAGGGGATTCCCTATCCTAACAGTGTTATGAGGGCAGAGTAGCTGCTCCTCATTAGTGTAAAATGCAGTGTGTGTCAACTGCCAGGCTCCCTCTGGAAAGGAAGACATAGACAAGTGACATTAAACACATATTCGCAGACAAATTATTTCTCTCCGTATAACATGAGTAGTCCAGATTGTGTGCCACTTGTGTGAGCATGCACCAGAATTGTAGTGCACGCCTGTATAGAGGTGTCCAACCCCTACTTGTGCCACTCAGATACATGCTTCCGTAACATATTGTGGATCATTTGACAGAATTAATGTCCCAGTGGCGATTTAATCGCATTCTAACAATTTGCGTCAAAATCCGACTGTGTATATATATATATAAACAAGACACATGCATCAAACAGAAGTTAGTCTCAATCGTATCAACTCAATTAGTAATTAAAAGGTATTGTTCCGGTTGTATAGATTCAATATATTTCATCATACATATTTGTCATACAAGTTCGCGATGTTCGAGATACTTTACCCAATTAGGGAAGTCGGCTTTCTTCACACAGGACCGGACGAATACGTGGGTGGTCCTAGGGATAATGTAATGTGGGCTGGGTTATGTTGTAGAAAACGCTTACAGCGGTATATACCAGGGGATCATGGGCGGCATGTACCTGGCCCGTGGTGCAATAGAGTTTTACTTACTTCGATTGAAGGTCTCACCCCGCATTATAGCCTAAGCGGGTTCCGGTCCTCGGCTTTTGCAGCCGAAGCGATCGGGAAAGATGTTATTATAGACCGGCTCAAGTGTTCGCGGAGAGCTCTTGGTGACGCCCTCCCGTAACCGGAACGGCGTAATGCATCATGTCAGCGTTGAACATGGGGGGCGTATCCGTATGGGATTTGTAGTTCCCGGTGATTATGTAGTTCAGCAAAGATCGGGAAGATCTATAGTGTTTTTTTTTATTTATTTATTATACGGGGACCAAAGGTATTTACCCAGTGGTATCAAGATAGAGTAATTATGGTGAAGTAGCCAGTGAAGATGGTAAAGGGTAATGTGCCACGACATTAAAAAGCAAACTATGCATGGATGGCACAATATGGAATCATCAAGTCAGGGGGAAAAAACGTGAAGGCATGGAATAAATAGGTTCATTTGTGGGACTACATACTGCATGGGAAAAGAGATCCCATACTAACTGCAATTCTGAATCAGTGGTCTACCTTATTAAGTGTCCTTGTGGATTACTCTTAATAGGCATGACCAGTCGAAAAATAAAAATATGAATTAATGAACATCGAAGCACAATCAGGAGAGCAGTCACAGCCACCCGACTAACAGCTCACTATGCTGAAAAACAACATAAAGACACAGATTTGCAACGGACAATAATTGAACAGGTTAAGGGCATTGGTAACCTTCAAAAGAGACTTCTACAGAGGGAACAACGTTGGGTATACCGCTTAAAGACCCATATAAACGGTCTTAATGATGGCATACCTTGGAGCCAACTCAACAAATGAACCTATTTATTCCATGCCTTCACATTTTTTTCCCCCTGACTTGATGATTCCATATTGTGCCATCCATGCATAGTTTGCTTTTTATTGTCATGGCACATTACCCTTTACCATCTTCACTGGCTACTTCACCATAATTTCTATATCTTGATACCACTGGCTAAATACCTATGGTCCCCGTATAATAAATAAATTAAAAAAAAACACTATAGATCTTCCCGATCTTTGCTGAACTACATAATCACCGGGAACTACAAATCCCATACGGATACGCCCCCCATGTTCAACGCGGACGTGACGCATTACGTCATTTCCGGTTACGGGAGGGCGGGACCAAGGGCTCCCCGCGAACACTCGAGCTGGTCTATAATAACATCTTTCCCGATCGCTTCGGCTGCAAAAGCCGAGGACCGGAACCCACTTAGGTTATAATGCGGGGTG
This sequence comes from Lissotriton helveticus, assembly GCF_964261635.1. Classification (NCBI taxonomy): domain Eukaryota; kingdom Metazoa; phylum Chordata; class Amphibia; order Caudata; family Salamandridae; genus Lissotriton; species Lissotriton helveticus. The sequence goes on from NC_136064.1 coordinate 61,057,805, forward strand.
AGACCTTCAATCGAAGTAAGTAAAACTATCACACCACGGGCCAGGTACATGCCGCCCATGATCCCCTGGTATATACCACTGTAAGCGTTTTCTACAACATAACCTCGTCCACATTACATTATCCTTAGGACCACCCACGTATTCGTCCGGTCCTGTGTGAAGAAAGCCGACTTCCCTAATTGGGTAAAGTATCTCGAACATCTCGAACTTGCATGACAAATATGTATGATGAAATATATTGAATCTATACAACCGGAACAATACCTTTTAATTACTAATTGAGTTGATACGATTGAGACTAACTTCTGTTTGATGCATGTGTTTTGTTTATATATATATATATACACAGTCGGATTTTGACGCAAATTGTTAGAATGCGATTAAATCGCCACTGGGACATTAATTCTGTCAAATGATCCACAACATGTTACGGAAGCATGTATCTGAGTGGCACAAGTAGGGGTTGGACACCTCTATACAGGCGTGCACTACAATTCTGGTGCATGCTCACACAAGTGGCACACAATCTGGACTACTCATGTTATACGCAGAGAAAGAATTTGTCTGCGAATATGTGTTTAATGTCGCTTGTCTATGTCTTCCTTTCCAGATGGAGCCTGGCAGTTGACACACACTGCATTTTACACTAATGAGGAGCAGCTACTCTGGCCTCATAACACTGTTAGGATAGGGAATCCCCTCCTTCTTTCTCTCACATAGGGGGCTTGCTAGCCCTGAAGAAAGTCCCGGACCTTTATGGCAACTGTGGACTGAAACATGTCGGCACCAGGGTCATAGGACCATAATATCCTGATAAGACCCACCTGTATATATATTTTTTATAATATTTTAACAACCCAGATAGACCCCAATAATAAAGGGATACCGGGGATCTATCTGTGCGGTTTTAATTTAGAGCCCCCTCTCGTTGTACATATCAGAAGAGCTTCCCAACACTGTGGTCGAGCCCACCCCGACTTGTAGGGGTCGGGGTGACCCGATGATGAAGCATGACACCATTAGGGTGTGTGAGGGTAATATAAACAAACTAGTTTCTTCCCCCACATTCATGGTTGGGTTAGACACAACCTTACACTAGGCAGTCCCCCCCTTACCTCCCCAGTTCTCTAACACGGGTACAGTTCTAATTCCCACTCAACTGACCATCACGCGGTCAATTGGAGTATTTTTTTTGTGTTTTGCATTATTGGGAGGACATACACCAGTTATTACCTCTCCAACCCCCCGGGTGTCTGGATGAGTCCAGTGCTCACACGTGTTAATTTACTTTGCACAGCAGATAGCTGTGGGGTTAAATACCAAATTGAGATCCGATCGGACTCTAGTATACACCTTTGGACATAGCACAGCATATACCATTGTTGGTCTCTTATAACTACTTATTACTTATTACTAATTCACACATAGATTCATACACTAACATACTGCCATGGTTGAACAATTAGGGATCGGATATACAGATGACATGGCATCTGCCATCCTAGCAGGCCCATCCCTACTGCCCAATACCAATATCGGACAAAGCCTATCCCAGGGGCAAAATTGGGACGAACTAAAAGAACTGAAACGCTGTCAGATGAGGAACCTACTACATGGGGCCATCATGACAGAATACCTACGGGGAAATGCGGCACCAACAGGCTTGTTGGTCACAAATGCACCCAGAATATTCCTGGACGATCCTCAATTTAAAAAGGAATGGTCTCTGATCGCATGGCGCTGCTCACGGAATTGGCTAATCCTGATCATCAACACAGCCAAGCGACTATCAGACGCAATACTGGTTAAGATAAAAACAAGCGAAGATCATCTACTGACAGAAATCAAAGTTACACTCTACAAAAAGAAACTTGAGGAAGTCAATAAAGAGAACATGGAACATAAAGACTACCTCATGCAGAATAAGATTTCAAAGCTACAAAAGGACCTTAAAATTTAGTCATGAGAAGGTCTATCCCTACATTAAGGATGACTATAAGGCCAAGAATCTTCAGACACTGGATCTACACGGAGCGGCCGGTCTGGATCATCGGAATCAGACCAAGACGATTGGTCAAGCGACGGCTCAAACAAAAGCTGGCCTAACAAACAACAGAGATCACAAGGAGGTGGCTTCAACCAGAGATATGGACATCCACAAATGTATGCGTGGCCAGGCCCCTTTGGTCCAATCCCATACCATGGTCCACCACAATACCCAGCTGGCCCCTACTTTCAACCAGAATTTAACCAGCATTTTTTAGGGCTGGGCGGAAGAAGAGGCAGACGAGGACGACGGAACAACAGAAGAGTACAATGGGAGGAAGAGAAATCAGGACCAAATACAAGGAGCAACTCCAAGGGCCAACAACTGCCAGGAACGAGCACAATGAGGGAATAGTAGTTAACCTCACTACACAGTCCTCACGACTGAGAAAATGGCTGTTTTGGAAAAAGGCCTTGGATTCGTCCCCACTACCCATCTTGACACATTCCAACTACGATGTGAACTCGGTGAATTCTTCAGAAAGATAAGACTGAAGACCTTTTTTCAGGAGAAAGACGAAATCACAAAGGATGGCATCTATACTGACCTGAAACTTAAGTCGACGTTCTATCCACCATCGTCTATGATGCCCCCGGAGGTACTGGCCTTCGAGGAAGCAGTAGTAAAAGAAGTAGAAGAACTCCAACCGCGCACAAAGACTTTCAACAATTTGAGCAACAAAGAACGCATGGCCTTAACCCAACTCAAGAACAGAACAGACTTAGTCATAAAACCGGCAGACAAAGGAGGCGCGACAGTGCTACAGAGTACCAGTGCCTAGAGGACAGCATGCCTGACCTTGTTGGCAGACAACAACTTCTATAGAAAGATCAACCGAGACCCTACACAACGTCTCAAGAAGACCATCACAACAATAACATCAGATGCTCTTGAGAGGGAATGGATTACAAAAAAAGAACATAAATACCTTAACCAGGAAGACCCAAGAACACCAATGTTCTATACCATCCCAAAAATCCATAAAGGAAAAATACCACCCCCAGGCAGACCTATTTCTCTGGTATCGGGTCAATCCTCGATCCTCTTTCACAATACACAGATTGGTTCCTGTGGCCTTTGGTTAGACGCATAACATCTTATGTGCAAGATACCAAACACCTGCTGAACCTCCTTACAGATGTTGAATATAACCCGGAAGAATACTGCTTGGTATGCCTAGATGTTTAGGCGCTTTACACCAGTATACCCCAAGCAGAAAGCATTGGAATCATTGAAGGACTTCTCATGAAGGAAGAGTGGCAGTGGACTAACCCTGGGCGAAGAACTACGCTCCGTTCGCGGAGATTGCGGAGTTTCGGCAACTCCGCGTTCCGCGGAGAACGCGTAGCTGTCGATTACTCCGCGATCCGGTGCGTAGCGTAGTTCTCGCGCGCTGAATAACATTATCGCGTGCGCGGCAATGGCTTACCTTAGTTCTGCGTTCGCTTTTTCCCGGTCGCATGTGCCACCATGTTTGTAAACCCTCCCACACAATCCCGTGCGACTGTGCGAACGCGATAACGTCATTTGGATGCGCGATAGCGTCATAAGGACGCGCGAGGATGCTTGTTGGTAAGATCGAGTTGCCGAACACGCAGAAACTGCAATCTTGCACAGAATAACTCACGAGCATGTTAAAACCATAATAAATTACCATTTTGGTTAGCAAAAAAAGTGAAAAACCCCTTAAAGTTGTACCTTTTGGCTGTATTTTTTGGGGGGAAGGAGTCCTCTTTTTGTTTCTACTCTTTTTTTGAAGAGTAAGGAGGAAGGGCGCTTGAGTTTACAACTTCCTGTTCCTGTCCACCAGGCTCCTCCCAGTGCTTTGTCCATGTGGTGCTCACTTTCATTTGGATTTTGAGCTGGAAGGATCACTTTCTGTGAGTGTTGGCTGCATTACTGCTTTTTCTTGGATTTATTGAGGACTTTTGGATTTGGAATTCTCTTTTTCAAGTAAGTTTGAGTAATGTATGAGTGAGTATGATGTAGACTTGTGTTTGTTTGATTTGAGATTTTTTTTAACTACAGTATTCAATCCTGGATTTAAATTATTGATGGAGGCCTGTACTTTTATGAGGTCCCAACTTGTATTTTTTTTTAAATTTCATCCAGGCTACATAGAGAGGTGCCCATGGGTCCAATCATGTTTCTGTGGTCTGTGTTTAAATTTTTATTCCAGTTTGTAAACAAACATCATGGATGGCATTGGATTATGGTCATTATGCAATAGCAATGTCTGTTGTGCAATTTCTGTTTGTGTAATTTAAATGTTTTTATTTTTTTTAAGCCAATAGCTGACCCTAGTACTCCATGTATTTAGTGTGTAGGCATGCTTGAGTTCATTGTATTAACTTTCTGTGGTTGGCCTGGCCATGTGTTGGCGGCCATTTTATGTTTAACTTTCCAGCCACTTTGCTCTTGCCATAGGCCTCCAACCTTGTGGCCTACTCTGCCAGTAGGCCAGAGGTACTACTCATAGGGTCATGAAAGTTAATCAACTGTTTTTGTGGTGTACCCTTAATTTGAAAATCATGGATGGCTTGGATTGATTTAGAAAATCTTATTTTTATGTGTGGGGTATTTCAGGTTTTGGGTGTGTTTAACTAATCTGTCAATTTCTGCCATTAGGTAACCCTAGGAATACAGCTTGGGTAGTTTTGGTAACTTCGCACAGTCATTTATGTTGTCATTTGGTTGTAGTTTTCTCTTTTTGGAGCATGGACCACTTCCAGTTTCTGTCCTCTATGTAATGATTTCATGTTTATGGGTGGGGTGACCAATTTGGGCGGTGGTGTGTCCATTTTGTGAAGCAAAGCATTGTCCCTTTGCCATAGGCATTTATTGTCTGTCTTCTCTTTCTTTTCATGTTGTTGTGGGTGGCCAGGCCATGTGGTGGGGGCCATTTTGTGTGTACTTCCTTTGTGATGATTTTGCCATGTTGTTGTTGGTGGCCAGGCCATGTGGTGGCGGCCATTTTGTGTATGCTTCCTTTGTGATTTTGCCATGTTGTTGTGGGTGGCCAGGCCATGTGGTGGTGGCCATTTTGTGTGTACTTCCTTTGTGATGATTTTGCCATGTTGTTGTTGGTGGCCAGGCCATGTGGTGGCGGCCATTTTGTGTATGCTTCCTTTGTGATTTTTCCATGTTGTTGTTGGTGGCCAGGCCATGTGGTGGAGGCCATTTTGTGTATACATCCTTTGTGATTTTTCCATGTTGTTGTTGGTGGCCAGGCCCTATGGTGGCGGCCATTTTGTGTGTCCTTCCTTTGTGCTTTTGCCATAGGCATCCAAGGTTTTTGACTATACTGGCAGTAGGGCAGACTGGTACTACTACTCATAGCCATAGGTGCATTAAAGTTAATGAACTCTTTTTGTGGTGTATCTTTAATTTGACATCGTGTATGGCTTTGGATTGCTTCAAATTTTTTTTTTATGTGGGCACTTTTCAGCTTTTGGGTGTGTGTAACTAATATGGCACTCCCTGCCAGTAGGTAACCTTAGGAATACAGCTCGCGTACTTTTGGTAACTTCGCACAGTGTGGACACGCGACATTACATTTTTTGTCTTGTTCGCGCGCTCAATGTACTTGCTCGGGAACGCGATAACGACGTTTTATTCCATTCGCGCTGCCGAACACGCCGATTTTGCAATCTCGCGAACAATATGTCCCGAGTTGCATAAAAGTTTCTCGAAAATGTTGGATGTGTTTCTTGTGCACCCAAAAAAACTTAAGTTGTCATTTGGTTGTAGTTTTTGGAGCATGGAACAATTCCTGTGTCTGTCTTCTGGTTTCTGGGTGGGCTGACCATGTGGGCAGCGGTGCAGCTACTTTGTGAAGCAAAGCATTGTCCCTTTCCCATAGGCATTTATTGTCTGTCTATTTTTATTCCTTGCATTAACCTGTCATGTGTAGCAGGCATCCTCCTTTTTCTGTCCATATTGGTATATATATATAGGCCTGCTTGACTTTATTGGTTCTTTCTGGACTTCATGTGGCTGGGAGCTGTGGTGCTGGTAGTATTAGTCTTCTGTTTTGTCTTTTATACATTGGCCTGTGTGTCTTTCAATTGTTAATGTTGGCTTACTGCTTGTTTGACTGATGTTGTTCTGCCTTCTTTGCTTGTAGGTGCACAAAAAAAGACTGAGGAGGTGCTGGTTGTTTCCATCCATCGCCCGTTCTACTGCCAGACGGACGTCCTTCAGTTGTACGCCACGTGTGGTGTGTGACTCATCTGACCAGACATCTCTGCAATTTGTGCTGCTGTGTGCTGACATCAGAAGAAGATGGGCCCTAAGAAAGCAGGTACCAGGTCCTCCACCACCAAGAAAGTTGCTGAGAAGAAGGAACAGAAGAAGGAAGTGTCACTTAAGTCTGGTATGGACCCCAAAACCTTTTTTGGGACCCCGAAAGGTACGCCTGCAGCAGCGGTGTCCGGGGTGCAAGCTGGGGCCAGCACATCCGCATTAGTGGGGGCTAGCCACCAACCCAGGGCCAAGCACATGATGAGGGTCGAAGAGGTAGCCAGCCTAATTTTTGGAAGCAGTGATACTGAGCCTGAACTAAACTTATCGCTGTCTCAAAGTAGTACACAATCCACGCAAGATGGAAGTGCTCAACAACCACCGCCAGCAGTAGATGTTCAACAACCACAACCACCGCCCGCAATAGGAGTTGTTCAACCACAACCACTTCCCGCAACAGTTGTTGAACAACCACAACCACAACCACCGCCCGCAATTGGAGTTGTTCAACAACAACAACCAAATCCCACAATAGTAGTTGTTGAAGAGCCACAGCCCGCAATAGTACTTCCTCAAGAACAACAACCACCATCTCCGCACGCAATAGTAGTAGTTGTTCCTCCGGAAGTCGGGGCAGTTCAGGAAGTAGAGCCTCATTCCGAGCAAGAAGAAGAGGAAGCCACTTCTGGAGGTGATCTATTGTCTTTCAATTCACCAAGGGAAAGGAGTGTTAGTGCATCGAGTTCTTCGCCAAGCATCCCTTCCGATGACCTTGATAAGGATTGGCAGCCACAACTATCTGAGCATTCAAAGGAGAGACATCCCAAGACCAGGCTAGGAAAAAGAAGTTTCCAGCAAGGCTTGAACTCATGGAGGCCGATGTAGGTGAGCAGGATACTGCTGGTGATAAAGACGGGTCTGACACTGTCATCATCACGAGCGTTATACCTGGTGCAGAGGATGTAGAGACCAACATTTTCACCCTATCCAGAAAGGCTGCGATTAGTGATGAGCAGGTAGCACGCATAACTCCTACACACTCAACACCCAAAGTAACACCAGCTCCCATTTTTTCATCAGCGAAGGCCCGGCAGCATCCGACATCCAGCACAAGCGTAACTTCAACAGAAGGAGGTAGTGGCAGTACTAGGACTGAGCTGTCACATAGGGAAATTCAACAAAAATCCTCCAGTCCATCCGGCATTGGAAGTGGGTCCTCCTCTTCCTATGGCAGGAGACAAAAGTTTACCTCCCCAGTGTGGGACTTCTTTACGGTTCACCCAGGTCAGGAGAACATTGCTATATGCACCATTTGTCATGTCAATGTTAGTCGTGGTAAGATTGGTACAAACTATGGTACTGGAGGCCAAACGACCCATTTGAAAAAAACACACTTAATCAGGTGGGAGAACCACCTTGCAAGCTTAAAAAATGTAAGCACTGGTGTTGGTGGGGATACAGTACTACAAGGTCCACTCATGGTTGACCAGGAGGTAGAAGAAGAGGGAGACGATGACCTTCTATCTGGGAGTGGTACACAAATGAGCCCTGTCGCCAGCACTGGAGTGGTAAAGTCCACATCCTCCGCATCAGCAACTTCTCAGTGGCACCAGAGTCAGCCGGAGACACCAAGGAGTGCAAAGTCTGCGATGCAAGGTGGTCCGTCTAGCATAACTGAAAGAAATACAAAGCAGCATACCATTACTAGCATGTTTAGGCAGGAGGGAAAGTACGAGCGGAACCACCCAATAGCACGTTTGTACAATGCGAAACTTGCAAAAATGTTGGCACTGGACCTTCTCCCATTTTCATTTGTTGAGGCTGTGGGATTTCGGGAATTAGTGGCAACCCTCTGCCCAAAATGGAACGTTCCCAGTCGCTACTATTTTGCCAGAGTTGCTGTTCCAGCACTACACCACGACGTGCTGGAATTGATTGGGAAAGCCTTACAACAGAGTGTTGTCCATTGTATCCACCTGACAACAGACATGTGGAGCAGTTGCGATGCTACAGATTACATGTGCATCACCGCACACTGGATCTCTTTTGCAGGTGTTAAAGACAAGTTAACTTCAGGCCTTGACGTTGCTGGGATTTTTAATGATACTCGCAGACATGCAACTGTAGCCATGTTTGCTATGGAGAAAAGTCATACTGCTGAAAACATTTTGTCTGAGTTTAACACCAAGGTCTTTGAATGGCTGCCACCAAGAGGCCTTAAGATTGGTTTTGTTGCCACCGACAATGGCAGTAATGTAGTGAAGGCAATGAGAGAAGGACATTATTTCAGGGCACCCTGTTTGGCACACTGCATTAACTTAGTCGTGCAAGCCTTTCTGAAAACTGAAGCCAAAGTCAGCAACATACTGACCATCTGCAGAAGAATATGCACGCATTTTAACCATTCTTTTAAAGCACGAAAGCTGCTACGGGTCATTCAGCGTGAGCATAAAATGCCAGTCAAAGCACTGATCCAGGAGGTCCCAACACGTTGGAACTCTACTTATTTCATGCTTGAGCGTCTCTTTGAGCAGTACATACCACTGAATGCTTATGTCATGTCAAAAAGATTAGGGGATCCTACTGTTAATCTTAAAGCCCTGACCGTTGAGATGTGGCAGTGGGACCTCATTAAATGCTTCACAGAGATGCTACTACCTTTTGAGGTCTTCACACGTGCAGTTAGAAGGGAGGACTGTACTATGGGCCAAGCCATCCCATTGTTGTACATGCTTGAGCAACAGCTGAAGGAGGTCTGTGAAACATACGAAGGTGACGAAGAAAAAGTTGATGCATATACCTTGGCCAAGGCCTTAGCCAACCGCTTATCTCTAAATGCAAGGCTTCAAATGATTGTGTCAGGTCAACATTACATAACTGCAACAATTTTGGATCCACGTTACAAATTATTTGTCAGCAGTAGCACAGTAATTCCTTTTTCAGATGGGGATATTGCCAAGTACAAAACTTCCATAGCTGCGGAAGCTAATGATTTAGAAACTGAACGGCTGTTACTTAAAGGCCTGCCAGTGCCAGCCCAGGCCAGTCAAAGTACTCCAGGCCATCCTCCTGAGGCAAGTTCTTCAGAGCATGAGAGCAGTGCGTCTGCTTCCCAGCATGCACCAACAGTACCAAAAGCAGCACCTACACGATCTGATTCAGCAGACACAACCAAAAGCATAACTGCTTTTTTTCTACAGAAAGGGATGGGTAAGTCCGTTGCTGTTGCAAAGGGGAAAGAGGACCAGCAAAGCCGAGCCCCAATGAACACTGAGCGGATGGTTCAGGCCTATCTGGATGACACAACAGAGGTGTTCATGGGGGAAACAACCTTTACAACGCAACTTTTACAACGAACTACCATTACAACGAATTTTTTACAACGCAAAAACTTTTACAACGCATACCATTACAACGCAGGATTTTACAACGCAAGTACCTTTACAACGCATACCATTACAACGTAAGTATTGGTAAGTATATAATTAATTTTAAAATATTATATGTTTGGGTTTTTGGGTAAAGGGGTATTTTTAGGGTTCAGGGTCAGTTTTCAGTTTTTGGCTAAAGGGGTATTTTTAGGGTTCAGGGTCAGTTTTCAGTTTTTGAGTAAAGGGGTATTTTTAGGGTTCAGGGTCAGTTTTCAGTTTTTGGGTAAAGGGGTATTTTTAGGGTTCAGGGTCAGTTTTCATTTTTTGGGTAAAGGGGTATTTTTAGGGTTCAGGGTCAGTTTTCAGTGTTTGGGTAAAGGGGTATTTTTAGGGTTCAGGGTCAGTTTTCAGTTTTTGGGTAAAGGGGTATTTTTAGGGTTCAGGGTCAGTTTTCAGTTTTTGGGTAAAGGGGTATTTTTAGGGTTCAGGGTCAGTTTTCATTTTTTGGGTAAAGGGGTATTTTTAGGGTTCAGGGTCAGTTTTCAGTTTTTGGGTAAAGGGGTATTTTTAGGGTTCAGGGTCAGTTTTCAGTTTTTGGGTAAAGGGGTATTTTTAGGGTTCAGGGTCAGTTTTCAGTAAAGGGGTATTTTTAGGGTTCAGGGTCAGTTTTCAGTTTTTGGGTAAAGGGGTATTTTTAGGGTTCAGGGTCAGTTTTCAGTTTTTGGGTAAAGGGGTATTTTTAGGGTTCAGGGACAGTTTTGGGTTTTTGGGTAAAGGGGTATTTTTAGGGTTCAGGGACAGTTTGGGGTTTTTGGGTAAAGGGGTATTTTTAGGGTTCAGGGACAGTTTGGGGTTTTTGGGTAAAGGGGTATTTTTAGGGTTCAGGGACAGTTTGGGATTTTTGGGGTACAGGGTTAATTTGTAAAAATAAAATAAAATTATATTTAAATTAAATTAATTAAATGTAATTAAATATAAATTAATTATATTTTAATAATTTAAATTAATTTAAATTAAAAAAAATATTTTTAGGGTTCAGGGTCAGTTTTGGGTTTTTGGGGTACAGGGTTAATTTGTAAAAATAAATTAAAATTATATTTAAATTATATTTAAATTAAATTAATTAAATAAAATGTAATTATATTTTAATAATTTAAAATAATTTATATTAAAAAAAATATTATATACTTACCAATATTTACGTTGTAATGGTATGCGTTGTAAAGGTACTTGCGTTGTAAAATCTTGCGTTGTAATGGTATGCGTTGTAAAAGTTTTTGCGTTGTAAAAAATTCGTTGTAATGGTAGGCGTTGTAAAAGTATGCGTTGTAACGTCATACATCCGTTCATGGAGCAAAGCCCATTGGTCTATTGGTATGAAAGAAGGAGACAGTGGCCAGTGCTGAGCAGGCTGGCGATAAAGTATCTGGCTTGTCCTGTAGCCAGTGTCTCTTCTGAGCGGGTTTTCAGTGCTGCTGGTGCCATTGTGACATCGAAAAGGACTAGTCTCTCCCCCAAAAGCGTGGAGAGGCTGACAATGATAAAAATGAATCAACACTTCATACCACCAGACTATAAAGTACGTGAATCAGAGCAGGATGAAGAAAGCGAGTCCGAAGACATCATCACTACTGGGTTACATGACCTACTTCTGTCCGAACCCCCAGAGTTTGAGGACGAGCTCCTCTTCCCTGACAACTAGGCTTTTAAATTGTTACTTTCTCCCTTCCTTTATTTGTGTTATTTTCTTATTAACAATGGCTTTCTGGTGCAAAACTGCAAATAAAAACCACAACCAAATCCATCCCCACCACTGATTCTTTTTATGTACCTACTGGAGTTGCACGCCTGTGCATTTATTTTCACTGTATCTTTTTATTTACCTACTGGAGTTGCACGCCTGTGCATTTATTTTCACTGTATCTTTTTATTTACCTACTGGAGTTGCACGCCTGTGCATTTGTTGACTGCACTCCTCAGAGTCTTGCTCCATCTTCTTGACTCCCACTCAAGTCAATACAATTCCATCTTGCCAGCCATACATTGGATGTTGTAGACGGAGTATAGTACAATAATGTAGCCTCTAACAGTCCCTCCATAACAAGTGAACCGTACAGTCATGACTACAGCCATCCTCTATTTCATTTGAAATCTGCAACTCATCACTGTCTTACTCTTAAGGCTACCACCTCTGTCTGCAGGCATTCATAGACGACTCTTCAGTGTCAAAACTTGAGCAGGCATCCACAACTGAAGTCAACTTGTTGTGACTCGTCATTACTTTTAAAAGGCTCGGCAGCATCTGTGATCAATCATCTGACAGTGAAAGACAAGAGCAAGACAGGTATATTAAATGAATGATGCAATGCATTGCATTGGATGTTTTGCTGACTCTGAGCAAATCTGCATGGAATTGAAGTATACTAGTAACTTCAGACTCACGTGATAGCCAATTTTTCCATGTTATTTAATAATATAAATTATTTACGCACTTGTGTTCCTACTACTACAGGTGCAGTCAGGACTTAATTTATCGTAGTCACTCACTTCAGACTGAGTTGCTGTTGCTGTTGGACTAGACATGCCACACCTGATAATGATGGTGACACCACCATATCTTTGCACGCTGTCAGGCAGTTGGATCTGAGCTGATTGATGTACGATGTTTCTTGGAGTGGAATACAAGGTAAATACAAATAAGAGGCACAACACAGTAGACCCAGGCTACTACATGTGTGTGCACTGTGCAGTGGTAGAGTACAATAGTGGTATGATTGATGACTGAGAATGACGCATTGATTTTGTTGATTAATTTTGAAAATGCTAGGCTGCTTTTTTATGCCCCTTTCTTTGGCTCAGTCAAATTTTTAGGGAAATGCAGTTTGTGTTACGGGCGAGCCTGTGTCGTGGGTCTGTTCTGTGCTGGCTCCTGTCTTTTCTTGTACTTCTAGATTAATAATGATGTGCAACTAGTAGACTTATACATATTGTATCGAAGCCGCCTCAGTCTGAAAGTCCTCTCTTACACGACTACTCCGCTTGTATTATTTTTTTGATCTTCACTGTATTACAAATACAATTTGTTTAGGTCATTCACATTCTTTTGTATTTGCCTTTTCTTTTTCAATCCACACAGGCTGGACGTTTACACCCACTGCTATTATACTATGAGCATCAACTCACCCTTACCACTAATCCTCATCATCAAGCAATTGGATGGCGGGAAACCAAGAATGATATTCAGCGTGTCCTTTTCCTATGTTTATTCCTTACATTCATTGGCTAGTGGATCATCAACATCATAAATCATCGTCTTCATTGTTTTGCTTTTGTTGTCTCCATGCGTACTGTTTTTCTTTCTCAAACCTTTCCCAAAACCCCCGTATCCATCCACTCAACAAACCCTAACCCTCTACCCCCGGGCTGCGTGGTTTCATTGAGGTGTGATGTTTGTTACATTAAATATACACCAACAATTTGATCACGCGCTTGCTGGGGCAGATGTGGTGAAAGCAACAATAGTGAAATTTCAACAAGGCATGGACAGGATCTTCTTCTGCTTCCCAACTCAAGCTCTGTGTCTAATGCCAAATAATTTACCATTACCATCAAACAACGAATACATCTAATGAATTGGCGTCATTGTTTGGGTTTAAGTTTACAGCATTATGATTTAGAAAAGTTTGACGTTGACGTGAGTACTACAACTACAGTTGAACTTCTTATCTTCTCTTGCACTTAGTTTCCAGTCCCCAAAACCATTGTTTTTTGTTTCAGTTTAGCAGTTGCAATATTGTTTTGGGTCAGTCGTGTAATGTACTGTACTTAATACTTATACTACCCCCACATTGTCTATCTATCACGCAAATGACTGCCTCTTTCTTTTTGTCTCAAAATGCTACTGGCAGGGTCTGTCTACTACTACTATCACAGAAGTTCAGAACCACAGATTCTTCTCCATTGTCTTGGGAAACAAATGCAGCCCTTGCAGTGCCACACTTCATCATCAATCATCATCAGCAATCACAGTTAAGATAAGTTTGCTGTGAGGTGTATAACGCAAGACAGACTGGTAGTTCTTCTAATACTACAAATATAACTCGGTGAGGGTTGACGGCATTTATCTGTCTGCATGTTAAAGATGTGGCCAATATATTTTTTTATTCGAAAGCACTGTCCGCTGACCTGCATGGCCAATTAACCTTGCGATGTTGCACAATGTACATTATTTGTTGAAACAGTCCCCCCTCGACCCCCCCAACAAACACAAATGAACTTCAAATGTTTTCTTTTGAAAATAACTTTGTCTCATTTATTTTACAAAAATATAAAGAAAGATGATACAAAAATAAAATATATATGAAATCTTACCCCACAGCTGTCCCTACCCTCCCCTAACCCCAACCAAATTTCCAAGTTCAATGTAAACCCCAACACCCAATTCCCACCCACCAACAAAAGGATTGAAAAAGGGGCAAACAAACAGGGTCCATCTCAAAGCCGGCGGGCTTTCAAGTGTTTGTCCACAATGAGCTTCACCCGCTCCTCTATTTCATCCTCGAGCGCTACCCGGAGGAGAATCTTTTTTTGAAATTCAGCGCACCTACATTGGCATGCATGTTGTGGGGGGGCGGCCGATGATGAAAAAAGCCGGCGGCGGGCGGCTGCCTGACGACGGCGACGTACTCCTGCAGGCTTGGGGGCCGGGGCATTGGAAGAGGCAGCAGCTGCTGCCGCCGCCTCCTCCTCCTCCTCCTCGGCCTGAGCCACCAGCCGGCGGTAGGCCTCAACGATGGCCTGCAGTTTCCGCTGCCGGGCCGGACTGCCAACTCCTTTCTTGTTGGTTTTGAAGGAGTAACTATAAAGAAAGAGACAGAATTGTTGTAATCCAAAATGCCAGCAAATCAAGAACAGAAAATGTATTCAACACATAGTGGCACAGTAGCACTAGCAAGCAAGCTGAGTACAAAAAATTGTGTTGCATCTATCTTGAACATTCTACGGCCTATATAATTAATTTGTTGGACTTTTTGGCACGGCATTATGCCTGCCCTAGTAGCATGGGTGTACTTCAACGGTCACACACATACGAACACCTGTCTTTTTCATATCTCGTTTTATATCATATACTTTGCTTCCGGGAACAGTCTCAAACTAACATTAATTAACAGGGGGCAGCTAGTAGTAAATGTCTAGTAGAGACTATCATTCTTTATATCACGCAACAAACCTTAGTTGGTTTGTGTTTCACCAGCAACGACCCATGCATCCAGTCGTCCCCTCCTTCCCTTGCCTTTGGGTTTGACCAAAACACTGCTGCTGAGACTATCCTACCCACTGATATTGGGTGTGTCTCCCAACCACGCAGGCAGCTGTGTTTTCCCCTTTCCATGCTTCCACAACAACCCATGCATCCGACTGCTATCAGCCACCTGCATTGCTGATTCCAAAGTATCCTTCTATATTAGATGATTGGTGCTTTTTCCTTGCTCCTTTCATCATACTTAAAATCGATCTCCTTAGTGTTGTTAATCCATCGCGGTCATGTTGTGGATAAGACTTTTAGTCTGCCACCAACCTTTCACAGCTGAGTTGTAGTCAGATAGAGGAGGCCTATTATTTTATCAATTCTCGCCGGTGGTAATGCTAAGCATGGTAAATATGGTAATGACAAATAAAGGTGGCGTCATACTCATATATTGTCCAGTAGAACTTCAAGTTCATTATAAATCTCAGAGTACAGTGAGGAAGTTTTCCCCTCCCACCAAGTAATGCGGATCACTATTGAATGTAACTTACCATCGCCCACCGCTGTTGGATCCTCCCCCACTGCTGCTGGTGCTGGTGTAGGTGCCTCTGGTCCTGTCCCCTCCGGGATCGCCTCTGCTGACACTGCGCCGCTGTCCCCGTCGGCACTGGTGGATGGTACCGGTTCTGCACCTATAAAAATAAGTACACCTTTTTAGATGGATGCACAGCCCCCATTGTACTTGTTCACCAAGAATGGAGTTCTGCAAAACAGTTAAGTACAACATTACGTAATCAGTAGTAGTCCACATTGCATAGTACAGCAGAGTCACTACACATATTAGCATTCATTTGTTATGGTATGGTACCCAAGCTCATCTCATCTCTACTGCTACTCTAGTCCTTGGAAATTTGAACTGAACCATGTAACCTTTGTACATCAATGTATACAGTTTTGCGCATGCTACCTCGCAGCTTGTTGTGCAGTACGAGAAGACGCCTTTGAGGCCACATGATTGTTCAATGCATACACCTGAAGAGGTTGGAAAATCAAAAGGCCCGTATTTACTTTTTGTATGTGGATTGTGGAATCGAGTTTGCTTACAGGTTACACCTTTTTTTTAGCATGACTGCAAAAAACTTGCATAAATGTATTTCATACTGTCTAACGTGCACCACTTTTGTCATTATTTTTCGGCAGATGAGAAGATTTCCTTCTACGAAGCAGAGATTTCCAGAGCTTACCAAAAAGAGGCATATGTACCAGTATACGTTCAATGGTGAGGGGTCTCCGACATTTCCCACATTTCCCTAACGTGCACTATTAGCTGTACAAATGTAGATTACTTTATTCAGCCTTTTTTAACTCAGGATTTTTTCTGGTGGGCCCCTTGACGTATTTCACGGAACAACTTAAAAACATTGATGTTACTTACTTACTTCTAACAAAATAAAGCTTTTGAAGTACCACATTGACTCTGAAGTATATTTTCTGTGTCTGTTGTCTTGTAGACTTACACGAGTGAGTGAGCAGAAGGGGGTTACTTAGGTTATGGATTGTGTAATAAAAGCATTGGGCATCTTGGTATTGGGGTTCAGGAGTGGGATAATTGAATAATTGACCAATGACTGAGCCCATATAGGTTGTCGTTCAGTGAATTGTGGGTTCCTCAGAGTTCTGTGACTGAGGTGTAAGTAAGGTCCAACCTGCCTATCACCAACATCCAATTTTCTGGTGCATACATAGTTATGTATGTGAATGCATAGAAGAATACCCACAACAGTAGTAGTGGTATACTAACGTTTACAAAATACTAGACCAACATCTGGATGCATACTTGGTTGGTGTCAATTGGCAAAGCAGAGACATTACAGAGGAAAACGCATACGACAGGAGTGGACCCTGTGCCTACAGCTATTCTATCACACATTTTTTGAAAAGATTAATACCTTAACTAAAGAGTGGGCAACAGGGCAAGCTTACCTACAGACAGTCTAATACTAGTAGTAGCACAGAGAGTCATAGCAGAGGCTCTTTGAAGGAACAGAAAGGCAGGGACAGATACCCAAAATTTTGAAAACATAATGAAAATCAAAAAAGCATTTGTCAAAATTTCTTTATGAAGGAAATGTCATTAATCGGTTGGAAAAAAAAGCTCCGTTAGAAAGTTAGGGAAATATCATTGTTCCAAAAGAAAGCACTGTTGGACTTACTGGGGACAGCAGCAGGATCCTCAGTAGAGGAGCTCTGTGCCTGTGGTTCACCCACCGACTCGGTCCCAGCCTTCTCCTTGCCCCTGGGTTCTGTGGTTCATGTAAGAAATAATAAAGAAAGAGAAAAACATTGAGTGCTGTGAAACATAGTCATCATTTCAAAAACCACTGCTAGAACATTAAAAGAAACAAACATTGATCTACCAAATGACTACTGCCTTGCAGGATTCACTGACTGTATACTTGGAGAAAACAAATCAAATGTTCCATAAACATTCTAATTGCAGATTACTAAGTAACACAGAGGCAGTAACACCTGAACAACACCACTGATTCAAGAATGGGGTAATCAATTATCTGTAAGTAGGCATTTCTTTTTTATTTTTCCCAGCAAAATGCATAGATAGTTCTGCTACTGACTGAATGCTACTGCTGCTAAGCCTACCCACTCACTAAACAAACTACATCAGTTCTATGGAGGGCTGAGGCAGGGGCAGCTCTAGGCTCATGGTGGTCCTGGGCAGGGAGCGTAGGTAGGGGGCCCCGGAAGAGGAGGTCGGGCCGGAGCACGGAGGCCAGTGAAGTGGGGGGAGTCAGGGTGTTTGGAAGTGGAACAGAGCCGGAGGCACCAAATCCCTGCCAGGGGCCGCCACGCAAATATGTATCCATCCTCAGAGGATTATTAAATTAAGGATATATATTGATGTGGTGGTCCCTGGCGTTTGGTGGCCCTGTGCAGTTGCACAGCTTGCACATGCGAAAGCCGGCCCTGGCTGAGGTAAGAAGAACAAAGTAACTTTAGCATTCATTGCCAGAGGAGGATTCATGCAGAAGAGAAGGCCGTGAAAAAAATGATACAATATGCAAACTACGTACAATTATCCATCCACCGCTATTTCACTGACGAACAAAGGAAGGACAAGACTCTATTAATATCATTAACTAACTTCAGTTCTCTACAATAAAGAAAATCTCACATCAATAAACAGCAAAAGCTAGCGCCAAGTTGAAACACGCAAGAGTCAGTGAAGAAGAGCAGCACAGACCAGTGTCATACAATTACAGTAGATATAACGGAATACATCGGAAATGTAACTAGGAGCACCAGTCATCGCGTTACTTATTCAGCCAAGATTTAGAAAGATACAATAACAATACTTATACTACTATAGATATATATATATATTACCTACTGGCGGTCGCCAGTAGGTATATATAGTTAGGATTTTTTCTCTATGGGATTTTTGAAAATTCTATGTCTAATAACTTTGGCGTTTGTGGACGGAATTGGCTGAAATTTTCAGGAAAATGGAACATTTTGTTTCTGAGCAGCCACTGAAATTTTGGCGGGGGGTCGTCAAGGGGGGCCGAGAAAAAAGGGGGGTCCCAAAACGCGTTTTTCCCATGTTAATTTCCATAGGGCGGTTGGCCTCACTTTTAGCCCGAACGGCTGAATGGATTTGCACGAAACTTGGCAAAATTGTAGGGACTGTTAGCCTGTTGTGCCTTTGCTAGGTCTCAAGATATGTGCTCCAGTGGATTTTGAGAAATTAACGTTCAAAAAAACATATATATCTGTAAGCGCGCTCCGGGCAGCGCTCCGGTTCGCGTACTTGACGCGTAACGGAACTTCGCGAAGCTGATTGGCTCTCCGGTGTCTGTCAACATTCTAAACAGTCCGGAGCGGCCGCCATCTTGTCTCTCGGTAGGATCGAGAGACAAGAGGAGGCCAAAACAAAGGGGGAAATGACCATAAGGGGGCATAGTAGATCCTCCTTGACCCCCTAGGTTTGATGTGGAGGCTTTAAAAGGGCCCCACGGGGCAAAAAAAATAAGAAATTGTTTTTTTTGCGTGGGGAGCGCCCGGTACGCGCACCGGGAAGCGGTCTGGGGAGCGTACTATAAGGAAAAAAGAATGATAGACTTTTCAAATATTGTATGTTAATTGATTGTTTGTTTTGTTGATTTTTGTTTAATTTCTTTATTTTTTAAGCAATTATTTATTATTGTGATTGTGTTTCAAAATTTAATAAAATGTCTAACATTTCACTGTCTGTAATGTCGTTATTTTCATTGAACATAGCTTGTAATGTTTGAGTGTGTAAAATGTCCTCATTTTCAAGGAGGACATCTACTGATTGCACACATTGCAGTAGTTCTTCGTCCCAAGTTTCATCCATAAAATTAATGTAATTTGGATCAATGATTTCTTCGTTGGTCTCTGGAAGGACAATTTCAAATGAAATTTTCTGTTCGCCTTCCATTTTGCCTGAAATTTGCATTAAAAAAAAATATATTAGTAGAGATAGGGCACTGTTGGGATTAATTTTAGATAGGCAGTTTTTAACAGTGAATTTATCTTTGGGCAGTGTATAGTATCAGAGTGGAAGTAGGAATATAAAAAAGTGTATGTGATTTAAGGTAAATAAATTCATAATTATACAAGACAAGCCTAACTCCATCCATAACTATAACAGAGAAGTCTATCTAAATGTATAACTACTACAGAGGGATAGTATATAAATAGTATATAACTATCAGAAAAATTTACCATATTAACTTAAAGTGCACAATATACTTCAGTTTTTAAAATAACAACTTACCTTTATAAAGAAGTTGAAGTATCCTATTGAAATGTACACCAGGAAGTAGTAGTCAAAATGGCTGTGTTTCTCTCTCTTTTTTTATATATATTCAGGTACATAACCAATCAAATGTCAGGTAAAAAAAGTAGAAAATGAAAGTAACATTTTAATTGGTTGTCAATTCCAACACTTCAGATGTGTTTTGTGAAGTAATTTACCTCAGGGTATTTAGAGAGGTCTACAGGCTAAATAACTAAATGGAATTCCAACCAAATTAGTGAAAATGGTAGGGATTGGTATGTAGTATGAGCAATTCTATATTTGGTGAAAGTGTCTCCAGGGTTTCTTCTGTAAATTACTTCCCCACCTTTTTTAATGGAGCGCTTCCCGGTGAGCGCCCCGGTACGCGAACCTGCAGCGTTACGGGAGTCCACCATTTTGTGTTTCGGTCGAATTAAAATACAAGATGGAGGGCAAATAATGTTCAGAATGGGTAGAAGGGGGCACGGTAGACGTATCTTGACCCCCTAGGTTTTCTGAGGGTGGCTGAGGAGGCCCATATGTGCGGGAAAAAAACATTTATTTTGAAAATTTTGCGCGGTTAGCTTCCGGTTCGCGTACCGGGTAGCGCTCCGGGGAGCGTACTTTGTTGAAAATTTGTGAAAAAAGTTAGAGTAAAATAATAATTGTGAGTGATCAGATGTAGGGTAGCTCTGAGAAGAGCTTTTGGGTTTATGGTACATTTAGGTACTTATAAGTAGGTACCAATGCACAGTCTTAAATTCAAAATGAAAACTCTGTTGCCCTCATCTGAGAAGTGAACTCCATCACCTCTGTAGATATCTTGCATGTAGTAACGCAAGTTATTGTTGTACATGGAGCCCATTCCATGGTCTCTCATGTAAGCTGAAACAGATTTGTTTACATGCTTCCTCGACTTCTCAATTTGTGGACAAAATTGGTTCGACCACCTCCATTTCTGTCTTTGGCATATATTTGAATATACCAAGGCAGTTTGAGGAAAAAGTGCCATCAATTGCTCAAAGGTGTCCTTTAAAAGCATTTCCAGACCTACACCAGTCAAAGTGCCCAAGTCATTACCTCCACAGTGCACAATTAACAGGTCAGGTTTAGGCAAATGCATAAAGGTTTTCACCAATGGTATCAATTGGTGACATTTTAATCCTCTGTGGCCAAACCACTTAATTTCCACATCTTGTAAA
This sequence comes from Lissotriton helveticus, assembly GCF_964261635.1. Taxonomy (NCBI): domain Eukaryota; kingdom Metazoa; phylum Chordata; class Amphibia; order Caudata; family Salamandridae; genus Lissotriton; species Lissotriton helveticus. The sequence continues at coordinate 61,078,734 of NC_136064.1, forward strand.
TTGAGATTAGGTAAATTTCTGTTCTCAGCATACCTTTGAGCCCAGTAGATGTAACTATGTCCAACAATCCAGACAGAAAACATGGTGAGAGAAGGTTCTGCTGCAGTCAGATGAAGTGTGGCAATGAAATGGCAGTTGGAAAAAAAAGAGTTTAAAATGAAAAAACTGTGGAGTTTCTGTGTTAAGGAAGCAGTAGCAGTGATTGGTGGATTTTGATTGCTGAAAACAGAAAGTTAGGGTGCATGGATGTGTTCTTTGAAAGATGTAATTTGAATGGTCAAGAAAAAATCATTTAATGAAAGATTGCACTGGATACGCAGGTGCACTGAGAGTTCAGAGTTCAATTGAAACATTGTTGTGTGAACTTGCAAACATCAGAGGTCTTTCAGGAGGTGGTTGCTATGCAAAAAAGGCAGAAAGGCCAGAGGGGGGAAGGGTGTTGATTTGAAAAAAGTGAGGGAAGAGTTTTGATTGGGTGACATGAGAGATATGTGTGATGAGTTACAGCATTTCTGTGCTTTTCATAGCTGCAGACTCTGGAGTGCATACCTTTTGCTCTGCTAAAGACAATTTGGTGTGTTTCTGAGACTGTTTTGAAACTCATAAAGTATTTGCTAAGGTGAGAAAAGATTCATTTAATTTAGATAGAGAATAGTATGGTTTTGGGAGAAAATTATGAAGAAAGTTGTGTATTTAAAATGTTGCTTGGTGTCAAGTGTTTTACAAATAGATTTTGTTTCTTTGTGTTACATAGCCATGTTAAAAGTGACACAAAAATGTTGCAAGGGCCTTAAAAAAAACGATTTTATGTGTCTTAGGCCATTTTAAGTCATTTCTCCTTGAATGTAGATATATAATTCATTTAGATGATGTGTTTAAAAACGATTTTTTAAAACAATTAGGTTTCTTGATATGTACTGCTAGAGCTTCATAGGTTGCTTGGGGCATATTTATAAGGCCTTTGAGTCTCTCTGATGTTTTTTTTCCATTTTAATTTAAGACCTTTCCCTTTGGTGCAAGGTCCTTGTAAATATGCCCACATCTGTGCTTGGCAAATTTAGATTTTAATTCTTTGACTAACATAGCCATGTCAAAAGTGACACAAAAATGTTGCAAGGGCCTTAAAAAAACGATTTCATGTGTCTTAGGCTATTTTAAGTCATTTCTCCTTGAATGTAGATATATAATTCATTTAGATGATGTGTTTAAAAACGATTTTTAAAAACAATTAGGTGTCTTGATATGTACTGCTAGAGCTTCATAGGTTGCTTGGGGCATATTTATAAGGCCTTTGAGTCTCTCTGATGTTATTTTTTCCATTTTAATTTAAGACCTTTCCCTTTGGTGCAAGGTCCTTGTAAATATGCCCCATCTGTGCTTGGCAAATTTAGATTTTAATTCTTTGACTAACATAGCCATGTTAAAAGTGACACAAAAATGTTGCAAGGGCCTTAAAAAAAACGATTTCATGTGTCTTAGGCCATTTTAAGTCATTTCTCCTTGAATGTAGATATATAATTCATTTAGATGATGTGTTTAAAAACGATTTTTTGAAACAATTAGGTTTCTTGATATGTACTGCTAGAGCTTCATAGGTTGCTTGGGGCATATTTATAAGGCCTTTGAGTCTCTCTGATGTTATTTTTTCCATTTTAATTTAAGACCTTTCCCTTTGGTGCAAGGTCCTTGTAAATATGCCCACATCTGTGCTTGGCAAATTTAGATTTTAATTCTTTGACTAACATAGCCATGTCAAAAATGACCCAAAAATTTTGCAAGGGCCTTAAAAAAACGATTTCATGTGTCTTAGGCCATTTTAAGTCATTTTTCCTTGAATGTAGATATATAATTCATTTAGATGATGTGTTTAAAAACGATTTTTTAAAACAATTAGGTTTCTTGATATGTACTGCTAGAGCTTCATAGGTTGCTTGGGGCATATTTATAAGGCCTTTGAGTCTCTCTGATGTTATTTTTTCCATTTTAATTTAAGACCTTTCCCTTTGGTGCAAGGTCCTTGTAAATATGCCCACATCTGTGCTTGGCAAATTTAGATTTTAATTCTTTGACTAACATAGCCATGTCAAAAATGACCCAAAAATGTTGCAAGGGCCTTAAAAAAAACGCTTTCATGTGTCTTAGGCCTTTTTAAGTCATTTTATTTATGATAGGTGTGTGACTTTTTTTCGCCGCTGTGCGTCACTTTTGTGACGCAGCGGTGGTGCAAAAGATTTCCTATGTGGTGACATATTTACAACTTGATGCATTTAGGCAGATGTGTCATGCTGTAAAGTCCCGTGCCACATAAAACCGATGCAGCAGTGATGCAAAATATGCACCATGTTGCAAGACAGGCCTCATTTAATCTCCAACAAGATAAGAAGCTGAATGTTTTGTAAATGTCAAAATTGTTGTATACACTGCTCAACTTCTGTGTACTCTTTGATATGCTAGAGTCCATCTGCACTATGAGATACCTAAGCAAAGAAAACACAGGTGATGTGATTGTGAAATGAGGAAAAGAAACTCCATATTTTTCAATTACATCACCTGTGTTTCCTAAGTTTCCGAATGACATTGTGCAGATGAGGTTTAGGTCTGTCCACGGACACAGAAGAGGTCTGGCCTTTGTTCAAGAGTGAAGTGGATATGACTTACTTCATTGGTAGGCCTGCACATGTATTATCTGCTCTATACTCTTCAACAAGTGTAAATCTCATCTGCAACCCTGAGTAGGCCTCACCTCAAACAAACCTCTGGATAGGTCACACCTTATCGTCATCCTGAATCAATCATTTAAAATGTTAGGGACAGATTTATGATAGGTGTGTGACTCTTTTGCGCCACTGTGCGTCACTTTTGTGACGCAGCGGTGGTGCAAAAGATTTCCTATGTGGTGACATATTTACAACTTGATGCATCTAGGCAGATGTGTCATGCTGTAAAATACCGTGCCACATGAAACCGATGCAGCAGTGATGCAAAAGATGCACCATGTTGCAAGACAGGCCTCATTTCATTTCCAACAAGATAAGATGCTGAATCTTCTGTAAATGTCAAAATTGTTGTATACAGTGCTCAACTTATGTGTACTCTTTGATATGCTAGAGTCCATCTGCACTATGAGATACCTAAGCAAAGGAAACACAGGTAATGTGATTGTGAAATGAGGAAAAGAAACTCCATATTTTTCAATTACATCACCTGTGTTTCCAAAATTTACAAATGACATTGTGCAGATGAGGTTTAGGTCTGTCCACGGACACAGAAGAGGTATGGCCTTTGTTCAAGAGTGAAGTGGATATGACTTACTTCATTGGTAGGTCTTCACATGTATTATCTCCTCTGTACTCTTCAACAAGTGTAAATCTCATCTGCAACCCTGAGTAGGCCTCACCTCAAACAAACCTCTGGATAGGCCACACCTTATCGTCATCCTGAATCAATCATTTAAAATGTTAGGGACAGATTTATGATAGGTGTGTGACTCTTTTGCGCCGCTGTGCGTCACTTTTGTGACGCAGCGGTGGTGCAAAAGATTTCCTATGTGGTGACATATTTACAACTTGATGCATCTAGGCAGATGTGTCATGCTGTAAAGTCCCGTGCCACATGAAATTGATGCAGCAGTGATCCAAACATGCACCATGTTGCAAGACAGGCCTCATTTCATCTCCAACAAGATAAGAAGCTGAATCTTCTGTAAATGTGAAAATTGTTGTATACACTGCTCAACTTATGTGTAGTCTTTGATATGCTAGAGTCCATCTGCACTATGAGATACCTAAGCAAAGGAAACACAGGTGATGTGATTGTGAAATGAGGAAAAGAAACTACATATTTTTCAATTACATCACATGTGTTTCCTAAGTTTACAAATGACATTGTGTAGATGAGGTTTAGGTCTGTCCACAGACACAGAAGAGGTCTGGCCTTTCTTGAAGAGTGAAGTGGACATAACTTACTTCATTGGTAGGCCTTCACATGTATTATCTCCTCTGTACTCTTCAACAAGCGTAAATTTCATCTGCAACCCTGAGTAGGCCTCACCTTAAACGGACCTCTGGATAGGCCACACCTTATTGTCATCCTGAATCAATCATTTAAAATGTTAGGGACAGATTTATGATAGGTGTATGCCTCTTTTGCGTCACTGTGCGTCACTGTTGTGACGCAGCGGCGGTGCAAAAGATTTGCTATGTGGTGACATATTTACAACTTGAAGCATCTAGGCAGATGTGTTATGCTGTAAAGTCCTGTGCCACAGGAAAGTTGCGTCAGGTTTCATATAGGTGTTTTGTTGCAGGGTGGGCATTCATTTGCATGAAAGCCCTGTAAAACTAACACAGTGAAATTTAGAAGATTTCACTGAGTCAGATTTATAGCATTGCTGAATCAAATCCTTACGCCTGTTTGAAGCAGGCATAAGGAGTGAAGCACCAACGAATGTGTGGCTGCCTCCAGTGCATTGCCGTAGACATGTCGTATTTACGACGTGATTCGTGCAATGTGCTGCTTTTGCGGCACAGATGCATGACGCATCTGTGCTGTTTTTACTCAATGGTGCTCCACATTGTAAATGCGGCACACCATGGGTGGCAGAGCAGCGGTGCACGTTAACTGGTACATCCCCGGGGATGCGCCAGTTAACATAAATCTGCCCCTTTACATTTAAGTATGAGCAGGGTAAAAAGAGTCGGTGGACATGGCTAAATAATAGCTGCAAAATGTTACTCTTGTTAAACAATTTTACTATTATAGTCTCTGACATTTGTGCCTTACTCTGCAACATCTCATTGTTGTTCTCTTTTTTTAAAGATAACAACAACATCAAGCATGAGTGATAATGAGGAATCAGTTGATCTTGATCTTATCGTTGAACTTGTGATTGAAACGTCAGTGGAAGTGGATCCCTTAGATGATTTAAATCCTGAGGATGAAGAAGACTATGATGAGGATGCTGATTTGTCAGAATTGTATGACATAGGTTGGGAAGCTGACCTGCTTGAGCCTATGGAACTATAAACATTTATTTTTAAAAGTTAGAAGAAATTAAAAGTAAAAATGTAAACGGTTTCATTTAAAATTAAACACACCTTCAAAAACAGGTTATGTGTAGTGTCTTCAATAAAATATTAAAATATGCTCATTAAATTAGATCAGATTCACATAAAAAACAGCACAGGTAAAATAAAGAAGAATTCCATTTCTTTTCTGCTATTTGTGTATTCTAAATTTGCCAAAGCACTAAAAAATATTCTATGTAAAAATGTCAAGTAGTGTGTTAAGTTTTTGATGACTGTTATTGATTTACTGTTTGGTAATAGTGGTTAATACATTTTTTTATTATATTTTACCACAGATTCAACTGCAGATCATTTCAAAATTTGAGAATGCCAACCAAAGATAGAATTAAAAAGGCTGCAAAACGTCAAAGACAGCAGGTCCATGAAATAATGCAGCAGTCCTCTACAATAAAGCATCGTCAAGTCACCAAGAAAGCACCGGGTAAGACCACGAAAACATTCATAAGAAACATTTCTAGAAAAAAAAGTAGTACTACAGAAAATGTTTTTGTCCAGAAAAAGAGAAGCAATTTAAACGGAAAGGAAAGGCCAATCAAAAATGTTACTGCTAGAGCAAGAGATAACTCTGTGCATGATAGTAGAAGGAAACAACAGTTTAGGGACATTCGTAAACGAATGTTCCGCAACAGGATAATTGGCAATTTGCTAAAAAATATTAAGAAAGGTCAACAGAAAGTGGTTTTTTATAAGAGAAAAAAAAAGTTGAGAAAGTTATTGATCAGGCTTTTGAAATTAAACGAAAGTTATTTATTTTGATAATCAATAGAATTAGGAAGCTAAACAAGGCAATTTATGATTTCAAAAGAAATAGTAGATGGAAGAGAACAGTTAATCGTAGTAATTTTTGTGAAGTTTTTTCCGGAGAATGGATGCATAGTTCAAGTTGTGAGGCATTTTTCAATGAGGAGAGTTATTTCCAGGATAATGATTTGGTGCATGCAGTTGACACCAGCGGTCGAGCTTATGAGGTGAAAGATGGTTGTCCAGTTGAAAAAGAAAAACTTGTGACAACAGAGGCAGAGGATGTGTTAGGTAATGAGGTTTTAGGAAGACGTCCTAAGGGACCTGTGTACACCTGGAAGTGTAGTAGTATTTGCAGTGTGCGACGGGATTCTATCAATTTGCTTTGTGATTTTGTACGGACATTTAATAAGAAAAGTTTGAAGCAGAAAATGAAGTTGTTGCAAGAATTAGACCCTTGCAGAGTGAGAGAAGTGACAGGTTTGCATGGTCATTCACTGGCTTGTCTTTCCAGGAGAGTATGCCAGAGTGTTTTTCATCATTTCAGGATGCTAGCAGTGCATCATAATAAAGTGAGGAAATTAGTTAGAATGTTGGATTATGCTAAGAGTCCAGCAGTTATGCTTAAACAATTATGCGCTGCTCTTTTGCATGGTTCTGAAATAGATGTGAAGAATATCTGTGAAGAAATTGAGTTTTGTTACTTTGGAAGTAAAGAGGAGAATGTTGAAATTGACCCAGAAGAAGAGGGTAATGTGGAAGATAGTGTACAGGTTTCCAGTACAGATAATTTTCAGAAGGAAATTGCCACGTTTCAGGTGAAATCAAGTGAGAGGCCTAGTTTCACTTGTGTGTGTTGTCGACGCATTTATTATAAGAATCAGACTAATTTAGTGGATTTATATGCAAAAAGTGAAAGGGAAAATAATAGTGAATGGAAGGATTTCGCTACATACTTGATGGTAGAAAATTGTTTTGATTTGGGATTGGATCAACGTGTGTGTACTTATTGTTGTAATAAATTAAATCAAAACCAGATGCCTGCTAGAGCGGTTCATAATAATCTGGAATTGGTTGAGATTCCTTCTGAATTGAAGGATTTAAATACTTATGAATCTATTTTGATTCAAAGTATCCATCCCTTTCAGGCTATTGTAAGAATGGAGCCAAAGACAGGGAAATTGCTTCCATCAGATTTACAGAGAGGATTAAAGGGAAGAGTTGTTTATTTGCCTCTAGATTTGAAGAAAAACATTAACACAATTGGAGTAGAAAAAGTGGAAGAGGAACCTCTGGTTATCTTAGTTAATGGGGTTCTGACAAAGAATAAGAAAATATGGCAAGATTTAGGGGATGTTAGGAAAGTCAAAAAGGCAACATTGTATTTGAAAAAAAAAAATAAGTACAATAAGAATGTATATGTTGCAGAAGAGGAAGTAAGTGAAGAAGAGGATAGTGATTTGTGTGGTGGTCAAATTGAGAAAGTAGAACCCTCTAAAAGTGAAGAAATATATGAACATTATAGCGTTCATCCTTTGCATTCCAAGGAAGTCATGGGGAATGCTATTGAGTTGTTTCAAATGAAACAAACCAAAGGGAGTCCCATTAGTGTCTGGGAGGAAAGTTTGGAAGCTCGGTGTTTCCCACAGCTATTTCCAACAGGTCAAGGAGGAAGATATGATGAGCGACCTCATCAAATTCCTGCTTCTGAATACCGGACTTTACGATTGTATGCAGAAGATGCTAGGTTTCGACAATGCATTCCCTATTTGTTTCATCTCCTGTTTGAAAGCGATCTGTCTGGACTGTCATATGCAGTGAACCACATCTTGAAAAGTGGTACACAGATGCAAAACATCTCGGCAAGTGACTTTATGGATAAAGTCAATGTCCAAGACAGTATTTTGGATTCTCACCTGATTAATCTCATGGCGTGTCAGCGTGGTACTAATGAGTACTGGTACCATCGTCATGGTGATTTAAAATGTATGCTGAGGAACTTAGGAACTCCCACATGGTTTCTCACTCTGAGCTGTGCCGAGTATGGCTGGGAAGACTTACTTGAATTTCTACGAGAGGCAAATGGAAACATCGAAAACATCGAATTCAAGACACCCGGAGAACTGTGCTCTTTGGATCCAGTCAATGTATGCAGGTACTTCAATCATAGATTTGAAGCTATGATGTCTTTCATCATGAATAAGAAGAATCCACCTCTTGGAGAGGTGTTGGATTTCTTCTGGAGAAAGGAGCACCAAGCAAGAGGTGCTCCTCATATACATATGCTGCTGTGGATCAAGGATGCACCTAAATTTGGAACAGATCCAGAAGACTCAGTGATGAGTTTCATACAACAGTATTCTACGTGTGCTGTTCCAAACGCAAAGGAGAAGAAAAGCCTAAGAGAAAAAGTTCTACGTTTCCAAAGCCATCGTTGTGGAAAGTACTGTCGTCGTAAATTCAGAAACAAGGACAAGTTCTACACCATATGTCGTTTTGGCTTTCCACGACCGGTGATTTCTAAAGGAAGAGTAAACAGTTTGATGTCTTCGCTGCGACATAATGTGATGAAGAAATCACCTAAAAACACATACAATTTGAAGAGGAACGAAGAGTCCAAGTACATCAACGACTACAACCCAGTGATTTTGTCCATGTGGAATGCTAACATGGATATACAGTTTGTGGCTGATAACTGTATGGCTGTGGCTCGGTATGTGACATCTTACACCACCAAAAAAGAAAAGACAGAATTGAAGGATATGTGGGAGGACATTTCCCATGAAAAGAGCCTCAGTAAGAAGTTGTACAGTTTCAGTCTGAAGATGTTGTCGCATCGAGAAATCGGAGCTTACGAATGTTCTGACCGCTTGTCTTCAGCAAGTCTCTATGCCAAATCTAGGAGTATCGTTTGGGCGAGTCTTGGTCTTGCTGCAACGCGTAATCGAGTTCTGAAACCTGTGCGGGAAATTGAGTATTTGGCGGAAAAGGAGCCAAACAGTACCGACATTTTGAAGACCAACATGTTGGATACATATTATCCAAATCGAAGCAGTCACCTCGAGAATGTTTTTCTGTATGAGGTTCTACAAAATTATATATTCAAGAGGAACATCAAAGAAGATATTGATAAAGGAGTGTATGTTGTAATTGGAAGTGAGGGATGTCTGGTAAAGCAAAGAAGATGCCACTTGGTAAACCATCGAAAATTGAGTGGCGAATCTCCTGAAAAAAAGGAGTTTTTCTATTTAGCACTTTTGCAACTTTTCAAGCCTTGGCGTGCAGAAGGGGAACTGCTTAGAGATTTCCTCTGTTACGAAGACTCTTTCACTGCCGCCAAGGAGACCATAGAATGTCCTGCTTTTCCCAAATATGTAGAAATGTTGAATGCGGAAATCGAGCAGGAAGCAACGATTGCAGCCGAGATTGCCAGAGACAGTTCTCAGGACAGTCAGAGTTCTGTTTCATTGAGTCAGGATCCACTAGGAGGCCCTGTTATTGAAAATGAAGCTGCCACTGCCATGAATGAAGTGGAAAGAGCCATGGCACATGCTCAGGAGGATGCGGTTAACTTAGTAGACTTGGAAAGACAACTCAACGTTGAGCAGAGGAAAATATATGACGAAGTTACCAAGCAAATTGATCACGGATTAAGTCATGAGAAGAAAGAGTGCTCATGTACGTCGTTGAAGCCTGTCCGACTGTACGTGAGTGGAGAAGCGGGAACTGGAAAGAGTGTCCTCATTAAAGCAATCTCATGTTATTTGAAGGAAAGGACTGAGTCATCGCTGTCTTGTGTTGTCACCGCTCCAACTGGACTGGCAGCACATAACATTAAAGGTATTACTTTGCATCGTCTACTGATGCTGCCAGTGGAGCATGATAACAAATTACAATACCACAAGTTATCTGGAGATGCTTGTTGTGAAGTTTCAAGAGTCTTGAGGAAAATGAAACTTCTTATCATTGACGAAGTAAGCATGGTTTCCAATGTCATGCTTGCCTTTGTGCATTTGAGAATGCAAGAAGATCTTAAAACAGAGTATGATGTGTTATTTGGTGGCAAACACATCATTGTTTTTGGAGATCTTCTGCAGCTGACACCAGTGAAAGGACAACCTGTGTTCAAAATGCTCACGCATGAAGATACCAGGAAGTGCCTAGGGAGCATTGGCAACGTCAATATATGGTTAAACTTCAATTATGCTGAACTGCATGAAAATATGCGTCAGGCGAAGGATGAAGTTTACAAGAATATTCTACAAGATGTTAGAATTGGAAAAGTGACCGAGCATGGGAAAGAAGCTTTACATGCACGATTACTGTCAAATTTATATCCAGAACAAGACGTTGTGCCTGAGAATATTTTTCAGAAAATTACTGAGAAGAAATCTGGAATATGTTTGATGCCAACTCTTGCAGAATGTGCCATCTTCAACAACAAAATGTTGCATTTAGAAAACCAAGAGATTGTGAAACTGGAAGCTATTTACAGAGTAGAGCATATGGGATCTACAATTATTTTGTTTGAGAATTTGAAAACAAAATTGGATTCATTAGAGAAGACTATATCTAAAACTGCAGGTTTTGAAAAGACTCTGAATGTGTGCTTAAATTGCCGTATAATTTTGAGAAGGAATTTACATGTTGAAAGAGGTCTGGTAAATGGATCAATGGGTAATGTTGTTGATTTTGTGAAATACAGAAATAGAGATGGAATTGAATTTTTAAAAATTAAATTTGATGGCATTGAGGAAGTACAGCTAATTGGTCGTTGCTCTGCTAGGTTTTTGCTTGTAAAAGACTTATATGTTCGCCGTAAACAGTTTCCTGTTTGCTTGGCATATGCGGTGACAATCCATAAATCGCAAGGTTTAAGTGTAGACAGTGCATTGGTGAATATTGGCAGTTCTGTGTTCAAGGAGGGTATGGCATATGTGGCATTGTCACGAGTTAGAACTTTATCGGGATTGTACTTGATTGAGTGTGATGTCACAAACATTTGTGCGGATCTAGATTGTGTTAAGGAATACAATAGGTTAAGAAGAGAGTATGCGCCACATTTGCCTCAATATCCTTTGTTTGAGAAACGTGTGGTAGGCCGGAAACGAAGAAATGTCACCAATACTATGGAGGTTGTAGCAAAAAGACGAAAAGTCGATGAACCTGAAATTATAAGCAGAAACAAAAAGGATTCTGTTGAAGATGTTGTTGGTTTTCAATTTGAAAACAGTTCTGGTGTCAACTGCTATGCTAATCTAGTGGTTAATGTTTTGTTTTCTCTAGAAAATGTAAAAGAAGAGATTGTGGTCAATTCTGATCAAAGATTTTGCAGTTTGTTAAATTCTGTGTTAGAGAAATGTAGCACTGATAAAACAAAAATAGAAAGTGTGTCTGAAATTCGAAATCTGTTAGACAGATGTTCAGGTCAAACACAATTCTCTCAAAATATTCAGCAAGATTGTCAGGAGTTTTTAATGTATATGCTTGATGTATTGCATGCTGAAGGTGTAGATGTAGATCACCTGTTTGGGCTTTCTTATCAATGGCAGCATGACTGCGAGAACTGTAGGGTATCAAGTACTACTAGTGTAGACTCAGAAAGATTTATATATTTAACTTTGCCAGACAGTAAATCAGTCTCCTTTAATAAGCTAGTAAAAGCAGCTGATCACAACATGGAGTGTAGCCAATGTAAATCTGAAATGATGTCAACATTATTTATACAGACATATGGCCAGTATGTCATTTTAATGTTCCAACGATGTAGGCCTGATGGAACAAAATTGACAACTTTAATTAAAAATATTTTAGCTTCGCAGTTGTCAATATCAGGAAGGACTTTTGTAACTGCAGCAATTATATATCATGACGGTCCTTCAATAACATCAGGACATTACACAGCTTATTTAAAGTCTAGAAACGGCTGGTCATTCTGCAACGATTCTGTTTTAACTTTCAAAAAAAAATTGCCGTATGACCTTAAAAATTCTTACCTGGTGTTTTTAAAACCAAAATTTTAGGGAAAGAATCTCGGGATGTGCTCTGAGGAATTTCAAGAGGTTCTAATGGCTCCTACACGATTTGGCCTTGAGGATAAGTGTAGTACAGAGACAATAGTTCCTGGAAAAAAAGATTTTCTTACAGAAAGTGGTGGGCACAGATTAGTTGAAGGACAACAGAGTATTTCCCAAAGCAAACGGTCTTCTTACCATAACACTTGACGTCATGGAAAAATAACTGCACTTTGAATGAGTTCAGAAAAACTGTTTCTTTTTATAAGCTAATTCAAGCAGCCAATCAAAACATGGAGTAGAGGGAATGTAAGTCTGCAATGCTGTCTAAATTATTGGTCCAAACTTTTGATTATAATGTCATTTTAAAAATCCAATTATATAAATCTGATGAAAGTAAGTCTTCAACTTTAATTACAAATGTTGTGGCTACACAGTCGTTGATTTTAGGAAGAACATTTGTAACTGCAGCTATTATATTGCATGATGGTCATTTGACAAGATCCGCTTATTAGACAGGTTATTGAAAATGTAAAAAAATTTGCTGTTTCGGAAATTATTGCCATTTGACTACGATACAATGTTGCCTTTTTACAAAAAAATATTCTTACTTTCTGTTTTCAGAAAGGAGAATTTAGGGTAGGTAACTGGCGTATAATGATTCTAGGGGTTGATATAATTTTATCTACTGTTTTATATTGCTTTGTGATTAAAAGTGATGTAGAGAATTAAATAATTGTAGTAGTCATAGAGGTACTGTAAGTCTGCTTCATAGTAAGCAGTATCAGTGTCATAGGAAATGTAGAACATGAGTGAGCAAAAAGGGTAAGATATTACTAGTCTAGGATTGTGAAAGTGATCTTGAACGTTTTCTTTCTGAAAGTTGCGGAAATACAAAATGACGGGATTTGCTTACAAGAATTCCAAGAGTTATAAATGGCTTTTACACGATTTGGCCTTGAGGAAACATGTGGTAGAGAGCGAGAAGTCATTTATTGTATGTAACATATTTTTCAAAACGATGGAGCTTTTCTTTCAGAAAGTGGCGGGCTGAAAAAACAGCACAACCGAGTGTAAGCTGTTCATAGGACATCCTTCGACGTCATGGAAAGTAAGTTACTTTTGAGGAGTTTTGATTTCTGATTGGTTATGTTATATGGGTTTTTTAAACACAATCATTTTGATTGTGTTTTTTTTTTCCCGCTGTTATATGATGAATACCTTCAAGTCACTGTTTTTAGTGAAATTTGATACATTCTGAGAACCATTTAACCAAAAATAAACCATTTAACATGTATAGTTAATTCTGTACTGTTTGTATTTATGATGTAGATTTAGAACTGTGTAGGAGGCATGGAGAAGGTGAGGCTTCTGTAAGTGTCAAAGTTGTTGCATTCAGTGCGTACTCTTTCATATGCTGGACTACATCTGCATAATGAGATACCTAACCAAAGGAAACACAAGTGATGTGATTGTGAAATGAGCAAAAGAAATTGAATATTTTTCAAATACATTACCTGTGTTTCGTAACATTACGAATCAAATTGTGCAGATGAAGTTTAGGCCTCTCCAGGGAAACAGAGGAAGTCTGAACTTTATTGGTTGCCCTGCACATGTATTATCTCCTCTGTACTCTTCAACAAGGCTAAATTTGATCTGCAACCCTGAGTAGGCCTCACCTGAAACAAACGTCTGGATAGGACACACCTTATTGCCATCCTGAAACAATCATTTAAAATGTTAGGAACAGTTTTATGATGATTGTGCACCTCTTTTGCGCTGCCATTGCGTCACTTTTGTGAGACAACAGCAGTGCAAAAGATGCACCATGTTTCAAGATAGGCCTCAGTTCATCTGCATCAAGATACTGTTAGTTTAAAATGTATATCTTTAGGACTGTGAAGGGGGCCTGGAGAAGCAGAAGCTTCTGTAACTGTCAAAGTTGTTGGAAAAGTGTTTGTCCTTCAATCTTTTCCCTTGTCTTTTCTAATTTTTAAATACATGTTTTAATATTTTTCAAATGTTTGTTCTCTCTTTCACAGATTGAAAGTATAAAAATAACAAGTGACTAAGTTAACGACAATTATAAGGTAAATGTTTTGTACTCTTTTCGTTACATTTCTATCACATTTAACTACTATTAGTTCCACTGCTTCATTTCTTTAACCCTAACTTTCCTGCCTTTGCTACTTCCCTCATTCCTTTCTCTATTACTTACTTACTTACTCTACTCCTTCCACTCCTTTTCTCAGTCCCTCTCCTCATAGTTCCTCACTCTTGTTCACTCACTCCGTCTCTATTACTCTTAGTGTCTCTGACTGATCACTCTTTCACTACTTGTTCATTATGCTTTCTCTGTGTAGTTGAAGCACACTAAGAGGCATGTTATGAACACAGCCAATAAAATTATTGCTGCTTTTATCGGCAGAAAACTGCTGCAAAAGCGGCTTTAGCGGCAGTTTTCTGCCGCAAAAGCGGCTTTAGCGACACATTTCTGCAAATAAAAGCTGCGAAACTTTTATTGCCTATGTTGATAATATGCCCCTATGTTATTTACATTTCTTTGCTGTTTCAATTATTCCTTTTCTGTTACTTCTTCTTTTCTGCTTTCTGTTTTTTCTCTCTGTTATTCCACATGTTTTAATCTTATTTTGAACATTCACTCACATTCTCTAAGAAACTCTTCTTTGTTATTCTTCTACTCTCCTTTTTTTCTTTCACTTCCTTATCTATTTTGTTTTTCACAATTATATCCTCTTCCATCTTTTCTTCGGTAAATAAATCTATTAAACAGTATCTCTGGTTTAGTCCCTATAGCTGTCTTTCTTTTAACATTACTCTCTGTTTACTTCCCTTATACTTACTCTTCTTTTTAAAAAAAAAAATTTTTTTTGGTTCGCTCCCGGTTCGCGTACCGAGGAGCGAACCGGGAAGCGAACCAAAAGAAATAGATGTTGGCAGATTGCTAAATATTCTACCAATTTTTTTATAAAGGGGAGGTAGTTCTGATAGGAACTTTTTTTATTGTTTTTGTTGTTTTATATTGTTTTTATTATTTTTCTGAACATTTTTTTACTTTTTTTGTATTTTTTGAACGGTTTTATATTTTTTGGGGTTTTTTTGGGGGGGGGAAAGAAAACGATTCATTGTAAAGGGCTCAACAGGAGCAACAAAAAAAAAACAATTTATTCTCTGGGGCGTTTTGGACAATCATGATTGTGTATAGCTCTGTTGATCAGAGTGATGCTACTTTCTCTGTAGCAAAGTAATTGGTTACAACGCACGCAGACTTGTTTCACTTCCCCGAACCTCATCTGTATATTTGGGACCGTCTCCCTCGCCTCTGGTCCCGTCACTTCCTGTACAACTGATCTTCTGGCCATAGAAGGGGGATTATCTTGCTGGTCACGTAACTGTGCAGCACTGTAGTTGATAGGATGCCACCTCTCCATATGGCGATGCATAGTATAATTCCCGTAACTGTACTTCTTATCTGTCCCTCTGGACAAATCCTTCTTACAGATCAGGCAAGTTACGTACCGTGCATTGACTTTTTTTTGGCCCCGAGGATATTTAAAAAATTGCCAAATAAAGTTTTCTTTCAGATGAGATCTCCTGGGCTCCTCAGGCAAAACATGCCTCTCTTCCTGCTGTTCCTCTTCTTCTTCTTCTTCCTCCTCTTGCTGAATGATAACTTCAGCAGGTGGTCCTCTCTTCCTTGAAGGTGGTGGAGGTGGTGGGGGTGCACCAGCTGAAGCTACTAATGAAGCCATTGCTCAGTGATCACAAAGGGTCTTCCTCTCACAAAGATGAAAGTCAGAGTGAGGAAAGAAGGAGGGGTTTTCATCATTTGGGAAAAACAATACTTCTAAACCAATGAAAAGTGTTACTTTTAGGTCACATGACCTAGTCTTACATCATTAGGAAACCAAAAGTGAAATGAACCAATGAAAAGTGTTATTAACAAGTCACATGACCGATTGTGTTTACGTTACGCGCTTTGCGCCGCGTCCCGGATCGCTTCCGGGAAGCTGCGCTTCGCGCCTCGTTCGCGTACCGGTTCACTTCCGGGTACGCTAACGCGGCGCGTCATATGACGTTTCACGCAACAACGCGATACGTCACGCTAACGCGTTGCGTCACGATGTTGTTTTCTAACACGGCAGTTGCGCAAACGGAACGTTTACCGGTTCGCGGACCGGGTCGCGGCACCATTTTGAGCTAACGGGAAGCGACCCGGTTCGCAGACCGGGAGCGAAACAAAAAAAAAATAATAAAAAAAATTATTAATAAACATATAAAATATATTTTTTGATTTAAAGAAGAATACATTTTACAGCTATAGATATTAGCTTTTAAAAAACCAATGAAATTCACTGAAAAAACCATAGGTTATAGACCATATATAGTTAGGAATTAGCATTTACAAAACCTTGAAAATTCACTGAAAAAACCATAGGTTATAGACCATACATAGTTAGGAATAAGCATTTACAAAACCTTATTTTACTCACACAAAACCATTGAAATTCCATATATAGTTAGTTGTACTAACTATATATCGCGCACCCGCAATCCACTGCTGATCATGTCACATATTACATCATTCATGACATGGTCAGTGACATCACTGATGACATCACTGATGACATCTCAAATGACATCACTGATGACATCACTGATGACATCTCAAATGACATCACTGATGACATCACTGATGACAACATCCAGTGACTGTATGTTTCTGTAAAGTTAAAATATGTCTTACATATTGAAGAATGAGTGGATGTATAAGTGTCTGGATGAAGGATTTAGTAGGTGCATGACTGACTGTATGAGTGAGTGAATAAATGTGTGTCACTGAGTGCATGTGTTAGTGACTAAACTGTCTTAATTTGTGCATCATTATGTCTGTTGTTCTGTAAACTGCTGCATGTGTTGATCAGTAGCTATATGAGTAAGTATATGGGTTATTGTTTGGTTGCCCAAGTATTTGTATGGGAGACTGAGTGTGTGTGTGTGGGTGGCTGGGAGGTGTATGACTCTGTGCATAGATGTGTGAGCAGTTGATTCACTAGATGTATGGGTTCATAAGTGCATGTGGAAACACCTGTATGGGCGGTTGACTGAGTGCATTGGTGAGTGAATGGATATCTCAGTGCTACATGTCAAAGTAAGTACATATGTAAAACACAGTACATGTGACAGTTGACATACATAAGAGCCAGTGAATGTGTGAGTGGCTGTATTGATCATTGTGAACTTGTATCAGGCATTGTAAAAGAGAGTAAATATGTGTTAGTATATGTTTGAATAAGTAAGGCGTGTATAACTGTATAGTTGAGGAAATGGAGGTGTGATTGATTCTTTGCATGACTGACTAAGTGTGTGAGTAACTCCATGGATGAGTGACAGTCTGTGAGTGTCTGTTTACACTGAGTGTATCTAAGGTTATATTAGAGTCTGAAAAGGTTCATCGTATTATCACATGAATGATGTCATCAGTGATGTGATCAGTAATGTCAAATGAGATGTCATCAGTGATGTCATCAGTGATGTCATTTGAGATATCATCAGTGATGTCATCAGTGATGTCATTTGAGATGTCATCAGTGATGTCATCAGTGATGTCATTTGAGATGTCATCAGTGATGTCATCAGTGATGTCACTGACCATGTCATGAATGATGTAATATGTGACATGATCAGCAGTGGATTGCGGGTGCGCGATATATAGTTAGTACAACTAACTATATATGGAATTTCAATGGTTTTGTGTGAGTAAAATAAGGTTTTGTAAATGCTAATTCCTAACTATATATGGTCTATAACCTATGGTTTTTTCAGTGAATTTTCAAGGTTTTGTAAATGCTAATTCCTAACTATATATGGTCTATAACCTATGGTTTTTTCAGTGAATATATATATGAGCGCTGAGGAAGGCAGTTGTGCTGCCGAAATGCATTCGCCAAGTTGCCAATAAAGAAGCGTTTCCTACCTGTTCCTCCTGGGTCTCTGCCCCTCTTTTTCTTGGAGAAGGAGTTCTGTGTGCATCATTATCGCGCCACCCAGGGGCGCTTCTGCAGAGACCCCCATCGCGCTTTGGGAGTACCAGCCTCACTGGGAACACTGTGGACTCTTGCAGTCCATGTACTTTGCCAGCGTTAGTTGGAAAGGCTGGGAGCCCGCCATTGACACTAAGGAGGAAGGCTGGCAGTTTTGGGATATCCCATCCCATGCTGGGTAGGACTCATTGTAGCCCATCCCCTGCTTTTTGGACTCTAAGGTTGACCTTGGTCCCAATCACCTATTAAGTTGCATTCTGGGGCCTGTAGTCCTGCGCCACACTCGGGACTGCCACAGGTGCGAGGACTTCACCAGAAGGGCGGAGCTAGCTTGCACCAGCAAGAACATCAATGAGGGACTCACAGGCAGCGTGACACTCAACCCACGGGACGCTTTGAGCGCTGAGGAAGGCAGTTGTGCTGCCGAAATGCATTCGCCAAGTTGCCAATAAAGAAGCGTTTCCTACCTGTTCCTCCTGGGTCTCTGCCCCTCTTTTTCTTGGAGAAGGAGTTCTGTGTGCATCATTATCGCGCCACCCAGGGGCGCTTCTGCAGAGACCCCCATCGCGCTTTGGGAGTACCAGCCTCACTGGGAACACTGTGGACTCTTGCAGTCCATGTACTTTGCCAGCGTTAGTTGGAAAGGCTGGGAGCCCGCCATTGACACTAAGGAGGAAGGCTGGCAGTTTTGGGATATCCCATCCCATGCTGGGTAGGACTCATTGTAGCCCATCCCCTGCTTTTTGGACTCTAAGGTTGACGTGGCTGCGATGGTATTGGGGGACCGGAGGAGGCGCTTTCCAGTTGGCACATCAAAGCGGGACGGACACCGCAGTCTCCCACCGGGTCCACGCTGTTCCCCGACCAGCCCGCAATGACTTTGTTCCATTCCAGTTGTTCCCCTGCACCTTGGTCCCAATCACCTATTAAGTTGCATTCTGGGGCCTGTAGTCCTGCGCCACACTCGGGACTGCCACAGGTGCGAGGACTTCACCAGAAGGGCGGAGCTAGCTTGCACCAGCAAGAACATCAATGAGGGACTCACAGGCAGCGTGACACTCAACCCACGGGACGCTTTGAGCGCTGAGGAAGGCAGTTGTGCTGCCGAAATGCATTCGCCAAGTTGCCAATAAAGAAGCGTTTCCTACCTGTTCCTCCTGGGTCTCTGCCCCTCTTTTTCTTGGAGAAGGAGTTCTGTGTGCATATATATATATATATACACACTTTTTTTTTGGGTAGCCACTCACCAAGACCCACGACCTCGACACCAAGCAGGTCCAACAGGTTCTGCTCCCGGTCCAAAATGTCTGCCCAGCGGTGGGTCAGCTGATGGTGGGTACGCCGGATACCGGAGCAGCGGAAGACTGCCCGGCGCACCTTCACCCACCGCCGGAGACGCTCTTCAATCTGGTAGCCGGAGCCGGGCCTGCCGCCTGCTGCCAAGGTCAAGGGGAGGTGGTGCTGGAGAAAAAAAGACCAGGGCAGCCACCTCCTCCTCCCCAAAAAGTTGGCGGGCCATCACCCCTGAGGGGCGCATTCTGCCGCAAGGCAGCCAGGTTTTTTTGGGCACAGGCGCCTTGCCCTTAGAGCCGCCGATGCTGCTGGCGCCCTTCACCATGGTTCTGGGTGGAGGGGAGAAGAAAAGTTCAAGACAAAAAGGTAGGGGAAAGAAGAAGCAAGGTAAAAGAAGGAAGTAAAATAAAACAATAGAAAAGTTGAAAAAAAGTTGTAAAAGTAGAAATAAAATGAAAAATATAAACCTAGGCACAGAGAGAGATAGGTAATAACTAAAGAAAGTTTGAAAAAGTGGGTAAAAAGATCAGGATTGAAGAGATATCAGCCAGCCGAGACGAGGAAGACGGTCACCCAAGCCCTCGTCACCAGCCGACTGGACTACGGCAACGCCCTCTACGCCGGAACCACTGCCAAACTCCAGAAGAGACTCCAGCGGATCCAGAACGCCTCGGCGAGACTCATCCTCGACATCCCCCGACGCAGCCACATCTCCGGACACCTGAGAGATCTGCACTGGCTCCCGGTCAACAAGAGAATCACCTTCCGGCTCCTCACCCACGCGCACAAAGCCCTACACGACCAAGGCCCGAGCTACCTCAACAACCGGATCAACTTCTACACTCCCAAGCGCCTCCTCAGATCAACCAACCACGCCCTCGCCGCCGTCCCCCGCATCCGAAGAGCGACAACAGGAGGAAGATCCTTCTCCTACCTGGCCGCCAAGACCTGGAACTCACTTCCGACCAATCTGCGCCTGACCCAAGACCACCTCTCCTTCAGGAAGAAGCTCAAGACCTGGCTGTTCGAGCAGTAGCGGCACCCCCCCCCTCCCAGCGCCTTGAGACCCTACGGGTGAGTAGTGCGCTCTACAAATGACCTGATTGATTGATTGATTGATTGAGATGCTAAAGTAGGCCCAAAACCATAGCCAGAGTGTGAAATCCAAGATGGCTGCGCCCGTCGCGACCTTGTGGGTAGGTTCGCGCGATATTTAGCGCGATCACGCACTTTTGTAGTGCGAACGAGAAGATGAGTTCCCGAACATGTCTTGCACAACCCGAACACGTGACTTGTGACCCGGAACAGGAAATAAGGGAACGCAAGCGGGCGGGACAAACCTCTTGGGTAACTTAGCGCGCTAGCCATCCCGAGCATGCAGGCAGCGCCCCGAACACGCGCACCGCGCTCCCGAAGACGAAAAACGGCGCGCGAACGGGTCTAGCAAGCAACTACGCATGTCCGCGGAGCTACGCGTAGGTCGCGGAGTGCAAGTGCGTCTTCGCGTAGCTCCGCGGAGTGCGGCTCCGCGAACTACGCCCAGGGTTACAGTGGACGGCTCCAATTGAATGGATAATTTCTCTTATGCGACTAGCATTAACTGAGAATTTTTTCAGATTTGAAAACCAACTATATTTGCAAGTCCATGGAACTTCTATGGGCAGTACATTTGCTCCAAGCATTGCTTGCCTCTGTATGAGTCACTTTGAAGACCAACATATATGGACCATAAACCCTTATACCAATAATATATGCAAATGGTACCGCTACATAGACGATATCCTCGTCATATGGAAAGGCGATGATCAAAGCATTGATAACTTTGCAATCTGGATAAATGGACTGAACCCACACTTACATTTTACCCTGAATAGGAATAGAAAAACAATTCCATTCCTGGATGTCAATATAACAACACACAATGGGTTCCTTCGCAGCTCTCTCTATACAAAACCAACTGATAAAAACAGCCTACTCAGATTTAACAGCGCACATCCACGGGCCCTCAGAGAAAACCTACCAGTGGGACAGTTCTTGAGGATCCGTAGAAACTGCTCTGAAATTGAAGATTATAAAAAAGAGGCACAGATACTTACAAAAAAACTAAAAGAGAAGGACTACCATGTTTAAATCATTGAGAGAGCCAAAAAGAGAACGTGGAATGCACCACGAGAAGCCCTCCTTGAAGCCAAAGAGAAAATACAATCACAACAAATGATCTGTGTCACCCCATATAATTCGTCGTCAAATGACGTTAGGAAAATCATAAATAAAAAGTGGCCGATCTTAACATCAAACCAATTGACATATGAGAAACCTATGTTCTCATTCAAAAGAAATCAGAGCCTGAGAGATGCTCTTATCCACACAGATTCATACAAACCAAAAAATGAGAACCAGACAACACTGTGCAACAATACACCAATCACAGGACACTATCCGTGTGGTTCATGTGTGGCCTGCGAGTTCACTGAACAAACAAAAACTTTGGATCTGGGACTACATACTGCATGGGAACAGAGATCCCATACTAACTGCAATTCTGAATCAGTGGTCTACTTTATTAAGTGCCCTTGTGGATTACTCTATATAGGCATGACCAGTCGAAAAATAAAAATACGAATTAGTGAACATCGAAGCACAATCAGGAGAGCAGTCACAGCCACCCGACTAACAGCTCACTATGTTGAAAAACAACATAAAGACACAGATTTGCAATGGACAATAATTGAACAGGTTAAGGGCATTGGTAACCTTCAAAAGATACTTCTACAGAGGGAACAACGTTGGGTATACCGCTTAAAAACCCATATAAATGGTCTTAATGATGGCATACCTTGGAGCCAACTCAACAAATGAACCTATTTATTCCATGCCTTCACGTTGTTTTCCCCCTGACTTGATGATTCCATATTGTGCCATCCATGCATAGTTTGCTTTTTATTGTCGTGGCACATTACCCTTTACCATCTTCACTGGCTACTTCACCATAACTACTATATCTTGAAACCACTGGCTAAATACCTATGGTCCCCGTATAATAAATAAATAAAAAACCGCACTATAGATCTTCCCGATCTTTGCTGAACTACATAATCACCGGGAACTACAAATCCAATACGGATACGCCCCCCATGATCAACGCGGACGTGACGCATTACGTCATTTCCGGTTACGGGAGGGCGGGACCAAGGGCTCCCTGCGAACGCTTGAGCCGGTCTATAATAACATCTTTCCCGATCGCTTCGGCTGCAAAAGCCAAGGACCGGAACCCACTTAGGTTATAATGCGGGGTGAGACCTTCAATCGAAGTAAGTAAAACTCTATCGCACCACGGGCCAGGTACATGCCGCCCATGATCCCCTGGTATATACCGCTGTAAGCGTTTTCTACAACATAACCTCGCCCACATTACATTATCCTTAGGACCACCCACGTATTTGTACGGTCCTGTGTGAAGAAAGCCGACTTCCCTGATTGGGTAAAGTATCTCGAACATCGCGAACTTGCATGACAAATATGTATGATGAAATATATTGAGTCTATACAACCGGAACAATACCTTTTAATTACTAATTGAGTTGATACGATTGAGACTAACTTCTGTTTGATGCATGTGTTTTGTTTATATATATATATATATATATACACAGTCGGATTTTGGCGCAAATTGTTAGAATGCGATTAAATCGCCACTGGGACATTAATTCTGTCACATGATCCACAATATGCTACGGAAGCATGTATCTGAGTGGCACAAGTAGGGGTTGGACACCTCTATACAGGCGTGCACTACAATTCTGGTGCATGCTCACACAAGTGGCACACAATCTGGACCACTCATGTTATACGCAGAGAAAGAATTTGTCTGCGAATATGTGTTTAATGTCGCTTGTCTATGTCTTCCTTTCCAGATGGAGCCTGGCAGTTGACACACACTGCATTTTACACTAATGAGGAGCAGCTACTCTGCCCTCATAACACTGTTAGGATAGGGAATCCCCTCCTTCTTTCTCTCACATAGGGGGCTTGCTAGCCCTGAAGAAAGTCCCGGACCCTTATGGCCACTGTGGACTGAAACATGTCGGCACCAGGGTCATAGGACCATAATATCCTGATAAGACCCACCTGTATATATATTTTTTATAATATTTTAACAACCCAGATAGACCCCAATAATAAAGGGATACCGGGGATCTATCTGTGGGGTTTTAATTTAGAGCCCCCTCTCTTTGTACATATCAGAAGAGCTTCCCAACACTGTGGTCGAGCCCACCCCGACTTGTAGGGGTCGGGGTGACCCGATGATGAAGCATGACACCATTAGGGTGTGTGAGGGTAATATAAACAAACTAGTTTCTACCCCCACATTCATGGTTGGGATAGACACAACCTTACACTAGGCAGTCCCCTCTTACCTTCCCAGTTCTCTACCACGGGTACAGTTCTAATTCCCACTCAACTGACCATCACGCGGTCAATTGGAAGTATTTTTTTCGTGTTTTGCATTATTGGGAGGACATACACCAGTTATTACCTCTCCAACCCCCCGGGTGTCTGGATGAGTCCAGTGCTCACACGTGTTAATTTACTTTGCACAGCAGATAGCTGTGGGGTTAAATACCAAATTGAGATCCAATCGGACTCTAGTATAAACCTTTGGACATAGCACAGCATCTACCATTGTTGGTCTCTTATAACTACTTATTACTTATTACTAATGCACACATAGATTCATACACTAACATACTGCCATGGTTGAACAATTAGGGATCGGATATACAGATGACATGGCATCTGCCATCCTAGCAGGCCCATCCCTACTACCCGATACCAATATCGGACAAAGCCTATCCCAGGCACAAACCTTACACTAGGCAGTCCCCCCTTACCTCCCCAGTTCTCTACCACGGGTACAGTTCTAATTCCCACTGAACTGACCATCACGCGGTCAATTGGAGTATTTTTTTCATGTGTTGCTGGCAACACCTACAGCAACACCCATTGCACATCCCTTTGCTGCAGAGGGCCATATTTACAAGGCTGTGTTAAGGCTTAGCGCAGACTTGTAAATATGGGCTTACATAGGGTGTCACTGGAGCATCAAAAAAAGTAATGCTCCGGGGGAGCTAGGGGCTTGAAAATATGCCCCCTAGTGGTGAACTCCAGAGCAATTCTACACATTGTCTCCTGGGCTTTACTACAACAAATAATATGAAGCTTTTAGGCTCTCATTAGAAGAGCCACAATAATTCTGGCTGGTAACACTGCCTGGGAAAATTACTTCTCCTTACAGTTGTCAATCAACGCAATCCTACAAACTGATATGTTATGCTCACAATCAATGGGTTTATGAAGTGAAATGATTTTACATGGGCCACTACAAATGCTCCATACACAAATAGAACTATTTTTCAAAAAATTAACAAGTTCTAAACATTCTTTTGTGTTTCTGTATCCAACACATTATTTCATTAACCAATTTATTTACCCGATCTGGCTTTAGTTTGACAAATTAAAGAATATTTATTTTTCTGTTTAAAATTGTCAACATACAAATATAAGACATCAAATATCTTGAATGCATATATGTTCCATTATTAAATTCTTAAAAAATGTAGTTGACTCCTTTTGGATTAACGACTCTCACAGATCCACCATATTTCCTATTATACGAAATAGGGTTAATGGTTAAGGGGGACTGAAACTCTACTCATGCAACAACCACAATCCTTTCAGGGTAAGGCACAGGCAAATTCCAAAATAACCTCGGCTAAACCCTCTGGTGGCTTGGTACAACGCAGTCAGGCTTAACTCAGAGACAATGTATAAATCATTTATGCAATGCTTCAAACAGTAATAAAGGGAAAACACAACACCAGAAATATCACACACCAATTTAGAAACATAGAGTACATTTTATTAAATACAAAAACCCCAAATCCAATCAGTAGAACCAGAGATATGCGAAAGGTTTCAGTGAAAATAGCTCCAGAAAGCACAAAGTGCTAACTATGTATATCTGGTTGCGTCAGACCGGGACAAATTCACAAATTCAGGCCGACTGGGAATGGAGCGTGGCCCACTACAGCAACCCAGTGAGGCCGGCTGATTGATAGTATTTTAAAGCCTGGCCTAGGAGCGTTGCGAGGTACCACACCGATAATGCGTCATGCAGCCGTGGTGATGCGTTTGTCTTGAGGAGCTGTGAGGCTGTGATGCAAGGTCCGGTGTCATTGACAAAGATCCCGTCAATGAGGGCTTACAATGCGAAGTCCAGCATTGAGTATGTATCGCACAGTTGAGGAGATGCATTGGTTCCGAAAAGCTGTGATGCGAGCACCCACGTCATCGTCGAGGCTGCCGTTGACAAGAGATTTGGTGATCTGGGAGCCTGCGTAGGTGAAGCTTTTCACAGCGGCGGGCCGATGTGGACTGCGGGGTCGATGCAGAGACCTTGCACTGGGAGAACTCTAGAAGCAGAGGCGATCCATCGGTTCTCTGTTGGGTCTGCTGGGTCCACAGAAGTGGCGGCAGAGCACCTTCAGGACCACTACCGAAGGTCCAGGACTGGGATGGCACCACTTGGCAGGGTTGGACTCACAGATGGCAGGGTCCTGGCGCTGGGTGAAGATTGTTCGAGCCTTCTGTCCTGGGTTTCAGCAGATCCAGGTCCAATCCTTCTCACCCAGGTAAAAGGTCAGCAGGTCAGCACAGCAGAGCAGCAGTTCTTTCAAAACAGCAGTACAGCAGAGTGGCTGTCCTTTCAGCAGCCAGCAGTCCTTCTTACTGGCACAGGTCCAGAAGTGTACTGAAGAGTTGGTGTCAGTGGTCCAATATTTATGCCTGGCACTTCCTTTGAAGTGGGAGAAGTTTCTAGAGGTTTCTCTGAGGTCCCAGGCATCCTGCCTTCCCTGTCCTGACTCAAGGCTAACTAAAAGGTGTATGCAGCACTTAGCGTGGAGGCAGGACACGGCTTATTCAGGAGTATGTAGAGCGGTGCCCAGCTCCTCCCTCTCATGCTGCCAGTGATGGCCTATCCATGCACACCTAAGCTCTCTGTTGTGTTTGGCTGTAGCGGATAACAGAAATAACACATCTGTGAGCTTTCAGCAGCACTGCTCCGCTCTTGGTCACCAGCAAGCAAAAGAGTGATTTTACAAGTGCCATGTGGAAGACTGATAGATATATTCAGAGGATTTGTTGGTTTTCAAATAAAACGGAAAATAAACCTGGCATTTTATTTTCCAGGACACACTCATTAAATTGGGGTTCATATACTAGAATTCGCTACCTAAAAGGCAGACAAGAAATATCAAGGGGGCTCTGGGTAGGCATGTCCACTTTTTTAAAAACGCCTGTGATTGGTGTAGGGAAGGAGGGAGCAGGCCGAAAGGGGAGCAAATAGGATATGGCGTAGTGGCTGGAGTGGCTGACTTTCATGCAGGGGGACCTGGTTCGAGTCAGCGCTCCTATACCATCGCAGTGCGGGTACAAAAGTTATCAACAAAAAAAAAGAAAAAAGAAACAACTGAGTGTGTATAATAGTTGAAAGTAAAAAGCAATTACTGAAAGCAACGAGAAATGGAATGATGGGGTGGAAGAGACAGACGGGCAAAATACAATTGACTGTGCATAAAAGATTAAAGGAAAAAGCAATTACTGAAAGTGATGGAGAAACCGGGCAATGGGACGGAAGGAACAGAGCGGTAAAATGCAACGGGCGGTCAAATAAATAGTACCTGCATCAGCGGAGGGCTCCTAATCAAATCAAATTAATCTGTACTTGAGCGGTGCTCCTCAGCTAGAAACGGAAGTGATGCATCAAATGCCCAAACCAATCAGGAGGCAGCAAAGAAGAGCAATGCTGAAGTCAACCTATGGTAAACAGCAGGCAGGATCATAATTCTTTTAGTAAATACAACATGTCTTGCATGCAGCGCATGTACGCTGCCAGGCCCAACCTAAAAAGGGAGTTATGGGCCTGGCAAGGGGTTTATTTTGTGAAGTCAATTTAGCAGTTTAAAACTGCTCACAGGCTGCAATGGCAGGCCTGGGGCATGTTTTAAGGGGCTAAGTAAGTGGGTGGAACAATAAGTGCTGCAGACCCACTTGTAGCAATTCATTTACTGGCCCTGGGGATAGAGTACATCACTTTCTGTGGACTTATAGTTAAATTGAATATGCCAATCAAGCAAAAGCCTATTTTATCATGTTTTAGGGAGTGAGTACAAGCACTGTAGCACTGGTTAGCAGTGGTAAAGTGCACAGATTCTTAAAAGCCTACAGCAGCGTGTTCAGTAAGCAAGAGGGGTGAAGGCAAATGTATGGGGGTGGCCCTGCAGAGAGCACCAACACCAAATAATTTGTAATTTCATCTGTAAGAGAAATTGACCAATACTTGCTAGCTCTGCTTTTTACTCTTTATTTAGACTCTTGCTCTAAACTACTACTAGTAAAGTTAGACTGTTGGTCTAAGTTAGACTTTTGGACTAAACGTAGAACAAAAGTCTAAGTTTACTATTAGTCTAAGTTTACTTTTATGAATTGGGCCCTAAGTTTAGACCTAAGGTCTAACTTAGTCCAAAACTTTTGTCGCTACTACTTCTCGTTATTCACAATGGTCAGTTACTACTGACCATTGTGAGTATGTTAACTACTAGTAGTACTTACTAGTAATAAAGTTACTACTAGTACACTTGCTAATAATATAGTTACTAATAGTTACCTTTGTGAATATCGAAAGGTAGTAAAGTTAGACTTTTGGTCTAAGTTAGACTTTTGGTCTAAATTTGGTCTTAAAGTCTAAACTTAGGCTTTAGGTGTAAAGTTAGACTTCAGGTCTAAAATTAGACTTTTGGTCTAACTTTACCATTGTGAATCGGGGCCCTGAGACTTTGAGAGTAGATCCCTTATCAGCCAATTTACCAGCTACAAAAATGATGTTTCATTCTTGCCATCTGTTGTTTTTAAGTCATCCTGCACACTGGCCTAATACACCTTATTTTTGTCTTTGACAAGGTGCTTGTAAGCCTGTCTTGTAAAGAACATTTTAGCTCCCAAGCAACATTAGCATCTGGGCTAAGGTTACTCGTGCACTGCTGTACCAAGGATGGGTACAAAGAAGTTGGTGGTTTTTGCACACCAACTTCTTTGCGGTTCCTAATGAGTTTTAATCTCTTCGACGCTGATGGCGGAACCGCTCCGTCATCAGCCGCGGTGGCGCTGTGCTGATGACGGAGCGGTTCCGGCATGGCCCGCCCGACGCGCCTGCGCGGCGCGTTCTATTGAGCGGGCGGGGCCATGACGGAACCGCTCCGTCATCAGCACAGCTCACCCGAGGCTGGTGACGGTGCGGTTCCGTCACCAGCGTGTGAGCGCCACCCGGCCCCCCTGCCCCCTTAGCGCTGCGGCGGAATAGCCACCGCATCGAAGGTGTTAAGCTGCGACTGATTTACTATTAAGTTGCAGGAAGAACTAGGAGAAAAAAGAAGCTATAGACAAACTTCAAGGATCAGTAAGTATTATTGTTTCGTATTCTTGAAAGCAACTAATGTGCAAACCCACCGTGGTCCTGATTACACCTGACTCTTGAAAAGGCTGCAATATTTATTGCACCCAAAGTATATTCAGACTTTGCAGGGATCAGAATTCATCGGTATGATAAATGTCGCCCATTACCCATTTCTGATTATTGCCCAAAACATTAGCATGGCAGATAGGTGTTGGTGCTTGTCACACCAAAATCCACAACTCCCTTTATATTACTGAGCATTTTTCCTCACAGTCAGTTTTGGCAGGTCTTGTCTGTAGTTATTTACTGTGTGAAAATACAGGTGATGCTGTTCTTATCACAGATTCTCAGCCAACTGTAAATGAGGCCAAAGTGCCTTTAATGGTGAATAGTTAATGTGGAGTAAGGGTGAGTGAAATAAGATATGACCATCACTGAACCATATACTTTTGTTAAAAATTAAACTCTCATGGTAGTCAGCAGCTCCCTTCTTGACCCTTTGACCAGGTAGGGCATTGCTACATAACCATTCCATCTCCATTTTACACTCTAAACCTGATATTATGCACCTTACCACTAAGCTGGCCTAGGTCCCAATCTGTAACCAACATCTCCATTTTACTGTTTTGCTCAGGTACAACTATAGGTTTAGCATCCGCTTCTTGGTCATGCTATGGCCCAAATGGCGTTAAAGTACCAACAACTATGACTCTACAAAGGGATCCTGTTTTTTTGCCTCTTTTATTTCCCCACTCATTCTCCTTGACAGCTGCATTTATACCCAGTTCATCACATTGTTCCATTCAGCGTGTCCATAACCATGCCTTAAAGTGTCATAATTCATGATCTCCTTTGACTTTATTTTTGTATTTATCCTCATTAATTCTATGGACGACTTCCTGCCCTTTGACTGCAGCTAAACTCAGTTACTCTTGCACCCTTTCTTCCTCCCCTTCACACGGTGCTTTAGGATTTTTTACCCTGGGCAACAATCTCACTGCACAATTCTGTTTAAAAGGGACAAACTGCATCGACAAAATACCCTCCTGCAAGTTTGTCAACCGTCTTGCAAACAAAAGTGTTGCTAAATTTGACCTCTTCATTGTCATAGATGCACAGGGTGCTTCTAACCCATCTACACTCTGAATGTAAATCACAAGTATACAACCCAAAATGTCATGCAATCCAAAATACAGCTTACAGCCTGTATTCCAGTATGGTCTTTCTGCTACTTTTTAGGTAAGAGGTAATGCTCTTACTAATATTTTGTCACATCAGTTGTAATAATGCTGTGATTTCTTTTTACATTAAACATAACTAATCTTGGTGCATCTCTAACCTCTCTTTTCATAATATTAAGTACCTGGCTACTATTGTCTCATGTAAATATGCACCCTTTTTCAGTAATTCTCTCTTCAGCTTTGTCTTTTTGGACACACATTCCACAAACCTGAGTGTTAATCAGCTAACACCAAATATCCTCTTACCTTATAAGTTCATCAGGAAACATCTGGGATGCACACCTTGATGAACACAAGCTATGCCAACCATTCCTAACTTATGTCAGAAACTCTAATTTCTTTTTAAGATTTCATATATTATGACTACCACTTAACCACTTATCAGGAGAGGTCCTCTGCCAATTTATCAACCGAGATTCTGCCAGAGATGATCTCACCTATTGCCAGCACACTTCACAGATTCAACATCTCACCTGAAGCCTTAAGCTAATAAAGCTGAGTACTGGAGGAAGACAAACCGACTGCTAACTGTAGCTTGTGTATGTCTTTCACGGGGAATACCTGCCTTTATACCTCCTCTGATAAAGATAGCCTTTGCTGTCAACAAGGTATTCAGTGCATCTATTCTCCCTTAGAAACTCTAGACTGCAAGTTGCTCTGCCTTCCATGCTCTCTTAGTATACAGCATAGAAGCAGATGTTAGTGTGTTAGATTTTAAATCACATTTTATCAATGGTAGAAATGTTCATTTTGTTCTTGCTTTTTATAACATTCCTTTTAGCTCTTTTTATCTTATTCTGTGTAGTTGTTTTAGACGTACTGAGAAACAAATTATAAATGTAGTAATAAATACTTTTTACTTCAATGTGTTTATTATTCTTGGTCTAATAAGTGTGATACATATTTTATTTTTATACAGTGAATAACGAAATAAGGTATGTTGCTGTTACCGCAGTGCCCTTTCCCCTTCATGGGATTGTTAGTAACCCAAAAGCTATACTTCTATGTCAATTACACATTGAATAGCGTCTTGCAGGGATGCAATAACTTGTCTTTCACATTTATCTCTGGTGCACTCAACCTAGTTCACCGGTGTAACCCGTGGGTGGGAAAGCACACCTCGTAGAGTTACGTCAAAGCCGTAATTTCCACAACAAGACCTGGAAGCTGAACATAGATTGAAATCTTTAAAAACACAAAAGATGATGGGAGGAATGTTTGCAATACGTCTAACCATTGCCAGTCGCTCAGGGTATCATTCCAAGCCAGCATTATTTTTCCCACCATGCCACCTCCGTTTGGGCTCAGGCATACGGAAATTATTTTTGACCGTGCTTCAATAGGAACAGTCCTGCCCGAAATGCCAGGTCAAGTCTTCCCTGAACTGGAATACAGGCAACTCAAACCCGGTTTTGCCCTGATTAGGGCTCTTCCGTCAGGTGTAGCTTGTACCCAGTGATGCAGTGAGCACAGAACCTAGGTCTGGGAATGCCCTTGGCAAAATAGGAAGTTACATCAAACACACAAAAGGCTTGCAATAAGTCTAACCACAGGCAATCACTGAGGGTAGAATTCCAACCCATCGTTTTTGGCCCACCATGCTGCCAAAAACCTGTGACCTACCATATGCAAATCAGTCTTGAACCTGCTCCAGTAAGAACAGTGCAGCCTGGACTTCCAGGCCAAGTCCTCCCTGAAAAGGAACAGAAGCAACCTTAGGCCAGCTTCAACCATGATTGGTGCTCTTGAGTCCATTGTAGCTTGGTTCCATGACACCCATCCACTGAAATCTGCCATAAGTACTGCCAAACCACACCTCAAGCAACCATCTCTTCTGAAAACCTTCTTATTCATAAAGTTCCATTTATCTTAACCTGATTTCTTGCATTTATTCTAACTATTGATATCAGAAAATAATTTGTTTTGCAAATTCACTAAATGCATTCTTTTTTATAACACATGGATTTCTTCACCTTATCTATTATTCATATACTTTTCTATGACCAATGTTTCGATTAACGTAGGATTCTTGTATGCCCTAACAGCTCCTGTTTTAACATATTCTGTGTATGCCCCATGAGTTAGTGTGCCATATGTTCATTGTTTACCCAATGAGCTCACAGTTTGGATCCATCCTCTGACACTACAACAACATTGAAAGAAAGTAGACTAATTTACAGTTCTACTCACATGAACTAGTATTACTTTACTTTTGAGTCCAAAGTGGTTTCATAATTACTTCATGCGGGTTTCACATAAGTTGCATTGTCACAAATCCCTCTTCTCTTCTGGTTTTGAAACTGCAAACATTTCTCCGACCACCTGGACCCAAGCAATGGGACAACTTAGCTTGCATCTTGAGAATCCTTCACCCCAGTGCAATCAAGTGCACTTTGACAACTCTACGCATCCTTCCCAAGGTATGGTTGATTCACCTGGGAGCTGAAAGAAACTTTGAGGTGGCTGAGGTTGTGTCAGTTGCATCATGTGTGTTTTAATATAATGTAGCTCAGCCTCTCAATACCTTTTACTGACAACACATGCAATTACATTCTGGAATACAATACTCAAATATACATAAACATCAAATAAAGAAAGTATTCACTGCTGTGCAGCTTTCCCAATGAAAAACAATAAATTATTAAAATAATTTAGTCACTGTAGTTTTTGTTACCAAGATTAGAACCAGACCCATCTGATAAGTCTCAGGTCATTCCTTTGACATGGACATTTTAAGACCTAATGCAGCACTGAACTGCTCTGGTTATATTCAGTCTGCACAATCCTCTAATGCAGTATCAAATTACACATCGAAAAACTCCTTATGTGTGGTATTTGTGTAGTGCAGTCACAGAGATATGTACATTGGCTTCCTGATGTTAGCCACCTAAATGTTTTGCACCTCTCAGGAATTTGCAGCAAGAGTAAGACAGTAGATTGTGAAAGAAATGGCTGCTGACTGCACTGTGGATGTGGCATGAACTGTTGCTGAGTGTAAAAGCTTACTGCCAGCAACAGACTGTGTGGAGAACAGCGTGATTGTGTGTGACACACCTGAGAGTATTAACTTGTTGTGAAGGGCGCTGAAATCTTGTGTTGCCTGGTGAGCTGATGCCATGCATGTGGCTTCAGAAATGTTGTGGGCAGAAGGGCTAGGATCCCAAGAATATGGTGATGAGGTGTTCTGAGGCAGGGTGATTGGGGGTGGTTGGGATTAGTGTTGACATGTCTTTACACATATTAAGTGTGTTTAATTATCATTAGCAAAAGGAAAAAATGATGGATGGAATGCTGAACAATGCAAACATTCAGCCCCAGTCACAAGATCTGGGTTTAATCCATTGTTCTTTTGCTTACTTCACCACCCCAGTTTGGACCCAACCACATGCAAATCAGTCTTATCCCTGTTCCATATGGGAACAGTCTAGCCCGAACTGCCAAGCCAAGTCCTCCCCGGACCAGAAATAAGGATCCTGGGACCGGTTCCGGGGTATCACCTGGGCTAGCTTAAATCCAGTGGCGCAGTGAGCACGGGATCCACATCTAGGCAAACCCTTCCCACTTGGGGCGACAAAAGCAAAACATACAGGTCACAGGTACTGTAATTGAACTTTATTTAAGAAAACCTTTAAAAGTCAGAGGCCTAGTCATGTCTTAAACCCACTTGCATTTGTTTTACACTGCACATATTTTTAAAAGCATGGTTTCTTGTTTCTCTGTCTGTACAGCTCAAGTTAAAATGTGTCCTTCAGCATTTTGTAAAAGACCCTAATTTCAAGCAAGTTTGGGGTCTGCTTCCTTATGCATTTTAAACTGAATTATTTTTATGTTGCAGAGCTTGGCTGTGTCTTTACAAAGTCATATCCACTAGCTAAGAAAAGGTTATGGGCCTTATTTATGAGAAGTGACGCATCGCTACATGAAAAGAGCGATGCGTCACTTCTCAGTGCTCCTCCTTGCAACATGATGGATGCATCATATTTTCTGTATGACGCATCATGTCACAAGGAGTTACACATACGTCAGTATTTCTGACATATCTGTAGGCGCAAAAGTGATGCATTGATGGGGAGTGTCTGAAAACAGAAGCAACTCCAGCAATGTGTCTTTTCACATGTGGCAAGCCCCATGTGAAAGGGCCTGCGTCAGTTGCCAGGCCCTATCACATGGGGGCATAAGATTGACCCAATGGCGTCCTAGAAGTGGCACACTGAAATCTCATATATTATCCCTGACGCAGGTATAATGTGGCGCAGGGGTTTACAATGTGACGCATCTCCCTAGATGCGTCACTTTGTAAATAGGGCACTACATGGTGCATTTTTTATGCCCCCGGTGTGTCATAAAAAGTGATGCACCGGCAGCATGAACGTGACACAAGGCCGCATAAATAAGGCCCTATGTATTTAACATCAAATGTGCTATTGTTTTTTTCAAATTAACTATTGATTAGTTTTTAGGGTTTAAGTCACTGCTCATTATTAATGTAGGATGGTATACTTATTTTCCATTTGATAGCCTTTCTGTTTTATTATTAGGTATTGTGGTGTAAAATGTATTGCACTTCATGTTAACTGTTAGATTTCTCTGTTTGGAAATATATATATAACATGCTGTTTGAGGGAAGTGACGCCAGACTTTTCTGCGATTCCTATCGAGCCTGTCCTTATGGTGGACTGTTCTTGAACGTTGTACTTAGAATATTTCAGAGACTCTTTTGGCTTTCCCTAAAGAGCAGACTTCATGGTGGCCTCCATTTTGATTCAATACTTAGAAATGTTTGATTATTTGTCCTTGTCTTTAAACTGACCAGACTTCATGGCTGTCCTCTTGCTAAAGCATTATTTTGCCTGTGCTAAACCATATTTGATTCCGGCTATTTACCTAGAATAGAACCCTTGACTAATTGCCATTTATTTGCATGTTGTAACGTATTTGCATTTTGATTTAAACTGACTAACTAACTATGTTGTCTTCTGTAATGATTCCTAAAATGATTCATGGTTGCGCGCCTTGTCTGGTGTAAAATGTTATTTTACTTGGTTTATCTCTGTTCTGGGGTCATACGGCCACATGCATCATTGTAGGATTTTGCACTTCCTAAATTGCGAAAATTAAGGAATCGCAATTTAGGAATTGCAAAATCCTATGCATCAAGAAATCCTAAAAGTTTTTAGGATTTCTTAATTTTTGGAAATTGCGATTCCTTAATTGTGAATCGCAATTAAGGAATGGCATTACATTGATTCCTATGGGAATCAATGCCGTTTTGCATTTCTTTTTTTTTGAACTCGCAATTTGTTGATGCATTGCAAGGGTGCAGAGGGGGGTCCAAAGGACGCCCCCTGCACTCCTGAAATGTATTTTAAAGTGCATGTTTCACACACACATGTCCTAAGGACATGTGTGTCTGTAACATGAAAGTTTAAAAAATGCATTTTTTTGCTTTTTTAAAGATTTTCGCAAATTAACACGAGGGTCAACCTCATGTTAATTTGCACTTCCTATTTCAAAATTCGCATTTTTTAAAAAATTGATGCATTGCATTTAAGGAATAGCACAAATGTGATTCCTTAAATGCATTCGCATTTTTAGGAAATGCAAAAAAAAGCGAATTTTGAAACATTGTTTCATGCATCCCAAAAACGTATTTAGGAAGCGCAAACGGCCGAATTTACCGATTCGCACCGTTTGCACTTCCTAAATAGGTTGATGCATGTGCCCGTTGGTCCTTTGGGACCTTCACAAGGCCCCCAAAAGGTGCCGAAAAATAATAATTTAGAACCATCAGTTGTTAGGAAAGCAAAATAGTGCTGACAATCACAAGGGAGTAAGGATGTCACAGAGCCTCCTAACTAATAACACTGCACTCTTAGTTCAGGGGCTCCACTGCTTTCTGGTCCCCAGAATTACTCCTGAGAGGAGGAAGCCCACAATTTACCTTCCGTTGCATACACAAGTGTTTTTTTCCCCTGTAGTTGGAGCCCACATTCTGTGTTGCTCGACTCCTGTTACCCATTCAACCAACAGATGACGCAATGGTTGGTGAAATCTTCTGAATCAGGGCCATCCATTAGATTCGGCATCATCTTTCTCCCTGACCTCACCTTTTGCAAAAAAGAGCCTCGCATCATAATGTCTCCAGTATCTCCAGGTGGCCCATTTATGCTCCCACTTGCCCACGCTGATCGACAAGTCATGGAATGAACTGCCCCTGACTTTAAGATAGGCCAGTTCACTGATTGGCTTCAGGAAGAGTCTGAAAACCTGGCTCTTCCCAAGGAATGCGCCTTAG
The DNA here is from genome assembly GCF_964261635.1 of Lissotriton helveticus. Taxonomy (NCBI): domain Eukaryota; kingdom Metazoa; phylum Chordata; class Amphibia; order Caudata; family Salamandridae; genus Lissotriton; species Lissotriton helveticus. Next base: position 61,114,984 of record NC_136064.1, read on the forward strand.
TCCTTCTTTATGGATAATTGATTTTGCTTTTTAGGGTCTTTTCTCAAATCCAAGCGCCAGGATACCCGTAGGGTGGCAGTTTTGTGCTATATAAATATCTATTCCATTCCATTCCATTCCATGCTGAAAGAGGAGGCTGCAGAAGACCTGGAGAAGTTGAGGTGATCAGCAGTTACAATGCATCTGCTCCAGCCATTGCTAGAGGGTCAAGTCCACGTGCCACGTAAACTTCAAACATTTGCCACAGTTAAGGTCCCTCACCGTGGTCATGACAGAGTTTCACACAACAGAGCGCCTGCGGCACAGGCAAACTATCACAGTTAAAGGAGCCCCTGCAGTCAAGGAGTGAGCATACTGGAGAACCTGGAAGGAGGGCTCCAGTTAATTGGTTTATGCTGCTCCAGAAATACCTTAACAAGCCAGAAGAGCAAAAAAGCAAAACCACACATGCTGAATACATACTATAATGCAGCTCTCGGATTTATTGACAGACATTTATTTAATGGGATAAAATACCCACAGTTGTCCATTTATAATGATTTTACAGGTCACTTCAGATTGAAGTGCTGATTCGAGCCTCGTGCCTCTGTGTGGTCACAGCACTCCTCCGTGCCAAGGGACATGTTATAACTTGATGCCGTTGCCCTTTTGTAGCTCGTTAACAGGCAGCATTTCCGCCACTTTTCTTCCACTATTACGAGTGCCGACTGGGGACAATAAACCTCAGTCAATGGGTCTCCTTTCATGAACAGCAGGTGTTCATCACGGCCAGGCCAAACTAACATTTCCAAGCTCCTATTTAAAATATTGAGGGAGGGCTGAAACATAATCACCTGCATTTATCCAGAAAATTTGCATCTTTGTGTCCTCAGTTTGCAGAGACTTTTCAGGCATGACGCGGGTGGATCCTGCTGGGCGCCTGTAGCTTTATTCGTCAAATGCAGTACTTGTGTTTCAATGTGTACCAATGCAAACTAAAATTTGTAGAACAGAAATCCGTGTCATCATTTTTCTGCTTTATTATTCATTTAATATTTTTTAAGCAGTGGAAATCTCAAAACGGATGCACAAGAAGTGCCTACAGCAAGTAGGTTTGACATAGCACCAGCACGCTTATAAATCTAAGAACTACCTTCCTCCCACTCTACATCAAAGCCCCCTCCTCTCTTCTTGAATTCCACAAGAAGCTGAAGACCTGTCCTTTCAATTAAACCAACATACCCTAGGCAGGGCTAGGCACACAGACCTGCTCAGTGCCAGGACACCCTTGTGGGTGATAGTGCGCATTACAGATACACATATGTAATAAAAATACTACCCATTTACCTTCCCCAGATCCCTCACACACTGTGAAAGCTCCATTGACTTCTGTGTCTCAACTATAGGTTGTTTTGTTATGTTATTTTAATCTTATAAGGCGCCAAGCTACCCAAGGGTTTACCGGCGCCTCCTGTCAGGAACAGAAGAAAAAAAGGAAGAGTTCTACATATTAAACAACCAGGGGCCATATTATCAAGGACCGGTGTTAAAATTATCGCAAAACGGCGATAATGGGCTTGATAATACACCCTTGTTAATTCCCATAGAAGCCCATGTTCTGATGTTAACATGGGCTTCTATGGGAATTAACAAGGGCGTATTATCAAGCCATTATCGCCGTTTTATCGGCAGTTTCCTGCCGATAAAACGGTGATAATTTTAACACCGGTTCTTGATAATATGCCCCCAGGTTTTTAAACACTTACGAAAATTCTCCAATAGGTTGCCCTCTCTCTTAGTAGTTTCCAACTGAACAGCATTGGAGATCTGAATGCACTTCAGCAGGAGGTGTAATATTTTTGAGCCGGAGGTACAGACGGAGCATTAGTTTGCTATACACCATCATCGTCTAACTCACGTGATGGGTGTCACATGGTGTGCCAACCTCCTTGGCCCGGCTTGCAGTACATTTCTCCAAATGGCATTATGAGCAGTACTGGATTTACTGCTGGGGATGATTTCCCGTGTACTATATATGAATATATAATTAGGCTCACATTTGAAGTTAAGCATCATGAGCCCTTTAGAATTGCTCTCTTAGGTTTGTTTCCAAGAGGCTCAGGGTTATCTATTTATTTGAAAGTTTTATATAGCGCTAACTAGACTCAAAGGTATCAGAGCGCTTTAGAAGAAATGTAATAGACGGATTCAAGGTTGACATAATATATCTGTTGGATTTTGAGACCAGATTCTTGGGGGTGGTTAGGGCACTGGGAAAGCCTGCTGCATCAGTTTCTTGTATGAAGGTTGTGGTGCGTGTTGTTAGGAAAGGGAACAGCGTCATCTAGATGGAGAGACACTCTGTTGGCTCAGGGGGGTTGTTGAATGTGCTCCACAGAGGCTGGGTGCTTTCCAAGCTGCTGGTCCTGCTTTTGTCAGTAACCCCCCATTCACTTACTTTCAGTGGCACTTTTGATTTTCCAAATGTAGCCCACAGGTTGAATTTCTTAGTTACTAAGTGAGAAATGTCTGTATTTGTTCATAACTGCAGCCTTTGTGAGGGGTGTGGTGGGTGTGCCCTGGTTGTCATGTGAGGGCTTTTTTCTGTTTGAAAGGAGAGGTCATGGGAGTTTGGCTGCTGATGGAGAGACAAGGGGCCGTATTATGAATTTGACGCATTTTGCTTGTTCGCGACATGGTGCACCGCATAAAAGTGTGCAAACATGGAAAGTGCACCGTATCGCAAAATATGTGATGCCCCCAGGGCAGCAGCGAACTAGCGCTGCCCCCAGGGCAGCATATTGAAGGAAAATACTGAAAAGCTATGTAATTGCTGCTTCTATTTTCACATTTCAGGCAGCAATCCGCCTGCACTTTCAAGGGGGATTAGAGATCCCTTTGCTGGCGGGTGCAGTAAGTTAATGCACTCGCCTGCAGGAGGATGTCTTGGGGGGTCCATTGGACGCTCTTTTCCGCCACTCACTGGGGACTGCCTTTACAGGGTGTTTGCTGGAGTGTATGGATACTGACTGGAGAATTGACGCTGTGAAAGGCAAGTGTGTAGGTGGTTAGAGGACTGAATGCATAGTGGATAGGTGATTGAAGCAGTCCATGTGCTAAGGCCTGGCTCAGTGCATGAGTACTTGGGTAGTGACTAAATTATTAGAGTACTGCAAGGAGAGTGCGTGGGTGAATTCATAAGTGGTTGGGTTTTGGCGCAGTGAATGGATTAGTACATGGTGCTGTTTGGGTCACTACAGAAGTGCAAGGGGAGTTACAGGGTGTTTGCTGGAAGTGTATGGATACTGATTGGAGAATTGAAGGTGTGAAAGACAAGTGTGTAGCTGGTTAGAGGACTGCATGCATAGTGGATAGAGGTTTGAAGCAGTTAATGTGCTAAGGCCTGGGTCAGTGCATGAGTACTTGGGTACTGACTGAATGATTAGAGTACGGCAAGGAGAGTACCTGAGTGAATTTATAAGTGTTTGTGTTTTGGTGCAGTGAATGGATTAGTACATGGTGCTGAATGGGCCAATGGATGAATGCTAGGGGAGTGACAGGGTGTTTGCTGGAGTGTATGGAAACTGACTGGGGAATTGAAGATGTAAAAGACAAGTGTGTAGGTGGGTACAGGACTGCATGCATAGTGGATAGGCGTTTGAAGCAGTTCATGTGCTAAGGCCTGGCTCAGTGCATGAGTACTTGGGTACTGACTGAATGATTTGAGTACTGCAAGGAGAGTGCAAGGGTGAATTTATAAGTGTTTGGGTATTGGTGCAGTTTTTACAATTTTTTTCAGATGAGTACTGGTGGTAACTGACTCTGACTAACCAGTCCTAGAGCCAGTACTATGCTAAAAGACACTTATAATACAGTTAAAACACCTACATACAGTAGGGAACACTATGCGTGTGAATGACCTCCTTTGTAAGCCCCTAGTACATAATAGGGCAGGAGGATTTAAACTACCTTTTAAAACGCACCACAGGGCGCGTTTGCACACTGGTGAAGGGAGGGGGGGCGTTGAGCTGATGTGTGCAAACACGCCCTGTGGCCGTTTTAATTTGGGGATAAAGTCCCCTTGAATCCTGAGTGTCCCTTGAGTCCAACTAACCCACCAGGAATCTCCAGTTAGTGCAACAGAGCTGCTTTGCAGAGAGGTGTAAAAAGTGGCACAGCCTGGACCACCTCTCTGCAACGCAGCGCAGTGGCACTTACTGGAAGCACCTGGTGGACTAGTTGGCCTCCAGGGGCCCTCAGGATTGAAAGCGAATTATTTCCCCATCTTAAAAAGCGCCACAGGGCATGTTTGCACACGTCACCTCAGGCCCCATCCCCTCCCTTCACCACTGTGTAAACGCGGCCATTTTAATTTGGGAGATTAAGTCCCCTTGAATCCTGAGGGTCCCTAGGGTCCAGGTAGCCCACTAGGTACCTCCAGTAAGCCCCACAGAGCTGCATTGCAGAGAGGTGTAAAAAAGGGCATGGCCTGACCACTTCTGTGCAACGCAGCGCAGTGGCGCTGACTGGAAGCACGTGGTGGACTAGTTGCCCCCTAGGAACCCTCAGGATTGAAGGGGAATTATTTCTCCAGCTTGAAACCCGCCACAGGGCATGTTTGCACACGTCACCTCAGGCCTCATCCCCTCCCTTCACCACTGTGTAAACGCGCCTTGTGGCCGTTTTAATTTGGGAGATTGAGTCTCCTTGAATCCAGAGGGTCCCTAGAGTCAAAGTAGCCCACGAGGTACCTCCAGTAAGCGCCAGAGAGCTGCAGAGAGGTGTAAAAAAGGGCATGGCCTGGACCACCTCTGTGCAACGCAGCGCAGTGGCGCTTACTGGAAGCACGTGGAGACTAGTTGCCCCCAGGGTCCCTCAGGATTGAAGGGGAATTATTTCCCCATCTCAAAACCCGCCACAGGGCGTGTTTGCACACATCACCTCAGGCCCCATCCCCTCCCTTCACCACTGTGTAAACGCGTACTGTGTCCGTTTTAATTTGGGAGATTAAGTCCTCTTGAATCCTAAGTGTCCCTAGGGTCTTAGAGATTCCCCCTGAAACCTAACCTACAATCCATGTCTTGTCTGAGAGGCTGCCTAGGCTGCCACACAGCAGACATGTTACTGGACCCCTGGGTGGAGAACCCCCCCACTCTCCTAGGCCTGCAAAAATGCACATCCTGGGCGAGGTGCTAGGTCTCCTCCCCCAGGATGGGCAGGGGGAAGCTTCAAAGACATACCGCCTTTGTGAGCTTCTGCAGACCACCAGCTGTAAGACACACTTGCACGCGGCGCCCCCCGGCCTCCTGTGCCCAACTCCAGGGTGCCTACCTACCCTCCAAGATCCCAACTAACCCCTCAAAGTGTTGGTTGCTCCAGAAGATCCACCATCCCCGAGCCTGCAGCCTTTGTTCCCTTTTAAAGATCTCCATTGAATAACATTGAGCGCCTGACGGCTCAAAAGCACCCTGCACCCAGCCATGCGATTGCCCCTGGCAGTGCAACCTTTGTCCTGTCCTACTTTCCCATTTGCCCTGAGCAAGTGACCTGGAGCCCAGCTCCCACAGCTGCGTGGCCTGCTAGCCAGCAGCCACCAACCGAAGGCCCCCTGCCTCTCATTGGATAACATTGGGCCTATCTACCTCTGCACCCAGCTGCCCCCGTGCCGCTGAGGGTGTACCAAATGTACCTACCTGACGCTGGGAGACCCCTGAGTCCATGCCCAGAACCTTAACTCTGCCAGTCGAGTAGTTCTCTTAAAGCTGATAGCTCACTTTTCTTCCATAGGCTAACATTGACTGGTTTCACTTGGAAATTCTTCTGTGTGTGGAGTTTTGGAACTTTAAAATATTCATCTAAAATCAGCCGAACTACGAATTCCGATGTACTCACCTGTTATCAGGAGAGACCTCAGTGCTGCATCTTTCAGCCCAGTACTGATCATGAAAAGTAATTCTAACCGTACTTACCAGTAACTTGAATTTCCTTCCGTAGGATATCATTGCATGCTTTTTGCCAAAAAAGTTTCTAAGTGTTGATTTTTTAAACTTATAAATATTCCTCTAAAATCAGCCAAACTACGAATTCCAATTTACTCACCTGCTGTCAGGAGATACCTCAATGCTGTATCTTTAAGCCCAGTACTGATCCTAAAAAGTAATTCTAACTGTTCTTACCAGTAACTTGAATTTCCTTCCATAGGATATCATGGCCTGCTTTTTGCTGAAAAAGTTTTTGTGTCGATTTTTTAAACTTACAAATATTCCTCTAAAATCAGCCAAACTACGAATTCCGATTTACTCACCTGTTTTCAGGAGAGACCTCAGTGCTGCATCTTTGAGCCCAGTACAGATCCTGAAAAGTAATTCTAACCACACTTACCAGTAACTTGAATTTCCTTCCATAGGACATCATTGCCTGCTTTTTGCTGAAAAAGTTTCTGTCAACTTTTGAAACTTACAAATATTCCCATCAAAAATCAGCCGAACCACGAATTCCAATTTACTCACCTGTTATCAGGAGAGACCTCAGTGCTGCATCTTTGAGCCCAGTACTGATCCTGTATCTTTGAGCCCAGTACTGATCCTAAAAAGTAATTCTAACCGTACTTACCAGTAACTTGAATTTCCTTCCATAGGATATCATTGCCTGCTTTTTGCTGAAAACGATAAAAACTTAATTACTTGCATGTTTTAGATAGAGGTCCCAGTGCTGAACCTAGGAGTCCAGCACTGGATTACAAAAGTAACGTGAACATACTTTACCTGCAAATTGAATTTCCTACCATAGGATAACATTGGTAATTCTAAGTGTCAACCTTTAAAATACAATATTATTCCTTAAAAATCACGACTTTAACTAAAACGCTTTTACATAACTGTTTACAGCTCATGTCCCGGAGCTGAATCTAGGATCCAGTCCTGTGGGTAGAAAAGTAATCTACAAAGTAACTAATAGCATTTAACCAGAAATTCCCATTGAGCTCAACTTTGCATTGTGTTTAAAATTGTGCTGCCTATTGCAAGAAACTGTAACTATTGCATTCAAAAAGGCTATTGCTTATTTGAAAAGTATATAACTAAAGGAACTTATCCTGAGGAAGTATATTTTGATACCTTGTTGGTGCCAAAATAAAACAACTATATCAAAACAATTGGCCTAGAGTTCAGTTCTTGAGTGTGTGAGACCATTTGCTGGCTGAGTGTGCACAAGAAATGCTCTACACTGTCCTCTGATACTGCCTTACTGCTCGACCAAGCTACCACTTTAGTGAGTAAGGTTATATCTAACTTTAACCTCTGCCAAACCTCTGGGGACTGGGGACTCTATGTACACTGTACCTTACTTTGGTCCAGTATATATAGAGCCACTTTCCTACACCATCCCCTCCCTTCACAACTGTGTAAACGCGCCCTGTATCCGTTTTACATTGGGAGATTAAGTTGAATCCTGAGTGTCCCCAGGGTCCAAGTAGCCCCCTAGGTATCTCCAGTAAGCGCCATAGAGCTGCGTTGCAGAGAGGTGTAAAAAGGGGCACGGCCTGGGCCTACTCTCTGAAACACAGCGCAATGGTGCTTACTGAAAGCACCTGGTGGGCTAGTTAGCCCCCAGAGCCCACAGGATTGAAGAGGAATTATTTCCCCAACTTAAAACACGCCAGAGGACGTGTTTTCACACGTCACCTCAGGCCCCATCCCCTCCCTTCACCACTGTGTAAACGCGCCCAGAGTCCATTTTAATTTGGGAGATTAGGTTCCCTTGAATCCTGAGTGTCCCTAGGGTACAAGTAGCCCACTAGGTACCTCCAGTAAGCACTACGGTGCTGCATTGCAGAGAGGTGTAAAAAGGGGCACGGCCTGGGCCACCCCTCTGAAACACTGCGCAGAGGCGCTTACTGGAAGCACCTGGTGGGCTAGTTAGCTCCCAGGGGCCCTCAGGATTGAAGGGGAATTATTTCCCCAACTAAAAACACACCACAGGGCGTGTTTTCACACGTAAACTCAGGCCCCATCCCCTCCCTTCACCACTGTGTAAACGTGCCCTGTGGCCGTTTTAAGTTGGGAGATAAAGTCCCCTTGAATCCTGAGTGTCCCTTGGGTCCAACTAGCAAACTAGCCCACTAGGTACCTCCAGTAAGCGCCACACAGCTGCGTTGCAGAGAGGTGCAAAAAGGGGCACGGCCTGGGCCACCTCTCTGAAACACAGCTCAGTGGCGCTTACTGGAAGCACCTGGTGGGCAAGTTGGCCTCCTGGGGCTCTCAGGATTGAAGGGTAATTATTTCCCCAACTTAAAACGCGCCACTGGGTGTGTTTTCACATGTCACCTCAGGCCCCATCCCCTTCCTTCACCACTGTGCCAACGCGCCCTGTGTCTGTTCTAAGTTGGTAAATTTAGTCCCCTTGAATCCTAAGGGTACCTATGGTCAAACTAGCCCACTAGGTACTTCCAGTAAGCGCCACAGAGCTGCGTTGCAGAGAGGTGTAAAAAGGGGCGTGGTCTCTTAACACCTGTCTGCAACGCAGCTCCCTGGCGCATACTGGAGAACCTGGTGGGCTAGTTGGCCCTCTGGGACCCTCAGCATTGAAGGGGAATTAATTCCCCAACTTACAACTCGTCAGGGGGCGCGTTTGCACAATGGTGAAGAAAGGGGCGGGGGCCTGTGGTGACATGTGGAAACACGCTCTGTGGCGCGCTTTAATTTGGGGAATTAATTCCTCTTCAATCCTGAGGGTCCCTGGGGGCCAACTAGCCCACCAGGTACCTCCAGTATGTTCCAGGGAGCGGCGTTGCAGAGAGGTGTTCAGAGGTCATTCCCCTTTTTACAGCACTCTGCAACGCAGCTATATGGCGCTTACTGGAGGTACCTGGTGGGCTAGTTGGCCCCCAGGGGACCAATTCCGTGGCCAATTCCGGGCCCCTGGGACCCCATCCCCTGGGGCATGGCCAATTTTTTAAATATTTTTATGGAGGTTGGCTGAGTAGCCCCCCTCCTCAAGCCACTTCTGGCCCCAGGGATCCCATCCCCCGGAGCCTGGACACCTCATTGGTCCCATCCGGCTCCCCAATTCCTGCGGGAGCTGGCATTGCTTTTCCACATGGGGAGCAGCTAACATGCTGCTCCCCATGTGTAAGAGCAATCTGCTTTGCTTCATTGAAGCAAGAGCAAGTTTCCCTGCTCTCACTTCAATGAAGCAAAGCAGTTTGCAATAACAGAGCGGGAGCTGCGAGGCTCTCGCCCTGTCATTGCAAACTACAGTGTCCCAGGGGTGGGCACCCCGGGACACTGCAGGAGCCAGCCCTGGGGAGTGGCGGTCCCCAGGACCATCAAGGACTCCAGGAGGTAGGGCCACGCGGCCCCCCTCCCACCACTTACAAAGCCCCAGGGGGTGGTGGTCCCCGGGGCTAGGGGGTCCGGCACGGACACCACAATTTTACTATTTATTGCCCCGGGGAGGTGGCGGTCCCCGGGGCATGTGGGGGGGCTTGAGTCCCCCAACACAGGTTTAAAAAAAAAAATTAAATAGTAAAATCATGAGCCCCCCGCAAATATGTAAATAAAGCCTCGGGGTGGCGGTCCCCGGGTTAGGGGGGCCTTTGAGCCCCCTCACCCATTTCAATTTGTAATTGATTTGAAGGACATCTTTCTACTGATAAGTCAGTAAAGTTGAATTTGCTTTTCTGTTTACATAGGTCTTAACAGAAATGATTGAATTATTTACCGAAACTGTGTGAACTTCGCAAATACTATTGGTTTGATTAGTTTTGTCCAGGACCACCTGTTTTCTTTACCTCCCCACCCTCTCAGCAGAAGACCGCTCTCTACTGGACAGCAAACTTGCCAGCACGGAGGTTGAGAGGGCCATAAGAGATTTACAGGGGGGGGAGGCGATGGGTCCCAAGGGTTTGCCCATAGAGCTGTATAATCTAGCCTCAGGCAGGGTGGCGCACATCTCACAAAGATATTCCTGGAAAGTCGAGAACATAGTGTACTTCCAGCAGACCAAAGACTGGCCACAATAGTTGTCTTTCACAAAAGTGGTAAACCAAAATGTAAATGTTCCTCATATCGCCCAATATCATTGCTTAATGCAGAAGTCAAGATCCCGGCGAAATTGTTGGCCACCGGTCTGCTTCCGGTTATTAAGAAACTAGTACACCCTGACTAGTCAGGCTTCATGCCGGCAGGAAACACTTCCCTCAACTTGCGGCGCTTGCATGGGGTGATGGGAAGACTAGGCACATTGCCAAAAGACGTGGTGGTGTTTGACACAATTGAATGGCCATACATGTTTTCAATCCTAAGAAAAATGGGATTTGGCCCGGGTTACCTGAGCTGGATTCAGCTAGTGTACAGGGATCCACTGGCCCAGGTCATAGTCAATAACAGGAAATCTCCATTGTTCACCCTTAAGAGATGAACCAGGCAAGGCTGCCCTTTGTCCCCGCTGCTATTTACCCTAATGTTGGAACCATTAGCAATGTGGCTACGCAAAGAACCAATTATGAGGGGACTCAGGTGGTCAGAGGGTTGGGAAGATCACATCTCTCTATACGCCAATGACATTCTATTATACCTGGTATCACCGGGCACCTCTTTAAACAGAGCGCTACATACATTCACCAACTTTGGGAAATATGCGGGCTATGGCATAAACAGGACCAAAAAAGTAATTTACGTGTTGAGGGGCAAGTTCCCTTCTCTGCCCAAAGGTTATACTATAGTAGAGGCACATGATGGATTCAAATACTTGGGTATATACGTCACCAAGGACCCGGTATTGTATTACGCGTGGAACCTCTTGCCCCGTTGCAGCGACTTTGAAGCAATGTCAGACACTGGAAATCACTCACATTTTCACTACTAGGCCGTTCCACACTATTTAATATGATGTCCTTGCCACGCTTTCTATACATCCTGCAAAACTCACCACGCCCTGTACAGTCAGATTATTTTAAACCTATTGAAAGTGAGCAGAGAGAGCTCCTGTGGGAAGGAAAACCACCCCGTATATCGACCCAAAAACTAATAAGAGGGTGGTACAATGGAGGTATTGGACTCCAAAAGATATTATTGGGCGACACAGCTGCAGCCATAAATCAAGGCATGTACAGACCCCAGGATGACCCTGGATATCAGATGGATAGGTGGCATCTCCCAGAAGGCAATTTCATTAGAGCACTTTACTCCAGGCCCAATAAATTACACTTAACTGGTCCAAAGGTGCACGTGGTACAGACATGGCACACAGTCAACAAGTGTATGGGATTGGCTGGGAGAATCACACAGGTTATCCCTCTCTGAGAAGCAGACCGATTTGGTAACTTAAGAAATTCCAAGGGATTTCACCGACGGGATGTTATAGGGATTTATAGAGTTGGGGACCTGTGGAAAAATGGAGACATGATTCCCTTCGCACAGCTGCAAACAGAGTTTGACCTAGCACCCACAGAGTACCTTAGGCACTTGCATTGCAGGCTATCATACCAAGGGGAGAGTCGCTTCCAGAATATTCCCCACTTGAAGAAAGAATCCTCGATGGATATATGCCGAATAAGTCCACTTCACTGATGTATAAGAAGCTAATCAACAACAGACCTGACCCCCTCCTCCAGCTCCATGCACATTGGGAGCAAGACGTTGCGGAGATGGAGGACGAGGAATGGCTGGAGGCCCTGGCTTCCCCCAGAGACACCACAATCTCTTCTAGATTAAGACTGGTACAGTGAAAAATATTACACAGAACTTATCTATCTGGCTCAATATTCGCGAAAATGGGCTACGGGACAGACGCTGAGTATAGGAGACAGTATAGCCAAGATGGCACATTCATCCATATAGTTTGGGAGTGTGCATGTATTAGAAGATACTGGTTAGCACGGATACAGTGCATGGAAGAAGTGTTGGGTATCACAATAGAACCCAAGATAGGACTATGCCTGTTGAACATTTGGGGTCCCACTGACCTTAATAGCAAAGATAGAACTTTGGTGACACTGGGAAGATGGTGGACAATCGTAATATTGATAGACTATGGAGCTCACACGAAACACCAACACTCGCTGCATGGAAGAGGGATATGGACTGGTGCATGCTAATGGAAAAGACTGTATACAAATCAAGGGGCTGTCCCAGAAAGTGGTCTCAAAAATGGGAAAGTGGAACGAATACAGAGGAAATGTGTACTAGCCAAGGCGAGCGGAGCGGCGTCGCAGGGAGCTACATGATGAATAAGATGGGTCGGGGACTGTGTCTCAAAGCACACAAGTAAATGGAGATTTGTTAATATACATTCCATTGTAGATGTGCTCTGTGTTTCTATATTTGCAATATTTGTAAAGTGGTAAAGCTGTCATCAATAAAAAGATTTATTAATAATAACAAAAGCCCACACCCACACCAAACCTGAAAAATACCCTTGCCATCCAAAAACCCACACCCACCCTAAACCCTGGTGGTAAAGGCATGCGTGGTAAAGATGCAAGTGTTGTTGTAAGCCTGTGTGGTAAAGGCATGCAGGGTTCAGAAGGCTGTTTTCCATTACCCGTACTACCCTCAACGATGACCTGTCGCCAAGAGCTATTCAGACAAGCCTGTTGGAATTTAAATTTGGTTTCTTGCTACTTCCATGAGTATGCAATTCATGACATCCTAAATAGTCACTTTGTGCATACCACAGGAAATTTCAGTTATTTTTGCAATGGTTTCAAAAACGTTTTTCCTACTTTTTGCATTTCTGTAAACTCGGTATGTCATTTTGAAAGGAATAAAAACAGCTTTCTTCATTCCAAATTAAGCAAGCATCGAAAAGGATTTACTTTTGTTTTCATCAGCTCAAGCTCTATGGAATGAGACTCTTGGTTTTCATAAATGACTTTAGCACTTGTCTTTAACTTGTTAGCCATCACCCACTTCTAGTTTCATTGGAATTGTTGTAATGTACACAGAGTATAGTACTTGCCCCTAAATGGTATTTACCTGATAAGTAATTCAATTCCAATTACACTGAGTGCCTTGCTCTTTCACCTTGATGGACCTTTTACATTATTTATAGGTTAGTCCTGCTCAATGAAGGCTTCACGCATGCCCGGCCCATCTGGAACAGGTATAATTAGCATATAAGATACGAAAGTCAGGCCTGGCATCCGGGTCTGCTTGGCGCATGCGTGCTTGATTGCTAACTTTCTGTGCATTGCGGATCCAAGTTTCTCTGCAACATATGTTATGTTATGTTAAAGGTCATTTGTAGAGCGCACGTTCACCTGGCGGTTTCTTGGAGGGGGGCAGCAGATATGTGTCAGTCAGTTACTCTAGTTATACGCTTGAGTAAATAGCCAGGTCTTAAGTAGCTTTCTAAACTCAGTGTAAGAGCCGGCGGTGCGCAAATTGGAAGGGGGAGGGTATTCCAGAACTGGGGGGCAACATAGCATTGTCAAACTATATAGGCACGCTCCTATATCAGACCCCCTTGTCTCCCTCACCATCAATTCGTAGAAAGCACTTTCTGGATCCCATCGCATGCCTTTCACAAAACAATTTTTCACTTGGACACCACTGACCCAGAAGAGACCTTTTCCGTTGAGAGTACAATGGGGAAACATCCTTTACAACGGAACCGTTACAACGCGTTTACCGTTACAACGCAGGATTTACAATGAAAGTCCTTTCACTGGAGGGCGCTCTAGAATAGGGGATAATTTAATTTACTATTCAACACCTTCCCTACTATCCACAGTGGCTGGAGTTGGAATAGTAAATTAAACTATTCACTATCCAGCGCGCCCCAACGCAAGTCGTTGTAACGACTTGCGTTGTTAAACCTGCATCGTAAAGGTATCCGTTGTAACGGTACGCGTTGTACCGTCATACATCCAGTACAATGCATGAACCAGGCATCTTACTCCGCTCCCTTTCTGCATGTCCTCGTCAAAACAACACTTTGAAATGGAGCTTTAACAATTCTTTAGAGAGTGCAAAAATACTTAGGGCCTAATTTCGAGTTTGGCGGTCCGTAGACCACCCAAACGTAGGGTAGCGTAGGGGTGACAGTGCAGGTACCGCCGCACCGGCAGTCAAACTGACGTATCAGAACTTTGGTGGTCGGACCACCATGGGAACGCCACAACTGCCGGGGATCCGCGATTCCACGGTGGTGGGGCAGCGGTCTGAGGCAGCAATATACTTGTGGTGCTGTTGTGGCACCGCAAAGAATATTATGACTTTCCAGACCTCCACATTTTTCATGGTGGTGAGCTCTCAATGAAAAGTTTAGCAGTCAGTAAAGTATGGGAGCCCTACAGGGCCCCCTGGTGCCCCTGTGTATGGGTGTGCATGCAGAGGGCACATGTTGAGCCCCATGTGTGCATGCACCCATGTTCCTGCACGGCATGGACTGCACAGTCCATGCCATGCAGGAACAGGCCGTGGCGCTCCCTCAGCACTGCAGTTCTAAGAACTGCAAAGCAATGGGACCGCCAAAGCACTGCCCACCAGACCACGAGGGAACTCATAATCTGGCGGTTGGGGAGTGGACAACTTTGGTGGAGTGGGAGCTGGGCGCTGGTGTGGTGGTCTGCTCTCACTCCGCCCAAAGTCGTGATAGGCCTTTCATTTTTGCTATCTGATTTGGCACGAAAATTCCTACACTACCTCCAGCGCCTGAAGCCAATTTTCTGACTCTGGTACACTGATTTGATACAAATACTGATGGAGCGAGGTGTTGAATAACATTTTGTTCAGACTCGCAAAGTTATACTTCCATTAAAAACGTAACTGTACTAAAAAGCATGTGATGAAATTATTAATCAACTTAGTTATAAAATGCATTTACACAGAAACACGAGGGACTAACTTATGTGCTCCATTTTGCAATTGCGAAGAAAATAATAAACTAACCTTGTCTATTGTCTTTGTCAGTATTAAATGCGGCTGTTTAACTAATGGCATGTGCTTATTTGTGTGCTGTTGTTATGTCTTTTCTGTGGCAAAAGCTCGTGGAGAAACCTTGCGGCCTAAAAGAAGAAGGTAGATATAAAATGCTGCTTTGTTTGCTTAGCTAGGTAACATAAATTAACGGGTTAATAATTAGCAAAGGGGGTGGGTAACAGAATGGGTCTCAATTCTCTAATTAATTAATGTTTTGTGTTTGTTTGAATAATAGTTTCCGAATGAGGCCTAAGGCCTGTAAAGAAATGGTGTTTCGAAACTTATCCAGAGAGGAGCCTTGCACAGAAGTGGAAACTTTTACCACGTTGACATCTTTGTCCGAAAAATGCAGTTTAATAAGTTGTGCTAAACGTGCTCTTGGAGAGAAAGGCTCAAGGACAGGAAACGGCAAGATAGCCAAGGCAAGGAAGTTGTGAACTGTAACTCGAGTGAAAAGTATCACTTCTGAGGAAGCCAAATGACGTGAAAGCAACGGACAATAGGGCTTAAGAAACAGCCTGATCTTGGTTTGGAAACGGTGATGACTTAATGTGGACTGACATAAAACAGCCAATAGGAAATCTGGATTGCAAAGAAAATATACAAATGTAGAAAAGTTTAGCTAGTTAGAAAGGTATAAAACCTGACCTCATGGGCAGGAGGGCGCTTCTCGCTTTGCGATTCCTGAATGGCGTGACGTGCTGTTGGACTCTTTGGCGCACGTAAGGACAGCAGTCTTTTAAAGATTTTTCTTTTTAGGTGGAGCGAGTTTTAGTCAGGGAAATAGAATTAGGGAATGGAAACTGTTATTTGCTTTTAATTCATGCTAACTGATTTGCTTTAAAATGTCAGTATGAAAAGTCATTTCCTTAATAAATGCTGCTTTCATATTGCTAATAAATAAAGATTTATAGGGGGGAGGAGCTACGATCGCAAACAAGATGGCTGCTTAGGCTCCCGGTTCCGCCAGCCTCCGTCTCCCGCTGGACTATCCTGTCCGATATCCTGGATTCTTACCCTACCTCTGTGTGTAGGAACAGCGGCGGAATATAATGGTGCAATCCCAAGCTTTTTGCCGATCTGATCGACGGAGTTACACCGTGTTGTAACTTTCGGCCTAGCCCGGCTGGTGAGCAGAGACCTCAAGTACTGGCCCAGCCGGGTTGTAGTTGAACAAAATTGGCCGTGGGACCCAGGCAGGGTCCGGTCTCTCACTGTGGAGGTCAACTTATCCGATTCCGGTGGCGATCGCTCGGCTTGGTTATTGTCGGAGGTGGAGTGCCGAGACACTGTGTGACCGTGGGTGGGAGTCCCCAGCCCCGGAGACCGGGTGCGCCCCCCTGCCTGTGTTCAAGGGACTGGGGTCCTCGCTAGCGGCGGCTGAAAATCACTCGCCATGGTGGTGCTTGGTCAGCCGCCCTCCGTGGCCGCCCGCTCCGCTGCAGTGCGGACGGGGGTGGCCCTGCCGGAGTGCGAACCGTCGCTGAGGACCGTTCTGGCTGCCATCGGGGCTCTACACCTGCAAGTGGGCGCCATGGTCCACAAAATGTCTGTTGGAGTGACCATTGTTGATGTCCAGAGACCGGACTCTAAATCGCTGCATCATCCCCCACCATCTGGGTTCACCACGGCACATGTATGGTCGGTGGATGGTGGTCTCGTGTTGGATGCGGTGTCTGCGCCCTTGGCCAGCGGGAAAGCACCTACAGAAACACTCGGATTTGTCTGTACGATGCTGCATTTACTATCGAGCCTCGTAGAAGTGGGACCTCTCGGCTCTTTGCCACCGGAGTCTCTTTTATTTGACTTTCGGTCTGCCACACTCTCCTTATCCCCCCTGGCGTCTTCGTCCCGCTTTCCAATATTGCTGGATCGAGATTTATCGTCGGAGTGGGAGTGCTTTGGTGCCTTTGGAGTTTCTGATGGACTACGCCTTCTGTTTTTTCCTGGACTTGCTTTCTTTGCTCTTCTTTTTCCTTTCTCCTATCCTGCCGAGGGAGAGATTCCACTGATGCGAATATGTAACGCTGATCGGAAGGGCCAAGGATGAACTTGAGTGTACGGGACTGATCTAGTGGCTACAATAGAAGTGGGATTTGCTATTATTATTTTTGTGGAGGATTGGGTAATGTCTATAACTTCCCCCGATTGATCTGATTGAATCTCCTGTTTGCTTTTGATAATGGTTTGGGGTTGTTCATTTCCAGCGGGGGGGAGGGGAGTCCGGGAGCCTGTTTGTCGATTTCCTTCTCCACCATTTTCTACTTTTAGTACCAAGTTTTATGGGGTGACAGGCACACTGCTAGTTGGGCTTGGGCGGAAGCCTTATGCAGGGGTGCAGGGTGGTGGGGTTGGGGTTTGTTATATTGTCTTTTATGTCTTTTATGTCTCTTTCTTTTCATTTCTCCTGTTATTTCTCCTGTTATTGGATGCCTTCCTGAGGGGTTGTATTGATTGGTGATGACGGGTCCTAGGGGCCTGGGTGTGCCATAGATTCTTCATAATATATGCTTTTCAGTGCTGCTAATGGGGAGCGATCGTTGTTCTGCTATGGTCCGATTCCTTTAGGCCTGCCTACCACCCGAACTTTATGACTCATTTTCTCCTTCAAAGTTCTGCTCCTAAGGGTGGAGATCTCACGAAAAGTGTCGATCTGATCGGAATTATATATCCTGTGCTCGAAACGACCGCATGTTATGGTAGATGGATAATTTGCTTCGCCTTATGGAATTACCGTACATTGTCCACTGTTGGGTTGTATAAATGTTGCTTACTCCTTAATGTAAGGCATCTGCTGATTGTTTTTTTGTATTTCCTAAATAAAAAGACTTTTAAAAAAGAAAAAAAGATTTATAATCGAAAATGGTCTTTCTTTGAATAATAAAGTCAATAAAAATTAGATTTTGAAACGACAAGCTGGTCTTGTTTATTCATGGACTAGTTACCATCAGTTGATCCATTTGCCCAGTGACCTAATTAAAATGATATATGTTTATGGCTGAAATAGTCTGTGCTGAAAGCTGGGGCGATGTAGATCTGTTAGGGGTTAAATTTGAGGTGGGTATTGACTGTCTGGTTATCCTCTTGGTGTACCGTCCCCCTCGGGCCACCCCCGACTTCGTGGATGATTTTATAGAGCTGGTCTATGACCTCAGGTCTCGTTATAAGGACCTGTTAGTCATGGGAGATTTTAACTTCCACTGGGAGATTTCTCCCAAAGAGGGGCAGGCTGGCCACCTAGAAGAAGCTCTAACAGCGTTGGGACTGCTACAACTTGTAGCAGGTCCTACCCATGATAAGGGCCATACGTTGGATCTGGTGTGGTCGACTGACCCCGGGGCTAGGTCGGTAGTGTGTACTCCATGTATATGGTCTGACCATTATCTGCTTAGAGGACAGAAGGAGGTACCAAAATATGGTGGGAAATCCAGACCAGCATGGAAGATCGTGAGGCGATGGAACTCCATAAATGAGGAAGCTTTGGTGGAACATTTACGAAATTCCACTGCACTAACCATCGGGGATGATAATATAGAGGTCACCTGTCAGAAGGTAGTGGACAAACTCAAATCTACCATCGAACTAGTGGCGCCGGCTAGAAAGGTGAAAGTGGGGGATAAAGGAGCGGTTGCGCCCTGGTTCAATGATTCATTGAGGCTGAGGAAACAAGCCCTTCGGAAGGCAGAGAGAGCATGGAGGAGGGATTACAATACGCTGGCACAGAGCTTATATCAGCAAGAGCTGGCCACGTATAAAAAGGCTATCCTGGCTCGAAAATCTGAATACTTTGAGACCAGAATTGCCGAATCCGAAAATCCGCAGAAAGAAGTTTTTAAGGTGCTCTCTGAATTAAGGAAAAATAAGGAACAGAGGCCTGACGTCTCGTTGGAGGATTGTCAAAGATTCCAGGATTTTTTTGTACAAAAAATTGAAGATCTCCTGTTAGAAATCTCTCAGGCCCCTGTTTTAAATTGTTCACTACAAGTTACTCCTCTTGGTCCGAAAGTTGCTAATCCCTTAGAAATGTTTCCCTTTATTACAAAGGAGACGCTTGCTAGCCTGGTAGGGAGGGTAAAGTCAGGCTCCCAGGTGGATCCTTGCCCCCGAGCGTTTTTAAGCTACCTATGCCAGGGTTGGAAGAGGATGTTCTCAACCTTCTAAATAAATCTCTGGAAATGGGACAAGTGCCGGTTATGCTTAAGGAGGCCCGGCTGATCCCGTTGCTCAAGAAGCCAGGGGCGGACACAAAGATCTTAACGAATTTTAGGCCCATTTCCCAATTACCTTTTTTAGCAAAGGTTCTGGAACAGCATGTGCTGACATACCTCTCAAGACATCTGGAGACCAATGATTTGCTAGAGCAAAATCAGGCAGGCTTCCGGGCACATCACAGCACGGAAATGGTGATGGTGTCTATTCTAGATGAATTGAGGTGTAGAGCTGACAAGAAGATCCCCGGGGCCCTGGTGCTACTTGATCTCTCCGCGGCTTTTGATACGGTGTGTCATAGTCAACTGCTGTCGCGTGTGAGAGACTTGGGCATCGGGGGCTTGCACTAGGTTGGCTTACCTCCTTCTTGCAAGATAGATCGCAGAAGGTGTAGCTGTCCGACCTAGTATCAACATCAGCGGCCATCAAATGTGGAGTACTGCAAGGTTCGGCTCTCTCATCGCTCCTTTTCAACATCTACCTGCAGCCACTGATTTCAGCTCTCAATCAGATGGAGTGTCAGATTTTTAATTATGCTGACGACACACAGATCGTCATCCAAATAGAGGATTCTCCAGGAGCACAAGCCAGGTTGCATAACATTCTAAGGTATACGGTAAATTGGATGTCCGCAAACTCCCTGAAGATTAACCCGGACAAAACAGAGGTGCTGCCTATAGCCACCTTTGGCAGCCCCTGGAACGACGGGTTTTGGCCCACGGAGTTGGGCAGGACGCCGGAGCCAGCAACCGTGGTGAAAAGCCTGGGTATCCATATTGATAGCACTCTGTCTATGAAGAAACAGGTGTCGGCAGTGGTAGGCACGTGTGTTGGTCTCCTAAGACCGCTCCGCAAGATCGCCCAACTGTTGTCGTTTCCCAATTTAAGAAGTGCGGTGTCAGCTATAATTTTGGGACGACTGGACTACGGCAATGCGCTGTATATAGGGATGCCCAAGCAACAACTTTACGAGTCTTCAGACAGTAATGAATGATGCAGCGAGATTGATTTTTAAGAAGCCCAGGAGAACACATGCTTCACCTCTCCTGCGTCAGTTACACTGGCTTCCCGTTAGACAGAGGGCATTGTTTAAAGTACTGTGTATCACACACAAGGCACTTTACGGGAATGTGCCCAGTTACATCAAAACCAGATTATCTAGCTATGTTCCTGGTAGGGTGCTACGGTCCTCTGATGCCACTCTCCTGGTTAACCCACGCTTCCGCCTATCCACCTTGGGAGGGCGCGCTTTTTCCACTTTACTCCCTGCAGCGTGGAATAAATTACCAAATAATCTCCGTAAGGAGCCCAATCTATTGCCTTTCCGTCGAATGTTAAAATTAAAAACTATTCTTTTCCGGGAAGCATGGGGAGGGTTGTGAAGTCGCTAGCTGTATTCTGTAGAAGTCGGTTCCTCTCTCTTTTCTCTGTACAAGCGCTTAGAGACCCTGGGGTGATAACGCTCTATATAAATTGAAATAAATAAATAAATAGAATAAATGTTTAAAACCATGGTAAGAAATTATAAACTGCAGTTGTATATAAATATGTAAATAGTTTGTGAATAGTTGAGATTAATTAGGTCACATGATTCAGTCACTCAAAAATTGTCTCGTTGGTTTATGGGCCTTATTAGAGATTCATGATTAATGGTGAGTATTGTGGTGATAGGTAGCGTTGCTGAGACAGTTTTTCATTAGGAGCGCTGGATCAATAACTTGGTAGCAGAGTTACGGTTACTATGGTAACGGACATGCTACATGGTAAATACATAGGATTGATATCTAAAACATGTTAAGTTTGTCCAGTTGTTATATGTAGTCGAAAGGTTTTTTCAAGCAGTGTGAAAAATCCTGGTATGCCGGCAAAGTAAAGTGTTGTGTAACAGGTGAAGTTGCACAGTGCATTTGTTCTG
Organism: Lissotriton helveticus; assembly: GCF_964261635.1. Taxonomy (NCBI): domain Eukaryota; kingdom Metazoa; phylum Chordata; class Amphibia; order Caudata; family Salamandridae; genus Lissotriton; species Lissotriton helveticus. Next base: position 61,136,011 of record NC_136064.1, read on the forward strand.
TTTCAAAATAGTGGTATTGTCATATATCACTAGTGTTGTGGACATACAGCACAAGTTTAGGGATCTAGAGTGTGTAAGGTAGAATGTACAGTGAGGATTGTCTATGAAATCGTAGCTTTCGAGTATAGGGACACCTGTCCTGTTTTAAAACTCACTGTGAAAAGAGTAGTAGAATTTATCCAAGCTAGAGTGAAGGGTAAGGAAGCGTCGTCTATCTTACTGGCGAGTGAGGATTTCTATGGTGGGATAAAGTCCTACCATGATTAATGCATGCATGGTTAGGGGTTCTTCAGTTTGAATGTGCGTAAATGATTTTTTAATATATGATCGAGTGAAACTTTGAATTGTCACTATATGTGCATTCAGAGAGAAACGAGTTCGTTATTACTTGTTAGAAGGGTAGAGTAGCCATACTTTATCAACAAATTTAAATATTCTGTGAGAATAGCGTCGTCTATTTCACGCAAAAGAATACTTGAATGACTGGGAAAGCTATCACTTTATTTTAGCGAAACAGACAAATGGTTTGTTTTTGTGGAGTAACTAACTGAATCCCATTGAAAAGATTTGTAAAATATGGCGCCGTGAAAATATTTTGTAAAGGAGGTGTCAGTGTCAGAGCAGAGCGAGGACAGAGAAGCTGCAGCGGCAGTATACGTCACTAGTGTCGCGCTGTGATTGGCTACCACACGTCACATTATTCGCGCACTGATTGGCTCATGTGACTAGGCAGGCTTGCAGCTGATTGGCTCATCCTGAAAAGCAGTAATTCTATTGGTTGAGCAGAATAGTGACGAAGCCTAACCTGATTGGCTTGTTATTGAGTTTCGAGCACGGATTGGTTGGTTTGCGGAACAACAAGGAAATAGTTATGATCTTTTCCGAAGTAAGCGGAATTGTTTAGAAACATGGATTATTATTACATGAAAGAGAAAAAGAAGCTTTCATGGTTTCAGAACTTGAAAAATAATTTGAAACCTGACAAGAAAATTGAAACGCGAGGTGGAAGATTACTTCGTAAGTACAAAACACCTGCAGCTTATATGTTAGGCGAATATGGTTATCATACTTGCCTTTGGATGGAGAATTGGATGGAATATACCAAAAATGATGGTGTATTAGCATGGCCGGAAGATGGATCATTTAACATTACGTTTTTGAAAAACTTAAGAGAAAAAATGATGATTATTGTACCAAAGTCTAGACCTACTCAATTTGAGGCTTTAGCTGAATGGGAGGATGAAATGTTTGAATTAGAAGGAGAAAGTAGAGGTGTAACAAAAGGTACTAGATTAGACATTAATAGGGAAACTCATGAGGATAGAATGCGTCGATGGAGACGTGCAGACATGTGTGATCGTTTGTATCCTTTTTTTTTTTTTTTTTTTTATTGACAAATTCATAGTTAATACATAAAATTCAAAAAGAAGCAGGAGTAAGTATAACAGTTAATCGCATAGCTTAATTAACAAAACAATTTATACAATATCAGGTGGGATAATAACACCAAAGAGAAAAAAAAAGAAAGAGAAAAAAAAAAAAAAAAAATAACAACAGAAAAATATAAGCAGATTAAGCGATCAAGAATCTGAGAAACAAAAGAAGTGTCCATTAATCATTGGCAGAACCTAATTGGCGAACCTCATTTGTGTACCATCTTGTAATCGGGTCCCAAATCTGTGCTCCTATTACTTTCATTCTTCTCCCCCTAGTAGCATATATTGCAATTTCTTGTTTATAGATTGCAAGAAAACGACTAAGCCACATATGAAAAGTAGGGGGGTCTTGGTCTTTCCAGCGAGCTGCCAAAATGATACGAAGTACGGCATACCCCAGAAAGACTACCGCTTGTTCCTCTTTATTATGACCCAGTGAGTCATCATGGCCTAGTATACAGAGAGTTAGTGAGTCCCTTATCTGACGTCCAAAGACCTGGGCCCAGAACTCCAAAATCATGGTCTTTAACCTCATCAATTCCGAGCATTCTGAGAACATGTGAAGTAGATTGGCCAGTGGCTGTTTGCATCTTGGGCAGTTGTCGTCGGCCCGAAGACCCCAAGCAAATAATTTTGCGGGTGTATAGTATAGGTTGTATACTGTTTTATAATATTGTGCTCTTAAATGATCGTTTGTATCCAGCGAGATTAGGTGAGGCTACTAGTCAAAAGGGTGCTCAAAAGAAAAATAATAATGATGAAGATAATGATTTAGAAGATGCGGTTTTAGAAGAGATTTATATTTCTAAACCGAAACCGCGACCTTACCAACCAGTTTGTTCATGGTCTTCCCCGAGAATTCCACCAAGAATTTCCCCAAGTGCTCCTCCAAGAGAAATTATTGATGAGACATCTCCTAGATTAAATCCGAATAATGGAAAAACACCTGAAAGAGTAGAAACAAGAACTAATTCTAGCGTATCAGGAGAAAATAGAAATTATGCTGAAACTCCAGTTCAGAGAAATGAAACCCCAAGAAATGTAATGAGAACAGAAAGATGTGAGGAAATACCAAATACCTCAGAATATTTCCGATCAAAAGATGAATTAATAGAGCAGTTAACTAAAAGCATGGAAGCAGTAACAGTACAAGTAACGATTGGACCTGTTCTTCCAGTATTTGATCAAAGAGAAGTTAGACATTCAGCTTTGTCTGTTTCATTAAATGCAAAAATTCAGAAAGTGGCAGAAAATTTATATTCAGATTTATCAGAAATTCACCGAGAGAAAACAATGATGCCCGATTTAACTTTTAATCAAAGTTTGTCATGTAAAACTCCATCTGGTGCAGAATCCGATTCTGGAACTCCAGAAAAGAGCATAAATAAAATAGATTTAACGCACACCCCACAAAACCCAGAATTTAAATTACTTGATGTTGCAAAATTGAAAGCAGATTCGGAGGAATTGATTATTGGTACAATTGAACCTGACAGTTTAAAAGCTATATCAGGATAATGAATTGTTGTTTATTTGTAAACGCATACAATGAAAAACGAAAACCAAGTATGACCAATTAGAGGAAATGGCTGCTGAATTAGAGGTAGATTTAAGTAGACAGAAAAATTTGCAGAAACATTATAGAGTGGATTTCTCTGAAAAAGATATTGAAAACATGAATACCACAGGAAGAATTATTCATATAAAAGATGTAATTGTGTTTCTAAAAAGATTAGGTGAATTAAGTAAATGGAGAGTAAAATGGTCAAAGAAAAGAGAGGAAGACAGAAGAGAAAGAGGAGAAATAGCAAATGAGTTTCCAATGAGAGAAATACCAGGAGGAGGGTATGTGCATGTTCCTTGGACAAGACAGGATATTTTACTGTTTACAAATGATTTTCCTCGGCTGAGAGAAAAACCTGTGGAATGGTATCGCCAGATAGACAGATTTGTTAAGGTTTCAAAAGTTCTGTGGATTAATCTTGATAGATTCTTTGACATAGTTGTCCCATCGGATCTTTGGACAGAATGTAAAATTTTTATAGATTGGCCCAAGGAAGAACCTGTTCGAGATGGAATAACAGGTGCACCTTCATTGGATGTTATGAATCTGTACGATAAGGTAATTGTGTGGTTGAAAAACAAGATTCCCCCAAAAGAAGTAGATTGGGTTAAAATAGATAGAACAAATCGAGAGCCAAAAGAATCAGTACATTCATTTTATGAAAGATTACTGCTGGTATTTAAACAATACAGTGGTTATGGAAAATTGAGTGAAAAGGATATGAGCTACTTCATATACAGGTTTGTTTATGGCTTAAAACCAGAAATTGGGGAAATGATAAGATCCGGAATAGTTGGCTGGCAATCACTTTCAGTAGATGATATTTTGAGAAAAGCTAAATACTGCAGTGATGAAATAGATGCTAAACAAAAGAAGCTAAAAGAAAAAGCTATGTGGGCACAGGTAAAAGTGGCTGAACAACAAATAGCAAATCTTGAAAATAAAACTGTTCATCAGAATCAAGGGAAATTTAAAGGTAATTATAATAATCCAAAATTGATAGGAAATATTGAAGAGTTAAAGCAGAAACTCCCATGTTTTAATTGCGGCGAAATTGGACACTGGAAGCGCGAATGTAAGAATCCGCCCAGAAATTTTAAAAATGCATCATTAAATCCACAGAAGCAGAATGAGATAAATCAGCAGCAACAGCTACAGCGACAGGTAGTGATTCAGCAAAGTCAGATACCACAACCGCCACTTCCAAACTGTGGAAATGTGCAGAGATACAGTACAGAAACAGGATTCTGCGGAGGTGAACAGGTAAACAGACTGCCAAGAGTGAATGTGTCAAATGTTTCTCAACAGTATTGGTTAAAAGAAAATGGAGGGAGTGATTCTGAGGATTACTTATGACGGTGCCTGAGAGAGGAGGAAGAGTGTGTACTTGGAGCCACTCTTGAGGTAGATCAGTCTGGTCCATTTGTAAATGGCAAAGTGAATGATGTAGAAATGACTTTTCTAGTGGACACAGGTGCTACCCGTTCTACTCTTCAGTGGAAATAGAAAACCTGTCTCTCTCTGGTGACAAGATCCAAGTAGTTGGTGTAGCTAATGAACAAATTAAAACAGATTTAACAGAACCAGTTGAAGTTGAAATTGGTATATTTAAGGACAAGCATAGATTTGTAGTTTGTAACAGCAGTCCTGTAAACCTGTTAGGGAGGGACATCCTTTGCAAGATGAAGTGCAAAATATATTGCTCACCGGATGGTATTGAGCTCCAAACTCTAGAAGAAGATGGGCTTTACAGGTTAACAATGTTAATGGTTGAAGCAGAAGAAAGTAAATTATTTCCTGCATTTGATAAAAATAATCTACCTGAAGAATTAAAAGAGACAGTCAATGCTAAAATTTGGGATTTGACTGGAGATGAAATGGGTTTGATGAAAAATGTAGACCCAGTAAAAATATCAGTAAAACAAGGAGCAGATTATCCAAACATTCCTCAGTATAAAATGAAAGCAGAAGTTATTGAAGGTGTCACACCTGTAATTGACAAATTCATAAAACAAGGTGTTCTAAAAGAAATTGAAAGCAGTCCATGTAATTCACCGATTATGGGAATCAAAAAGCCAAACTGAACTTTCAGGATTGTTCAAGACCTGAGAAAGGTTAATCAAATTGTTGTACCATGTTGCCCAGTTGTACCAAACCCAGCGGTAATTCTATATCAGATTCCGCATGTTGGACAGGCCGCATGTTCGAGCTGTCCCCCCTCCCCGCAATGGGACCAGGACCCTGGCTCTCCCTGCATCCCCAGCCAGAGTCCACAAACGACCACCCGAAGTACCCTGCAATCCCTCCACTACAAGACACCAGCTCCGGACCCAGCTGGCCCGGGTCACCATCTACCCCACGACATCGACCCGGCCGCCATCTTGGGGCACTGCAGCCCGAGGCCGCGTGGCCTCAACTCGACCCTAACCCCGGGCCCGGCCGGCCCCGACATCGAGGCCCCACCATCCTCCCAGGAGGCAGAGTGATCACTTGGCGAGTCAATGGGAGAAGGAATCGTCAACGGCTCTCCTCCGCCAGGTGTCGATCACCCCAGGCCGCCTGGGCGCTGGCTCCACCCCCCTGCTGGGTGTCTGGACTCCCTCATCCCGGACCTCCCGGCCCCCAGGCGCGAGGGTCCGGACATCAAAGGGGACCAGACCTATAACTGGGGCAGGGCCAGACCAGGAAGGCAGTTGTATCCTGGAGTCGAGAGACCCGAGAAGAACTCATCCGTGACTTGGCCTGCTGGCGCTGCCGCGGCCCTCTGCCTCGTGAAACCATCGTCTTGGCCTGCTGGCGCTGCCGCGGCCCTCTGCCTCGTGAAACCATCGTCTTGGCCTGCTGGCGCTGCCGCGGCCCTCTGCCTCGTGAAACCATCGTCTTGGCCTGCTGGCGCTGCCGCGGCCCACTGCCTCGTGAAACCATCGTCTTGGCCTGCTGGCGCTGCCGCGGCCCTCTGCCTCGTGAAACCATCGTCTTGGCCTGCTGGCGCTGCCGCGGCCCTCTGCCTCGTGAAACCCTCGACTTGGCCTGCTGGCGCTGCCGCGGCCCTCTGCTTTATGAGACTATCACCTTGGCCTGCTGGCGCTGCCGCGGCTCGATCCACAGACCCTCCAGCTCGAGGATTGTGAGCTCGCCTTTTACCACTACCTGTACCGATCCGGTACCAAGACTGTCCCGCTACCCCCTTTCCCTACAGAGACTAGAAGTGAGAGGACCCCCGGGTCCAAGTTATCCTGTATCGCTGATATCCTTGCCTTAAGAACCTTATATAAAGCCTTGAACTCGACTTGGTGTGGTGCCTGTTTGTGGGGAGGGAGGGTACTTGTCTGTACGATCGCCGGAGACGGTCCCCCTCGGGGATCTCTCCCTCGGTATCCGGCCGACCCTCAGGGTCCCCGTCTAACATTGGTGGCCAGCGACGGGATCCGAACCTACGCATAATCGTACAGAAAGTCACTCGCCCCACCACACACAACAACCATGTCAATAGAGAGCGGAACAACGGAAAAATTTCAGATGGAAAAATTGGAAGACTACAACCACCGGGAACTGAAGCAATATTGCATAGAACTTGGACTTCCAACCACAGGTCTTAGCACAAAGGAAGACTTCAAACGAGCCCTAGAAGCTTGGGCAGAAGCGGGTACGGCCGTACCCCGAACACAAACAACCGAAACGAGCCCCGCACCAACTAAAGAAAGAGCGGATCTCTCCCTGGAAGAGATCCGAGAAAGAGAAAAAACCAGACTCCACGAATTAGAACTTGCCCGACTTCGCTTGGATGGGGAACTCAAGCTGGCAGAACAAAAAATAACCCTGGAACACTTACGGCTCAGGGAAGAGCGGGAAGACAAGCAAAGACAGAGGGAGCTAGAGGAAAAGAGACTAGAGTACGAACATGAGCGCAATCTCAAAGCACTGGAGATTCAGAAACAGAATAAAGACCTCGGGCTCCCCGAACGACCGACCCCGTCTGCCTCGACCGAGCCCAAGGTTCACATCCCCAAGGATGTCATCCGGGAATACCACAAGAACGATGATATCCAGCAGTGGTTTAAAGCCTATGAGGTGGCAATGACCTCCCACCGGATTCCCCGAAGCGATTGGGGAGCCGGATTATGGGGGAGGTTTGTCAACGAAGGGCGGGACGCCCTGCTGCAACTCCCGGACCAGCTGATGACCTCCTACGACCACATGAAGGCCGCCCTCCTCACTCGATACGGGCTCACACCTGAGATGTACCGCCAACGGTTCCGCGACTGCAAACGGATTCCGGGTACAACTTGGGTGGAGTACGTGAACTTTTTTAGCCGAGCCTTCGAGGGGTGGATCAAGGGCAACAAAGTAACCACCTACGAACAACTCTTTGACCTTATCGTATGGGAACACCTGTCGAACAACTGCTTCGTGGAGCTCCGGCAACACCTCCTGGACAGCAAGCTAACCGACCCTCGACAACTCGCCGCCGAAGCCGACCGGTGGGAAAGCACCCGAGTTGGCCGGAGCGCACCCAGCGAAGCATCCAGGTCGTATCGCCCCCGAGGGGGAGGAGGAAGTCAGGGTCGGGGGAGAGACCCCGGCCCCTCGTCACCCCCCAGAAACCCCTCGACCCCGGTTGGCCGGGGAAGCCCTGCCATCCGGGCCGGTTTCCGGGCCAACATTACGTGCCACAGGTGCCAGCGACCCGGCCACTACGCCAGTGATCCCAACTGCCCAAAGAATCCGAACACGACTCCCCGCCAAGTTGCAGCGGCGGCCCTAGGGGAAGAAATAATCCCGGAAGACCAAGAGGAGTACGAGACCGATCCCTCTGAATGGGCACCCGCCGCCATGGCACTGGTCTGCTTAGGGGAGAGAGACATGATTCCGCGGGCCCCCCTTCCCGCCAACACACAGAAGTACGGTCAATGGGTTAACATCAATGGCCGCCGGGCGGAAGCCCTCCGCGACACCGGGGCCAGTGTAACGGCGGTCCGACGCCACCTCGTCACTCCAGACCAAATCTTGCCGAACATTCTTTGCCCTGTCCGATCAGCCGACAACTCCGAAAGCCTATGCCACATGGCCTGCGTCCCCTTCGAGTGGGGAGGAGTAACAGGGATGTTAAAAGTAACTGTCCGCGATGATGCCCCCGTGGACTGCCTCCTAGGAAACGACCTTGAAAGCTCTCCCTGGGCCGCTGTCGAACGGAGGGAGCACCTGGGGATGCTTGGCCTCCCCGAATGGGTCTGCGTCACGACCCGGTCCATGACCGCCCGCGCGGTCCCCAGCCCAGAAGAGCCCGAGTGGCCAGAACCTCCTCCCGCGCTCATCCCAGAGGGGGCCGCCCCGGAAGCCATTCCCTTGACCCAAACCGAAGAAGGACCCGACCAGCTTCGGGACGTCCCTGACCTGGCACAATGGCGGCAGGAGGGAGGCCCCACGCAGGAACAATTCCGGGCCGAGCAAAAAACCTGTCCTTCTCTCGAAGGACTCCGGCAGCAAGCCCTGGCCCAGAGCACCGGGGATACCTCGGGGGCCCACTGGATCTACTGGGACCAAGACCTGCTCTACAGCGAGCAAAAAATTGCAGAACTAGGGGCCAGTCGGGTGCTGGTGGTGCCCCTTCGCTTCCGAGACTTCCTCCTGAACTTAGCCCACGATGTCCCCCTTGCCGGACACCTGGGGCAGGATAAAACCTACGACCGCCTGGTGACCCATTTTTTCTGGCCCCACATGCGGAAGGATGTCACCAACCACTGCAAGGCCTGCCCCACCTGCCAGGCCAGCGGAAAAAGTGGCCGAAAAACCAAAGCACCATTACAACCCTTTCCTGTCGTCACCACCCCGTTTGAACGAGTGGGAATAGACATTGTGGGGCCCCTCGACCCTCGAACAGCCCAAGGACACCGGTTCATCCTGGTCCTTGTAGACCACGCCACCCGCTATCCCGAGGCCATCCCTCTTCGGACTGTGACGGCCCCCGTGGTGGGCCGGGCCCTGATGGGGATCTTCTCCCGGGTGGGGTTCCCCCGGGAGGTCGTCAGTGACAGGGGCACGAACTTTATCTCCAGATATATGAAGTCCCTCTGGCAGCAATGCGGGGTCACCTACAAATTCACGACCCCCTATCACCCGCAAGGAAACGGACTGGTCGAGAGATTCAACCGCACCCTCAAGGGGATGATTATGGGTCTAGAAGAACCCCTTCGACGCCAGTGGGACGTACTGCTTCCATGCCTCCTGTTTGCCTATCGGGAGGTCCCGCAGAAGTCCCTCGGCTTCAGCCCCTTTGAACTACTGTACGGGCACCCCGTCCGGGGCCCCCTCAGCCTAGTCAAGGAAGGTTGGGAGCAGCCTCCCCAGAAAACTCCCCCGGACATCTACCGGTATCTCCTGGCTCTCCGCAACCAGACCCGGCGGTTCCGAGACACCGCCAAAGCCAACCTCGAGGCCAGTCAGGAGGACATGAAGAGGTGGTACGATCAGCACACGTCCTCCATTGAGTTCGAACCTGGACAACAGGTCTGGGTGATGTCCCCGGTTGAGCCCTGTGCCCTCCAAGACAGATGGTCCGGGCCCTTCAAGGTAATCGAACGCAAGGGGCCCGTCACCTATTTAATCGACATGGAGACTGCCCGGAACCCCCTACGGGTCCTCCATGCCAACAGGCTCAAACCCCATTTTGTGCGATCCGAACTCAGCCTCCTGATGGCTACCGATACTGGGACAGAAGAAGACTCCGAACCCCTTCCGGACTTACTGAGGGCCCTCGAGCAGGATGGCTCAGTGGAAGGGGTCCAGCTCTCCGAGGCCCTGTCCCCGGAGCAACGCCAAGACTGCCAAACGCTCCTGAGGCAGTTCGCCTCCCTGTTCTCCCTCACCCCCGGAGTCACCCCCTGGTGCCTCCACGATGTGGACACCGGGGACAGCCCTCCTATTCGACACCGAGCATACCGCGTACCAGACCGGGTACGAGCCTGCATCCAGACCGAGGTGTCCAAGATGCTGACCCTAGGAGTGATCGAACCCTCAGACAGTCCCTGGGCGAGCCCAGTCGTCCTGGTTCCCAAGGCAGCTGCCCCGGGCGTTGCCCCTGAGCTCCGGTTCTGCGTGGACTATCGAGGGCTGAATGCAGTTACCCGGACCGACGCTCATCCCATCCCCCGGGCAGACGAGCTAATTGACCGGATGGGGGCCGCCCGCTACCTGAGCATCTTCGACCTAACAGCGGGCTACTGGCAGATCGGCCTCACCCCTAGGGCCCAAGAACGATCCGCCTTCTCTACCCCAGACGGGCACTACCACTTTAAAGTCATGCCCTTCGGCATGAAAAACGCCCCGGCAACGTTCCAACGGCTGGTAAACCAGGTACTGGCGGGCCTGGAAGACTTCAGCGCCGCCTACCTGGACGACATTGCTGTGTACAGCCACCAGTGGACCGACCACCTCCGCCACCTGCGGGAGGTTCTACACGCCCTCCAGCAAGCCGGGCTCACCATCAAGGCCAGCAAGTGCCAAGTTGGCCAAGGGTCCGTGACCTACCTGGGACACCAAGTGGGAAGCGGGCTGGTGGCCCCTCTCCAACTCAAGATTGCTGCCATCCAGGCCTGGCAACCCCCTACGAGCCAAACGGAGGTCCGGGCCTTCCTGGGGCTCACCGGATACTACCGGCGGTTCGTGAAGGACTATGGCAGCATCGTGGGGCCCCTCACAGAGCTCACCTCCAAAAAGAGCCCCAAAACCGTCAACTGGACCCCGGACTGCCAATCAGCCTTCGAGAAGCTAAAGACCGCCATGTGCACGGCCCCCGTGCTCCAGGCTCCCGACTACAGCCGGGAATTCATTGTGCAGACGGACGCCTCCGATCATGGTGTGGGGGCCGTCCTCTCCCAACTCAACACCGAAGGGGTCGACCGTCCGGTGGTCTTCATCAGCAGACGCCTCTTGCCCCGAGAACAGCGCTGGAGCACCATTGAGAGGGAGGCCTTCGCCGTAGTCTGGGCACTCAAGAAGCTCCGGCCATACCTCTTCGGCACCCACGTCCGGGTGCAAACAGACCACCGACCCCTGCAATGGCTGATGCAAATGCGGGGGGAGAACCCGAAGCTGTTGCGCTGGTCCATCTCCCTGCAGGGGATGGACTTCACGGTGGAACATCGTCCAGGCCAGGACCACGCCAACGCCGACGGCCTGTCACGCTTTTTCCGCCTCAGCGAGGAGAGTCCCCAGGAAGATGGCTGACTCTCCCCGCCTTCAGCTGGGGGGGACGCATGTTGGACAGGCCGCATGTTCGAGCTGTCCCCCCTCCCCGCAATGGGACCAGGACCCTGGCTCTCCCTGCATCCCCAGCCAGAGTCCACAAACGACCACCCGAAGTACCCTGCAATCCCTCCACTACAAGACACCAGCTCCGGACCCAGCTGGCCCGGGTCACTATCTACCCCACGACATCGACCCGGCCGCCATCTTGGGGCACTGCAGCCCGAGGCCGCGTGGCCTCAACTCGACCCTAACCCCGGGCCCGGCCGGCCCCGACATCGAGGCCCCACCATCCTCCCAGGAGGCAGAGTGATCACTTGGCGAGTCAATGGGAGAAGGAATCGTCAACGGCTCTCCTCCGCCAGGTGTCGATCACCCCAGGCCGCCTGGGCGCTGGCTCCACCCCCCTGCTGGGTGTCTGGACTCCCTCATCCCGGACCTCCCGGCCCCCAGGCGCGAGGGTCCGGACATCAAAGGGGACCAGACCTATAACTGGGGCAGGGCCAGACCAGGAAGGCAGTTGTATCCTGGAGTCGAGAGACCCGAGAAGAACTCATCCGTGACTTGGCCTGCTGGCGCTGCCGCGGCCCTCTGCCTCGTGAAACCATCGTCTTGGCCTGCTGGCGCTGCCGCGGCCCTCTGCCTCGTGAAACCATCGTCTTGGCCTGCTGGCGCTGCCGCGGCCCTCTGCCTCGTGAAACCATCGTCTTGGCCTGCTGGCGCTGCCGCGGCCCTCTGCCTCGTGAAACCATCGTCTTGGCCTGCTGGCGCTGCCGCGGCCCTCTGCCTCGTGAAACCATCGTCTTGGCCTGCTGGCGCTGCCGCGGCCCTCTGCCTCGTGAAACCCTCGACTTGGCCTGCTGGCGCTGCCGCGGCCCTCTGCTTTATGAGACTATCACCTTGGCCTGCTGGCGCTGCCGCGGCTCGATCCACAGACCCTCCAGCTCGAGGATTGTGAGCTCGCCTTTTACCACTACCTGTACCGATCCGGTACCAAGACTGTCCCGCTACCCCCTTTCCCTACAGAGACTAGAAGTGAGAGGACCCCCGGGTCCAAGTTATCCTGTATCGCTGATATCCTTGCCTTAAGAACCTTATATAAAGCCTTGAACTCGACTTGGTGTGGTGCCTGTTTGTGGGGAGGGAGGGTACTTGTCTGTACGATCGCCGGAGACGGTCCCCCTCGGGGATCTCTCCCTCGGTATCCGGCCGACCCTCAGGGTCCCCGTCTAACACCGCATGATGCAGAATGGTATACAGTTATAGACCTTTGTAATGCATTCTTTACTGTTCCATTGCATCCAGAAAGCCAACAAATTTTTGCGTTCAGTTTGAAAGAGCGTATCCTAGCATGGTGCCGTATCCCTCAAGGGTATACAGAGAGTCCATCTTTTTTTAATCAGTTGCTAAAGAAATCCTTGGAAAATCTAGATTTGCCTGGAAAATCAACCTTAGTGCAGTATATTGATGATCCCCTTGTGGCTGCAAAAACACGAGATAATTGTGTGACAGATACCATTACTCTTTTAAATCATCTGGCAGATGAGGGACATAAAGTGTCTCCTGCAAAATTACAGTTTTGCAAACAAGAAGTAAAATATCTTGGTCACAGAATTGCAAAAGGAATCAGGCAAGTGACAATTGAGAGAATAAAAATGATTCAAGGAATGCAACCTCCAAAAACACAGAGACAGGTCAGAATGTTTCTAGGAATGGTAGGGTATTGTCGTCAATGGATTAGTGGATTTTCAGTAATTGCAAAACCATTGCAGAGACTGACAAAAGCAGACATAAAAGACCCAATTACCCTAACAGAAACTGAGTTAGAAGCTTTTGAACAGTTAAAAGAAGTTTGTGTGAATCTCCAGCATTAGGAATGCCAGACTACGAACAGGAATTTGAGCTGTATTGCAGTGAAAGGGAAGGATGTGCTTTATCAGTTTTGAATCAAAGACATGGAAGACTGAGAAAGCCAATAGCATATTTCTCAGCTGTTCTTGATCCTGTTGCAAAAGCATTCATTACCAGGCTGCTTAAAAGCAGTAGCTGCAACAAGTGTAAGTTTGGAACAAAGTGAAGGGATAATAATGGGATTCACTGTAAAAGTATATGTACTCCATTCAGTTGAAATTCTCCTCACTAGAAGCAAAACTCAGCATTTGACAAGTAATAGACTAACAAAATATGAAAAAGTTATTCTGGGATCAGATAACGTATCAATTGCAAGATGTGTGAATTTAAATCCTTCCACATTATTACCTGATGGTACTGTAACAGAAATCAGAAATGAAAATGATATTGATCATGAATGCTTGGATGTATTAGAATATTGAACCAAACACAGGCAGGACATTAAAGATGTCCCATTAACTGAATCAGATTATGTTTTATTTGTTGATGGTTCATGTTTAAGAACAGATGAAGGTGTTCTGAGCGCAGCATACTCTGTGTGCACAGTTGCAGATGTAGTTGAAGCCTCTTGTCTCAAAGGAATTCGTTCAGCACAAGTAGCAGAATTGATTGCTTTGATTTGTGCATGTGAAAGAGCAAAAGAGTTAAAAGTTACCATAGTGACTGATAGTCAGAATGGATATGGCGTAGTCCATGACTATGGCCAGCTCTGGTCTTAAAGAGGTTATTTAACTTCTGCGGGAACCCCTATCAGGAATGCAAAATTGATCAAAAGGCTGATTGATGGTATTCAGCTACCAGAGAAAATTGCTGTCGTAAAATGCACAGCTCACAAAAAGGGAGACGATTACATGACAAAAGGAAATGCATATGCTGACGAAATTGCAAAATTCTGTGCAAAGAATAATATGTCCATTAATCGGGAAAAAGACAATGAACATGTTTTGAACTCACTTATGCTAACATCTGTATTTGAGACATGGCAAGGTGTAAAAGATTTACAAGATGAGGCAGATGATGAGGAAAGAGACACATGGTTAAAAGCAGGTTGCAGACAGATAGAAGAAGATGAGATTTGGGTTTACAAAGATGACAGACCAGTAATGCCAGATAGCATGATTGCTAACATGGCTCGAATGTATCATGGTCCAGGACATTTAGGAAGAGATTCATTGCTCAGGTTGTTTAGGTAGACATTGTACAATCCAAAATTTAGACTGGTTGCAGAATCTTTTTGTCAGAGATGCTTGATCTGCCAGCAGATCAATCCAAACAGAAAAACAGTTGTGAGCATGGGAACCATAGGACGGGAGGGTGGTACTTTTACCAGATTACAGCTTGATTTCATTGACATGCCACCTCATAATAAGTTGAGATACGTCTTGGTGATAATCTGTCTGTTTTCAAGATGGGTGGAAGAATTTCCAACTCGTCACAATGATTCAGTTACTCTGGCAAAATTGCTTTTGAGAGAAATCATACCAAGGTATGGATCTCCAGTGACGGTCGAGACTGATCGTGGTACACATTTTGAAAACAGATTGTTACAATTGATTTGTGAAGCACTGGACATAAAGCAAAAGCTACACTGTGCTTACAGACCAGAAGCATCAGGTGTTGTTGAACAAGTGAATGGCACAATAAAGAATAGAATAGCTAAAATGTGTCTAGCTACAGGAATGAGGTGGACTGACGCACTTCCACTTGTTTTGATGTCTTTAAGAAGTACTCCAGATAGAAAAACAGGTTTGAGCCCCATGAACTTCTAATGGGCAGAGTCATGAGACAATCATTTTTTCCAGTTGACAAACTATTGAGCATTAATGATAGCGTCATATTGGAATACTGCAAGAATCTATCTGACGTGGTGACTTCTGTGTTCCATCAGGTGGGAACTGAAGTAATTTCAAAAGAGAAGGAACAAGCTCATGATCTGTTACCAGGAGACTGGGTGAGAACAAAAGTACACCGAAGAAGAAATTACCTAGTACCCAGGTGGCAGAAGGCAAGACAGGTGATACTTGTCACAACAAATGCAGTAAAGTGTAGAGGATTGAAGAGATGGATTCATGCTAGTCACACCATACGAGTGCCACCACCTTAAAATCCTGACGAAGGTGATACAACAGCTGACTCAGATTCTGAAGAAGAACCTGAAAGAAATCCAGATCCTGAAGATCGACAAGAAGGTCAACATCTGGAAAATCCAAATGCAAATGAGGCATTGAATGAAGAAATTGAAGAGGTTGTGATACAAGACTCTGAAAATTATGAAGATCTGCTAGATCAAGAAGCAGAAAAGGAGTCTGAACAAGAAGTGATTCAAGATCAGGAGAGTATTGAAAAGCAGATTGGAAGCTCTGGAAGAAGGAACACAAATTCTGAACCTGGTGGATTGGAAGTAATTGAAGAAGAAGAAGACAAATTACCAAGTACCAGCTATAAGGATGATGTTCCTACCAGAGTGAAGCTGCCGAGTAAAGAAGTACCTGAATCTAGAGCTGATATCACAGAGAGTGAAACTGATGAAAGTGATGATGAATCAAAGTGAAAAGATCAAGGAAAAGAGCTTGGAGAGTAGAGTGTAATCTAACTGAACCAAAGAAGAAATTATCAAGAAAAGGAGATAATTGGCCAAATGAAAATGAGTGCCTAAAATTCAAATTAGTGAACAGATCAAAAGAGCAGGTTAATGAGGTCTCAAGTCAGAAAGGAGACTCAGATAAGAAAAATCAAGCAGGAAAGAAAATAGAAGTGATTAGCAGTAGAGCAAAGAGGGTAATAAAGCCTAATCAAAAGTATAAGTCGCCTGAGTGGACCTACATAATTATCCCACCAGTAGTGGAAGTGAATAGTAGTAGTCAAGAAGATTTAGATGACACAAGTGATAATGATTGATTTTGTTTTGACACAAGGTTGAAAAATTGTATTTGACACAAGGTCGAAGAAATTGTGTTAGGTGACACAAGGTCGAAGAAATTGTGTTAGCTGGAAAAAAACATTGATGTAAGACGTAAGGTCGAAGAAAAGCTGTTAGAAGATAGGGTTTTCTTAAAAAAAAAAGTAAAAGAGGGGGGTGTATATTTAGTGATTTTTAATTTTTTTTTTTTAAAGGCTCTTGTTTCAAAGTAAAGATGCCTTTTACTAATAGCAATTCGAGATGTTGTATTTTAAGAAGATGTTGCAAAATGTCTTCTATATGTGTAATCCTAATAATTTTGGTTTGGTTAGTTTGAGCTGTAATTTTTCCTTTTGGAGTTGATAAAGAAATGTACAAAACTAATATGACTAGTAAAGTAGTGGTCAAACAAGATAACCATGATATAGTAGGCAAGACTAATAAAATCATTGAGCATAAACCAGAGATCCACCAAGATAGATCTGTTGGAGATTTTTCTAGTAATACCTTCTCGAGACTTTTATCTGAATATGTTAAGGTGATGGATGTGAAAGATTGTTACATTCGTGTGAAATTACCTACTTCTGTCTCTGAAGGCGTGACCTACAACATGCTTCCTCTTATTTATGGCATCACCTGTAGTGTAATAGCTAGTTTGTTTTATCGGACAGGTCGTTTAGAGTATTACTACTCAAATTATGATGAAATGTTTGCAAATTTAAAAATTGATAACAGCCTGAATAAACTGAAACATGCTAAACAGATGAGGGAATTTTTCATAGTAACTAATGAACTTACTTATGAGTATGCTTTTAGAAATAATCTAACATGCAATTTGAGAACGGAAGGAAAATCATTCTTAAACATGGTTGAAGAGAGAAGGGCAATTTACAAACAAAATGAGATGCTGAAACAAACCAAATCTAAGTTTTGGCAGATTGAGGATGAAAAGCTCAATGGTAGAAACGAGAATGTTGCAATTCACATAGATAAACCTGTTAGCGGAAAGCTTTGTTTAAGAAGAGATAAGACATTGTTCGATAATTACTTTGTAGGTGCTAGTCAATGTGAAGATACTTATCAAATCTTAGGGGGATGGGGATTTAAAGGAGGCAAAGATCCAATTTTTACTGGAATTTATTTTGTGTGTGGGAACAAAGCTTTTTTCGATCTCCCAGACCACTGGTATGGGACTTGCTATGTTGGTTTAGTTTTTCCCAAAAATTTTCATGTAGATAGAAATGCAAAAGGCTCATTTGAAATTAGCAATCATCTGAGTAGATTCAGAAGGGAAAGCTTTTCAGAAATTTTGGGTGACATATTTGGTGTTTTGATACCTATGGTAGGAATAACCCTGAATGCAAACAATATTAGAAAAATGTCTACAATTGTTGATAGATTCTCTACTGATACTGCTAGTGGATTTCAATTAGTGAATACAGGACTTATTGCCATGAGAACGATGTTAATGCAGAACCGTCTTGCATTAGACATTCTGCTTGCAAAAGAAGGAGGAGTCTGTGGAATTTTGCATGTCCAGCATTGCTGTACATATATTCCAGACAAGAGCCAGAACATAGAGATGTATATCAAGAATATAACAGAATTACATGCTGAGATAGAACCTATAGAAAATGAAAATTTTTCAGAATGTTTGAGCAAAAGATTTGCAGCAATCAAAAGCTGGTTTCAAGAGATTGGTAGTTCAATTTTAGGCAAAATACTTTGTCCTTTAATAGTCATAGTCACAGTGATACATTTGTTAAAATTTATTTGCATGATACACAAGAGAAAGAAACATGTAAGGGAAAAGAAAAGAATTTACAAACTCAGAAAAGAAAAAAAAAAGAAATAGAATTAGAAGAGTTTCGTAGATCTCAATATGAGAGTTGCAAACAAACAGCTGAATCAAACGTTTAGAAATACTAATATCAAGAAAGTCCAAAACATGTTCAAGGGTTGAAAATTTTCTAAAAATTTTGGGTGTAGTTTGGTGATTTTGAAATCACCAGATGAGGGAGTTGATGGAGCGTGGTGTTGAATAACATTTTGTTCAGACTCGCAAAGTTATACTTCCATTAAAAAACGTAACTGTACTAACAAACATGTGATGAAATTATTAATCAACTTAGTTTTGAAATGCATTTACACAGAAACACGAGGGACTAACTTATGTGCTCTATGTTGCAATTGCGAAGAAAATAATAAACTAACCTTGTCTATTGTCTTTGTCAGTATTAAATGCGGCTGTTTAACTAATGGCATGTGCTTATTTGTGTGCTGTTGTTATGTCTTTTCTGTGGCAAAAGCTCGTGGAGAAACCTTGCGGCCTAAAAGAAGAAGGTAGATATAAAATGCTGCTTTGTTTGCTTAGCTAGGTAACATAAATTAACGGGTTAATAATTAGCAAAGGGGGTGGGTAACAGAATGGGTCTCAATTCTCTAATTAATTAATGTTTTGTGTTTGTTTGAATAATAGTTTCCGAATGAGGCCCAAGGCCTGCAAAGAAATGGTGTTTCGAAACTTGTCCAGAGAGGAGCCTTGCACAGAAGTGGAAACTTTTACCACGTTGACATCTTTGTCAGAAAAATGCAGTTTAATAAGTTGTGCTAAACGTGCTCTTGGAGAGAAAGACTCAAGGACAGGAAACGGCAAGATAGCCAAGGCAAGGAAGTTGTGAACTGTAACTCGAGTGAAAAGTATCACTTTTGAGGAAGCCAAATGACGCGAAAGCAAAGGACATTAGGGCTTAAGAAAAAGCCTGATCTTGGTTTGGAAACGGTGATGACCTAATGTGGACTGACATAAAACAGCCAATAGGAAATCTGGATTGCAAAGAAAGTATACAAATGTAGAAAAGTTTAGCTAGTTAGAAAGGTATAAAACCTGACCTCATGGGCAGGAGGGCGCTTCTCGCTTTCCGATTCCTGAATAGCGTGACGTGCTGTTGGACTCTTTGGCGCACGTAAGGACAGCAGTCTTTTAAAGATTATTCTTTTTAGGCGGAGCGAGTTTTAGTCAGGGAAATAGAATTAGGGAATGGAAACTGTTATTTGCTTTTAATTCATGCTAACTGATTTGCTTTAAAATGTCAGTTTGAAAAGTAATTTCCTTAATAAATGCTGCTTTCATATTGCTAATAAATAAAGATTTATAATCGCAAATGCTCTTTCTTTGAATAATAAAGTCAATAAAAATTAGATTATGAAATGACAAGCTGGTCTTGTTTATTCATGGTCTAGTGACCATCAGTTGATCCATTTGCCCAGTGACTTAATTAAAATGATATATGTTTAAAACCATGGTAAGAAATGATAAACTGCAGTTGTATATAAATATGTAATTCGTTTGTGAATAGTTCTGATTAATTAGGTCACATGATTGAGTCACTCAAAAATTGTCTCGTTGGTTTATGGGCCTTATTAGAGATTCATGATTAATGGTGAGTATTGTGGTGATAGGTAGCGTTGCTGAGACAGTTTTTCATTAGGAGCGCTGGATCAATACTAATTTAGAAAAATTTTCAATGTAACTCTTTGAAAGTAAATTCTTTAATGTGGAAATAAGGGGCACCTTTAATACCCATAGAAGTATGTAAACGTCCTTCATCTTCAAAAATGCATTCACTTTTATTGATTTATGTATTTATTTGCACATTTTTTAAAGCTCGATGTGCTTCCTTTCAAGTACCTCAGAGCAGTGAAGAAGAAATGCTAGGTCAACTTTGGTGAAGTTGCTGTAGCCTGGTGGGCCCGGGATGCCATCCTGCAGTGGTTGAGTTGTGGCCCCTTTGAGGCTGTTCTGAAGACTTCTGATTGATTTCATGTCTTTTATTAACCTTATGTAGTTTGACTCAGCTCTTTTTCCAGTTCAGGGCGTTCCATCGTCGAGCACCCTGGACTCCCAAAGTTCAGCCTCCATGTTGAAGCCTCATTGGATGGTACTGCGTGCAGTCCATGAGTGGAGGTTGGTGAGTAGGGTTGGACGTTTCCCTCACTGGGGTTTATCAACAGAGCTAAGGACCTTGACCTCAATCCTTTCATCCGGTCAGAGCCAGTGAAGTGCTTCTAGTGCTTCTACTGTGATGTTTTCAAAGCGCTAGTTTCGTTCTAGTGCTTGCTTGTGCTGCCTAGGAAGGCTGTCAGTGGGTTTCTTAGGGAGTCCTGAGCACATGATATTACAGTAGCTAATGCGTGACATGACATTTAGGGGTCACTAGGGGGTTGATATTTGAGACCTTTGGCTCATTGTGATCAATTCACCTCTTGAAACATGTTCTGTATACAGAATCCTACCAGCCCTGAAGAAGACCTTCCTTCAAAAAAAATGTTTCCTTGGCCCCGCAAGAAGGTTACAACGCATCCGCATACTCTTCCATACTACAGAAAAATAGAAGTCTATTTTACAATAGACAAAGAGTAAATTAGGACCTCTGTGACCTATGGAAATATCGCTGTCTACAAAAAGGGGGTTTGTGGGTTAAAATATAACCCCAAGCAAGGGAGGAGCTACGCTAGCAACTAAGATGGCCGCATAGGCTCCCGGCTCCGCCGACCTCCGTCTCCTGCCTGAATATCCTGTCTATTATCCTGCTTTTGTGCCCAGCCGCCGTGTGTATGAACCTGCCGTGACACTAACGGTGCTATTTCTGGATTTCTACCTGTTCGGCAGAAGAAGATATGTCAACTGGAAGTTTGCGACCTAGATCTGCTTGGAAGCCGGGGTCTCGAGTACTGGCCCATCCGGGTTACAGTTCAACAACATCGGCTGTGGTGGTGTGATTGGGTCCGGTCAACCGAGGTGGAAGAAACAATTTTCTTTATTCTTTCGGACTGATGTGTATGACGTTTGGCTGCCTTTGTAATGTCAAAGGAGGGGTGATGACCTACTGTTGCAGCTGTGGACAGGGGTCCTGCCTGGTGACCCGGTAACGGGTCCGCCGGTGTTCGCTGGGCTGGGATCTCCGCCAACGGTGGCAGACCAAAGAAATTGTCGCAACTATCGATAGGTCCCCCTCTGCTGTCGTCTGTTGCCTATTCAATAGACCCCCTCTCAGAGATCGAGCTCACTGGGGGAAGCTATTATGATAGACATCGAGCGAAAAGCGGAGGCACTGACCGCGAGTGACCCGTCACTACGAATTGTGTTGGCGGCCATAGAGTCAATTCATGTGCACGTCGAAGGCCGCATTCAAAAGATGATAGCGCGCTTGTCTGATATCGTACGAATCGGACCGGACCCTACTCCACCACCAGCAATAGGAAAGACCGAGATACCCAAGATGGCCGCATTGATGGAGGAAGCAGACCCTGTACTATGGGAGGTGTCGGTGTCTTTGACCAGTGTTTTGGGCGGTGAGACCAAGCTCGATGCCACACGTGGATTGTTAAGCCTGCGATTGTTGCCGACAATGGAAGAACTAATTGATATCCCCCCACCAGAGACTTTTGCTGAGAACTTTAATCGGACTCAAACTGCGTCACTTCCCTATACATCGGCACCGCCAAGATGGCGGACGGATCGACGCCGGGAGATCATAACCGAGAGGGGAGTCTCTGGATCTGGCGATGTTTACGGCTTTTTAGTACTTTCGCTGTGTCCTACTCTGATTATTGTGACGGTTTCTTTGAACTCGGACTGTCCTGGTGTAGAAGGGGTTTATCCGGAGGAGGCTCATATGTTCGATCGGAAGGGGCAAGGATGAGATTGAAACACTGGGTTTGACTTCAGGTGATATGGACACGGATTTGCTGAACTTATGCTTTCGGAAGGCTGGGCGGTGTTGGAAGTTTCCCTTATCGAGATAACTATTCGTTGTCAGATAGATCTTGACTTCATTCTGGGGATTCTGGTTGTGGCGGGGGGGTGGGGGAGGCGACCGGGAGCCTGTACGAATCTGCCCTCCTCCACTTCTCTACTTTTGTTCTGTTAGAACCTAGTTAGTTGGGGCGACAGGCACACTGCTACTGGGGGTTAGGCAATAGCCGTTTGCAGGGGTGCAGGGTGGGGGGATGTTTTTTTTTTGTTTTCTTTTTGTTATCGCCCATATGGTTTTTCTCCCTTTTTCTCCCTTTTTTTTCCTTAGACTTTCCTTTACTCGTAATGTTTGCACGATCTCCTGACTCTGGTCCTTAAATTCTAATATCTGGTTGCTACGACTCTCCTGTTTCTTTGATTTAATAGGAGGGGGGGTTTTGAGGAACCGCATCTAAAATATTTCTTGGTTACACTGATGCCAATCTTCTGTTGTACTCTACTCTGCGGACCTCGCGAAGACTCTGTCCTCTACAACTATCCTGTTATTGTACCAACCCACCCTAATATTGGTGCATGTACCCATGGCACCAGATATGTCTGTATATTTTCTTGTTTTAAAATAATAAAAAGATTATGAAAAAAAAAATATGACCCCAAGGATTTAGAACTGTAGGACACTTTCCTTTTCAAATACAAACAACCTATGGCTAGATGTCAATAATTTTACAGTTTGTGAATATACATTTTTCATGTTTTCTTGTATCTAGAAGGATTGATAGAAAGTGTATATTATTTGTCTGTAGTATGCAACTGATTGGTGATGCTTTGAAGTTTATAAGAATGACATCAAACAATAAATATAACTTTTAAATGGCAAGTCTTTTCTTTACTTTGTGGTACATACTGGGTGCAATAATTCATTTGAACAATAGACCCTTGGAAGCAGAACACTCAAGAATAAAGAGTACAAATGTATGGAGGTCATTAGTGACAATAAGAGATTTGATAGAACACCGAAGATCGATGGTGTGGGGGTACCTGCATTTTCAATAGAAATTAATTGACCCCAGCCACCTAGGTCCATAACAAGATCACTCCCCATTGTGACAGACAGCTTTCTAAGTGTGGCATTTTTGAAATTGTTACTTAAAAATCTGACTTTACCATTAAAGAGGATGTTAATTTACAGTTTCCCAGACTCCAAACATGAATTACCTACCTGTTCCCAATCAAACATTAGCACTTATTAAATGTAATAAGGCACCCCAATGTTATCCTGTATAGGCCTCACAGTAGTGAAAAATTAATTTAGGAGTTTTTCACTACCAGGACAAGTAAAACTCAAAAGTACATGTCTAATCTTTTAATTACAATGTAGCTTGCCCTATTAGCTGCTTAGGGCCTACCTAAGTGGTAATAAAAGGGGGGGGTTTAAGGCTTGGTGAGGGGTTTATCTTGCCAAATCAACTTAATTCATGTTTTAAGGGGCTACTTAAGTGGGTGGCTCAATAAGTGCTGCAGACTAACTCGTGGCATTTAACTTTTAGACCCTGTGTTTACAGTATACCCCTTTACTAGGGATTTATAAGTAAACTAAATATGCCAATCAGGTGTAAGACAATTTTACTATGTTTTAGGGAGTGACTCCACACACTTTAGCATGATTTAGCAGTGGTAAAGTGCAGAGAATGCTAAGGCCAGCAAAAACAAATTCAGGAAAATAGGAGAGTGCAGGCAAAAAGTTTTGGGAAAGCCACCCTAAAGCTGGCAGGTCTAACACTGCTGGATTATCGTATGGCCAAATGCCATGAAATCGTCCTCATCAGTAAAGATTACGCACTCCAGCTTGCAAGCCAGACTACATGCTTTCAAGTCAACGTCTATCAATTAGGTCACAAAATTAATCAGAACCAGTCCATCGTTCACCCGCAGATATTTACCCCCACATTGGTCTTATATAGCATTCTTCTCTTTATCTCAGCTCTTTCCCAAGCAAGAGCAATAATCAGCCCCTCCCTAACCTGTGAGTCTCATACTCTTCTACAGCAACCCCACCCTTAAAAACAGGAGGACTGACCTATTAGACCAGTCACTGCCCTCTTTAAAGAAATCAAACCCTTCACTCGCCACCAAATTATATTTTGCGCAGGCAGAAGAATAGAATTTGGATTGCACGTGCCTGAGAAAACCCCACAACCATGGTTGACAAAATAGGAATCACTGGCCGGCTGCTTCTGAACATCTTACACATCATACTACATCCCTCCATACTACAAAGTCACAAAATCTACAGAACTGTCTTTGGTTGGCTCTTGTCCTATCACTCTTTAGGATCTCACATAAGTTCCTTTCCACCATTCCTTTAGCATGTTTCACACCTATCACCAGAATCTTGCATGGGTCCACTGCCACTCATCTGACCTTCCAACATACCTCAGTCCTCGACTAGACCTCATTGTGATCAATGGTCCAAACCTTATGGCTACAACTTTCTTGATGCCATCCAGATCATCATACATCTTTGAAAGTACTCAGATAGGGACTCCTGGATCCTCCAAGCAGCAGACCACTAAATGCTATGCATCTCAGCAGAACTAATCTAAAACTAATATTCTCACCTCCCTCTGGTCTCCTCTTTGATAGAAATAAGTAACAAAGGACTAATTCAGGATTACAGCTTCTCCTTTTACTGCCAATAAATCAAGTGGCCAAAGGCGTTTTCTACATCATGCACCTTACACCACATATTCCTACATCTAGAGTTCCCAGGGTACATGAGGGACCCTTTAGTTCTATCAGCCCTACTTAATACTAATGTACTCTACCTTATGTGCCACTGATACAGAACATAAAGGCCAAGCAACGGCTACTCCTAGGCGCGAGCAGTCGCATCATACTTGTCATTCAAGCTTTACATTGGGTGTCTGTGGCAAAACTTGTCTCATATCTGTGCTGGGTCTAGTGAGGTGGCGAGCCTTAAGCCCATTGCTGTCACGAGCCATAGAGCATGGCCTGGGGCGGTTGTTTTGAGCACCCACACAAGAATAAATAAAAGCTTTAGAGGCTAGCACTGATTACAAACTAACTGGTTAAAATCAGCTGTTCACAACCTCCACACTGCATAGGGGTTTCAAAGTCATGTTTCCTTCATCTGTATGATATCAGTTCTGTTGTGTGACCCGACAGCACATGCTCAGGCCCGGAAACCTGAATGGGACACAGAAATGTCGAGTCAAGAAGAGAACAACTATGAAGAACCCATACGGGTGTCGAAGACCTTCGACTTGAGAGAAGGGTACCCCGTCAGCCGACCACGTACCAGCTGACCACGAAGAACCATTCGGAAACCCACACGACTTATTGAGGAAGTCTGAGAAACATCGAACATCAGGCATGGCAGGAAGAGGAGGAGCCGGGGAGGGAGAAAGGATGTTGTGCGCATGTATGAAGGAATAAAGACACATGTATAATGCAGCCGGCGTCCCGTGTGTTTGTGGGGGCCAAAAGATGAAATTGGAGATGGGGAGTGACCCCCTCTAACTCCTGCGGTGCCAAAGTCTAGCAGACGGAGCGAGCACTGGCGCGAACGAAGAGCGGAGCGTGTAGGCGGCTGGAGAGAATGAGGGACAGCAAGCACAGCCGCTTGGCCGCAGTGCGCTTTATAAATTTCTTTTTCATTTCATTTCATTTCATTTCATTTCATTTCATTCAAGCACACCGAGGTGGCCCGCGGTCTGGAGACGCGCTTTAGAACCGAAAGTTCAGTAACAGAACTGCCTCGCACGGAAAGACACTACAAGAAGCTAGGGGTTAGCCCAAATGAATTGCCCCTTTTGAAGGTTGAATGGAGCATGCAGGAGTCCCTTCAGTGGCCATGTAGGGGGGATGCAGTGAGCTAAAAAACGGTGATGGATCAAGCCCTGATCTCTTGACTGGGTATGAGTGTCTAGATTAATTCAGATACTCTGTCCATCACTACCCCCTTTCCTTTTCTGAATCATTTTTGGCCACTACAGGTGTGGCAGGGTATGCTCAGACATGAGTCCCTTGCTCACTGCATCACTAGGATTCAAGCAAGCCGGGCCGACGACGGCTGAAATGCCAGAAACCGGTCTCCGGAAGCTTGTTTCCTTTCCAGTAAAGAATTGGCTTGGTAGTTTGGTCTGCCCTGTTCCCATGATGCACTGGGCCAGGGTCAGACTAATTTGCATATAGCCAGGTTCTGAACTGGGGTGATGCAGTGAGCTAAAAAACGGTGATGGATCAAGCCCTGATCTCTTGACTGGGTATGAGTGTCTAGATTAATTCAGACACTCTGTCCATCAGCACCCCCTTTTCTGAATCATGTAGGGAGTCAGGCAGGAAGCACTGACCAAGCCTAGTCCCAACGCAGAGACCATTTTAAAGTCAGACGAGACCCAAAAATTTCCTTTGGAGCCTGCCAAGAGTGATAATAAGACTTACACACGCCACTGAGTCCTGCACGAGCCACATTGCGTCCCACCATGTCAGACCCTGACTCCTCGCAACAGGCTGTGCCTGGCCTGGCACAAACAGTCCCCTGCCTGGACCAATACTCATGGGGGTATCCTACCTGCATCTGCCAGAGCCCTTAACTCTGACATCTGGAAACAGTATGGGCCCCAAGTGGAAGAGCAGGCTTGAGGACTTTGAGGACTTCATGAAGGGTTCACAAGTCATGGACAGGAGGCTTCTGGGACTGCAGGAGGGCACGGTACGGGCAACAATGGAAGGCTGTTTTTCGCTGGAACAAGGGCGCATTAACCGGGAGAGTAGGAGGCATAACAGCAGACCTCCGACGATCGTGCAATCCTGATGCAATCACCGGTTGGCTAATCGCTCGCCGAGTGCCCCGACAATAACCAGGAGCCAGGAGTCCGGGAGGTGAGGAAGTGGGGGGAAGGCAACTGCCAGTGGAGGAGTTCTGGGCATCCCAGTGAAATACTGAAGGAGTCACGATTACTGGGGGGCTCACCGGCTGAGTGATGCATCAAACCTGTTGGGGTGAGTAAGCTTCAGGGGGGCCCGGGACTCATCAGTACTGGTTTCTAGCCGTTGTAGTGCAGGGGGACCACAAATCTGGTCACAGGGAGGCAGAAACGGCACTCATACGGGCCTGCCTGACCCAAAGATACAGGAGGCTTCCCTTATGCTATTGAAGGGACATGGGAAGAATAATGAGGCACTCTGAAAGGTCCTGGGAAGACTTGAGGACACTCCAAGTTCAGTCAGTCATCGGAGCACACAGCCTATGCCTGACTCTAAGATGGCCACCATGAGCTGCTTTCCCCTCGGGAAGTGTGGGGTGCATATCAGGGGCCACACTTTTACAAACATGTCTGTCACCCTCCAACACAAAAATGGATCCCCTGGCAATCGGAGGGGATACGTACATCGATACCCTGGCGCCCAAAAGCGAGCAACATGCGGAGAGTCTAATTGAAGCATGGACAAGCCCCAAAAAAAACAAAAAAACAGTAGTATGCAGTAAGTTTTCAAAGCCTACAGGGACACGAGAGACAACAAAGCTGCGATGTTGTCACTCCACACTGTGATTGCTCCTGAAATACTGCCTGTACCTACCAAAAATGACGGCCCCAACAAATACTCCTGCGTCTCTCCTGAACTTTTCTCCCACCCCCTATCCCTCTCCACTCTACTCCGCTTTCCTGTTACTGACCTTTGCCCTCACCTTTCCTGGCCCTTAGTCTCTACCCGGTCTACCTGTTTATCAATTTTCCCGCATCAATTGAGATCTAGCTATTTTGTCTGATGCCCGATCGAGCTACCTGGTTTAGCTATAGGGGAGACAGGCCGGGGATTCACTCCTTGGACATCACCTACCCAGTCAGACTCTAGACAGACTTCCTTTCGTCTCTCCTGTCGTCTCTTCCCACATCCTCCCTCTATTTATGTCTCTCCTTCCCTCCTCTCTCAATGTATTGAGACTGAACTATTTTGTCTGATGCCCGATGGAGCTACCTGGTTTAGCTATAAGGGAGATGGACCGTGGATTCCCGCCTCGATCGTCACCTACCCAGTCGGTCTTTCGACAGACTTCCTTTTAGTCTCTCCTTGTTTGTCTCTTCCCTTTTCCTCCCTTTCTCACCTCCCCTGCCCCCTCCACTACCTTTCTCTTTCCTTTCTCTCCTTTCTTTCCTTTCTTTCCTAATTGTATTGATTATTTCGTGATTCATTGTGTAATTGTTGATCTTTTACTGTAACATTGTTGATTCTCATGTAAAGTGCTCTGATACCTTCGGGTCTAGCCAGCGCTATATAAAACTCTTTAAATAAATAAATAAATAACAACTCATAGCTCTGCGAAACCTAGTAGGCAAAGACGTTGGACAAATTATCAAAGAATTACCCCCAGCCAGTGCCCCGTCCTATGCGGACGTGAGAGAAGCTCTAAATAAAAAATTCCTTCACAAGCGGAATTTAGAGACTACCCCCCAGATTCATCATGCTCATGTTTTGCCAGTCCTTAATAGCGATTTTTAAGGAATCGCTATTAAAGACTAGCAAAACGGGATGCATATAGAAATCGCAAAATTTATTGCGATTTCTACTGCTTCCTTATTTGCGATTCGCTAATTGCTAATCGCAATCTCAATCGCCTTTGGCCCATAGGAATGAATGGGGAGTCATTCCTTATTTGCGATTAGCAATTAGCGAATCGCAAATAAGGAAGCGATTTCAAGGGTGCCAGGGTGTCCGACTCCAAAGGACACCCTGTAGCACCCCTGAAATGCTCTTGTACACTGGTGTTGCGCACACACATGTCCAAAGGACATGTGTGTGTGTGACATACAACTTAGAAAAATATACTTTCAGACTTCGCGGTAAATAGCGGCCCCAGATTGCGAAATCGCAATTATTAAATGGTTCATGAATTGCATTTAAGGAATCTCTAATTGAGATTCCTTAAATGCAATTACTTGCAAATTTGCAATTTCTACAAATGCGATTTTTGCATTTGGGATGATGAATCCCAAATGCAAAAATAGCGCTCGCAAAGGGCCAGATTCTCAGAATCTGGCCCTTTGCGAGCCGTTTTCGGCTTGATGAATCTGGCCGTACGAGCGCTACACTTTCAACCTAGCATCTTAGGAGCGAGATGAACCCATGGGCGACTTTATCTCCCGCCTCAAGCATCAAGCTCATTATTGCAAGTTCGACAACTTCAACACAGAAGATGCACTTCGCCTACGTATCATTGAAGGGTGTCAATCTGAGTCACTTCGCCGCCGATTGCTCAAAAAGCACTACTCCCTTGACGAGATAGAAGAACTCACCAGTATCAATGATCATGCAGAAGAGCACGCGAAAAAGATGGAAGCCAGAAAAACTGAGAAAAGAGAACAAACCCTCCGTGTACAAACTCATCGAGAACGGAGTCACCGTTCGGACCGACACAAATCAGGAAGATTTACAAGGTCACCTCGTACGAAGACTCCCTGCAGTGGGACTAAGAGCAGTCAACGCCGGAGACAACCACCACAGTGTTACCGGTGTGGTCAAGACTACCCTCCTATGGGTCAGTGTCCAGCCATTGGTCAATAATGCCACCGATGAGGGAATGACAACCATTTTGGAGCTGCCTGCCAAACCTGCCGCACACAAATGAGTCACACCAAGCAACACACCGGGTCACGTCACCACGTGAGAGATGGACAAGTTCGTCAAGATCCAGTATACAATCACACAGCTCTTACCGATCCCAGCGGTCAACGTCCAGAGAATCGTCTTCCCTCACTCCCATATCACAAGACAGTGATGAGTATGTGTGGATGGTGGCAGACCTAGACAGACTGAAGAAGTATCTGCGGCTGCACATCCGAATGGGAAGCCATTCTGCCAAGATTGTGCCAGATACAGGCACATCACTCAATTATATTTGTGCCACCGGATACCAGAGTATGAATTCAAAACCAAAACTGGAGCCACGAGTCTACACCTGGATGTCCAGAGAACCACTGCCATATCTAAGACAATTCCACACAACGCTGACATATAAAGACAGATGAATTCAAGCGCAAATCCACGTGATTAAAGGCCCTGAAGCACCAGACTGCCTTCTCAGTTTGCCAACAGCAGAACGTCTGAAGCTTGTCGAGATTTTGTACAAAGTGGACGACTCACCAGACATCGTCAACAAGTTCCCAAAGCTGTTCAGTGGCCAAGGGAAGCTTGCCCACTTCAAGGTCAAGCTGCATATCAATGAGCAAGTGACACCAGTGGCACAGCATCACAGGAAGGTGCTTTTTCACCTACAGCAAGCAGTAGATGACGAACTCCAAGACCTACTAAAGGCATACATCATAGAAAGGTCGACCGGACCCACTCCATGGGTGTCGCCAGTAGTGGTCGTGCCTAAGAGAGGTCAGGACAACAAGGTACGCCTATGTGTGGACATGTGAGCCCCAAACAAAGCCATCGAAAGGGAGCAACACCCAGGACCCAGCATCAGCGCCAAGATTACACGCCTAAACGGAGCAACAGTCTGCTTGAAACTAGACCTCAACAAGGGGTACCACCAACTTGAGTTGCATGAGAAATCGAGATACATCACTACATTCACCACACACCAAGGACTTTTCAGATATAAACGCCTCAACTTCGGGATCTCATCAGCTGCCGAGATCTTTCAGGAGGCTGTTTGGCGAGTCATATAAGACATAGCAAATGCATTAAACTACAGTGATATTATCTTGGTGTTCGAAGAGACCCAGAAAGATCACGACAAGGCGCTAGACCGAGTGTGTCACGCCCTCCTCAACGCCAATCTCACACTTAACTGAGACAAATGCGAGTTTCACAAATCGACTCTCAAATTCTATGGCCACATTTTCTCATAAGAGGGCATGAGAACTGACCCTGAAAAGTTATCAGCGCTATCAGACACTCCACAGCCGCATGATGTTAGTGACATCCGCTCGTTCCTGGGAAAGGCCAGTTACTGCACCCGCTACATCAAAGACTATGCAACTATCAGCTACCCACCACGAGAACTCACTTGACAAGGACAACGTTTTCAGTGGTCAGCCAAGTGTGAAGAAGCCTTTAACAAAATCAAGGCAGCTGTGAGTTCAGCCATCAATTTAGCGTACTTCAACCCGAAACAGAAGATGGAAATCATGGTGGATGCCAGTCCACAGTCATGGGGAGTCTCTGCACTTGTGACGGAGGCCCCGCAGTGGTGGGGGTCTCTGTACTTGAGACGGAGGCCCCGCTGTCATGGAGGAGTCTCTACACTCGCGACAGAGGCTCTGCAGTCGTGTGGAGTCTCTACACTTGTGACAGAGGCCCCGCAGTCGTGGGGAGTCTCTACACTTGTGACAGAGGCCCATCAGTCGTGGGGAGTCTCTGCACTTGTGACAGAGGCCCCGCAGTCATGGGGAGTCTCTGCAGTTGTGGCAGAGGCCCTGCAGTTGTGGGGAGTGTCTACAATTGTGGCGGAGGCCCCGCAGTCGTGGGGAGTCTCTACACGTGTGACGGATGCCCTGCAGTCATGGGGAGCCTCTACACTTGTGATGGAGGCCCCGCAGTTGTGGGGAGTCTCTGCACTCGTGGCGAAGGCCCAGCAGTCATGGGGAGTCTCTTCACTTGTGGCAGAAGACCGCAGTCCTAGGGGAGTCTCTACACTCGTAGCGGAGGCCCCGCAGTCGTAGGGAGTCTCTGCACTTGTGGAGGAGGCCACGCAGTCGTGGGGAGTCTCTACACTCATGGCGGAGGCTCCGCAGTCGTGGGGAGTCTCTGCACTTGTAGTGGAGGCCCCCCATGTGTGGGGAGTCTCTACACTCGTGGGGGAGGCCCGCAGTGTTGGGGAGTCTCTGCACTCAGGGCGGCGGCCCCGCAGTCGTGGGGAGTCTCTGCACTCATGGTAGAGACCCCACAGTTGTGGGGCATCTCTTCACATGTGACGGAGGCTCGTAGTCATGGAGAGTCTCTACACTTGTGACCGAGGCCCTGCAGTCATGGGGAATCTCTGCACTCGTGACAGAGGCCCCTCAGTCGTGTGGAATCTCTGCACTCGTGGTGAAGGCCCCGCAGTCATGGGGAGTCTCTGCACTCGTGGCAGAGGCCCTGCAGTCGTGAGGAGTCTCTGCACTCATGGCGGAGGCCCCACAATTGTGGGAGTCTCTACACTCGTGGCAGAGGCCCCGCAGTTGTGTGAGTCTCTACACTCATGACGGAGGCCCCGCAGTTGTGGGGAGTCTCTGACTGGTGGCGGAGTACCCGTAGTTGTGAGGAGTCTCTGTACTCGTGGAGGAGGCCACGCAGTTGTGGAGAGTCTCTACACTCATGGTGGAGGCTCCGCAGTCGTGGGGAGTCTCTGCACTTGTAGTGGAGGCCCCCCAGGTGTGGGGAGTCTCTACACTTGTGGGGGAGGCCTGCAGTCTTGGGGAGTTTCTGCACTCGTGACTGACGCTCCGCTGTTGTGGAGGAGTCTCTGCACTCAGGGCAGCGGCCCGCAGTTGCGGGGAGTCTCTGCACTCATGGCAGAGACCCCGCAGTTGTGGGGCATCTCTTCACATGTGACGGAGGCCCTGCAGTCATGGAGAATCTCTGCACTCGTGACGGAGGCTCCAGAGTTGTGTGGAATCTCTGCATTCGTGGTGAAGGCCCCGCAGTCGTGGGGAATCTCTGCCCTCGTGGCGGAGCTCCGCAGCCATGGAGAGTCTCTACACTTGTGACGGAGGACCCGCAGTCGTGGGGAGTCTCTGCACTCATAGCAAAGACCCCAAAGTCGTGGTGAGTCTCTACACTCGTGACAGAGGCCCTGCAGTCGTGGGGAGTATCTACACTTGTGATGGAGGCGCCGCAGTTGTTGGGAATCTCTGCACTCGTGGTGATGGCCCGTAGTTGTGGGGAGTCTTTGCACTCGTGGCAGAGGACCCCCAGTCGTGGGGAGTCTCCACACTCATGACGGAAGACCCGCAGTCGTGGGGAGTCTCTGCATGCGTGGCGAAGGCCCCGCAGTGGTGGTGAGTCTCTGCACATGTGACAGAGGCCCCTCAGTTGTGGGGAGTCTCTGCACTCGTGGCGGAGGACCGCAGTTGTAGGAGAGTCTCTACACTAGTGACAGAGGCTTCAAAGTCATGGAGAGTCTCTGCACTCGTGGTGGAGGCCCGCAGTCATGGGGAGTCTCTACATTCGTGGTGGAGGCCTCGCAGTTGTAGGGAGTCTCTGCACTTGTGGCAGAGGCCCCGCAGTCATGGGGAGTCTGCACTAGTGGCGGAGGCCCCGCTGGCATGGAGGAGTATCTGCACTCGTGGTGGCCGCCCAACAGTTGTGGGGAGTCTCTGCACTCATGGCATAGGCCCTGCAGTTGTGGGGAGTCCATGCACTCATGGTGGAGGCCCCACAGTCGTAGGGGAGTCTCTACACTCGTTATGTAGGCCCCGCAGTCATGGGGAGTCTCTGCACTCGTAGCAGAGCCCCTGCAGTCATGGGGAGTCTCTGTACACATGGCAGTGGCCCTGCAGTTGTGGGGAGTCTCTACACTTGTGGAAGAAGCCCTGCAGTCATGGGGAGTCTCTACACTCGTGAAGGAGGCCCCGCAGTCATAGGGAGTCTCTGACTTTTCGTGGAGTCTCTGCAGTCAAGGGGAGTCTCTGCCCTTGTGGAGGAGGCCCCACAGTCGTGGGGAGTCTCTACACTTGTGGCTGAGGCCCCACAGTCATGGGGAGTCTCTGCACTCGTGGCGGAGGCCCCGCAGTCTTGGTGAGTCTCTGCACTCATGACGGAGGCCCCGCAGTCATGGAGGAATCTCTGCACTCAGGGCGGTGGCCCGCAGTCGTGGGGAGTCTCTGTACTCATGGCAGAGATCCCGCAGTTGTGGAAGAGTCTCTGCACTCGTGCCTAGGCCACGCTGTCATGGGGGAGTCTCTGCACTCGTGGCGGAGGCCCTAAAGTCTTGAGGAGTCCTTACGCTCATGACAGCAGCTCCGGTGTCGTGGGGAGTCTCTGCACTCGTGGCAGAGGGCCCGCAGTCATGGGAGTTTGCGCACTCATGGTGGAGGCCCCGCAGTCCTGGGGAGTCTCTACACTCGTGACGGAGGCCCAGCAGTCATGGGGAGTCTGTGCACTCGTATTGGTGGAAGAGTCTCTGCACTCGTGGAGGAGGCCCTGCAGTCATGGAGTCTCTGCACTCAGGGCGGAATCTCTGCAATGGGAATTCTCATTGGGGAGATTCTGCCCCGAGTGCGGAGGCTCCCTAACAACTACGGGGCCTCTGCCCTGAGTGGGTAGACTCTCCAACAACTGTGGGGCTTTCGCAACAAGTACAGCGACTCCCCAACAACTGCGGGGCTTCTGCCACAAGTGCAGAGGCCTTTTGTGAATAAGGGCCACAAAGTCCAGGGCTAGATACAAGTTGAGGAGTGTAGCTGGATGGACCAGTGACATGGTAATTCTAGAGAAATTGGTAGTGTATAGCAGCGCTGATTGCGCTTGGTTATACTAAAGAGATCAAGGATTGAATGAGCATGCTGTGAGAGCTGTATTGTCACCTAGATGCTCATTGAAAATGAGGCAAGCATTGGATGAGTACTAAAGATCAATCAGCAGAACTGATATTCCCAAAGAGAGATCCAAGCTCGACCATCAGCACCTCAAATAAAACTTCCTCCACAGAACAGCTAAATATTAGGTGCACATGGATTTAAAATCTCTCCACCTGTCTGATTGTCGGTCTGCTTGACCAGTCTGAAACTGTGCTGTCTGCCTGTCTACATGTCAGTGTTCTTTGTGTTGGCCTATGTGCACGGTTTCCTATGTATCTGCTGGTCTGTGTGCATGGTTTCCTGTGTATCTGCTTGTCTGTGTGCACGGTTTCCTGTGTATCTGCTGGTCTGTGTGCATGGTTTCTTGTGTATCTGCTGGTCTGTGTGCACGGTTTTCTGTGTATCTTCTGGTCTGTGTGCACAGTTTCCTTCGTGGCACCAGTATTTCTAGTCTGTGTGCGCGATTCCATGTGTATCTCAGGGGCGTAACAAATACCCCCCGCAGCCCCCGAGGTGCGGGGGGGCCCCAGTCTTCAGTACATGAAGGTAGGCCCCCTCAGCTCTTCTGTAGAGAGCTGTGAGGTTTGCTCTAATGCAGCTAAAGCAGCTGCAGTCTGCAGCCTGCTCTAAGCTCCTGTGCTGACCCAGGACTGAAGAGAAACAAAGTAACAAGTTAGATTGTTTCTCTTCAGTCAGAGCCACTAGCCAGGCCCAGAAAAATTTGGACCCCGGAGACAGCATTCCCCACAAGGCACACAGCCTCTGAGAAGGGAGGAGGCTGCACAGAGCTGAATACGGCCAGAAAGTTTGCAGCTCAAGAAACAGGATCTGCTGGGACGCATTGGAAGGTGAGTGTTAGAGCCATTGATGTTGTAATGGACAATGTATTTTACCTATGCGTTTTCTGTTTGGAGTGAAGGGAATGTGTGTGGTCTCAAGTGGGCATATATGGTTTGGATTGGAATTGTTAGTTGTGGAATTGTGTTGCATGGATTGGATCTGTATAGTGAGATAATGTGGCATGGTGTGCAGTGTAATTATGTGGTATTGAGTGCAGTGGGATTGTGTGTCTTGGAGTGGGATTATCTAGAATGGTATTTTGTGTTGTGGAGTGGTATGTAGTGGAGTTTACTTATGTGGTGTGCTGTTAAATATTGCAGCATGATGTGGAATTTCGTGGTGTAGATTGGATGTATGTGGTGTGTTGTGCATTTGTGGTGTTAGTCTGAATTATGAAGTTTGTTGAGAATTATGTGGTGTGGAAATGTGTAGAGTTGAATTGTGTAAAAAATACACTAAAGGGGGTCTAAGGGAAATTTAACGACCTAAATGCTACATCCCTTAAGACTACTGAACACCAACTAACAAGTAGCATAAAGTCAAAAGAACCCTAACACGTGAGGGTTGAGTGAATGCATGTGCTGATAGCAAAATCAGTCATGGGGCACCTTCAAGTTTGTTACAGTGTTCCCATCAGAGTCCATCCTGTACCGCCCTACATCATTTGGGAAGGCTACCATAGGTACACAAGGAGAGACCCAGTGTCCGATTTGGCACAGCGTAAGCCTGATGGTAAGAAATTGCCCAATGAGATATATCTGACAGGTAGGGATCAGGATGTGACTAGTAAGCAGTGCTGAATAATAAAGAAAATAAAGAATTTTTCAAAAGGTGGTGGTTTAAAAATGGGTCGAAGAAGGAAAATGAATTTATTAACAACCTTCTGCTCCCACTCTCTAAAAACAGTGCAAGAGGTAGTGTCAAACAAATAACTACCTAGACAGTTCACATGGTCAGGGTCGACATGTTTCTGCAGCTTTACCTGTGCCCCGGGGTCACTTACTGCTTCGTCAGGACCTATGTCGCTACTGCTTAATTAGTGCATAGTAAACAAGAAAAATCAAATGAATTAAATGTCACCTTCGATTCTCCTGGTGAGAGGACCGATGGATTTCACATAACAGCACATGCATAAAAAGAAAGAAAAAGAGAACATGCCAATTAGCAACACTCTCTGGCGAGGCGTAAGTCTATACAGTATCTCGCTAACAATGATGAATAATTCATTGCTTGTAGCACTTATCTTGTTTTTACAAATATTCACAAGAGAGCCAAGTTTTCACTCGTATAAAAACACTCACCCTATTTTAAGGAGAATGTTGCCCCACCTCACCCGGCATTAGCTCAGGTACTGCGGAGCCCCGCTCTGTGCAAACAACAAACACACACAATGAACCAGTTAAAAGGAAGTACTCTCTGGCCAAAGCAAGCCACTCAACATCACATGGTTCAAAGAGATCTTACTTCGTGTCTCATAACTCACCTAACCGTCGGTACTCCAGACGTCCAACTGGGCTGTCTGTGGGAGGTACCGGCGGTGTCAGTAAGCAGGCTTTTATAAGTCTCAATTTACATACCGGGTGGTGGACGCTGCGCTCATTACCAGGAGCGTCGTCTGTCCATTTCCGGATATTCTGTGTTCTCTCCCCATTGGTCGGCGCGGCGCGACGACACCCATGCGTCGCGCTCAGACTCATGGGTAATGTAGTTTTG
Source organism: Lissotriton helveticus (assembly GCF_964261635.1). NCBI lineage: Eukaryota > Metazoa > Chordata > Amphibia > Caudata > Salamandridae > Lissotriton > Lissotriton helveticus. The sequence continues at coordinate 61,172,909 of NC_136064.1, forward strand.
CCGAGGCCCGTTTTGACTGTAGTCACGGACTACTCGATCTCCGTTCTAGGGTTCACAGATGATTTGATTACAGTTATGGGGTGAAGACATCACTCTACATAGTATGCGTACCTCTGAAAATTTAGAGGAAACGTTTAAAACGAGTATTTGCAAAAAGTTATTGAAGAGCGATAATTCCTTGTAAGTGCTCCCAAATCTACCGTCTCAATCTAAACAGCAGCGCCTCACTCATCTAAATTAGTATTGCGCTTTATCATTTATCCAATGTACTACATGCTGGTTACAGTGTACATACAAGAGGGCCACCTGGTGTCACGTGACCTTTGTTCGTGGAATCTAATGGGCAATGCAATCACGCTCTAAGCGTTTACCCATAGCGAACGTCTCCCTCTCGTGTCATTTGCCCCTCTGACTACTGCTAGAACAATAATTGATCGTATCTAACATCAGTGGGTAATCACGCCCCTCTGGCATGAAGTCATCAATTAGGCTATGTGTAGAAGAGTTATTGTGATTCAGTCACATGACACTCATGATAACGGGAAGAATCATTAATGAGGTAATAGGAGTGCATTTTTCGGGTATATAGCTCATGGATGTCAAGGCACTGATTTTTAGATGCTGTTAACTTTAGAGTGACATCCAAGGAATATCTTCATTCAGTCCTTGCCTATCTGTCCCCAATTTATAAACCCATCTCTGTTCACGTCGGACCAGGAAACTCTTTATGTCTGTGATGTGGGTTGGTATCAATGGTTGCTCTATCACAGTCCAATGCAGATCAGCCGGAGTATGCTTAGTTAATAAAAAATGATTTGTCAGTCTGGTTGACTGTCTAGAGCATCGGATGGAGCTTTTGTGTTCACAAATACGTGTCTTAATTTTACGGGTAGTCATGCCCACGTATCTCTTATTGCAAGGGCAACTTATTAAGTACACCAAATTGGAGCTGTTACAATTTGTGAATCTACGTTGCTCCCACGGTCTGTCGGTCCCTATGTCGATGCTTTGTGATCTAGTTGTATTGGGACAGGCTGCGCAATTCCCACAGGGATGGTGTCCTGTGGCCGCAGGCATGTTCCACAATGTGCCAAGAGCTCGTGGTAACTCTCCTTTGGGACGCGTGTGGACCAGTCTATCCTTTAGATTTTGCCCTCTTTTGAAGGCGAACAACGGAGCTGGGATGGTATCACCTCCAGTATTGAGAATACTCCAGCGTTTTTTTATGATTCTCTGAATTTCGTTGGACTGTGTGGTAAAAGTGCTCACACAAGTCATCCGATTGTGATGAGGTTTAGGTGGTAAAACTTCCAGTAACCCCTCGCGGTTGTTATTGGAGGCTCATGGTGTTCAAAACGATCTTTGGTGAAACTGTTCCACCAACGATCGTTTTGAACACCATGCCGTATGCCTTGAAAAAGATCTTGGCCAGAAACATTATCCTAAACACCTGGTCAGGAGATCAAAAAAGAGAGCCTCCAATAACAACCGCGAGGGGTTACTGGAAGTTTTACCACCTAAACCTCATCACAATCGGATGACTTGTGTGAGCACTTTTACCACACAGTCCAACGAAATTCAGAGAATCATAAAAAAACGCTGGAGTATTCTCAATACTGGAGGTGATACCATCCCAGCTCCGTTTTTTCGCCTTCAAAAGAGGGCAAATCTAAAGGATAGACTGGTCCACACGCGTCCCAAAGGAGAGTTACCACGAGCTCTTGGCACATTGTGGAACATGCCTGCGGCCACAGGACACCATCCCTGTGGGAATTGCGCAGCCTGTCCCAATACAACTAGATCACAAAGCATCGACATAGGGACCGACAGACCGTGGGAGCAACGTAGATTCACAAATTGTAACAGCTCCAATTTGGTGTACTTAATAAGTTGCCCTTGCAATAAGAGATACGTGGGCATGACTACCCGTAAAATTAAGACACGTATTTGTGAACACAAAAGCTCCATCCGATGCTCTAGACAGTCAACCAGACTGACGAATCATTTTTTATTAACTAAGCATACTCCGGCTGATCTGCATTGGACTGTGATAGAGCAACCATTGATACCAACCCACATCACAGACATAAAGAGTTTCCTGTTCCGACGTGAACAGAGATGGGTTTATAAATTGGGGACAGATAGGCAAGGACTGAATGAAGATATTCCTTGGATGTCACTCTAAAGTTAACAGCATCTAAAAATCAGTGCCTTGACATCCATGAGCTATATACCCGAAAAATGCACTCCTATTACCTCATTAATGATTCTTCCCGTTATCATGAGTGTCATGTGACTGAATCACAATAACTCTTCTACACATAGCCTAATTGATGACTTCATGCCAGAGGGGCGTGATTACCCACTGATGTTAGATACGATCAATTATTGTTCTAGCAGTAGTCAGAGGGGCAAATGACACGAGAGGGAGACGTTCGCTATGGGTAAACGCTTAGAGCGTGATTGCATTGCCCATTAGATTCCACGAACAAAGGTCACGTGACACCAGGTGGCCCTCTTGTATGTACACTGTAACCAGCATGTAGTACATTGGATAAATGATAAAGCGCAATACTAATTTAGATGAGTGAGGCGCTGCTGTTTAGATTGAGACGGTAGATTTGGGAGCACTTACAAGGAATTATCGCTCTTCAATAACTTTTTGCAAATACTCGTTTTAAACGTTTCCTCTAAATTTTCAGAGGTTCGCATACTATGTAGAGTGATGTCTTCACCCCATAACTGTAATCAAATCATCTGTGAACCCTAGAACGGAGATCGAGTAGTCCGTGACTACAGTCAAAACGGGCCTCGGCAAAACTACATTACCCATGAGTCTGAGCGCGACGCATGGGTGTCATCGCGCCGCGCCGACCAATGGGGAGAGAACACAGAATATCCGGAAATGGACAGACGACGCTCCTGGTAATGAGCGCAGCGTCCACCACCCGGTATGTAAATTGAGACTTATAAAAGCCTGCTTACTGACACCGCCGGTACCTCCCACAGACAGCCCAGTTGGACGTCTGGAGTACCGACGGTTAGGTGAGTTATGAGACACGAAGTAAGATCTCTTTGAACCATGTGATGTTGAGTGGCTTGCTTTGGCCAGAGAGTACTTCCTTTTAACTGGTTCATTGTGTGTGTTTGTTGTTTGCACAGAGCGGGGCTCCGCAGTACCTGAGCTAATGCCGGGTGAGGTGGGGCAACATTCTCCTTAAAATAGGGTGAGTGTTTTTATACGAGTGAAAACTTGGCTCTCTTGTGAATATTTGTAAAAACAAGATAAGTGCTACAAGCAATGAATTATTCATCATTGTTAGCGAGATACTGTATAGACTTACGCCTCGCCAGAGAGTGTTGCTAATTGGCATGTTCTCTTTTTCTTTCTTTTTATGCATGTGCTGTTATGTGAAATCCATCGGTCCTCTCACCAGGAGAATCGAAGGTGACATTTAATTCATTTGATTTTTCTTGTTTACTATGCACTAATTAAGCAGTAGCGACATAGGTCCTGACGAAGCAATAAGTGACCCCGGGGCACAGGTAAAGCTGCAGAAACATGTCGACCCTGACCATGTGAACTGTCTAGGTAGTTATTTGTTTGACACTACCTCTTGCACTGTTTTTAGAGAGTGGGAGCAGAAGGTTGTTAATAAATTCATTTTCCTTCTTCGACCCATTTTTAAACCACCACCTTTTGAAAAATTCTTTATTTTCTTTATTATTCAGCACTGCTTACTAGTCACATCCTGATCCCTACCTGTCAGATATATCTCATTGGGCAATTTCTTACCATCAGGCTTACGCTGTGCCAAATCGGACACTGGGTCTCTCCTTGTGTACCTATGGTAGCCTTCCAAAATGATGTAGGGCGGTACAGGATGGACTCTGATGGGAACACTGTAACAAACTTGAAGGTGCCCCATGACTGATTTTGCTATCAGCACATGCATTCACTCAACCCTCACGTGTTAGGGTTCTTTTGACTTTATGCTACTTGTTAGTTGGTGTTGAGTTGAATTGTGTGACATGGAAGTTGTGGTGTTGAGTGAAATTATGTTGAGTGGTATTATGAGGCATTGTGTGAAGTGTAGCTATATGGAGTGTTGCTACGTGGCATAGACTGGATTTATGTGGAGTGTATGTATGCAGTATGGACTAGAGCAGAATTATGTGGAGGTTAATTATGTGGTGCTGAGTGGTATTAGGTGGAGTGTTATTATGCTGTGTGATAAATTGTGTGGGGATAAATTGTGGAATTGTGTGACGTGTGGCATTATGTGGCCTTGTGTGGTGTATAAATATGCGCAGTGGAATTATGCAACATGTTGCAGAGTTGTATTTTGTGGATTGTGTTTTAGAAATGAGTGTAAATATGTTGTGTGAAGTGTAATTATATAGGTTCAAGTGTAATTATGTGTAGTTGAGTTGTGTGGAGTGTAATTATGTGGTTGGGAGTGGTATTAAGTTGTGTGGAATGTTAATCTGTGATTTGGAATTATGTGGTATGGAGTGAAATGGAAATATGTATATTTTAGGATTGTAATTATGTGGTATGTAATGTTGTAGGGTTAAGTTATTTATAGTTGAATTGTGTGGCATGGAATTGTAAGCAGGGGTGTAACACAGGCACCAGAGGCGTAGCACAGGCCCCTTCAGCCCCCGCTTTGTGGGGGGGGGCCAACGCTTCAGGGGTCCCCTCGTGTGATGTATTCCTATAGGTTCTGAATCGATCCCCCTATTCCTGACCCTATTCTGGTTAACAAGCCAACAAGTTAACTAGCAGTCAGCCCATGAGGCAGAAAAACCCCATGATGCAGATACCGTTATCTGACGCAGTCACACTACGGCACAGGAACGTGTTATCTGATTAGGTCATAACGCTTGCGATCTAATTAGACAAGCGATATTCCTCCAGCCCCTGATAAGGCATACGGAGTTCTCATAACAAATCAAACCTATGACAACCTGGGCAAAACCCTGCGGCCATTGTTTTGATTTCACCGAGAACTTCAGCAAAAGAATGTGCTAACGAGCAAGTCGTATGACATCCTTATTGACGTATCTATGTCCATCCTTACGTCAATCTCGGCACCTTAAAGGTATAAATATTACCGATATTGCCCTATGCAAACACACGCGGTGGTGACGAGACGGAGCAGCCATACTTGCCGAAGCCCAGAGCAGAACAGACCCCGCTGGCGCAGCCCCGCCTTCCTGACGCGCTGGGAACGAGACGCGCTGCTTTCTCCTGCCGAGAAATCCAGCACCGGCGCTTCCGGGTAGCCCTCGCAGGCAGCCTGGAATATCGAGACCAGAGAGAGAGATACCATCCCTCATTCATCCTAAACTTCCAGGTACAAAACTGAATAACCCCTCACAGAGAATTCTTTAGTTATTCACTTGGCAAAACAAACTTAACTTAAACTGTAACTTTCTATTCCCGCCCACGTATTAGGCTTAGGTCAGGTACACGGGGTAGGCGTATTTAGAAACACCAGTTGAGTACGTTTAGTGAAATGTATATGTGTATGTAATATATTTTAATCATTTTAAACCTTCATATGGCTTAGAAACCATATCAATGTTTTTACAATATTATTTTATACTTCTGCTTTTAATGTATGCACTTTACTTAACTATAAGTATTGCAATAATATCGATCCATTTCTCTTGTATGAGAAAAGAGACTGATCAATAAATAACATCTTTTATTGAACACGCCCGTCTCTTCCTTTTCTCTACAATCTGATGAGACTAAGAATGCACGTACTGACTGAGTAAAATAAATTGCCTTTTGTTCACACGACTCTCGAGATATACTCTTGATTAGGGGAGAGCAAAGTTGTCATGTTCTATGGTTGTCAGAAACTAAATCCCTTCTTGTCTAATCAGGGGAGTTAATTCTTTCCTGAACATTCGAGAAAGTTTCTAGTGAACTCTGAGCTAAGCTGGCAAACCCAAAACTTTAAGTCTAATATCGACAGTAGTAGACCTAGTTAACGTCTGGTCTAGGCCTTTACTATTGAAGGTATTATTCCAATGCGCAGAGCCTATTGGGATGATAGGAACTACACTACATGGCGCCCAACGCGTTTGGAAAGGGCGATAAAACTAACGTAAGACATTTAGAGTAACTCAGTCGTGCTTTCTCACTCAGACCCCTTTTCCCATTATACTCCAAAGACGTCTGGAGTGGGTGAAAGGTAATATCCTCCAAAACCTCGCAGGAGGGAACTCCTATGTATGGTTCTTGGTATAGTCAACGTTGAAGGATACACTGTTCCAAATTATTGTGCATCTAATCCTTTGTTTCCATAAGAAACCTGATCTGCAAACAAAAGAAATAACCATCCTGTTGGTAAAATGGACAGTGATGAAGAAAGAGAGACAGTTAGAATAGCAACTGAACTCGCAGCAGCTGATGCTACTATGCAAGACGCAGACCCGGAGATAATACTCATCCCGGTCATCAAAAGGAAATCTATAACCATAAAACTTATAGAAAATGGACTGACACCTAGAGGTGGTACAGTCATATTCGTAATTGAGGCACACGAATATCGGCAGACAGAGGTATACTATTCATGGATAAATTTTCCAGCAGCAAATCCTGTAACAAAGTACTTCCACTATTACAAAATAGAGGAACCTCCTGAAATGTACACTCCTTTCGAGGAGGTGGAAGTACCACTTAAATTTCAAGAGCATTTGCTCTTATTTAATGGCGCCCTAAAACATAATAATCACATCACCAGGCTCGGTCCTTTAGGTAGACCAGGAGCAACGTGGCCGGTCCTAGCCGGATACACACCACATCCAGACATCGACGGGATGTCTGCAGCTAACCTGTTAACACAGCTGAAACAATTAATAAAAATACATAGACAATTAGTCCAGTATGTGATGCGGACTTCAACAATTCAGCCAGCAATTAAAATTCCACAGCTGACCCCTCACCAGGGGAACACAAATAAAATTACACCACAGAACATCCAGTCCCGCCTAGGTAAAGTACCGGCTAAACGGGAACAAATACCATTCTGGCTAGCGCAAAAGATCACCCAAATAGAGGCGGTGTTTCCAGACACCACCCCGCTAGAAAAACACAGGATTCTGACTATCTGTCTTCCAATGGGAATCGCACCACACATTGAGGACTGTGACACTTGGGGTACAGTCTTTGCTTCCATCTACACAAAAACGCACGGTGTTCCATCCATTTCGGTAATACCAGATGTGCTAAAACAAATTCAAGACGAATATGGTCCAGAACCCGCTTTAACTCTTGGTATGAAATTACTGAAAGACTTCAAGCAGGTCTCGGCTATACTATTAGCCAACATAAAGGGTGAAGCAGCAAATGTGGCGATCCGCCAGAGATTAAAAGAAACAGATATAGCAGACCAACCAGCTGAAATTGCCAGGATCATAGAAAAATCCTATGAGGAACTAGGTAGAGATAGTTTAGGTGGAATACCAGTAAAACCGCAACTGATTGAAAGTCCTGAAAAAATATATTTTAATAATAATTCTACATCACCAAAAAAGAACTGGGATGGAAACAAACAATCCAATCCAAAAGAAAAGAAATTCCAGTCCAGAGGAAGGTCTCCTAGGCGAAGAGAAAAATCTCCGAACCAAAGACACAGGTCACCTCAGAGTGACCCCTCTGGGAAAAGATATAACCTTAGAAATAGGGATAATATAAAAAAAGCTGATAGATATCAAGACATTGATACACGTCCCTCTCAATCTTTTCAGACTTCCTCGCAGAAATTGGAAAGAAGATTACGATCAGAACAGAGAGAAGAGCACGCCAAGTCCAAAGACAAGGAACCTGCTCAGCTAAAAAAGAAATTACAATTTCCAAAAAAGAAGGTAGCCAGTATCAAGGTAGTTAACAATGCCGAGAATACTGAGGACACAACTGAAAAACGGAGAGTGGGCTCAGACAATGCTAGACAGCGCAGCAGAAGTGAGCATAGCTCGCAAAGTCCTTATGAATCATCTGGAGACAGTGGACACGAATGAATATCTTCAAGTGGAAACTGCAGACACCAGAGTTAGCAAACCTCACAAAATATACGAAATAACATTACGTATAGAGGGGGATAAGACTAGAAAAATAAGGGGACTATTTTGGGACAATCTCTCCAAGGGCTATGATATCCTTCTAGCTGAAAAAGACTGGCCACCAGAGTTTGTCAGGGAGTGCCCTCATGGCGAAGAAGTAATTATGCCTGCCTTCTCAAATCATATCCCAATTCATAAAAAATACACACTTGCCAGAAAGTGGGCAGTAGCTCTAGCCCCTGCTTTATATAAAAATCACGTAGGATGGGATGAGGACTCTCCTCCTCACAAAATCCAGTTAAAATCACAACCTACTGCACAAAGACAGTACCCAATTAAGCAAGAAGCTAAAAAACAGGTAAAAGAAATCCTAGATCAGCTAGAATACCAGGGGGTGATTGAAACTTGCACCTCACAAATGAACAACCCTTTGTTTCCGGTCTCCAAACCAGACAATTCATATCGTCTAGTTTTGGATTACCGACACCTTAACTCATGTTGCAAAACTTTTGCAGTGCAAAATTCGCATAGTGCTGCACTAATGAATAACATAGTGCGTAAAAAATACAAAACAACATTAGACATCTCTAATGGATTCTTTTGTCAGAACATAGCACCAGAGAGCAGATATTTGTCTGCATTCTCAATAAATGGCACTCAAAAACAATTCTGTCGGTTAGCCCAGGGGTACAAGAACAGCCCGGGAGTATTCTCAGCGAGAGTAACAGAATTACTACAAATATATGATGATGAAGCATTATCTTATGTCGATGACATTTATTTAACAGATGATGACTTGGATACTCACTTGAAGAGAGTGAACACCATAATACTTGGGTTCGCAGCAGAGGGTTACAAATTCAACTTTAAAAAATCCAGAATTGCCCATCTGAAAGTCCTGTTCTTAGGATATGAATTATCAAGTGAAGGCAAAAGCCTGGCTGACAATTTCCTAGAGAAATGTGCCGTAATCCAAGCCCCTAGAACACTAAAAAACCTACAGTCGATTCTAGGCTTCCTAAATTTCGGAAGAACATACATTGCAAATTACGCAGAAAGGGTCAAACCCCTTTATGATCTGATAAAACCAGATTTTAAAAGATCCAATTGGACTCAAATACACACAGAAATTTTGAGATCCTTACAAACAGACATGCTAATTAAAACAAAATTAGAAACACGTGATAACACACGCAATCTTGTGATTCGAGTCATCCCAGGGAGATGTGGATTTACATACCTGACCTCTAATGAGGGAGAAAAGGTACCAATTGCATTCAAATCACACTTGTACACAGAAGCTGAAAAGAAGTTCAGCAGTACAGAAAAAATTGTTCATGCAGTTCAAACCGCAATAGCTAGAGAAAAAGATAAAGCTGACGGTAGACATATCATAGTCAGAACAGCAGGATCAGCCTTTGAGGCATTAACAACACCATGTAATTTGCCAACAACAGCATTGAATCCAAAGTGGATACAATGGGTGAATTCAATCACAACGGACAAAGTATACTATTACCTTGATCCTGAACTAGAAGAGTTGAAAAATTTAGAATATGAAAAAATATTCCCTCTGCCAATCGACATTCTGCCCTTAAGACACTACGCTTGTGTAATCTATACAAACGGACATGCTCAACCCTCCGTTTGGGGAGAACAAGCATACAACCCCACATGTGAGATTACAAAAGAAGTGTGGCGCGGAGGGAAACTAAGACCTCTATTAACAAAAACACACTCAGTAGAAACTAATTCAGAACAACAAACTGAGATATTAGCTTTGAAAATGGCGCTAGATAATGCGGATCGCGAATTCCCGACACTTATAGTGTCTGATTCATATTACTGCGTCAAATCATATAACAAGGATTTGCAGACATGGATTCAAAACGGTTACAAAGATGACAGTGATGCACCAATAAAGCAGAAATTGCTCTGGGAACAAATAGCTCTTTTACAAAAAGAACTACCAAAGACTCACGTGACACACTCACTGAGTCATCAACGTGATGGCGTTCACGTTGCAGGGAATTCATTGGCTGAAACAGCCACAGCGGCAGCCACTAAATCGGCTCCCGTAGTTCGAAAAAAGCGTACATTAAAATACATTGACGGTGAAACAGTGCTGGCGGTGAAAACGTCATCAAAAGGCGACTGCTCAGCGCTACCGATCAACTATCCACTCAATTATACATATATAATCGATGCAAACTCCGTCCCTTTTGCTCGAATCCCTGGAGTGGGGGATAGAGTGATTCCAAACATGGACAGGAGAAACTTGTTAATCGCAGACGCACATATGGGCGAGGGTCTCAGACACCTCAAACTAAAAGATTCTCTGGAAGAATTACAATCACGGTACTGGTGGCCAGGCATGAGCCTACATCACACCATGTTTGTAAAAAACTGCCCAAACTGCAACAGAAATCGCAGTGGGGAGAGAAACAGTGTAATACCTCGTCGTTTCACTCCAGAAAAAATCAAGAGTAAAAAGCAAGGCTTGCGATTAACATATACAGGCTAGTTTCCACTTATAATGTAGATCCTCAGCACTCGGCTGACGTCCGGACTGTTATACAGAGATTTGCGAGTCTAAATGGCATATACGCTAAGAGCATGCTACGTCTGACCATTGTTTTCACTCTAGCCCTCCAGCCTGAGGGGAAACATGGCCAAATGAGCATAGCACAGCGGGAATCTTCTCACTTCCTTCCTGAGGGATCCGGGATGGTGTAAAGAAAAAACCAAGGCATAAAGCAACGTAGTCTAAATAACTTGCCAAGAAATTCTCTGAAGGGATTCAGTGCGTACGAATTGGTATTTGGAACTAGGATGTTGATCTCTGACATTGATAGTCAGACTTCAGTGGTGAAAGAAAAAAGCTTTGATATCAAAGACCGTTTGGCTATTTTGCAGGACTTAAACAAAACAAGAAAAGACCTGAGCAACATAAAATTGAAACAACAGCCAACAACCACTGAAGAACCACCACCTGTCCCAGCAAGACCTGTCTGGATTCCAAAAGTCGGGGATCTAGTCAGGGAAAAGATCGCGGTAAAGAAGGAATTTGGGCCTTCTTACAGAAAAGCAGTTCCTGTCTTGTCTGTCAACGGGACAAGATCAGTAGTACTACCGCCACTTGCTGGTAAAAAGGAGAACCGAGTTGTATCCATCGACCTGGTAAAACCACAATCATGTGGCCGATAACAAACAGTAGGCCAAGTGGACTCCCAATAAGTAGCAGAACACCAAGGTTTGCTACCAGTACAGAGGTCCTAACAAAGAGGCTCATCACATTCGAAACGCCTACAGAAGAACAACAAGGACTATGCAACAATGCAATAGAACTCAGACCTCTGAAAACCCAAATAAAAACATTTAGCAGAGACACACCAATCTATAATGAAGTACCAAGTGAAAACGAAAGAAACAGAAATCCTGAACCAATTGGAACAATTGACAGAACTGCATCCGGCTACTTCATAAACTTCGATGATTCCTCTGAAAGCCTCAGTGAATCAAAGACACAGCCATCATCAAAATCCTTTAAAGATAAAGCTAAAGAACTTTTGAAACAACTAAAAGAAACATATCTGATTTCTCCATGGATTGAATTTTGGGTGGGTTTTGGTGCATTTATCCTCATATTTTGGCTCATCATGATACTAACATTGGGACGCTTCATTGAGGGAAAATATGCTAAAATGGACACAGCAAGTCAGAAAATCAACTTGATCCTCAAACCACACACATCTTCACACGTCGAGAAAAGAGAACTTTCTTCAGTCAACTTCACAGCGAATCCTATACCGGGTGGGGTAGCATGGGACAACACTGACTACGAAATCTACAGTCCGGTGGAAATCCTGAAATATCCACACCAAATTAAGATCTCATTGAGTGACTTTGTAAAACCGAACTCATTTGCTGATGATTGGGACTTCGAAAGCATTAATAACATGATGTCTGACTTAGTAATGTCTGCTAAATTTACCAAACATGATTATTTGCAGGGTTCTACAAATTATGATAGTATGTATTGCTATAACCACTATGGTAACCATTTTTTACATAAATCTGCACAACCTAGAAATGTTTTAAATTATAATCAATGGGAACATTGTGCAACACCTCCAAAAGGAAGCTCAAGAACCTTTTATGACAAATATTCATACTTTTCAGGTTTTAACATAAGTAATGCTGAAACATTTTATTTCAAATTGTCAAATAAGACAGGAACTAAGACCATGATAACAAACACGAAATTGATATATTCAGACTCATTCTTTGAAAAAATGAATACTTTTGGTTTTGATTATTGGGACAAAAATGTTGAATTGAAAAGTGTTTGGGGCACAAAAGAATGGCAAGTGCAGGGTATAGAATCTTTGTTTAGAGCCTGCATGATCCCAGAACAAATTATATTTTTAAATGACACTGTTCAACAAACTACCTGTCTTGGCCTAGCCAAAATCAAAGACTTAAATAAACCGTCTATTCCAAAGCCAACAATGTTCAGCAATAGCTCTGATACAGATGAAGAGATAGACGTAAATTATGTACTAAACCAAAACAGAACACATCCAGATTGGAAACAGTGGTTGATCTGGCCCACAGATACTAATAACTGTCAAGACAGATTCCTGAACAAAACACAGGGGTTCAAAATGACCAGGCCAGACCCTAGATATCCTCAAAGACAACACCCAGGGATAATAACCACCTACAGTGTGGGCAAATTATGCCTTCAATGGCTACAAACTTCCACACTGGCAGAAATTAAGCAACACCTAACTTTACTTACTGATGGTGCTGACTTGCGTGATTTCATTATGGGACCACGCAAACAGCGTCAAAAGCGTTTCATAGCAGCCTCTGTATATGCAGCATACAATGAGGCCTGGAAGGTTACTCAAATTGAAACAGCAGAGAGAATACGGGAAATTGACCGTATTAATTTGGAAAAATCACTTTCTGTAGTGGACAATGGGTTAATGACTCTGTCCTCCAGAATTTTTTCTTTGAACAGCATTGTGTCTTCAGCAATCGATATATTATCGCAGGACTTACTGTTATTACAACACGGTCAGTCTCAATTGCGTTCTATTGTACAGCTTGGCTGGACGTTACAAAATCTGCGTTCAGGCTATGTGCCTTGGCGTTTAATCAACACAACGTCATTATTCCATATCTTTAACCTTACTGATAGACAAATCAGTATGGCACAAAAGGGTGCTGATTATACAATCCTGAGCATTGAGAAACTTGAGAGATTACCAGTGACAATGTCAGAACGACCTGTCAGTGAATGGATAATACATGGGATAATAAATATTCCAATCTCAACCTTCAGGTTTCAATACTGCCAAAAATATATACAGGCTGGCATGTACGAAAAATTGGGAAAAGGGTACATAAAAACAACATGGAACCAATCCTGATGACGGCATTCGTAGAAGCTTCACCACTACGATTGAGGGGTAGTGAAGTTCGAGATGAAAGCAGCATCGAACAGGTACGACCTTCTGTCAGCAATGCAAATCAGAACGTCAATGGAGACAATCATGCGACCGAATGCATGGTTACACCTTTTTCCGAGTTAGTGGAACTTTCTCAGGAAGCTGTTGACAGTTTTTTCGAAAGCCTAAATGATATGATGTTCTCACCAGAGCAGAAATAGAGACTTTTGAGCAAACTCGCACACGGCGTTCCCTGAATTCGGCCTTCAACTTTAAAAATAAAGTCACATGAACAATTTTTCCTCCAGTTCACGGACAGCAATTGTTCAGCAGCCCCATAATATTTTGCATATTTTTCGGGACACTTATCTTCTGCTTAAAGTAAGAAACTATTCTTAAAGAACTAAGATTTCTATTTTTAGATAGCTTATAGACTTTAGCTGCCCGCTGGTATGTTCATAAATATTTTATTCTGTGATGGAATGGTCTCGAACCTTTTTTCTGTATTAAGAGCCATTTCATGTGTAAATTTTCAATATACCAAATAGCAATAATGTATACTAATGTGTGATTACTTTGGCATTATTCTACAGCTTGAATGCATACAATACATATGACTGCAAATTTTCCGTATATTTGAACAATTTCAAAATGCATTTATGTATTTCGGGGTGGTAAGGTATACACTATACTCTATAGTATGTTTTACTATGCATAGATTAGTAAATATGTCCATAGTTAGCGTGGAGTGGGTGTGATGTATTCCTATAGGTTCTGAATCGATCCCCCTATTCCTGACCCTATTCTGGTTAACAAACCAACAAGTTAACTAGCAGTCAGCCCATGAGGCAGAAAAACCCCATGATGCAGATACCGTTATCTGACGCAGTCACACTACGGCACAGGAACGTGTTATCTGATTAGGTCATAACGCTTGCGATCTAATTAGACAAGCGATATTCCTCCAGCCCCTGATAAGGCATACGGAGTTCTCATAACAAATCAAACCTATGACAACCTGGGCAAAACCCTGCGGCCATTGTTTTGATTTCACCGAGAACTTCAGCAAAAGAATGTGCTAACGAGCAAGTCGTATGACATCCTTATTGACGTATCTATGTCCATCCTTACGTCAATCTCGGCACCTTAAAGGTATAAATATTACCAATATTGCCCTATGCAAACACACGCGGTGGTGACGAGACGGAGCAGCCATACTTGCCGAAGCCCAGAGCAGAGCAGACCCCGCTGGCGCAGCCCCGCCTTCCTGACGCGCTGAGAACGAGACGCGCTGCTTTCTCCTGCCGAGAAATCCAGCACCGGCGCTTCCGGGTAGCCCTCGCAGGCAGCCTGGAATATCGAGACCAGAGAGAGAGATACCATCCCTCATTCATCCTAAACTTCCAGGTACAAAACTGAATAACCCCTCACAGAGAATTCTTTAGTTATTCACTTGGCAAAACAAACTTAACTTAAACTGTAACTTTCTATTCCCGCCCACGTATTAGGCTTAGGTCAGGTACACGGGGTAGGCGTATTTAGAAACACCAGTTGAGTACGTTTAGTGAAATGTATATGTGTATGTAATATATTTTAATCATTTTAAACCTTCATATGGCTTAGAAACCATATCAATGTTTTTACAATATTATTTTATACTTCTGCTTTTAATGTATGCACTTTACTTAACTATAAGTATTGCAATAATATCGATCCATTTCTCTTGTATGAGAAAAGAGACTGATCAATAAATAACATCTTTTATTGAACACGCCCGTCTCTTCCTTTTCTCTACAATCTGATGAGACTAAGAATGCACGTACTGACTGAGTAAAATAAATTGCCTTTTGTTCACACGACTCTCGAGATATACTCTTGATTAGGGGAGAGCAAAGTTGTCATGTTCTATGGATGTCAGAAACTAAATCCCTTCTTGTCTAATCAGGGGAGTTAATTCTTTCCTGAACATTCGAGAAAGTTTCTAGTGAACTCTGAGCTAAGCTGGCAAACCCACAACTTTAAGTCTAATATCGACAGTAGTAGACCTAGTTAACGTCTGGTCTAGGCCTTTACTATTGAAGGTATTATTCCAATGCGCAGAGCCTATTGCTGTGCCAGCAAGCAATACACATCTCTGACCCTCTGGGATAGGTAAATAATTAATATAGGTAGGTTATGTAACTTACACTCGCTCTAGACTTTTCTTCATAAATTAAATGGTAACATTTAAAAAAAATTGTAATGGTGCACACTGCTCAGCGTGCAGATGTCTCAACTGAGGCATCTGCGCGGTCTGACTCTTCACCATTAGGGTGGGGCTGGGGACCAATTGTCATGCGCATTGCTGACTCGTGAAGCGAGGAGGCATCCCAGAGGCAGGAGTGTAGACAATTGAGAGGTAACGTGCGACGCCGACCACGGCCATAATTTCATTATTTTTCTGGCTAGCCTTGTTTGACCTGTCTTCTGAAGCCCGCGCAGGTGAGTTTGTCTGTTCCCCCAGTCTATGCCATCTCCCCGCAGACAAGTGCACCCCACCCAAAATTCATTGCGACGGCCACTTGTGTGAGTAAGGTCCTAGTTTAGAGTGAAGGCATGTAGTAAAAGAAAGGTGCTTTTGGTACATGAAGGTTGTTTTGAAAAGAGGGGGGTTATCTTACACTTTAAAGATTAAAAGTGCAGTCGGGATCCGAGGGAGCGGATGCTGGGAGCGGGGAGGTGGGGATGATGTTGGAGTACTGCCCTGACAGTAACGCGCATGTGTTCCATACTGTATTTGTATTTGTGATTTGCTTTGCATTCCAGAGATTTGCTTACCACTGTGCTATCTGTAGCTGCATGGGCCATAATGGGGTGAACGAACTGTGTGAACGTGTTTTTCCAGTGATGCCAATTGCGGGGGGGGAACTGTTGTGTTGATACATGTAAAAAAAAAGTTTAAAAAAAAAAAGATTAAAAGTGCGTGTCATCAATTTCACCTGCGATTTATGTTGATTTGACGATTTTACAGAAAACACAAAAATTGTCATTGAAGTTTGTGGGCGCAAGAAAAAGTACCCTTCACTTATCAATTTACAACTACGTCTGTGACTTTGGGAGAAGTTTCCCGGTTTCGCCCGACTTTGCCAAAGCAAAGTGGTACCCACTTCCCCCAAAAACGGACCCGATTTCTTGTGGCTGATTTCTAGTTGCCGAGTGATGTCAGTTCTGAAGGGGCGGGTCCAGCTGAACTGGACATCAGGGTGTGAGTGGATGGAGTGGGGGGAGGGTTGGGGCAGAGAGGGTGAGGATTTGGGCTATGGTGGCAGTGGTGCTACATAAATTTCAGCTTGCAGAAAAAAATGGTTTCTAGCTGAAACAGATAAAACTTACTAAAATACAGCAAGATGCATTGTTGCACAGTTGAGTGCCCTTCGCTAAAATTGACAGGCCACCTTTCAGTTACTCTTTGCTGTTTGGTTGTTAAACTGACACTGAGGTGAAACATTTGCCAGAACAGTCTTAAAAGGTACACAAATTACAAAAAATTAAGAATAAGTATCATAAAATGTGCTGCATTAGACCGCATATTTTGCTTTTTCCTGCTGCATAATTGAGTTCCTGCAGCATAATTCTCATGACACTGCATACCATGTACTTCCCCTCTGCTTACTGCTGTCGCAAAGAGCCACCAATCCTACCCCAATGATATGAAAGGAACAAAATAAAATTTACAGCTTTTCTACCTTACTAAGCATGTTCTACCAGAGGTTGCACGTGACTTCCGTGGAAACGTGTAACTCTCTTCTCTTTCTGGACTTCCAGCACAACCCACCTCACTTGCGACCTTTGAACTGTGGCACGCTACATGCAGTTATCCGCCCTGAAGCGGTTGTACTCCAATCAGTAGCAGTAAAAGGATCAATGTTTCTGGCCCATAAATGGCTCCAAATCCCAGACTCTGTGGGTTTGACAAGATCAACCAGCATCCTGCCCCAGAAACCTGCCAGCCCCACAGACCTCTCCAAGCAGAGAAACCTGCCAGCCCCACAGACCTCTCCGGGCAAAGAAAAGTGCCAGTCCCAAAGACCTCTCTGGGCACAGAAACCTGCCAAGCCCCAAAGACCTCTCCGAGCACAGAAACATGCCAGAATCGCAGACCTCCCCAAGCAGAGAAACCAGCAGGCCCCACAGACCTCCCCAGGCACAGAAACCAGCCAGTCCCACAGACCTCTCTGGACACAGAAAACTGCCAGCCCCACAGACCTCTCTGGGCACAGAAACCTGCCAGCCTCACAGACCCCTCCAGGCAGAGAAACCAGCCAGCCCGACAGACCTCCACAGGCACAGAAACCTGCCAGCTCCCCAGACCTCCCTAAGCATAGAATCCCTGCCAGCCCCACAGACCTCCCAAAGCACAGAAACCTGCCAGTCCCACATGCCTCTCCAGGTAGAGAATCCTGCCAGTCTCACAGACCTCCCTGGGCAGAGAAACCTGCCAGCCCCACAGACCTTTCAAGGCACAGAATCTGCCTTCCACACAGACCTACCCAGGCAGAGAAACCTGCCTGTCCCACATGCCTCTCCAGGTAGAGAATCCTGCCAGTCTCACAGACCTCCCTGGGCAGAGAAACCTGCCAGCCCCACATACCTTTCAAGGCACAGAATCTGCCATCCACACAGACCACTCCAGGCAGAGAAACCTGCCAGCCCCACAGACCTCCCCGGGGACAGAAACCTGCCAGTCCCACAGACCTCCTCAGGCAGAGAATGCAGCCAGTCCCACGGATCTGCCCAGGCACAGAAACTTGCTAGCCCCACAGACCTCCACAGGCACAAAAACCTGCCAGTCCCACAGACATCCCGGGCATAGAAACCTACCAGTCCAACAGACCTCCCCAAGCACAGAAACATGCCAGTCCCACAGACCTCCACAGGCACAGAATCTGTCATTCCTACAGACCTATCCAGGCAAAGAAACCTGCCAGCCCCACAGACCAGCCCAATCACAGAACCCTGCCAGGCCCACTGACCTCCCCAGGCAGAGAAACCTGCCAGTCCCTCAGACCTACCCAGGCAGAGAAACCTGCCAGCCCCACAGACCTCTCCAAGCATAGAAACCCGCCAGTCCCACAGACCTCCAAAGGCACAGAATCTGCCATCCCCACAGACCTCTCCAGGCAGAGAAACCTGCCCGCCCCACAGACCTCTCCGGGCAAAGAAACCTGCAAGTCCCACAGACCTCTCTGCACACAGAAACATGCCAATCCCACAGACCTCTCCAGGCACAGAAACATGCCAGACTCACAGACCTCTCCAACCAGAGAAACCAGCCAGCCCCACAGACCTCCCCAGGCACAGAAACCTGCCAGTCCCA
Organism: Lissotriton helveticus; assembly: GCF_964261635.1. NCBI lineage: Eukaryota > Metazoa > Chordata > Amphibia > Caudata > Salamandridae > Lissotriton > Lissotriton helveticus. Next base: position 61,191,803 of record NC_136064.1, read on the forward strand.
TGGACCTCTCCGGGCACAGAAACCTGCCAGCCCCACAGACCTCTCCGGGCACAGAAACCTGCCAGCCTCACAGACCTCCCCAGGCAGAGAAACCAGCCAGCCCCACAGACCTCCCCAAGCATAGAACCATGCCAGCCCCAAAGACCTCCCCAAGCACAGAAACCTGCCAGTCCCACAGAACTCAGGCAGAGAAACATGCCAGTCAAACAGAACTCCCCAGGCAGAGAAACCTGCCAGCCTCACATACCTCTCCTGGCAGAGAATCGTGCCAGTCCCACAGACCTCCCTGGGCAGAGAAACCTGCCAGCCCCACAGGCCTCTGTAGGCACAGAATTTACCATCTCCACAGACCACTCCTGCAGAGAAACCTGCCAGCCCCACAGACCTCCCCGGGGACAGAAACCTGTCAGTCCCACAGACCTCCTCGGGCAGAGAATCCAGCCAGGCCCACGGATCTTTCCAGGCTCAGAAACTTGCTGGCCCCACAGAGTTTCCTCGGGCACAGAAACCTGCCAGTCCCACAGACCTCCCTGGGCATTGAAACCTGCCAGCCCCACAGACCTCCCCAAGCACAGAAACCTGCCAGTCCCAAAGACCTCCACAGGCACAGATTCTGCCATCCCCACAGACCTCTCCAGGCAGAGAAACCTGCCAGTCCCACAGATCTCTCCAATCACAGAATCCTGCCAGTCCCACAGACCTCCCTGGGCAGAGAAACCTGCCAGTCCCACAGACCTCCCCAGGAACAGAAACCTGCCAGTCCCACTGACTTCCTCAAGCACAGAAACCTGCCAGTTCCATTGACCTCCCTGGGGACGGAAACCTGCCAGCCCCACAGACCTCCCCGGGCACAGAAACCTGCCAGTCTCACAGACCTACACAGGCACAGAAACCTGCCATCCTCACAGACCTCTCTGGGCACAGAAACCTGCCAGCCACACAGACCTCTCTGGGGACCGAAACCCGCCAGCCCCACAGACCTCTCCGGTAACAGAAACCTGCCAGCCTCACAGACCTCCCCGGGCAGAGAAACAAGCCAGCCCCACAAACCTTCAAGGCACAGAAACCTGCCAGTCCCAAAGACCTCTACGGGCACAAAAAACAGTCATCACCACAGACCTCTCCGGGCACAGAAACCTTCCAGTCTCACAGACCTACCCAGGCAGAGAAACATGCCAGTCCCACATGCCTCTCCAGGTAGAGAATCCTCCAGTCTCACAGACCTCCCTGAGCAGAGAAACCTGCCAGCACCACAGACCTCTCAAGGCACAGAATCTGCCATCCACACATACCACTCCAGGCAGAGAAACCTGCCAGCCCCACAGACCTCCCCGGGGACAGAAACCTGCCAGTCCCACAGACCTCCTCAGGCAGAGAATGCAGCCAGTCACACAGATCTCCCCAGGCACAGAAACGTGCTAGCCCCACAGACCTCCACAGGCACAAAAACCTGCCAGTCCCACAGAACTCCAGGGCATAGAAACCTACCAGTCCCACAGACCTCCCCAAGCACAGAAACATGCCAGTCCCACAGACCTCCACAGGCACAGAATCTGTCATTCCCACAGACCTCTCCAGGCAGAGAAACATGCCAGCCCCACAGACCTGCTTAATCACAGAATACTGCCAGGCCCACTGACCTCCCCAGGCAGAGAAACCAGCCAGTCCCATAGACCTACCCAGGCAGAGAAACCTGCCATCCCCACAGACCTCTCCAAGCATAGACACCCGCCAGTCCCACAGACCTCCAAAGGCACAGAATCTGCCATCCACACAGACCACTCCAGGCAGAGAAACCTGCCAGCCCCACAGAACTCCCCGGGGACAGAACCCCTGCCAGTCCCACAGACCTCCTCAGGCAGAGAATGCAGCCAGTCCCACGGATCTGCCCAGGCACAGAAACTTGCTAGCCCCACAGACCTCCACAGGCACAAAAACCTGCCAGTCCCATAGACATCCCGGGCATAGAAACCTACCAGTCTAACAGACCTCCCCAAGCACAGAAACATGCCAGTCCCACAGACCTCCACAGGCACAGAATCTGTCATTCCCACAGACCTCTCCAGGCAGAGAAACCTGCCAGCCCCACAGACCAGCCCAATCACAGAACCCTGCCATGCCCACTGACCTCCCCAGGCAGAGAAACCTGCCAGTCCCTCAGACCTACCCAGGCAGAGAAACCTGCCAGCTCCACAGACCTCTCCAAGCATAGAAACCCGCCAGCCCACAGACCTCCAAAGGCACAGAATCTGCCATCCCCACAGACCTCTCCAGGCAGAGAAACCTGCCAGCCCCACACACCTCTCTGCACACAGAAACATGCCAATCCCACAGACCTTTCCAGGCACAGAAACCTGCCAGACTCACAGACCTCTCCAACCAGAGAAACCAGCCAGCCCCACAGACCTCCCCAGGCACAGAAACCTGCCAGTCCCATGGACCTCTCCGGGCACAGAAACCTGCCAGCCCCACAGACCTCTCCGGGCACAGAAACCTGCCAGCCTCACAGACCTCCCCTGGCAGAGAAACCAGCCAGCCCCACAGACCTCCCCAAGCATAGAACCATGCCAGCCCCAAAGACCTCCCCAAGCACAGAAACCTGCCAGTCCCACAGAACTCAGGCAGAGAAACATGCCAGTCAAACAGAACTCCCCAGGCAGAGAAACCTGCCAGTCCCACATACCTCTCCTGGCAGAGAATCGTGCCAGTCCCACAAACCTCCCTGGGCAGAGAAACCTGCCAGCCCCACAGGCCTCTGTAGGCACAGAATTTGCCATCTCCACAGACCACTCCAGGCAGAGAAACCTGCCAGCCCCACAGACCTCCCCGGGGACAGAAACCTGCCAGTCCCACAGACCTCCTCGGGCAGAGAATCCAGCCAGGCCCACGGATATTCCCAGGCTCAGAAACTTGCTGGCCCCACAGAGCTTCCTCGGGCACAGAAACCTGCCAGCCCCACAGACCTCCCTGGGCATTGAAACCTGCCAGCCCCACAGACCTCCCCAAGCACAGAAACCTGCCAGTACCAAAGACCTCCACAGGCACAGAATCTGCCATCCCCACAGACCTCTCCAGGCAGAGAAACCTGCCAGTCCCACAGATCTCTCCAATCACGGAATCCTGTCAGGTCCACTGACCTCCCCAGCCAGAGAAATCTGCCAGTCCCACAGACTTCCCTGGGCAGAGAAACCTGCCAGCCCCACATACCTCCCAGGAACAGAAACCTGCCAGTCCCACAGACTTCCTCAAGCACAGAAACCTGCCAGTTCCATTGACCTCCCTGGGGACAGAAACCTGCCAGCCCCACAGACCTCCCCGGGCACAGAAACCTGCCGGTCTCACAGACCTACACAGGCACAGAAACCTGCCATCCCCACAGACCTCTCTGGGCACAGAAACCTGCCAGCCCCACAGACCTCTCTGGGGACAGAAACCCACCAGCCTCACAGACCTGTCCGGTAACAGAAACCTGCCAGCCTCACAGACCTCCCCAGGCAGAGAAACAAGCCAGCCCCACAAACCTTCAAGGCACAGAAACCTGCCAGTCCCAAAGACCTCTACCGGCACAAAAACCAGTCATCACCACAGACCTCTCCGGGCACAGAAACCTTCCAGTCTCACAGACCTACCCAGGCAGAGAAACCTGCCAGTTCCACATGCCTCTCCAGGTAGAGAATCCTGTCAGTCTCACAGACCTCCCTGGGCAGAGAAACCTGCCAGCACCACAGACCTCTCAAGGCACAGAATCTGCCATCCACACGGACCACTCCAGGCAGAGAAACCTGCCAGCCCCAAAGACCTCCCCGGGGACAGAAACCTGCCAGTCCCACAGACCTCCTCAGGCAGAGAATGCAGCCAGTCACACGGATCTCCCCAGGCACAGAAACGTGCTAGCCCCACAGACCTCCACAGGCACAAAAACCTGTCAGTCCCATAGAACTCCCGGGCATAGAAACCTACCAGTCCCACTGACCTCCCCAAGCACAGAAACATGCCAGTCCCACAGACCTCCACAGGCACAGAATTTGTCATTCCCACAGACTTCTCCAGGCAGAGAAACCTGCCAGCCCCACAGACCTGCCCAATCACAGAATACTGCCAGGCCCACTGACCCCCCAGGCAGAGAAACCTGCCAGTCCCACAGACCTCCAAAGGCACAGAATCTGCCATCCCCACAGACCTCTCCAGGCAGAGAAACCTGCGAGCCCCACAGACCTCTCCGGGCAAAGAAACCTGCAAGTCCCACAGACCTCTCTGAGCACAGAAACCTGCCAGCCCCACAGACCTCTCCGGACACAGAAACCTGCCAGACTCACAGGCCTCCCCAACCGGAGAAACCAGCCAGCCCCACAGACCTCCCAGGCACAGAAAACTGCCAGTCCCACAGACCTCCCCAAGCATAGAAACATGCCAGCCCCAAAGACCTCCCCAAGCACAGAATCGTGCCAGTCCCACAGAACTCAGGCAGAGAAACATGCCAGCCCAACAGAACTCCCCAGGCAGAGAAACCTGCCAGTCCCACATACCTCTCCTGGCAGAGAATCCTGCCAGTCCCACAGACCTCCCTGGGCAGAGAAACCTGCCAGCCCCACAGACCTCTCTAGGCACAGAATTTGCCATCTCCACAGACCAATCCAGGCAGAGAAACCTGCCAGCCCCACAGACCTCACCGAGGACAGAAACCTGCCAGTCCCACAGACCTCTTCGGGCAGAGAATTCAGCCAGGCCCACGGATCTCTCCAGGCACAGAAACTTGCTGGCCCCACAGACCTTCCTCGGGCACAGAAACCTGCCAGTCCCACAGACCTCCCCGGGCATAGAAACCTGCCAGCCCCACAGACCTCCCCAAGCACAGAAACCTGCAAGTCCCAAAGACCTCCACAGGCACAGAATCTGCCAGCCCCACAGACCTCCCCAAGCGCAGAAACCTGCCAGTGCCACAGAACTTAGGCAGAGAAACATGCCAGTCCAACAGCCCTCCCCAGTCAGAGAAACCTGCCAGTCCCACATACCTCTCCAGGCAGAGAATCCTGCCAATCCCACAGACCTCTCCAGGCACAGAATCTGCCATCTTCACAGACCACTCCAGGCAGAGAAACCTGCCAGCCCCACATACCTCTCCAGGCACTGAATCTGCCATCTTCACAGACCACTCCAGGCAGAGAAACCTGCCAGTCCCACATACCTCTCCTGGCAGAGAATCCTGCCAGCCCCACAGACCTCCCTGGGCAGAGAAACCTGCCAGCCCCACAGACCTCTCTAGGCACAGAATTTGCCATCTCCACAGACCACTCCAGGCAGAGAAACCTGCCAGCCCCACAGACCTCACAGAGGACAGAAACCTGGCAGTCCCACAGACCTCCTCGGGCAGAGAATCCAGCCAGGCCCACGGATCTCTCCAGGCACAGAAACTTGCTGGCCCCACAGACCTTCCTCGGGCACAGAAACCTGCCAGTCCCACAGCCCTCTCCGGGCAAAGAGACCTGCCAGTCCCGTAGACCTCTCTGGGCACAGAAACGTGCCAGCCCCACAGACCTCTCCAGGCACAGAAACCTGCCAGCCCCACAGACCTCCCCAAGCGCAGAAACCTGCCAGTGCCACAGAACTTAGGCAGAGAAACATGCCAGTCCAACAGACCTCCCCAGTCAGAGAAACCTGCCAGTCCCACATACCTCTCCAGGCAGAGAAACCTGCCAGCCCCACAGACCTCTCCAGGCACAGAATCTGCCATCTTCACAGACCACTCCAGGCAGAGAAACTTGCCAGTCCCCCAGACCTCCTCGGGCAGAGAATCCAGCCAGTCTCACGGATCTCCCCAGGCACAGAAACTTGGCAGTCCCACAGACCTCCCGGGGCATAGAAACCTGCCAGCCCCACAGACCTCCCCAAGTTCAGAAACATGCCAGTCCCACAGACCTCCACAGGCACAGAATCTGCCATCCCCTCAGACGTCTCCAGGCAGAGAAACCTTCCAGCCCCACAGACCTCTACAATTACAGAATCCTGCCAGGCCCACTGACCTCCCAAAGCAGAGAAACCTGCCAGTCCCACAGATCTCCCCAGGAAGAGAAACCTGCCAGCCCTACAGACCTCCCCAGGCACAGAAACCTGCCAGTCTCACAGACTTACACAGGCAGAGAAACCTGCCATCCCCACAGACCTCTCTGGGCACAGAAACCGACCAGCCACATAGACCTCTCCGGGAACAGAAACCTGACAGCCTCACAGACCTCCCCGGGCAGTGAAACCAGCCAGCCCCACAGACCTCCCCAGGCACAGTAACCTGCCAGTCCCACAGACCTCTCCGGGCACAGAAACCTGCCAGCGCCACAGACCCCTCCGGGCACAGAAACCAGCCAGCCCCACAGATCTCCCCAGGCAAGGAAAACCTGCCAGCCCCACAGACCTCCCCAAGCATAGAAGCCTGACAGCCCCGCAGACCTCCCCAAGCATAGAAACCTGCCAGCCCCACAGACCTCCCCAAGCACAGAAACCTGCCAGCCCCACAGAACTCAGGCAGAGAAACATGCCAGTCCCATAGACCTCCCTGGGCAGAGAAACCTGCCAGCCCCAGAGACCTCTCCAGGCACAGAATCTGCCATCCCCACAGACCTCCCCAAGCATTGAATCTTGCCAGCCCCACAGACCTCCCCAAGCACAGACACCTGCCAGTCCCACAGAACTCAGGCAGAGAAACATGCCAGTCCCACAAACCTCCCCAGGCAGAGAAACCTGCCAGTCCCACATACCTCTCCAGGCAGAGAATCCTGTCAGTCCCACAGACCTCCCTGGAAAGAGAAACCTGCCAGCCCGACAGACCTCTCCGACCACAGAAACCTGCCAGACTCACAGACCTCCCCAAGCTGAGGAACCAGCCAGCCCCACAGACCTCCCCAGGCACAGAAACCTGCCAGTCCCATGGACCTCTCTGGGCACAGAACCCTGCCAGCCTGACAGACCTCCCCAGGCAGAGAAACCAGCCAGCCCCACAGACCTTCCCAGACACAGAAATCTGCCAGCCTCACAGACCTCCCCAGGCAGAGTAACCAGCCATCCCCACAGACCTCCCCAGGCACAGAAACCAGCCAGCCCCATAGACCTCCCTATGCATAGAATCCTGCCAGCCCCACCGACCTCCCCAAGCACAGAAACCTGCCAGTTCCACAGAACTCAGGCAGAGAAACATGCCAGTCCAGAGACCTCCCCAGGCAGAGAAGCCTGCCAGTCCCCAATACCTCTCCAGACAGAGAATCCTGCCAATCCCACAGACCACCCTGGGCAGAGAAACCTGCCAGCCCCACAGACCTCTCCAGGCAGAGAATCTGCCATCCCCACAGACCACTCCAGGCAGAAAAACCTGCCAGTCCCACAGACATCCGCGGGGACAGAAACCTGCCAGTCCCACAGATCTCCTCGGGCAGAGAATCTAACCAGTCCCAGGGTTCCCCGTGGGCACAGAAACTTGCTAGCCCCACAGACCTCCCCGGGCACAGAAACCTGCCAGCCCCACAGACCTCTACGGGCAAAGAAATCTGCCAGTCCCTCAGATCTCTCCGGTCACAGAAACCTGCCAGCCCCACAGACCTCCCCAGGCACAGAAACCTGCCAGTCCCATAGACCTCTCCGGGCACAGAAACCTGCCAGTCCCACATACCTCTCCTGGCAGAGAATCCTGCCAGCCCCACAGACCTCCCTGGGCAGAGAAACCTGCCAGCCCCACAGACCTCTCTAGGCACAGAATTTGCCATCTCCACAGACCACTCCAGGCAGAGAAACCTGCCAGCCCCACAGACCTCACCGAGGACAGAAACCTGCCAGTCCCACAGACCTCCTCGGGCAGAGAATCCAGCCAGGCCCACGGATCTCTCCAGGCACAGAAACTTGCTGGCCCCACAGACCTTCCTCGGGCACAGAAACCTGCCAGTCCCACAGCCCTCTCCGGGCAAAGAAACCTGCCAGTCCCGTAGACCTCTCCGGGCACAGAAACGTGCCAGCCCCACAGACCTCTCCAGGCACAGAAACCTGCCAGCCCCACAAACCTCCCCAAGCACAGAAACCTGCCAGTGCCACAGAACGTAGGCAGAGAAACATGCCAGTCCAACAGACCTCCCCAGTCAGAGAAACCTGCCAGCCCCACAGACCTCTCCAGGCACAGAATCTGCCATCTTCACAGACCACTCCAGGCAGAGAAACTTGCCAGCCCCACATACCTCCCCAGAGACAGAAACCTGCCAGTCCCCCAGACCTCCTCGGGCAGAGAATCCAGCCAGTCTCACGGATCTCCCCAGGCACAGAAACTTGCCAGTCCCACAGACCTCCCGGGGCATAGAAACCTGCCAGCTCCACAGACCTCCCCAAGTTCAGAAACATGCCAGTCCCACAGACCTCCACAGGCACAGAATCTGCCATCCCCTCAGACATCTCCAGGCAGAGAAACCTTCCAGCCCCACAGACCTCTACAATTACAGAATCCTGCCAGGCCCACTGACCTCCCAAAGCAGAGAAACCTGCCAGTCCCACAGATCTCCCCAGGCAGAGAAACCTGCCAGCCCTACAGACCTCCCCAGGCACAGAAACCTGCCAGTCTCACAGACTTACACAGGCAGAGAAACCTGCCATCCCCACAGACCTCTCTGGGCACAGAAACCGACCAGCCACATAGACCTCTCCGGGAACAGAAACCTGACAGCCTCACAGACCTCCCCGGGCAGTGAAACCAGCCAGCCCCACAGACCTCCCCAGGCACAGTAACCTGCCAGTCCCACAGACCTCTCCGGGCACAGAAACCTGCCAGCGCCACAGACCCCTCCGGGCACAGAAACCAGCCAGCCCCACAGATCTCCCCAGGCAAGGAAAACCTGCCAGCCCCACAGACCTCCCCAAGCATAGAAGCCTGCCAGCCCCGCAGACCTCCCCAAGCATAGAAACCTGCCAGCCCCACAGACCTCCCCAAGCACAGAAACCTGCCAGCCCCACAGAATTCATGCAGAGAAACATGCCAGTTCCACAGACCTCCCTGGGCAGAGAAACCTGCCAGCCCCAGAGACCTCTCCAGGCAAAGAATCTGCCATCCCCACAGACCTCCCCAAGCATTGAATCTTGCCAGCCCCACAGACCTCCCCAAGCACAGACACCTGCCAGTCCCACAGAACTCAGGCAGAGAAACATGCCAGTCCCACAGACCTCCCCAGGCAGAGAAACCTGCCAGTCCCACATACCTCTCCAGGCAGAGAATCCTGTCAGTCCCACAGACCTCCCTGGAAAGAGAAACCTGCCAGCCCGACATACCTCTCCGACCACAGAAACCTGCCAGACTCACAGACCTCCCCAAGCTGAGAAACCAGCCAGCCCCACAGACCTCCCCAGGCACAGAAACCTGCCAGTCCCATGGACCTCTCTGGGCACAGAACCCTGCCAGCCTGACAGACCTCCCCAGGCAGAGAAACCAGCCAGCCCCACAGACCTTCCCAGACACAGAAATCTGCCAGCCTCACAGACCTCCCCAGGCAGAGTAACCAGCCATCCCCACAGACCTCCCCAGGCACAGAAACCTGCCAGCCCCATAGACCTCCCTATTCATAGATTCCTGCCAGCCCCACAGACCTCCCCAAGCACAGAAACCTGCCAGTCCCACGGAACTCAGGCAGAGAAACATGCCAGTCCAGAGACCTCCCCAGGCAGAGAAGCCTGCCAGTCCCCAATACCTCTCCAGACAGAGAATCCTGCCAATCCCACAGACCACCCTGGGCAGAGAAACCTGCCAGCCCCACAGACCTCTCCAGGCAGAGAATCTGCCATCCCCACAGACCACTCCAGGCAGAAAAACCTGCCAGTCCCACAGACCTCCGCGGGGACAGAAACCTGCCAGTCCCACAGATCTCCTCGGGCAGAGAATCTAACCAGTCCCAGGGTTCCCCGCGGGCACAGAAACTTGCTAGCCCCACAGACCTCCCCGGGCACAGAAACCTGCCAGCCCCACAGACCTCGACGGGCAAAGAAATCTGCCAGTCCCTCAGATCTCTCCGGTCACAGAAACCTGCCAGCCCCACAGACCTCCCCAGGCACAGAAACCTGCCAGTCCCATAGACCTCTCCGGGCACAGAAACCTGCCAGTCCCATAGACCTCTCCGGGCACAGAAACCTGCCAGCCCCACAAACCTTTCCGGGTGCCGAAACCTACCAGCCTCACAGACCTCCCCAGGCAGAGTAACTAGCCAGCCCCACAGACCTCCTTAGGCACAGAAACCTGCCAGCCCCACATACCTCCCCAAGCCTAGAAACCTTCCAGTCCCACAGAACTCAGGCAGAGAAACATGCCAGTCCAGAGACCTCCCCAGGCAGAGAAACCTGCTAGCCCCACATACCTCTCCAGACACAGAATCTGCCATCCCCACAGACCACTCCAGGCAGAGAAACCTGCCAGCCCCACAGACCTCCCCCGGGGACAGAAACCTGCCAGTCCCAGAGACCTCCTCGGGCAGAGAATCCAGCCAGTCCCAGGTATCTTCCCAGGCACAGAAACTTACTAGCTCCACAGACCTCCCCGGGCAAAGAAACCTGCCAGTCCCACAGACCTCCTCGGGCATAGAAATCTGCCAGCCCCACAGACCTCCCCAAGCACAGAAACCTGCCAGTCCCACAGACCTCCACTGGCACAGAATCTGCCATCCCCACAGACGTCTGCAGCCAGAGAGGTCTGCCAGCCCCACAGACCTCCCCAATCACAGAATCCTACCAGGCCCACTGACCTCCCCAGGCTGAGAAATCTGCCAGTCCCACAGACTTCCACAGGCAGAGAAACCTGTCAGCCCCACAAACCTCCCCAGACACAGAAACCTGCCAGTTTCATTGACCTCCCCGGGGACAGAAACCGGCCAGTCCCCACAGACCTCTCCGGGCAAAGAAACCTGCCAGTCCCACAGACCTCTACACAGGCACAGAAACCTGCCATCCCCACAGACCTCTCCAGGCAGAGAAACCTGCCAGTGCCACAGGCCTCCCCAAGCACATAATCTTGACAGTCCCACAGACCTCCCCAGGCAGAGAAACCTGCCAGTCCCACAGACTTCCCCAGGCAGAAAACCTGACAGTCCCATAGACCTCTCTGGGCACAGAAACCTGCCAACCCCACATACCTCTCCGGGCACAGAAACCAGCCATCCCCACAGACCTGTCTGGGCACAGAAACATGCCAGCCTCACAGACTTCTCAGGGCACGGAAACCTGCCAGACTCACAGACCTCCCCAAGCAGAGAAACCAGCAAGCCCCACAGAGCTCCCCAGGCACAGAAACCTGCCAGTCCCATAGACCTCTCCGGGCACAGACACCTGACAGCCCCACAGACCTCTCCGGGCACAGAAACCTGCCAGGCTCACAGATCTCCCCAGGCAGAGAAACCTGCCAGCCCCACAGACCTCCCCAAGCATGGAAACCTGCCAGCCCCACAGACCTGCGCAAGCACAGAAACCTGCCAGTCCCACAGAACTCAGGCAGAGAAACATACCAGTCTCCCAGTCAGAAACCCCTGCCAGTCCCACATACCTCTCCAGGCAGAGAATCCTGCCAGTCCCACAGACCTTCCTGGGCAGAGCAACCTGCCAGCCCCACAGACATCTCCAGGCACAGAATCTGCCATCCCCACAGGCCTTTTCAGGCAGAGAAACCTGCCAGCCCCAGAGACCTCTATGGGCACAGAAACCTGCCAGACTCACAGACCTTTCCGGGCACAGCAACCTGCCAGATTCACAGACCTCCCCAAGCTGAGAAACCAGCCACCCCCACAGACATCCCCAGGCACAGAAACCTGCCAGTCCCATAAACGTCTCCGGGCACAGAAACCTCCCAGCCTCACAGACCTCTCCAGGCACAGAAACCTGCCAGCCTCACAGACCTCACCAGGCACAGAAACCTGCCAGCCTCACAGACCTCCCCAGGCAGAGTAACCAGACATCCCCACAGACCAACCCAGGCACAGAAACTGCCAGCCCCACAGACCTCCCCAAGCATAGAAACCTGCAAGACCCACCAACCTCCCCAAGCGCAGACACCTGCCAGTCCCACAGAACTCAGGCAGAGAAATATGTCAGTCTCACAGACCTCCCCAGGTGGAGAAATCTGCCAGTCCCACATACCTGTCCAACAGAACTCCCTGGGCAGAGAAACCAGCAAGCCCTGCAGACCTCTCCAGGCACAGAATCTGCCATCCCCCCAGACCACTCCAGGCAGGGCAACCTGCCAGTCCCACAGACCTCCCCTGGGACAGAAGCTTGCCAGTCCCATAGACCTCCTCGGGCAGAGAATCCAGCCATTCCCAGGGACTTCCCCAGGCACAGAAACTTGCTAGCCCCACTGACCTCCCCGAGCACAGAAATCTGCCTGTCCCACAGACCTCCCCGGTCATAGAAACCTGCCAGCCCCACAAACCTCCCAAGCACAGAAACCTGCCAGTCCCACAGACCTCGACAGGCACAGAATCTGCCATCCCCACAGACCTCTCCAGGCAGAGAAACCTGCCAGTCCCACAGACCTCCTCTGGCAGAGAAACCTGCCAGACCCACTGACCTCCCAAGGCAGAGAAACCTGCCAGTCCCACAGACCTCCTCAGGCAGAGAAACCTGCCAGGCCCTTACCTCCCCAGGCACAGAAACCTGCTGGTCCCACAGAACTCAGGCAGAGTACCATGTCAGTCTCACAGACCTCCCCAGGCAGAGAAACCTGCCAGTCCCACATACCTCTCCAGGCAGAGAATCCTGCCAGTCCCACAGAACTCCCTGGGCATATAAACCAGCCAGCCCCACAGACCTCTCCAGGCACAGAATCTGCCATCCCCATAGACCACTCCAGGCAGGGCAACCTGCCAGTCCCACAGACCTCCCCTGGGACAGAAACCTGCCAGTCCCATAGACCTCCTCGGGCAGAGAATCCAGCCATTCCCAGGGACCTCCCCAGGCACAGAAACTTGCTAGCCCCACTGACCACCCATGGGCACAGAAACCTGCCAGTCCCACAGACCTCCCCTGGGACAGAAACCTGCCAGTCGCATAGACCTCCTTGGGCAGAGAATCCTGCCATTCCCAGGGACCTCCCCAGGCACAGAAACTTGCTAGCCCCACTGAACTCCCCGGGCACAGAAACCTGCCAGCCCACAAACCTCCCAAGCACAGAAACCTGCCAGTCCCACAGACCTCAACAGGCACAGAATCTGCCATCCCCACAGACCTCTCCAGGCAAAGAAACCTGCCAGACCCACCCACCTCCCCAATCACAGAATCCGGCCAGGCCCACTGACCTCCCGAGGCAGAGAAACCTTCCAGTCCCACAGACCTCCTCGGGCAAAGAAACCTGCCTGGCCCTTACCTCCCCAGGCACAGAAACCTGCTGGTCCCACAGACCTCCCCAAACACAGAAACCTGCCAGTCCCACAGAACTCAGGCAGAGTAACATGTCAGTCAAACAGAACTCCCACATACCTCTCCAGGCAGAGAATCCTGCCAGTCCCACAGAACTCCCTGGGCAGAGAAACCTGCCAGCCCCACAGACCTCGGATGTATGATGTTACAACGCATACATTCACAATGCATACCATTACAACAATACTTTTACAATGCAGGATCCATTACAACGCATGCCATTACAACGCATGCCATAACAACACAGCTGCTATTACAAGGTAAGTATGGGTAAGTATTTTTTTTAATTAATGGGAATGTAATAGTAGTGTAAGTTTTGGATAGTGTAGGGGATAAAATTACTATGCTAACTCCAGGGGGGTGTAATATCAGGGTAAGTGTTGGCTAGTGTAGGGGTTAAAATTACTATTCTAACTTCAGGGGAGCGTAATAGTAGCGTAAGTGCAGGGTGGTGTAGGGGTTAAAATGTTTTTAAATACTTACCCATACTAACGTTGTAATGGCATGCGTTGTAATAGCAGCTGCGTTGTAATGGCAAGTGTTGTGATGGATCCTGCGTTGTAAAAGCTTAGTTGTAATGGTAGAGCGTTGTTTTAGTAGCGTTGTAATGGCTGTTTCCCCAGACCTCTCCAGGCACAGAATCTGCCATCCCCACAGACCACTCCAGGCAGGGAAACCTGCCAGCCCCACAGACCTCCCCGTGGACAGAAACCTGCCAGTCCATAGAGCTCCTCGGGCAGAGAATCCAGCCAGTCCCAGGGACCTCCCCAGGCAAAGAAACTTTCTAGCCCCACAGACTTCCCCCGTCATAGAAACCTGCCAGCCCCATAAACCTCCCAAGCACAGAAACCTGCCAGTCCCACAGACCTCCACAGGCACAGAATCTGCCATCCCCACAGACCTCTCCAAGCAGAGTAACCTGCCAGACCCACAGACCTCCCCAATCACAGAATCCTTCCATGCCCATTGACCTCCACAGGCAGAGAAACCTGCCCTTCACAAAGACCTCCCCAGGCAGAGAAACCTGCCAGCCCCACAGACCTCCCCAGGCACAGAAACCTGCCAGTCCCACAGACCTCCCAAAGCACAGAAACCTGCGAGTTCCATTGATCTCCCCGGGGCCAGAAACCTGCCAGCCCCACAGACCTCCCCAAGCACAGAAACCGGCAAGTCTCACAGACCTAAACAGGCACAGAAACCTGCCATCCCCACAGACCTCTCGAGGCAGAGAAACCTGCCAGACCCACAGACCTCCCCAATCACAGAATCCTGCCAGGCCCACTGACCTCCTCAGGCAGAGAAACCGGCCCGTCCCACAGACCTCACCAGGCAGAGAAACCTGCCAGCCCCACAGACCTCCCCAGGCACAGAAACCTGCCAGTCCCACAGACCTCCCCAAGCACAGAAACCTGCCAGCCCCACAGACCTCCCTGGGCACAGAAACCAGCCAGCCTCACAGACCTACAAAGGCATAGAAACCTGCCATCCCCACAGACCTGTCAGGCAGAGAAATCTGCCAGCGCCACAGGCATCCCCAAGCACAGAATCCTGCCAGCCCAACAGATCTCGCCAGGCAGAGAAACCTGCCAGCCTCACAGACCTCCCCAGGCAGAAACACCTGCCAGTCCCACAGACCTCTCTGCACACAGAAACCTGCCAGCCCCAAAGACCTCTCTGGGCACCGAAACCTGCCAGCCTCACAGACCTCCCCGGGCAGAGAAACCAGCCATCCCCACAATCCTCCCAAGGCAAAGAAACCTGCCAGTCCCAAAGACCTGTCCAGGCACAAAAACCTGCCTGCCCCACAGACCTCTCCGGGCACAGAAACCTGCCAGACTCACAGACCTCCCCAAGAACAGAAACAAGCCAGCCCCACACACCTCCCCAGGCACAGAAACCTGCCAGTCCCATAAACCTCTCCAGGCACAGAAACCTGCCAGCCTCACAGACCTCCCCAGGCAGAGAACCAGCCAGCCCCACAGACCTCCAAAGGCACAGAATCTGCCATCCCCACAGACCTCTCCAGGCAGAAAAACCTGCCAGACCCCGAGACCTCCCAAAGCACAGAAACCTGCGAGTTCCATTGATCTCCCCGGGGCCAGAAACCTGCCAGCCCCACAGACCTCCCCAAGCACAGAAACCGGCAAGTCTCACAGACCTAAACAGGCACAGAAACCTGCCATCCCCACAGACCTCTCGAGGCAGAGAAACCTGCCAGACCCACAGACCTCCCCAATCACAGAATCCTGCCAGGCCCACTGACCTCCTCAGGCAGAGAAACCTGCCCGTCCCACAGACCTCACCAGGCAGAGAAACCTGCCAGCCCCACAGACCTCCCCAGGCACAGAAACATGCCAGCCCCACAGACCTCCCCAAGCACAGAAACCGGCAAGTCTCACAGACCTAAACAGGCACAGAAACCTGCCATCCCCACAGACCTCTCGAGGCAGAGAAACCTGCCAGACCCACAGACCTCCCCAATCACAGAATCCTGCCAGGTCCACTGACCTCCTCAGGCAGAGAAACCTGCCCGTCCCACAGACCTCACCAGGCAGAGAAACCTGCCAGCCCCACAGACTTACCCAGGCACAGAAACCTGCCAGTCCCACAGACCTCCTCAAGCACAGAAACCTGCCAGTTCCATTGACCTCCCCGGGGCCAGAAACCTGTCAGCCCCACAGACCTCCCTGGGCACAGAAACCAGCCAGCCTCACAGACCTACAAAGGCATAGAAACCTGCCATCCCCACAGACCTCTCAGGCAGAGAAATCTGCCAGTGCCACAGGCCTCCCCAAGCACATAATCCTGCCAGCCCCACAGATCTCCCCAGGCAGAGAAACCTGCCAGCCCCACAGACCTCCCCAGGCAGAAACACCTGCCAGTCCCACAGACCTCTCTGTGCACAGAAACCTGCCATCCCCACAGACCTCTCTGGGCACCGAAACCTGCCAGCCTCACAGACCTCCCCGGGCAGAGAAACCAGCCATCCCCACAATCCTCCCAAGGCACAGAAACCTGCCAGTCCCAAAGACCTGTCCAGGCACAAAAACCTGCCAGCCCCACAGACCTCTCCGGGCACAGAAACCTGCCAGACTCACAGACCTCCCCAAGAACAGAAACAAGCCAGCCCCACACACCTCTCCAGGCACAGAAACCTGCCAGCCCTACAGACCTCTCCGGGCACAGAAACCTGCCAGCCTCACAGACCTCCCCAGGCAGAGAACCAGCCAGCCCCACAGACCTCCACAGGCACAGAAATCTGCCAGTCCCGCAGACCTCCCAAAGCATAGAAACCTGCCAGCCCCACAGACCTCCCCAAGCATAGAAACATGCCAGTTCCACCGAACTCAGGCAGAGAAAAATGCCAGTCCCACAGACCTCCCCAGGTAGAGAAACCTTCCAGTCCCACATACGCCTCCAAGCATTGAATCCTGCCAGTCCCACAGACCTCCCTGGGCAGAGAGTCCTGCCAGCCCCACAAACATCTCCAGGCACAGAATCTGTCATCCCCACAGACCTCCCCAAGCACAGACACCTGCCAGTCCCACAGACCTCCCCGGGCATAGAAACCTGCCAGCCCCACAGACCTCCCCAAGCACAGAAACCTGCCAGTCCCACAGACCTCCACAGGCACAGAATCTGCTGTCCCCATAGACCTCTCCAGGCAGATAAACCTGCCAGCCCCACAGACCTCCCCAATCACAGAATCCTGCCAGGCCCACTGACCTCCCCAGGCAGAGAAACCTGCCAGTCCCACAGACCTCCCCAGGCAGAGAAACCAGCCAGCCCCACAGACCTCCCCGAGCACAGAAACCTGACTGCCGCACAGACCTCCCCAGGCACAGAAACCTGCTAGTTTCACAGACCTACAAAGGCACAGAAACCTGCCATCCCCACAGACCTTTCCAGGCAGAGAAACTTGCCAGTGCCACAGGCCTCCCCAAGCACAGAATCCTGCCAGTCCCACAGACCTCTCCGGGCACAGAAACCTGCCAGCCCCACATACCTCTCTGGGCACAGAAACCTGCCAGCCTCACAGACCTCCCAAGGCAGAGAGCCCAGCCAGCCCCACAAATCTGCTGAGGCACAGAAACCTGCCAGTCCCAAAGACCTCTCTGGGCACAAAAACCTGTCAGCCCCACAGACCTCCCTGGGCACAGAAACCAGCCAGCCTCACAGACCTACAAAGGCATAGAAACCTGCCATCCCCACAGACCTCTCAGGCAGAGAAATCTGCCAGTGCCACAGGCCTCCCCAAGCACAGAATCCTGCCAG
Source organism: Lissotriton helveticus (assembly GCF_964261635.1). Lineage (NCBI taxonomy): Eukaryota > Metazoa > Chordata > Amphibia > Caudata > Salamandridae > Lissotriton > Lissotriton helveticus. The sequence goes on from NC_136064.1 coordinate 61,209,488, forward strand.
CCCCACAGATCTCCCCAGGCAGAGAAGCCTGCCAGCCCCACAGACCTCCCCAGGCAGAAACACCTGCCAGTCCCACAGACCTCTCTGTGCACAGAAACCTGCCATCCCCACAGACCTCTCTGGGCACCGAAACCTGCCAGCCTCACAGACCTCCCCGGGCAGAGAAACCAGCCATCCCCACAATCCTCCCAAGGCACAGAAACCTGCCAGTCCCAAAGACCTGTCCAGGCACAAAAACCTGCCAGCCCCACAGACCTCTCCGGGCACAGAAACCTGCCAGACTCACAGACCTCCCCAAGAACAGAAACAAGCCAGCCCCACACACCTCTCCAGGCACAGAAACCTGCCAGCCCTACAGACCTCTCCGGGCACAGAAACCTGCCAGCCTCACAGACCTCCCCAGGCAGAGAACCAGCCAGCCCCACAGACCTCCACAGGCACAGAAATCTGCCAGTCCCACAGACCTCCCAAAGCATAGAACCCTGCCAGCCCCACAGAACTCCCCAAGCACAGAAACATCCTCACCCACGCACACAAGGCTCTCCATGACCTGGGCCCCAAGTACCTCAACGACCGCCTGACCTTCTACACGCCCACCCGCCAGCTACGATCAACCAGCCTCGCCCTCGCCACCGTACCACGCATCCCCAGAGCCACCGCCGGATGAAGATCCTTCTCCTACCTGGCAGCCAAGACCTGGAACTCCCTCCCCATCCACCTTCGTCTGACCCAGGACCATCTTTCCTTCAGGAAGCAACTCAAGACCTGGTTGTTCGCGCAGTAACGTTCCTGCCCCCCCCGCACCCCAGCGCCTTGAGACCCTTCCGGGTGAGTAGTGCGCTATACAAATGTCATGATTGATTGATTGATTGAGTCCCACAGAACTCAGGCAGAGAAAAATGCCAGTCCCACAGACCTCCCCAGGCAGAGAAACCTGCCAGTCCCACATACCTCTCCTGGCAGAGAATCCTGCCAGTCCCACAGACCTTCCTGGGCAGAGAATCCTGCCAGCCCCACAAACAGCTCCAGGCACAGAATCTGCCATTCCCACAGACCACTCCGGGCAGAGAAACCTGCCAGCAACACAGTCCTCCACGGGGACAGAAACCTGCCAGTGCCACAGACCTCCACGGGCAGAGAATCCAGACAGTCCCACAGATCTCCCCATGCACAGAAACTTGCTAGCCCCACAGACCTCCTCGGGCACAGAAACCTGCCAGTCCCACAGACCTCCCCGGGCATAGAAACCTGCCAGCCCCACAGACCTTCCCAAGCACAAAAATCTGCCAGTCCCAGAGACCTCCACAGGCACAGAATCTGCGATCCCCACAGACCTCTCCATGCAGAGAAACCTGCCAGCCCCACAGACCTCCCCATTCACAGAATCCTGCCAGGCCCACTGACCTCCCCAGGAAGAGAAACCAGCCAGTGCCTCAAACATCCCCAGGCAGAGAAACCTGCAAGCCCCACAGACCTCCCCAGGCACAGAAACCTGCCTGCCCCACAGACCTCCCCGGGCACAGAAACCTGCCATCCCCACAGACCTTTCCAGGCAGAGAAACCTGCCAGCGCCACAGGCATCCCCAAGCACAGAATCCTGCCAGCCCTACAGACCTCCCCAGGCAGAGAAACCTGCCAGTCCCGCAGACCTCCACAGGCACAGAATCTGCCAGTCCCGCAGACCTCCACAGGCACAGAATCTGCCAGTCCCACATACCTCTCCAGGCAGAGAAACCTGCCAGCTCCACAGAACTTCCCAAGCACAGAATCCTGCCAGCCCCACAGACCTCCCCAGGCAGAGAAGCCTGCTAGTACCACAGACCTCCCTACGGCAGAGAAACATGCCAGCCCATAGACCTCCCCAGGTACAGAAACCAGCCAGTCCCACAGACCTCCCCAAGCACTGAAACCTGCCAGCCCCATGGACCTCCCAGGATACAGAAACCTGCCAATCCCACAGACCTCCCCGGGCACAGACACCTGCTAGCCCCACAGACCTCCGCGGGCACCGAAACCTGCCAGCCCCACAAAGCTCCCCAAGGACAGAAACCTGCCAGTCCCACAGACCTCCACAGGCACAGAATCTGCCATCTTCACAGACCTCTCCAGGCAGAGAAACCTGCCATCCTCACAGACCTCCCAAAGCACAGAAACCTGCTAGTCCCACAGACCTCCACAGGCACAGAATCTGCCAGCCCCACAGACCTCCCCAAGCACAGAAACCTGCCAGTCGCACAGACCTCCTCAGGCAGAGAAACCTGCCAGCCACACATACCTCTCCAGGCACAGAATCCTGCCAGTCCCACAGAACTTCACAGGCAGAGGCACCTGCCAGCTACACAGACCTCTCCAGGCACAGAAACCTGCCAGTACCATTGATCTACCTGGGCACAGAAACCTGCCAGCCCCTCTACAGGCAGAGAAACCTGCCATCCTCACAGACCTCCCAAAGCACAGAAACCTGCCAGTCCCACAGACCTCCACAGGGACAGAATCTGCCAGCCCCACAGCCCTCCCCAAGCACAGAAACCTGCCAGTCGCACAGACCTCCTCAGGCAGAGAAACCTGCCACCCACACAGACCACTCCAGGCACAGAATCCTGCTAGTCCCACAGACCTCCTCAGGCAGAGAAACCTGCCAGCCACACATACCTCTCCAGGCACAGAATCCTGCCAGTCCCACAGAACTTCACAGGCAGAGGCACCTGTCAGCCACACAGACCTCTCCAGGCACAGAAACCTGCCAGTACCATTGATCTACCTGGGCACAGAAACCTGCCAGCCCCACAGACCTCCCAAAGCACAGAAACCTGCCAGTCCCACAGACCTACACAGGCACAGAATCTGCCATCCGCACAGACTTCTCCAAGAAGAGAAACCTGCCAGCGCCACAGACCTCTCCGAGCACAGAATACTCCCGAGGCACAGAATCATGCCAGTCCCACAGACGTCCCCAAGCACAGAACCCTGACAGTCCCACAGACTTCCCCAAGCACAGACACCTGCCAGTCCCACAGACCTCCCCAGGCAGAGAAACCTGCCAGACCCACAGACCTCCCCAGGCATAGAAACCTGCCAGTCCCACAGACCTCCTCAGGCAGAGAAACCTGCCAGCCCCACAGACCTCCCTGGGCACAAAAACCTACCAGTCCCACAGACCTCACCGTTGGGGCACATGAGAACGTTTTTTCTATTTTTGTGCTGTGGCCGAAATAAAATAACTTACTATGGGCTAATTATTGTTGCTATGTCAGTGCAAAATGAATTTGTTCTGTTTTTTACCTGGTGTTAAAGTGGATGTCTTATGGCCCGAAGTTGTAAGTCTGTTGTTTTTCTAATGAGATAGCTCCATAACTGAAATAAGAGGCATTTCTGGCATATTCACAGTGGCGTAAGAGAAACCCCCCCTCCGCAGGCCCCTTTGTGTAAGATGGGCCCTCAAGTTCCAGGGGTCTCCTATGCAAAAGTGGTAGGTGGTGGCCCGGGGAGGGGGCCCCCTCTGTGTACTTTGCAGGGGGCCCCCTCAACTTTCGTTACGACACTGGTGTATCTGCTGGTCTGTGTGCATGGTTTCCTTTCTAATTGTTGGTCTGTGTGCTGTGGAACCTGTATGTCTAGTGGGTGTTCAGGGGTTTCTCTATATCTCTTGGTTTGTGTGCTTTGGGGCTAAATGTCTGTCGATGCACTATACAAACGCCAACCCTAGTGGCTTTATCAATGCTTTTTTTCTTAACTTTCACATTTTCTTCACTTTTGAACGTGTGCACTACCTCAAACGCTTGTATTAAAGAGTCCGTCAAAGAAATGCAACAATGGCATACATGTATCCAGCCACCACTCCATAGCCAGCCTGAAACCTAATGTAGTGGAATCAGTAGGGTGACTAGCACACATGCGCCAAGTATTGACTCACAACAAGTTTCCTAAACCATGTCCTAATAAACAGTCCGCTGATAGTCATAAATGGAACCAGGGAAACTCGATCACAGACCTTTGAGTTTTATAGCAGCTGAACTGCCAAGAGATGCACCAGTTGCTAGATTAAAACCACTCTTACAAGAAGTCGTAAATCCCAAATGCTTCAGTAGCCCAGCAAGGTCCCAATTAAGAAAAGTATCCTGTCAACCAGATCTCATGTTGACACCTCTGATGCCTTGAAAGAGATTTACACTGCAACTGGCACAGAGGTCACTTCAGGGCTGGGCTCATCCACCCAACCAGTAATCAAATACAGTGTTTCAGCCTGTCACAAATAATATGCATGACAATTACTAACATAGACTCAAATTAAATCTAGATTATTTACATATTGTCGACCATTTTGACAAACCCCAGTGATTTTTGTATTAAATCAAAGAGAAAGGAACTAGATTAAATATTTCAGCGTTTTGAGCTAAACTTTTCCATAAGACTTCCTAAGGTCACGAGGCTTTTCAATTCAACGGTGCACCTAACTAATGTCCGTAATTACAAATTACTTCACCGTAATGGTGAACCTCCAACCTGGGAAGCACACCCCGCTCCGGAAGTTGTTTTTGAAAAACGTAATAATGCTGCTCAGTTTGTAAGGCTACTGTATGCTCTGCCGGGCCAGCAGCATTTAGCAAATTTACTCAGCACGCTCCGCCGCTGGAGCCCGGACCAGGGAAGTCGAAGCCAGACCCAATGGGGGCCCTGGACAAACGCCGCCCAGAGACGGGAAGCCCTCCCCCCTCAGGTCTCAAGCGCGCTAAATGGGTGACCTGGATTGGTCGCCCAGGACAAGCTATGGCCCCCTCAATCAGGGGGAGAGTTGGAATCCAGTCCTTAACCTTTCACTTAGTTCAGGAGTGGTTCCTCCGGCTTGGAAACATGCTCTTATTTTACCACTTCTAAAAAAGCCTAATCTTGACCCCTTGGCACACGCCAATTACAGGCCCATCTCTCTGCTTCCAGCATTTGCCAAGGTCGTGGAGAAGCATGTCCACTGTTCCCTCTCCAACTTCCTCGAGACATAACACCCAGTCCGGCTTGTGCCCCAATATGAGCACGGAGACGGCTCTATTGGAAGTTACGGAGGCCATCAGGGAGGTTTTGGATTCAGGGGGAAAGGCGATGCTGGTAATGCTGGATCTTTCGGCGGCTTTTGACACCGTCCCCCACGAAGGTCTCCTCTCTAGACTTAGTGAGATCGGACTGCGGGGGGTGGTGTTCAACTGGTTTGAGTCCTTTCTAGCGAACCGCCGCCAAACGGTCTGGCCCCCCCCCCCCCGTACTCTGCCATGGTGCCGCCAATGGAGGTGGGAGTGCCTCAGGGCTCAATTTTGAGCCCGACTCTTTTTAACATCTTTATGACCCCCTTGGCGGCACTGGCGGAGTCATACGGTGCCCAGATCATTTCTTATGCGGATGACACCCAGCTCCTCTTCTCCTGCAAGAGGGGTGGGGATTTCGATGGAGAGATCATTTAAGGCTGCCTCGAGGCTGTGTTCAATTGGTTCCAGTCCAACAGCCTTAAATGCAACTCGGATAAATCCGAGGTGCTTTTTCTCGGCTGTCTTTCGGATCCTAGTTGGAAGGTCTGGTGGCCTGCGGCTATGTTTCCTCCCTCTGTCGCTTCTACCTTGGCCAAGACCCTAGGAGTGGTAATTGACAATGGTCTCACTCTGAAACCCCAGTTTCTTGGCCTAGCTGGTAAATGCTTCGGCATTCTCAAGATGTTGAGGAAATTTCTTCCGCTGCTGTCCCTCGCCCACAGAAAGATCACTGTGCAGGCTTTAATAGGCTCTCGCTTGGACTATGCGAACGCGTTATATCTCGGACTACCGGAGTACCTTTTATCGCGTCTCCTAATAGTCCAAAATTCCGCTGCACGCGCCATTGCGGGCCTTCATTGGAGATCCAGCGCTAAAGAACTCTTGAAAACTCTACATTGGCTTCCTATTCGGAAGCGTATTGTTTTTAAAATGATGACACTGGCTTTTAAAGCTCTCCATGGAATTGGTGCAAAGTATATTAGTAAGCGGCTGACTTTTTACCAGCCATCTAGATCACTGAGGTCAGCGTCGCAAGCCTTGGCCGCCGTTCCTGGTATTCGGCGTGCCCGTATTGGAGGCCGTTCTTTCAGACGCATGGCACCACAACTGTGGAATTCCTTGCCTATCACTCTGAGAAAGACTGGCACATTGCTAGCTTTTAGGAAAGATCTGAAATTTTGGCTCTTCATTCAGTAGATCTGGTCTTCCTCTGCCTGCCCCGCTCCGCATCAGGTTAGAAGCGCCGGGACACTCCTCGGAGTAGCTGAGCGCTATACAAAACACGTAATAACATAACATAACATAAACAAGCATTAAAAATGCAATAGGTCTCGCCTTTCATTAAGTTAAAGCCATTTGCTTTGCTATACAATACCATTAGCAAAGTAAATGACTTTAACTTAATCAAAGGCGAGACCTATTGCATTTTCAATGCTTGTTTAAATGTGATACCTAATGAAAGGGTTTGTCCCTTTATAAGCTTTATAATAAGCATAATTGTCCATTTGCTTTATTCAACTTCATGGTAAGCGACATAGAAAACAGACAAATAGTACAAAACTTAATGGGAGACTTCATCCCCCAGCAGCCATGTTATGCTGTGTCGGTTTTGTTTTGATGTCTTGTATCTTTAGGTATCCCCGACTGACCCGGAGTAAACTCAAGTATCAGGCAGCAAGCTGGTCCTTTGCAACTAACTCGCCTTGTGCCTTTTTCAAAAATGTTTACGGCTGAAAAATCTCAGTTTTAGGTCAGCAAAGTTATTTACTCAGGCGAAGTCTTACCCAAATTAAAACCTGGGGCGGTGGTACAGTTATCAGACTCAATTGTACTGCGCAAGCGCACTGGGTGCAGGCGGGGGAGGAGAAGGGGGCGCAGGTAACGGTGAAAGGGGACGAGAGAGACAGAGGAGGCAAACAGGGCGGAGCAAATGTATATTGAGGTAGATTAGAAGAAATGGGAGGGTCAGACACGTTGAGGCAAGTAGCGAAGAGTCGATGCGGAAAGAAAGAGTGTCCACAAGGAGAAAGTAAGAGGCAGTGACCGGGTGAGGCGCAAACTGCAAGAATGTGAGCAGGTTGGGCTAAAGTAGGGAGATGAGGGAATAGGCGAGAGAAGTGAAGTTCGAAGAAAGAGACCTTGAAGCAAGCCAGATGCAGAACACCGGCTGCGGGCTGTGGAGGGCATGACAGCTCGGTTGAGATGAGGTGGGCGGTACAGGGAGGAGGAGCTTTCAGGGGAGACGGTGAGTGTGAGATTAGACATAGCAGCATTAGGAAGGAGAGGGCGGAGTCCTATGCGAGCCGCCCGGAGGGGCCGTACTTTGAGTCAGGATTGCTGCTGGCAGGCTGAGGCGGACGGCGTCCGTCGGAAACCGGCACCTGGCCTCTGCCTCCCGTTATGTGTGTGTACTTACGAGCTCACGGTAAGGGAATATCATGGTCGTATCTTTGCAACACTATCATCGCTGCTGCTGTTAAATCTTTAACGGGTGAAAATTGCGGCGCCGGACACTAGCTGCTGTTTGTTCCTCATTTCAGAACTGTGGGGGAGATTGTGTGAAAAGGACGGTGTGCTCGTGATGTTACAAGTTCCAAGAGCCAGACAAGCCTTTCACCGTAACACGGCTGGCAGGGGAGGGGGCGGAGAGGGGAGAGGTGCGACACGGCAGTAGGAGGAGGAGGGGGGAGGAGAGTAGGGGAGGCACGGCCTAGCGGCAGGCAGGCAGGGGAGGAGAGGAGGAGGGGGGAGGAGAGTAGGGGAGGCACGGCCTAGCGGCCGTGCAATCAAGTAGTGAGGGGGCGGAGCTGGGGGAGGCTGTGAGAGAGAGTAGGCAAGGCAGGCGGCTGGGGGCATGTGCACGCGCTTTTAAGCTCAATGCACATGCGCATTGAGCTTAAAAGTCACGGGCACTGCAAGGAATCGCCACGATTCCTTGCAAGTTAGATAAAGTCTGGATGAGCCCCTATAGTCTCGCTTGCTCGATGCGCATGCGCATCGACAGGCGAGACCTAAAAAAGCTCTGGGGAGCGCGGGAGGCGCCCTCTTGTTGAGCATGCCCAGAGCGAGTGGGAAACCCGATGGTCAGAGCGGAGGGAACCCGGGGAATAAGTTAGTGGGGTGTGGGGGGTCTCATACTCACGGTGGCGGGCTCCGGCTGTTGTGTCACTCTCCTCGGTGTTTTCACACACAACATTGCGCTGTCTCCTCTCCCCCACTGACTGGGAGTGAATTTGTGCAGGGATGACCATGGTGACTCGGGGGTGGGAGAGCCGTGGCGGTGGCACGCCTGACAAGGTCCCAGTTTGTGGCGCCTCTTGCCAGCTCCCTTCGTGGCCTCGTGCAGGGATGGTTCATTGTCTTGTTCAGAGGTTGTTTGTAGAGTCTGTGCGGGTGCAAGCTTGCTCTGTGCTGCTGCTGTTAACAATGTTAAGAGCCACTGCTGTGTAAGCACAAGGCAAGAAATAAGTGTGGCACTCCTATAAAATATATTTACTAATTATACAGATGAAGTAAAAACCACAGTGATCATGTGGACGGCCATCTTGGCCATTGCTTACACTGAGTGAAGTCCTATTCCGGAGAGTGTATTTCCAGAGCTGTGGCAAGATCTGGTCAGTTGTGCAGGTTCTAATATGCTCTCGCTTGCATCAGGCCCAGTGTATGTTACAGAATGGTATGAATGAGTTCAGAGAATGCTCAGTGGTACTAGCTGGTATTTAAGATAAGACATGCCCCTTAACGATGACATCAGGAAAGGGCACTGAAGGATACTCAATATTAACATAGCCTCGTACATTTTTGGCTGTGCCACCCACTTTATAGAGGCCAATGCGCATTGTATTTTGTCTATGTTTAAAATTAGATATTTGTGGTAAGGCAGCTGGAAACTATATACGCTAGCATAGATAATGTTAAGGAAAAGACGATAGGGTTCGCTCGAATCACGGCAGACAGGGTTAGTGTCTGTATTTCTCTGTCAACAGTTTTTTCAATATTAGATACAAACCATGGTGGCTGCTTAATTTCCTTATGCACAGAACAGCCATTGACAAAGCCAATAATCGTGACACATAGGTATGATACTGGGAATATATATATCTTGGGGTAAGGATAAGTAAAAATACCAGCAATATTGTCGTGGTGTACCCTGGGCGTCAGTTTGATAGTCTTTTGAATATTACATACAAGCTATTGTTGTAGCTTATTTATCTTACACAAGGATCAGCCATTGACAAAGCCAATAGTCATGAATTATGGGTATGATACTTATAATGGATGTCTTGGTGTAATGACAGAAAGAAGCTACGAAATGTGCGGCACACTATGCTAAGCACAGTGCGACTTAGTAGGGGAATCATGATTGTCCTTCCCCCTCAATTTTCCTTAAAAAACTGTTACATCTGGTTCCAGTGGTAAAGCGCTTTGATGCCCCAGACCAAGCTATTGCTACATAAAACTGTAACATGGAAAATATGGGTGCGTGGTGGATTCTGGGTGGCGTGGATTCTTGCTGATTCATTTCCCCACTTGAGTAATTGCTTCACAACATTTGGCATCCCCCCTTTTTTATTGCCATTGAAATGTGAGGATTGTAATTGGGCCACAAGAATATCATTGAGTGATTGCTGGGTTGAATGTTTTTCACAATTATAAGTTTAAGTATAACACTTTAGAATTACTATCATTTGTATCAACTGAATTGATAGTTAAAACAATCATGGAAACTTCTCTATGCGAATGACCTCTTTCTTGGGGTCCTCCTTGCGAGTAACATGCATTTAAGTATAGGTCGTGGCGATGGTGTGAAAGCCAGTTCCCAGGTTCACACTATTGCTAGGCACAGACGTTAAACACGTTCTTTTTCAACTGAAAGCAGAAAGCCAAGCAAGGGATTTGAATATTTCATTTTGAAGTCAAATAACACTGTGGTGGGCCTACTAATAAATTCAATTTAGGAAACCAGTAGCGTGTAAAAGACTCTTGTCTCATTGATTATAGGAGGAGTTCAAAATGCAGTGTGCTACTGATGCTGAGAGTGCTCTATACGGGAGCTGCTTTCCCCCTAAACTTGAGAACTACCCAGAGTCCTCTGCTTTTGTTTTATTACATATTTATGCAGCACTGTATTTCTGAACGGATTTTGTTTAGACTTAAACTGGGTGTGCACTTGGGTATGGACAGAGCTATACCTCTCTGAGGAGGGTGAAACACATGTCAGGGGTTGCTTTTTGATCATGTCAGGTTGGCTTGGATGGTATTTTACCAAAAGCCAAAGTGGTAATGGTGTGCTGGGAGCGCTGAAAGGCACTTGGGCCATTTTACAGCCTGACATGGATAGCACTGTGCTAATCCTATTCTTAAAGACTTTGCTGCTGAAAGGGCAAAAAAGACTGTCCCTTTCAATCTTATATCCTGGCTATGCCTAAAGACTTGGATAAAAAAGCAGAAATTGGAAGTGATGTTAGGGGCTTTCAACATCCTGTTTATTTAACTACACAGGATTCACAACGCTCCGAGTCCCTTAGCTTCAGGTCAACCAGTCCTGAAAAGAGCCAATGTATTATTACATTAATGGCAAGCGCTCTCATGGGGAAGTTACTCATGTAAGGGAAATAGTACTGGACTTAGTGGGGGGGGGGGTCTTTCATAGGGGGCTGAAAGTTCTCCAATTTATACGCTATACCTTCCTTAAGTATCCATCAAGGCGCTACTGAAGATACGGCAGGTGCCCGCGGGGGAAATTGTAACTGTAACTAGGTTACGGGTTTTCCGGTGATATAATGGGGTGTACCGGGGCCGGTAAGATGAATGCTGGTAGTGGGCTTGCATCACCGGTAGGGCCACCCACAGGGGATACCTGTGAAGTGTATGAAGGCGCTTTTGTATTCACTGTGGACCGCAGGTGTAGTATTTAATAAGGTTCATACTACCGGGCACCCTATCTGTAACTCTAACACTCCGCAAGTGACACAGACTGATGCTATGCTAAACACTTGTTGTTGCAAGTTTTATGGGTATGCGTCTGGTGCTAATCTTAGCTAAGGCTTAGCATGTGACGGTAATGTAATATAGGCATGTGTACTGCAGCTTTCGTCAGGAAGCCGGAAACACTAATCATTTGTGTTTGTCTTTCCCATTTATGTATGGCCGGGTCCATGGCGGATATCTGGGAAGTGCTCCACACCGCAACAACTGCAACAGGTGGACAGCCAAAGGGACGGGTACGCCAGGTACAGGAATGGGACCAATTGATAAGGTCAACGATAGTAACGTGGCAGTGCACAGGGGTGTGCCTGGCCTAACCCAGGAGTAATAGGCCTATGCAACACCTCAGTACCCCTGGTCGGGAAGCTGGACTCTGCCTTCACGGGGGCACGAGCTCCCAGTTGCCATTTTTAGTAAGACACAGCGCATTTGGGGACTTCCATAGTAAGGAGGATGACGTACGTGGGTGGCAGCGTCAGGAGCGCCGTGTCTATCGGGCGCAGCATAATGCTATTCACTTAAGCCCATCTGGTGGCCCATGGTGGCACGTTCCATTTCCCTGGATCAGTCAGCCCTAGCATAATTAGCATGTATTTTGGGGGGTTGGGGTGCCAGAATGAACAGATACACCAGGACTCCTGGGTAGAAGGGGTTGACATGTCTGTACTCTGGGTACACCCTGACGCAGACATTTCAGATCTCCTGAAGTGGGGAAGCGAGTCTGTGAGGCCATATTGTGCCCATGGAAGCAAATACCAAGTAACAGCAGTAGTGAGGCTTGCTAATTGCAGACCATAGCCCAGGGGTGCATCTGGGGGGAGTTGTGCTTCTTGAAAGACGGCATCCGTTTGTACACGTCGGGGGTTGAAACCATTGCAGAGAATTTTTCTTGCTTACGGAAGGGAGTATAGAGACAAGTTATGATCTTGCAAGGAGTTGGTAGGGCCCGATAGTGGGACTAAACATATGAGGGCTGGGTGTGAGAATTTAAGGTTAAGGCATGACCTTTCAGTGTAGGAGGGTAGCAGGGGGGTTTCAAGGTTTCCTTTTATGGTAGGGGGGCTTTGCCTCAGCCAGGTTAGGGGGTTCTTTTCAGATTTACTCGACATACACGCCCCGCCGCCCTCAGTGGTTATCCTACACCTGGGGGGAAACGATTGGTAAAACGGGACAGGAGGGTCCTGGTTGAAGAAATTATCTCAGTGGCAGATTGGCTGGCAAAAACCTGTCCAGGCTGCACCATAGTGTGGTCGCAGTTGATTCCTCGTCTGCAGTGGAGGGGAGGGGACTCAGTTAAGGCGTTGAATCACTCGGTAAAGAGGATCAACAACAAGATAGAGAAGCTGTTGCGAACACCCCAACTGCAGAATATTCCACATGGGTGCATCTGGGGGGACGAGTTCTACTTGCGGGATGGGGTCCACTTGACGGAACCGGGAAATGAACTACTGACAAAGAATATGTTGGCATGGTTGGAGCGCTTTGCGAGGTAGGTATAACCTTTCAGAGTAGGGTTTTGGGGGGGGGGGCAGATTGTCGGTCAACAATACTGGCCTGTGGCGGTAAGGTCATGATCGGTGAGCAGCAATTTAAGGTCCTTAGGGGGCGTCACCATTCTTGAATGGGGTCGCCCAGGGGGAGGGGCCATTGGTCTCTCCTAGAACTTCAGGGGCAGGATATCCGCTTGGTCGGAAGGGTGCGGGGGACGGAGTAACGCTTTACTTGGGCTGATAGCCACTCCGCACATACACTATGACATCATAAAGTGGCGCGAGTGAAAGGGCCCTCCTTTTTGGTTTAATGGAGTTCACAGAGCGTACGGGATAACCAGGAGAGGGACGTACTCTCCCGGTAACCGGGCCCTGTTGTGCATGCGCACTCATACGTGAGGGCGTAGCTGGTAATAAGGATCTGACATCGGTCAATGGCCTTGCCGGAGGCCCAAAATTGTTAGGATGCAAAATTCATACGTAGGATGTTAGATTTGGTTAGGAACACGCTGTATTAGACATTTGTTAAGGTTAGCTATTCATACCTGTCTACGTTGATGTAAATCTAATGTCAGAATTTTGCATATTAATGATTGTGTAAATAATGTTTATTTTAACAATTTTAATTTGTTTTCATATTTTAACCAGTATCTATGTGTGATTTCAGGCCGAACTTGATAGAGCGGGGGGCAGATAAGCAAAGAAGATCATTTCGGTCAAATGTTTTACTGTAGGATTTAGTCATATTTTCAGAGCTCTTCCAATGTGGCACAGTCCAAAGCTGAAGCTGGCGAGGGTCTTTTAATGTCAGTTATACCATTGTCAAGCGCTCACTAAAGATGGATTGCTAACTTCTGAACTCACTTTGTTGCTTGGGGTAGTTGACTACCTTGTATCGGCCCAAGTTTTTGTCTTTGGACCTAGTCACTAATTTAGATTTGAAAGTCCACCAGTGGGGCAAGGCTGAAAGCAGTATCTCAGCTGGGCTACAGAAGGCCAGACACCTTTACAACTAGGTCACTCTAAACCACTGTTCAGTGCAGCAAAATGTTCAGTATGGGATGAACCTGTTTTTACTGCCCACTGAGGGTGCATCCTCCCTTTGGAAGCCTCGGCACCCTGTCATGGTCTTCCGGAGGTGTAAAAAATAACTGAGTCTGATTTTTTTCCAACTGCTGTGAATGTTTCTTCTCACCATTCCTGCAGCACTCGGGATTTCAGGGTACGGTTCTTGGCATCAAGTCTCTCTCCAGCCATTGTTCCTGCTGGGCCCAGTCTTTATAAGGGAACTGGATCTTTTTGGAGTCAAGAGTCCTTCTGCATTGTGTGTTCCTGTAACAAGTAACAGGAGTCCAACCACTTGACCACTTAAGAGTGATTCCAATACTTAGGTGCTAGTAGCAGACAGAAATCCTTGGGTCTTTGTCTTCTACCAGTCATAGAGAGGCCTCTTTCTTCAAAACTATTTATTTCCACATTAAGAATGTTCTGTAGAGGTAGTGATGAGGCACCAGTCTTATCCTGTGCACTAGTCACTCATTTGAGAATTCCCTACATCAAATCCTCACTATTTTCTCACAAACTCATTTAAAGCACTTCCTCTCTTGCTTTATTACAATACTGCTGAGAGTCCTGCAAAAGGATGGCTCCCTTAAACTCCCATATTTTGAAAATCAACCTCTAGATCTTCCCCGAGGCATTCCCTTATTGAAGGAAAGTGTCCTTTCCCAATTAAGGGAAGGAGTAAAAAAGTCTGGGCTGGCTCAGGAATTGGTGAGAGCAGTTGCTGATACATGCCATTTGCAAGCCAAAGGAATAACTGTGAAAGCTGACCATTGTCCTGCCAGCTGCCCTGTCACCCTCCAACCACTTGTTGAAAACACCCTTGACTTCCTACAGGCAGAGGGCAAGTAATCTTCCTTCAGGAGTGGTCATTAGCAAGTCAACTGAGAATGTGTATTCCATCTCTAAGGCTGGGCTGAAAGGCAAACTGGTTCTAAACCAGGTTACCCATAGGCAGCACAAAGTACACTTTGCTAAAGTTACATTTCCACTAACATTATCACAAGTCTACTGTCACTGTTAAATAACATTTTTTAACTAAGTGGAAAATTACTGAAACATTCCTTTTGTGGAGCCCCATTTTCAGATATAGAAAAGGGGTTTCATTAAAATCTAAGCCTGTTCTTGGAAAATACAGCTTTACCTATGTAGTGAAAACAGCTTTTTGGAGATTAATCACTGTGAGGGCATATTTTTCTGAATACCTAAAATGCTACTTTTTAGATATAAGACTAATATCCTGTCTTATGGCCTTAGAAGGCACACTTCGAAAGCGATTTAGCAAATAATTTCTACATTTCAATGGCACTTTCGTTGTCACGTGTCACTGCAGTGCCTTTAAATGCATCCCGGTCAGAGTTCAATAGTGCTCTGTGAAGCAATATGCTTGTCTCATGTGGGTGATGTAAATACACACTGCAGCCTACATAACACATTTAACTTCCACGCCATTGATGCATAGTCCACAGAGTCCAGTACCAGCAAAACTCAGACAGGGTAAACTGAAAAAAGCAGGACAAAAATTATTTAATTTCTTATATGCATGGTTTATTATTTTCCAATACATATATCTCAGCTCTTTCTTCAATATATTTCAATTCTTCACATTTCAAATTAGATTCTTGAATGAATTCTGTGGCCAAGAATTTACTTAAAAATGCAAGGTGGAAATCTAAAATATAATTCATATCTCACAATCACATGCCATAAGAAGCAGAGCTAGTTAATTTCAATACAATCATCCAGCAATGCTTCAGCTCAAATGCATAGAGCTTACATGAGGATATGGCAGAGTGGTCACACCAATCGTCAATGCATAGGCCCCTGAGAGCAGTGCTGAGGCCTTTTCTTGAGGTCTGGTGCAGCCAGAAATTTCTGGGCCTAAACCTCTGCTGGTAAAGATTGTTTTCAATTTGACCCATGTCCCCAGCCACAAAACGATTGCAGTCCAAATGAATTAGCCAAGTACTTCGCTTTAGCACTTGACTGTGTCAGGGCAGTGAGACTGAGTAGACAATGCTTTCTCCAAGAGGCACTACATAGCTTAGAAATGAAGGCCCATATTATTGAAAATTAACACAATGCAAAGCAGCAAGCCACTTTGCTAAGCTGTGTGAAAGGGAAAGGGCAAGAAAGGACTGCATCTACCATTATACAGCGCATTCCTGTCCTTTCATATCACTGACACACTTTTGGCTGTCAAACACCAATGCAGGCACCCTTGTGTGATGTTACAAGGGTGCCTACGTTGCAGGCAGGATTGTTTTTGTGCAGGAAGGGTTACCATCCTGCACAGAAACAATCCTTAGAGGCATTTTTGTCTTTCAATGTGTGCTGAAGAATGTAGCACACAGAAATAGGAAACGATGAGGAGAATAAAGATATTTCTCCTCGTGGCCCTCTGATGTTGGAGACTTACATTTCTGATGCATTCCCAGGTCTATCAGTGTTGGTAAATTGGAGAATCCGTCAGAGTGCACGGGTGTTCCACCCATGGAACACCTCCCTGATGCAGAATAATGGCAAGGCTGCAATTTGTTCTAGATATGGGCTTCAGAATGTAGTGTGATACAATAGATAACAGTAACAAATTGATTGTACTACGGTATTTTACCTTCAGTTATGATCAACAAAGAAAACTAGTTGTAGCACCTTCAGGGCCAGATAATCAACCACTAATATTATAGCACCCTCTTACTAGGTGCAAAAAATAGTTTCATTTTGAATCCTATATATATATTCAATCCTAGTAGGATGATTTTGAGCCTGATCTGTAAAGTTCAGAATTACTCAGGTTTCCTATTTATAAATGGGTTTTAACCCCTTGTGTGCTCAGGACAGCCCCCGGAAGTCCTACGTCACGCTGGGCGTGTGCTCAGGACGGCCGGGGGCCGTCCAAAAGCCACCGATTCCGCAGCTGCGGCGCAAATTCCCCGCCTGTGTGGAAGAATTAATTAGTGGGCGTAGTTCGGACGGTCCCCAGTCGTCCTGAGCACAGGCCAGCATGACGTAGGATGGCCGGGGTCCGTCCTGAACATGCAAGGGGTTACGCCCTCTAATTAAATCCCTGCACCGCTGCAGAATTTGCACTGCAGGGAATGGGTTAATTGCTGGCACATAGACATGGAAACTGCTACTTTTGGCAATATTGCCCTTTCTGCGGGGCTCGCCAGATTGCCTCGTGCTGAACACTATTTCTGCTAGCTGTAGAACTCAGTGTACTTTACCCTAGTGGTAATATGCTTGTGCTCCTCCTTTCAACATGATGACATTGGTATATACCTCATTGGCATATTTAACTTACCTATAGGTTCCTAGTATATGGTACCATGGTGAATTCAGGGACTTTAAATTAAATGTCATAAGTGGACTGCAGCACCCATTGTGTCACAGTGAGAATTTTGCATGACTACATGCCTGTGACCAGTAGACCTGCTATGCAAGATTTAACTGCAAATTCGACTTGTCAAAATAACCATTTTTGACTGGCTTAAACGTTCCTCTTAAAGATGTATACATCCCCTCTAAGGCAGGGTGTTTGGTATTTAAAAGTAGAACATGTGAAAGTTTAATATTGATCATGTGCTTACAGGGACTAGTTCCTCGTAGCTATTTTCACTGTCGCAAGGCTAGCTGTTCTGTATTACAACAATTGGATACAATATTAAATGCTAATACTCTATCTACGGAATGGGACAAGCTAGAAAAATAATTAAACAAGTATTTTAATATTTATTAAAAATTCAGTTCGATGAAGAAGTTGGTTTTTTTCTAAATATTACGGAAAAGTAACTTTTAGAGTCACCTTTGGAGTCCCTTGGCAGCTAAATCTGCATTTAGCTCTCTAACTTCTATCAGCCAGTAATTAGCATTTGGATAGTCATGTGAGGTGTGAAATTGCTCCCAGGACCAAACAGTAGGCTGAGCTGAATGGGCAGAAATTGCACATCTGAACCTGATAGAATATCCTTTTTGACAATATAATGTAAAATCCTACTTGAATGTCACACCCTGCTTGACAGGTCAGTTCGGGTTTTTGTCATGTGACACGTGGGGTGCACTTCAAAGAGGCCTCCCATGTCACTGGCAAATGTTAGCTGACACTTCGACAGGGGCTTTCTTTTATTTCCCTAGCTAGTCAGTGGGTTTCTTTTTGACATTACAGTGCCTCAGCCTGTTTGACAGGTCTTCTGAGTTAATATATAATATTTGGAGTGCACTTTAATGGGGTGTAGGCAGAATGCCAAAGCAATTCTTGTTTAGGCCATGTCTAGTTGCTGAAAACTAGCTTTGTTCTATCAGACCTGTGTCTCTGAGGTTGTTGTGGATACAGAGACTGTCTTGAACTGGCTTTTAATGTTATATGTGGGAGGATACCAGGATTTCCAATAGTACACTCCTCACGCACCCCCTAGCCCTTAGAACCCATGTTTAGTGTGGCCAGAGATTTTGCCCAACTTGAAAATCCCCAAAGTGGGTAGGGTTAGCCCTGGGAACCTTTACCCTGTTGTTTATGGTGTCCACTCAGGTCATTTCCACCCACTTGCTCATGCCAGGCAAGAACGTGGCACCTCCAGGCACCCACTTCAAAATCTGGACCTGTGGAAGATCAAAAGAGAACTGAACCAGCTGCTTGGACCTGCTCTCCTTCCTGAACCCAAGACAAATAAGTGGATTACAAGGGTCATAAGGCTGAACTCCTGTTAAGGCTACAGGAACAGGAACACAACAATAAAGAGACATTTTCCTGCAACTTCCCAGCTGACCAGTAGCAAGTAGACCTGGACTAGACCCTCCTCTTGACCTTGGCCTGCCTGCAACCCTGTCAGTCTTTAAGAGTCTCTAATGTGGCCTGGGAGGGGGGGGGGTTAAAAAGGGATTGGGATTCAAAGGACTAAAATCAGAAGATAAAATCTTTGAACAGGATACACCTGATTAGTGTATCCAAACCACACTTCATCCCCATCAGTGTCAAACTGCATCTTGGTCCTGTTCTACTGCAACCATTAACAAACATTTGCAGTTTGTGTTTCAAAATTCAAATCTCCAGTTTCCCTTATTGGAGTTTTGCGTTTTTGCTGTGATTTTGTTTATTACATTTAGGTTTACTCTATTTTTCATATTTAGTTTTTTTTTATTCTTTTATATTTCAACTTTATTACAGTTTTTAGTCCTGCATAAATACTAAACACATTGCCTCTAAGTTAAACCTGTCTGCTCTGTGCCTTAGCTACCAGGGGGTTCAGCTCAGGTTAATTTAGCGATTTGAGAGTTCACCCTGACTAGTATTGTGATTATTACTTGAGGTAGGTACTTACCCCCTCAACTAATAACCCCTTTTGTTACACCTTACTTTGATCTAGCCTCCTGTAGTATCAAAATGATACTCCAAAATAAAAGGTAACATTCCAGGTAGAGAGTCCAAATTATAACCTCAAATAAAAATGGTTCTTCTAAAAACCCATCATCCATACAGCAGGATTTCAATGCTTAGAAATCCTTGATACTTCTACAACTGGGGGTGACTACCAGAGATCACAGTACATATAGCCTCATTTTGTATGCTTCAGTCTAAAACCATGTCCCTGACCATACCTTAAAATAGCACTTCCCAGGTTGACTTCATGTAATCTGTGTGTTGAGGCTGTAAAAACTGTGCACCCTGGGTCCCAATTCTTGTGCTTGAAAGTGCTGTGCAATTGCAAAGATATAGCTGCTGCTATGTGAGATCCGAGACAGTAAGGGATTGGCTAAAGAAAATGAAGCACTTCTAAAATCTTTCATTTCTGGCACAATAGTGTAAGCATCAGAAATTATGCATGGAATTAATGAAGACAGGAAAATTATTTCTCAGTTCCAACTTTTGTGCCAGAAAAATACTAGTCTTAAGAGGTTGTACTCCTGTCCTGTGCATAAAGGACCAATTATCTTTAACACTAAAAATGATGATTACTGGGTTTGCTATGTTCCTAAACAGGGGTTCCGGTAATGTGGTGCAAATCACGCTAATACTCTACTAAACTAGAGGGGCCTGATATATTAAGCATTTTAACGGTCGCAAGCACTCCAGTTCTGTGTTTGCAACCATTAAAATGATCTTTTGGCATGTACTAATCCTATATTATTTGTATTTATTTTATAATTTATTTTGAGTTTTGTATAGCACGAACAAGACCCTTTCAGGTGACAAAGCGCTTCACAAGAACAACAAAAGGTAGTTATGATACAACGATAAGAGATACACAGATACAGGGTATTGGTCAAGTAGGCAATAGTTACATAAGCAAATGGTAGGAAGAAAGATAGTATCACATAGGGGCATATGTAGGTAATTTCCATTTTGCGATTCTCAAATAGCGATTTTTAAGGAATCGCTATTTGAGAATAGCAAAATGGAATGTAGGTAATAATTCGCAATTGTTTTGCGAATCTATAACATTCCTTATTTGCGATTAGAAAATTGCGAATCGCAATTAAGGAATGAGTGTCCCATTCATTCCAATGGGCCAAAAGGTAGGAATGAATGAGGATACATTCTCAAATTGTGATTTTCTGTGAGAAAAACGCAATTTGATAATCGCAATTCCAAGGGTGTCAGGGTGTCCAAAGGACACCTGTTGCACCCCTGGAAGGTGCCTGTAAGTACATGTGGTGCACAGACATGCCCTAAGGGCATGTCTGTGCGCCACACGGCACTTTTCATTTTTTTTTTTTAATTGATTTTTAAAGGAAATCGCAAAATAACATCTACTTGAAGTAGGTGGTATTTTGCGATTCCTTATGCCAAAATCGTAATTTTTAAGGCACCCCTACATAGCATTTAAGGAATCGCAAAATTGCGATTCCTTAAATGCTAGAAGCAAAATAAGGAATTGCAATTTTTGCGATTCCTTATTTTGCTAAGTGCCACCTACATACCAAATGGGCGTTTGCGACTCCTACATATGCCCTATAGTCATTCATGAATGCTGTCATGTGCAAAATCCGGTAGGTGTCAGGGCGGTGTGTAGATGGTTAAGAAACGGAGGGACAGCGCAGATCTCGGTGATATGGAAAAAGGCATGATAAAATGGAACTTCGTCAGGCAGGTAAGTGACCCGCATGAGGAGTTAGTAAAGCTTTTCTGACTTCTAAAATGGGATTTCAAATTGGTGTCTTATGTATCACTGTTTTGTGACTGAAATCCAGTTGCAAAATTTTGACATTTTACTGACAATTCATAGGACATGGTAATGCATTCGCAATGTAAACAAATCATTGTGGAAGAGTAGGTTCAAAGGACCACTGTCAACTCTTATACAAACTTTGAAAAAAGAAACCTTTTCTTTTTTTTTTAAACAGACTTGTTTCCTTTAAGGAAAACAGGATGCAGATTAAAACAAATTTTACTTTATTTAAAAGCAATCACAGCCATGGTGGTCTGCTGACCCCAGAAGGCCACCATCTGTGTGATGGCTTCCAATCGTAGTGTGTCGCAATTTGCAACCTACTGACTGATATGTATGAGGTAGGTTAGATTGTGATTCCAAATGTTAAGAACTAAATCAACATTTGTTACTAGTCGCAAAAATACTGTTTACAGTTTGAGACCAGTGTTTTGCAGCCAGTTATTTATGCATCTGGACCCTATTATTGTTTAAGTGTGGAGAAGCGTGGCTCAGTGGTTAGAGGCGGCAGACCCGGAAGCTGAGATCGGCCGTGGACCAGGGTTCGAATCCCTGCCTCGGCGGGTCTCGGGCCTTAAATTCCACGGACTTGACAATTCTCGCTCCGGTGCCTACTCGACTCACGGGGTCACACTCTGCGACTCTGGGCAATAGCTTGCTTAATCTCCACTACGGCCCCTCGCGGTGGGATGCCTGGCTTTCACCTTGTGGATACCCTGCCGGGGTATCTCACAGGGGAATACCAGGACGGGTTCCCTAAGCAAGCGCCTTGAGACCCCTGGGTGATTCGTGCACTATATAAATCGAAATACATTTACATTTACAAGTGGACTTTAGGTATCTGGACATAATTATTATCCACATGTCAATAAAGTAGATCTGAGCTGTGTGAAGAAATATCTTCATATTGGACTCAATTTACATCTGGCCGAAGTTCAACCCATCTCATCCCCACTTCTAAGTCTCCAATTTTAATAAGTTCACAGCAAAGATAGAGTGAGATGTTTGTCTCGCGTTCCTTTGCCAAAATGCTCGCCTGGAGACGCACCGTCTTTAACTGATGTCAACTTAACTTGCATTCCCTACAACTTTGTTTCTGGAAAGGCAGTGGAATGGCAAACAATTTCAGGGAACCTATAAAATGCGGGGTTCCAGGTGTAGCAGCAGAATGAAGGTGGGGTCATGACGGGCAGAGACATCAAAGCGTAGTATAGTCAACGTGTACATTTATTTTATAAAAACTCTGTCACAAAGAAATTGGGGAAAAAGGAAAAATGTGAAAGGAAAACTGTTCTGGATTTATTCATTGCTCACAAAGTGATTGCATTTGAAGATATCTGATTCAGAGATCTTTGTGTGCCCAGAAACTTTCAAAGCTTAATAATAATGGCAACATAACTCTGGTGGTTAATACACTTGTTGGAAAGATCTGTGTTTTGTCTTGCCACAGGTTTTGGCTCAAAGTGGCAGAGAGGGTTAATGTGCCTACAAAGCACATGGTATAACGTTAAGATCACAGATTTGTATGTTATGTAGATAACTCTGTGGTTTACTGCTTTTGTCACAGAGATTTCTTTGTTACTTGGAGTTCAAAAGTAGCAATACTTCTAATATATCACATTTGAGGTATGAAACAGCATCAAGGAGCTGCATGCAAACTGCATGCCGTGGATTTACAACCTTATTGTGTTATTCTCGAACAATCCTTATTCCATGGTTGCTAAAAAAAGGTTCCTTTGAATAGTAACAAATTCTTATTAGTAAAGACAACCCCAAACACTGCATTATGTTTTCAGTCCTGATTTTGTGTATTGTCAGACCATGCACTCTTAACATATACTGTCTGCCAATACGAACGATATGTGACTCTACACCTTGTTATCCTCATATGTGACTCTACACCTTGTTATCCTCATATGTGACTCTATACCTTGTTATCCTCATTGTCGTCTGTATCATTTCCTGTACATTGATTAACACTCACACTTGTATGATTTATTGTCTCTGTATAATGTGTTTGTGTAATGTAACGAGTTCTGACATCCCACAGGGGGATGAGCAGCTCCATAAAAAAAATTAAATAACAAAAAATTAAACGAAATGCAATTTAAATCATTATTAGTGTAATTATTCATACAGAGTCATCTAACATTCTTACAGTGCATCCAGGAATTAAAAAAAGTCAAAAACCTGCCACCAAATTGGAGTCTAATTGAAGTATTCTGAGGTGATAGGTGTGTGCCTTTGTTTTTACCTCCATTGCATTGGCATCTAGGTGTTATGATCCTGATGTTGCCAGACAAGATGATACTTGAATAAAAGAGGACTGATGGCTCTTTAAATTACGCCTTTGTTTTAGGCCCAGCTGGAAATGGAAACAGTGAAGCCCGCTCACCGCCTGCAGGTTGCTGTTCCGAATGGAAATCAGACAACATGTAGGCACTGCTGAATATGTCCTGTTGTCTGCAAATTATGCCTGGATAAATGTAGCATATTTCACTGGCTCCAGCCCCAAGCGTGGATCCAGCTCAGTAATAGCTGTAGAATGCCAGATCTGGCTGGATCCCCTCAATTTCTTACACTGTTCTGGAATTAAAACAAATTAGGCATTCTCACTTCCCTGTGGAATAGAGAAAGGGATAGACAAGTGTTTCACCAGGGATTCAGCCACATTGCACATGTTCTGAGAACTGAATATTTTTTTAATGAAACTGGCAGCAGAAGAATGCAATGGGTTCTGGCAGTGCAGAGGGCAGTAGTGTACATTCTGATGGGACCACATGTTGCACTGCAGTAGCATTAATCAATCAATCAATCAATCAATCATAACACTTGTATAGCGCACTACTCACCCGGAAGGGTCTCAAGGCGCTTGGGGAAGGGATTTGCTACGGCCCGAACAGCCAGATCTTGAGTTGTCTCCTGAAGGCGAGATGGTCCTGGGTCAGCCGAAGGTGGATGGGGAGGGAGTTCCATGTCTTGGTCGCCAGGTAGGAGAAGGATCTTCCTCCGGCGGTGGCTCTTTGGGTGCGTGGTACGGCGGCGAGGGCGAGGCTGGTGGACCGTAGCTGGCGGGTGGGCGTGTAGACGGTCAGGCGGTCGTTGAGGTACTTGGGGCCCAGGTCGTGGAGAGACTTGTGTGCGTGGGTGAGGAGCCGGAACGTGATCCTCTTGTTGACGGGGAGCCAGTGCATGTCTTTCAGGTGGCCGGAGATGTGGCTGTGTCGGGGGATGTCCAGGATGAGTCGGGCGGAGGCGTTCTGGATGCGTTGGAGTTTTTTCTGTAGCTTGGCTGTGGTTCCAGCATAGAGGGTGTTTCCGTAGTCCAGTCGGCTGGTGACGAGTGCTTGGGTGACCGTTTTCCTGGTTTTGGTCGGGATCCATCGGAAGATCTTTCGGAGCATACGCAGGGTGTTGAAGCACGAAGAGGAGACGGCATTGACTTGTCTGGTCATCGAGAGGGAAGAGTCCAGGATGAAGCCCAGGTTGCGTGCGTGGTCGGTTGGCTTGGGTGCGGTGCCCAGGGCGGGGGGACACCAGGAGTTGTCCCAGGCGGAAGGCGATGGTCCCAGGATGAGGACTTCCGTCTTGTCTGAGTTCAGTTTCAGGCGGCTGTTCTTCATACACTCGGCGACGTCTTTCATCCCTTCGTGTAGGCAGGTTCTGGCGGTGTCGGGGTCTCTGGTGAGGGAGAGGATCAGCTGGGTGTCGTCGGCGTAGGAGATGATGTTGAGGTTGTGTTGGCGTGCGATGGCTGCAAGAGGTCTCATGTAGACGCTGAAGAGGGTGGGGCTGAGTGAAGATCCTTGCGGAACGCCGCAGATGACTTCAGTGGCCTCGGATCGAAACGGGGGGAGGCGGACTCTCTGTGTTCTTCCGGCGAGGAACGAGGTGATCCACTCCAGTGCCTTCTCTTGGATGCCGATGTTGCTGAGGCGTTGAACTAGGGTGCGGTGGCAGACAGTGTCGAACGCAGCAGAGAGGTCCAGGAGGATGAGTGCCGCTGTTTCCCCGTTGTCGAGCAGGGCTCGGATGTCGTCGGTGGCTGCGATGAGGGCGGTCTCGGTGCTGTGGTTGGCTCTGAAACCGGCCTGAGAGGGTTCGAGGGATCCGTTCATCTTGAGGAAGGCGGCAAGCTGTCTGTTGACGATCTTCTTGATGACTTTAGCAGGAAAAGGGAGGAGCGAGATGGGGCGGAAGTTTTTGAGGTCGGTGGGGTCCGCTGTTGGTTTCTTCAGTAGGGCGCTGAGCTTGGCGTGCTTCCAGCTCTCCGGGAAGGTGGCGGTGTTGAAGGAGGTGTTGATGATGTTCCGGAGTTGGGGTGCGATGGTGGAGTTGGCCTTGTTGAAGACGTGGTGTGGGCAGGGGTCGGTCGTTATCCGGAGTGGATGGTGTTCATTGTGCGGGCTGTGTCCTCGGTGGTCACCGTGGTCCAGGTGCGGAGGGTGGTGGTGGGGGGCATTGGTTCGACGGTGGGGTGCGTGGATGATGCGCTGAAGCTGTTGTGGATGTCGGCGATCTTGCGGTGGAAGAACGAGGCGAGGGAGTCGCAGAGGTCTTGTAACGGAGTGATGTCGTTGTTGACGGTGCTGGGGTTGGAGAACTCCTTGACGATGCTGAAGAGCTCCGTGCTGTCGTGGGCATTGTTGTCTAGTCGTTCCGTCAGGGATTTCTTCTTGGTGGTGCGAATGAGCTGGTGGTGCTTGCGGGTGGCGTGTTTGAGGGTGGTCATGTTGTCGGTGGTCTGGTCGAGGAGTCCTTGAGTTCGTCGGTGAACCAGGATGCCTTCTTGCTTCTGGGTCTGCTGGGAGGGTTCTTCAGTGGTGCGAGGTCGTTGGCGCAGGTGGTCAGCCACTGCGTGAAGTTGCGGGCTGCTTCGTTGGGGTCCGTTGCACTGGCGGGTGGGTTCTGGCTGAGGGAGGTGGTGAGCTGGTCGGTGGTGATCTTACTCCAGCTTCTGTGGGGAGCCTGAAGCGGGTGGTGGTGGGTCGTGGTTCTTCTGAAGCTGAAGTGGACGCAGCTGTGGTCGGTCCAGTGGAGTTCGGTGGAGTGGCTGAAGGTGATGTGCTTGCTGGATGAGAAGACGGGGTCAAGCGTGTGGCTGGCGTAGTGGGTGGGGGTGTTGACCAGTTGCTTGAGTCCGAGGTGAGCGAGGTTGTCCGGCAGGGCTGTGGTGTTGCGGTCCTTGTTGTTCTCCAGGTGGAAGTTGAGGTCTCCAAGGAGGATGTAGTCAGTGGAGGGGAGGGCGTGCGGGCTGATGAAGTCTGTGAAGTCTTCGCTGAATTGTGTGCGTGGTCCCGGGGGTCTGTAGACGAGGGTGCCTCTGAGGGTCGTCTTTGGGTCGGTTTGAATCTGGAAGTGGAGGTGCTCGGCAGCGGCGAAGGTGTCGTTGGAGTCGGTCGTGATGCGGATGGTGTTCCTGTGGACGATGGCGATGCCTCCTCCGGTCTGGTTGACGCGGTCCCTCCTGATGATCTTGTACCCGTCCGGGATGGCGATGGCGATGTCGGGGGCTGAGGAGACGTTCATCCAGGTTTCCATGAGGAAGGCGACGTCTGGTGATGTTGCGTCAAGGAGGTTCCAGAGTTCCACGGCGTGTCTGTGGACGGAGCGGGTGTTGAGCAGGATGCACTTGAGATGGTTGTTGCTGGTGCCTGGTCTTTTGGGTGCGGTGCAGGTTCGGAGACAGGTGAACTTGCAGGCTTTGCAGGTGAAGGGTCCGTGGTTGCGTCTCGGGGTGGCTCGGCAGCAGGCGGGGTTCCGGCCGGCATTGAGTGCGTTGAGGTCTGTCGGGTCGTCTTGCATCGGTGGGGGCCAGGGGTCATGGCGCTGGGCGCGGGCCAGGCGCGGACGGGCGCAGACGGGCTTGCCTTTGGCGCGCCTTTGGCGCACAATCGGCGCGTCCGCTGCGCGTGCACGGGGGCGTCATAAGTAAGGAGCCGGGAGGGAGGGTCAGCTGGGTGGCGGGAGCGGGGCGGCGAATGGGCAGGAGGGGGGCGGGGCGCTGGGAGGCAGCCGCAGGAAAAAGGTCAGTCGGGCGGCTCAGCGGCGGCTGGGTCGTCCGGCGTCAGGAGCAGGAAGCAGGCAAAAACAGCGAGGCAGAGAGCAGTGGTGCATGGGGGGGCGACCTCACCTGGAGTGCAGGCTCAGCGGTCGCTCCCTACGCCTGGCGCGGTCCCCTTAAGTAAGGAGTCGGGAGGGAGGGTCAGCTGGGTGGCGGGAGCAGGGCGGCGAATGGGCAGAAGGAGGGCGGGGCCGCTGGGAGGCAGCGGCGGGAAAAAGGTGAGTCGGGCGGCTCAGCGGTGGCTGGGTCATCCGGCGTCAGGAGCAGGAAGCAGGCAAAAAGAGCGAGGCAGAGAGCAGTGGTGCGTGGGGGGGGCGACCTCACCTGGAGTGCAGGCTGAAGAGCTCATGTGCCTGACCAAGCATTGAAATGCAGCAGGTAGAACTCTATGCTGTAGGGTGTGATCAGGTAGGTTGGAAGATTGTTGAGTAGCAGTATGGTCTATGTGGGAAGTGTTCTTGTGTTGGACAGGATGATTAGGGTACCCGATGGCCAATGTAGTGAACTTGTCGTAACACTGGTCGCTGCACTTAAGCAAGTGGTGAAGTCGGTGTTGACAGAGGTTTTGGTGTTGTACATGATGTGCAGTGGAATGCCCTCTGCAAAGTTTCTGTTGAGCAGCATCAAGTATGTCTGAAGTAGATTGAAGAAGTGGGAGATGTAGTTAGGCATGAGATTGTGCCTACCATCATTTTGAGGGAGAATTTGCAAGTGTGACACGTTAAAAAATAGAACGTCTGCCCGCCATGGGCATCATGTATTCCCAGGTGCAAATTGCAGGCAGTGATGCTAACTCTAAAATAAATAATGTTTATGGAAGGTCTGTAGCAGGCATCAGCATCTAGTTTACACCAATCTGTAAATAAATTAGGAATTACATCTGCAAACAGTAACTATGGGCTAGATGTAGGTAATAGCAAATTACCGAATGGTAAATACCGAATTTTACCGATTCGGTATTTACTAATCGGTAATTGCTATGTAGGTAAAAAAATCCGTAAAAATACAGAATCAGTAAGATTCGGTAATTACCGATTCGGTAATTACCGAATCAGTATTTGCCATTGATTCCTATGGGCCTTGAAGCCCATAGGATTTAATAGCAAATACCGATTCGGTAATTACCGAATTGGTAAAATTACCGATTTTACAAGGGGGACAAGGTGTCACTTTGACAACCTGTTTCACCCCTGTTTCTGGCTTGTGTGCCATGTGACACACATACATGCACTTAGGGCATGTCTGTGTGCCACATGGCACAGGTGTACATGCACAGATGTGCATGTACACTGGAATTCGTTATTTACCATGTAATAGTAAAACTGTTTTCAGTGCCACCTACATCTGTATTTACCGATTCGGTAAATTTACAGATTCGGTATTTTACAGAATCGGTAAATTGACCGAATTGGTAAACATACCGATTCTGTAAATTAAGCCTCCCTACATGTCAAATCCCAAATACCGGTCGGTAACGGCCGAAATCGGCCGGTACCGACCGGTAATTGGCGACCTACATCGGGCCCTAAATCCTTTGTGCACAAGTTGTTACTGTTTGGACACTGGTAAGCTTGAGCAAAAGCTACTAGGAAAAATCTAGTGGCACACATGGTTCCAGTTTCCACTTCGTGTGATGCCTCCAATGCAGGCCAGGTCAGGGCAACACATAAAGAAAAAATTGCTCTTGCCAGCATATAACCAACTCTCTATGTTAGCACGTGCTGGAGAAAGTGCACTTGGGATAACAGAGTGGTGGTTGAAACTTCTGCTCTGTGATTTACTGCAACCAGAGCATAGTCTGCTTTTCATGAGGGGTCAAGGAGCACCACAGTGGGCAGAATCGGTGACTGCACACCCTAGTCATAGGTTCCAGGGGGATATCTGGGATCCTGATCCCACCTTAGTAAGGGCTCCATTGGGGGGCACTCTGCCTGGACCCTAACAAGTGTGATCCTCAAGGGATGATTTATTTAACCATGCTCCTAATACTGAACTATAGTGCAGGAGCAAAGGTGACCTATCATTTGCAGGGTACCAAACTCCAATCAGGCAGCACCCCATTAACTTAGCACAGACATCAATATGCACTGAACATTTCTTATTCCAAAAAGGTCCACGGAATCACTCGCGTCTCCAGCCACAGACAAACCCCAAAGTCTCTAGGGCTGTGTGAACGCGGATGCATCTAGTGCAGCCGAAACATTACCTCCCTAAAACAGGGAAGCTTAAACCACAAATCTCATTAAGGGCTGACTGAACATAATATTTTCAAATATAAAGAATAATAATTGAGCATGGGTGTGAAATTCCACTCCACTCGCAGAGTTTTCAGAGTTTTTCTCACCCTGTGCCCTGCGTAGCACATGGTGTTCTGAAAAACTCCGGTCCACATAGCAGAGCCGAGTTTTTTCCTCACACACACTCCCCAATGTTAAGTTGGCGAGCACGAGCAAGGAAAATCTTACTCCAGACGACCTCCCGAAGAGATTTCTGAACGCAGGGGGTCGTGGATGGCCCTGACCGTTCTTGTTGAGAAAACCTCCGTTCGCGATGAGGAAACTGCTGGTCGAGTATCACATCTGCTTGAGTGGCAGAAACAAGCAGCACCCTCTTGCGCTGCGCATGGTGCCATTCATGCTGATTTTGCAGCACGGGACAAACACATGACATGAAAAATTGGAGAACGGCATGACCTAAGGCACTGCGTCGCTTGTGGAACTCTGTGTAGCATGACAGAATTTTTTGGTAACTTTGTGGAGTGCCATGTAGCGCAACTCCGTGAACCCCACCCTGGTCTAATATTAGGAAATCCAGAAAGGGCTAAATCTTCCTCAAATTTGGATTTCAGGCTCAGTAATTTATCTACAAGGCGGTGACTCTGATCATTGTATCATGTTTCAATTTGGAGTTACACTTTAATCACAATTTAACAATAAAGGCCCCGATGCCCTAACACTTTGCGTTGTGTTTGTGTTACTTTTTTAACGCAAATCTGATGCAAAGTGTTATGGTGAGAATAAAAAACCAATGAAAATCGCAATCTAGTTTTGGATTGTAACACAAAGTATCCCAAAGCTGCGCAATGCACTGCCTTGAGTTACTTTGCGTCAAGGGGGTATTCCATGGGTGGTGCATGGGAGTTGCGAGGAAACCACCTACGGTTTTTGATGCACACCCCAAACTACAAAGGATTTATGTAGACAGAGATTTGCATTAAACTCCTATGCTTTCCTGAGGCAGGAATAGCGAGGACAAATGTATTCATTTCTCCTTTTTACCCACTTTGCATGAGTGCTATATTACACTGCACACATACAAAGTGGGGAACACCATAAAGCATAGTTTTTGTTCTGGTAGGGACCTCTTCCAGCATAAAACCTATGCTTCCCACAACACAAACATGCATGCATCCAAAAGTGCGCCAGCGCAGGAAGAAAGCAGAGCAGTGTCACATCTTAGTACATATGGAGCTGTTCTGCTATCTCCTGTTCATGCAACACAGTGCATGAACTTTACTTGCTACCCTGCATTGCGTGAATGTGGGACTAAGTGTACAGTTAAAACGGTGTGTATCACTTACAACGCAACTTTTACGTCGTAATGCTGTTACAACGCAGCTATTACAACGCAGGATCCATTACAACGCATGGCATTACAACGCATGGCATTACATCGCAGATGCTATTACAACGCATACCATTACATCGTAAGTATTGGTAAGTATATAA
This sequence comes from Lissotriton helveticus, assembly GCF_964261635.1. Classification (NCBI taxonomy): domain Eukaryota; kingdom Metazoa; phylum Chordata; class Amphibia; order Caudata; family Salamandridae; genus Lissotriton; species Lissotriton helveticus. The sequence continues at coordinate 61,240,001 of NC_136064.1, forward strand.
TTTATTTTAATTTTATTTAATATTATATAAATGATTTAATTAATATTAATTATAAATAAAAATAAATAAAAATATTTATTTATGTTTTTAAATATTATAAATTAAATTTATTATTTTAAGTAATTTTTTAAATAAATATGAGTATAGGAGTATATGTATAGGTGTTTGGGGGTACAGGGTGTTTTTAGGTTTCAAGGTAGGGTTTGGGTTTTGGGGTACAGGGGTGTTTTTAGGTTTCAGGGTAGGGTTTGGGTTTTGGGGTACAGGGGTGTTTTTAGGTTTCAGGGTAGGGTTTGGGTTTTGGGGTACAGGGGTGTTTTTAGGTTTCAGGGTAGGGTTTGGGTTTTGGGGTACAGGGGTGTTTTTAGGTTTCAGGGCAGGGTTTGGGTTTTGGGGTACAGGGGTGTTTTTAGGTTTCAGGGCAGGGTTTGGGTTTTGGGGTACAGGGGTGTTTTTAGGTTTCAGGGCAGGGTTTGGGTTTTGGGGTACAGGGGTGTTTTTAGGTTTCAGGGCAGGGTTTGGGTTTTGGGGTACAGGGGTGTTTTTAGGTTTCAGGGCAGGGTTTGGGTTTTGGGGTACAGGGGTGTTTTTAGGTTTCAGGGCAGGGTTTGGGTTTTGGGGTACAGGGGTGTTTTTAGGTTTCAGGGCAGGGTTTGGGTTTTGGGGTACAGGGGTGTTTTTAGGTTTCAGGGCAGGGTTTGGGTTTTGGGGTACAGGGGTGTTTTTAGGTTTCAGGGCAGGGTTTGGGTTTTGGGGTACAGGGGTGTTTTTAGGTTTCAGGGTAGGGTTTGGGTTTTGGGGTACAGGGGTGTTTTTAGGTTTCAGGGCAGGGTTTGGGTTTTGGGGTACAGGGGTGTTTTTAGGTTTTAGGGCAGGGTTTGGGTTTTGGGGTACAGGGGTGTTTTTAGGTTTTAGGGCAGGGTTTGGCTTTAGGGATAATTAAATTATATTTACCATTTTAAAATTAATTGAAATATATTTAATAAATTAAATTAATTATTTTACATCAATTACATTTTTTAATTAAATTAATTAAATAAAAAAATTTAATATTATTAATTTAATTTAATTTCATTATAAAAAATATGTACATTAAACTAATTATTTTTTTAATTAAATTAAATTAATTACAATTTTTATTATATTTACATTTATTAAATAGATATTATTTTAATAAATTAAATTAATGACAAATTTTAAATTTCTTTTAATTAAATTATTTAAAAAGATTTAATTACAATAAACTAAATAACATTTTTAAAAAAAAGTCAACTTACCTATACTTACGATGTAATGCCATGCGTTGTAATAGCATCTGCGATGTAATGCCATGCATTGTAATGACATCCGTTGTAATGGATCCCGCGTTGTAAAATCTGCGTTGTAACGGAATGCGTTGTAATACAACGCGTTGTACTGACACCAATCCAGTTAAAACATACGTGATGCACTTTATCAAGGAGATATAGTGATGTCTCTCGCAGTTTCTAATGAAATCATAGCAATTTAGGGGCAGATTTACAAGCCCCTTGCATCACTTTGGCGCCGGTGTTGCTTCACTTTTGTGATGCAGCGGTGGCGTAAAAGGTGTGGCCCATTTACAATGTGAAGCATCCAGGGAGATGCGTCACGTTGTAAAGCCCTGCGTGACATTATACCTGCGTCAGGTATAATGTATGCAGGCTGGGCGTTCCCACGCAGGTAAGTCTCGTAAAAGAGATGCAGTGGAATCTACAAGATTTCACTGCATGACTTTTAGGATGCCACTGCGTCAAAACCGTACGCCTGCTTGAAGCAGGCGCAAGGAGTGACGCAGTGTATTTGGAATAGGCCGCAACATATATTGCTGGAGTTGTGTTGTGCTTGCGACACAACTCCAGCAATGCATGACTTTTCCGTCAACAGATGCGTCAGTATTTCTGACTCATCTGTCAATCATTGCGCCATGGTGCGCTGTATTGTAAATATGGCGCATCCATGGTGACGCAAGGGTTTTGCATGGTGGCGCAGGGTAAGTGACGCATGTTTACATCTTGTAAATCTGCCCCTTAGCATGGGCCAGATCAGTCACAAGGCTACCTTTGCACAGATGCCGGGCTAAGACAGACGCCAGTCTTCCTCATTCAACCACAATGTGTTCGCAATTACATTTCCGTATTACAAGATAAGTCCTTAAGCTATATCTGAACCCTTAATAATCCAGGGTTTGACTCAGCCAAGGTGAAAACAACTTCTGTTTGTTTAATTTTAGAACCAATAATGTCAGCTTGTCAGCAGATTTCAGAGTATTGCAGACATTATAGGTATCTCAGTTCTTTCTTCAAAGATGGACAATGTTAAGGATAGAACCATAAACTTTTATCTGCAGTAAACTCATCTTCAAGGCTGGATAAACATGATTACAAAGTCTTGACACAATGATGAATGAAGAAGTTTGTGCTCTGAACCTTTTTGAATACTGATGCAGGTCAGTGGTTTCATTGACTAACTGATGAATGTGATCTTGTAATAGTTTTAAAAAATATTTTGTACAGTGTCTTTTTTTAGTATGCTTTTATGGTTTTAATTAACCGAATAAAGTGAATTTGACTGACTAACTGGTTGTTTTTTCAGGGTTTCTAAAGGCTCATTAGTGTTTTTGAGGATATCCCAATATGTATTTCAGTCATTGGCTTTTATTTATCATCCTTCTACCAGATCTTCAATAAATCAATACCACCTTCAATTCTTCCCTTTTTGCTACCTCCCAAAAGGGGTTGGCAAGTTGAAAATGCAACTTTGAAAAGGAGCAGAAAACAGACTAAGCAGGGACTAGGAGTACAAAACCTTCAACAAGTCAGTAAACAGAATTTCTAAGTATGACAATTTACACTGATAGACTATTTAGATTGGCTCACATTCCTTGGCAATGTCATGACTTGCCACAGGTGTTCGCCCCGGCTTCAATCCACCTCTGGTTCTGGGCCACTCAAGATGTCTTCCATGCTGGTGTGTGGTCTTGCTCTACAGGACTACTGCACATGGGTGCTGCCCAGTTATGACCCATCCTCCCCATCACCAGCATAGCCAAACCTGTCCCTCTGTGAGGACCACTAACGCTGTGATTGTACGCCCCATCTGAGCAGCAGGCCTGTCTGAGTTTCAGCCTACAGTGGGATTTAAGGATCTGGCGATTCAAGGATCTACTGCATGATTTGTAGGATCCCACAGTCTACAAGTGCCAAACTCAGGGTGTTTCCAGGCACTTTACTTCACTCAATGTTGAAGAGAAAAAGCCTCTGTTTGTGCGTTGCTCTTCATCAGCACTCCTGGCTCTCCAGATGAAACAATCTTGAAGCTAGATATAAAGTTCTTTTTCTCTGCTTCTTTTTCTGCTACTGGCACATCTTTGAACTTCTTCTGCAATATTAATTCAAAACGTCCTCTTATCCATGGAACACTTGAAAACAATTCCATGCATCTTAGTTACTCTTCAACCTCTTCCAGCACTATCCTCCCAGATTAGCTAGGGAAGACTTAGTCTTATTTGTTTGAATTGTAAGACTATTGTAGGATTCTTGAACTGCCCCATGCATCTACGTTACTGGACCTCTGCCTCACCATCTACGTTGTGGTGCAATAACTGTGTCTTGGCCCTTCAATTGGTGGTGTAATAAATGTGTCTTGTCCCTTCACAGAGTTATTTACAGTGAACCTTTGTTTCTGTTCAATGCCTCAAGTTGTGGCGCTTTAACAGCTGTCTGTCCCTTGGCTCTAGCAAGCTAGAGGTACGGGTTCAATGATATGTTACATTTTTGCAATAATGCGCCTCTGCTAGAGCCAGAGTGATTTGTGTATATTCTTTTGAGGTTCTGGATGATCATACCTTTCTTGTGATATTCCTGGAAAAAAAGATCATGCAATTGAAATTGATGTAAGGAACAGCAGTTTTGTGTTTTGCTTAGTACAAAAGAGGCACCACTTGTTCCAGAGTGCAGGACACCTGAGACAATCTCTATTTGATGAGAAGATCTGTGTGATTTCAACTCAAGAATGACTCATGTGTGCCCTCTCTCATATCCCTTTCCCCTTTGCCCCCGTTTCACTGTCAATATCGAGCGCAGTCTTGAATGAGTTTGGTACTGTCCATCAAAATACAAAAGTGGCATGTTCCACGTTGATCCTGCAGCAACATTCAGATCTTCAGGTTAGTGGTAACTGACTCTGACAAGTTACTGACCCTCTGAATCTGCTGCCTTAATTAATGTTGTGGTTTATTGTGGTTAAGTTAATTGGGGTTGGGGTACATAGTGTAATAATCCACAATGTCAGACCAGTAGAGTAAGTTCACAATGTTGGGGTACTTGCATCATCAGCACACGCCCCCACTTCCCAAGCAAAACAGCTAGGACATAGGAACTGGCCATATTGAATAAGGAAGAGGTTATTTGTTGTGGCAAAAGAGTAGCTTAAGCTGAGGAGGTTTGCTTATAGCACAAAGGTTTACATAACATCTAAGTGGACAGCGGATGAGCACAAGCAGGCCCGTTTATGCCATTTTTCAAGAAGGAGTGAGCAGGGAGTTTGCATGGGTGCATTTGATGAAAATGAAAGGCCTTACTTTAAATGACACTATCCTGGGTCCCAAAGTCAATAAACTCCCACTTCAGCTAACAAGGAGACATCAAAGATAGCTATGATCTATGGAGCCATGCAACATCATCTGTTCAGCTGATAACCATGAGAGAGACGGTGCAAGAACACAAGGCATGCCATCAAGCTTGGACTGGCTTGGCTTTGTTAGTTTATTCGATGTATACATATTCCAGGAGACTTGGGCATGCGAACCTGTCTATGCGTTGGGATATTTACATTTTTCTGTGCCAGCAATAAAGGGCCCTAAAGGGAGACCAATGGGGGGTCTCACAATTTGGGTTCGACAGTCCCTTAAACTAACAATCAAAAGTATGGTGACTAGCCACAATGATATCCAGTTAATCAGGATAACCAATGATATTTCAGGTTCACTTGACATCTATAATATATATGCCAGAAGTGCTAAGGTTGGTCGATCTGAAGTTTTAATTGCCTTGGGTAATCTTCTTGACACATACTCGCATGATAATAATATCATTATAGCAGGTGACCTTAATCGACTTTTGAGCCTCTGGTCACTGGCGAGGCCTTCCTTGGAGCCGAAGAGGACTCCCTTTGGAGTATCCCTGTGTTAGAATTGAAGCCAGTCACACGTTGGACTGAGGACATAATAGGTCTGAATGCTATGTGTCTCGAAAAAGGTCTAAGGGATTTAAATGGAAGAACAGCATTGGATAAAAAAGGCTCTATGACATTTGATAACGGGAGACACAAAAGCAGAATAGATTATGTAATTTGTAGTATGCCATTATGGCCTTCAGTTTGCGACATGGAGGTTGTTGTGAGACCCGAGAGTGACCACAATCCCTTATGTGTGGAGCATAAATGGTGGCCCGCTGGGAATGATTCAACTTGTCCTAATGCTCTTGTACCACCTCTGATTATTCCAGGAACCGATATGCGTAGGCTTAGATGGGCTAGCGTAGTAACTAACCAACAGGCCATTGATAATATTAACCTTAAAACTGATAAAGCTATTCTGGCCATGGAACTGACTAGCGTTTCTCCCTCGGGATTGGGGGACGTGGTCAATATTCATGATACCCTTTTTGGCAAGATCAAAAATAATTTTTTGAAACCTGCCAAGCGTAACGGGGCAAGAGCTTGTAAAAGTGCAAAATGGTATAATGCCGAATGCAGGGCGGCACGACTTGCTCTGGGTCACACCATTAAGATGAGGGAGCCCGTGGCCACCCGCCTAGCCAGAAAGGACTATAAAGCCTGTATAGCGAAAGCAAAGAGAGCCTGGGATGAGCGATATTGGTGTAATTTGAAAAGAGCTAGTGACAGAAAGGATTCCAGACTGTTCTGGAACATTGTTAAATGGGGATGTGAGAGAGTGGAGGACCCCATTAATAACAATGTCCCACAAGACGACTGGGTACAATTTTTTAGTTCCCAGTACGCTGCTAATAACCAGATCTTAGGCGAGGACAGTATTATCCCGTCTTTTTCCCAAGGTAATCTCTTTACCTACAAAGAGACTATGTCTGCCCTAAATACAGTGAATAGAGGGCGTGCTCCAGGTCTAGATGGCGTCCCTGCTGATATTTTCTTAAACGACAAGGAGCGATGGTGTAAATATATTTACTTACTTATCAACTACATTGCTAAAGGTGCTGAGGTCCCGGCATTGTGGCGGGGTGCCGTGATTATCCCAGTGTTCAAAAAGGGAGATCGTGCTCAGCCAGGTAACTATAGGCCAATAAGCCTTATTGACACTGTGCAAAAAATAGTCTGCCGTGTGGTAGTCAATAGGCTCCTTGACTGGGCAGAGGACAACAACATCTTATCACCCTTTCAAGCAGGGTTCCGAAGGGCAACAAGTACGGTGGACCAAGTGTTCCGCTTTCAATTGCTGCAATGGAAGACCGTGGTGCTGGGAGGAGGTAGCCTATACGCGGCTTTTGTCGATCTTCGGGCTGCCTTCGACCTGGTGCCACGGGTTAAATTGTGGCAAGTTTTACAGAGTTTGGGGGTCCCTGGGGAGCTATTGACTTTGATAATGCGCCTCCACGAGCTTACTTTTGCAAAAATTCAGTGGGGTGGGCATGGGATGGTCACAGTGGACTTTCCCGTTGAGCGCGGGGTTCGACAAGGGTGTTCAATGGCCCCAACCTTGTTCACTTTATACATTAACGGTGTTGTTTCCTGCATGGTATCAGCGTCAGTAGATGCTCCCTCTCTTTCAGGTCTAAAAATCCCTATTTTAATGTTTGCGGATGACACGCTTATTTTGTCCAAAACCCCTATTGGCTTGCAGCGTGCTCTGTCCATTTTTGATAAATGTTGTGGGGAATACGGTCTAGAGGTGAATGTGACCAAAACGAAACTCATGATTTTTAAACCGCACTGTAGTTTTAAGTCTAAAATCGTCATGAGTGGCCGGCCTCTTGAGGTGGTAAATTCATTTACGTATTTGGGTATCCATATTGCAGATAACAACAGGTGGTGTCAGCACATAAATATTGCTACTTTGCGACATAAGCAATTAGCTGGTGCTATCAGTTCGGCACACAGAAAGTCTTTGACTAAACCCGTCAAGCCAGCATTGCTCGTTTATGAAGCGAAGGCAATTGGGTCCGCACTTTACGGTGCGGAGATGTGGGGGTTTGAAAAGTTGAGTACTTTACAAACATCAGAGAACAAGTTACTCACTGGTACCCCAAAAAGCACTCCATTGTTGCCTTTAAGATATGATCTTGGTAGGAAACAAATCATGGATCTAGCTAGATTACGACCAATTCTGTATTGGCGAAGGCTCTGGATTACGCCAGAGCTTTCCCATTATGCTGAAGGTTTTACTGATGTCATCAAGGCGGACTGTTTTCATAAAATTAGCTGGTTCAAAACACTGAAAGCAATATTGTTCGAGCTTGGGCTAAGCTCGCTATGGTTAGACCCAGAAGGTGCAACATTTCCCACTAAGTCTGTCTTAAAAAATATATTTTGGGAAAATGTTGCGAGCAGGAGCCTGAGTACATCTAGCATTGGGTCCATGACTGCGGGTTTTCTTGAGGTTAAATTGTATCCCGCTTTGGAGTCGTACTGGGATATTATATCTAAGCCGGGAGATAGAAAGCTCCTATTCCAATGGAGAGCTGGAGCCCTCCCCTTAAGATCTATGTCAGCAAAATGGGGAGCAGGGGGGTGTGACACCTGCCCAGCCTGTGGACTGGGAAAGGAAACACTTGGACATTTTTTGTTCTCTTGTAAAGCTTACTGTGCTCCAAGACGTGTCTGGTTAGCACCTATGTGCAGGAATCTTGGGACCACCTGTAGTTCTGTTGCCCTGCGTATTATATGTTCAAGCTCACTTACATGGATATCAATTGCCACTGCAAAATATATTGGATGGGCTTGGGCGATCAGACAGAGACTGCTAGTTAATTAACTATTCTCTGTCTGTTAAATCTGTCTCCATGAATTTGTTATTATTGTCTTTAGACCGTTAATGTTTTTATAACTCTGCTATTTTTATCAATGTATTAACCTTTTTTTACTTGCTAAACAAGTACCATGGGAAACTTTTTAATTGAGTGTATTTTATGGATTCTATAGTGCATTGTCTTTGTGATTGACTGTAAATTTAATTGTATTTTAATTTTATGTGTATGTCTTGCTTTTATGAGTAATTACTCGAATAAAGCACTATTTGAATTTGAATTTGAATTTGCTTAGAGTCAAGAAAGAGTTTCCAGTAATTAAGTCTCTAGACCAGCAGTATGGACCTGGATATTGATACTTACAAGCAGCATTTGAGATTCCTTGGCTCATTCTTCCTACAAACTCCAGCATTAGGCCACGTGGGGGAAGTGTTTACGCATATTAGCTTAAGTGTCAGCTGTTGAAGTTGTCATCGGATCTTCAGACCCATGTGGTGAGCAACTATCCCGGTTGTCACTCTCCAGATTATCAGGCCTCCCGACCCCTTACAGGTCTTACAGGAGCACGTCGTGCTCCTCTCCTTCGTCTAGGCTCCATCTTTGTGGGACTTTCTTGAACCAAGACACATTCCTCGAAACGGTCACCACTCCTCACCTGGCTGTGACCATTGTTCCTTGCATTTTGATAACCTCCTAGTTCTCCCTCTCAAAGGGTATTCGAAATTTCCCCCCTTAATGTCTATCTTTGATAACAAATGCAAAAACAACAATTGATGGACAGAATTCAGAACAATGTCATACATTCACCCAGTACAAAGATCTGGGCCTAAATCTATCATTTTTTTGCTCACCGTGCCATTCCAGTTTAGACCCAGCCATATGCAAATCAGTCTTGAGTCTGCGCCCAATGGGAACAGTCCAGCCCGAACTGCCAGGCCAGGTCCTCCCTGGACTGGAAACAAGCATCCTAGGACCGGTTTCGGGTTTTCAGCCCTCATCAGGCAGGATAGCTTGGCTCCAGTGGCATGGAGAGCACAGGACCCACTTATGGGCATACTAGTCCCACTCGGGGTGACAAATGCAAAAACAGCAATTGTTGGACAGAATACAGAACAATATCATGCATTCAGGAGGCTTGTTTCTGGTCCAGGAAGGGCCTGGCTCGGCAGTTCGGTCTGGGCTGTTCCCATGAGGCACTGGTTTGCATATGGCTGGGTCCAAACTGAGGTGGCGTAGTGGGCAAAAGAATGATGGATTTAACCCAGATCTCTTGACTGGGGGAGAATGTTTGAATCATTCAGCATTCTGTCCATCATTTGTTGCAGTTACACTTTTCGCCCTAAGTGGGATGGGTATGCCCAGTACATAAGTCCCTTGGTCACTGTCCCACTGGATTCAAGCTAGCCTGGCTGACAAAGGGTGACAAATCCTGAAACCGGTCCCAGAATGCGTGTTTCCGATCCAGAGAGGACCTGGCTTGGCAGTTCGGTCTGGACTGTTCCCATGAGGCACAGGGTTAAGACTGATTTGCATATGGCTGGGTCCAAACTGGGGTGGCGTAGTGGGCAAAAGAACAATGGATTTAACCCAGATCTCTTGACTGGGGGAGAATGTTTGAAACATTCAGCATTCTGTTCATCATCCTGGTCTCCAGTTTGGAGCTTTGGTTCTTGGGCTCTTCTTTTCCAGCTGGATTTCTCATTGTTCATCCTTCTTTTATCTTTGGCAGTGGTTACATCCAACGTTCCAGGCTCCCATTTGGAGCTCACCAGTACCAGATCTCTAACGGACGATATCATGAGAAGCTTGCTGGGAGCACATCCCGTGGTGCTATGAGGCGTTTGTCTATAGGGCCTCAGAAATCCTTCCAACTCCACTCCTTGATCTGCCCCTATCTGAAGAGCCTTCTTAAGAGTTCTCATAAATCTCTCCACTTCCACATTGGCTTGTTATTGGGTTATCCGCCGATGCTGAATGCTAAGGTGGTGGCGATATTCACGAAATTCTTGGCCTTGAAAAGGTGAACCATTGTCCAGCTTTATTTCATCGAGCAGCCCCAGCATTCCCGAAGGCAGCTTAACACACTCAAATGCTGCTGATCAGATGAGTCCATCAGCCGGGAACTTGGTGTTGCTGTCCACGACATCCAGCATAATGCTCACCGAAGACCAAGGTTAAGTGCAAAGACTTTTGGTAATAACCGGTATTGGTGGGGGCTCTCCGCTGGTAATTAGACAGGAGTGGCAGTTCTCCTCCACCTCTTCCACCAGCCAATCCATCCCAGATACCACACCTTATTACTCAGGCACGCTTTTGTCTTGGCTACCCCTTTGTGGCCTTGGTGGGCCAACTCAGCTGTGCACCTCCAGAGGTACCACAGGATCACAATCGGCTGGCTTCTCAACAGGAGGCCATTTGTATTTTCACTCAATTCATCTTGGCTTCTCCACATAGCCGTTTGGGCCTCTCATTCCCCATTCGTGAGACTGCTGATACCATCCAGGTAATCCCTCCACCGATGCTCCTTCAAAACTTCCTTGGCCTTTTGGGTACAGCTGTCCTCTTTAGTAGCTACCATAATCTCCTTGAGAGACAGTGTCCGGGGACAGGCCAGCTCTGTGATCATTCAGATGAAGCTGCCCACCCCATTGTCCATCTGCTGTTGTGACCTTAGATCAGCCGCAAAGGGTTGATGCAACAGATAGTCTGCTGGGTTTTTCACCTCGGACGGTATGCCACATCAAAATTGTATTGTTGTAGCTGAACCGCCCACTGCTTTAACCAAAGTGGTCAATTCCGCACCGTCCCTCCAAACAAAGGCACCAGCGGCTTGTGATCAGTGATGACATGAAACTTGAGCCAGCTCAAGTAAATATGAAAGTGTAGGTATGCCCACCTGGTAGCCAGGGATTCCCTCTCAATTTATGCGTACGTTATTTCCATAGTAGAGAGTGCTCAGCCGGCATATGCAATGGGGCTTGCATTCTCCAAGTGCATTAATTTGAAGTAGGACTTCCCTAGCCCCACCGGGTTAGCATCTACAATAATTTCTGTCTTACTCCCAGTACGCCATTGTGGCCCCATGCAATAGCATCTTATTGACCTCACTGAATGCCTGTGAGGCAGCGCAAGACCACTTCCATGGAGTATTATTTTTTGTCAGTGCCCTCAATCGTTCTGAGATGGTTGCCAACTGTGAAATGAACTGACTACACTAGTTGGCCATCACCAGAAAACTGCACATCTCCGTCGGATTCTGGGGAAAGGCTGCCGCTATAATGGCCCCAACTTTCAACAGGTCCACTTGTAGGCCTTTCTTGGAGAATCAATATCCGAAGAATTCCACTTCGTTCCTATCGAACGAGAATTCGCTTTTATAGAGTGTCAGTCCTTACTCCACTAACCGCGTTGAGGTTTGCCCCTAGGCGCACATGATGCTCTTCCAACATGTGTGAGAAAATCAGTTCCCTAATCAGATCCCTAATGGCATCCTGGAACACATCCACGGCAGAGGACACTACAAAGCTAAGTCGCTTGAATTGTCTCAGACCCACATGTGTTGAAAATGTTGTTGTATATTGACTGGACTCATCTGGCATCAACTGGTGGTACCCTGAATTAAAATCCACTTTGCAGTACTATTCCACTCCATTTATGTCTGCCACCATTTTATCAATTGCAGGAGTGATGGGCTTTCTCGTCGCATCACCTTATTGGGCAGTCTCATGTTCACACACAGCCTTATTTCCCCCAGCTAATTAGGCTTTGAGGCAATTACGAGAGGTGACACACATGGGCAATTACATCCACCTGCTCCTGCTTCTCTAGCCCACCCTCTACCATCAAGCAAGATGAAATGGGACAAGTTGGTGACGCAAAGCTTCTTGCTTAACAGCGCGTTCATTATGTCGTTTCACTTTCACATTTTCCAAACACCCCGGTCTCTTGAAGAGCTCAGGAAATTCTTTCATTATCTCCTCAGCATGCGACTGGTGGACTTGTTTGCTAACCAAGACTAGACCTAAGTCCTCCACTGTGTGGCAGCCTAACAGAGTGCCTGACCTCTCATGAGTAATGTGGAATCTTGTCTGCGAGGCCATCTTCCCATACATGATCTCTACATCTATCACTCCTTGCAGGGGAATGGGGATGGTACTAAAGGTGGGTGGCAAACTCCGCTCCGACGATGGAGCTCTCGGAGTTTTGCCAACTCCGACAGCTCCATCGTGGAGCTCGGAATTCAGCAAAAGCTCTGCGCCCACGGGCAAAGCGGAGTTTACTGACATGCTCACCTCAAGTTATTTATTTGACCCTACCAGCACAAGGCAACCATTTACCTTAAACCATTTTAAGTACATTTGTGAGATTCAGTAGATTGTCTACATTAAGTGGAGTGTCATAGGGGCTGCTATGGACTGAGATCAGCCACACAACTTCAAGATGGCCAATCAAGTGCAGCTGATTTGCGTTTTCTGTCAACCATTTTTACGCCTCTCTCTGTTGTTCTGGAAGCACGGCACGAACCTGCGGAGTGCATGAGGGAGGCAGCTGCCTGTCATCAAGGAGCAGCCAGGAAGGGAGGCTGAGACCACAGGGATGGAGTGCAGATGGGGCCCCAGTCTTCATGATAGTGCTGGGCAGGGCGGACCCTGTAGTCTGGACTAGTCTGGTACAGTTAAGGAACAGGTGCCCCAGCTGGTAACGTGTAACGACAACAAGCAATGTAAGACACCCCATGTGCAGGGATAGTGTGAGAGGAAAACAGTCTGTTATGTTGTGAAATGGTTTGTACACGATAATGTAAAAAACTTAATTGTTGGTTAATTAAAACCTTACAATATAAAAGCACCCATTGTGTTCTTAAATTGAATACATTTCTTAATATTGTTGGGATAACATTTTGGTTAAAACTCTAATTGGCCTCTTAACTGCTGGTATAAGTCTCGCGGACCAAGTTCGAATCAACAATTTATTAGTAGCCGACAAGGCGTTGGTGTGTACAATGATGGCGTTTCCTTTGGCTCTAATGGGCAGGGTTGGCGGCCCAATAACTTTCAACTGGCTTAATACTTTAGTTACAAATTTTGTTAACCCGATATTCAGCTTTGTGTAATCGGGGTTGAACGCTGCTGTTATGGCTTGGCGGAAAGATCGAGTTTCAAGTCTTATCCATTCTTCTCGCAATAATAAGCGTCTAGAAGTAAGCATTGTCGGGCATAAGCAGACTATGTGTTCCAGCCCCTCGGTGTGGTAACCACACAGCCTGCATTGGGTGTAGCTGTCTTTCCGGCGCCATTCTGGAAGATTTTTCAAGAAAGGTCATTCGCCCAACCTCAGCCCCAGGAACTTTTGTTTCAGGTAAAGTGCCATGGTGCTTGATAGATGAAGGAATTCTACTCCTGGGTTAAAGTTAGTGATCACTGCCCAGGCGTGTTTCCTTTTTGACAGCGTTGCCCTGTCTGAGTGGAAGTACCACAACCTGGCACTCTTCTTGATAGCCAGCTTTAACGCAGACTGGGGGGATGTGTTCCCTAAAAATCCTTAATACCACGTAATTGTAGGCTGTGCTCCAGGTGGAGCCGATATTTGTGGCTGGCATGACTTTTCTGAATTTCTTGCCAGAGTCGGGCCTCCAGTGAGTCTTCCCGGGCTTGACACAGTCTGTTGCAAAACTTTATAAACGGCCCAGCCTCTATGCCTTTGTGGTCAAGTAAGCCAAATTCTAAGCGTACTTGTGCCGGTGATGCTGAATTTGGAAGGTGGAATGCATGTTTAAAGATTTTAGTTGTCAGTTTATTTAGAAGAATGTTTGTGGTTCCCTTCATGATCTCTTGGCCGTACGTCAGGGAATTAGATGTTTTTGCCTTTATCACTTTTAACAGTGGGATAAAGCTGGGACCTAATCGTTTTTTAGACAGTTTTGTTGCTGCAGCCTCTAGAGCCAAAGCTTTGGTCCTCAGTGCTTCTTTTTGCCTAGCAAATGAGCTTCTGGAGTCTAAAAATATTCCCAGATACTTATAGTGAGGTGTTGAATCGATTTTTTCATTGTTGAACTACCATCCTCCACACGACATCTTGGGTTTCCCAAAGATTGATGATTGTTTTTGTTTTTGATAGGTTTAGCTCTAAGAGGTTGTTTTTGTTATAGGGGAGTAGTTCATCAAGTATCCTCTGTAAGCCCACCTTCGTGTGGCTGAGCAGCATAAAGTCGTCGGCATATAGGAGGTTACTAATTCGTACTCCATCTATTTGAGGGGGATGGCAGTTGACGGCATCAAGGATTAGCGCCAGGATGCCTGCAGGGTTACAGTGTGCTCTACAAATGACATAAATAAAAAAATAAAAAAGGATTGGTGAAAGGTCCGATATGAACAGGTTAAAAAGAATTGGAGCCAGCAAACAACCTTGTTTCACTCCGCCGCTGGTCTCAATCTTCCTGGAATAATGGGAGCCTTCACCCAGCTTGATTCTTATCCACGTTTTGGAGTGGAGTTGAACTATAGCTAGTAGCAAGGATTGAGGGACTGCCCAGCCCTTTAGTTTTTGCCACTATAGATCCCGGGGCACGTGGTCGAAGGTTGCTTTGAAGTACATGAAGCAACAGTGCAGTTGAGTTTCTCTATTAGGACAGATAGTGTCAGTAGGTTGGTTGTTCCGTATTTGGCCACAAAACCTGTTTGATTGAAAGGGAGGCGCTGTGTTTCGTTGGCCCAGATCAGGAGATCTTCTAATAGAGTACTGGTGTAGTATTTGGACTCCACGTCCAGGAGGGCTATCATTCGATAGTTACTGGGGTTGTTTCTCTTCCTGCTCTTGCAAATGGGATGGATGATTGCACCTCTCCAGGAGTCTGGAAAATCATAGTGTAATCGAACATTCCAAAAACAGGGGGGTCAGGTGCTCAGACCAGAATTCGGCTTCTGTTTTTAACATTACCTGGAGGAGACCGTTTGGACCTGGTGCGCCATCAGCCCTGGCTTTCTTTATAGAGCGCAAGATCCTGTGCTTTATTCCTTCAGGTGTCACTATTAGCTTTTCAGTGAGTGAATTGGTGTTGTTCCTACTTATGTGAACAGGCTCTTCAGGTGTGTTAATTGGTAAAGGCGTGTTTGGTTCGCGGCCAACGGTAAAAATATCATTGCGTTGTTTATGCTTGGCGAAGTAGGAGAGTTGTCTTTATAATAGATGATCTTAAAATGAAAGGATAAGAAGTAGATCCATTCGTCGGCGCCGATGTTTGCGTTGCCGCGGCCATTTCCGCCTCGCCGGCTCCTGTTCAACAGGGGCTAAAATTGCTTTGAATTTGATTTCCTGTTTTCATGGAAGAGCTTCAACCAAAATTGACCGGAGGCTTCTCGTTTGTCCCTGCGTATGGCAAACTTAAAGGCTGCTTGAGCTTTCTTATAATTGAGAAATATTGTAATATTATTGTCTGGGCTCTTCCTTGATTGTCGAAGGGCTCGATTTCTGTAAAACTAAATTTTTTTTGTTGCTGGGAAAATGTGTGATTGAAATACCTGCTGCCCAGGTCTCCTCTTTGTGGGCACTGCATGTAACACTTGGGTGGTAAAATGTTCCCAGCTACTAATAGCTGTACAATCAATGTCTTGTTGTTGATTTAACAGGGCTCTGCATTTTTCCATCAGAGATGGGGCCATGTCGACTGACCATTTCAATCGTTCTAAATTCTCTGTGTAAGTCCCTCCGTGGGTGTAGGCTAACTACTGGTGGCGCAGGGTTTCCGTAAGTATTGTTATTATTTGGGGCCGATGGTCGCTATCGCCTTGTGGTGCAATATAGTCGTTTTCAATCAGTGGGAGAATTTCTATGCTCCCTAGAGAAAAATCCAAGAAAGAGAAGGTTCAGCCATCAGATCGTGTCCAGGCTGGTGGTTTATCCATGGGGAATTGACCATTCAGGACGGTATAACCAATGCTGCTGAGCTGGGTAACTGCATACTCCCCCAATTTAGGTGGTCTATTGTCATTGGGAATTGACTGTGAAACTAGGTGTGACTGAACCATTTGCAGAGTGGGCTCAGGATCCTCAATGAGATTACTATAAAGGTTTGTGTTGAAATCGCCTTTAATTATACTTGGTATGCTGCCGTACTCGCTAAGCAAATTACATACGTTATTGGTCAGGCTATCCAATTTGGACTTTTTCTCTGAGGTCCGCGGGGATATGTAAACGTTAAGAAGTAGTAGCTGCCCTGTAGTCTGTCCGCTTCCCATTAATATTCCGCTGAGCCAACCTTCCTTAAATTTCAGCTGCTTAATATGCTGAGATAGTTTGGATGACACGTAAATAACTAGGCCACTGCTTGGTCTACCGAACTAAGACTGTCTTGTTGCAAAAGATGCAAATTCGAGGTAGCCTTCTATGGGTATATTGTCAACTGCCCAGGTTTCCTGCAGTAAAATGATGTTATGCTCTTTTAAGAAGCCACTAGTAGCTGCTGATTGAATTTTTGTCCTAGGCCGTTGATGTTCCACGAGCATATTGATATGCCGAGATTTTATTTTATTTTATTTTATTTGTTAAGTTTGTAAGGCACTCAGCTACCCAAGAAGGGTTTCCCGGCGCCAGGACGGATGTTTGGCAGTAACGCAGGACCTTCAGCAGGTGTTATTGATCAAACAACCAGGTTTTGAGGTTTTTTCGAAAAAGCATGTAATTGGTTTCTTTACGGATGAAGGTAGGGAGAGTATTCCAGATGGAGGGGCCCAGATAGGAGAATGATCTCCCTCTCATTCTGGAAAGTTTAAACCTGGGCACACAGAAGTTTTCCAAGGTTTCAGATCTTAAATGGCGGGCAGGTGCGTAAGGACGTACTAGTGCTTGGAGATATTTGGGAGCTGTACCTGCTTTTATCCTAAACATATAGCTCAGGGCTTTGAACTTAATACGGTTCTCCACCCTGAGCCAATGTAGGTCACGTAGATATCCAGAAATGCTGGAGGTCTTTGGAATCCTGCAGAGCAACCTAGCAGCAGAATTCTGGATTAGCTGCAGTCTGCCGACCATGGCTTTGTTTGACCCAAGATAGAGAATGTTGCCGTAGTCAATTCTTGATGTAATAAGAACGTTGACTACGGTCTTTTGAGTGGACACGGGCAACATCCATAGAATCTTCTTGAGCCATTTTAGAATGGTGAAACATAGTGCAGCTACCTTAACAGTTTGTTGGTGCATGGACAATGTGTTGTTCACATTGATGCCCAAGTTCCGAACATGGCTGGTAGGTTCAGGGAGATTACCCATTTGAGTAGGCCAGTGGGAAAGCTTCCAAAGGTCTTTCTGTTAGCCCAAGATGAGAACCTCAGTCTTATCACCGTTAAGTTTTAACTGGTTTTTGGTTATCCAGTTGGAAATGTTGGTGAGGCCTTGTTTGAGATGGGAAGGAGCAAGCGGGTTAGAGTCAGAGAGGGAAAAGATGATTTGAGAATCGTCTGCGTAGGTAAACAGAGTTAGTCCAGCTTGCTCTGCTATGTCCGCTAAAGGTCTAACTTAAAGGTTAAATAGCAGTGGACTTAGGATTGAACCCTGGGGTACTCCGTGAGGTAAGGTATAGATTTTAGAGCAGGCTGTGGTTGACATGATTTGGAACGTACGATTTTCTAGAAAGGATATGATCCACTCCAATGCCGCACCACATATACCGGAGTTTTTAAGCGTATGTATTAGCCGTTTGTGCGAGATGGTATCAAAAGCCGCACTAAGGTCTAATAAAATAAGTGCGACTGTTTGACCTACATCTAGAAGTTTACGGAGCTTTTCGGTGACACCCAGTAATGCTGTCTCTGTGGAGTAACCGGCCCGAAAACCGGATTGAGAAGGATGGAGAGAGTCATTGTTTTCCATGAAATGTGTTAGAAGTGAGTGAACATGTCTTTCCAGGATTTTCGAAAAGACTGGTAAGAGAGAAATGGGTCTATAATTGGACAGTACCTCAGAGTCAGCCATAGGTTTTTTCAGGAGAAGGGTACCATTGCATGTTTCCAGGAAGCAGGTACAATGGATTGAAGAAATGAGGTATTAAGAGTATTAAGAATCACCTTCAAATGAGGGTTATCAAGTTGTTTCAGAATGTTGATGGGGACGGGATCATTAGGTGAACCTGATTTAATGCTTTCTAGGATAGTTTTAAATTTGTCCATACTAATAGGAGGCCAACAGTCTAAGATGCCCATAGAGGCAGAGGAAGTTGCAATGTCCTTTTGATTAGTGTAAATGGTGTTGTCGGGGTTGGAATTATTCATTTCCAGTATTATATTTTCAATTTTCCCTGTGTTAAAATTGAGCGAGATTATCGCACTGTAGTTCGTTTAAAGGTCGAGGAGTTGTGACTGTTTGGAATCCCGCCAGTTCTTTGACCATGTTAAACAGAGTTTTTGATCGGTTGGTGGCTTCGGTGATAGTTTTAGAGACATAAGTGGCTTTCGTTTTTATAAAGGAGGTATGATAATTATTTCTGGCCTTGGTATATATAATTTTTTGTTCAGGTGAGTAATGTTTACGCCATTTCCTCTCTAGTGCTTTACATTTAGATTTTTCCATTTTGAGTGAGTCATTAAACCATGGGGCTAGGGGCGATGATTATTGAGTTTCTTGTTGGATGTGGGCAGACATAAATCAACGGCTTTAGAGAGCCAGGTTTGTGTGGTCTCAGCTACAATTTCCAATTCAAGACAATCTGGGGAGGAATTTTCACAGAGAGCACTGTTTAAAGCAGAGGGGTCAAGATTTTTCCAGTTACTTCTCGGTGTGATCTGAGGGGAGAAAGGAGGGGTGACTGGGATGGAAAACCCAAGAGTAAATTTAGATAAAAAGTGATCTGACCAGCACATAGGAATGGCAGGATAGCATACCATCTCAGAGAGGCTAGAGAATATAGGAGATAGTAGATGTCCTGCTTTATGGATGGGGCCAGAATTAAGAAGTTTGATGTTAAGGGCTGCAAGGTCATCTATCATGTTATTACAGATATTGTTGGAAAGATCTTCTAAGTGAAGATTGAAGTCTCCAATGAGAGAGTTGTTCTCAGAACTGAGATAAAGTGGGGTAATATAGTTGGCGAATGTGGTAGCCCACTGTGTTGGATTTCCTGGAGGACGAAAAACCAGCATACCTGATAGAGTGAAATTTGGGGTCAGAGTTAATTTAAAAGCGGCAGCTTCGCAATCAGGGATGTTCAAGGGGTCGAAGTTACATTTCAGGTGATTTTTTAAAATAATAGCAATACCACCTCCTATTTTCAGTGCTCTATCTCTCCGCATGATGGCATAATTGGTGGGGAGAGCTGTAGCTATGTCAGGGCCGGCGCTGTCGTGCAGCCATGTTTCAGTCAGGAAGAGAGCATCTGGCTGTTCTTCCCAAATAAGGTTAAAGATGTCAAGTTTATGTTTGGGAAGTGAGCGACAATTTAGGCTAAAAAACAAAAAGTTGTCAGTGACAGGAGCAATATGAGGGGTATGCGAAGTGCCATTTATAGTAATGGGGGGATATGGTTGGAAGTTTGAGAGCGAAAAGTTACAGTTAAAACATGTAACGCTGCCTGCGTGTTTAGCCTTTAGTGTTATGCATCCTTTTGGTCTAGGGGAACGAAGCGCAACAGTTGTTCAGATGAGAATACCTGCATGTTAGGTATTTTCGAAGCAGGGGTCCTAGCCCCTGGTCCCGTCCGAGCATGGACGGGCACAGACGGGCTAGTCTTTGGCTCGTCTTCGGCGGGACGACGGTGCGACCGCTGTGCGCATCCGCTGCGCGTGATGCCTGACATGGATTTTAAGTAGAGGACGGGCTCTAGGTCAAGTGACTGTCGGAGCTAAGCCTCTACTCACTGGCCCAATAGCGTAGGTTCCCTGGAGAGAAGACACCACCCTGCACCCTCCACAACAATCAAGCCTAACGCTTGCGGTGGACCGGGTTGTTTGTGGCAAGGAGATCGCGCTGTCAAATATTGGAAATATTTCAATCATTCTGGCTTCTAGCTAGGGCTCCTGGGAGCCAGGACCAATCTACGGTTGCCGAGTTTTGCTGACATGGTTTGTACTTCTGTGTTGCTGTGAAATGGTTTGAAAGCACAGCAATTACCTGGAGGCATATTGGCGCTGGTCCCCCTAGTTTGTGTGCCTCATCTGTCGTGAGATGTATTTCCCGTATGGAGGTGTGCATGGGTAAATATAGTCCACGAAGGAGTCAGCATTAGTTGACTCATCATCAGACTGCTTCCCAATCTTCACATTTAAAAAACAGCTGTGAGGAACCTGCATGGTGGTTTCAGAACCTGGAACCTGTTGTTCTTTCCGTCAGCCAAAGTAATGTGTGTACAGGCATGGAAAATGAATGCGAATGAGCCTAAAGTGAACGGCGTGCTTGCATGGCATGCCGAAATGTATCAGCAGAACATTTAATTACATTAACCATTCGCTGAAATCTACACATGTGAGTCCGGTAAGATAAGTAACTGGTTTTTGTTTCGTTCTGTTGATGATCTGCAATGCATTCAGTTCTTGTGGCAGTATACTTAAACTAGCCTCTAAGTTGCTATACTGCTTTCCTAGAAGCAAGCATGCTACCTGTGGCTGGTCCATGTTCTCAATTTTCTCCAGCTGATCAGCTTGATGTTGTGCTCAGATGGAGCAGCAGGATGGGACATGTTGACCTCCACCAGCTCGTGGAACTCCGCTGAATTTGGCAGAGTTGTTGGGTATCTCAGTGAAATTCTGCGGAGTTAAACTCCACAAGCTCCGCCCAGCCCTACGTGTATATCTTTACCTTGGTGGCATGCGCTGTGGCCGAGGTGTTAGTTGAAGGTATTGCGCAGAGTTGAGGACATTAACTGATGCCCCTGTATCAATAAGGGCCGTTATTGGCACTCCGCCCATGTCCACTTGGTACATGAGCTACGGTCTTCACTTCTGTAAATGAGATGGTAAACGCCTCCTCCTCATTTTTTTCATCCTCATCCAACAGTTGCATCAGTCATTGCACCACTTGTGGCTGGTCTCGCTCCTCCTCCTCTTCTGACCGGAGCTTCATTCTACCATACTTCTTGCTCTTTGCCACTTCAGCTAGTGGTCGGGCTGCACTCTGGCATACTTTCGCAAAGTGGTTTGACCGTCCACACTTCAGACAGGGTTTCCCTTAAGCCGAGCATCCTCTGGACCCACAGTTCCCACACATCTTCTCTCCTTGCTGGGCAATGGTCCCCCCAAAGTTCTTTCCCTGGCCATTTTCTAATGGCGTCAACGCTTTCTTCCTTCACTTTCGCCAGGCACGCTGGTGACGGGGTGCAAGTGACTTAGGCTAGTGAGGACTCCATTTCTACAGCCCTTGCATCCACCAACTCGTGAGTTCGTCCTAGTATGTATATATATATCATCCAGTGAGATTCCAGGCTGCTTTAGAATCGATTTTCTCTGGTTGGCAGAGCGACAGCCTTGAATGAATTGCGCTTTTATTTCCACATACTTATCTATGCCGGTGACTGTGCTAGCCAACTTGTGCAGCCATGCAAAGAACATATCAACAGACTCGCCTTCCTGTCGGCGTGCTTGCCTCAGCTTGAAATGTACGTAATCTGGATTCAACTATGGGTCAAAAGGCCTGTTCAGTGCCCTCACCACCGCAACAGAGTCAACATCGGCACCAGTATGTGGTAAGTCCACAAATAGCTCATAAAGCTCATCTCCACATAAGTGCAACATTGTTGAATGATTGACTACGCAGTTTTGCACGTGGCATGGGAAATAATGCTCCAGCCGCCCAATCCATTTTCTCTATCTTGGCAGTGCTGTTGCAGGATCAGCCAGTTGGCTGAACGGTGGTAGCGCCGCAATTGGCGAATGAGAACAGCGTTCAGGCGTGGCTTCCGCTTCCTCATGCACTTGGAGAGACATTTCGCCTGGCTAAGATGTGGGGCTTGAGTTTTTTTGCTTTTCCTGTTTAAATATAAAGTATTTTCTTATTTTTGGGTTTGTATTGTCCACAACAAAGTCCGTCTGATTTTTTTCTTTTCGTCTCCAGCCCAGGCACTCAGGTATCCCCTGTGCTTCTGGTCCCAGTCACTGTCCCACCTTTAGAAGCATGGGAGAAGCTGACGCGATGCAGGGTTCAGTGACTTGCACGTTCTGTTGAGGCCTTGAACACCTCTTTCCAGTGCACGTGTCCACACATATTGCCGGCCACACGGGGCAGCACCACACTCTTCCAGCAGCCACAGCAGCTCACCATCACAGTGGGTCTTCATTCACTTTACTGGGCGCCAGCATGGGCAGTTCCTGGCACCCTCCCCATACTACCGCAGCAGAGGACACTCCCACTTGCTGCTGACCCACCGCCTAGGAGTGACGTGGGAAACAGGCTTTACAACATGGTTTTTACCACATTGTGCATTTTCTTTACATTTTTTACTACGCATGTTTATACAATGTTTATGCTATTATCCTGGGGTCGTGTGCAAGGGTGTGGGAGGCTGATCGGAGTTGCCTGGTTAGCTGGTGGAAGGTCAGGTGGTGGTTGATGTAGGAGGGTCGAGCGTTTTGGAGCACCTTGTACTCGTGAGGGGGTGATGCTGGTTCATTTGGGGAGGTCGAGGCTGAGTCTAGCTGTGGTGTTCTGCATGGTCTTTAGTTTTCCGAGGAGATGGGTGGTGGTTCCGGAGTAGAGTGCATTTCCATAGTTTAGTCAGCTGGTGACGAAGGCTTGACTCACTGTTGTCCTGGTGCTGACGGGGATCCACCTGAAAATGTTATGAAGCATGCAGAGGGTGTGGAAGACAGAGGAGGCTACTGCATTGTCCTGGCACTTCCTGGAGAGATCGCATGTCCAGGATGAAGCCGAGATTGCAGGCGTGGTTGGTAGGGGGAGGTGAGGGTCTGAGTGCAGTGGGTTACTAGATGTTGTTCAACGGGAAGGTGTTCCTTACAAAGATGAGCACTTCCGTCTTGTCCATGTTCAGCTTTAGACAGTTGGATCTCATCCAGTCCTCTCGGCACTCAGGGCGAAATTCAGCCCTGAGTGCGGAAACTCCACCCCAAGTGCAGAGATTCCGACCCGAATGCAGAAACTCCACCCTGAGTGCAGCAATTCTGCAGTAGTAAAGATACTACTCATAACTTACCTTTGTGAATTGGGCCCTAGGTGTGGGACTTCATGTGTTGCAGTCATGTCTCTTCATATTGAATAACACCAGCTATGAGACTTACAGCTGGAAAGCATATAAACTCCATTATCCATGATTCTACCAAGGGAAAAGTGTGATGGTGACATGTAAGAGGGCCTTATGTGAGCACAGTGAGCTCACTGGTGCATACAGTAGACTCACACAAGCATGCGTACCCAACACCCCCGCAGCTCAGGATTTCAATAACTGAGGACACAGGGAGCTTGGCAGAAGTGGAGTAGCGAGGAAAATGTGATGCAAATGACGAAAACACCCACAAAGTCAAAACTTTGCAAAGAGACATTTTGTAATGCGTTTCTCACATTAGAGATTAAATGGTGTGGAAAGTGAGGGAACATGCACCAAAGCATACAAATTTCCAAGTTGTGTGTAGGCATGAGAGCACTACATCATAAAGTATTTACAGTGACTGCAGAAGAAGAGTTAAAAATAGATATTAACTGATGCCCTTGTATCAATAAGGGCCGTTATTGGCACTCCGCCCATGTCCACTTGGTACATGAGCTACAGTCTTCACTTCTGGATGTTTCGACCTGTAAATGAGATGGGAAACGCCTCCTCCACATGTTCTTCATCCTGATCCAACAGTTGCATCAGTCATTGCACCACTTGTGGCGGGTCTCACTCCTCCTCCTCTTCTGACAGGACACTCTACCATACTTCTTGCTCTTTGCCACTTCAGCTAGTGGTCGGGCTGCACTCTGGCATACTATCGCGAAGTGGTTTGACCGTCCACACTTCACACATGGTTTCCCTCTAGCCAAGCATCCTCTGGACCCACAGTTCCCACACATCTTCTCTCCTTGTTGGGCAATGGTCCCCCAAAAGTTCTTTCCCTTGCCATTTTCTAATGCCGTCAACGCTTTCTTTCTTCACTTTCGCCAGGCACGCTGGTGACGGGGTGCAAGTGACTTAGGCTAGTGAGGACTCCATTTCTCCAGCCCTTGCATTCACCAACTCGTGAGTTCGTCCTAGTATGAATATATATCATCCAGTGAGATTCCAGGCTGCTTTAGAATCGATTTTCTCTGGTTGGCAGAGCAACAGCCTTGAATGAATTGCGCTATTATTTCCACATACTTATCTATGCCGGTGGCTGTGCTAGCCAACTTGTGCAGCCATGCAAAGAACATATCAACAGACTCGCCTTCCTGTCGGCGTGCTTGCCTCAGCTTGAAATGTACGTAATCTGGATTCAACTATGGGTCAAAAGGCCTGTTCAGTGCCCTCACCACCGCAACAGAGTCAACATCGGCCCCAGTATGTGGTAAGTCCACAAATAGCTCATAAAGCTCATCTCCACATATGTGCAACATTGTTGAATGATTGCCTACGAAGTTTTGCACGTGGCATGGGAAATAATGCTCCAGCCGCCCAATCCATTTTCTCTATCTTGGCAGTCCTGTTGCAGGATAAGTAAGTTGGCTGAACGGTTGTAGCGCCGCAATTGCCGAATGAGAACAGCGTTCAGGCGTGGCTTCCGCTTCCTCATGCACTTGGAGAGACATTTCGCCTGGCTAAGATGTGGGGCTTGAGTTTTGTTGCTTTTCCTATTTAAATATAAAGTATTTTCTTATTTTTGGGTTTGTATTGTCCACAACAAAGTCCCTCTGATTTTTTTCTTTTCGTCTCCAGCCCAGGCACTCGGTATCCCCTGTGCTTCTGGTCCCAGTCACTGTCCCACCTTTAGAAGCATGGGAGAAGCTGGCGCGATGCAGGGTTCAGTGACTTGCACGTTCTGTTGAGGCCTTGAACTCCTCTTTCCAGTGCACGTGTCCACACATATTGCCGGCCACACGGGGCAGCACCACACTCTTCCAGCAGCCACAGCAGCTCACCATCACAGTGGGTCTTCATTCACTTTGCTGGGCGCCAGCATGGGCAGCTCCCGGCACCCTCTCCATACTACCGCAGCAGAGGACACTCCCACTTGCTGCTGACCCACCGCCTAGGAGTAACGTGGGAAACAGGCTTTACAACATGGTTTTTACCACATTGTGCATTTTCTTTACATTTTTTACCACGCATGTTTATACAGCGTTTATGCTATTATCCTGGGGTCGTGTGCAAGGGCGTGGGAGGCTGATCGGAGTTGCCTGGTTAGCTGGTGGAAGGTCAGGTGGTGGTTGATGTAGGAGGGTCGAGCGTTGTGGAGCACCTTGTAGGCGTGAGGGGGTGATGCTGGTTCGTTTGGGGAGGTCGAGGCTGAGTCTAGCTGTGGTGTTCTGCATGGTCTGTAGTTTTCCGAGGAGATGGGTGGTGGTTCCGGAGTAGAGTGCATTTCCATAGTTTAGTCAGCTGGTGACGAAGGCTTGACTCACTGTTTTCCTGGTGCTGACGGGGATCCACCTGGAAATGTTACGAAGCATGCAGAGGGTGTGGAAGACAGAGGAGGCTACTGCATTGTCCTGGCACTTCCTGGAGAGATCGCATATCCAGGATGATGCCGAGATTGCAGGCGTGGTTAGTAGGGGGAGGTGAGGGTCTGAGTGCAGTGGGTTACTAGATGTTGTCCCATGGTAAGGTGTTCCTTACAAAGATGAGCACTTCCGTCTTGTCCATGTTCAGCTTTAGGCAGTTGGATCTCATCCAGTCCTCTCGGCACTCAGGGCGAAATTCAGCCCTGAGGTCAGAAACTCCACCCCAAGTGCAGAGATTCTGCCCCGAATGCAGATACTCCACCCTGAGTGCAGCAATTCTGCAGTAGTAAAGATACTACTCATAACTTACCTTTGTGAATTGGGCCCTAGGTGTGGGACTTCATGTGGTGTAGTCATGTCTCTTCATATTGAATAACACCAGCTGTGAGACTTACAGCTGGAAAGCATATAAACTCCATTATCCATGATTCTAACAGGGGAAAAGTATGATGGTGACATGTAAGAGGGCCTTATGTGAGCACAGTGAGCTCACTGGTGCATACAGTAGACTCACACATGCATGCATACCCAACACCCCCTCAGCTGATTATTTCAATAACTGAGGACACAGGGAGCTTGGCAGAAGTGGAGTAGCGAGGATAATGTGATGCAAATGACAAAAACACCCACAAAGTCAAACCTTTGCAAAGAGACATTTTGTAATGCGTTTCTCACATTAGAGATTAAATGGTGTAGAAAGTGAGGGAACATGCACCAAAGCATACAAATTTCCAAGTTGTGTGTAGGCATGAGAGCACTACATCATAAAGTATTTACAGTGACTGAAGAAGTAGAGTTAAAAATAGAATTCCACAATGTTCCTAACCTTACACGTGCAAACCACATGCAGCACACATCGGACACGGTCATGGGGTTGGGCAAAATAGGTTCGCAATGGCTACATACCCTACACATTTAATATATATTGTGGCATTTTCGTGGTGCTTCATGCTCTGATGAGGCGTCAAGGCACCCGATACTGAATCTATTGAATGTAGCAGGCGCACACGGGAGTTTCTTGAGTGAAGGGCATGAGGTTCAGAGACCTGCTTCAATGGTTATGCGGCAGCAATCCAGGCAATGAATACTTTACCTATACTACACTGGTGAACACCTAAAAACGTTGTTAGAAATGGGGTAGACCGGTGCGGAGCGTGTAGGCTAAACTCCAGGGCATCGTGTAAAGCATCCATGCAGCACACACAGGCGACACACAAGGCACACTACAAAAAGAGACCACACCAGTTTGGGTGAAAAACAGTATGGGTATTCTAAGACAAACACATCAGAAGGGAATCACAGGTGCAGATAAACTGTGCCAGCCGGCACGGGGGAATAATTCGCAGGGCAGCGCCAATTGGGCCGCTGCCAGAACCATCGTGAGTACAGTTAGGATAAATATAAGTGTGAAGAATAAAAGGTAAAGTCCATCAATAAATGCATAACCGCCAGTACCTTCTGGCAAGATCATGAACTGGGCAATGTTTTACGATAGGCCTAACCCTCATTAGTAGTAGGCTTAACCATGGGAGCATTAAATCATCTTAGATTAGGCACTTTACGGAGGACCCCCACAAGGTAGCATTAGGGTAAAAGAATTTCCAGCAATAATGCATTAGGCATACAAACAGTATGAATAACCTATTAGGCTGGAAAAGCATTAGGCATCAACCTGCAGGCATAAACATAGTAGGCATGAAGCATTCTCATTAGGATAATAACGCTAGGCAACATCACATTAGGCATTAGCAGATGCATAAGGCACCTCCTGCGGTACATGGGGCATACACACGAGACATTTCATCATTGCGCACATTAGGACAGAACATTAGCAGAATGGTGCATCCCTGGTAACCCCAAACATCCTGTAAGCATTAGGGGGGAACGAATTATCATTAGCATAAATGCCGTAGGCTGGATGTAAAAAGCAGCTCTTACATAACATTAGGCCCACATCCTGAGCCTGGGGCATAAAACATGTGAACATAGGGCATGGAAACACATTTAGCATAAAGGCCCTACTTCCAATAAGCATGAATCACATTATGCATAACACCGTAACACAGGCATAACCTTAGCACTGCATGACACGACCTGGGGCGTAATTCTATTAGCATAAATCACCCTTGCATTTGGCAGAGGAGGCAACATCAACCCCATACAGGTACATTGTGCATTCAAATAGGCTGGAAGTATATGAACCTCAAGGCATCACACCTAACATTAGCAGGGCACACATGGGAAGGCCCAAAACAATCACCCCCATCAGTACAGGTTAGTTCCTGGCGCCACTGCCCTGAAGATCCCCTCCTCTGGGACTCTCCAATCAGCAATGCCCTCGGAACACTGCAGCAGCCCACTGTCTGGCAGGGCCGCTAGGTAGTCACCAATGGTCCCAAAATGTTGCAGTGGCCCGCTTCTGCAGGGCCGCAATGTGTCCCGCAAAAATAATGGCCCAGCTGGAGCCACTCCAGGCCCCACACACAGGTCGCTGCTCATTGCAGCTGCTCACTGCCAGTCGGGGCAGCTGAAGAACCCAGACTGGCACGGACACTCCCTGCATCTCCTGGGATGGGCCCATGGGGGGCGGGCACCGACACTGTGCCCCGTCGCACCCCCTACACCAACAGTCCCCCACTCACCGGGACTCTTGGGGGGGCTGCCTGGACTCCGGATGGCTTCTTCTTCCTGGTGGCAGGTGCCTGGCTTCCCTCTCCAACGCGGGAGCCGCGCCAATGCCAGCACCTCGCTGCACTTCACCCGGGCCCCCTCCTGGGACCCGGGGTTTCACTGGGCCGACTCGTGGGGCTCCCCATCACTGCATGGGAGCCCTGCTGGAGTGCTGACTTCCTTCGGCTGACGTCCAGTGCGTTGTGGGCCCCCGCCTGGATTCTTCTTCCGGAGGGCTTCCCTAGCCCCGCCCACAACCAGGCGTAAGCTTCCGGGTCGCAGCAGGCAGCGCAGCGGCTTGTCTGACAATCCGCCCGTCTCTCTCGGCGGCAATGCGGGGTAGGCTCCCGCTTATTTAAGAATAATTTTAGAGGGGCCCAAACCCGCAGGGTGGACTCCCAGTGGGTTGAATAAACAGGGGACAGGCGCTCCTCAGCACAGCGCTGTAGGACCCACATACGTCGCAGCCTAGTGCTGCAGGCCTCTAGCACTCCTCCTGGACAGTTAAGATCAAGCGCTCTCCTCATGCAGGGAGAAAGTTGAAGCGCTAAGTCCAGGGGTGCAGGAACAAAAGGTGCTTGGGGCTGAAATAGAGCTGTAGTGCTCACAAGGCGCTAGGGAGCAGGCAGAAAGGCACAGTCAAGAGGAATGTAGCGCTCTCTCAGCACAGTGCTGCAGGTGTCAGCTCCTCACCTCCTGGGAGTGCAGTTCAGTCAAATATAGCACTCTCTCTTCTCCAGGCGCCAGCCAGCAGGTAGGGCACAGTTGTAGCACTCACGAGGCACTGGGTAGGAGAGCAGCAGGCACTACTGGGCAAGATCAGTGGACACTCATCAGTACAGGGCTGCAGTTCCTGGGAACAGTCAACCCCCATAACGTGGCACTCCTCCTGGTACAGCAGTCTTTACTCCAGTAGCGGGCTCTTACTGGCCCTGTGGACAGCAGAGGGGTTACAGTTGGGCACAGGGTCCAGCACACAGGCCCATGCGGCGGTACCTCCTGGCAGTAGGTCCCCTCTTATTCAAGTCCACGCTCAGTCTGAGAACATGGAACCCCAGCTCTGCTATTTATACGCCCCTCATCCCACCTACCCGACAGTGCCAGAAGCTTCTAGAAGCATCTAGGGAAACTGGTTCTATCTGGTCCAGGGGGAGTTGTAGTGCACCCTGGGTGCCAGGCTTCCCTCCAAAAGCTGGGATGGCTGGGAAATAAACAACTAGACTGGTCAGTCAAGCGGCTCAACACACAGCCATGGCATCCATTTTAAAAGTAACATGTTTAAATAATGAAAGTCAGTCTGCACACGCCATTGCACAGCATGTATTATGGCACCTCACACCATACATGGCCTCTACATTCCTTTACCATGGGGGAGATATCCTCTAATGGGGGAAGGGGGGTGAAAAGCGAAAAATGTCAGAGAAAAAGGGCCAAGTCCAACACCAACAATGAGCGGTTGAAGGTGCCCCCCAAAGTGTCTTGTAGTTTACCCACTTTCATCCGGTCCTGGAGGATCTCCCGCCTCTTGATGCTTGGATGTGTACAATTCTGTACGAAAAGGGCTGCGGAAGCGCCACATAAATTTGTTTTAGCATTTCAGCGCTATATTCTACTCCGACACGCGGGCCCCTTGCCCGGGAGTTCTGGCGCAAGCTTCATGTCTTCCATTAATAGCAGAGGCATGACCTCAGATGAAGAGATTTCCAAACTCTCATCTAATAAAAGAAAACTTTTTGATGAGTAAATCTCTTTGCCAGACGACCAGAGGAGGCCAGAGCCTGGAGCAAGAGTTATATTTTATTAGTATTCCGAGCTTCTTGGAAACTGCTGGAACAAGACAGCTGGTCATTTACTGTCCCATCACTGGCTGTGATTTATGGGGGTTGCTGTGCGGGTTTGCAACCATTTCCTCAGCACATTTTCCTTTTCTCCGCGTAAATACTTATGTTCGTGGTAGTGAACACATAATCACTTGTATCAAATAAAGACGGTGTTGTGAAGCCACCACCGCTTTTCTGCCATAACCACAATGCAGTTTTATCTCCGATTTCATATAGGAATGTCCTCGTTCACTATTTCAGTTTTGATTGCGCAAATCTGAGTGAGTGAATTATTTATAACTTGTGCACTCGTTTGATGCTCTTTTTATCAGCAAAGCAGCTCGCATCTTTGTTGCTAATGCCGTTTTTGCATAAATTGATGGCCGTTGTGTCTGTTGGCACTTACTAACATTTTCTGAAGCCAAAATTGGATCTGTCCTTGGAAAATGTAAACCTTTTGTCCTTGATGACCCTCCCAATGACTGCTGGGACAGTACCCACCTGGGATGGGTTAACTAACCAGCCAGTTATGCATAACAGATGCCCTGCCAGTTTAGAGATGCCCTTTCATTCACAGGGCCTTGTAAAATGTGTATCCAGTTCAACCCAAGTAGTTTGTGAAGGTCTTCCTGGATTCCTGCTTGAGCCTTGTACCCAGGTTGCAATGTGTCAGCTGCCTCCTTGGACTTTCATCACCTCTGAACATAACCGAGTGTGAGCTACAATGCTATCAAAATGGCCACAACATTGATGGAATCCTATAATATTCCATTGCCATCTGTTGATTTGCTGTTCTTCTGCCTTAGCTCCAGAATTCTGACTTCATTCGGGATGACCATCAGCCATCATGGGACGCAATGTCCAAACAACACCGGATGGGAGACGCGTTCGCATTCTCGCTTCCCTGAAACTATGGTAAGGCACGTAGACCATCTCCCCTTCTATTCACTAACAGCCTTACACAGATACCTCAATATTAAACATATACAGCAACCTTGCCTTGGAAGTAGGATGCTGTAAGCCACATCACTGCAATGCTTTTTAGGTTTACTTTGTTAGGGTTCATTTTGTGTGTTTTGGGTTCTCCAGGATGTTTGGGGGAGAAGGCTCATCTTAAAGCACATGCTTCCCCTGTAGGAGGACTTTAAACATAACCACATATGGCTGACGGGTGCCACATTGCTATCACCCCAAGGCTTCACCTCAGAGTTTCATGAACTGGTGCAGCTTAAGCTCACTGTGGGCATTTTGTACATCCGGGTATCCCCTAAAGCGCGTCGTGCTGTATGGGATGAGGGAGCACTTGCAACACACTCCATAAACGTAACCTTCTAGCAAAATGGCTACCACCTGCCTACTCCTCTTTGAAATGTAGGAGCTGACAGCATCAGCGATGCATTGGCTTGCAATGGCCAAAAAATATTTTATTACATAAAAGTACTAGTGGTGATTGTAGCCTGAACCTCTGGTGAAGGTGTAGACACTTCAGTAACATCACACTTGATGGTTAAAGAAGAGGCTTAAATTCAGATTCGTAAGGAAAAAATGGAAGTAGACAACTCAATCCATCCCGGCTACAATTTACACTGTCATGATGATCTGGCGATTCTACAACCTGACTTTAAACCAAACCTTTTGGTTTGTTTTCTGCTCAGGAAAATGCTGTGGACACAATAACTTGAAGGTGTTACAGGTCTTACCCTATCAGATGTACATTAGTGGAGAGGATGCTGTACTGATATCCACTGATTACATTAATATGAACTTCATGTTCCACACCTTGATCTCTCCTTCTCAGATTGGGCCATACTACCATTGAACAGACCGCTTATCATAGTCAGCTCAGAACAGTACCGGAATCTATTGTTTTTGGGCCAAAAGGGGGGATGCAGCACAGTCCACAAAGCAGCTTGTTAAGTGTTAAAAAGGCTGCTTTATTGAATACAGGTGCATCTTACAATTTCCTTGGTCTGTGCTGTACAAAACTAAACCTCACTAAATATTTTCTTCCTGCCTTACTCACCACCCCTCCCCTAAAGTTTTCCCCTTTTCAACCATTTATAAATCCCTAAATCTGTCCTCCTTGCTGCTCCGTTAAACTTGTAACTTCTTATCATTTTTTAACATAACTATCTATGTAACCTTCCTATGCTACTTCCCCTTCCTGCGTGCTCCCCGGAGTGACATTTTCCAACCAATAATCTGTAACTGTAAACAGATCTACCCACTATTACCCAGAAGAAAAATCACCCGATAACAACAACCCATACACAACACCAGCACCTGCTTAAAGCGACAACGAAGCATGTTTCCCCACCCGATACACCTGTTCTGTAGTAGGGGATCTCTGTGTATAGTCATAATCTAGTGAATAGTCCCGCCCATGTGCGTGGACCCCGGAGCAATCAAAAATAATCTCTTAAGCTGTCTTCTTTGCAGTCCTGCATAGACACTTAAGAGAGAATTAAGACAAATAATGCAGCCTAACATATACAAGGCTACAAAGGCCACCACTTCATCTAAACAGTGAAAAGGATAGCTCACCATGTCGGGTTTAACACTTTTTACCAAGTTTTCCTCACAGGGAAAACTCCCCTTCACCAAAATCCTTGAAATGATAGAGAGAAAGGGTTGGACAGACAAGCCCCCATAGACTGCCATTATGTGTCTTGAAAAGGGATACCGTGCCTTTTAGGAACTCTCCAGAGTCCCTCGGTATCCCAGGATACACAGCCAAAGTCCTTTTACTTTCAGTTCTTTTTTCCGGCTCCTGCTAGCAGGACCCTGGAGCATTGAGCTCTATCTTTTTGCGTGTTTTTTAAATTTTTTGGCACCTTTTAAGTGTTTTGAGTGTTTCACTCGACGTCTGACTGCTTCTTCTTCCTTTTGCTGGGTTTTTTGACCAGTTTTGCCCACTCGTCTGTCGAATATGCCAGCTTTGTTCGACAAGTGCCCTGAGTGTGCCAGGAAGAAGGCTAAATCAGACGCTCACAGAGTGTGTATCCTCTGTCTCCCATCCTCTAATGTCCCTGAGGACTGTGAGATTTGTCAATCCTTCTCCAGGAGGACCCTGAAGGACAGGGAGAAAATCTGTCTCCTAGGCCTGGAGCTAAGGAGACATCAGGAACAAGGTGGGTCTGGGCATGGAGGGCCTCGGTCTTCGTCCTCTGCCCGTGCTTTGGCCTCCTGGGGGCTCCCCAGGCAAGAGAAGGCCAGGAAATGGCACAGATCTCCGTCGACGTCGATAGCCTCGACGTCGGCGTCGAGAGGGATGACCGCCATCTGCTCCCCGTCGACCCAGGGCTCTGGGTCGAAGTGACGTCGCCGTTCGACATCGAGGGGACTGACGTCGAGACCTCGGACGAGGTCGACGTCGAGGGCTTCATCGGCGTCAAGACACCATCGACGTCGGGATGGGTCCAGGAGGCACCGGTGCTCGCCGTCGAGGCAACACCGCCGTTCGTTGTCGAGGTCGACTCGACATCGAGGAGAAGACTGTCGACATCAAGGGACGTATCGGCGTCGAGACGTTCGACGTCGAGGAAGGGGTTGTCATCGAGGAAGGAGAAATCAACGTCGAGGAGGTGATCAAGGGCCAGGACGGTGTCCTCTGCCTCAGTGGTCAGCCTGTCTTCTGTATCCACAAGCCCCCGGTCGCGGCGGCGCTGGTGCTCGTCTGAAAAGAGGTCGGCCTCGAGAACATCCTCGTCAGGGCCTGCGCAGAAGAAGAAGAGGAGAGTAGTTAGGTCTTCGGACTCTGAATATTCTCAGACCTATTCGCCTTCCAGGCCCAGGACGCCGACGCCTCCTCCATTGCCTAAGGAGAATCCTCCTCCTCCTCTTCCTCCTCCTCCTCCTATTCCCCCTCATCTCCCTCCTCCTCCACCGCGGCCTCCACGGTCTCTATCTCTGCCGCGCCTCCCGTCGCCGCCTACGGGGCCTCCACAGCCTAGGATTCCGGTTCTGCCTCCGCAGCTTCCGCCTCCTGTACGGCCAGTGGATAGACCGAGGCCTAGGACGTCTAGGTCATCACCGGAGGGACAGGTCACGGTCCCGTCATACGGACTCTTCCAGTGCCCGGGGATATTCGCCCACCTTATCGGATTCCCCCAATACGAGAGTGTCACCGGTGGATGACATTGTATCGTTTCAGGAGATGTTATTGAGAGGGGCAGCGAAGCTGGGGATTACTCTAACGGTACCCACACCTTCTACATCGTGATTTTCGAGACCTTACACAAGCGGCAGTTGTCTCGACCCTTGTTGCCCTTGGTGCCAGGGCTGGAGGAACCGGCTATGGAACTCTTCCTGACTCCAGCATCAACGAAATCCGCTCCTTCCCGGCTGCAGAAAAAGTACAGGCCCCCTGACTCCGATCCAGCGTTCCTTCGATCAGACCCGGTGACGGATTCGGTGATCGTCACGGCAGCCAGGAAGCAGCACGTTACTGCCCCGTCTTCTACGGTGCCTCCGGATAAGGAGAGCCGTCAGATGGACTCAGCGAGACGAAAAGTCTGTGGTACGGCTGCTACTTCCATGAAAGCCGCTAGTGCTGCGGCTCTTTTGGGTCGGTATGACCGGTCTTTGTGGGAGTCCCTGCAGCAATTTCTGGAGCACCTTCCTAGGGACAGGAGGGAGGACTTCCAGGAAATTATCAATGAGGGCATGATGGTATCCAATCAGGTTATCAGCTCGGCTGGAGATTCCTCTCTCTTGGCGGCTCATGGATACTGCCACGGAATTAATCTGAGACGCCATGCCTGGTTGCGCCTGACATCGCTGAAACCGGAGGCGCAGCAGAGAGTCGCCAACTTGCCGTTCTCTGGGTCGATGCTCTTTGGTAAGTATGCGGATGAGGAGATGGTCCGCATGAAGGCGGAGGCAGAAACCCTGACAGCCATCGGGTTAGGGATGCCAAAAGAGCAGAAGAAGACTTTCCGTCCCTTCCAGAGACGTTTTGGTGCCCAGGGAAGAGGGCAAGGTCGTCAAGCTGGCCAGCAGCACCAACAGCAGCAGCTTTACCAGCGGCGACCATTCCAGAAGCGCCAGAGGGGCAGAGGCGGCCAACAGTCCTCCTCGACGCCCAAAGGCCCGGCCGGGTCTAGGCCCTGAGGGGTTACTTCCTCCTCGTCCATTACCCGCTCCGGTGGGGGGAAGCATACAACATTATTTGGCAGAGTGGAGAAAAATTACTCAGAACAAGTGGGTGCTGAATATTGTTTGCAATGGATACAGTCTTCGTTTCGTCAGCCCGCCTCCAGCGATTCCACCGGTTTGCTCACAGTTCCAACTGCGTGAGCTCCAAGTGGTCGCCGATACCCTGCTAAGAAAAAGGGTGATAGAAGACGTCCCTCTGTCTCAAAGGGGAAAGGGTCTTTACTCACGGTTCTTTCTGGTACGCAAGAAGGACAAGAACGAGTTCAGGCCCATTCTGGATTTGCAACAAGCAAACAAATGGATTCGCAGGGAAAAGTTTCGCATGCTGTCGTTGCACCAGATTTACCCTCAGCTGCATAGGGGAGACTGGCTTTGCGTAATAGATCTGGAAGATGCGTACTTCCATGTGCCCATTGCATGGAAACACCGGAAGTTCCTGCGCTTTCGAGTCAGCAACAATCACTATCAGTACACCGTACTACCGTTTGGACTGAACTCTTTACCCAGGACGTTTTCAAAATGCATGGCAGTGGTGGCAGCGCACCCGTGAAAGAACAAGGTGTTTGTCTACCGGTAACCTGGACGACTGGTTGATCAAAGCCTCCACCTTCCAGGAAGCACAGCTGCACTTCAACAGGACGGGCGCTCTGTTGAACCAGCTGGGGTTGCACTTAAACATGTCCAAGTCTGTTCCGACGCTTGTCCAGTGCCTACAGTACTTGGGAGCCTCCATCGAAACTCTTTCAGCAAGCGTGTATCCTTCGGAGGAGAGATGCTTATCGGTCCTTCAGAAGGCTCAGGCTCAGGCTCTCAAAGCTATTCCATCTACAACAGCGAGGACGGTGTTTTCTCTACTGTGGTTGATGGCCTCTTGCATCTTCCTCACGCCACACGCACGCCTACACATGAGGCCGTTGCAGGAATGTCTCGAGGATCAGTGGGACCAGAAGCGGGGGAGCTGGGACGACAGGATCAAGCTGTCCCTCCACGCTCAACAGTCCCTGAGATGGTGGTGCTCCGCAGAGAATCTCCTCAAGGGGGTTCCATTCCACAAGGACATTCCCAGTTAGACTGTCGTCACGGATGCTTATCTCCACGGCTGGGGAGCGCATTCAGACAATGTACAGATCCAGGGAACGTGGTCCCCGGCGGAATCCACGGATCACATCAATTTCCTGGAACTCAGAGCTGTTTTCTTGGCACTGAAGGCCTCTCATCCGTCCTTCTAGACCAACTCCTTGCTTGTGCAGACGGGCAATACGACCACAATGTATTACCTCAACAAGCAGGGGGCTCGAGATCACGCACTATGTCACAGGAAGAGCAGGCTATCTGGCACTGGCTACTAGCCAGAGGGCTGACAATAACGGCTACCCATCTGCCAGGTGTGCAGAATGCTCAGGCGGACGCACTCAGCAGGCTGGTGCAAGAAAACCACAAGTGGGTTCTAAATGACGAAGTGCTAGGAGACATCTTTGACAGGTGTGGCACTCCAGACGTAGATCTGTTCACCACCGCCGAAAACAGAAAATGCAGAGACTTCGCCTCCAGGTATTACCAACCGGGGACCCTGGGGAATGCGCTATGGATCAGCTGGTCGAACAGCTTTCTGTACGCTTTTCCACCCATTCCCCTGATTCCGGCGGTGCTCATCAAGCTGTCTCAATCCAGAACACGGATGATCCTCATCGCTCCAGAGTGGCCCCGACAGTGGTGGTTCACGGACCTGCTTCACCAGTCTCTTCTACCCCACATGCGGCTGGCGTGACGGCCGGACCTTCTCACGAAGTTCGGGGGACAGATGGTGCACCCCAACCTCTCATCGTTGAGTTTGGCGGCATGGCTCCTGACACTTGAATCTCCCTGAAGATTGCATGACTATACTTAAGGAAGCTAAGAGACCCTCCACTAGGTCTTCCTATGCCTACACGTGCAAGAGGTTCTGCAACTGGTGCACTTCCAAGCAGTATGATCCGACAACTTGCAAGGAAGACGTCATCCTTCCATACATTTTGCATTTGGTTCAGTCTGGCCTTAATTTTCATTCTATTAAGGTTCACCTCAAAGCATTGACTGCGTATAGGAAATACCCTTCACAGACATCCTTCTTCCAGATCCCTGTGATTAAAGATTTTTTGGAAGGATTGAAGAAAGTGTTTCCTCCTGTTCGACATCCTTCGCCATCATGGGAGCTGAATGTGGTGTTGTCCAAGTTGATGAAGGAGCCTTTTGAACCCATCCATAAGGCTTTTCTGCAGCACTTGTCATGGAAGGCGGCCTTCCTTGTAGCCATTACATCGGCCCGCAGGGTGAGTGAAAATCAGGCGTTGTGTTGCCAAGAACCTTATACTGTATTTCATGCTGCTAAGGTTGTGATGCATATCTACCCTAAGTTCCTTCCTAAGGTGATTTCTTATTTCCATGTCAATCAGACCATAACCTTACCTACGTTTTTCCAGAATCCTTCCACTCCAGCGGAAAGGTCTCTCCATTCCCTGGATGTCAGAAGGGTGTTGAAATTCTACTTGGATAAGACCAAGGACATTCGTAGGTCAGACCAATTGTTTGTCAATTATGGGTCAGTCAGGACTGGTCTTGCCACCTCAAAACAGTCCATCTGTAGGTGGATTGTGTCCTGTATCCAGTTATGTTACCAGAAGGCTAACAAGACCTTAGGGGGTAAGCCTAAGGCTCATTCTACCAGAGGCAAAGCAGCTACAACAGCTCTGCTTCGTAATGTTTCCATTGCAGAGATCTGCAGGGCTGCCACTTGGAAGTTGGTCCATACCTTTGCTAAGCATTACTGTCTGGACTCTGATGCCAAAGCAGATGCTCAGGTTGGGCAGGCTTCGTTGAGAAATCTGTTTGCACAATAGAGGTGTTGTCTGTTTTTCTCCACCGCCGGGTTGGTTTTTTGGGATGGACTTGCCATTCTATTCACTAGATTATGACTACACACAGAGATCCCCTACTACAGAAGGAGTAGTTTCTTGCCTGTAACTCCAGTTCTGTAGTAGGGGTATCTCTGTTATAGTCATAAGCACCAGCCCTCCTCCCCGTTGGAGAAAAGGTACTATAATGTATGCTACAGGCCTTCCTTTATACACCTTAAAAAAAAACTGAAAGTAAAAGGACTTTGGCTGTGCATCCTGGGATACCGAGGGTCTCGGGAGAGTTCCTTAAAGGCACGGTATCCCTTTTCAAGACACATATTGGCAGCCTATGGGTGCTTGTCTGTCCAACCCTTCCTCTCTATCATTTCAAGGATTTTGGTGAAGGGGTGTTTTCCCTGTGAGGAAAACTTGGTAAAAAGTGTTAAACCGGACATGGTGGGCTATCCTTTTCACTGTTTAGATGAAGTGGTGGCCTTTGTAGCCTTGTATATGTTAGGCTGCATTATTTGTCTTAATTCTCTCCTAAGTGTCTGCGCAGGACTGCAAAGAAGATAGCTTAAGAGATTATTTTTGATTGCTCCGGGGTCCACGCACATGGGCGGGACTATTCACTAGATTATGACTATAACAGAGATACCCTTACTACAGAACTGGAGTTACAGGCAAGAAACTACTCCTTCCTAACAAAAACAACCAAACCCAAAGAAAAATGTCCCTCCATTGACCCCCCACTGAAACACCAACCCGCCTATATCCTTGAAAAAAATGGGGCGGGTGGGAGGGACATAATTTCCTTGCCCTGCCTGTGCCCGAACCGGCTGTCGTGTCACCACCACCGAAATGGTGGCTGGTGACATGAAACGGCTGGTTATACATCCCCGCAGCCCAAAACCAGCCCAAGTGTAGCCCAACAAGCCCAATTTGGCTCTGGCTGCACCCCCAAATGGGGGGGGGGAACAGGCCTCCCATTGGTTGTCCGCCCCCCGCCCAAGCCCTATTGGGCCAAGGCGGGGTGCAGCACAGACCACAAACCAGCTTGTTAAGTGTGAAAAAAGGCTGCTTATTGAAGACAGGTGCATCTTACAAACAATTTCCTTGGCCTGTGATGTACAAGACTAAACCTCACTAAATATTTTCTTCCTGCCTCACCCCCCACCCCTCCTTTAAAGTTTTCCCCTTTGCAACCATTTATGCACCCCCAAATCTGTCCTCCTTGCTGCCCCGTTAAACTTGTAACTTCTTATCATTTCCTAACATAACTATCTATGTAACCTTCCTATGTTACTTCCCCTTCCTGTGTGCTCCCTGAGTGACAATTTCCAACCAATAAACTAACTGTAATCAGATCTACCAACTATTACCCAGAAAAAATGACACTCAGAAAATTCTAACCCCAGACTTTTCTTACCCCCCCAACTAGGGACCCTGTTGTTTCGGATACCTGTGTATGTCTAAAGCCCTGTCCAAAACCTCCTTAATCTTTATTATTTATAACTCCAGTCCATAACGGGACAAATGCACCCCATCTTCTCTGAAAAAATAGACTGCAGCATACCTCAGCTCTGGATGTTCCACTCTCCCAATGCCTTACCTATCACAAAATAGTTGCATGTCCCGGTTGATCTTTCTCCTGGCCTTATCTATCGCTGCTGGTCTCTCTGCCCCCCTCCAATGCCTCCTGGGTATGAACTCCGACCAGATAAGATAACAACCTGCCCACTGCTGCCTAATCTCCAAGAGATCCCTCTTCATCTGCTTTAACAGGGCCAAACCTTTACACTGAACCAGGTAATTCTCTCCCAAATGGATAATTAACCCATCTGGACAAATCCCACCTCTGATCTTCCTGTTTAACGTTGGAAACAACTCGTGCCACCTCATATCCCCCTTTCCGTTCCAAGAACACTGAAACAACTGAGAGTCTAAACCCAAATTCAAACCGTTCCCTTTTGTAAACTCATGAAGTTCCGCCCATTTGACAAAAGAGTGTCCTACAATGCAGATGGATAATTTCACTGCAGCAGGTCCCGCCACCGCACCTGAAAAGACACATATATGAGGTAGGAAATTAACATTATGCGTCCCATTCTCCAAAGCCCTATAGCTGAATGTAAGTTTTGAAACAATCGAACTTCCAGCGCACTAATCGCATAATCTCATCCCTCCCTCACCCCCTCTTAGCTGTGTCTGTGGCTGCCCCTATGCGGAATGAGTGTGACCCAAACTGGCTCCTCCCCCATGCATTGGAGGTCTCGCCTCAAGATCCAAAGCAGCTGAGACACAAACACCCTGTCGCCCTCTTTTTGCTGGAAAACCTCCTTGTCACCCTGCACCAACCGCCTGGCCATGATTCCCCCCAAGCCGCCGGACACACTGTTTTGTCCCCTACCGGTCCCATGACCACCCATTTCCCCACTCCCCACTGGTCCGTTTTGGATCGCTTGAGCCACACTGCCACCGTGTTGACCTGCAGGCCCACTTCCCCCCACTGAACCTCTTGGGCCCCCCTCACACCCAGCAGCTCCGAAACCCAAAAAGTCTCGAAGTACATCCAAGACATTAGCCTGGAAAACAAAACTCACTTCTTCCGCATTGCAGCATATTTGCGGCATAAGCCGTATCAAGCAGGCCAATATTCCGACCGATAATGGCCTTCTCTGCTGAGGTCTGCCACCTCTCTCTCATGCCCAACCTTCCAGTAATCGACTGCCTAGTTCCCCCGCCGAAGGCGCATAACCCCACCATAACTTTCCCATGAAAGCTATGGCCAACAACTTGACTGCTATCGTTACCCTAGACAAACCTTTGTCAATCATGGACAAAATGAAGTGCACCACCTGCTCCTCCCTTACCCATTGCTGTCCACAGTATTTTGCACCACTGTCAAGAAATTCCCGCCATCCCTGCTTACATGCCCTCCACGTGGATGAGGCCAGTGACCCTCTTACCAATGACCCTTTGTCTTACCAGTGACCCTCTTACCAGTGACCCTTTGTCTCCTACATCCCACATCCCTGCTGGAACCCGCGTCCTGCCCTCGTCCACCTCCGTGACTAGCCCATGGAACTTCTGCCACTGTGAACGAGACAAAGCGTCCGCAATGTCATTGTCCACTCCCGGCACATGTCTGGCCTGAAACAAGATATCATGCTCCAAACATTGCAGCACAAAAACCTGCAACAACTTGAGAACTTGGGCGTCCCTGGCTGATTGTCTATTCACCACCTGCATGACTGACATATTGTCCACTTTAAAGATCCCCTTCTTATGCGTCAATTCCCACGCCCATACTGTCACTGCCACTACCAGTGGAAAGAGCTCTAGAAAAGCAATACTCCTCCCCTATTCTTCCAGTGTGGCAGCCATTCTTCTGCGCACCACCTTCCTTGCCAGTAGAGCCCAAAGCCTCTTGCCCCTGCCGCGGTTGACGAGATCGTGACATCCCATTCCCATTCTTCTGGGGTTGCCATTGAAATCTGCCAGAAAGGTGCGCCACATGCGCAAGTCCTCCTTAGTTCCTGCCGACGGGCGCATATGATGGTGCAGCATTGTCAGACCTGCCAAAGACATCCCCAGCATCCTGCAGAACGTTCGCCCTGTTCGCACCACCCTGCATGCAAAATTTAGGTATTCTAACAAGACCTGTACCTCCCTGACCTTCATCTTCTTTTTGGCCAGCAATCTGTCAATCAACATCAGCATGTGCAATTTCTTGTCCATTGTCAAACAGGCTTCCATTGCCCCCGAATCCAGTTCAATACCAAGAAATGGCAACACTGTAATGGGACCTTGTGCCTTCTCTGGTGCCAGGGGCACACCCAGGTAGCCCATGAGCTCTTTAAAACTTGCCAGCTGCTGCTGACAGTCCGCAGAACTGGGCAGTCCCACCAGGAAAAAGTCATCTAGGTAGTGTGTCTCCGGCTCTTTACCGGTGCGCCATGAGAAAACCAACTGCAGGAATGTACTAAATTGCTCAAATAATGCACAAGATATGGAACAGCCCATTGGCAATGCCTTGTCCACAAAAATGGACCCCTCGAACTGTATGCCCAACAACTGATAATCTGCAGGGTGTACTGGTAGCAACCTGAATGCCGACTTTATGTCACATTTTGCAATGAGGGCGCCCGCCCCTACTGTGGCAACCAGATGTCGTGCAACATCTACCGTTGAGTAAGACACTGAATACAGCTCGGCCGCTATGAAGTCATTAACCGACGCCCCTTCTGGCCATGACAGATGTTGTATCAACCTGTATTGCCC
This sequence comes from Lissotriton helveticus, assembly GCF_964261635.1. Taxonomy (NCBI): domain Eukaryota; kingdom Metazoa; phylum Chordata; class Amphibia; order Caudata; family Salamandridae; genus Lissotriton; species Lissotriton helveticus. The sequence goes on from NC_136064.1 coordinate 61,282,436, forward strand.
CGGTTGCTTCTTTGATACCACTCCAATTGGGGAAATAATCAGGTCTCGAATGGGGCTACTCGTGAACAGACCTGCCGTACGCACGTCCTGCAATTCCTTTAAGAATTTTGCCCGCACTACTGAACTGTGTTTTTGCGGATTTCAAATTCTCAGCCCACCTAGCGGCCCTCGGACCTTCATAACCCAGCCTGAAACCCTCCTGAAAACCCCGCCGCAAAGGTAAGGTTCTTCATCTTTGGTCCGTGGATATGACGCCAAAAATACCTCCAGACAGCTCCATTTAATAGGAGTATGAGCCTTTGCCCATTGCCCCTTGTCCTCCCTTTCCACCCCTACCCCATGCTGTATGCTGCAAGGCATGGTTGGACTGTTGACCTTGCCCACTAACTCCTATCCGCCAGCATTGCACAACGGGGTATTTTCCCGCACACTTCGAACATTCATGCCGAAACTTGCAGTACTGTCTGGCACATATGCCCTTGGTGAAGTCCCAGCACACTCCCAATGTGCCCCCGGTGCTGTTCCCTTTGCCCCCCCCCCATGGGTGGGGTGAACTGAAAGGGGCGCAGGACAAGAGGAAGGCTGCTAGCCGTGTATATGGTCTTCCTGAGCTTTGCACCCCACATGGTCTGTTGGTATAGGTCTGAATCTATCTCCCCCCACTTAGCCTCCGATTCCCAGGCCAACCGTGCCCTAAACTCCTCCTTGTAATGCGACCATGCGTAACCCTCGTACGTCACCTGTGCCTGTCTAATCATGACCATGTATTTAAACAATGCAACTGACCTGTCTGGGTACTTTTCATAGTACACGCTGGCGAAAATCAGGAATGCCGCCGACCAATTCTCAATGGTCATGGGAACCCGCGGCCTTTTAGCAAGCTCCAACTCTTCTTTGTTAGACCCCTCTTTTACAGTAAGCTCCCAAAGCAGTAGCTTCAGCATGTCCACATATTCGTAAGGTGGGCCCCCAAGGGCTCAGTTATCCCCATGTACGGCAACTTCTTCACTGGAATGTTGTGCCTCTCCTCCCCCCCCTTGGACACCTCTTCAGTCTCTTTTCCTCCCACAGCTATTACTCCCGGTTGCCCTGTCACCTGCCCCTCTGGGGGGCTAGGTGCCCCCGTCCCCTCGCTCTTATCCCCCCCATGTGCGGCGACTCTGTCCCCACTCCAGTGTCTTTTACATATGCACCCTTCCTCAAGAGCACCTCCCCTTCATCCCCCCCTGCGCATCCATACCCACCGACTCATTACCTGGCGCCTTCCCTTCTACCCTCTCTTTCGCAGTACCCCGCCAGCCTCCATCCCCCTGCGTGTGCTCCTGTGCCTTACCTGGCATCAAGGTCGGTGCCTTGACCGGATCCCGCCGCATAACAGGTTGTGAGGAGGGAAGCCACGCTATCCACTTTTCGCCATCCGCTCCGACTTTTCTGTAAGAGACTGAACGCTTCATTATTGACATCCCCTATCCTTCAGCCTGCCCTCCCCGTTCTTCTATTTTTCCCCCTCCTCCACGCTCTCTTCATCATAATCCAATAGCAATAGGCCGTCCTCCACGGACTCCAGCCTGCACAAACTTGCTCGCTCCCTGCCTGAGTGGATTGTCAATGGGCCGTCCTCCGTGGACTCCAGCCTGCTCAATCCCTCTCGCTCCCTGCAAGTGCATAGTTATTCCCCTAGATCAACGCTCCCTTGCTGCTGCCCTGCTCACCTTCCCTTTGAGTCCTGCGCTGTCATCAATGAACCCTGTGTCTGCGCCCCCAGGCCGCATCGACCCACTGGGGTTGTGGTACTGGAGACTGTTTGTCCCCCATTCCACGCACCACCTCCTGCAAGTCCCTCGTTGGAGCCCGGCTGCATAGCAGGCCCATCCTCTCGGTAGGGTGAAACCACATGCAACTCACCCGAGTACCTCACCTGCCACCCCTGCCAAAGAAAAGTGGAGTCCGACATGCCGGGGTTAGTCCTTACCTCTAACCCTACAACCCCGGCATACCACTGCCCAAGTCTACCAGCTACACACCCCAAGCCCGAGGCACCCGACGAGTGGCCCCCCGCCGAACTGAAGTGCCCTGACCCCAAGACCAGCCACCCTCAACAGGCAAGTTCCTACCCCTCTCCCCCAGGCCCCCTTGCCCTCTTTCTCCCCATCACTCCACTCCAGCGAGCCCACCAACCTCTTGTGCGCGTGGCCTTCCCAAGCCTGGCTGATGGGTGGTACACTTCCCCTTCCCCTGCACTCCTCCCTGCCTCCGGGGCCCCCTCCTTTGCCCCCCCTTTCCGACCACCGCAGCCTGAGTCCCTGTAGAGCCCTCTCCAGCCAGCCTCCCAGCTCCAGGGACGCATAGGTCCCCGCAGCGCCACCATGTGAGACCCGACCGGGCCCTCCTCGCTTCCGGACCTGTTGCAGGGCCCCCCGCTTGCTTTTCTTCCCCTCCGCTCCCCCGCACCCCTCCAGATTACCCCCTTCCCCGGAACCCCCACGCACTTCCAGTGCCCTCCATTCACCCTTCCAGGCCTCCCACCTGCACCTAGGCCCTCCCCCCATCTGGTCCACTAACTTGGGAGAAGAACGGCCGCTGCCCAGTGTGATGGGAGCGCCGCCCTGGCGGGCCTCTTCCTTGAATTCCTCCCTCTCATTGGAACCCCCCACCCCCGCCTGAAAACGAGCGCGGGCAGCGAAACTGCGACTCGCCCTCCCCCATGTGTGGCCCTCCTAGGCGTGGCCGACTTGGCAGTGCGGCCGCGCCCCTCATGTACATTCTCCTGGCAGCCCTCATGCACATTCTCCCGCCGTACTCGGGCCCGCGGCGGCGAGCACGCTAGCACACCGCCGCCGCCGCCCAGCTTGCCACACGGCTTGGAGGCTTCACCTCAATCGCGGGCCACAGCATGTCCATGTTGCCCGATTCAGCCAGGAGGCGTAATGCCTCTGTCACCCGCAGGTCGTCCGCCATCCTCCATTCGCGTACCGCCTCAGCAAAGCCCCATAGGATGGCCGCGAGCACTCCAAAGAACCAGCGGCGCGCTACCGCAACACTATAATACATGGGACCAAATCGCTGGCCAACAAAATTCTCTTGGCCAACAACATTTCCTTGCCCTGCCTGTGCCCCAACCGGCTGTCGTGTCACCACCATCGAAATGGTGGCTGGTGACACAAAATGGCCGGTTATATATCCCCCAGCCCCAAACCAGCCCAAGTGTAGCCCAATAGGGCCAACTGGGCTCTGGTTGCACCCCCGGCCCAAAACCCCCGGGGGGAGGCAGGTCACTATTCCCACCTGATCATTTCTAGAAATAAATTTCCTGCCCCGCTAAGCCTTGCTTCTGTTGTGCCAGACAGTGCACATGCATAGAATACACAATCTTCAATACAAAATTAATTTACAACTGAAGCACACGTCATCATGAGAACTAACAGAAGTTAAACCTAAAGATAATGAAACATACAAAGTCTAAGAATTATGCAGTAGCAACTCAAAGACTGGCTGCTGAGCCTGAGTGAATTAGAGTCATTTTTGCAGAGATCTAAGGAAAAGGCATATATCAGTTGGATAAATATGATTCTATCGTGCCCAATATCCCAACTTAATATAACTGACAGCCATTTATATGTACTGTTGTTTAAGGACGTGAAGGAGTATGTGTATGTTCACTTGTGTTATGACTTACTTTTTTCTCCCCCCTTCTCTGGTGTCCTCTTGCCTTCTCTTTCATTAGAGTTAGCAATAGCTTGCTGATGTGTTTACTGGAGTAGTACTGAGTACTGTGTAATTAAGAATTACATACTTGAAAAAAGAAACAAATTAGAGGGAAACAAGAGAAGCTTAGAAGTGTACTCCGTTCATCGCACTTAATTAAACACTGACAGCCTGATTAAGAGTTTGGCAGACGGGCTACTCTGTCACAAATGCAACAATATAACGTCCGTCCGCATTATTACAAGTGCACTGTATCCTATGGCACTTGAAATAAGGCGGACAGGATATCCGTCATGTTGTGATGGAGTAAACATTAAATCAGGCCATAATACCTGTGAAAACCCTGAAACGTGCAATCATTCCTGCACCGTAATCCATGTTGCAATTAGTGATCTAAAAGGTAGATATATGGCCACATTATTAAATGTTTCTTTTGTACAACGTTAAAAAAATCTTGTGCCCAATTCTGTGTTTTTTGCTCTTTATTTAACGTGCGTCATTTTTCAACATGTTGCACATCGTCAATATCAACACCAGAATATTGATGGAACACAATATCGAGGACAAACGTTGAGAAAAAAATATTGAGAGGCAAGCAAATCTATATTTTCTATACCTATCACACATATCTCCTTACGCATTCCTAGGTATCTACCTACTCTCTGGGTAGTTATAGTTCGGATTATGTTTCCATGGGAAATGCTTTTTTGTGTTGGTAATAACTTCGGTACAATGCGACAAATCTCCAAGAAACTTTCCCAAAAAGTGCAACGTTTTGACTAGTTGGAACATGGAAAATTTTGGGGTGATCTATCAAGCGAGGACTGGAAAAAGGGAGGACCCCAAAAAAAACACTGAACGGATTTCACCAAATTTGACAGAAAGCTAGATCTTGGTCCGAAAGAAAGCATTGTGTGTTTTGGTGTAAATCCGTTCAGTAGTTTTGGAAAAATTAAGGTTAAAAAAATTGTATATATCACATCGTGAGGATCCACGGAGCCGATATATATTGTCAAGGTACCTAATTGTGCAGTCAGGAAAAGTAAATCTACAGTTCCCTGCATGTACTTACCATTCAATATTTAGTCCCTCTCTAGTCTGTCCTCGATATTAGTGTATCACGCTATCTGTGCTGGGGCTATTTCCTAGGGTCATGAAAAATAAGATAACTTCCAGGGGGAACGTTCTTTACAATGGAACTTTTACAACGAAGTACCGTTACGACGCAGGTTTAACAACGAAAGTCATTACAACGACTTTCGCTGGAGGGTGCTCTAGGATAGGTAATAGTTTAATTTACTATCCAACACCTTCCCTACTATCCACCGGGACTGGAGTTAGTAAATTAAACTATTCACTATCCAGTGCCCCCCAACGCAAGTCGTTGTATGACTTGCGTTGTAAAACCTGCGTCGTAACAGTACGCGTTGTAAAAGCAGGCGTTGTACCATCATACATCCACTTCCAGCTTCCTTGATCTGGAATCCCTAACTGCTAAACGACTTCTCACCTGCAGGTGGATGCCCCCAGAACCCCCTCCAATTGAAGCTGGGACGCAGACATTCCTTGTGTGGGTACAGGTGGAGAGTGCAGCAATACACAGAGAAAACACTCTAGGGCTGTGCAAATACCCAGTGGCCTCTAGCTGGGATGCCATACTAGCAGACTTCCTGGCGTCTATGCAAGGAAATTACAAGAGTGAATTCAACAAGTAAGTGAGCTGGGGTAGGTAAAATAGATGATTGCCATTTCCACAGACTGATGCTTTCTCCTACAGCTCCATCACTCCATTAGCTAAGATCCCACAAGGCTATATCTCTGTTCTCACATTCACAGCTGCAGATGATCACTTCATTTGAAGATGTGTGTTTGGGGAGGGAGGGTTGACACAAAACATTGTAATCCCAGGCTACAGTTGTTAACTTTGTTTTGGTATTTCATGTAATGGAATCTGGTCCTTTTTACTGTGATGATGTGCTGCATTGGTGATTCTTCTGCAGACTTGTATATAACAGCATGGCTAATTTGTCGAACACAGGACGATTTGTTACTCAATTATAGGTATTTGTTAAAAGTAATAATTATAATAATAATAATAATAGAATTTATAAGAGCGCGAACAGCTACCTCAAACAGAGGTGTCCCGGTGATGAGAGAAAGACAGAAAGTGCGGAACCGCTAGATCGGCAGGTGTGATCCAGTCACTAAGGGTCTAGGCTAAAAAGCCACGTTTTCAAGGCTTTCCTAAAAATAGCCTCAGACTTTATCTGTCGCAGCAAAAAGTTGGGCAGATCATTCCAAAGCTTTGAGGCCACGGTCACAAAGGACCTTCCTCCAATACGTGCTTTCTTGAAACTTGGGACGCTCAGAAGGTTCAAGGCACTAGATCTGAGAGGCCTATTTTGTTTATAGCTGCACAAAGGCAGGTTCAGATAGTTTGGACATTTACAGTGGAGAGAACAGAAAGCAAGAGTTAGTGCCTTGAATTCTATAATTGTTGTCTTTAAAATAACATTAGCATGTTCTCTATTGATTACAAATGAGACTGAATTTCCTGCCATGTCTCTGTACATGATGTCAACGAAAAGCATAAATAACAAAATGTAATATAAAGATTCAAACAAAAATAAATAGTGTGTCATGCTATCCTGATGAGTCGATATTCAGTAGTACAACCTTTTTGAACATCTCAACACCTCACTGTTGTTTAAGCCTTACATTTGGTGCTTCTACCATGTTTTCCTTAGATGCTATCCAGTGTATTAATTGTTTTGGTCTCCTTAGATCAGTACGTAAGATACCGCCCCTCATCCCTTTTCTATCGAGAAAGCTCTTGAACCAGGGTCTAATTATGTCCAGGTTGGACTTTAACAACGCGATCTACCTTGGGGCCCCCGAGAGCACTTTGAACAGACTCCAACAAGTTCAAAATGCGGCAGCACGAACGCTCTACAACATCCCCATGTCCCGCTCTGCTAAACCAGCACTGAGGGCACTACACTGGCTGCCAATACGGGAAAGAGTGAAATTTAAATCCCTATGCCTCGCACACAAAATCTTGCAAGGCAAAGGCCCCCCCGTCCTTCAGAAGATGGTGATCCCGTACAAAGCGAGCAGAACGTTACGTTCAGACCAGCAACATCTGACGGTCGTCCCCAGGGTAAAAAAGGCCCGATCGGGAGGTAGGAGATTTTCGGTCAATGTTTCCATTCTTTGGAACGCCCTTCCTCTAGGTCTCGCGCGGAACCATGTCTCCTGCGCTTTCGAAAACAACTTAAGACCCTCCTCTTCTGTTAATTTTTCTTTGTTTTCTGCTATCTCTGATGTCGGTAGTTGGCAAAAGCGCAGGGATGCTCCAGGGTAACCTGGCGCTATACAAAACCGATTTAATAATAATATTCAGATGTGCTGAAGCTGACTTGGATTACTTGAAACCTTTCATTTATAAGGAATCTTTACTTGGGGTTGCTGCTATTCAGTCTCCATTGGTGAATGCCCCTGGCGCTATACAAATGTTCCTTCATTCATTCATTCATTCAGATTAATAGGATTATCACAGATAATCAAGATCCATAGTTTGAATCACATTCTGATCTTAAGCAAACTTTGAAATTATTGGCATTAAAATCCTCATTCGATAAATATTTGTTTTTATCTTTATTATTTACATTTTGCTATTGTCTAAATCCTATGGCTAAAAGTTCCTGAGCCAAAAAAAGCCTATGGCTGAATGAGGCTGAGCCAAAGCCCCTTATAATATGCCATGAATACAATATGTTTACCATGAACAGTAAGAGCTTTATTTCATATAGGGAAACAAATGTCCCTTTATGTGTCGATCCAAAATCAATGCGAAAAGAAGTGAAAAATTCACAGTAAAACTCAGTGGGCAATCAACCGTACTGAACAGAGTGAACAGACATGCACTGGCGAAATCAATGATTTGTCTTATTCCAGGTGTACATTATTTGTTGTATTGTATTGGCTGTACATTGGTGTATGTTATGAGTAGATAAACGCATGGATTATGACACCCACTTACATAGACACAAAGACATATGGATGCCCACAAAGAATCATGGACTTTTGGGCACTTCTGGGAATATGGATAAAGGATGCGGAGACGGATTAATGGCTGTGAAGGTGCAGATTGAGGACTGCGGGTGCATACAATGGAGGACGGTGGATGAATGGTTGGGTCTGGTAGACAGCTGGATCAATGCAGCAAGAGTGAATGGATGAATGCTTGGACGGTGATAGCTAAATGCCTGGTGAGGGTGGATGAGATGGAAAACGCACGCGTATATGGATGAATGGGTTAAGTGATACATAGATAGAGAGTACTTATATGAGTGATTCATATAACACACTTCACATGTATAATTCGAAAGAGACATATGAGTTGGCGTAATGGCTAGGGCGGTCAACCTCGAATCTGGGGTACTGGGTTCGAGTCGCAGCAATGACACTGAGAATCCTGCGATTCTGGGAAAATCACTTAATCTCCCCGTGCCTAACAAAAAATTAAATAAAAAATGAATGTGTGCTCACGTAATGCAACTGGTGCTATATAAAGCGCTCTGATACCTGATTCAGGTCAAGTTTGCGCTATGTAAAATGAAAAAATAAAAAGAGTTGTAGAAGTGTATTAATTTGCATGTTGTTGATATTGTCCCAAAGGGAAACATTCATGCTGCCCAATTATCACAATACTCGTTCATTTTCTAAATATTTCACTAAATTAATTCCTTATCATAACTTTAATATCTCCAGTTTAATTCTGAGCTATTTTTTTTTTCCTCAGGCATTTTTATATTGGATTTCATGACACACATTTTATAGCAAAGGCGAATTCCTCTTGAGAGTGTTGAGGATCAGACAGAAGCAACATCAAATAATCTGCATAAAGAAATTTGTTTTCAGAGCTTTACTGATCAAGAGTATGTTAGAATCAGAGCAGAAAGAACATTGAAGAGAATTCCTTGCCTTGGCTGCAGCGACTGAAAAAGCACTGACCTCAAATTTGCAGGGTCATGACATAGGGCAGTGGCTCCCAAACTTTTTTGACCCGCGGTAACCTTGACCAAATGGCCATAGCCCGTGGCTCCCCACTTTGACTTTTTTTGGAGAGTGAGGAAGATGTAATGCTGGCCTCGGGAGTACTTATATTTTTCTCCCTGAAAATAATTGGGATGAAGCTGATGAAGGTATTATATTCATACACGCAGAGTGTTTCGTATTACTAAGGCGGCACCTCTAATAAAATATTCCTAGTTACACTTCTTTGTCTATACCTTTTTTAGAGTACCCTCTCAACATTCTTTACCCCACTAACAGTGTTAGATAGTACCCCAATGCATGTAGGCCCCGTTGGCAAAGTGTTTCTGCGCCTGAAGAATATTTGCATGCTCTTCCATTTTGTACCCATGTCATACTTGCCAACAAACCTGTCTCAGCAGGGCGACGATTTTCTTGCTTCCAAATGTTAACATTATGCTGTATATGGTGTTTTACTTCCCTGTGCTCAAGGAGAAAGCCGGCCTGTCTGGAAATGTGTGTGTACTGAAAGAAATATGTACTGGAAGTACCTATGGTTCAAGTAAAAGTGTCAATACTTAATGTGTTCAATAGACAGGACAACTGTACTTTCCTGATAACTTGCCCTGATGTGAAATGCATTTGGAAAAAAACGAAATTATTAAGAAGTCTAACAAAATGCATCAGGCATCTTCCACTTACCTTGGGAGTGTAGGAACATGGGGATCCAGTGAAATATGTGGGTCATCTTCCTCGACATACAATCAATTAAACACTACATTTACAGCTTTAGGCATGTTCCTTACAAATCATCAACATCATACGTTTAAGTCTAATTAGTTTAACTGAAGCCAACAGACCCTCCAACATTAAATTCATTAAAGTGCTTGGTGCGCAGCTTCCCTGGCTAGGTTTGACGGCTCTCCAGGAAGCCACGGCGCACAGTTTGGGAACCACTGACATAGGGAGTTAGAAACTACAAAAAGCAGGATGGAGCTAGACAAGAGGAACTGAAACTAATACAGTAAAAGGAAAAGAACTAAAGCGTATGAATGCAGCAAAAATACAAATAACAAGCAGGGCTCAAGGCAGTTGGATGGATTTTATTTTTCACAGAGTTCAATTTTATAGTAACGTTTACACCTGTAGCTCAGAAGAACAAGCATTTACAATGCACCACGTCTCACACTTGCGGGAGTTTGAGTTCTTGGCATTGTAAATGACAATGCCTTTTATTTATGTGTTTTGAAAATCTGCAAGCAGATAATAAACACACAATTTGTACTTACAGTATTTGCTTACGAGAACCAAGGCTAGCAGTAACTCTGCCTCTTTTACTGCCAGACTTGCTTTTCTTAAGCAAAGACTATTCCTACAAAGTGTGTGCTTATGATTTGCTTGTAGGTTTTCAAAACAGATAAATAAAAGGCATTGTCATTTACAATGCCAAGAGCTCAAACTCTCTCAAATGTGAGAGCTAGTGAATTGCAAATACTTGTGATCCTTTGTCCTCCAGTTTATAGGCAATGCTCTGCAACATGTGCATTAACTCACTGAGCTATCAACATAACTTACTACAATTTGACCCATAGACCCTGCAAAAAATATTGTTAGCAAGACAATGATATAGAATGTTTACAAAACATGCATTTACTGTTTATGCAGCTTTCGAAAAGACATCAAAAATAACATGACTGAGCGAAACCCTAGACCTCTCTTTACAAATATTAATACAACGCATCGCAGTGCATGCACTGTTCCTAGGCACTTTAACAATGGAAATTGCAGTTCAGTAAATACATGTGCGTATAAATAACCTATAGTTGTGTATACTGATGTGCTGTATTGCAACATTCGTGCAGAGTTTCAGTGCCCTGACAGGGTTGCACAGTGCTGATTATAATGTGTTGGTTTGATTTACATGTATGACAAACAACTGAATAAAGGCAAGTTGCATTGTTCAGCCACGAGCCATCTGAGCGGTACACAAGGAGGAGATAAGATCTAGTCTTGGGTTAAAACCTTACTAATCTTGGTTTTCCAGCTTCACCACAACGTGTGACCCTGGGCAAACACTTTCATCTGCTCAGAACTCAATAACTCAGCTAGGAGCAAGACTGCGCTGCCTGCAGAGAGGTGGTCAGGGTATGTTGAGGGAGAGTTGGTGGTTGGAAGGTGTATGTCTGCATGGTGGGGTTAAAAGCCTCTACAGGGCCTTTCTACATTTCCAAAAATGGGAGCCTCTACTCTGGCTAGGGGCATGTTGTGCTAGCCTTCTCTAATCCATCTCCTGGATCTTGTAATTGTAATTTCTGGTTCCCCACCCCGTGCATTAAGGGTATGGACATCGGAGAGAAAGCCAAACAGGTAGGAGAGTATCTATAATGCAGCCTTTTCAAATATGTCTGGCCTCCTGTTTGGAATCTCGGGATATGCCAATGAATACAAAACTCCAATGCTTTTCACAGCGCAATAAAGGTACAGCTGGAGACCGAAGCGGAGGAAAGGTTTCCGCTATTGTAATTGTAAGAATTGTAATTGTAAGAAAAACTTATACAGCGCACTGTAACCCGACAGGCGTCCTGGCGCTAAAAGAGGGAGGTAGTGAAAAGGCCACTGGGAACTGAGCGGTAGAAGCATTAGCGTATGGGAAAGAGCCAAGTTTTTATTTGTTTACGGAATGGCAAAAGATCAGTCAGCTGTCGCAGCTCTAGGGGCAGCTTATTCCAAAGTCTGGCAGCCGCAACACAGAAGGCCTGACCCCCCAGCTTGATCAGGGGAATTTTCACCAAGAAAGCTGAAGAGGAGCGAAGATGGCTATTCCATTTGTTTACCGAGGGGGAGGGGCCAGCCTTGGCTTGGCTCCAAGATGACCTTGAGTTGTGAGACAGTGGCTGTGAGGGCTAGCCAACCTCTAATGCAGAATCAGTGTATTTTGGCTGACGGACAGTGCTCTGTTTGAGGCAGACGATAAAAGTGACTCACACTTCTCTGGTGGAGCACTGTCAGCTAGCTGTTCAACAGAGGTAGGACCGGTATCAAAGATAAACAAGAGCCGCCTTCCCACTGGCTGCTTCTCCCTCTGAAGTAGCCATAGGCAGGTCCCACCAGTGCCTTGATCAAAGCTTGTATCGATTATTCTACCCTGCCCAAAGGCACGAGCATGCGTATCATAGCTAAAGTTTAGGTGGTTGGGGGCGGTGAGGACGACAACACTTTATGGGAGAAGTTAGCCTGTCATATGATGTCCAACCAGTTCTAGTGGGTACCTTGTACCAGTCTAATCAACCCTTATTGATGGTGGTTGTAAAGTCAACCTTATAGAAAGCTATCCTAGTGGTAGCAGAAACCAGCAGTCTTCAGGCTAAGACTTCAGTAGGGGAGTTAAGCAAGTTGTTTTACCATATATTTACCATATATAATCCCTTGAATACCAAATGAAAGGACACCACACAAGGTATATATCAAATATATATGTATTTAATCTAAACACAACCCCTCTGCACTCTTTATGAGGTCAGAGGTAAAAATACAATACAAGTCACACAGTTAATACACAATAAGTTGCACAGTATACGTTATGCCCTAGGGGCCTCACTAACCATATACTAAGAAAGTGGTATAAGTACCACGTGAGAGTTAGAAAGCAAGCCTGGGGCCTGTAGAATCATTGGGGCTACACTAAACAACCAAAGGTTAGGAAGTAGGAGACCCACGGGCGCCGCATGCAGTGTCTAAACACAGGCGCGAGTTCCCATTGACTTTCTATGGAGTTCGGAAAAGTTACAAAGTTACAGTTTAAGGACACTTCCAGATAGACTAGGACGGAACCCTTTTAGACTTAGACACTAGGAGGGACAATACCCTCAAGACTACCAGAGTACTCGTGTTGCCTTACCCACGGAAGCCGGGTGCATAGGTGTCTTTTGATGTCGGGTTTCATCGTCGTTTTCTATGGAGAGCTACAAAGAAGTGCTGCAGGCGACCAGATGAACAGTGTCCGGGTGGATCCATGGGTGGCTCAGAGCTGTGAAGAACCTGAAAGCAGAGGGGACAGAGTCTGGGTCACTAGCCAGTGACCAGGAAGGAACCAGGAAGGAACCAGGCGATGTCGGGTGCTTTAAGGTGAAGAAGGTGAGTTTGTCTCTTCAGCCACGAGGTCCAGGAGGCATAGATGATCACCAGACACTGGATTTGAGCTGTCCCACAATGGATCTAGATGATTGCAGCATCGGTATCCGGATTGGACCCAACAAGCCTTGGCAACTGTAACCCACGCAGGATGTTGAGATTGGCTCTGTTGCAGACCAGCAAGGTCTGTGGCGCTTCTCCTTTGCAGAGAAGCTGGAGCAAGCCTGGAGCAATCAGGATCACAAGTTAGATGCAAGATGGCATCTACAGGGGGCTCACTAGTCAACAGGCAAGGAGCCGGGAAGATGTATCGAGCACAAATGTAAAGACGGGGCCCACGGGACATTCGCGGAGTATGGGGGCCTTAGCTTTGGTTGAAATGATGCTCGGGGCTGGGGCTTCTCGTACCCCAATGCACAACCTACTGAGGCTTCAGAAAAGTAGTGCAGGTAGCAAAATGCAGGATGTCCAAGATGTCCGGTCTCACGTCTCTCGTCTCCTCCACGGGTCCCAGCTTTGCTGTGGATGTGGGTCAGGGTCAGCGAAGTCTGGAAGTCCAGTTCTTGGGTCACAGAGTCTTCAGGTTCCGGCAGGAGCCTTAAAACTGCAGAACGGCAAAGTTGCTGTTGGTGCCTGTTTGCACAGGGTGGTCACTCCTTGACCACAAGGGAGATGTCTTCCAGTCAGAATGGAATGTCGAAGGTCCAAGATATGTCTTACAAAGATTCATCCAGGATAATCTAAAGTCCCAGGGACACAGCTCCTATACTTATACTAAGGATGGGGCTCGATTACCTGACTAGGTCCCTCCTATGGGGGGACCTGAGAAGGGGGTGGTTACCCCCTTTCCCTTTGTCCAGTTTCGCACCAGAGCTGGGGCTGGAATGCCCCAGCAACTGGTTTGAACCGGGCTATGCATGGAGCATCTTGTGTGCCGCAGGCAGTGTCTAGATGCATTCACTGACTGCAGCCCTCCCTGCCCCAATACACAAAACCCCTGTCTGGGGAGGTGCTGGCACCTCCCTGGACAGGAAACCTATTGTCCAGGCTGCCCTTGTTGGATTTTCCCCCAGCAACAGGAGGTCAGACTTGTGTCTGTGGCAGCAGCATCCATTTTGTGATGCTGAGGCTCTGTTTAATTTTAACCGGGTAAAGCAGTAACATACATGTCTTTTCCGTCTAGAAGGGTAGAATGCTACCCTTGCCGCCATAATTGGGCGGGGGGGGGGGGGGGGGTGGTATTCCAAAGTGTTTGACACCTTACACGACATGTTTTGATAAAGCCAAACCAAAGAAGTTAGCATTAACTGCGAGGATTATAATGCACTTAAGAGTATATGGTATGGCTATATCATAGAACAGCTATAAGGAGATGGTTCCGAAAGCTGCAGAGGGGCTTAGCTCATGCTAGGGCACCCTCTCACATAAAACCAAGTACCCTGCCTCCAGATTTGTCGAGGCCTACCATAGGAGTGGCTTATAGGTGTATATGTGTCTATATGTAAAGGTAGATATAGGTATGGTATATTTAAGGAAGGGGTGATTACACTACCTTACCCAGGCTGTGTGGACAGACCTGTGGTGTCAGTTTGGAAGGCAAACCAGGGGTGGCACAATACATGCTGCAGCCCATGGTAGGCCTAGGGTACACCAATGCCCTGGGTACCTATGGTACACTATACAGGGGCTCACAACGGTGACCCAGTAACCAATCTGGTATGTACCTAAAGTACATGGAGTTCATTTTATAGAGAAAGCAGATAGTCTGGGGCCCTGAATAGCAGGATCCCAGGCCAACTAAGTCGAAAACCAGCAAAACACCAGGAAAAAAGTTGGGGTAACCATATAGTCAGATTCCACCTTCCTACACTTTACGGCAACAAGGTTTTTCGACTGCAGCTATCAGGTTATTTGGAATTGTTTTACTTAGGCTGGGCATTGTAATGTGTGAGCGGTGAGTGAGCTGGTATTCTGGAGATAGCGAACAGAGCTGAAAGAGAATAAAAGAAATGCATGGCGCAATTGTTGACCCGACGCGCGCCTGCTGTTGGAAAACAAGCAGCTCAAGAGAAGTGGTGGGCGCGGGCACAGGGAGACAAGGGGGAGCGGTACAGGGGAGAGAAGGAGGCACTGCAGCTGCCGCCCTGTGCGCCGCTGCTCGCTCCCGCCAGCAAAACACCGTTGGAGTGTACCTTTACTGAAGAGGTGGGACCTGCACCCACCTTTAACCATTTGCAGGCTACGATTACAAAATGACAGATGCAAAAGCCAACCTAATGTGTGGGGGGAGTCAGACCCACACAGAATAGTTTATAGTTGTTACAAGAAGCTTCACATAGCAGTGCATGCCGGCTGCACTAGGCTCGACCTAAAAAAGCAGACGTTTTCACCAGGCGAGATTCAGATCAGAATATTCCAGTAAAAACAATAACTGAACTTTGAAACTCCAAAAGGTCATAGGAGCAACAAAATAAAGACTCCTTTCTCAAAAAGTAAGATTAAGCTTTCAAAAGCTCAAGGGGCAGAATTGGGTAAAACACGATCACACTCATGAAATTATTGCTGACTTTGGCTTTCATGACAAAAGTTTGTATTTACCAACTAAAGAACTCCAGCAAACCATTTTACATTGGTGTCACGTTGTAGACACCTCTGCTCATCCTGGCGAGGCAAGGACCTTAAAACTAACCTAAAGGAGATTTGGGTGGGCCACCTTAAGAAAATATGTTAAAGATTGCAGGAATCTGTTAGCATGAGCTGAAAGCCATTTTGTATTTAGCAGCCATTTTAGTTAGCCATGTGCTTGCCATGTGCTTTTTCCCTCTTCCAGAACCTTGCCCTTGCTGAGAGGGGCCTATCTAGTAGAATGCACCTGCTCCTAGTATAGAACTGTCAGGCTATTCTTACTAATGTGCTAAGTTTGGACTCTCCTCCCACTTTTTTGAGCAAGCAAATATTGTATACCCATATTAGTTATTTTGCATGCTTACATGTGCCAGGACCTCCCATTGGTTTTATGCTGACTATGTAAACCTAAGCATATATAAGGTCCCTCTTTTCTGTACTTCTTAGAATGCCACCTACAGTTCCTGAGGGTACTGTGTGACGTAGTCTTCCTCATCTCAGGTGAATAAAAGATATCTTTTATATTACAGCTCCTATGCCAATCTCTTCTTTGTTGGGTTTAAAGAACCAGGTGTATCAGTGAGACCCATGAGAAGGTTTCTATTTTCTACAAATGGCACCTCAACGTGGATTTAATCAGAAGTGGCTATCTAAAGGAGTGGTCTTGACAGGAGACAGGAATCTACTGAGGAGGACAGGACAGGAAGCTACTAAGGAGGTACCCTGCGCACTGAGATTCTCTGCCTCTGCAGCTCAGTATATTTCTGGTCTTCCTGATTTTGATCCTCCAAATGTTTACCGCTCCTGACTGAGAACCTTTTTGGCATGAGTATTCTAAAAACGACCATTAGGTCATTCAGAATTTGACAGTGAGAGAAGTGCGCCGGCTGTAAAGTGAGATTTAAAGTGATATAAAGTGAGATAAGTGATATGAAGTGAGATTTAAAGTGATGTAAAGTGAGATAAGTGATATAAAGTGAGATATAAAAAATGATATAGAGCAATATAAAGTGATACAAAGTGATACAGTGATACTTAGTGATAAGGAAATGGAAATTGGCCAAAATAATGGAATATGAAAATATATGAATTGCAATTTGTGTAGGCAGGTAATGAGGAGACTTTTCTCTACTTTTTATGAAATATGTAATGGCACACTTTGTGTTAAGTGCCACTGGTGTATAGTATTGTATATCTTACAATATTCTTGAGCATGCCTGTTTCGAGCACACATCAAATAATGTGTTGCTTTTTGAAGGTACCATAATGTGATGTGAATAGAATTAGCCAGCTCCCCTAGAGGGGATACCTAAATAGATTTAGGTATAACAAAACGTATTTCTTCCTTGGTGATAAAGTACACCATGGAATTAAAATATGTACAGTATCCTATTTTGCGCACTTTTATGAATAGATATATGCAGAGCGTTTTTTGGGTGTTCTGCCAGCCAAAACTAGTGAATTTGGTGTATTTTGGCTTCTTTAAAATGGAACAATCTTTTGGGCTGTTTTTTTTGCAGTCTTTTGGAATACTATTGAGAAGCTCTTCTTGTAAATATGACTTACAACTAGTATTTACAAATGGTTTGGTTTAAGTACAGTCTGTGGGCTGTCCCTTGTTTCTGTTCTAAGTGTTGATCTGTCGGTTAAATGTGTGTTCAAATGTCTATGTAGTTTGTGATTTGACATTGATTGTACTTGTGTGAGTAAATAGCGATTGCGCTCTTTGTGTAAGAATGGCTAGCCTCAAGAGCGCTGTATTGTGTGTTCAATCCATAAATGAATTATATAACATATGATACATGTTACTATTAAATTGACAATGTCAGAAACTATACATGTGCAAATTGCCACAATCCTACAGATAAAATTAGAATTTACATTCAATAGGAATAAAATAGGCCTCAAAAACCAAGTTGTGTGTTTTGCAATAAATAAACTAGGCCTGGGTGGTAAATTCCGTTCCGTTCGCGGAATTTGCAGAATTTGGGTAATTTGGGTAATTTTGCGTTCCACGGAGAACGTGAAATTGCTCAAAATTCTGCGCTCCGCGACTTCGTAAAATTCTTTGCTTGTTCGCATTCTCAAATGCGTGTTCGCAAGATATTTCCCCCCGAGCATGCACACAGCGATTGGCAACAGTAAAAAAGCATCGCGAACAAGCAATTCCGCGTATTTGCGGCATGTCTGCGTGGTCGCGGAGATTTTTTACCGTTTCGCGGAGATTTGCGAAACGTGATTACGCAAATTCCGCCCACCCCTAAAATAAACTAAAATACAAAATGTTACAGCATTTTCCTTAGATACATTGTATTAGATATTTAAAGGCATTCACATCATATGAGTGAATTTGGTTGTTGCTGAACTAAACACACATTATAGAACGATAGGTTTGACTGCATTGAAATGTCTGTTTTAAAGAGACTGTCACTGTGCTTACATTTCAACACTATAAAAAGAAGCTTTCCAACAGCTGTGTTTTAACTGTCAATGAGAAGCAGCTGTCTGACACAAATGGAGATTACACTTTGTCAAGAAATTAGAAATATAGAAAAAGGGTTTTCTCTCCTGAGAAAGGCGTGAGAATTCGACGCCTCTTTCTCAACCAACAGCTGCATAAAAAGCACGTGGCTATTTCTGTTTGCATGGCCCCATAAAAAATGCTGAAATCAACTAAATCTTAAGTCAGTGCAAACACGGTATAAAACCTTGCATTTCACATTGCTGTTTTAAAAGTTAGAAATATAGGTTCATTATTTTGGATAACAGGGAAAAATTGACAGTAGGGATTTCCTGTGGCGCAGATTTTTCATGTTTCAAGTAAGGCTTCTGTGCTCAGGGTTATAAATGAATGTGTCTAAATATGATAGGTAAGGGATGAAGCATGCTTTTCATATGTGGAATAATCAAAATGATTGGTTTTATTAAGAAATTTTTTTTTAATTATATGAAAAAAATATTATTGAAAATAAGTGCTTTTAAATTCGTTTTTTAATCTTTATAAAGCCTAATAATTATACTGTGAACTCCTAGCATTAAAATTGAATTTAAGCAGTGCTGTACCGCAATATGAGGACATTTAAATGTGAAATGTCACTCTGCGCAGAAATACAAAACTCATTTTTAAAAGGGTATACATTATATATTTTTGATGCCCCATCGCTGGAATGTGTAGGGAACATTCTGGGGATGACTATTATGCAAAAACATTGTTGGATAATAATTTTTAAGTGCCCCAAATATCAAAGTCGAAATTGGGTAAAATTCACTATTTAAAAGCAGTTCTGCAATTCAGAACAGCTTTTAAACTGCTCTCATGTTTCAGTAAATTCACACATTTAAGTATAACACAAATAGCTTACCTCTATACTGCTAGAAAAGTATACCGCACACTGCTTACAATTGAAAATATGAATCAAAACCAGCAGAAGTTATTAAGCTTACCTCTGAATTACTGGCAGATAGGAATAGAGTGGGTCTGCTTGTTATCAGTCTGCAGGATCACTTTGAATTGGGGAAAAGCAGCATGGAAAGCCTTGCACAGGAAATAGGACAGCTGCTAAAGTGTTAAAGGTCGAGTTCTACATTTAGAAGCCTAGCAGGGCCCAGAGCATGGGTTGCTTTGACATTTTGACCTCTAAAACTTTTTGAAAGACGGCAGGGAAAGAAGGAGTAGTTTTGCTTCCTTTTTTTGGCAAAAGCAAGTTCTTATGCACTCATAAATAAACGGCAAAACAATTGTATATGTGAGCTTTAATTTATAGATAGCTTTGCCATATATACAGCACTAATGCTTTTAGTTTGAAGATCACTGTACAAGGGCTGAGGCAATGGGATTTAGTTTGACTTCATGTGCCCTCATGTTATAACTGGTATACTTGCTAAGGGGATTGGTGGTTGGTTATTCATGTTCTTTAGCTTGCTCAAATGTGCTTTTTACCTCCTCAGAGTTTGTTAATGCCCAGTTGTTAGCTCAAATTAAGGGTAGGCAAATTTATGTTTTCCCTCTCTTTTTCTCAATTTTGTTTTAGCCGTCTAAACTGTCTGTGAAATAGCCATGAGACATTTAATTGGCTATTCAGTAATGCTGTTTTAAACATTGTTAGCATTAATAAAATGTATATATAAATATGCTATGTTACTGCCCATCCTGTTTGATGAAATTATGAAAGGATGAGTAGTCTAGATTGATTTTCCCTTATTTGATCTTTAAGAGGAACTAGATGTGGGTAGTTTTTGTTCTACAATTCTTAGGTGATAACACTATTATTGTATGTCATTCTCATGCTACATGGTTTGCAAGGGCATTGCTAGTTTTTTATTAGCTAGTCTGTGTAAATAAACTGACAGTCCGGATTAGAGCTGATGTTGCATAGTTTGGATTGTGAAAAGTAGAATGCAGGGAAGATACCCTTAGCAAACATTTTTGAAGGAAATATTGTTTTATAGGATTTTGTTTGTGACAACATGTTCTGCTGGAGAAAATGTAATCCCTGTTAAATTAGCAGTTTTAGATTTTCATGCGGCACCTATAACATGAGAGCATGCTCCTAAGCATACAATGTAGGTGCTTTTATTAAGAGAAATCATTTTAGAAGTGTCTGCAGTCCTGTATAAGTAATGTAAAGTTTATGAGCAAAAGTGTAGAACATTTTCTTTTTTCTTGAGGGTCTTCAGTTTAGGAATACACAGACGTAAGGATTTAGGGTATGTCTGTGTTGTTTTTCATTTTTCCTCAGAATTTAGTAAATGAACACAGACTTCCTTGGCAGCTTGGGATTGGATGACGTATTACTCTTGTCAGTTCACCAAAGAGTTCCTTTTATACTTGCCAATAGGTCCAGACTGTTGTTTTTTTTACTCTCACATAGATTAAAGTGGTTCTTGGATGCCTTGCTAATATATGGGGCGTCCCAAGACTAGGAAGTATTCTGAGACTATCCTCTCTGTTGATGGACCGTTTCTGCACCTTGTATAAAGACCTTTTGTTTTGCCCACCAATAGATATTTGCTGCCTTACAACCATTGCCAGAGGGGCTCGGACATCAGATCCAGCTTGGGGAGTCAGCACCAGTCCAGCTTGAAGTCAAGGTGAAGGTAACCAGCAGAGGCATTGCTGGCAACTAGGACCTTAGTGAAGGCTGAAGCCCTGGGATGAATTGTGTACCCCTGCCACTGTCTTGGGTGAAAGACGGGGTCACAAATCAGAAAGGAGAAATCGTGGATCAAGTTTTTGATGCCCAGCTGAGAGAGTCACAGACCGACCAGAACGGCAAGGAGGCTTTGCTTGAGGTGACCCCTTTTGAAACAAGGGTTGCTTCAGAGATCCTAGCATCAGGCCTCTGAATCCTGGTCCTACAGTTAATGCATGTTTGCACCTTTGTTTGTTGGTCAAGAGATACCTGGGCACACTGGATACAATGTGTGGCCCCAACAAAGAGCAGTGCGCCAACAGAGTAATGTAGGAATTAGGAAAGGACTTGGGTTTAGGGTACAGGTGCTGTGTCTCTGGTGCCTGTTAGATTGAAGTGAAGAAAACTGGTGCACTGCCTAAGACACTGTACAGGATCGCTGAGAGCATTTGCCCTGGGTGTGTGATTGCCCTATCCTGAAAGAAGAAACTTCTCCCTTGAAACTGGGCCGTGATTCTTGAGTTGCGAATTGTGCAGCTCCACCGTGAATACAACAAGAGCCTGCATGTGAGGCTCAAACAGACACAGGGAGAAGACTCCCCTCCGGATGGTTGTACAGCGGCTTCAATTTCACCAAGGACTTCTTTTTCGTCAATAATGCACCCCTTTGGTTGTCCCATTTTTGAGGAGGAGTCGCCCTTTGCGGGTCCTCCTCCTAATTCCTAAGGCCCTGTGTGGTCCTCCTTGTCCCTTGGAACCATGATTGTTTTTGTAATAACCTGTCTAACTTCCTTAAGATTTGTATTTCTTATCAAGTTTATTCTACACAAAAAACGTTTTTCTGAGCAATTGAAAAATGTGACTTTGCCCTTTCCTTGAATGTAATAATGAAAATGTTTTTATTAGATATGTGCTGTTGGCTATTCTAAAATAGAAATGGATGGTCACTGAAATGCATAGGAGCCCTGAAAATGCTTTTACTAGATGATTCTAGGATTTGCTTTTTGCTTAGGGTAAAAATAAATGATAATTCTGTTCATGATATTAGTCATTACTCTCTCCTGCTACCTGTATGTTAATTATGACCCAATGGTCTGTTCCCTTTGTACTCTTGCTTATACCTTATATATACCCGCTTAATGAAATGTTTAGAATGAAAGCAATGAATTAGGATATTGATACATTTATCAAAATAAATGTGCAAATATTTTCTATGTTCCTACGGGATCATAGGAATGTCTTTAGCTCATGCTAAAAGGACCATCTGTTAAAGATTGCAGGGATCTGTTAGCATGAGCTGAAAGCCATTTTGTACTTGGCAGCCATTTTAGTTAGCCATGTGCTCACCATGTGCTTTTTTCCTCTTCCAGAGCCTTGCACATGCTCAGAGGGGCCTAACTAGTAGAATGCACCTGCTCCTAGTGTAGAACTGTCAGGCTATTCTTACTAATGTGCTCAGTTTGGACTCTACTCCCACTTTGTTGAGCAAGCAAATCTTGTATACCCATATCAGTCATCTACAATGACAGTCCTCATCATTTGCACTATATGCACTCGGGCCAAAGTAGATCAGTGCTGGTGGTTCCTCAGTCTTTGCATACATGCAACAATACCTGGCAAAGCATGTTACTAGATTTCATCACTGCTTTGACGGGGCCTCACTGCAGGTGCTTGAGCCAGACGGAAGTCCGGATTTCGTGGCTGAGTTCCGCCTGCACTTGAGCGCCCTCCTCTATCCACAAGATGGAGCCCAGCATGACCTCAAGATCAGCCCAGGGATCCAGCATGCTGCTTCCCCCCACCACGATCTGGCCTTTTACCCCTATGGACATCTCCAACTCGGGGATTCTTCCAGACCCAAGACCTCCACCCTTGAGTGCAACACCACTTGAACACCCGGCTGAACGATGGTAAGAATTTCCTTCTCCGTAAATATGTAATAATTAATTATTATTATTATTATTATTATATAAAATTTATAACGCGCTCAGTAACCCAGGGGCAGGGGCAATTCTCCAAGCCTAATCGCTGTTAAAATGTAATCCTGAGATAATTTGCAATATATATATATACATATATATATATATATATATATATATATATATATATATATATATATATATATATATATATATATATATATATATATATATAACTCTAACCACTAGTATATGTAGTAGACCTTTGTACTTACTTCCATTCCTATAAGATTTTAGAGTTTATCTGTTTGGATTGCTTCCTTGAGTGGCCGTACAACTTGTACATTTGCAATTTTTTCTGTTTGTATCTCTTATGTAACTCATGTAATCCAAAGTCCTTATGTAACGCAACTGTTTATTTTGTAAAGCGCTCTGACACCTTCCGGTAATGTTCGCGCTTTATAAGATCGCATTAAAAGAAGAACAAAAAATGCTGTGTTAGTGGATATTCTAACTAGAATCAGTCATTTCATTCCACCCAAGGCCTCCTGAATGCCATTTTGTTAGCCAGATTATTGTTAGTTCACATAGAAAACTATTAATCTGGACTGGGTTGCAGTTTACCTTAATCATTCAGCAGGCTGAGTTCTCTGTGTTGCAAGCAAAATCTGCCTTGTCAACTAGTTTTCACTGTCAGAACGATCAGCAAACGTAGCTGATTAACCAAAGTTTAAGGCAGTACTTATGCTGTTATCTGGCAGATTATCTGGGCTCATAGGAAGATTGACAATCTATAGCTGAAACTGCATAAAACTATGGAAAGCTTTGCACTGACAGGCACTGACCTTTATGGCAGACATCCATGCTTTTTAATGTTTACATAACTGCTGGACAACTTTCCTGTACTTGTACTTGTAGTTGACCAGCGAGTCCAAGACATTCAAAAGATCATACTGCATGTTAAATAACATTTGGAAAGAGATAAGGCAAAATGGAAGAAGCAGGTAGACAAGTACACGAGGCGAAACCCCTTTGTAAAGTTGAGTATTGTGTGTGGTTGTCATCTCAAAATAGCCCCATTCAAAACTACAGGCTTGGCAGTTCGGGCTGGACTGTTCCCATGAGGCACAGGGCCAAGACTTGATTTGCAAATGCCAGGTCTAAACTGGGGTGGCATAGTGAGCAAAAGAATATTGGATTTAACCCAGATCTCTTGACTGGGGGTGAATGTTTTGATTTGTTCTGCATTCCGTCCATCAATTATGTGTCTTTTGCTATCTCACCCTAAGTGCACCAGGTATGCCCAGACGTTGGTCCTGGGCTTACTGAGCCACTGGAATCAAGCTATCCTGGCTGAAGAGGGGTGAAACCCCGAAACAGGTCCTAGAGATGCTTGTTTCCGGTCCAGAGAGGACCTGGCTTGGCAGTTTGGGCTGGACTGTTCCCATGAGGCACAGGGTCAAGACTGATTTGCATACGGCCAGGTCTAAACTGGGGTGGCATGGTGAGCAAAATAATGATGGATATAACCCAGATCTCTTGACTGGGAGTGAATGTTTTGATTTGTTCTCCATTCCGTCCCTCAATTGTGTGTCTTTTGCTTTCTCACCCTAAGTGTGCCAGGTGTGCTCAGACGTTGGTTCTGGGCTTACTGTGCCACTGGAATCACGCTATCCTGGCTGAAGAGGGGTGAAACCCCAAAACCGGTCCTAGGCTGCTTGTTTCCGGTCCAGGGAGGACCAGGCTTGGCAGTTCGGGCTGGACTGTTCCCATGAGGCACAGGGTCAAGACTGATTTGCATATAGCCAGGTCTAAACTGGGGTGGCATGGTGAGCAAAAGAATTATGGATTTAACCCAGATCTCTTGACTGGGAGTTTTTTGATTTGTTCTGCATTCCGTCCATCAATTGTGTGTCTTTTCCATTCAAAACTACAGCAAGTTTTGCCGGCGCTTTATCAGTGTTTACAAAGTTACGTATAGAATCACCCCTGTAACCTCAGAGGTGGCTGGTAGGGAAAGGTGGCGGGGGCAGGGGAAGGTGCAAGGGTTAGGAAAGAAAAAAAAACGTACCTAGGGTAGCCGTCACCAGCCGCCGCCTCTCCTTCACGTAGGAACCAGGAAGAACAGAGCCTCCCAGAATACCCTGACCAATCACAACGTTGTCTTATAGCAGCATTGTGATTGGTCTGAGCGCCATGGTGCGGTGCTCAGACAGGGGCTTGGAGGCTGGGCATGTTCTCCACATAGGCTGTATAATACAGCCTATGGAGAACATGCCCAGTATACATGATTGATTCGCCGGCCCGAGAAAGCCGGCCAAACCCTCATGCGCACTTAAGGTGCAGCCACCACTCCTCCTCCCTCAACGGATGTCAGGGAAACGCAGCCCTGTCCCACCCTAACAGCCTGGCAGGCTGCAGTGCAACTGCATACTAAAAATAAAATGATAATAATGTTTAGTTACTATCATTTTATTTTTTATTTGCACTGCTTTAAAGCAGTGGGACGATGCTCCTCCGCCTTAGCGGGCGCCTCCCCTGTGTAACCTACAAACTGCCATCTATGTCTTGTATACACTTAGTCTTCGACGCATCGCCACTTAATAACACTTGATCTTCAAAGCGCTCTCGTCCACCTCCTATAGTTACCCTGTGGGAAACTGTAGTAATGAGGGCCGCAGCCAGGAAGTAGTTTCATGCAAATTTATTGAGTTCAGTTACAGGTAGTTGAGTTGTAGAGATGCAGCCTCACCAGGAGCAGCCTCCCTGCTGCTCAGCCCATACTCCAACGGTCACACTCAAGCATCCAGGCTCCCAAACATTCCATTCAAGACCATCACACCAACATTCCATGCATAACATTCACACTGGCTGAGCAGCTAGGGAGAAAGTAAAAGAAAGTAACCGGATAATTATAATACAGGTTACCACCCACCTCCTATAAGTACCCAGTGGGAAACTAAGTATGAAATGCACAGAATTGTGTAACAAAATACCGGAAGGGTTGACTATAGAATTTGCTCTCCCGGAAAGGGTTTGGACCAGTGAAGATTCCTGCAAACCCACAATTGATGTACATGCCCCCAAACTGATAAAGAAATGTCATTTCTCTCCACCCACCAAGGGGGGTTACTGTCACAAGAATTCAGTAGTGGTATTCTTGAAGCAGAGGTTCTCCAGGGTAAAGTGGCTTAAGTTAGCAATTTCATTGAGAAACTGGACAACTTTGAGGAGCTTGGCAATACAACTTCCAGAAGGCTAAGCAGTGGCCATCTTGGTATCTCCCACTATAAAAGGGAGCCATTTCCTGATTTACATGCTTACTTTTGAGTATGCCAGCACAAGGAGAAAGTTCGCCCATGCGCTTCTTATGATAGCTTCAAGTTGCAGAGCAGAGCCCTCCTGTGAATGTAGGCATCTAACAAATCGTGTGAAATAGCAATAATGAGACCATTAATAATAGATTGTTTGTTTATTCCTTGTGTGGTGCAGCAAGACATAACAGAGGTAAACCCTAAGGTTGATCCCAAGGGATAAGACTTTCTGACTGGACTGATACACTGGGACAAGCATTCAGAGGTGCAGAAATTAGTGTCAGTTGTCTCATTAATATGTTTTACTTTGTCATTGAAAGTCTCCTTCATAGCAGTTCCCATCCCTCCAACCCTTCCCCTCACCTGGCATCTCCAGCTCCCTGCTAATTTAGAGGGAAAACACTGAACTTGGTACTTCCTGGAGGTGGGCCCCATTGAGCATCGTGCCCCCCCATAGGGACAACCACTGATGGCCTTGACAAAAACCTTTTAAAAACGGAACTAGGGCATGAAAAGAGCATTAGAAAAGGAGATGAGAGTAAACAATTAAAGCAAGTCGTAGGTTAAAGGTTAAGCGAGATACCATGTAGCATTTATGTGCCTGGTCTAGATTTCTCTATCTGAACTGCAGCTTGCCAATTATAGATCCAGTCCCTAAGGACACGTGTCTGTTTCTTGCAAATCATAGGTTGATGCCTGGTCAGACAGCTCATGTGGGCTAATGTATCTTTATGTTTATTGATCTATTTGTAACATATTTCATGCATATACCATTCAAAATATCAATAACATATTAGTAACAACTGCCTACAAGATCCAAGATCCATAGATCCATATTCATATTTCACGTCACGTCACAAATAGACGCCTGACCGCTGTCAGGGATCAGCTCTTCCCCTGCAGCTCCGCCTGACTGATCCACAGCTACAGTACCACTCAGGCAGGGTTCGAGTTCCCTACCTGCTGGGTGCGGCGCTCCGTTTTTCTTTACTTCTGTACTTTTTGTTTTTCTTTAAATATTACTGTGTCTTGCTTGCCTTCTGCCCACTGCTTGTTTGTCAGTGGCTTGCCCCCCGCTTCCCCCTCAGCCATAATGCTGCCTTAGCGTTTGCCTCCCGCCTCAACCCGCCCCACTCTCGCCTCCCAGCCACTCGACTCTCCCCCCTCCTCTACTTAAAAGGCGACCGCTGCGCGGTGGTGCCGCTGGCGCGCCAAAGGCGCACCTAAAGCAAGCCCGTCTGTGCCCATCCGCGACTGGACCGCACCCAGCACCAGACCCCTAGGCCCCCGCGAGCACCACGACACGAGACGCTGCTACAACGCCACCTACCTCAACGCACTCAGGCTACCCCAGGCCAGCCCGAAGCACACCCACGGACCTTTCACCTGTCGCAACTGCAGCTTCACCAGCCAGCGTACACCAGCACGACCTGCCCCCACACCAAGGCAGGCAACAACCACCACCTCAGATGCATACTACTCAACACCCGCTCCGTCCACAGGCACACTGTTGAACTCCGGGACCTGCTCGTTTGATCCTCCCCGGACATCGCCTTCCTGCCAGAGACCTGGATGAACTCCTCATCGGCACCCGACAATGCCATAGCCATCCCGGAATGCTACAAGATCACCCGAAGTGATCACATCAGCAGACCGGGATTAGGAATCGCCATCGTCCACAGAAAACACCCTCAGCACCGCCAAACACCTGCACTTCCAGAACCACATCGATCCCAACACCACCCTCAGGGGAACCCTTGTGTACAGACCCCGCGGACCTCGGCCACAGTTCATCGACTCCATCACAGCAGCACGCATGCCCTGGCCTCCATACATTACATCCTCCTCAGAGACCTCAACTTTCACCTCGAGAACACCAATGACAGCAACTCCACCACACTACTGGACAACCTGGCCAACCTCAGCCTCAAACAACTCGTCACGTACCCACCCACTCCGCCGGACACACGCTTGACCCCCTTTTCTCTGCCAGCAGCCACGTCGCCGTCAGCCACACCAGCGAACTCCACTGGACCGACCACAGCTGCATCCACTTTTCTTTCAAAAAACACAACCACCCGCAAAAACTCCCCCACCTCAGCTGGAACAAGGTCACCGAAGACCAGCTAATCACCACCCTCGCCCAAGACTCACCGACCGACCACAACAACACAGCCGCCCGCAACCTCAAGCAATGGATCAACACTGCGCCAACAATCTCGCTCTCTTCACAAAACCCAAGAACCATCTGGTTCACCGCCGACCTCCAGACATCCAAGCAGACCTGCCGGAGACTAGAGAAGAAATGGTGCCGTGAGCAAACACCGGACAACCATTCAGCCCTCAGGAATGACAGCCTCAGACACCGCCTACTCATCCGAACGGCCAAAAGGACCTCCTTCAAGGAACGCACCGACAACTGCGCACACAATAGCAAAGAGCTCTGCAACATCGTAAAGGAACTCGCCAACCCCAGCTACAGTTCCAACGACATCCCACCGTGACAAGACCTCTGCGACTCTCTAGCTTCCTTCTTTCACCGCAAGATCACAGACATCCACGACAGCTTCAACACCCAGACCTCTCCGTCTGCCGCCGACACCCCAGACTCACCGCTCCCACACAGTCACACCGGCCACCTGTGCTCCTGAACGACGAAGACACCATCAAGACCATGAACACCATCCACTCCGGCTCACCATCAGACTCCTACCCCCACCACATCTTCAACAAAGCGAGCTCCGTCATCACACCCCAACTCCGTAAGATCTTCAACAGCTCTTTCGAGAGCGCCACCTTCCGAGAAAGCTGGAAACACGCAGAGATCAACGCCCTACTCAAGAAACCCAAAGCAGACCCAAAGGACCTCAAGAACTTCCGGCCCATCTCCCTGTTCCTGTTGCCGGCAAAAGTCACCTAGAAGATCGTCAACAGACAACTGACCCAAATCCTCAAAGGGAACAACGCCCTGGACTCATCCCAATCCGGATTCAGGAGCAACCACAGCACCCAAACCGCCCTCATTGCCGCCAATGACGACATCAGGGCCCTGCTGCACAACGGCGAAACTGCAGTCCTCATCTGCCTGGGCCATCTGCTCTCGGCCACCTCCTACATCGTCTGCCACCACACCCTACACACACGCCTCTACAATGCGGGGATCCACGACAAAGCCCTGAACTGGATCACCTCCTTCCTAACCGGCAGAACCCAGAGAGTCCGCCTCCCTCCATTCCTATCCGAAGCCACCAAGATCACCTGTGGCGTACCCCTAGGATCATCCCTCAGCCCGACCCTCTTCAACGTCTACATGACACCGCTCGCCAACATCATCCGATCACACGACCTCAACATAGTCTCAAATGCTGATGACACCCAGCTGATCCTCTCCCTCACCAAAGACCCTGCCACCGCCAAAACCAACTTCCACGAAGGGATGAAGGCCGTCGCCGAATGGATGAAGAGCAGTCACCTGAAACTAAACTCGGACAAGACGCAGGTCCTCATCCTCAGCTCCACCCCGTCTACCTGGAACGCCTCTTGGTGGCCAGCCTCACTGGGAACTGCGCTGACACCCACCGACCAGGCACACAACCTGGGGTTAATCCTGGACTCTTCCCTGTTAATGACCCAACAAGTCAATGCGGTCGCCTCCTCCTGCTTCAACATGCTTCGCAAGACCTACAGGCGGATTCCCATTGACACAAGAAGAACGGTCACCCAGGCCCTCGTCACCAGCAGGATGGACTATGGCACTGCCCTCTACGCTGGAACCACGGCCAAACTCCAGAAGAAACTCCAACGCATACAAAACGCCGCCGCACGCCTCATCCTCGACATCCCCCGCAACAGCCACATCACTGCCCACCTGAAGGACCTGCACTGGCTCCCCATCAACAAGAGGATCACCTTCAGGCTCCTCACCCATGCTCACAAAGCACTCCACGATGCCGGACCAGCATACCTCAACAAGAGAGCTTCCGCAGTGTCTTGCACAAGTGAGAGTTCCCCGGCCGGCCGTTTATCTGAATTGGGACTTCTAAGCCTACTCTAAGGTGGAACATCCCAATCTAGATAGCCCTTTTTACTCTTTGATCTCTCCAATTATTTTCAGCTAATGAGTTGATGAATATATTCTCTGTTGAGCTAATGAATTAATGAATAAAAGTGCTACTTCAACGCTATTTCCTTGTCTCACATCTGTGTTAATTGTTCTCAGATAAGCAGTGTGACGGTGGCCTGTGACCACACCAGAAGGGCAAATTATTACCCTTTATCACTACACCACCAACTGTCAGCTCCGCTCCGCTGACCTTGCCCTTGCCACCGTCCCACGCATCCACCAGACAACCACCGGCGGCAGATCCTTCTCCCATCTCGCTGCCAAGACATGGAACACCCTCCCCATTCACCTTCGACAGACCCAAGACCTGCTAACCTTCAGGAGACTCCGCAAGACCTGGCTGTTCGATCAGAAGCTTCTCCCCCACAGCGCATTGAGACCTTCGCGGGTGAGTAGCACGCTTTACAAATGGCTGATTGATTGATTGAAAGGGGAACAGAATGAGCACTAATAAGTAAACAAAGGGGAACAAAATGAGCAATAACAAGTAAACAAGAAAACATCTCAGCCCTGGACACCTAGCTACCAGCAGCACTGATTCTCCTCTATCTCTCTGCATCCTGAAACACTGTGGATCACTGAACTTTGCTCTGAAGTTTAAAACAGGTTAAGTCTGCCTGTCTGTGTGCTAGAATGGATCCGGTTATTCTTCTATGAAAGGAAGCATCAAGTAAGAGCTAGCTTCTAGGAACCCACATGGAGACCACATCTCCAGGATTTTCACTTCATTAATTATTTATCACCTATTCACACACACCCTTTGGCAAAAATCCTTGACTCCTGTTAGCTCCATTTCCAGCAATATGATAATGATTCTAAAATCTTCCTCAAATAAAATGGGAAATGCATCAATCAAAATAACTTGCCAGCCAGTGATATTGCTATGGATGAGGGACAGTCTCTTATGCCGTAACGGCGAACAAATCCGAGGTCCTCATTTTCAAGAAATTGGCCAAAATGTAGTGCAGTAGTTTGGTGGTGGGAGTGAGGGGTCCGAGGGGCTCCCTAGTGTGGACCAGCAGCAGGAGGGGAGGCACCTCATGTAGGGAAGGGCAGCAGGCACCACTCTTGCCCACAAGACCAAGAACACCCCACAATGCTCCACTTTTTCTTGCTCAATGCCCACTTTGCAAACATGTCACGAAAATCTGGGACACCATCACAACCCTCGCCATGGACATTGCCTTCATCTCCGAAACATGGCTCACCCCCTCCTCGAACTCCGACATCACAACTGCCACTGCCAAAGGCTACAAGATGATACACCTAGACTGCACCAACAAACAAGGCAGAGGCATTGCCATCATCTTCAAGGAATCCATTACATTCACTATCACCAATGCCGAACCCATGCCTCTCATCGAACACGCAAACACCTCAACTTCCTACTACAAACTCACGCGAACACCACAATAAGAGTCATCCTCGCATGCAGACCCCTGGATCCCTGGGCAATATTCTGCAATGCCATTGCAGACCTCCTTGCCCCCCTAGTAATCTACTTTCACCATTACCTCCTACTCGGCGACCTCAACTTCCACATCTACGACTACAAATGACACCACCTTCATCGCCCTCCTGGAGAACCTGAACAACATCAGTCTATTCCAACTGGTCCTAAATCCACGCACAAAGCCACCCACTCAACCTCATCTTCACTTCCAGCTGGTGAAATGTTGGTGCACCACTAAAAGCCCAACCAACAGAGCAGCTCACAAAACAGCCCTCAGCAAATATCACCAGCACATCAAGAGTGGAGAAGTGTGGCTCACTGGTTAGAGGTGGCAGACCCGTAAGCAGAGAACGGCCCGGGACCAGGGTTCGATTCCCGACGCGGCAGGGTCGTGGACCAGGGTCAGCGGACTCGATAATTCTCGCCTCGGTGCCTACTCTAGTCAGAAACCACACTCGGCAACTCTGGGCATCAGCTTGCCTCATCTTCACAACGGCCCCCCCAGACCGCCGGGGATGCTTGGTCGCACCTTAGAGATACCCATCAGGGACCATCTCTCTCAGGGTGAGCCAGGACGGGTTCCCCAGCGGTCGAAGCGTGGAGATACTCCTCCGGGAGTCGATTCCTAGCGCTATATAAACCCACAATTAAATTAAATTAAATTAATTAAATTAAATTAAGAAAGCAGCCATCCCCACCCGCATCAACTCCACATCCAGCCACACAAAGGAACTCTTCAAAATAGTAAAAGATTTCTCCAACCCTACAACCACAGAGAACACCATCCACGCCTCCCAGGAACCAAGAACTCTACGACACCCTCTCAGGCTTCTTCCACGTCATGATCACCAACCTATACAACAATTTCAACCTCCAACATGCCACCGTCAATCCCAACAACCTCTACCAACCAGCGAACATCAGCCAAACCATTACCACCCAGGCTCGGCTCGCCACCCTGACTACCTCAGTCATTGTGTCTTACATCCCCTCCCAGGTGCCCATCGAGCCCCTGCCCCCACCACCTCTACAACCTCGCAATGAACCAAATCATCACGCAACTCACAAGCATCCTCAACACCTCCATCACCATCTCAACCTTTCCGGACAAATGGAAACACACAGACTTCAGGCCCCTCCTACAGAAAGCCTCCATCGACTCCAGAAATTTCAAAAACTATTAATTGATCTCCCAACTCCCCTACCTGGACAAAGTACTCTAGAAAGCCATCAAGCAGCAGCTCACCAAATTACATCGAACACAACCACATACTGGGCACCTCACAATCATTATTCTGTGCCAACCACAATGCTGGGACTGCACTGATTTTCTGCCACAGACGACAACAGAAAACTCCTCGACTGTGGAGAAACTGTGGCCCTGATTCTCTTCAACCTCTCTCCAGTGTTCGACACCATCTCCCGCTACACTCTCATCAACAGACTCTACAACATAAGCATACAGCGAAACGCCCTCAAGTGGATCGCCTCCTTCCAGGACGCACACAGAGCATCCTACTGCCCCCCTTCACCTCTGCTCCCAAAAAATCACATGTGCGTTCCACAAGGATCATCCCTCAGCCACACCCTATTCAGCATTTACATGACCTCCCTTGAAATGTCCTCAGATCCCATGCACTCAACATAATCTCCTACGCAGGTGACACTCAACTGATCCTCTTGCTCACTGAGGACTCCTCCAATGTAAAAACAGATTTTTGCGACGCCAAGACCAACATAGCCGAATCGATGAGTGACAACTATTTCCTACTCAACTCTGACAAAACTGAAGTACTGAGCTTCAGGAAGAACACCTCCACATTGGGCTACAGCTGGTGGTCTGTGAACTTTGACCTACACCCACACCGACCGACTATGCACGAAACCTCAGCATCACCCTCGACAGCCAACTGACCATAAAACTACAAGTCAATGTATTCGCCTCCTCCTGTTTACTCACATTTCGCTTGCTCCACAGAATCTTCAGATGGACCCAGCCAACACCAGAAAGACTGTCACTCAAGCCCTCGTCACCAGCCACCCCAATTTCGGCAACACCCTCTATGCTGGCATCTCCACCCAGCTCCTCAGAAGTCTCCAGAACACCGCAGCCAGACTCCTCCTGAACCTCCCCAAATGAACCCATATCACGCCTTAGCTGAGAGACCTCCACTGGCTCCCCATACAGAAGAGATGCCAGTTCAAGATCCTCATACATGCCTACAAAGCCCTCCACGACCTGGTACCTGCCTACATCAACCATCAACTGAATTTCCAGCAACCCTCTAGACACATGCGCTCCTCTTCCCTTGCCCTCGTACACCCCCCCGACATCTGTCACAGCCACAGCGGTGGCTGCTCTTTCTCCTACAACTAACATTTGGTTCAGGAGAAAAACCACTATAGAATTAATCTCAGCAGACAAAACTTGCTGAGTGTACTAAATAAAAAGGGAAGTGGGGATAGAGAAGAAAAAAGAATAAGAAAGAGAAAAAAGAGGAAAAGAAGCCTTAAGAAATGTATTATTTTTAATGTAAAAAGATGAAAACAGAGATGCTCAAGACAGGGTGCTGGTATACAAAAACAACAAATTTCAAAACCAGACAGGTGGCTACACACAACAATACATGTTACACAAAAAGGAACAGCATAGACAAAGATTGTGTCCTTATAAGCTTTTTTTAGGCCACACAGGCGTCGACGGTGTTTCGACCGCTGATTACTGCGCGGTCATCCTCAGGACTGAAAATTCTTGAGCAATAGCAATCTGAATAAAAACAGGGAGACCAATCTTTGATTGAAGGTCATCCACAATAATTCATAGGGAAAAATTCCATAAGGGGTTCATTTTGACTTTCTTAGTTCGCAAATTTATATAGGCAGTCCTTCATAGACTCCAAAGGGTCACAAATCCTCTTTAGCATTCGCCCATTTAATCGGAGAGACCGAAGGATTTCTACTGCCAGCACTTCGTGACGAGTTCCACGAAGAGCTGGCAGTAGAAATCCTTTGGTCGAAACGCCGTCGATGCCTGTGTGGCCTAAAAAAAGCTTATAAGGATACATTAATCATTGTCTATGCTGTTCCTTTTTGTCTGCTGAGATTAATTTTATAGTGGTTTTTCTCCTGAACCAAATGTTAGTTGCATTGACAGATTGTCCATGGTTCAGGTCTGCTGGACTGCCCTTGTGGTGTTTAATGCTCTTTCTCCTACGTCGCTACCAAGACCTGGAACGACCTTCCGCTCACTGGCAGACTTCAGAAAGAGACTCAAGACCTGGCACTCAACAGAGACTCAGCGCCCAGATATCCCTAGGGGTGACAGTGTTGTGCTATTCAAATGCTGACCGATTGATTGATCCATCCTGTGGATGGGAGTGACCGGGGCCCATGGTCCCCCTCGCTAGGCCACTGCAGGTTTCTGCCAGGCATTGCACCATGAGAGCCAGGTGAAAGGTCAGGCAGATGGAGAAGATGGACCAAGGACACTCTCTTCCTTCCTCTCTTGCATTGCAGGAGCAGATGTCCGCGCCAGGCCCTTACTTCCGTTTGTTGGTCCACAACAGGCCAGTTGTACGGGATGAGAGAGGACTTTCATGTTTGCATGAAAGGGTCACATTTGTCCTCCCCTCAAACAAAGAGCTGGTGATTTAGGAGGGTTTAGTAAATGCTGCTGTGAATGGTTTATGGCTTTTGAATGCAGTAGTGCTGGTTGGCAGAGCAGCAGCCTTGGCTGGCACAGGCATTTGATGGCTTCTTTATCGTTATTGATAGTTCTCATGGAACTCTTCTGCAGACCCGTATTTTATGCGGCTCGCGGACATAAAAGTGTGGCAGCTTCAGATGTCATCTGCGCCATTGTTTACCAGACTCCTGCGGAGACCTGTCTGAGATGGGCTTTTACTTGCAAACAGTCTGCTTCTGTGCCCTTCTGGGGGAGTTTGTCTCAGGTTCAATAAACTTATGAGGGATGTCTACACAGAAAGCTTTCAATTAAAGATGTAAAGACAGATGGAGGGAAGTGAGCAGGAGAGCACAGTATATAACTTTGAAAATAAAATTGGCTATGTGTGTCCCTCAACGCACTCAGAGTGTGGTCATATAAAAATGTAACATATTTTACACTCCATCCTACTGATTGTGTGATCAGCACCCTCTAAAGTGAAGT
Source organism: Lissotriton helveticus (assembly GCF_964261635.1). Taxonomy (NCBI): domain Eukaryota; kingdom Metazoa; phylum Chordata; class Amphibia; order Caudata; family Salamandridae; genus Lissotriton; species Lissotriton helveticus. Next base: position 61,318,043 of record NC_136064.1, read on the forward strand.
GCTCTGCAGGCGACAATGCATCACAATCTGTCGCAATTATTAATAAATGTGCTATAGTCTTTGAAACTCGCCTGTGTCACATTGATTTCCCAAGCGTTGTGATCTTGAGCACATGGCTTTACAGGGATTTGAAGCCTGCATCTCCCAGTGCATAGATTACTGAAGAGTAAATGTACACTAAATTGAATTAATAGTAATTTCTACTAACAGATCATGTCTATTCATATTTACAAACCCTGGTAAGAGCAACATTTGTAAAATTTTCATTTTCCAAATGGTCCAATCCCGATGCTTTTATCTTGTCACATGCAGGTGATAAAGGCATGATAAGCTGAGTTCCCAAACACATAACTTGCATGTATAATGGCTGCAATCCTACATAGATATAACTGACACCACCCCTTCAACACAGACATGGTGTTCTCCTACCCACCCCCTCCTTAGGCCACCTTTCATCTAAAGCCCCCTATCCTTGTAGACTCACCACCTCCTTTTCATTTGAACTCCTCATCAACCATCAATCAGACACATGAAAAAACAATGCTCCTACACTATCTATGGTTCCCAGCCGTCACTCCCTCACTGCGTACAATTCAATAACCTTATCACGCCAGCTTTATTAGTCTATGTGATGATTGTATACTCAGGAAACTCAAATATTGCTAGAACATCAGCAAGAAGCCCACAACAGTGTAGAGGTGCCTGCCAACCTCATTATCCCCAACAACTACTAACTCACCTGATCCAGAGCAAAGCAAACTGCCTTCATCCAACCATCAAGTCCTTTCATCCAACCATCACCCATGAAACTCTCATTAAACATGATTTTTTCTACCAAGATCAAGGTGCTCGCTCTGGTCCACAGACCACAACTAACTCCCAAGAGACCTTGCAGTCAACAAATCGAAATAAATCTGCCACACTCTAAAACTCTTTGCCCCATCTTCATTTTTCCCAGAATCTGATGAAGACCACAATAACTACTGCAGTAAGAAAGCTCTAAAAAAACAACAACATCAAAGCTGTTTGCACTCTTTTCTCTAAAGGCGCTCAAGGCCAATGGGTTTTCAACATACCGGTCATTCACAAAAGACACTAGAAACATAGCGGCGAAAATAGCAAACCCCAGATTGATTTTCAGCCCCAAAAGAACTCACAAAAACATAATTCTTCTCACAAGACTACAATAACATCAATAATTCAACTCTAAATCTAAGCATGAAAGGGTTCTTTTGCAAACTGTCATGCACTGTGCACACACAGTTCACAAATCTAAGATCCCTTAAGGAGTGATGATGCCTATAACTCGGGAAGCATCCTTTACAACGCAACTTTTACCATGCAGTGCCTTTACGATGCAACTTTTACAACGCAAACCATTACAACGCATTGCGCTGGGGGCGCTCTAGGATAGGGAATAGGTTTAATGTACTATCCAACACCTTCCCTACTATCCACGGGGACTGGAGTTGGAATAGTAAATTAAACAATTCACTATCCAGCGCCCCAAAGCACTATGCGTTGTACAGGCATGCGTTGTAAAAACCGCGTTGTAAAGGCATGCGATGTAAAAGCATGCGTTGTAAAGTCATACATCCCTATAACTCTGACACTCTGCTTTGTGTGAAAGCCCTTGAGACTACTCTTATGTACAACGGATTACCAATACATTCCCCATCAGTGGCCCTACAATGTGATCTCCCAAATCCTCATTTCACTTATTCAATTTACCTTCCTTACTGCAAATCACCTCATCCATTAAGGCATTGTTTCATGCAAAGTACATCCATTCTACAAATTTAAAAAGCTCTTGTGCTGATAATACACACTTATTCCTCAAGATAAGAGTTGCCTCCTTAGAAGAAGAATAGTATACTGTAGCCCTAAAACCAGCACAGACCAGTCTGCTGATAAAAAGCGTTAGCTCAGCCCTTTGGACTTCAAAGGCTCTGTCCTGTCTCCAACCTCCCTTTCTTGGGGAAACTGGTAGTGTGTGGCCCCAGAAAACCAAATCGACAATATTAATGGGCCAGAATATCGAGGATAGAATATCAAAAATAAAATATCGACATGTAAGTAAGTCTAGGATTTATAGGCCTAACTCCACATATATGTACCTATACGGTGCCTATATTTTCAAAGTACACAGATGTGGAGCTATGAATAGTAAAGCTATACTTCCTTATATGAACCTAACTTTCAATATTACTGTGCCCATGATGCAGCCCAGAGATGGCACCTCTTCTTATCCTGGATGACATACATGTGTACTTGACAATGTTGTCAAAGACCTCCTAGGTCTACTTGACCTCTCAATTGCATTCAATACAGATGTTCATGGTACACTACATGATGCAAAGCAGTGTTGAAATGGCTTTCCTCCGTCCTCTCCTCTAGAACAAAAGTCATGAAACTAGAATCTTCTAGACTGCCCCTAACCCTTGAGGATTTCAGTGTTCAATCATTTCACTATCATACCCACCCTCCCCATGGATCCTGGTGGACCAAATGTTCAAGGAGGCAGTGTAATCATCCATTAGTGTGGAAACATTTTTTTAGTCTCAGGACTTGCAATTCCTGAGAGTTTCAAATCCGTCCAACGATGTTACGTCGAAAAACGCGGGAATTGGATACATTTGTCTCTCAATCTAAATCTTGCCTCATCACATTTCCTTCTTCTCTTTTCTAACGACTTCCTACAAAAAGTCTGAAATTGGCTAGAAGCTATCCCTTCAATGAACATCCCAACACACCTGACCCAATTTGCAAAACTGCTTGGTTTTTATAATTGATTAACAGCTAATGCTTCAATAGCATAATGAAAACAACTTCCTGCCAAATGTTCTTCCTCTGTTGTTGTCATTGATTACAGTGTCATCTGTGAAGTGCTCCACTGCCCCTGTGACTAGGTATGCATTATACAACATACGCACATGAATAAAAAATTGTATACTGACCGAATTGTACAAGTGGAACTTCAAAAGCAAACAACAATGATGAGATCTAGCCAAAAGTTAAGTTGTTAATGGTGGAGCAAAGAGAACTCTGGGTTCCAGACCAGAGATTCCCATCTGCAACATTGTAATCGACAAATAGGTGCAAAGCAGCTGGAGGGATGGAGGCAATTAAATAACAGTCCACAATCAGATGTAGAGCTTCCCAACAGTCTGATAGGTACTTTTCCCTGATAGGACTTCAAATGGCACAGTGAACGGCTTTTTAAACACAAGGAGATGATGGACGGTAACACCCCTCATCATCAAGGCTAGCTTGAACCCAGTGGCAAAATGAGCAAGAGACCCACGTCTGGGCATACCCTGCCAATTTAGGGCGAACAAAGCAAACACAAGGAGATGATGGCTGGAGCACTGAAGCTTTTCAGACACTCACCGCCAGTCACAGATCTAGGTTGAACCCATCATCCTTCTTTAGCTCACTCCGCCTCCCCAGTTCAGACCCAGCCATATGCAAATGAGTCTTGACCCTGTTCCTCATGGGAGCAGTCGAGCCCGAAATGCCAAGCTAGGTCTTCGCTGGACCGGAAACAAGTATCCTAGGACCTGTGAAGAACTTTGCCAACAATGTGCAGTACCAGCAGGCCTGCATTGCCATGATGTCTTGACTGACCACCGGCTCTCTCCTAGGATTGGATACTGATAGATTGTTATGCTAGTTCCAACGTGGCACAGCAAAGCACTGAATGCCACACAGTAGATATTACAGAACAACTGGGTCTGCTACTGTGTGGTTGATGGCTCACCCGGGAGTTGTCTGACAGCAGGGCTCGTTGCCCCATTACATTCTTTAATCACCAGCTGCTTCACTTGCCATACTTACCAATATTGGGGGTGATTAAAAAAGCGTTACTTGCCATTGCGCGCCTACACTTGCCAGCTACACTGAATGGTAATCCCTATCGTTGGTTGCCCTTTTCTAGCTGCCCATACACTACAAGAGATTTGTCCGAAGCAAATGTTTTATAAAGGCAAATCTGTGAGCTTATTGAGCCATCTGCATTCTGGGACCTTCTGGGAGCACATTGTTGGGAACTTCTCCACAGGGGATTGCACATTCTCCTCCTAAATTGCTGTTTGGGGGAACTGCGAGCTCACAGCACCAGGCATACGATTGCATATCACAGTATCAGTCTAAAAGCTCTCTGGTGGGCGAGACCTATAAAGTGGTTATTGTTGTGAAAATTAAGTGTTTTCCCACATTTTTAAAAAAAACAATTCTTGGAGGGGGTGATGGGAGTAGACCACTGTTAATCCCCACCCTAATTTTGCCTGGAGATGCCAGGGTTGGAAAATAGAATTGTCTCAGTGCAATATTTAGCTAAAATAACATGCTGATATAACATGCCTGCTTTTAGCACCTAGTTTGGTACTGAGCACTGTTTCACACTTGTTTGCATTCATTTGGACTAACAAGAATCCGAATGCCAAGATGCTGTTGGCAGAGTATGTAAATAAATATAAAACAACTTTGGTGCACAGACTAACCCAGGTGAGAACTACTACTCTTTTAGCAGACTGTACTTTGCCATTAAAGATGTAGGTGCCTTCTCTTTTGTGCTGTGGTGCCAGTGTGATCCAGGCTGTGCAGGAGATATGTATTAACAATGTATCAAGAGAGGCCTGCCTTTTCAGGAGCCATCCAGAAGGAACAGTTCAAGGATTTCCAGTGTTTGAATAAAAATGGTACTCTGTCTTTGAAGCTCTCTGTCATGTCTTTGTGAGGATTTGAGGTTTCTGTTGCTAAGGGTGAGGTTCAGTAAATTACAGTTGGGCTGTTAACAGTAGGCCCTCTGGTCAGACGGTGGCTATTTATGCTGTATCTAGAAATAAACTTACCTTTTTCAAGAAATACCTTACCTATGTCTTCTTCTGACTACAACATAAATTGGCGACAAGTTGGAGAAGCTGTCACCCCCTCTTCAAACAACGCTTCTTGCATACAGTTCCTGAAGGAGGAGTTCAAAGCATGCTCTCCCCAAGAAGTGTTTCCATTGGGTGCTGGTCAGTGGCCCCTGCTCCGAGATTTCTGCTTCACTGCAAGTAACCATGCGGAAGTCTCTCCCATCGTGGGTGCTTGTGGCATAGGTGTCAGTGATATTTTCAGAAGACATTGGCCCTTGGGTCACGAAGATTAGGCATAACGGGTAAGGTCGGGGCACTGATGGATTGCCCCACCCCAGGAGTAATGTTTAAAGTGGGTTGTGCCCTTTGCCATGTAGACTAGGAGAAACAATGCACAAGATGGGTGACGCAGATAGATTGCCCCTCCCCAGCAGCAACGCGTAAGGTAGGTGACACTGATGGTCCTCCTCACCCCCTCAATCATCTAAATACAGACATCGGCTATGTTCCACCACTGCTCACCCTGAACCTTGACTGCATTTCCACAAACCCTCACAACCTGGACAGATTCACTAAAAGAAGCATCTCCTTTCTTCATACAGCTTGGTTTCGTTATGCACACCCAATCACCTATGGTCACCTCCCTCTGTTTAGAACCTCTTCTGTGATTATACCAGGCCTTTTGTTTTTCCAGGGCTTCACCTACCTTCACCTGCAACTCATCATCAAAACCCTCCCCGTTTTTGGAATGCCACTTAGACATCCAGGCTGGAAACAAAACTGAGGTTGGCTTTCGTCCTCTTAGTAATTAGAATGATGAAACCTTTGTTACTGAGTGACGTGTGGTCTGATAAAACCACAACTTAGAACACATGGCATTTTTTACCATACACCCATTATTCTTTGCCCACTTAATGCAATCCTTCACTACTCTGTTCATTCTTTCCACAAGTCCATTTGTCTGGTGGTGGTACAGTGAACTCTGTTTGACCACAGATCCAAACAAGAAACTCTTCATTTCAGCCCCCACAAACTGTATGCCATTATCTGAGATCTGGTGCTCCGGAAACCCTTCCCTCAAAAATACCTCCTTCAAAAAGTCTGCTACTTTCTAAGATGAGGGATCTGACATTAACCTAACCTCTGGCCACTTAGTATAGTAATCTACAAGTACAAATGTATAACAAAGCTGTGGTGGAAGGAAACTGAACACCCCCACCATATCAATACCAATCTTGTTCCAAGGTCTATCAGGGTAATCTATCGGCTCTAAAGGGAGGAGCGTTGATCTTTAGTCCCTTTTCCGAGCTTCCACAAATAGCACAAGCCTTAATCACTTCCTCTACATTGCCATCCATCACAGGCCACCAAGAACTCATTCTGATCCTCCTTTTGGTCATTGTTTACCCCAAATGTCCTATGGGTCCCAACTGGACTACACCTCTTCTAATGTGAATCAGGGAACTAATCTGTCTCCTCTGAAAATTACACCACTCTCAATTGATAGCTATCCACAACCTCAACAAAAGGTTGCAAACCAGCTGGTACACTTTTTTCTTTGGGCAAGCCATCAACAATACATTTCTTTACTTAGGCTAGAATTGAATCTTGTTCACTAGCCTTTCTTGATTTCTCTTTAGAACAAGCACAACCTTTGGGATATAAACAACTGCAATAAAACAATTCTCCACTTCATCATCATCCTGATCTTTGCCCACAGTGTTCAACAGACATCAGGAATAGAATATCGGCAGTGAAATTTCCTTTACCAGGTACATGCCTGACATTAAAGTTGTACTGCATTAACTTTGTTGTCAGTCTTGCTATATGTGATGTGGCATTTTCCACATTTTCTCCATTGAGAACATACACTAGGGGCTTGTGATCTATTTGAAGAGTGACATTTCTGCCTCACACATATGGATGAAACCTTTCTATAGCTCAAATAAAGACTAGCACTTCTTTTGTTCTTACAGAATAATATAATTCAGAGTCTATGAAGATCCTAGACACAAAAGGAATGGTGACCTCTTTTTCTTCCATATGCTGAGTGAGCACAGAACCAACCACATATTTGCTGGCATTTGCTGGCATCCACTGTAATAGAACATTTACATCTTGGATCATATGTTTTGGGATCTCTAGCATTAGTCATTTCACTCTTTGCACATTCAAATGAAGCCTGAAAATCTGAATCCCACTCAAAAGGGACAGATTTTTTTTTTAACAAGTAGGACATTTCTTTCATTTTTGTAGCATTATCAGGAATGAACGAAGCCTAAAATTCACACAGACCAATGAATGCATGTAGTTCATCCTTGTATTTTGGTACTGAGCAATCCACCACAGTTTGAACTCCAGGTAATATTGCATCATGCTAATCCAATGTCTTAGCGAGTTTTTACTACAACTTCTATAATTTCTTAATCGTTTTTTAGAAAATGTATCTATGGTGAATAATTGCTAACGTACCTGCATATCTTGTGTTTTGTGCATAGTGTGATAAATTGCATATTAAGATATCAAACAAGCGAGACTTGATATTTTTATCTCCTCTTGTATTATGGTGTGTACACAAACCTGGTGTTGGTTGGTTACCCTTATGAATAGAGTTATCTACTACTCTAAGTTTGAAAGTATAGATTATTTCTGGACTTAAGTAGGTGTCCATTGGATACACACGATAGGGACTCTTTAGATTTTTTTAGCGAAAACCAACACATCATCCTGGTACACAACCATGCCAGTAATGTCACCAAGAAGTTGGAGCATGACTCTCTGAAAAACTGATGCGGCTGAGGCAAGCCTGAACAGCATGTAACAATACTACAAGTTTCCTATATGAGAGTTCAATGCAGTAAAGTGTCTGGAGGATTCTTCAAATTCCACTTGGTGGTAAGCGGCTGCAAGGTCTTTCTTGGAAAACTACTAAGAACCTTCTAGGTTTTCTAACAGCTCATTGATTTTTGGAAGAGGATGTGAATCTACCCAAATCTCTTTATTCAAACTCAGGAAGTCCACACAGACTCTCATGTCCCCATTCCGCTTACCAGATACCACCAAGGGAGACAATTACCCCTTTTTTCTGTAGATTTTTTATTTCTTGTTCTAGATGTTCCATGGTCTTGGTAACCATAATTACTTCATCCAAAGATGGATTACTCATTGTAATTTTATTTAAATAGGTCCATTATGACAATGGCCAATAAAGTTGCTGACATTGCACAAATAGCATCCAAGGCCAATTTGAATAGGAAAGATCATTCTGAAGCCATTCTACATAGATCAAGTCATAATAAACGGTTGCCATGGAAACTGCAAAAAGTATGTGTTTTTTTTACTTTTCCTCTATTTTTCTTTTATTTAATTTTTGTATGTTTTTTATATGTATGTTTGGGAGAAGTTAAATATTTCTTTTATAAAAATAAAGAAAGAAAAGAGGTAATATCAGGTCCTTGTGAGGCGTTGAGAGTTCTGTTGCTAATGGTAATGCTATGGGTGAGATTTGGAAAAAGAAGATTGGGCTGAGAGCAGCAGACGCTCTGGTCTGACTCAGAGGGAGCAGTTACAGGACTGACCAAATTCGGTTTGTCAGTCTTAGAGCTTGCTGTTCGCTGGGCTCAATGAGTCTCTTTCAGTGACACTCAGATATATATGTAATACACCGACTCTACCTTTCATGGAATGATGCGCCTAAAATAGCATTACTGCGTACAGATTTTTTCCTAGCACCAACCTGGCACACACACACACACACACTCACACACACCGACCTTTGACCATAATGAAGTGTGTATTTACTATTCTAACTCCACACGTGCTTTGATACTGGGGTAGGTTATAAAGCAGACCAAGGCAAATATAACTGCATAACAGTTTTTTGATACACTCACCATAAGTACCTAAACACACTATGGAGAACGTTCATCATAAAGCTAAGATAATGCTATCAGGACTGATCCGGTCCTCAAAGCATGGGTGATACATGCACACACAGACACCTAGACACACACACACACACACACAGTGTGGGTTATACATGCCCAAACACACACACTTATTGTAAGAGCTTCCATAAGCAAGTAAGTCTCACAACTCTAATAATCCTACCTGTCCTGGTGATCAAAGTGGGAACAGAGAGTCCTGCCCTGGAACATCCTACTTCGTACTTGAGTAAAGCCTCTTGGCAAGTAAAGCTTTTACCTGGAAATTTGTCTGACTCCAAGGAGTGCTCAAAGTTCATGGTCCAAAGCTTCATGCTAGGTAAGGTAATAATGCCTGGCTTGAGTTGAATGAATCTTTGAAATGCACCATCTTTGCTTTGTTAAGCCAGGGAAGGTCAAGCAAACCTTGCGAGTCCTCCCTCCCTCTGAAATGCAATATTCTGCTTCCTGTCTGGATAACAGGACTACTTGCAAAAACTTTTAAGTGTTGCCAACATTTGTGCTCCCTGTACAAGGAGCAAATGATGTAGTCTGCTCTGTAAAGCTCAGTTTTCAGCACTTCCCTTTGTTCTGGATCAAAGAATTAATGTATCTGGGTTGTGTGTCAAATTATCAAGATCAAAATTATTGACTTGCACTTATATCGACTACCAATATGTTGTCAAGGTAAACATGAATATATATTTACGATTCTTAACTACACATCTACTTAACGTAATAATATTTTGTATTTCAACACAGCAGATGATGTAAGTACAGATCCATCTAAAAACAAAATATTTTGGGTAAAACACCACTGCAAGGAACCTCATGTCAATCCCACGCCCCACAGAGGAAATGTAATTGTGAATTACCAGGCCAGGGAGAAAAAAAACATAACAGGCCTGTGAAAATACATGGGCACATTAGGATCAAAGGTAGTAAACTGTCAAACCACAAAACTAACTCAATAGGCTTACAGTTAAGATATATAGGTTCGGCCCGTCCTAACAGGCAAAGGGGAACGCCCCATCACCTTTTGCCAAACAAGAAGAGTGTCTGTCTGGCTGAGCAAAGATCAGCCTGACAAGCACTCTTTATTTTTAGGTCAGGCAGCCAGCAGTTAGGCATACGCTAAATGTGCAGGCTCCTGGCTAACGGAGCGGAACTTTGCCGTGCTATAGATGTCACAGCTCCTGTGGGTGTCACCTCTTCTACCTGACAAAGCATCTCGTAGCCCTCCCTGTTGTGATGAAGGGGAGCGTTACCATTTGCCTCAGATCTGGATGCTTCAATTTGAAGCTCTTAAGTGTCCAGGACCGTATGTCAATCACTGACACCTCGTCACAGAGTGTGGTGGGGTCAGCAACTCTCACTGATCGTATCCCACTCGGTGACAAGGTAAGGACTGCTGTCTCCTCTCACTAGATGAGCTATGGTTAGCCAAAAAGAGAAGGAAGCAGTACTAACCCACCGAGGCAGAGCTGGGTATGTGTGATTTTTTAAATAATATTTTTGATGCATTGGTGTCTATATGAATGTTTGGGAGTGAGTGCGGTGAGTGGATGTGTGTGTACATGCATGTTTATATGCATGGGTTTGACTGAGTGTGTATGTGTGCTTGTGTCCCGTCCACCCCCTCCATGCTAAAATTACTGGCTGCCACTGGTCATATATTCAACAAAGATCCTCCAAGTGCTCAATAGCGGGGCGTATCCAACCCACTTAGGCCATAAATGCAAAAAGAACAAATGATGGACGGAATGCTGTACAATGTTAAACACTCACCCCAGTACAGAGATCTGGGCCTAAATGTATTGTGTTTTTGCTCATCACGCTGGCATCCTAGGACCAGTTTCAGGGTATCACCACTCATCATGTAACTGGAGTCACTTTATCCTGGCTGATGAGGTTGTGATACCCTGAAACCGGTCCTAGGATTCTTGTTTCTGGTCCAGGGAGGACCAGGCTGGCAGTACAGGCTGGACTTGTCCCAGGGGCAGCAGCGACAAGACTGATTAGCATATGGCTAGGTCCAAACTTGGGTGGCATGGTGAGCAAAACAAATGGATTTAGGCCCAGATCGCTCTACTAGGGGTGAGTGTTTGCCAGGGATACACAGACGTGGGTCCTATTCTTGCCATGCCACTCGCTTCAAGCTATCCTGGCTGATATGGGGTGATACCCCAAAATTGGTCCTAGGATGCTTGTTTTCGGTCCAGGGAGGACCTGGCTTTGCAGTTCGGGATGGACTCTTTCCAGGGGGAGCATGGACAATGCTGATTTGCATATGGTAGGTCCAAACTGGGATTGTGTGGTGGCCAAAGATACAATGGATTAAGGCTCAGATCACTAGGCAAGCAAAAGGAAAGCAAAATGTAAGAAGGAAGAAGATTTCCGAGAGTAGACAGGGTGAAGATTTTTTTGGGGGGAAATATAGGTTCCTAACATGGTTCACTTACCCCTGTGCCTCCTTGTGATTTTTTCGCGGGACTCTGATCCAGCAACACCGCTACCTGGCAGGAAAGAAAGGGAAAGAAAAATCCTTGGAATGGCACGGTCCCAAATGTAGCACATTAACTTTTAGAACCTGTATAATTATGAGGTACCAAAGAGAGAATTACTATTAAAGTAAAATAAATCAAGTCTCATCAATCCGTCTACCATCTAAGTTGTTTTGCTTTCAAGTACCCCACACCACCAACACCATAACCAACACAGACCAACTGAAGTGAGCATTAGCTGGCTACTATGATGTTTACAGTCATAATATTAAAAATACCTACACAATTTTTTGGGGCAAAACAATGTACTACCCCATTCAAAGCGTTTCTGCCCCCTGGTTTGTCAGAGTGGGTTCAGAACACCAAAACCTTTAGCTGCTATGGGTAATCTGTAAGATTTCATGTATCAGAATAATTGTCTATAGCCCATCTTCAACCTAAACATTGGTGCCATTGTGGCTCTACTGACAGTTAACAGCATCAAGAATCACCAATATGCAGATGATACACAACTCTTCCTGAAAGTCTTCTCTGCTCCAGACAGTCAATGAATAAAATACTCCCTGCACCTCATCTACACATAGCTGTCCAGCGCGTAACTGAAGCTCAACACAGAATTCCTGTTATTTGCCAACAACAATAACAAGCAAGAAATAGTACAAACCTTGCTCTAGGACATAAACCTTCATTGCTTTGAACCCCAACTTTCATTAACAGTTACTTAGATTCACCTTAAACATCAACCTAACTCTCAAGGAAAAAATTACCAAAAAAATAAAAGAAGGCCTGGTAACAAGCACTCTTCTGTAGAACATTTGTTCAAGAAAAATGTCTTCAGAACTGCTGTCCAAGCCCTCGTACTCTCGCATCTTGATGGTGGTGATGTTCTGCTCCATGGTCTCCCAGATTCTACACTGACACCCCTTAAAAGGCATCCTACACGCAACAGCACATCTCAACCAGGGAAGGAAGAAATATGATAAAATCACCCCCCATTTGGAAGTAACTTTATTGGCTGCCCTTGCCAGTCCACACCATCTTCCAAACCAGCTGTATCTCAAAGCTATCATAACCGGCACCACCGCTTATCTTGTGGTCAAAGTCACTATCTCAGGTGGCTCTCTGCATACCCACAGCCAGGTGACCATCTGTGTGGAGATAAAGAACTGTAAAAAAGAAAAAACAAGGCAGTTGACACTTTACATCTGTGCACCCAGGAGGCCACCTCAACACAGTTCCAAGTAACAAAAGAGTTGAACACACACCTCTTTATGGACTGCTACAAATGATATGGCCAGCGCAAATGGAGCAGCCTTGCGACCAAGAGATCGGCTCCATCTTCCTGCATTTGACTTTATTAGCATCCCCAGTCTACCCCTAATTACTGCAAAGAGGTGGGTTTGCCCCTATGATCAGCATGGCAGTGGAAGAGCAGAGTGGACCTGGCAGCAACACAGGATCAGTGATATTGATGTGGAAGAGAGCCAGGCATGAGGTGACAGCTGCTATATAGTCTGAGTGGCGGATTGCCGTTGGAGCCAAAAGTCAGTTGGTGAGGACCTGTTGCTGTTGGTCAACAGTGGAAGAGCATGAGGGCCAGGAAAGAGCTCATCACTGATTAAGGAGCAGATTCATGTGGTGCTCTGGGCCTGGTGTGGCAAGCAAGGGCCCATGGCTACCATTAGAGAGCCTATTGAAGGTGGAGATGCCCAACCGAGGGTATAACAAAGGTTGAGCAACAGAATGGACTCAGCAGCAACACTGGGAAGGCATTACTACTATGAGAAATTGGGTTACTGGTTGGGGGAGTGAAAACGTACTCAAGCAGGGAGCCTTGACAAGGTGAAGTCTCATGCAAAGCCCAAATTAGCCTACGCTCAAACCTCTGGTAGAAAAGAAGCCAGGCTTATCTCTAGGCAATGTGTAAAGTATTTATGCAGCAGTCCAAAGAGTAATAAAGTGAAAACACAACACAAGAACATTTCCACACCAATTTAAAACATAGAGTAGAATGTAATACTTTATTTGATACCAAAATCCAATTTTAAAGGTTAAGGTAAAACAAAAATCTAAAAACCCAAAGCGTCAGTTGTAGTTATCTGGTCGTGCCGGACCAGGACAAAGTTACAAGTTCAGGCCTACCGCGATGGAGCATGGACTGGCTACAAGGAACAGGTTGAAAAAAGTACTTCACATCCTGGATGCAGAGCGTTGCGAGGTCCAGCACTGAGGGTGTGCTGTGCAGTTCCGGAGAGCTGCAAGGCTGTGATACAAAGTCTTGTGTGGAGATGCATCACACAGAGACAGTTCTGATGAGCTGCAGGGGTGTGATTCAAAGTCCTGCGTGGAGATGCATCTTGCAGCGGTGGTTCAGATGAGCTACAAGTCCAAGTCCTGAGTCGGGGATATGTGGCGCAGCGGTTTCAATGCAGAGCTGGCAAGGCAATCCACTGCACAGCATCAAATCTGTTGGCAGAGCACCTTCAGGACCACTTCCAAAGGTTCAAGACTGGGGTGGCTTCACTCGAGGGGCAAGACTCACAGTAGACAGTGTCCAGGTGCTGGATTCAAGGTGGTTGGAGCATTTTCTGTCCCTGTGCCTCTGATGAGGAGGCCAGGCAACTATCTCTTTCAGTCACTCGGGTGCTCATCGGTTTAAGATGCAGGCCTAGTCCTTTCCGTGAAGGCAGGCACTCAGGCAGAGTAGCAGTCCTTCTAGCAGAAAAGCAATACATCTGTCCTTTTGAGTCTTCTTCAGGTCCAGAAGTGTACTGAAGAGTTGGGTCTGAGGGTCCAATATTTATACCAGGTGTCAGCTTTTGAAGTAGGAAAAGGTTCTGGAGGTTTTGACCCCAGAGGTGTTTCAAATTTCCTGTTTCTCTACCCTGGCCTCTGGGGTCACAGAGGACAAGTGTCAAATCCTTAGTGAGTGTGCTCAGGCAGAGCCTTTGTGATGTGCAAGTGTGGTAGGTGACAGGTCCTCCCCCTCATCAAGTCAGAGAAGGTCCATTCTGCCAACACGTATTTTTGTCTTGTCTCACTCAATGGGAGAAATCCACAAAGACCAATGCCAGCTACACTTAGTAATGTCACACAGGGACAGGCTGAAGGCCCCAAATGGTTATTCTTAGATGAGCCCTTCTCTAGGGAAGAAATACTTGCTGCCATAAATAGCTGACCCAGTGATAAGGCCCCTGGTTTGGACGGTCTCCCCGCCTCATTCTACAATGCCTTTGCATCTCTGATTGAGCCGCATCTGGCCACTATGTATATTGACTCCTTTGATAAGGGCCTCTTCCCGCAATCGCTGCATGAGGCAATGATTATTCTGTTACTTAAGCCGGACAAGCCGTGATTCGTACCGCCCCCTGTCCTTGCGAAGCTGCTGGCCTCCGGCCTTCTCCTCCTCATGCCCACCATCGCTCTCCCGGATCGGTCCGGCTTCATCCCAGGCCGTGCCACTTCTCATAACCTTCAAACTATTTTTTCTGTCCTTCATCAGATTAATTCCCAGCCTTCAAACTGTCAAGGCCCTGCTCGATGCCACTAAGGCTTTCGACACCCTTGAGTGGCCGTTTTATTCTCTCTTCTACCTCGTCTCGGCTTCAGTGACACCTTCATTCGTAAGATCTTACTCCTCTATACCAGCCCCTCCGCCCGTCTCCGTATCAACGGCCAGATTCCCGACCCCATCTCGGTTGGACGGGGTACCCGGCAGGGGTGCCCACTTTCCCCCATGCTCTTCGCTATCGCGATGGAGCCTCTCGCCACCCGGCTTCAGCAACATCACACCTAGAGGGGCATTGGCTTCTCGACCCGCGCCTTCTTGGTTTCTATGTACGCGGATGATATTACACTATACGTCCGCCACCCTCAAGACAACCTCAGCCCTCTAGTGCGCAAGATAATACGGTTCGGTGGTTTCTCTGGCATACAGACAAACTGGAGTAAATAAGTCCTGTTTCCGCTTACAGATGCCACTAAGCCTTTCACCCCGGACTTCCCTTTCATGTGGGCCTCAAGCCCCACTCGCTATCTGGGTATTTGACCGAGTAGAGACCTGGATGAACTATGGCGTGCCAACTTTGGGCCCTGTGATGACATCCCTTCTCACCCGTTCTCCTCCTCCCTTGCGCTGCCCGCCGGCACTCTGCCTGCGGTGGCCGCCGGTGCTGGTCAGTAGTTATACCCCCCATCTCTCTTAATGTTCTGGAGTCGGTCCTGCTCTCTACTCTAAGGTGCCGACATTACAGTATCCCTGCTCTATTTGGCTGACTGATGTGATTTTAGTATCATACTGGATAATGCCATTCTCTGCTCGGTCTTCTTCCTCTGTTGTTGTGTTGTGCAGCTGATGCTTGATGCTTCTACTTGATGTAAATTTGTATGCTGATATTGCTGAATCTTTCAATAAAGGTTTTTTGAAAAATAAAAAAAAAGGCCCCAAATGGTTGGGACAAGAAAATGCCAACCTTCTAAAAGTGCCATTTTCAGAATTATGACTTAAAATCCAACTTAACCATTAAAGAGGTGGTTCAAACTACAATTCTTTTGACCCCAAACTCAACATTCCTAGCTGCTCCCAATTGAAGTTTAGCACTTATTAAATGTAATACAGTAACCAGATGGTATTGTATGGGAGAGGTAGGCCTTGTAGTAGTGAAAGATGAGTTTTAGAGGTTTTCTCTATGAGGACATGTAAAATTTAAAAGTACATGTCCAACTTTTTAAATACATTGCACACTGCTCTTTAAGCTGTTTAAGGCATACCCTAGGGGCGACATATATGTGTTCAAAAGGAAGGTTTAGGTCTGGCAAAATGCAATACTTTGCCAGGTCAAAATGGGAGTTTGAAACTTCAATGGAAGGCCTGAGACATGTCTAAAAGGCTACTTAAGTAGGTGGCACAAACAATGCTGCCTGTCCACTAGTAGCATTTAATTTACAGGTCCTGGGACAAGTAGTACTACACTGGGGAATTTCAAGTAAATTAAATGTGCCAATTGGATGTTAGCCAATTTTACCATGTTTTAAGGAGTGAGCACACACACGTTAACACTGCTTAGCAGTGGTGAGTTGTGTAGAGTCCTACAGAAACACTTTCTGCAAAAATAGAGGCTTATGGCAAAAAGGTTTGGGGGAAGACCACCTTAAGGCTGACAGGTCTAGCAGACACCCTTACAGTTTGAATTTAAATAAGGATGTTTTAGCAGAATAAAAAGACTAAAGGACAAATTATGTTAGCTGTTTGAAGTAGCACAACATGAAAACTAGTTACAAGTATTATTATCATGAGTGAAGAAACAAAAAATATGCACTTAGAATTTAGTGTATGGTCGGTGTTTTAAGGGCCTACCAAGTGGACTCGCATTTCTTTCAGTAATTCTTGTCTGATTTTTTCTCAAGAACTCCCACCTAAAAACTCTCTAAATTAACCTTTTTTGAAAAAGAGCAGAGTAGAAAGGAAACTCGATGGTGGGCTTGACAAGTGGGATTAAGGATTGTGACGGTAAGCCGCAAATAACTGAAGGGGGGGCAAGAAAGGCATGCTCAAACTGGGGCTGGACTGTTCCCATGGGGAACAGGGTCAAGACTGATCTATGTGACTCGGTGGTGAATGTTTGCATTGTTCAGCATTATGTCCATCACCTGTTCTTTTTGCATTTGTCACCCCCCGTAGGACAGATATGCCCAGACGTGGGTCCCGTGGTCTCTATGCCACTAGAGTCGAGCTAGCCTTACTTATGAGGGTTGAAACCCCAAACCCGGTCCAAGGACGGCCTGGCTTTGCAGTTCTGGTTGAACTGTTCCCATTGGGAGCAGGGTCCAGATTGATTTGCATATGGCTGTGTCTAAACTGGAATGGCATGGGAAGCAAAAATACGATGGATTTAGGCCCAGATCTCTGTACTGGAGTGAATGTATGAGATTGTTCAGCATTCTGTTCATCAATTGTTCTTCTTGCAAACTGATTGCAAAGCATTCATGTATGGTTACCTAAAATTATGGAGTTCTTTTGTCACAGCGTACCTCTCCTGGCAGAGGGAGATGTACCTTACCACTAGAACTTGAAAGGTCCTGACAAATTGATGAACACACACGCAAGCACGTGTCTTTGGAGCAGAGAAGTTAAGTGAACAGTGAGAGCGGCTGACTTTCTAGTTGATTGATGTGCTTCTGGTGTCACTGTGTGAACTTGTGCCTGTTTTGGGGTGCCGGTTGTAATTTTTGATTTCAGTAGAGCTACTCCTGAAGTATTAGAATGCAGATACCAATGGTAGAACTGTGTTTATCTTTTTATACCCCTTCATAGAATTATGTTCGGAAGCGGTGATGAGCTTGGTTGACCAGTGGAACCTGTGGGGGGACCCTCTATAATAGTTAAAATGTTTAAAGTAAATTAGAATCTGTCCTGGGGAGATCTGCCCAAGCAACTGCTGGGGAAATGCTTGCATTTATTAATTGCACATTAGTTTACTAGGAACTGTACAAATAGCATCTTTCATTGTTTACAGACTGTCTCAGCTCCAAATACACTGGCTTGTTTGAGGCAAGTGCCCAAATATTTGAAAATTGATAATGGCAATGTACAGTTCTATGTTCTAGGTTTTTCGGTTTCTTCATATATACAGATCACAAAGTAAGTTGTGTACTGACTGGCACTTTGAGATGTGTATAATAGACAGAGTATGGATAAAACACACTTTGGGTCTGTATGCATCAAGATCCATTTTCTTTCTCGTGCACATTTCAAGCCAGAAACTCATGGTTTCCGATGCACAGACAACAATCGTTGTGCATTAACAGCAGATATATGAATATTAGACTAATAGTTATATATTAACAGAATAGGTCAAATAGATTTCATGGTGTGATATGTACAGTTTTGGATATAAGAAAAATGCACATATTTTCTAATAAAATACAATAGCAATTTCGCCCATCCCTAGTGAAAATTCAGGCGCCTCCTGGGATTTCACCAGCGTTACGTGAGACAGACTCCTGCTGCCTGTTGCCCTGCTACTTCGCCCGCTACTTTTCGCGACACCCGCTCCGCGGGTGCCGCTCATCTGATTCTCTGCCCCGTCCTCCCTGGTGTGAGCGGCTCCACAGTCGGTGGAGAGTAAGTGCGCTCCCAGGTTGAGGCCACAGGCAAGTGCACAGCGCGTGGAGCCTACCGGGGGACTGCGAGGACCAGCAGCTTCAGCTTCACACAGCTGGTGCCTCTTCCCCTGGCGGCCACGCCCCCAGCCTCCCTGCATAACATCGCCTGGGTTCATTGGCTGCGTGGGTGCCTCCTGGGATTTCACCAGCGTTACGTGAGACAGACTCCTGCTGCCTGTTGCCCTGCTACTTCGCCCGCTACTTTTCGCAACACCCGCTCCGCGGGTGCCGCTCATCTGATTCTCTGCCCCGTCCTCCCTGGTGTGAGCGGCTCCACAGTCGGTGGAGAGTAAGCGCGCTCCCAGGTTGAGGCCACAGGCAAGTGCAAAGCGTGTGGAGCCTACCGGGGGACTGCGAGGACCAGCAGCCTCAGCTTCACACAGCTGGTGCCTCTTCCCCCGGCGGCCATGCCCCCAACCTCCCTCTACTTTGCTGGCCTCACCTCCACCGCGACGCGGGACGCGCGCGGGACGGAGCACGGGGCGAAGACCGGGCAAAGAGCGGGCCGTTTGAGGCCGTTCGAGAACGTGAGAGTCCGGTCCGGGCCCTTGCTCTAAGCTCTCGCGGTCTTCAAACTACAGGTATTTACCATCTCCCTGAAGTTAGCTACGATCTACCTTTACCAACAAGAAACCGTCGCATATCCCACCTACAGAAAATGAATACGCGAGCAAGTAAGCAAAAGAAATCCAAAAAAAACACTAGAATAGGCGAAAAACTGTTAGGACCAATGGATGACTTTATCTCTAAAGCAAATACATTCATTGACCAAAGTATAAGCCTGATTGAGGGCAGAGTTTCTACTGAACTTGCAATTGCAAGGCGATCCTCAATGGGACCAATAGCAACTGCAAGAACCCCAGATACACAGTCTGCGGCAATACAAACACTAGTGCCCTCAAACAGACTTAGTCTTCCAAATAACGTAGATCTTTCGGCCTCCCAACTCTCAGTATCATTTTCAGAAAATGAGCTAGAGAAAACTCCAGTTATGTTTCCTGATAACACCCCGGAAGAAGTAACGCAAGCCAGAGGGAGGAGGGAGGGAGCGATAAAGAAAAGGAAGGACAGGGAAAAACTAGATAACACCTCAAACACAAGAATGGGCGGCGACATAGAACTAGCCGATACTATAAACCCTGAAGCATCATCCCATCACACTGCTGACCCATACAAAAATGTGATATCGATCCATTGCTCACCACACAACCTCCGCGATAACACCATCTCAGAATCCCCCCCACCAGTAACAACGAGCAAGGAAAGAGAATCATCAAGGCTAATAAAGGAGATAGCTTCCCTCCTAGATTCCTTTATTCGCCCAATAGAGACCAGACTGCTTAATATAGAGGCTCAATTGATTAAAATCGCTAGTTGCCCCAAGACAATACCTCTACAGGGACCGCCAAAAGAAGGGACAAACATCTCGGCCACACTGTCGACACATAAAAAACCGGTAACCCCAGCTTGCCCACCGCCCAAACACCAACTCACAGTAAAGGCCCCTATTCCACCAAAGGCTCCCCCCGCACAGAAACCCACACCCAAGGTCCTTACTATTCCCCCGCAGACCAATATTACACTAAATACTTCTAAAGGAAACACGCCAACCACAACTACACCGGCCCCCAAAACTCCTGTCACCAAAAATCCAAATTCTCCAAATAACAAAGGAGTTTTGAGAGGGACCAATGATAACAGGCACCCTCTAAACATGCCACCTGAGGCATGTCCTTATGTGGTAGTGATGACGGGGGTGCCCGAATTAACGGGAGAGGTGAAGGAACCCAATTGGTCGCTAAAAAATAAAGTACAGTATTGGCTGAACACACATCGACCTGCTCCGCCAACCTGGAAAAGCAGGATAACATCAGTGTGTAGGACCCCTTGGGTGGGGCATAGGAAGAAAAGCATTCGGGGAGACTGTATAGTGATCACTTTCGAAGATTCGAGTATAGCTGACTATATCTGTTCTTGGGAACAAAACAATACAACTGGAGGGATCGCTACAAGATCCCTCTCTTATTTCTACCCAAAAAGAATTATAATAACTACACAAATGAATCCGAAAACATCTGGCGAAAAGCAATCCCCCAACCATGGGAATTAGACCTCGCTGGGCCTAAAATATCTCAGCGATATAGTGATCCGGACAATACTTGGTGGTCAACAAATCAGAATTATCAACAACACGAGGGCGCGTGGCAGACGGTGGGACCACAAAATAGAGCTAGAAACTGGGATCAATGGGACAGACCGCTCTATCGATCATACAGATCCATTTATAGAGACATGCCATATGGGCAAAATTGGCAAGGCATACCGACTATGAACCGGTTTAACAGCCTGGAAATGGTCGATTGACCACGAGTTAAATCTCCGAATCCCATACATGCAACCGTGGTCACTTCAAATGACTCCTCTGTTCTATCAGAACCAAAAATGGCAGTTACAGAAAAGGAAATCTTTCAGCTCCTGGTGATCTTCTGGAACATTGCAGGCCTCCGATCAAAAATAGAGGATGGGTCCGCCGCCAGATTTCTGGAGGTTGCTAAAATTATATGCTTACAAGAGACATGGGTCACGATGCCCATACATCTTGTGGGATATAAGACATATTCATCTCCTGCCCTTCCAAGTAGTTCGGGCAGATCTAGGGGGGGGCTGGCAACCTATATAGCGAACACAATAACAGACCTGAGTGTAGTAGAGGCAGATCCTTCTCCAAACTTTCAGTTGCTCATTCTCACAACAGGGAAAAAACATACCACTATATTAATCAACCTATACAATAATTTAGATGATGACAACTGCATAAACACCCTTCTTCTAATTCAAGAAAAAATCACTCATCATCGGCACCGTCATGTGAGAAAGGGCACCGTTCATATAATTTGGGGAGGGGATTTCAACCTACACCCCTGTATGAACAATCAGACCTGTGGAATGATGGACGAACATGAGAACCCTCTCGTCCACTTCCTCCACTCGCGAACGGGGTCAGCTATGAACGATATCCTCTCAGAATTGGAACTTTTAATAATAAATCCTACTCAACCCCAAGATAACCGATTAGAACCTACCTATCGAGGAAGAGGGCACGAGACCACAGTGGACTACATAATGATCACAGAAGGTCTAAGAGACCAAATCAGTAATGTTACAACTCTGGAAAACATTCTAAGTGACCACTCTGCTCTAAGTTTTAACCTACAGATGAAACAACCAAGGTCCCTTATGGCAACAATAGCAAGCACCCTATCACAAAACAGGCTTGAATTAGGAAAAAACAACGGATATACTATAAAATGGGAAAAAGTGGACCCGAACAAGCTTACTAATACTTTGGTAAAGACCGCTTACAATAACATATTGATATGCCTGGATTCCCAATCAGATCCAAAGCTAATCTTGGAAAATTTCCAGTCGATATTAGAACAAGTAAAAACACTTCTGACCAGAGTACTCAAACAAAACAAACCAAGTACCACAGGCTGGTTTAACCATGAATGTACTAAGGCACAGACCAACCTTAGAAAAGCACTTGGAAAACCAAACAGAGTCTCAATAGAGATCCAACAACTCCGACGAAACTATAACAACACTAGAAAGGCAAGGAAAAAGGAGCTGACACTGTCCTTGTGGAATGCTCTGCACAAAAGTGCACTATCTAAAGATAGTCAGTCATTTTGGAGAATTGTTAAGTCACCCTTGTTATCGGACTCTAATACGCCACAGATCGATGTGGCTATCGATGAGGAAACCTGGGTGAACCACTTTTCAAAAATATTTCAACTATCATCTTTGACTGAAGAATGTAACTTTAATCTTTCACCCGTAGCATTTCCAATACCCATTGACTTCGAACTACAAGACGTCGAAATGGCACTGTCAATGAGCAAGAGCGGCAAAGCTCCCGGCCCCGACGGGGTCCCAGTGGATCTATTTAAACACCTTCCAGATCTTTGGGCACCAATACTCACAAGAGTTTGCACAGCTGCAGCGAATCTCGGTCTGCTGGAGTCATGGTCATGCTCCATCATGGTCCCTATCTTCAAAAAGGGGGACCGCCAGGATACGAAATGTTACCGTCCTATATCCCTGCTTGACTCCCTAGGTAAAGTAGTCGGCAGAGTTGTCCTAGAAAAACTTCAGCACTGGGCAAGAGACAAAGATATCCTTTCGGATCTCCAGTTTGGATTTAGGGAAGGTTTTGGAACAGTTGAACAGGCCCTGAATTTAAGCATGTTGGTTTCGAAATACATCCACGCAAAGCCAGGGACAATTTACATGGTTTACGTGGATTTGTCCTCCGCGTTTGACTGCGTGTCACACGCGAAGCTCTGGTCATTGCTGAGTACAATGGGGGTGGATCCTCCCCTCCTGGACTTCTTGAGGGAGCTATATGGCGAAGCCTCAGCTAGAGTGAGATACGGGACAAAAGGAGAGCTAACGGCCCCGTTTAGGGTAGAGCGAGGAGTAAGGCAAGGATGCGTCCTGGCCCCCTTCCTCTTCTCTCTGTATACCAACGGCCTTGAGGAGAGCATGCTGAGGTGGGGGCAGGATCTCCCCAGACTGAAACATCGCCTGATCCCCGCTCTGCTCTATGCGGATGACGCAGTTATTCTTGCACGCACTCCGATCGAGCTACAGAAATCCCTATCTAAGTATGCTGACTTCATGGGTGCTTTGGATTTACATATCAATGTAAAAAAAACATTTGTTATGGTAGCGGGAGGAAAACGAAAAGTCACTAAGAACATTTATTTAAAAGACCAAAAAATTGAAAAGACATCGCAATACCCATACTTAGGCATCATGATTGATGACAGCTTAAACTGGAAACCAGCTGTCGAGGCCAGGAGACATCTTTTTAAACGTGCAATTCTAGCACTGATGAACTTCTCAAACAAACTTGGAAAAAGACCATCAGTAGAATTGCTACAGATTTATGCTGCAAAATGCCAAGCCATCGCCCTATATGGGGCAGGGATTTGGGGACACACAGCTACTGGATCACTGCAAAAAGAAGAAAACATCTTCATGAGATTCCTTTTGTCCACACCAAAAGGCACTTCCATCTATGCCTCGCACATGGAACTGGGAATCCCAAACATAGAAGACCTAATAAAGGTCCAGCCACTTCTACTTTGGAGGCGCATGTGGCTGTCGGATGAGAATCTTCTGACCAAAAACATCCTCCAGGACTCTATGGAATTGGATCATGCACACAAAATAGTGTGGCTCTCCTATATCAGAAATTTCTTCCACGATTTAGGATTACAAAAGTATTATTTTTCTCCAGAAAAGCTAAATGGAATATCCAAGAAAGATCTGAAACAAATCGCGCTGAGCCACCTAGAGTCCTTGAGACTGACTTTGCTGACGACCAAAAAATCCGCGATACATGCGAATATGATACAGCATTCCCCGAAAATCCAGCTTTATCTGACATTGGAATTTTCAGCATATGAAAAAATGCTTTTAACAAGGTTCAGACTGAATCTTTTTTACAGACTAGTGACTTTTCCTGATAAAAACAATTGGAATTCTAACTTGGCCCCCTGTCCGTGTGACGATCTGTCCCAACAGTCTACTGTTAGACGGGGACCTGGAGGGTCGGCCGAGCACAGTGATCGCACAGACAGGTAACTTCCCCCCCACAGATGGACACCACACAAAGATTAGGGTAACACCTTTTATAGGCACTTCTGGTAGTAGAGTGGTACGATACAAGGCGATCAGGACACGATGATCCTCTCAATTCTAGTCTCTAGTAAGGGAAGGGGGTAGCGGGACAGTCTTGGTACCCACGGGTACGGGGGTGTAACGGTGATAGCTCACAATCCTCGAGCTCGGTGTTCGGATGGGTCAGACCGCGGCAGCGCCGGCAGGTCCCGAAGAGGTCGTAGGTGGCAACGGGCCGCGGCAGCGCCAGCAGGTCCCAACGAGGATGAAATTTACAACGGGCCGCGGCAGCGCCAGCAGGTCCCACGAGAATGCAGGGTGCAACGGGCCGCGGCAGCGCCAGCAGGTCCCACGAGGATGAAGGTTACTACGGGCCGCGGCAGCGCCAGCAGGTCCCACGAGAATGCAGGGTGCAACGGGCCGCGGCAGCGCCAGCAGGTCCCACGAGGATGAAGGTTACTACGGGCCGCGGCAGCGCCAGCAGGTCCCACGAGCATGCAGGTTGCAGAGGGCCGCGGCAGCGCCAGCAGGTCCCACGAGGATGAAGGTTGCAGAGGGCCGCGGCAGCGCCAGCAGGTCCCACGAGGATGAAGGTTGCAGAGGGCCGCGGCAGCGCCAGCAGGCAGGACAATAGTTCACAAGGCAGGGCTGTGGCAGCGCCAACAGTCCGTCAAGGATGAGTTCGTCGCGGTGTCTCTCGACTCCAGGATACAACTGCCTTCCTGTCCTGGGGCTGCCTCAGTTATAGGTCTGGCCCCCTTTGATGTCCGGACCCTCGCTCTTGGAGGTCGGGAGGTCTGGGATGAGGGAGTCCAGACACCCAGCAGGGGGGTGGAGCCAGCGCCCGAGGAGGCTGGGGGTGCTCGGCACCTGGCGGGGGAGAGCCATCGACACTTCGTACTCCCATTGACCTGCCAAGTGGTCCGTTCACCTCCTGGGTGGAGGGTGGTGCCGGGATGTCGGGGCCTGGCCAGGCCCAGGGTTGGGGTCGGGCTGAGGCCGCGCGGCCGCGTGGTGCCGTGTCCAAGATGGCGGCTGGGCCGGGCAATGGTGCTGACGGTGGCCCGGGCCCTGTCCTGCGGGGAGGGAGCGAGCCCTTCATGTGGCCTGTCCAACATGCGTCCCCCCCAGCTGAAGGCGGGGAGAGTCACCCATCTTCTTGGGGACTTTCCTCGTCGAGGCGGAAAAAGCGGGACAGGCCGTCCGCGTTGGCGTGGTCTTGGCCAGGGCGATGTTCCACAGTGAAGTCCATCCCCTGCAGGGAGATGGACCATCGCAATAGTTTGGGGTTCTCCCCCCGCATCTGCATGAGCCATTGCAGGGGCCGATGGTCCGTCTGTACCCGGAAATGGGTTCCGAAGAGGTACGGCCGGAGCTTCTTGAGGGCCCATACCACAGCGAAGGCCTCTCGCTCAATGGTGCTCCAGCGCTGTTCTCGGGGCAGTAGGCGTCTGCTGATGAAGGCCACTGGTTGGTCCACCCCTTCGGTGTTCAGTTGGGAGAGGACGGCCCCAATACCATGGTCGGAGGCATCGGTCTGCACGATGAACTCGCGGCTGTAGTCGTGGGCCTGGAGTACAGGAGCGGTGCACATGGCGGCCTTCAGCGTCTCGAAGGCTGCTTGACAGTCGGGCGTCCAGTTGACTCTCTTTGGGCTGTTCTTGGACGTGAGTTCTGTGAGGGGCCCCACAATGCTGCCATAGTCCCTCACAAACCGCCGGTAGTATCCGGTGAGCCCCAGGAAGGCTCGGACCTCTGTTTGTGTCTCGGGGGGTTGCCAGGACTGGATGGCAGTTACCTTGAGTTGGAGGGGAGCCACCAGACCGCTCCCCACTTGGTGTCCGAGGTAGGTTACGGACCCCTGGCCGATTTGGCACTTGCTGGCCTTTATGGTGAGGCCGGCCTGTTGAAGGGCCTGCAGGACCTCTCGGAGGTGGTGGAGGTGGTCTGCCCATTGGCGGCTGTATACCGCGATGTCGTCCAGGTAGGCGGCGCTGAATTCTTCGAGGCCCGCCAATACCTGGTTCACCAGTCTTTGAAAGGTGGCTGGAGCGTTCTTCATGCCGAAGGGCATCACTCTGAAGTGGTAGTGTCCGTCCGGGGTGGAGAAAGCGGAACGTTCTTGGGCCCTGGGGGTGAGGCCGATCTGCCAGTAGCCCGCTGTCAGGTCGAAGATGCTTAGGTAGCGGGCTGCCCCCAGGCGGTCGACCAGTTCATCTGCGCGGGGGATAGGGTGAGCGTCGGTTCGGGTGACCGCGTTCAGCCCCCGATAGTCGATGCAGAATCGGAGCTCAGGTGTGGTGCCCGGTGCTGCGGCCTTGGGGACCAGGACGACCGGGCTGGCCCAGGGACTGTCCGAAGGCTCGATGACCCCGAGGGCGAGCATCTTGGAGACTTCTTCTTGGATGCATGTTCGTACCCGATCCGGTACTCGGTACGCCCGGTGTCGGACAGGAGGACTGTCCCCCGTGTCCACGTCGTGCAGGCACCAGGAGGTGACTCCGGGTGCGAGGGAGAACAGGTTTGCGAACGGCAGCAGGAGGGCCCGGCAATCTTGACGCTGCTCTGGGGTCAGGGCCTCGGAGAGTCGGACCCCGTCCACCGAGCCATCCCTTTCCCGAGTCCTCAGTAGGTCAGGGAGGGGCTCGGAGTCTCCTTCCGTGCCACTGTCGGTAGCCATCAGCAGGCTGAGTTCTGAGCGCATGAAGTGCGGCTTGAGCCTGTTGGCGTGGAGGACCCGGAGGGGGTTCCGGGGGGACTCCAGGTCGATGAGATAGGTGACGGGACTCCTGCGCTCGATCACCTTGAAGGGCCCCGTCCATTTGTCTTGCAAGGCACACGGTTCGATGGGGGACATCACCCATACCTGCTGACCCGGTTCGAACTCGATGGAGGAGGCATGTTGGTCGTACCACTTCTTCATGTCCTCTTGACTGGCCTCTATATTGGCTTTAGCGATTTCCCTGAATTTCCGGGTCTGATTGCGGAGGGTCAGGAGGTATTTGTAGACGTCCGGGGGGGTCTTTAGGGGGGCCATCTCCCATTCCTCCTTCACTAGGCTGAGAGGCCCGCGAACGGGGTGTCCGTACAGGAGTTCGAAGGGGCTGAAGCCGAGGGACTTCTGGGGGACTTCTCGGTAGGCGAAGAGGAGGCACGGTAGTAGCACGTCCCACTGGCGGCGTAGGGGTTCTTCCAGCCCCATGATCATCCCCTTGAGGGTGCGGTTGAACCGCTCGACTAGTCCGTTCCCCTGGGGGTGATAGGGGGTGGTGAAGCGGTAAGTGACCCCGCACTGCTGCCAGAGGGATTTCATATACTTTGAAATAAAGTTCGTACCCCTGTCGCTGACGACTTCCCGGGGGAAGCCCACTCGAGAGAAGATCCCCATCAAGGCTCGACCCACTACTGGGGCTGTTATAGTACGAAGGGGGACCGCCTCAGGATAGCGGGTAGCGTGGTCCACCAGGACCAGGATGAAGCGATGCCCCTGTGCTGTTCGGGGGTCCAGGGGCCCCACAATGTCTATTCCCACCCTTTCGAACGGGGTGGTCACCACGGGGAATGGTTGTAGGGGTGCCTTGAGTTTGCGGCCGCTCTTCCCGCTGGCCTGGCAGGTCGGGCAGGACCGGCAATGGTTGGATACGTCATTTCTCATTTTGGGCCAAAAAAAGTGAGTCACCAGGCGGTGGTAGGTCTTGTCTTGGCCCAGGTGCCCGGCCAGGGGGACATCATGGGCTAGGTTCAACAGGAAGTCTCTGAAGTGGAGGGGCACCACCAGCACTCGCCCGGCCCCCAGTTCTGCGATTTTCTGTTCGCTGTACAAGAGGTCATTGTCCCAATAAACCCAGTGGGCCCCGGTGGTGTCTCCTTGGCTCTGGGCGAGCGCTTGCTGTCGCAATCCCTCGAGGGAGAGGCAGGTCTTTTGCTCCTGCCGGAATTGTTCCTGGGTGGGCCCCCCTTCTTGGCGCCACTGAGCCAGGTCGGGAAGCTCGGGGGGCTGTGTGGACCCCTCTGGGGTGGGGTCCGGGTGGTCGGTCTGGAGGAAGTCTTCTTCTGGAGTGATCGAGGGCGGAGGTGCTGCCCATTCTGGTTCTTCTGGTCTAGGGATGGTGCGGGTGGCCATGGACCGGGTGGTTACGCACGCCCAGTCCGGGAGACCCAACATCCCCAGATGCTCTCTTCTTTCCACAGCGGCCCACGGGGAGCTCTCGAGATCGTTCCCCAGGAGGCAGTCTACGGGGGCATCGTCACGGACAGTTACTTTCAGCATGCCGGACACTCCTCCCCATTCGAAGGGGACGCAGGCCATCCGACACAGGCTCTCCGAGTTATCTGCCGATCGGACGGGGCAAAGTACGTTTGGTAGGATTTGTTCTGGGGTCACCAGGTGACAGCGGACGGCCGTCACACTGGCCCCGGTGTCACGCAGGGCCTCGGCCTTGCGCCCATTGATGCTCACCCATTGGCTGTACTTTCGAGTGTTGGCGGGCAGGGGAGTCCGCGGGACCATGTCTCTTCCTCCTAGGCATGCCAGGGTCATGGCGGCGGGTTCCCACTCGAACTGCTCCGACTCATAGGTCTCCGTGTCTTCGGAGACTTGTTCTTCTCCCAGGGCGGCGGCCGCCATCTGGCGGGGCCCGGGGGCCTGGTTCTTCGGGCAGGTCGGGTCACTGGCATAGTGGCCGACTCGCTGGCATCGATGACACGTCACGTTAGCTCGGAACCCCGGGCGCATCGGGGGGTTTCCCCGGCCTGCTGGGGCCGGGGTGGCGTTAGTGGGTGCGGCTGGGGCGGCGTCTCTGCCCCGGCCCGGGCCTCCTCCTCCTCCTCGGGGACGATGGTGACCTTGGTTGGTTCTGTTCTGCTCATTTGGCCCACTCCGGGCCACTCGGGTGCTCTCCCACCGGTCAGCCTCGGTGGCGAGCTGCCGGGGTTCAGTCAATTTACTGTCGAGGAGGTGCTGCCTGAGCTCGACAAAGCAGTTGTTGGAGAGGTGCTCCCACACAATGAGATTGAAGAGTTGTTCGTAAGTGGTTACGTTGTTACCCTTGATCCACCCCTCGAAGGCTCGGCTGAAATAGTTCACGTATTCCAACCACGTCGTACCTGGGATCCGGGTGCAGTTGCGGAACCTCTGGCGGTACATTTCGGGTGTAAGTCCATATCGACTGAGGAGGGCGGCCTTCATGTGGTCATAGGACGTCATTTGATGGTCCGGAAGCTGCAGCAGGGCATCACGACCCTCGTTGACGAATCTCCCCCATAGACCGGCTCCCCAGTCACTTCGAGCGACCCGGTGGGCGGTCATGGCAATCTCATAGGCCTTGAACCACTGCTGTATGTCGTCGTTCCGGTGATATTCTCGGACCACATCCTTGGGGATGTGGACCTTCTGCTCGGTAGGACCCGGGGAGTGCGGTTGCTCGGGTACCCCTAGGTTTTTGTTCAGTTTGCGTATTTCTATCTCCGCTAGTTTGCACTCGTGCTCGTATGCCAGTCTTTTTTCTTCGAGGTCTCTCTGTCTCTGTTTTTCCTCTCGCTCTTCTCTGAGCCGTAAGTGTTCTAAGTTTATTTTTTGTTCCGCCAGTTTCAATTCTCCGTCTAATCTGAGTCGTGCCAAGTCTAACTCGTGTAATCTATTTTTTTCCCGCTCTTGGATCTCTTCATGGGAGGGGCCTGTTCTCCGTTCCTCCGTCCGGGTGGTGTTGACTTCCGGGGCTGCGGGGTCCCGGGGGGTTGCGGTATTTGTCTCTGTCCAGGCCTCTAGGGCGTTTTTGAAGTCTTCTTTTGTGCTTAGCCCGGTGGTAGCAATGCCTAAGTCCATGCAAAATTGTTTGAGCTCTCGGTGGTTGTATTCTTCCAGCTTTTCCATCTGGAACTTCTCCGCCGATCCGCTCTCTTTGGTCGTCATTGTGGTTTTAGTCGTAGGGTGAGTTACTGTCTGTACGGTACGCGTTGGTTCGGATCGCGCCGCTAGCCACAAATGTTAGACGGGGACCTGGAGGGTCGGCCGAGCACAGTGATCGCACAGACAGGTAACTTCCCCCCCACAGATGGACACCACACAAAGATTAGGGTAACACCTTTTATAGGCACTTCTGGTAGTAGAGTGGTACGATACAAGGCGATCAGGACACGATGATCCTCTCAATTCTAGTCTCTAGTAAGGGAAGGGGGTAGCGGGACAGTCTTGGTACCCACGGGTACGGGGGTGTAACGGTGATAGCTCACAATCCTCGAGCTCGGTGTTCGGATGGGTCAGACCGCGGCAGCGCCGGCAGGTCCCGAAGAGGTCGTAGGTGGCAACGGGCCGCGGCAGCGCCAGCAGGTCCCAACGAGGATGAAGGTTACAACGGGCCGCGGCAGCGCCAGCAGGTCCCACGAGAATGCAGGGTGCAACGGGCCGCGGCAGCGCCAGCAGGTCCCACGAGGATGAAGGTTACTACGGGCCACGGCAGCGCCAGCAGGTCCCACGAGAATGCAGGGTGCAACGGGCCGCGGCAGCGCCAGCAGGTCCCACGAGGATGAAGGTTACTACGGGCCGCGGCAGCGCCAGCAGGTCCCACGAGCATGCAGGTTGCAGAGGGCCGCGGCAGCGCCAGCAGGTCCCACGAGGATGAAGGTTGCAGAGGGCCGCGGCAGCGCCAGCAGGTCCCACGAGGATGAAGGTTGCAGAGGGCCGCGGCAGCGCCAGCAGGCAGGACAATAGTTCACAAGGCAGGGCTGTGGCAGCGCCAACAGTCCGTCAAGGATGAGTTCGTCGCGGTGTCTCTCGACTCCAGGATACAACTGCCTTCCTGTCCTGGGGCTGCCTCAGTTATAGGTCTGGCCCCCTTTGATGTCCGGACCCTCGCTCTTGGAGGTCGGGAGGTCTGGGATGAGGGAGTCCAGACACCCAGCAGGGGGGTGGAGCCAGCGCCCGAGGAGGCTGGGGGTGCTCGGCACCTGGCGGGGGAGAGCCATCGACACTTCGTACTCCCATTGACCTGCCAAGTGGTCCGTTCACCTCCTGGGTGGAGGGTGGTGCCGGGATGTCGGGGCCTGGCCAGGCCCAGGGTTGGGGTCGGGCTGAGGCCGCGCGGCCGCGTGGTGCCGTGTCCAAGATGGCGGCTGGGCCGGGCAATGGTGCTGACGGTGGCCCGGGCCCTGTCCTGCGGGGAGGGAGCGAGCCCTTCATGTGGCCTGTCCAACATCTACTATTCACACAATCTTGTTTTGTAAATTTTTCCAAACCCACTGAAAAATTTGGATAACCCCGCTATTAAAAAGATGGGGCTATAGACAATGTCGCCCAGCCATGCTAGCACTACAGTTGCTGGAATCTGAATGTGCCTGTTATCACGTACTGAATTTTTTAAAGAGTATTATGAGGCATAGGAGCAACCTTTGACTGTCTTACTATTTACACAATTTGTAAACAATCTGATCATATGTTTTAAACAAATTGTGTGTAATATCTGTTTTTTAATACTTGCGTATTTTTGTATGTTTCGATAACTTTTATGGTTTTGCGCTGCTAAAAAAACGAATAAAGATTATTATTAGTATTATTATTAGTGAAAATTCCTGGCATGTCTAAGATGAAGTTTGAGTTACCAGAAATTACAGAATCCTTGCATGACCTTTAACCCTTCATAAGCTCCGATTAGCTTCTCTGAACCTTCCCATGTGTGAAGGAACAGAAACAAGACATTGAAAAGTTAACCACATTCACAAGCATGTGGTAAAACTACCTGTTATCAGTCAGGTACGGGTGAGGCACATCTGAGCAATTAGTGGTCTTACGTTTCCACAAAATAAGGCCTGAATATGTCACAGTTACAGCCTGTATATCAAAACTACTCCCGGATATTTAAGTGGAGAATTCGTGTAGGGAATCCATATATATGTCCTTGGCCCTTTGCAGACGGTAGTACACCGTTCTCTGTTTGCTTAATTCTTTCTACAAACATCATGCCATGACTTTCAAGAGAGCGCATTTTAGGCCTGCTTTCTTATCCAGGATAGCCTGGAGCTAACATTTCACACATATGGGGAGCTGTACAATACGGATGGGTGCAACCCATTCCCTTCACTTCTTTTCCGCTCCATAATGACAGGTCTGCTGTGAATCATTTCTGGAGTGGTCTTGTCTTTTTTTCTGGATAATTTAAGTTGCACATCAGTTTCAGTAATCATTCAGAACTAGGAAGATATACTCATTCCTTTTTGGAACCTGTTAACGTCCATAGAGGGGTAATTTACAAAATATGCAATCAGAGTGTGGTGGTGAGAGTCTACAGGCAGACAAGGCCTCCCCTGTGAGCTTTGTGAAGACTGTCAGAAGTGAGTGTAAAAACCTGCAGGAAGTAAGGCTCAGGCCTGAGGGACGTAAGAGTCAAGCCTGCCTAAGTAAGCATAAGCGCCAAGCCTACAGGAACTAAGCATCATACTGTCCCTGCAAGAAGTAATGCTCAAACCTGCAGGATATAAGCAACCAAACTTGCAGGAACTAAGGCTCATCCTGCAGGAAGTGAGCTTCCAAGTCTACAAGAACTAAGTCTCGAGCCTGAAGGAATTAAGCTTAATTCCGGGAAGAAGTAAGGCTCAAGCCTGAAGGAAGGAAGTATAAATCCTGCCGGAAGTTAGCATCATGCCTGCAAGAAGTATGCGTCAATTCTGCAGGAAGTAAACGTCGTGCATGAAGGAAGGTGGAGTCAAACCTGCAGGAAGTAAGGCTCAAAGCTGCAGGAAGTGTTCAAGCCTGCAGTAAGTAAAGGTCACGCCTGCAGGTACTAAGCATCAAGCAGGAAGCAAGCAAGGTTCAAGCAGCGTCGGATTGGTAGTGGGGGCACTCGGGCAATGTCCGAGGGGCCGGTATTCGAATTCCAGCTGTGGGCTGCTTTTTTTAGCAGCCTGGGGGGGGGGGGGCGATTTGGCAGTCTCTGCGTTTGTTTGATGCTGCCAGCGGCCCAGTGGGTGCCCGAGTTGCCTTTCTGGATGGGCGTCCATTACCTCCCTTTTATCAACGGCAGAGATGTCACTCCCTTTCTCTTGCTAGGCCGGCCTATTAATATATACATATTGAGCGGGGACAGGGGGCCTGAGCAAAAGTTGCCTCACTTGTTTTCAGGTGTGTTTCACCAGTGTAAACTAATCCGTGCATTTTTTTTTACCCACCTCCCCCCTTTTTAAAAAAATACAATTTCGCAGAAGCAGTGTTTTGTGAAAAGGCAATATGCAAGTGTGTGCCACTTTTTTTTAGCATGCCCGTGCTGATTTTTAATCCCAATCCAACCGTGGGTTCAAGCCTGCAAGAAGTAAGCCGAGTCCAGCCCGCAGGAAGTAAACATCAAGTCAGCAGGGAACAAGGCTCAAGCATGCTTGTTCACACGTTGTACTTGTCTCAGTTCCTTACTCCATAAACCTTTATCCCTTTGATAATAATATTTAATCTAGCTTCTCCCCCGTCTCAAACTCTCAGCTGTCCCCTCGGGTGACACGGATGGAGCCTGGCCCTGGCAGGCGGCTGCTCGCTGCTGATTGGATGTCTCTCTCCAGCCATTAAAATAGACCCGGAACCGGAAGCTTGCCACATTCCAATCCGCATTCAGCCCCAGCAGCCTGCTGCTCATTATCGCGTCCATCTAAGCTGCGCTGGCACGAGATATCCCCCACTTAGAGAGCTAGAAAGAGACACGGCGTCCCGAGGGACAAGCACAGCCAGTGCTGCCAAAATAAAGAGAACGACAGCGAGAATTAAAGGGAGTGACAATCAGAACGTGCATTATAAACCTGTAATGGTCGCTGCAAAGGGCTCTCCCTGCTCTGTCCGAGTACGAGGTATTGATGAGTTAATGGACAAGTGAAAGGCACTCGTTATAGTGCCAACATAGGAATATTACTATTTGATTCTTTATTTGTTATGCAAGTGTGTTCCTCTCATTGCAGAGGTCTATGGGGAGTTACCGCCAGTCTGATGGCGTTCACTGATGTGCATACCTTCCTGTTATGATGAGACTGCCCACAAGTGCCCAGAACTAGACATAGAAGGCTGCCAAGGTTTCAGATTGTTTATGTGTAACATTTACATTTTTTCAGTGAAATTATGAGTGACATTCTATGACTATGAGTGACACTTTGTCGCGAGCAAAATCAAGCAATGAAGTCAATGGGAAGAATTAAATATCAGAAATTACACCCATTTTAGCAACAACAAGCAATAAACACTTAGCAACGCTCTTTGTACATATACACTCAGTTAAATACAAAAAAAAATAATTACTGGATGTAAGAGATTGTCACTTCCATTGTAAGGTAAGCAATGTACTATTGAAGTTCATTTGTACATATGGTCAAGACCTAGTAGAACACCTTCACAACTGGACAAAACTATCAATGTCAAACAGCACAGTGATATACATCACTGACTCACTCTTCAAAGCTGACATTAGCGCAGGTGATGCTTGATGCAACATCCCCAGTACCTCCTTTCTTACAGATTCCCTTACTACCACCCTCCATTAATTCGCCCCATCCCTACATAGCTCCTCTCTCATGAGCATTTCATTGTTTTAAAGGGCTGCTATATTAGCGGAGAGTGTCAGAGTACTTTACATCATTTACACATTATACAGAGACCATGACTCATTCGTGGGTAATTCATTCTAAGAAATTGTATATTTTATTTAAGAAGTGTATATACAGTGATCTGCTTCTTTTCTCCTGCAAACAAGGCTGGGGAGAAGCTTTACAAATATCACTTCCGTCCCCGACAGTGAGAAGCTCAGGGTAGATCCCAGGTCAAGTTAACCATTGGGTGACCTGATTGGCGAATACGAGCTTTTACGTGTATTTTTATTCACGTTACAACATATTTATTTATATTCGACTCAGGAATTATTATTATTATTATTATGTTTTTATGAAATTATGATTGTTGTGTAATATTTCTTTCGTTGTATTTCATTTAATTGCTCATATGTATTGCAGGCTTTTTTTATAAAATTATTGTTATTGAAATTTTTGTGTGAATTCTGTCTAATAATAAAAAAAATGTCTGTACTACGGAAGTGGGTTGTTGTGTCCTATCACTATTATGTGGGCAAGTTTTGTTCATGACCGCCTGGGTTGATACCTACACAGTGCTTTTTCCCTGACCTAGGGGTTACTATTATCATTATTACAGGGAACCCTTGTTTGCTACAAGTTTTTTATTTACGTTAGTCACCGCTCGTCCCTCAACACCCCTGATAAATTATGCACGTGTCCTTTGGAGGTGACACAGGCGGTAGTGCTATCACGCTAATAATTAATTAAGCAGAGAGATTATACCTCACAGGCACTAACTTACTTTGAGGAGACATGCAGCAATTCATAAAGACTGTCTCGTGGCACCAGTAAATGCCGGCCAGGAATCCTAAGGCTCAGCAACAGCGCAGGTGCAGAAAGACAATCACTGGTGTGCCCTGCGCTGCTGAAACATGAAAGCGGATGCCAGAGTCCGCATTATCTCAGCAGCCAGGTGACGGTTCCCATTGCTGCAGATCGGCTAATTACATTAAAATAGACGCCTGCCTCACGCACATCCGGAATAATCCCGGCCCCCATGGTGTGCCGTGACTGACAGCAGTAGCATCCATCGACACTGCTGAGACTAGGCAGCTCCTCCTCTCTAATTGGCAGTAGTGTGGACTGTATGCAGCGCGCCACGCTGGTGCCGCAGAAAATATTGCCGCATTTTTGATACATTGTAGCGCCTCTCTGACTCAGACACCAGAGCTCAGAGGAGCAGATTGTTTAAATATTTAGGAGCTCAGCCCAGCAATGCAGGCTCTCTCGGGAGCAGCAAAGAGCCGGTGCACAGGCGCCGCTGGTGGTGCTCGCTGGCAGGTGGCAAAATGCGTGACAATGCATTTCAGTGCGGTGATGCGGATCACCGCACTGAAATGCGTGAGCATCACACCTATTGCGTGATACTTGACAGGACTGTAGAAGCCATTTTAAAAGCTGGACTGAGCTACATTATAGCCTTAAAGCCTGCTGTTGAGGGCTAAACCTGTTGTTAAAGGCCCTGAATCCAAGTTATAGGCCTGAGCCAGAGGCGGGGGCCTATAATGAGGGAAAGGGCCTGTAGCAACTGGTATTTCTGGAGACAGAAGGGCTTTAGATTATTAGAACATTCCACCAACTGAGGCTTACATGTTTTAAATTAAAAAGGGAGAAACATGAAGACAAACATTGGAATGTTCCAGAGACATATTAGGAAGCCAAAACAGCAGCATATCACTTAATTGATTTGGTGATCAAGCCTAAGTTCAATATCCTGCTAGATTCCCAAATATGTCATCACCTGTTTTGCCGCTGGCAGGTGTCTGAGAGCCTCCGGCCGTCATATGGGCCCCCAGAGGCTTGGCTGGTTCCCAAAATTAAGAATCTCTACTTTAATGCTGTTTAGTTTTAGGCAGTTTTGCCCCATGCAGAAGGCCATGGCCTCCAAGCAGCTATTAAGGGTTCTATTATAATGGCGGGTGGATCCCCACCGCCCATATGGCGGTGGCGATCCGCCCGCCATTATTTCCCTCCTATTTCCCTAACCATTTTACGATGGCGTGGGGGACCCCGGCGGACGGAAAGCCCCTCCGCCGATTTACCGCCGATCGAGGATTCGACCGGGCGGAAAAGGGGCTGGATATGGTGGCGGTGTCTGCAAGACACCGCCATCCTTATTACAATTCAGGCGTAGGAGTGCCTTTCCATGCAGCATTGGTGTCTGAATGTGGGTGCCCGTTGCGGACCCCCAGGGTGTTTGGGGGGTGGGGGAGCAAATGGGGGGTACCAGAGGTACCAAGGTGGCCGGCACCGCACGGTGCCTGCCACGTTGTGCATGCAAATGCACAAATGCTTTTTTTACATTGCGGCGGGTGCTGCTGAAAGCACCGCCCGCTGCAATGTAAAAAATGCGGGATGTGCCCGCCAGTGTGGGGGGCACATCCTAATCGGATTTGCGGGACCGCCGCACACATAGCGGGCGGTCCCATTTGCTGATACGATGGCGGGCGGTCAAAATGGACCCCTAAGTTGGGGATGGCTATTGCCTGGCTCTGGGGACAAAGATACAACCATCTTGTACCGTCAGCTTACAAAAGTATTGTGAAAAAAGGCCTTCACTATGTCCACCAATGGAGAAAAGCATAGGGTTTACCTGTGAGCCCTGAGACAGCAATATGCTAGATAACAGGTTGTGGAAACAGAAGATTTATAGACAACCTGGAAAGATAATTTATCTAAAAAATAGGAAACCATGTAAGGGCCTTCTCTGTTATGCAACAGGAATTGAGTCTCCTAAGCAGGGCTGGGTGGTTCACAAACTCAAATACAGTGCTCAAATCTAGTAGGATGAAAGCAGCAGTCCCACCTTATCAAGGATAAGTTTGAGTTCTTCTGTGACTTCAAGAAATGCAGACCATGTGCTGTGGGCTGGGAGGAAACACGATTGAGATAGATGTAGGACGTTTTTTGACTAGACAATTGTAGTGGTAACCCATCAGCAAACGGGAAAGGGTCCACAGGGGATCCCTTCTCCTTTGTGAATGTTGACAAAAAACATTTTTTAATAGTAGGCAGTTTTCCCATGGACCACGGCTTACGTTAAAAGTGTTGCTTAAACTTCTTTTAAGAAAAAATAGGCAGTGTTAAAACAAAAAAATATTGTTTTATTTCAAAGCTATCACAGACGTGGTCTCCTGACCCCATCAGATCAATCAATCAATCAATCATTCAATCAATACATTTGTAAAGCGCACTACTCACCCGTAAGGGTCTCAAGGTGCTGGGGGCTGTGAGGGGGGGAGGAAGGGTGCTGCTACTGCTCGAATAGCCAGGTCTTAAGGAGCCGCCTGAATGTTAGTAGGTCCTGGGTCTGCCGTAGATGGATGGGGAGGGTGTTCTAGGTCCTGGCGGTGAGGTGTGAGAATGTACTGCCACCGGTGGTCGCTCTTCAGATGCAAGGGCGAGGTCGGCGTATCTGAGCTGTCGGTTCGGGGTGTAGAAGGTGAGTCGTCTATTGAGGTATGCCGGTCCGGTGTTGTGGAGCGCCTTGTGTGCGTGGGTGAGGAGCTTGAAGCTGATCCTCTTGTTGAGTGCAGGTCTCTCAGGTGTGGTGTGATGTGGCTGTGGTGCGGGATGTCGAGGATCAGGCAGACGGAGGCGTTTTGTATGCGTTGTAGTCGTTTCAGGACTTTGGCCGAGCCTCCAGCGTAGAGAGCGTACCCGTAGTCCTACCTGCTGCTGACGAGGGTCTGGGTGACCATTCTTCTTGTTTCGGTGGGGATCCACCTGTAGATCTTGCGGAGGGTGTTGAAGCAGGAGGATGAGACGGCGTTGACTTGCTTGGTCATGGAGAGTGTTGAGTTGAGGATAAACCCCAGATTGCGTGCGTGGTTGGTGGGTGTCGGTGCTGCTCCCAATGCGGACGGCCACCAGGAGTCGTCCCATGCTGAGGGGTGAAGCCGAGGATGAGGACCTCTGTCTTGTCTGAGTTCAGCTTCAGATGGCTGTTCTTCTTCCACTCGGCGACGGCTTTTATTCCTTCCTGGAGGTTGGTTTTGGTGGTGAGGGGGTCCTTGGTGAGGGAGAGGATCAGCTGGGTGTCGTCGGCATTGGAGATGATGTTGAGGTCTGGCAACGTGGGCAAGTGGTGCCATGTAGAAGTTGAACAGTGTCGGGCTGAGGGATGATCCTTGAGGTACGCTGCAGATGATCTTGGAGGCTTCGGAACGGAAGGGGGGAAGGCAGATGCTCTGGGTCCTACCAGAGAGGAAGGAGCTGGTCCATTACAGGGCCTTGTCATGGATCTCTGCGTTGTGGAGGTGTGTGCATAGGGTGCGGTGGCAGACGGTGTCGAAGGCAGCTGATAGGTCCAGGAGGATGAGGGCCGCGGTTTCGCCATTGTCCAGCAGGGCCCTGATATCATCGGTGGGGCTATGAGGGCAGTCTCTGTACTGTGGTTGCTGCGGAACCCGGACTGGGGCGGGTCCAGGATGTTGTTCTCCTTGAGGTAGCGGGCCAGCTGTATGTTGATGGCCTTCTCGATGACCTTCGCCGGGAACGGGAGCAGGGAGATGGGTCAGAAGTTTTTGAGGTTCTTCGGATCCGCCTTGGGTTTCTTCAGTGAGGCATTGATCTCTGCGTGCTTCCTGCTCTCCGGGAAGGTCGCTGTCTTATAGGAGATGTTGATGGCCTTGCGGAGATGGGGTGCGATGGTGGCGCTAGCTTTGTTGAAGATGTGGTGTGAGCATGGGTCTGACAGAGAGCTGAAGTGGATGGTGTTCATGATTCTGATGGTGCCATCGTCGTTTATGTTGGTCCAGGTGAGCAGGGGATCGATGTGGGTGGTGGCCGCGGGGTCGGAGGTGTTGGTGTTTGTTGGGGCGGTCAGGTTGTTGAAGCTGTCGTGGATGTCTGCGATCTTGCGATGGAAGAAGGCGAGAGAGTCGCACAGGTCTTGCGATGGTGGGATGCCGTTGGTGTTCGAGCTCGGGTAGGAGAGTTCCTTCACGATGTTGAAGAGTTCTTTGCTGTTGTGTACGTTGTTGTCCTTGAAGGAGGCCCTTTTGTCGGATCTGATGAGGTGATGGTGTCTGCGGATGGCGTTCTTGTGGGCTGCGTAGCTGTCTGGTGTGTTCGCGGTGCCATTTCTTCTCTAGTGTATGGCAGGTTTGCTTGGAGGCCTGGAGGTCTGCGGTGAACCAGCTGGCTTTCTTGTTAGTGTGTCTGTTGGAGGGTTTCTTGATCGGGGCGAGAGTGTTGGCACAGTTGTCAATCCAACGACTGAGGTTGCAGGCTACAGTGTCTGCCTTGGTGGGGTCTGTGGGTGGGCTTCGGGCGAGGGTGGTGTTTAGCTGGTCTTCGGTGATTTTGCTTCAGCTGCGGCAGGGATCTGTTGAGTGCGGTGGTGCGTGGTGGGTTTCCGGAACTTGATGTGGATGCAGTGACGGGCGGTCCAGTGGTGTTCGTTGTTGTGGTTGAAGGAGACATGGGGGCTTGCGGAGAAGTTGGGATCAAACGTGTGGCCGGCGGGGTGGGTGTTGTGACAAGCTGTCTGAGTCCGAGGTTGTAAAACAGAGTGGTGGAGTTGGTGTCGTTGTTGTTCTTGAGGTGGAAGTTCAGGTCTCCGAGGAGGATGTAGTCCGTGGAGGCAAGGGCGTGCGTGCTGACGAAGTCGGCGATGGAGTCGCTGAACTGAGGCCGGGGTCTGGGGGGTCTGTAGACGAGAGTTCCTCTGAAGGTGGTGTTGGGATCGGTATGCATCTGGAAGTGCATGTGTTTGGCGGTGCTGAAGGTGTCGTCGGTGCTGGTTGCGACCCTGAGGGTGTTCTTGTGGATGATGGCGATTCCACCTCCTACTCCGTTGGTGCGGCCCCTGCGGGTGATCTTGTAGCCGTCCGGGATGGCTATGGCGATGTCAGGTGCTGAGGAGTCGTTCATCCAGGTCTCTGTCAGGAAGGCGACGTCCGGGGAGGATGTGTCAAGCAGATCCCATAGTTCGACGCGCAGCGGCCGCCATATAAAAGGAGGTGGGGGAGGAAAAGCTGGGAGGCAGTAGGGGTGCGGCAAATGGGTGAGGAGGGGGCGGAGCCGCATTGGATGGAGCGGCGGGAAAAACGGGTGAGGCAGGAGCAGCTTACAGAAGTCAACAGGGGGCACAGGGGAATCGCGGGAAAAAACGAGGGTGACAAGATACACAGGTGCAGAATACAATTACAACAAAACACAGGCAGTAAAACCATGCAAAAGCAACAGTACCGGCCTACCGAGGCAGAGGGGCCTTGAACCTGTGGCAGAGGCGGTGACAAGCAGCAGGGAAACACCGTCCCACTGGTGGAGCTGTGCGGTGTGGGGGAGCGACCTGCCTGAAGACAGGGTCAAGGGTCAGATCACCACCCCTGTGATCACTGTGAATAATAGTGGATTGCAATTTGAGATCTACTGCAATATTGTTTATGTGGTAGGTTGAATTGCGGCCAACCATGATTCAGTATTTAGCTAACTGATTTAGCATTGGGTGGCCTGCAAAATACCACTCTGATCGCAAAAGTGAAACAGCCATTACAAAGCAGTCATAACCATGCGTGACCGTTACCACAGAGCCATTACAACGCATATTCCTTTACCACGCATGCCTTTAGAATGCCTGCCTTTACCATGAATATGCCTTTACCGTGCATGCCTTTACAACAGATTTCATTCTAAAAGCATGAATGAGAAAGGCATATATGTGGTAAAGGTTCTACAGGTAAGTACAAGCAAACATTAAGGGGGTGATTATAATGGCGAGCGATCGCCACCACCGGGGTGGCGGTGGCAATCCGCCCGTCATTCCAACTTGATTTACCCCCACCATATTATCATGGCGGGGGGTACCGCGACGGACGGAAAGTCGGTCAGCTGTTTTTCCACCGGTTGGCAATCGTTACGATTGCCGGCAGGGCGTACCTGGGGCATAATATGGTGGCGGTGCCTGGAAGGCACCGCCATCCATATTATGATGCCTGGTTGACAAGGCATTCCCATGGCGGTGATGCCGTCATGGACAGGCTGGTGGGGATGTGCTTTGGGGG
Organism: Lissotriton helveticus; assembly: GCF_964261635.1. Lineage (NCBI taxonomy): Eukaryota > Metazoa > Chordata > Amphibia > Caudata > Salamandridae > Lissotriton > Lissotriton helveticus. Next base: position 61,359,781 of record NC_136064.1, read on the forward strand.
CCCATTGCAGCCCCCCAGGGGTGTGGGCGGTGCACTTGGGGAGTACCCATGGTACCCCCGTGCATTCCCATGCACAAGGTGGCAGGCACCGCTTACAGCAGCACCCGCCGCAATGTTGGAAATGCGGCATGCAATTAATTAGCAGAGCGGGACTGCTCCACGTATGGCGGACATCCTAATGGGCCCCTAACTTTGATATATTCACTGAAAAAACCAAAGGTTACAGGGACGTTATCATTAGGCTCAGACTTCACTCATACAAAACCAGTAAAATTCAGTAGTTATAGTTACCTGAGCTAACTATAACTTGCCCCTAATGCACTGCTTATGAGCTCATATATCGCATCACTGATGTCATGATCAGTGACATCACTCATGACATCACTGATGACATCTCAAATGACAGCATTGATGAAATCATGCACAGAACCACTCACACACCCACTCAACAACTCATACACTCACTCACACCTACACAGCTACTCACACACCCACTCACTGAACTATACAGTCACTCACACAGCCACTCACCCACCCATACAGCTACTCACACACCCACGTATTCACCCATACAACCACTCACACACCCAGTCACATATGCATACAGCGTCTCCCTAGAGCTACTCACTCACCCATTCAAACACTCAAATACACATGCAAGCACTTGCAGGCATACTCACTCACCCATACAGCCACACACATAGACCCTCACTCTCCAATACAGCCACTGACACAACCAATCAGTGAACCAAACACCCACTAAAACAGCTTCTCAGTCACCCACACAGCCATTTATACACAGTCGCTTACCCATACAGCCACTTAGTCACTGATGCAACCACTCAAATATCCACTCACAGACCCATATAATCACTCATGCAGCCACTCACTCACCCATACAGCCACATACACCCACTCACTCACCACTACAGACACTCACATGCTCACTCCTTCATCCATAGAGCCACTCACACAGCCACTCACTCACCCATACAGCCACTCACTCACTCACCCATACAGCCACTCACACACCCACTGTCTCACTCACCAATACTGCCAGTCACACAGCCACTCCCACATCCATAGAGTTACTCACTCCCCCATGTATTCACCCATACAGATACTCACAAACCCACGTATTCACCCATAAAACCACTCACACACCTATACAGTCACTCAGACATCCACTCACACATCGATATACACAGTCACACAGCCAGTCACATTATATATATTAGAAATAGTATCACTCAGTAGTACAAAAAGTCTAGTTAACTTTTATAGTACCTAAGTATATATGTTTAACATTCATAAACCTTTAGTAACCACTCACAATCACTGGATGATGTCATCAGGGATGACATGTGCAATGTCATCAGTGATGTCATGAGTTATGTCACTGACCATGTCATGAGTAATGTAAAATGTGAGGTCATAAGCAGTGCAGTGCAGGTGCATACGTTATAGTTAGCACAGGTAACTAAAACTGGTGAATTTCACAGTATTTTATGAGTGCAATCTGACGCTAACTATAACATCCCTGTACCTTTTTTTTTTGGTATATATACACATACATAACATACAGTGCACAGGGTTTCAATGAATTTCCAGGTTTTTAAACTTTATTTCTGTACTATAACGTTCCTGTAACCTTTTTTTTAGTGAATTTCTAGTTTTTTTTTAGCGTAGGTAAGATGCCCATTGCAATGCACGGCGGGGAGGCGTTGGACATAGGGTCTGGCCTGGCATTGTGCTGCCCCCACCCAAGCTTGCTGCTACTGCCCCCCCATTCTCCTCCTTGCCGTCCACTGTCCAAGTCCGTGCCCCTGCTCTCTCATTAAAACCCTGTGTGGCCGTTGCTCTGCCACTGTCCTTACCTACACTTAGGTGAGAGGATGTGGTGTTATTGTCAGAGCTGCAGACTTTGCAGCTGGGGAACCAGGTTCGAGTTTCAGCATCAGCTCAACATCATGTGACACTGGGCAAATCACTTAATCTTCCCAAGCCTAAAACCAAAATGAATGTGTCCTTGTGTAATGCAAAGCCCTCCAAAACCTTCGGGTCAAGTCTGCACTATATAAAACTGCAGAAAAAAATACAAAATTAAAGTGTTTTACACACTTCTGTCATTGGGCTATACTTGGGCTACATTTGGGTGATATTTGTGCTACATTTGGGCTCTATTTTGCTCAGGTCGCCATCTTGGGAGACTTATTTGTTATGAAGCTCCCTAATTTCCTCATTTATTGCAGTATTCTGTAATAGGGCCGGTGGCTTCGGATTATGCTTTCTCTTTCTTCACTGTTTATTAACATATTTTCACAGCAACTAAATCAATTGAAACATTCTCAAAAGCTAAATTTCCCAACATACCTTTATTAACGTCAAAAGCAATTCTTCAATCAGCCTATACCCTTGCTGATATAATGACAAGATGTCAATTTAACTCCTCTTTGCTGCACCGCACTGAAAGAAGTACTTCATTTTTCACTCCTAAATTTTAAGTCTTGCATAACGTGTGTATACTTAAAGACAAACTGTGCACAGGCCCTTTGGGCCGCCGCCGCTTATCCCGCACCTGACAAGGGGTACTCAGGAGGTAGGAAGCAGGGCGTTTAACTGCTCAGACAGTTCTGTCCTCTTTCTAACTTGCCGTCCGTGCGTTACTTGCACTGCAGGAAGCCCTGGTGGTATCGGGTAGAGCGAGTCACACTGCCTTGCAAGTGAGCTCCTTCAACTCCGTGACCTGCCTAGTGCCAGAGGGGCACTGCCTTTCACTTTTCCTACATCTGTGTGGCAAGTGTAAACACTGTATACAGCTTTGCCTGAGGGGCTTATCGTCCAATCACTCTGCTATTTGCATCCTTGCGGCTCTACATACTCGGGGCTGCCGCCCCCCTTCTGCTACATGTGCCCAGCATTTCAGCATTGGTATTGGCACATTACAGGACAAATGGCAGAGCACCGATATTTTGGTGATGAGGCCAATGATCCAGACATGAAGGAAGAACAACTCCTCTTTGAGGAAAACCTTGTAGTGACTTTGGATGCCTCAGCCACACAGTCTGTCAATCGAGTCCTGGCAGCCGCCCTCCAACCCTTTACACGCCATCTGTAGCAGTATGCCCTCAGTTCAGCCCCACCTCTGGGCCCATCCCAAGTGGATAGCAGCCCCTCTCAGGTTACAGGCCCCATATTGCTAATATGACCCACATCTCCCAGTCCTTTAGCTCTGAGCACACACCCATTTGACAGAGGATGTGCCCCCCATGCCTACTTCGGGACTCAGACCAGTCCTCTTTCCCTCCCTCACTCACCAACAACTCTTCCCCTCCACAGACACAGAAGTGACAGAAGAACACCCAGTGTGACTACTCAAGCCCTTCTACCTTCTCCCAACCCCACTCGACTCCCTTTGGACTTCGTACAGACTCCATTATTTACCGTCACTCATCAGACTGGGCTCCCCTTCTCCCTATAATGAACTACGTCCATGACTGCATCCGCAAAAGACATGACGAATTGCAGAATTGGATCCCAATCTAGCAACCTTGCTCAAACGCTCCTCCTAGACCTCAAGAAAGAGATAGACGGGTCTTGGAAAAGCCTGTCAAGACAAGGTCCTCGACTTGACAGGCCCTCCTTTGTAAAATCCTAGAGATGGCAGTCACGGCCTAGTACATGGCCTATCCCATCGACCCAACACATTAGCTGGCTGGGCCCAGTGAGTGTTATCACTGGAGGGTAACTGTTTCCGTAAAGGAATGATTGCCTAATAGGCAGTGGAGCGTATAGGTAAAGAAAAAAGTTGGTAGTGATCCATTTAAGCAGATGAATATTAGGTTGGATGCTCTCGCTGAGAAACTGCCCGTTCGCGTTGAGAAAGCTGCTGCTCGAGTAAAAATCTACTCGAGCGGCTGAAAGGGAAGCTTGCGCTGTGCATGGTGCTGTTCGCAATGATTACACAGTGCGGACAAGCATCCGGCACTGTGCAATCACAGCGAACGGCATTTTTCCACCATACTCCGCCGCTTGCGGAGCTCTGCGTAGTGCGGCGGAGGTTTTTTGCACTTCGCGTAGCTTCGCGTACCTTTGCGTAGTGCAACTCCGCGAACTCCGCCCAGGGTTATTTGTTATATATAAACCTGAGTCAGGTGAGTGGTCGTTGTTGTCTAGGAATAGTCATTTAGAACCACTCCTACATAATAATCCAACCTATAGAAATTAATAAAAGGACATATGGTGAGGAAGTGAGTGGGAACATTTAACATGATTCCTATATTTTTTATTTTTTATATATATATATTTATTTATTTTTGCTGAGTTTTATATAGCGCGAACTAGACCCGAACTGAATCAGGTATCAGAGCGCTTTACATAGCACCAGTTACGTTACATGAGGACACGCATTCATTTTTAGGCACGGGGAGATTAAGTGATTTGCCCAAAATCACAGGAGGTTTTTGGCGTCGTTGCCGAGACTCGAACCCAGATCCCCAGGTCCGAGGTCGAGCGCCCTAGCCGTTAAGCCAACTCCTCTCCCCTATATGATTAAGAACTTAAGCAGTAAGAAAATAGAAAAAACTATACACAATTTAAAATATTGCAGTTGAATACGACGGAATGGCATGATAATGCTTTCAAGTATTACATTCAAGCGTTTTGGCTATATGTTGCTAAGAAATCACCTTGGCAACCCGGGAGGTTAAAGGTGCCGTGGTTCATACAGGATGGCAGTGATAAAAGCTCAGCGCTTACCCCAAACAGTACACAGGGATGCCTCAACAGGCGAAGCAGGCGTCTCAAAAGGTTACCTAGGTGAAGGAAGCAAAATGAAAAAGTATGGTAGAGGGAGGGACCAAATCTCTTCCGTAATCAGAGAGACTGCGTCTCACTTGTAGGTAGTGGTGATAGGGAGTAAGGGTTATTGCACTCACATTTACCTTCTGCAGTATTGTATTTAGACTTGCCCTAGTCTTCTTACCGCCAAAGAAAGTGCTGCGAGAAGTGGCGGTTTAAAAAGGGAAGGGTGTTAATGGAAACTGATGATGTTCCCGCCTTGAGGCAGTTGGCAGAAGTGACGTAATTTGAGGAGTGGCAAGGCCACAGTGGGCTGTCACTGCTAATGCTCGCGGCCATCTTGGAAAGGCTAAAATATAGCCGATATTAATATAAGGTAAAATAAATCATGCTTTACATAGGGTCTCTGCCGGTAAAAAACAGTGGGAGAAGCCGGTTTTCAAAACAGGAGGAGAGCAAGAGGAGTAGTGGAACATTGATGATGACCCCACCATGATGTTAGTGGAAGAATAACAAAACCACAGTGGGTTATCATCGTTAGTGCTCACAGCCATATTGGAAAGGCTGCTGTATATTGGGCAGTAATATAAAATACATTATGTATTACCACGCTGCAGAATAGTGATGGTGGCAAGATAGAAACTCTGTGGGGTCTCAAGAACAAAGGTCAACGTGTTTGTAGTTGTACATAAACCACCTCATGCAAAATAGAGTGTCAATGTTCTTGTAGTTGTTCATAAACCACCTCATGCAAAATAGAGTGAGGAGGTGGAAATGCAGGAGCCAGAATTCCAATGGGCCAGAAGGGGATAAGGGTGAAGCTACGTGATAAACTTGTCGTTGTTAAGACATTGGGTATGTGACCCCAATTGAAACACCCACAGTTGTTCATGTGCAAAGATGGTGCTCACTGTCCAACTGTGATTGGTTTCTGTGATGGTCCAACGTAGACCATCGGGCCTATGGTTGAGCTCTAGAAAATGCGAACACATCTTGGTGTTGTCCCTCTACTCGTGGAAGGCACCACAGGGTAGTCTGGGTGTTTTTTAGGGACAGGTGGACGTGTGTGCACAAGAAGGTCCTTCAAATTTTGTGTTCGTTTGTACGCAAAAAGAGGGGCCTGTCCAGCCGCTAAGGTTCCTGTTTTAAGGATCGGCCAATGTTTTCTGATGATTTTCTGTATCTTATTGGAGGTCGGGGTAAAGGTTGTCACACATGTAAGTGTATCAGTAGGTGGTGTTGAAAGTGCATGTTTCAGTCTGCATGTCAGGATGTTTTAATGAAATAGAAGAGGAAGGTTTTTGAGAACTCACTTAAAATGTGTACTAATTTTTCTTTCTACAGCACATAATTTCTTTGATAAAATGAACCCCCTCAATGTGTTTCTTGTTAAATTAAATGTTTTAAGCTTTATCAGTTTAATTCACTGAAGATGGCATCCGGTGTGCCATACGTTTATTATAAGTAAGACTGTTAGCGCTCTAGTTGTTCTTTAGAACACTATAGGAGGCTGTAATAGAACAATAGGGATTCAACTGGCAGGCTGCTCCTGTTGGAAGTACAAGTCTTACTGAGAATGTCAGACTTCATTCTCATATGGCTGAGAAAGATAGTGTGGATTCATAGAAAATATGCTCTAATTTTAGTTTATGCAGCACCTTCCATAAACTCCATGGGAAAATCATGAGAAAACAGTTTTGTCTCAAACATGATACATGAAATCCCAGCAGAAGGCTTTTTCACAGGGTAAAATCACTTTAGAACAACATACATGCCAACATTTTGGAAAAGGAAAGTGGGAGATTTAAAAAAAACAAACTGCTGCACATTTGCAAAATACAAACTTATATTTGCATTTCTGCATAACAGAAATGCAAATATTCAATGTTCCCTTACCAGTCAAGAGCACAAAGAAATCACTATGGCAGGAAGAGACAGTGTGACAAAAATGTGGTGCACTAGCCTGCAGGAGGAGGTTACAACTGGCAAAGCATAATTCGAGTCTCACAATACCAGTCCCTGCAGTCTGAAGCCCGCCGAGGAATCAATCGGGTTTCTGAAGACAGGAATCGGGAGGGGGAGACTAGCCTTGAAATCAGTAGTCTCCTGTCTGAATCGAGAGGGTTATCATGTATGGAACAAACCACAATTCATAACATTTGTATGGTACCATCAACAAATGATTTATATTGTAACTAAAATCAGTTTACACCCTTTACACGTTCTCCCTTTTGTGACCTTCAAAACCTGCCATTCACTACAATGCATTTCAGTGGGGTGCTGTCATGTATATTGGTCCCAAGATGGCTGCCAGCACTTTCTGGTTGAAGTGCTGACAGCCAATCAGATCTTACCTTGAGACCTGTGCTTAGGGTCTGTCCAGATATCCCTATTTGCTTTTCCTTAAGTTTCTCAACAACTACTGAACTGATTTACACCAAGTAACTGAAAGCATGAGCTGCAAACTAAATTCTACCTTCCTGCCGAATTTGGCAGTAGCCGGTAGTAAATAATAGTTAAGTTAAGACCATCTTTCTATAGAAAAAGCGTTTTTTGACTTGTCGATATCTTTGCTGTCGTTTGACGAATCTTCTCTGACCTATTAAATGTTTACTACCCATATGCCATCACTAATCATACCTTTACAACAGAATTTTCGTGGGAAAGGCATATGCGTTGTAAATGCATGCATGGTAATGACGCATGCATTGTATTGACGCTTTTGTAAAGGCATGTGTGGTAATTGCATACATGGTTCCGTAATACAACCTTCACAAAATTACAGAGGGCAGATTGCGATCAGTATTTTACGGCTAGTGCATCGTACATTTGGCCTCTGAAATCCAGTATGTGACCCTTGACCTCCACAGCTTACTTTACTCCTTTTCTTCACCTATGTTCACTTATTCTCTAGATGGCCTACTTGCCTATAAAGGAGATTGAATGAGAGTGCTTCCTTAGGAGGGATACTGCTTAAATAGGAATAGGAAACCCCACCTCTGTTACTTCATTGGTTTCCAGAGTGTGACTAGTTGAGGAACGGGTTGACTGTGCCCTGTCACCTCCTCTCCTCGAGGACTGAATCTGGGCTTCTCCTGTACCCACCCCATTAAGCCTCCATGAATGGAAATACATTGTGTCTCAGAAAGAGTCCCTGTTCGCAGGTGTTTCCCTATTCTGTCCTAGGGAAGCACAGTCTAGGAACCATGTTGGCTCTCGTGTCTGCCCTCTCAGTGGCACATTTTGGGTTTGTTCCAGAGGGTAGAAAGACCTGGATTCGGTAAAAGTAAAGTCCACATTTGTAAAGCGCACAATCACCCGTAAGGGTCTAGGCGCTGGGGGGCCGTCGGGAAGATTAAGCAAGCTATTGCCCAGAGTCACATGGTGCTGGGCTGACCTGCCGCCGGAGCCGGGGATCGAACCGTGGTCCCCAGATTCCAGCGTCAGTCGCCCTGGCCGCGGCGCCACACCTCTTCCACATAGCATCAGCTGAGTATATGGGAATCTCAATCCTCATTAATGGTTTGTTGTTGTGACGGGAACAAGGTACTGGGACCAAAGCTAGTCCGCTAAACTGTCAGGCAGGCTTACTCTGGAAAAAGAGGGAATAGGAACGTCACACGTGTGGGCAGCTGACGTAGCCCTTAAACAGAAAGTCTCTTGGTAATGGATGAACATAGTCTTCAAAAACCAACATATATTTTCGTCTCCTGCCAGAGGGTTTCAGTGCTGCTATTAAATCCATCACGACTCTTTATGACTACCTATGAGAACCTGAGTAATGGTTGCAGCAGATCTTAAGGACAATATCATGAATTCACCAGCTGACAATCTGGGCACTATTTGCAATGCCATGTTGCTTCATCATATATCACTGGTCAATAAACACACTGCAGTGTTGGCTGTTGAGTGTTTTGGTTCTCAATGACACCCTGTAATATGACTATTAGCCATTTGTAAGACTGTTTACCTAAATGGCATAGAAATTAAAACCTGTTGCACTGGGGTGCCATTCTCTTGTGGTACCACTCACTAAATTATCCTTATCCCACTGGAAATAAGGACAAGGAGGATGGGGCAGTGTGTCCTCCTTTTTTCTGGCCCTCTGTAGGACAAGGTAGCGAACCGCTGTTTGAGCGCATCGCGCTTTTTGTGATTTACTGCTTTTAACTTACCCGTTTTTCTATTTTCTTTTATTTTGGTTATTATACCCGCTTTTACTCTAGGGACTCTCTGCTCCCTTATTTGCACATTAATTGTACCGCACCGCTGTTTGAGCGGGTCCGGTTCCCGGGGTGGGGTCTTTTTCGTAGCGGCCATCTTGGAGTGGTGTTGTGGCCGGACGCCAGCATCCTTGAGCGCTCTAGTGCGCAGGACCTCGTGAGGGACGCCTACTTAAGGCGAGCTGCCCCAGAGTTGCCCTGACAAGGTAGCGAACCGCTGTTTGAGCGCATCGCGCTTTTTGTGATTTACTGCTTTTAACTTACCCGTTTTTCTATTTTCTTTTATTTTGGTTATTATACCCGCTTTTACTCTAGGGACTCTCTGCCCCCTTATTTGCACCTTAATTGTACCGCACCGCTGTTTGAGCGGGTCCGGTTCCCGGGGTGGGGTCTTTTTCGTAGCGGCCATCTTGGAGTGGTGTTGTGGCCCGGACGCCAGCATCTTTGAGCGCTCTAGTGCGCAGGACCTCGTGAGGGACGCCTACTTAAGGCGAGCTGCCCCAGAGTTGCCCTGACAAGGTAGCGAACCGCTGTTTGAGCGCATCGCGCTTTTTGTGATTTACTGCTTTTAACTTACCCGTTTTTCTATTTTTTTTTATTTTGGTTATTATACCCGCTTTTACTCTAGGGACTCTCTGCCCCCTTATTTGCACCTTAATTGTACCGCACCGCTGTTTGAGCGGGTCCGGTTCCCGGGGTGGGGTCTTTTTCGTAGCGGCCATCTTGGAGTGGTGTTGTGGCCCGGACGCCAGCATCTTTGAGCGCTCTAGTGTGCAGGACCTCGTGAGGGACGCCTACTTAATGCTCCCTGCCAAGCGCAGCGGTACCGCGCAGCGGGCACGCCTTCGCTTAGCCTGAGTCGTGCCAGAGTCCTGCCCGTCTGCGCCCGTCCGCGTTCGGACGCGTTTGGCAGGGCAGGACTCTGCTCTTTGGCCTGGTGGTGGTTGCGATGTTCCGTTACTCTAGGGACGCTCTTGTGTCCATTAGACAGCATCTCCCGGGCTGTGATGAGGCTCAGGTAAGTCCAAAGTGTGGCCCGCACCAGTGTGCCTGTGGCAGGTGGTCGCTTGGTGCCCCCGCCCTCCCACGTTGTATGGGTAAGGACTCTCCTCCTGGAAGTAAACGCTCCCTGCGTGAGCTCAGTATTTGGAACCTGAATGTCAGGTCGTTGGTGAAACATTACCAAGATATCCATGATCTTATTGAGAACAAATCTCCTGATATCTTTTGTTTGACTGAGACCTGGCTACAGGAGGCTGATACGGCTATTCTTAATCTGGCCTTCCCCTCCGAGTACTCGGTTTACACGCTTAATCGCGCCACTAGAGGCGGAGGAATAGCGCTTGCTGTAAGATCCTGCTACCCTTGTGATTGGAGAGGTCTAAAAATCGCAGGCTGTGAAAGTGCCTCATTTAAGATTTCCATCACCCCCCATTTTTCCTTCTCTGGCATGTTGATTTACCGCCCCCCAGGCAGCGACGTGGCATTCAGGGAGGCACTTCCAGACGCTATTAGCACGCTGGCTGTAGGGTGTGCCAATTTCTCTATTCTTGGGGATTTGAATCTCCACTTTGACAATCCGACAGCGCCCGCCGTGAGCAGCACCTTGGCCGATCTTGAGGCCTTTCAATTGTCTCAACTGATCACTTGTCCCACACATGCAGGGGGACACACTCTGGATCCCTTTTTTACGAATCTTGCAGAAGCAAGGGTCTCAACCCCTTCTCCTTTGGCCTGGACGGATCACTTCTTAGTGACGATCCAGTGTCCACTGTATGAGTGTCCTCTCAAACCCATGATCCGAGTTGTGCCCAGACGACACTGGAATAAATTAAAACTTGAGGATTTTCACCGCCTTTTGTCTGAGGACCTGTTGGGCCCGCTAGACACTGTGGAAACGGGCTATGATCGTTTCTGTGAATGGGTCACCCGAGTCCTTGACTCCCTCATTCCGGTGACTTTGAGCAAATGCGGATCAAGGGACCCCAGTCCTTGGTATGATGGATCTCTGCGTGTGATGAAGAGTATGTGTAGACGTGCAGAGAGAGAATGGCGTAAAACTTATGACACCAGCAAAAAAGCCCTGTATCTGGCCACCATTAAATCCTACCATCGCGCTGTCTGTAGAGCTCGTGCGGCATTCTATGCTCTTGAATTCCGCAACAGCATTAATCCATCTAAAACTATTTTTAAGGCTCTCAAAGAGCTGGTGGCAAAAAAGGCCTCTGCGAATGCAATGTGCTCTACTTCACATTGCGAAATCTTGGCGGCCTTTTTTCTTGGGAAAGTCCAAGCCATCTACCGAGCCTTTCCCACGGCTATGTCCCTTGGCGGAGGGCTTTTTAGCCCTCCAGTGCAGGATGTTTTACACTCTCTTCCCTGCCTTCCACCTGAAAGCTTCAAGAAACTGGCTCAGCAAGTTAAGTCTGGATCCCCGGCAGACCCTTTAAGACCGGCTTTGTTTAGAGATCCGGCATCCTTCGATCTTTTGCCGGTATGTTCCTTGATTAATATCCTGCTTGCATCAGGTGTGGTTCCCGCCAAGTGGAAACAGGCAGTGGTTATGCCCATCTTGAAGAAGCCGTCTTTGGACTCTGGAAAACCTGAGAACTATCGTCCAATATCGCTTCTTCCGTGGCCGGCAAAAGTAGCGGAGGCGCACGTGAACACTGTTCTCTCAGACCATCTTACGCGGGCCAACATTCTGGACGTCACGCAGAACGGCTTCCGTGCTGGGCACAGCACGGAAACGGCCCTCCTCTTCATGGTGGAACACCTGCGCACTGTGCTGGATTCGGGTCAAACGGCGGCGCTTGTTTTGTTAGATCTTAGCGCCGCCTTTGACACCGTCTCGCACAAGATTCTTTTGCAGCGCCTGGAGGAAGCTGGCGTCGTTGGTCCCGCGCTTCAGTGGTTCCGCTCTTATCTTGCTGATCGATCTTTCTGCGTGGCCGTTTCGCCCCACCAGTCAAAATTTTAACCTCTGGATCTTGGGGTTCCTCAGGGATCTTCGATGAGCCCCACGTTGTTCAATCTTTACGTGAGGCCGCTGGCTGAGGTCGTCAAGCAGTGGGGTATGACCATGGTGTCATACGCTGACGACACTCAGCTGGCGGTCACACTCAGCGGGGATTCTTGTTCGGATGCCCCAAGATTCCAGAATGGACTTCGGGCGGTTGCCAGCTGGATGAACTCCAACTGTCTCCAGTTGAACGCAAAAAAAACGGAAATCATGATCATCGGCAAGCAAACGGAACTCTGGGGTGATATGTGGTGGCCCTCAGAGCTTGGTCCCACCCCGACTCCGGTTTCGGAGATAAAAAATCTTGGGGTGTGGTTAGATCCGGCCCTTAGCTTTGTCTGCCACACAAAGAGAACTGCTGCATGCTGTTTCGGTATCCTGCGAGGCTTAAGACCTGTGTTAAAAAAAATTGACGCCACGACCAGGCAACTTGTGGTGCAGGCGACGGTGATCTCTCGGCTTGATTATGCCAGCTCCCTCCTGGTAGGGATAAACCAGGCCGAAATCACTCGCCTTCAACGTGTGCAGAACGCGGCCGCTCGTGCAGTGGTGGGCCTACCCAGGTATACACCCGTTACAACGCATCTTTTACTCCGCACTACCATTACAACGCGACTTTTACTCCGCATACCATTACAACGCATTGCGCTGGGGGGCGCTCTAGGATAGGGAATAAGTATAATTTACTATCCAACACCTTCCCTAGGGTCCACGGGGACTGGAGTTAGAATAGTAAATTATACTTACCACTATCCAGCGCCCCAAGGCGCTATGCGTTGTAACGGTATGCGGAGTAAAAGTCGCGTTGTAATGGTCTGCGGAGTAATAGTATGCGTTATAACGTCATACATCCGCCTACCCAGGTTCTGTTCCACTGCCAACACTCTACGCTCTCTCCATTGGCTGCCGATTAAGCAGAGGATCCAATTTAAAGTGCTCTGTCTGTCATACAAGATCCTCAAGGGCTCCCCTGCCCAGATTCTTTTGAATCTCCTGTCTCCCTATGTCCCGGCCCGCTCTCTACGTTCGTCGGACCTCGAACTTGCAGTAGTCCCCAGGTTCAAGCTTAGCCGTGCTGGCGGCCGCTCATTTCGAGTACGTGCGGCGGCTCTGTGGAATTCCCTTCCTTCAAAGATTCGTGCCCATGATGATCTTTTTTCGTTTCGTAGGGCCGTCAAGACTTTCCTATTTCTCTAAAGCGCTGTATTTTTAGTTTCCCACTTTTTAGCTGTGTTATGTTGTTACCTTGTCTGGCGCCAGGACGCTCCTTCGCTGGAGCAGCTGTGCGCGTAATAAATGTACATAACATAACATAACATAACATAACATAACATAAGTTGAGGTCAGGTCCTCATACTGTTCTTCTCTGAAGAAAGCTCTATCCACTATACTCGAGTCTTCCCTGTGTGGTTCTATTGAGATATAAAAAAACAGCTCTTTTTTCTCTCTTTGTCTGTCCCCAGCGTGTCTTCTCTCTTGGCCCCCTAGCCTCTATGTTTGTGGAGTAGACAAATGTTGCTAACCAACCAGGGTAAGCAAATGTGGAAAAACAATTCTAAAAATTGGGTAATGTCTGTACCTAACACTATGGACTTGGGAAAATTGGGAGGAAGATGCTGATTTCTCCTACTGACAGGGTGACACAAATAGTGGGACAGGTATGAGTGTCCCCATGCATACACATATGGGTAATCATTTGTGTATTTGGACCAATAACCAGTTCAGGGACCATAGCGGTTGGGATGGGCCGCTATCTACCAAGGCTTCTACTATCTGTTAATTTATACTCTCCGCTTTGGAAAAAGTATGGCTTTGAGAAAACCATTCCCTCAACAAGACTGATTACTGCGGGCTCTGGGCATGTTTTCATAGGTCACATCTTGCAATTTATCCCCAATCCCTGCATTCAAAACGTTGTAGCCCTGCTGGAGGAATGATGACCCATCAGATCACCCACTCAGGTGCTAAGTCATGTTGATGTAGTTTTGCCAGGGTGTTAATATCCTCCATATTTGTTATCTCTGGATTTGGACCTGAATTACATACTGTTTTGGTGTTCTGTGAATGTTTGGGGAGTAACTTTCTGCTAAGCTAATGTTAAATTCATAGCTTTTCCAACAAGGGTTTAGGATGCTGTTGAACCTATCTTTACATAGGTAGCGTTAGTGTTTCTGTATACTGCTCTTTAAAAACATTTCCGCTCATGTTGTTCTTGATCACAGTGGAAGTTACAAGTCATTACCTCATGTATTTATTTTATAAAGCATGTTTTATCGGGTTTTCCATTTTACTCTGGTAAGCACAATACATGAAAGGACATCATGTGGCAATCAGTACACTGCTAAGGACATAAGTGATGTAAACAAGGGAATACAACTTTACACAACAATTTAGCAAGCCTGGTCATAGGATGTGCATAATTGGAATGAAGGCCAGATGGTGTTAGTGTCTGGGCACATCTGTCGGCAGATCATTCGCCTCTGAGTAAGGAAGTCCAGCTGTAGCTAGGGCTTTGTGCTGGGTTCCACACTACAGGATTACATATAATAATAACTAGATGTAGGATACAGGCTACTAGGCATTTATCTACCAAGTCATTGGCTCTATTGTAGATGTAACCCTCTGAACCTGAGGTACGGCTGGGAATTCTGGCCCCACAGAGTTGTAATGTGAATTTCCAGAATGTTATTGTAATCTCTTGTGTTCTGACTTATATGAACCCCACATGCTGAAGCGACTATGTTATAACGAATTTATGGATATCTTCCATAGATGGCTGCTGTTTTTACTTACCTTCTGCACTGTGTACGCTTTTGCTTACGGGGAGGGGGGCGGGAGTTCTTTTCTGGTTTGTTCCTAATTACTGCACTGATTGCTGATATGCACGGGAAGGTGCTGTATACCCGTATAACCGAATGACACTGTATGGTTCGATTTCATTGCACTAATGTACCGTGCTTCAATACAATAAAGGTTTTTGAAACTTTAAAAAGAAAAAAGTAATTGGCTCTATTGTATAATTGATTGGAATTTCTGTTTTTCTTAATTGCAGACTTCGGAAGGACTGAAGGTAAGTTTCCAATTCATATCGCAGTATCTCCAAAGTTGTATTTTTTATATCATAACAGGTAGTCACATGTTATGCTCCTGACTTTCTTGATTTGTGCTGGCATTATGCTACCTTCTTTTATTCCTGATGGTTTTTGTGAATGATCATAGTGTCATACAAGGAGTGGAGGATGGTCAGCTAGGCTTGTTAAGATGGTAGTACAAAAGGGGGTGGTGATGGACGGAGCATCTGAACCAATCAAACACCCAGTCAACAGATCTGGGTTTAATCCATCACCGTTCTTTAGCCCACTTTGCCACCCCAGTTCAGAAACGGCTATATGCAAATCAGTCTGACCCTGTGCCTCATGGGAACAGTCCAACCCGAACTACCAAGCCATGCCTTCCCTGGACCGGAATCAAGCTTCCTAGCACCGGTGTCTGGCATTACAGCTGTCTGCAGCCAGGCTTGCTTGAATCCAGTGGCAAAGTGAGCAAGGGACTCAATGTCTGGTTCAGATGCTCCGTTCATCACCACCCTCTTTTGTACCACTTTGTTAAGATGGTAGGCATGGTATCGTTCTTAGCATCACTCGTCAGGGTAGAAGTATGTTGAGTATTCAGGATAAGAAACAATGTGGTAAATATATGGATATTGAATCCCAACTCACTTACATGCAAGGAGATCAGTAGCTCCTGGTAACATTAACCTGCAATAAAAGGCATTTTCCAATGAGTAAATTTTGGTTGTTTGAAATTAAGGAGAACACGCAAAGTGTATTGGTCCAGGATTGTATGCCCTTAGTAAAAAAAAAAAGCAGGTACATTTTAATGGAGTATAATAAGAAGTTATGGTATTTGCCACTGATAACATTTTTTTCAGGTTGGATACTAGGACTTGCTTTTTTGTGGTATTTGGAATATATTTAGATACACCAGGTGAAATAATACCTCTGAGGTGTAGTTGGCAGCATCCCTGAGTATGATCTAATGAATATACGAAGTTCCATCGCGGTGTTCACACCGCGATACCTTTCCAACGCAGGCATTACAACGCAAGTTGTTACAACAACTTGAGCTGGAGGGCGCTAGATGTAGGAATAGTATGATTTACTATTCCAAATCCAGCCTACGTTACAGTAGAGAAGGTGTTGGAATAGTAAATCATACTATTCCTTAACTTAGAGCGCCATCCAGCGCAAGTCATTGTAATGACTTGTGTTGTAATACCCGCATTGTAAAGATATTGCAGTGTGAGCACCGCGATGTAACCGATGTTTCCCTGATCTAATAAGACGCTTGCTTTCTTAGGTCTGACATTAGCCAAAATTATATGTATACAATAGTTATTAAAAGCGGCTTTCAGCCACCTCTCTTCATCCATTGGGCTATTGTTGTGACATTCACATTTTGCTTCCGCCCACTAAAGCATACAGCATGAAGCAATGTGTCAGCCTATGTAAGGCACTGGCTAACTTTAGTTTGAGTGACTGCATTATGCTTTCACAAGGAGCCCATCCGCATACAATGTAGTTCCCTTCAGTGCCAGTATTTTTGTTTTTAGTTTATAATTAAATTTGTGTGGCCTTGGTGTTTAGAGCCTAATGAGATAGCAGGATGCTATTGATGTAACCACAGAGCACATTCCAGCTTTATCTGATCCCATCTGCTGCTGATGCTTTTGTAAATTACTTTGGAGTGGCCTTGATTATCTGACTGCTACTATTTCACATCAGCTCACAAGACCTCTGAATATAAGCTAATCACTGTGCTCTATCTGTTTTTGCAACACTTTATTAATTTTTTTCCTTCTTTCTTTCTTTTGCTTTTCTTTCTTCACTTCCTTCTTTTGTTCTGTTTTCCACTTAACTTCTCTCTTTCATTATTTTCTTCTTTTTTCTTCTTTTCTTGCTTTCCTTCTTTCCTTCTTCCTTGCCTTTTCCTCTTCCCTTCTCTCCTTCAAACTTTCCCTCTTTTTGGTTTCGTCCTTTCCTGTCGTCTGCCTTTTTCTTTCTTTCTTGCGCCCTTCATTTTCCTTTTTTATTTCTTTCTTTTTTCTTCTTCTTTTGCTGCCTTCTTTCTTTCTTGCCTTCTTCCTTTTACCTTCTCTCTTTCAGTCTTTCCCTCTTTCTTGTTCCATTCTTTCCTTCATTCTTACTTCTTTTTTCCTTTTTTATTTCCTTCTTTTTTCATTTGTTCCTTCTTTTTTCCTTTTTTCAGTTTTTCTTTCCTTCTTTTTTCCCTTCTCTTTTTGCCATCTCTTTCCCTTCTTTTTTCTTTGTTTCTCTTTCCTTTCTTCTTTTTTCTTTGTTTTTCCTTTTTTCCTCTTTCTTGTTTCTTGACTGCTTTCTTCCTTTTTTCCTCTTTTTCCTTTCATTTTTTTCAGCTTTCTTTCCTTCTGTCTTTTTTCTGTCTTTACTTCTTTTTCCTTCTTTTTTCTCTCTCTTTCTTTGTTTCCTTCGTTCTTTTTTTGTTCCTTCTTTTTCCATGCTTTCATCTTTCCCGTTTCCTTCTCTCTTGTTGCTTTCTTCCTTTTTTTTTATATAACAATTTTATTGAATTAAAGCAGTGCAGAGTCATCAATACAGTAATACAATGGTAATCAAGGATCACAAATACAGACATTGTTGCTAGTGTAGAATGTGTGTCAATTAGCCCGGGGGGCCACAAGCCTGGTTCTGTCCATTGCCATATCTGCAGTCGGGGAACTACAGATTTCTCCTCTATAGGTGTTCCATCTTCCCCACTTCTTGTCCCATTTCTTAGGGCAGCCTCTAAGTTTATCGACTTCTTTTTCTCCAATTATGCGTCTGTCAATTTCTGCCACCCACCCAATTGTTAATGGTCATATACTGGCTCCACAATGCATCGCTATTGTACGTTTCACCAGTAGGTAACCCAATGCCACCCATTGCTGCTCTATCTCTGTTAAGTCTGTGGCCCGCCAAATATTCAAGATCCCTTCTCAGGGTGACAGCGAAATAGGTTTACCCAGTGTATCAGCCATTTGTTTGGTTGCCCTTTCCCACAGTGGCCGAATATGTGGACAATCCCACAGGATGTGGTAAAAAGTACCTGTCTGGCCACAGCCTCTCAAGCACAGATCATCAGGACGTCTACCTATCTTGGCCAGGAGGATCCCAGACATATAGGATCTATGTAATATTTTTAGTTGTATTAGGCGAGAGCAATGGCTTATTGCCGTCTCCCTGGGAGACATCAATGCAGTCCGCCAGTCCTCATCTTCCAGCTGTCCTAGGTCTGATTGCTAATTTTCTCGTAGGGCTTGAAAAGAGTCCAGCAGATTGTTGCACAGTTTACGGTAAGTGCAGGATATGGCCTTCGTCAGGAGTGGTTCAGAGAGCAGTCTGTCCTCCAGGGGAGATGTGTCAGGGAGGGAAGAAAGGTCAGGCACTTGTGTGAGAATAGCATGTCTGATCTGCAAATAGCGGAAGATCTCATCCTGTGCAAGAGCATGTTTCTGTTGCAGGTCTAAAAAGGCGAGAAGTTTCCCTTTGTGGACTAGATCCCCCAGTGTAGTTATGCCAATGGTGTCCCACTTGTCGAACCCCACCTGGAAGCAAAGAGAGCCTAGCCTCTGTGAGGACCACAGTGGTGTGGCTTTTGTGAATTTGTTGGCCCATCCCAAACGTGCGCCCAGATACCCCTCCCGACCCGTTTGATAGCGCTCAAGGTGGAAGGCCGGGTTGGTAGGGGATCCATAGAGCCATAGATTCGTGGCTACTAGCTGCGATGCCCAGAGGCTTAGATCTGGAAGGGCAATGCCCCCATCATACCACCCCTTTGTGAGCTTTTGGAGAGCAATACGAGGTGTCTTCCCATCCCAGAGTAAGAGGCGAAGTTCCCCTTCTAGGGTGTTAAAATAGGAGTCCGCAATTGGGAAGGGACAGTTTTGAAGGGCATACAGGAATCTGGGGAGCGCTAGCATTTTAAATAAGGCCGCTCTGCCTAGGAGGGACAGGGGCAGCGACCTCCAGTGCGTAACATCTTCTTGTAGTCTTTTAAGAGGGCCCAAAAGATTGCATTCATAGAACAATTTAGGATCTGGTGTGATAAAGATGCCGAGGTATTTAAAATCTTCAGAGGGCAGGTTGATGGTATAGCCATGGGGCAGGTGGTGTGGGGGGGCCATGAAACACATACAAGACCGATTTTGACCAGTTGATAGAGTAGCCGGAATATTTTCCAAAGTTAGTGATGACGTGGAGCAGACTGTTAATGGAGGCTCGAGTTGAAGCGAAATAAATAAGGATGTCGTCTGCCTATAGCGAGATTTTGTCCTCAGTATCTTTGCCCCACTTTAAACCTCTAATGGAGGCGTCTTGACAAATCCAATGGGCCAATGGTTCCAGGGTTAGCTCAAACAATAATGGGGACAGGGGGCAGCCTTGCCTTGTCCCTCTACGCAGTGTGAACATGCGCGATGTGTGGTTATTTACCCAGACCTGTCCCAGCAAGTCTGTGTACAACAATGTAACCCATTGTCGAAACCTTGTGCCAAATACAAATCTTGCTCACACAATTCGAAGTGATAGGACCACTCTATTGAGTCAAACACCATAGTGACGTTGAGAGACAGCACCACTGCGTCTTCCTCTATATAAGGCTGTCTCCCCAGTACATTATGCACCCGGCGAATATTCAGGGCCGCATTTCGACCTGATATGAAGCCTGATTGGTCTTCATGGACCAAAGAGGGGAGGACTGTGAGAAGTCTAGTCACAAGAAGTTTGCCCAAGACCTTGGCCTCTGCACTGTTCAATGAGATAGGTCTATAGGAGCTACACTCAGTCGCTGGTTTGCTTGGTTTGTGAAGAACCACTGTGGAGGCCAACCTTTGATCTAGGGGCAAAACACCTATTTCTCGGCTCTCATCAAACATATTTTTCAAGTGGGGGGCTACTTTAAGGGCCAGCCCCTTTAGGAATTCAATGGGGATTCCATTGGTTCCCATGGATTTCCCTGAGTTAATGGCAAATATTGCGTTGCAGATTTCATCAGCCGTGATATCGGCATCTAAGGCCGCTATATCAGCTTCTGCTAGCGTGGGCAGAGTCATCTCCCTCAGGAGCTGACAAGAGTCTTCTGAGTTGTACTGTGCTCTAGCAGTGTATACTTCCTCTAAGTGATCCGCAAATGTTTCCGCAATGTCCTGGGGATCTGTTATACGCGTGCCAGCTGACCTTAAAAGTAGCGTGACCCCCCTAGCACCTTGATCTCATCTTTCCAGCCATGCCAGCATCTTGCGTGCCTGTTCCCCAAGTTCATATACCCTGTGGCGAGTTCGAAGCAGTCTTGCCTGGGACTTTTCTCGTGCCATGGCTTTGTATTCCAACTGTTTAATCTTGAGTCTCTGGGCCGTATCGTCTGTAGGAGATGCATTAAGTTCAGACTCAATAAGGAGCAGATCACTTTCTATCTGAGCCAGCTGCTCGTTATGATTGCATAGGTATCCGACCTTCAATGCCAGGGCCCGTCCCTTAATGACTGCCTTGTATGCCTCCCATATGGTATTGGCCAAATCAACCGAACCCAGATTTTCAGTAAAATAGTGTTCTGTGTGTTCAGCCAGGTCTTCCTTGATGTCTGGAATTTTGAGAAGCCATGGGTTAATAATTATTGGAGCTCTGGTGAACCGCTGGCGATAAGTGAGCTCAACACTAAGTGGGGAGTGGTCCAAGATGCCTTGGGGGAGTCCCTTAAGACGCTGAAAGTGACCTATATCTGCGGCAGACGTGAAGAAATAATCGATGCAGGACATACTGTTATGGGCATTCGAATAATGTGTAAAGTGGGATATGCCTGGGTTCAATAGTCGCCACAAGTCCTCCAGCCCTATTGTGTGTGCAAAATCCGCCAGTCCAGACCCACGAGGGGACTGTCGCTGAGGGTGCCTATCAAGCTCATCATCCATCGTCATATTGACGTCGCCTCCTAGGATCATAGTGCCCTGAGGAAGATCCAGCAGCACCCTGCCCAAATCCCATAGGGCCAACTTTCCCAGCGCTGTTGGGAGATAGGCTGAAATGACATTCAGCGGTATTCCCTCCCAGATGGCCTCCAGCACCGCAAATCTTCCCTGAGGATCGGTCCAGGTGTTAGTTGGTGTAAGAGCCAAGTTTTTCTTTATGAGAATGCCCGTACCCAGGACCCAGAAGTGAACCCAGCATGGACCATGAGTTGATAGCCCCAGCGATGGAGCGCTTGACAGCTGTTCCCCACCAGATGTGTTTCCTGCAATACGACTAGGTCTGGTGAGTGCCTTTTAAGGTATTGCAGGACCACCCCTCTCTTTATTTTACTACCCAGACCATTCACATTCCACATCATGATCGATAGTGTTCTTTCTAGGGAATCTGTTAAGGTGGAGGTTTAGGGGGAATTATCTGGATATCCACAGTAATGGCCCAGACATCCAGCTGGGGGCTCCACCTGTAGCCACGGAAGTTACATATGTCGCTAGTAGAGTGGAATATTGAGTCATCCATCCTGGCCGGCCATTGACACACTTTTGGGCTCCTCGAAACCTATGAGACCATATTCTATGGGATGCTCTGCTTGATAAAAAGAAAACTATAACCATCAAATCCCCAACTCCCTTCCCCGCCCTCTCCAGCACCCCCTTCCTGCCCCCTGCCAGCGGACTGTAAACTATCCACTCCGCAACAAGGCAGAGTGCCTGTCGCCCACCCAACCATTTGCGGGGTGCCTGGTTAACCACCTCTGCCCCTCGCCTTACCAATGCAAAAGTATCATAGTATAGTCAAACTTTATCTATAGTAGTCCAGTCTTCATTTATGTAACAGGGTAAATCTCTAGCCTTGGTGTGTGCGCATAATGCATCCAGAATATAGCAGATGTGAAGGTCGGAGAGTCACGGTCACTTCAACCTTTAGCATATAGAGAAGAGGATACCTGAGATTGGCTGGTTCAGCGGTCAGACGATTCGTGAGGCCTGCCCTTTGTATTTCATCTGTAGAAGTCAATGTGTTCCATCCGATTCGTCTCCGGGATTCCGTTCCTTTGTCGTTGGAGGGGCCCGTTGGTTGTTGTTAGGGCCACCAATTCTCCCGCCTTCTGATTGCTTCCCTATGTGGCGCCATCCTTCTATCCATTCCCATGCTTCTTCCGGGGACAGGAAAAACCAGGCCTTGCCCTCGGATTCCACCTGTAGTTTAGCCGGGAACAGCATGGAGTACTTTATGTTCTTGTCCCTGAGTTTTTTTTTACCTCAGAACAGCTGCGTCGTCGTGCCTGAACCCTCACAGTAAAATCTGGGAAAAAGGTGATGTGTGCGTCTTCCAGTTTCGTTGGGGGACCTGCACGTGTAGTTTGCAAGATCACATCCCTGTCACAAAAGTTAAATACTCTTGCTATTATAGGCCGTGGGGGAGCCCCAGGTTTTGGACGACCCCCGGGCACTCTGTGAGCCCGTTCGATGGAAAAGTAGCGGGAGAGATGCTTGGGTTGAAGGTTCTTGAGTATCAGCTCTTCTACGAACAGATCAACTGCGGGCCCCGCCATTTGCTCCGGGACCCCAAGAATACGGATGTTGTTCCGTCTTGCCCTCCCTTCGTAATCATCCAGAAGCTCCCCCATCTTCTTTTGTTGGTCTTGGAGTTGGGCCACTTGTTGTTGAAGAGTGGAGGTATCGGCTATGAGGGCTGTTGTCTTGATCTCGACGTCTTTGACTCTGGAGTCCATCTTTCTCAGATCTGCAGGGTGACCTCAATATTGACTGAGTCTATTCATGTTTCTAGGGATGTCCGCACCCCAGCTATGGCCTCCATGATATCTTCAAGGGTAAGAGTTTTTGCCGCGGGAGGAGGCTGTGAGGACTTTGGGTCCCCCTCAGGTGCCATCTCGTTGTTCTCTCCTTGTGTGTTCCAGGCGAACTTGGCTAATTGTTTTTGCGTGGTTGACTTGAGCCCCCTGCTCGTTGCCATCAGTACTGATTATGGTGCAACGTTGGAGGGAAACCCACCTATAATGTCTGCCGCCGACGTATAGGAAGAGTCCCTCCTCACCTGGCCTGTCTGTTTTCTAGGTGGTTCTTTTGGGCTTAAGTAAGGAGGCTGCTTCTTCGACCGGGGGATGGCCGCCCGGGGCAGCGCAGAGAGACCCGACGCCTACACCGCTGCTTTACTGTGCGGTAAGTCCCCTGTCACCACCACCAGTGCTCTCCCCGCAATCAGCTCCAGGTTTGCGGTCTGCTTAGACAGGAAGGGGGTATCCCTTCGACGGGGGCTTGGACCTTGAACTCTTTGCAAGCCGGTGTCGTAAAGAAGGGCTATAGTGGCAGGTGGGCCCTAGAAGGATAAAGTGGATAGGCTCCGTTTCCCGATTTTGGACGCGTGCCTCTGGATAAGGAGTGCCCCCATGTCCCCACTTGTCTGGTTCCAAAGGCCACCAAAATTAACTACTCGCGGAGAGAGTGGTGTGCCAGTCTAGTCGAATATTCCGCCGTTCAGGATTCACACGCTGGTGAGAGCCGTCTGCTGTGCCACTATGTCCCCACCGCCTCCGTCTGCTCCGCTATGTATGCTGTGCCAGCCCCTGTTTGCACCTCCTCACCTTTGCCTTGCGAGAGCTTCGCGTAGTCGGGCGGCCCCGGTAGGCCCCACCGCAGACGCACCTAAGCTGCGATACCCCCAGGGCCTCGTCGCCTCTCTCCCAGTCCTGCACTCCTTCTCCTTGCCCCACGGGGGCCTCCGGTTGGCGGCACGCCCCTCTGCTGACAAGGAATCTTGCTCCCGGGGCCCGGTGGCAGAGGTCAGTAGGCCCCACAGCAGGGCCACGCTCCAGTCCGCCTTAGTCCCGGTTCTGCCGGATTCTGACAGTGCAAGCCGCCGGCGCCAGGCAGGCTCACCGGCACACGGGCCAATCAGCAGTATGTAATCAGATCTAGGAAAGATCCCCGGTGCCCTGGGGGAGCCTCTGTTATTGTCGGTAACACCGGATAGCACAGCAAGGGCAATCGATGCTCCACCAGCCTCCCAGCCGCACCTCCTCACCCTCGATTTGCGGCGGTTGTCCGGGGGTGTACTGGCAGTATAGAGGTAGGCCCACCAGCCGGGGACCTCGCGCAGTATGTCACCCGAGTCGGCGATGCCGCACGCACGCCGCAGCCGCGGCTCTCCTCTAATCCTTTCCGCACTGCCTTCAATGTCGTGCCCCCTCAAATCGCCTCGAAGGGGCCTTCGGTGAACGTTGCCACCGTCACAGATGAAAAATATTTCTCCCGGACCCCGATGGCAGTGGTCTCCGGGTTTCACTTCGGCTCAGGCTCTCCACCATCTCCCGACCGCCATCTTGGGTTCATCGGAGCCCAGCCGTGTGAGGAATCCCCTCCCGTTCAGGCAGATTATCTGGGCACACGGGTCAGTGTACAGTGCCAGACTGGTTCCTAAAGAGATCCCCGGTGCATGGGGAACTCCCCGTTGTCTTAGGCAGATGATAAGAACGGATATATCGGCGAGGGTTGCGGAGCCGCTTCAACAAGCGACCATTCCCTTCGGCTGCCAGCCACGCCCCCGCTTTCTTCCTTTTATCCTTCT
The DNA here is from genome assembly GCF_964261635.1 of Lissotriton helveticus. Taxonomy (NCBI): domain Eukaryota; kingdom Metazoa; phylum Chordata; class Amphibia; order Caudata; family Salamandridae; genus Lissotriton; species Lissotriton helveticus. The sequence continues at coordinate 61,384,452 of NC_136064.1, forward strand.
TTCCTTCATTTTTCCTTCTTTCCTTTCCCTCTTGTTTCCTTCTTTCTTTTACCCCCTTTCGTTTTTTTCCTTCTTTCCTTTTTTATTCTTTCTTTCTCTTTCCTTACTGCTTTTTTCCTTCTGTCTTTTTCTTTCCTTCTTTTTCCTTCTTTCTTAGTTTCTGTCCCTCCTTACTTCTTTCTTTTTCCTTTCCTTCTTTTTCCCCGTTGTCCTCCTTTCCTTCTTTCCTTCTCCTTATTTCCTTATGTCCGTATTATCCCTTTGTTTTCCTCCTTTCTTTCTTTCTTTTTCTTTTTCTTTCATTCTTTCCTTCTTTGTTCCTTCTTTTATTCTTTCTTGCATACCTTCAGCTCATGTGAATATATAATAATCGGTATACTGTGTCTATCTTTATAAGCCTGCCGGTTTTTCTCGATTTGCTTCTCTCTTTCTTGCTTTCTTTCTCAAAGGCTAGCAGCCAATACCAGACCATTTGCCTTTTTTAGTTTTTCTATTAGCCACAACCGTTTGATTGTACTAGAATTCTCTGTATAACATACTTATTTATAGGTATTTTCAGACAGACGTTATCTATTAGTCTGTAGCATGCATTAAAGCGCAATGTGTCAGCCCATTTCAGCCATGGATTGACTTTACTGTTACATATAGCCTGCTGCCCTTTCACAAGCAGCATGTCCCCACACAAAGTAATATCCTGCAGAGCCAGGGAGTAAACATTGTTATGTCTGCTTCTTTCAGACCAACACATGTTTTGCCTTTAGCCAATGGTTTTTTGATTGATGAGTGCCTGGCAACTTTTTGAACAATAAAGGTGTACAAAACCATGATAAAACAAAAAAAGAATTGCCAGAAGTCTGGCAGCCAATGCACACCAGACCTATTGGCTTTGCTATTGCTTGTTTTAGGCTTGATGTCCATACTAGGATCACACGAAAAACATGTAGAAAAACCTTCAGTAGGGGACAGCTGGAATATGTAGCCATGGGGAATCACTCAGCAGGTAGCAAACAAAAATTAGGTCGTTAGAGGTCACATTTGTTTTGAGTTGTCTTCATCAATATAAAATCATATTGGTTGAGAACACAATGAGGTACAAAATCATTTTCGGGTAACATCAGCACAAGAGTGGAAACACGTTCATAAGTAAAAATCATATTTAAGAGAACAAACCCCTCTTAGTGTAATAGCAGAAGGAGTATCAAAAACATCTTCAGGAGGTAAATAGCATTTAGAATCAAATACAGATCGAGATAAGTGTGGAAACCTTTGTAAGTGCAAATAAAATGTTTGCGCAAAATCAGATCCAGATACCAAATCACAGTTAGGTGCAAGACACTTTTGGCGTATGGTCATATTTATGTGCAAAATGAAAATTGAGTGAAAAATGGTCCTTGGAACAAAATCAACAGAAATGTGTAATTACCTACAGGTGCAAAAAAATTAGGTGTCAAGTTACCTTCAACTTCAAAATCATAATTGGTGCAGCATTATGGGTGCGGAAATACTTTTAAATACAAAATAGATTTAGGAGGGGAAATCACATTTATCACATTAAGGTGCACAAACATATTTGGGTGCAAAATCACCCTTGGTGTAAAGTCAGCAGGAGGGTGGTATCACAATTAGGCACTGAGAAATGAAGGCACTCTTGTCTACATAAAAAGAAAATAAAACATCTATACTATTGCTTTGTATTGTAGTGCTTTACTTTTGCTTTAATGTGCATTACAAAGGACCAGAAAAAAACTACTTTTGACAAAACAGAACAAGCATTTTCGTTTATAGGCCACAGTTATTTAATGTTTCAAAGATGCTGGGAATGCTGAATGTTGATAGTGGCCCTATGCTAGCAGAAAGGTTGTTTACAGAGTACTGAATGTCATTGAGTGCTGGCGACAGCAGGGAAGTTGCCAGGCGCATATAATGTTAACAGCAATAGTGTAGGCCGGAAGGAGGTATTGTGTATTTGACAGCTATGACCCAGTGGGAGTAACAGGGGAAGTGATGGATGCCCTTTCACTGCCAAGTCTATATAATATATGTGTAAACATATCCAGGAGTTCCAGGGCAATTAGGGATTACCAGATCAAATAATAAAAATGGGATCCTTTTGACACTGGTATCCTGGGCTTTAACGTACTGTTGAACACAAAACTAAGCGCTAAGTACACTCCTTTAGCACTTGCAACACAGGGTAGAACAATTGAGCAGTCCAAGGCTTACTTGGGGAGGTGGTGTAGGGTACAAACTCAAAAATCAATGAAGCATACAACAACAGTTAATAAATTGGGGTGGGCGGAGTTCCCGGAGTTCTACTCCACGGAATTCAGTCGAGTGAAAAGAAAGCTCTGCGAACTCTGCCTAACTTAGTGCGAGAGGGCGGAGTAGAGCTTGGCTGCCGGTTCGCGCTGATTGGTGAAATTAGTGCGCTCTGGGTAGCAACGCATGTGCGAGCGGTACCATGCAGTCACCCACGCGCAGCCAATGTGTTTTTTCTATTCTGTGCACGGTGCTGGGCCTACTTCTTTGTGCAGTGCCATCTCCCCTCAATGCTAGCAGTAATTGGCAGGCCCACGAGTGGGTACGGCCTGAGGAAGTGTTGGCTGCTGTGCGTGAGGGTGCTATGTTGCGGTTGCCAATGCTCTGGCGTTCAGCGCACCCACATCAGCTGATGCACTGCTAGGCTGACATCCTAGACGGGGAGAGGGACCTGCTTGGCCTGCTGGGCATCTAGATTGCGGGGCTTGGTCAATACGAGTAATTAATTATTATTAAATAGCATGCTTCTCACATTCAAAGGTTAATTAAGTTCACAGAACTTAGCTTCATAAATATTATGTGATCCAATTTGAGCGACCCAGGTGCTCAATGCTTCCTATTTCTGCTCGTTGCTATAGGTGCTCGCTTGGACTGATTATGGAAGAAGTTATGCTGACTCCTCTGTCCTCCTCTCAATAAGATAGTGGTACTGTGCTACTAGTAGTAATGTATAACATTGGTGAGTTAGCGTTCTTTGTGTCTTTCTTTTTATGTAGCTTGTATAGTCCCAAGCAATCTTACAGTGATGTAGTATGGAAACTAAGCATCTATGTATTGAAAAGGGAAACTGTCTGAGTTGGCTCATCAAAAGGGTTATATTTGTGAGAAAATATCAAGTATTTCTAAGTGTAGTTTAGGAAATTCGGAATAGGGCTCATAGTCCTGGCCCCTTGATATACCTCAGTAAAAAAAATGTTGTCCAAAGATTTTCATTTTTAGGTTTCGCTGGAGCGCGGAGCTGTTAGCTCCGCTCCAGAGAAATCTGTAGTCTTCAGTAAGGGACTCTTGGAATACGCCCTCTGTTCCATTGGCTAGCTCCATAAATGGAGGCTAGCCATTGGAACAGAGATCTGTCCGTCAAGGCCGGACCAGATTCGGGGGCGTTCCCGAGATTTTTTCCCTGGGCGTTCCCTCTGTGTAGTAATCGGGCGGTGGGCGGAGTTTCGTTTTTTTTTGTTGGGTGTTTGTGTCCGTCATTATGCCGACCACGGCCGCCGGAAGAAGCCCAGGTGAGTGCGTTCCTTTCCCGCCCCCCCCCTCCCGCTGTCCGTGCGCCGTCCCCCCCCTCCCCCCTCCCGCTGTCCATGCGCCGCCCCCCCTCCCCTCCCCTCCCCCCTCCCGCTGTCCATGCGCCGTTCCCGCCCGCCCCCCTCCCCGTAGGTGCTTGTTTTCTTATCTTGCTGGTTCATGTCTCGCCTCCCTCCCCCCGCTGTCCATGCGCCGTTCCCGCCCCCCTCCCGGTAGGTGCTTGTTTTCTTATCTTGCTGGTTCATGTCTCGCCTCCCTCCCCCCGCTGTCCATGCGCCGTTCCCGCCCGCCCCCTCCCGCTGTCCGTACCCGCCCCCCCTCCCCGTGTGCCCGTAGGTGCTTGTTTTAGCTAGTTACATCCCCCGTACACTCTTCCTCTTTAAAAGAATACAGAAAATTCGGTTAATGGCTTGCATTATAAATAGTTTTGTTACAACTCTTGCTGAACTGGGTTATATTTTGTGAATCTTTTAGTTCTGCTTGGAACTGAAGCAGCTATTTTGATAAAATGTTCTGCATGAGTATGTATCCGAATGTATTTACTTTTGGTCGGTTTGATATTAATAGAAGAAAGTTCTCTGGTGGGTGGTGTTTTTTTCTGTGTAGTGAATCGCTTTTGCACATTATCTCTCAAGGCCAGGCCTGTTTCTTGTAACATTAAGCCGCCGACGTTTTCTTCTTTTATGGTGCTATTTTTAGCAACTTGTTTAAGTTTGGGCAACACCAACTCCTGTGGCTTTTTTTCGAGTATGACTTATGCATGTGTGTGTGGATCAGGAGCGGACTTGTTCAGCAGCCCCACCCCTGGCAGTGCACGTCTCATCCACACGTTTTACCAGCTTTCCCCGAATGCAAATTGTACCTCATGCGAAATTTGTTTTTCACTACTCAACCCAATGCGATGCATTTCTGGCAAAATATTCCCCAGGCGCTTAACGCATTACTGACCGGCTTGCAACGGTGATGTATCCGTGACCCCTGCATACAACCAGCACGTGTGTGAGCCTGGCCCTGTCAGCGCTCATAGATGTTCACACCTGCACCCAGTAACTTAGGCAGATGTGACCTCACCCCTTCATCCGGTATGACACACACTCATTAAGCTGGGCAGGACGCTTTGCAATAGAACTTTTTATGTTTTAATATTTCTATTATTGCCACTGTGCCCTGCGCCTAGGCAGCTGCCTGCACAACCTAACCCCCTCGCCGCCCCCACCCCCAATTGGCACAGTCCGCTCACACCCCCAAGAGGCAATTTCCTGTTTGGCTGGGGAAAGGAAAGAGCAGTCGAGCTTCCAAGTGATGGCTGACGTGCTCGCACACTCACGGATGGAATAGAGTAGTGTGCACTTGACAGCAGCGTTTCCGGCGTCTGGCTCTCCTGTACTGCTTAGGCAAGGTATGTATTGTGCTCAAAGATGCATGAGTGCGTTTACAAGACATGACATGGATGTTATGTCTGCGCTTGCCCTTGCTGGCGTACCTCTGTAATATTTTCCGGACTGTTGATGCTGGATTGTCTTTCTTCTGCTTGTTCTTGCTTTGCGTGTTGTTACCTTTAATGGTTTTTGTACAAGTGCAGAATGAGGTGTTATCCTTCCAACCCTAACATAATTAATCCTGCCTCTCCCTCCGTTGATAGTTTGTTTTTCTTGTACTTGACTTTCTTTTTAGCTTCTGATCGTCTCCCCCTTGTCCTTGCGTTTTTCACTATGAAATAGTATCACAGGGTGTATATAATAATCTCTTGAAAAAGGCTTGTTATCGCCAAGTGATACCAGCCTGAACTGGCACAGACGCATCCTTCAAAAGGAAAGTTTCTAGTCTCGGGGTTGTCAATGGTCCTACCTTGTCTCTGAGACTTGAGGAAATCATCACGTGCAAATGAAACAGTAGAGGGTGGGTACTCTGGCCAGAAACCCAGAGCAGACTAATTCATTCATTTATAGTTAAATTGAAAGTGCTGCACCTAGAAGCCTGATCTAGCATTGGGAAAGAGGGGAAAAGCAAGTTGGATCGATTGGCAAGGGACCTAACAATAGTTTGTTTTACTTAGGAAGGACTGTTGCAAAATTGAGACATCATGTACTGTCCATTGATTTAGTTGATGCTCCTGCCAGACCTCCGCGATTACATTTCTGAATGTTGGCGAGTGTGTTTCAAGCAATCCAGTGCCTGAGGGGTTTTGTTGTTGAGCGGTCGATAACATGCTCTTTGTTCTTTCTTTATGGCAGTCACTATCAGCGAGATCGTTGGCGATAACGTCATCATGGTCATTATGTCATGAGACTACAAATCGGGCGAAACCGTTGCATTGTAAATGCTTGTTTATTTGTGTTTTTTGAATCATTAAAGAAGTAATTTAGCTTGGGTAGACATTGCTGATCCAAGAAGAATTTTTATGGAAGACATTTTTTAAAATAGCGCAAGTGTTGCAGTGATGATGTAATATTTCAGGAACCATGAGACCTACATACTTCATTTTGGTGTCAAAACATAGGTTTTGGGGGTCCAGTTGTCTTATAGCGACATAAAATAACACAACAGAGCAACCCTTCTCTATAACGATGTGTTTTAGCCATCATATTGGTAATTTATTTCAATACTGTTTTTGTTTCAGCTACTCCGTTGATTCAAATTCCTAAACCTGAGCGAAGCAGGTGATAGCAGAGGATCTTTACCACCCAAACAGAGTGTTGCTAACTACAAAATCTGAGGACTCCTTAAACAAAAAAAAAATGTGTCATATGCCAAACTAATCTGAAAGGCAAGCTAACATCAAAAGCGGCTGGAGAGAAGAGAGTTTGAGATGCTGCATACATACAGTAAGACGAAGATCATAAAAGATTGAAACTGATGGGTGGAGAGGATCAAATATTTTATCATTGTAACAAGTGCAAAAAATCATATACAATAGAAAAAATCCTGGAAACAATTTGTCAAAAAACTGCAGAAACCACTACATCATAACAAGGATCCGAGTCTTCTGAGAAAGTGACAACAACCAAACCCAATACACATCCTCTTAAAAGATTGATGGCTGCCCCTCATCCACCTCCAGCAACTGATCAGGAAGCAGAGATTCTTGAATGTGGTATCTGTGGAACAAAGGGATTGACAAAAGAGCAAAGTACAGAGTATGTGAATCTCAAAGGGCAAAGCAAACATAAGGAGATGATGGACGGAGCACTGAAACTTTTCAGGCACTCACCCCCAGTCACCGATCTGGGTTGAATCCATCATCGTTCTTCAGCTCACTTCGCCACCCCAGGTCTATGCAAATCAGTCTTGACCCTGTTCCTCATGGGAACAGTCCAGCCACAACTGCCAAGTCAGGTTTTTTTTCTGGACTGGAAACAAGCATCCTGGGACCGGTTTAAGGGTAGCAACCCTCATCAGCCAGGCTCGCTAGAATCCAGTGGCATAGTGAGCAAGGGACCCACGTCTGGGCATGCCCTGCCAACTTAGGGTTAACAAAGCAAACACAATGAGATGATGGACGGAGCACTGAAACTTTTCAGTCACTCACCCCCAGTCACAGATCTTGGTTTAATCCACCATTGTTCTTTAGCTCGCTTCGCCACCCCAGCTCAGACCCAGCCATATGCAAATCAATCTTAACCCTGTTCCTCATGGGAACAGTCCAGCCTGAACTGCCAAGCCAGGTCTTCCCTGGACCGGACACAGGCATCCTGGGACCGGTTTAGGGGTAAAACCCCTCATCTGCCAGGCTAGCTTAAATCCAGTGGCAAAGTGAGCAAGGGACCCACATCTGGACATATCCTGCCAACTTAGGGCAAACAATGCAAACACAAGGAGATGATGGACGGAGCACTGAAACTTTTCAGACACTTACCCCCAGTCACAGATCTGGGTTGAATCCATCATCGTTCTTTATCTCACTTTGCCACTCCGGTTCAGACCCAGCCAAATTCAAATCAGTCTTGACCCTGTTCCTCATGGGATCAGTCCAACTCAAACTGCCAAGCCAGGTCTTCCCTAGACCAGAAACAAGCATCCTGGGACCGGTTTTGGGGTAACACCCCTCATCATCCAGGCTAGTCTCAAAGGGCAGACATGTTTTTATATGTAACTAGTTTCTTCCAAGATGAAGTTTTCAGCAAAGTAGCTGATCTAAACAGAGAGGTGAATGTATTTGCTGCCGATTTGTAGGCCCACCCAAACTGCATGCGGGCATACATTCGTAAATATGAATGTACAATGTCTTTCAAAAAGCTAATTACGTTTTAAAGCCACTCTTAAGTCCTGGCTACGGGTTCACACTCAGTGAAATAATGGTCAACATTGGTAAAACCCTATTAATGCATAATAATGAAATTAAGATTTTTCTGGTGAGAATGTACAATAACAGAATTCGTTTTTGTCAGTCTAATAAAAATAATGGGCCACTTATAGTGTTCTCAGCTGATTTTACTCCTAAAGTTTTTACTGCCAAAATAAGATCACAGGATGCAATAAAATTAGCAGGAACCATTGAAAGAAATGTCCTGAAAGATTTCGATTTTGGACTTAATAACACATTTTGTTATGCCCAAGAGCACCGCAAGTCATGCCTGATGTTGGCTTAAAATGTTTTACATCATTGTTTAATATCAGCAAAGCAAAACTGTTACTAACTAAAGTTCTTGAGTTCGGAACAGAAGCAGACAACATTGATGATGGTTTTGAGGAAATAAACGAAGAAGTGTAAGACAATCCCATGAACTAACAGTCTAATGCTATGCAGAAGTACTGTATTTTCTAAATCATGTTTTATGAATTAAATCACAGCTAAAAGAAAATTCCGCTTCACATGGTAAATGCACACACAATCTATGACAGGTGCAAAATTAAAAGTAAAAAAATTCCCATCAATTAATAGGATTGGTGTATCAACATGTTATAATGATTTAAAACGGATCAGGAACTTGTTAGCAGCTCATGCTGTAAAATCTTGTGAATCCGACAGCACACCACTTCCAAGTCACTTTTCCCGGGAAGGGTTTACAATTGCTGCTCTTGATAATTTTGATTTTGAAGACAGCTCTTCTTTGACTGGAACAGCCAGCGCACACGGTACTGCCATGTTGCTATTTCAAGACTGAACCAATGAAGTAGCTGCTGGAAAACAAGCTGTGTCAGCTGTAGGCCTAAAGAAACGAATCTGCAAACTTATAACCCAACTACCTTGCCAACGTGTGCAAAATCACTACAAGCCATCAACATGTCCCAGTCTACAAAAAAGTTTCAAAGTGGGTGAGGACATGGGTCTTCTAACTGATGCTGTGGTCCACAAAGCTGATTTAACTGAATGTATCATATCGCTTATTTGGTGTAGCTTGAAGAAAAATCAGTTCCTCCATGGGCTAGAATTCATGCGCTGATCTCCCAGAATACCATTTCACTAAAGAAGGTTGGGTTTTTACCAGTAATACCATCACCAGTCACAAACTATGCAACAGTATAAACAGCTCTTAAACATGTCCAAAATCTGTGTGGTCAGCTTGAAGACCAGCCTATCCAGCCACTTTTCTGCAATGAAGGTGTTTTCGTATTGTAGCTGATATTGTTATGAGCAATCCAGTAGAATTTGATGATCTTTATCCAATGACTAGCAGCCCGTCCCGACGTTGTCCGGGTATGAATTGCTGCCGGCCAGTAGTATATTGTTTTGTAGGATTTTGTTTTGATGGCATTTCATATCTGTGACAGGCCTGTGAAACGCTCCGATTCACAGTGCACTGCTGATGCACTTAAGAGTGCGCATTCAGTAGTGTGTGAACTCGAGTTTACCTACTTTATTTTTCCTTGCAATATTATATAGCGCGAACTCGACAACATGGCATGAGCACAATTTACATTACAGAAGAACACATTCATTTGTGGTAGGCACGGGAAGACAAAGCAATTTGCCTGGAATCACAGGATGTTGAGCTGATGCCGAGATTCGAACATAGCTCCCCAGCTCCAAAGTTCGCAATTCTAGAACTTGTGGCGGGAGGTGTGTCTAAAAGTGTATGTCGGTGCTGGCCATCAATGAGAGAGACCTGTGCATTTTTCAAATGGGTGGTGAAAAAATATGAGTATGTTGCTGGAGATGTGGGCCGCCGTGCCACCAATGTACTTACCGGGGGAGGGTAAACACCCATTATTCCGCAACTTTCTTTCCGCATACCATCACTCCGCATACTTTCATTACGAAAGTACCATGACTCCGCAATGCCATTATAACGCATGGTATTACATTTTATATGCTTTTACCATGCATACATTTACAACGAAATTCGTAAATGCATGAATGGTAAAAGCATGTAGTTTTTAATGTTTGGATAAGGTAAGTATGGGTATAGGGGTATATGTTTTTGGGTACTGAGGTATATGTTTTGGGATATTTTAAGGGTTCAGATATAGTTTTGGGTTATGAGGTACAGGGGTAGTTTTAGGGTTTAGGGATAGGTATGGGTTTGGGGGTACAGGGGTATTTTTAGGGTTCAGGGCTAGGTTTGGGTTTTGGGGTATACGGGTATTTTTAGGGTTCAGTGGTAGGTTTGGGTTTTGGGGTACAGGGGTATTTTAAGGGTTCAGGGCTAGGTTTGGGTTTTGGGGTACAGGGGTATTTTTAGGGTTCAGGGCTAGGTTTGGGTTTTGGGGTACAGGGGTATTTTAGGGTTCAGAGGTAGGTTTGGGTTTTGGGGTACAGGGTTATTTTTAGGGTTCAGGGCTAGGTTTGGGTTTTGGGGTACAGGGGTATTTTTAGGGTTCAGGGGTAGGTTTGGGTACAGGGGTACAGGGGTATTTTAAGGGTTCAGGGCTAGGTTTGGGTTTTGGGGTACAGCGGTATTTTAGGGTTCAGGGGTGGTTTGGGGGTACAGTGGTATTTTTAGGGTTCAGGGCTAGGTTTTGGTTTTGGGGTACAGGGGTATTTTTATGGTTCAGGGGTAGGTTTGGGTTTTGAGGAACAGGGGTATTTATAAGGTTCAGGGCTAGGTTTGGGTTTTGGGGTACAGGGGTATTTGTAGGGTTTAGGGATATGTTTGGGTTTTGGGGTACAGGGTATATTTATAGGGTTAAGATGGGTTAGTGTTTAAGGGTGTTGGGGTATTTTAAGAAGTAAGGGTGGGTTATGATTATGGGGTGCAGGGGTATTTAAAGGGAGCAGGCTGGACACCCGGAGCTGGAATGTACAGAACCTGGAAAGAAAAAACAATGAAATATTGGGCACAACGCTCGCTTTTTTTCCGTAATCCCGTGCCCCGCACACTCCCACGCCCCCAGCACACGCCCACAGCACACCATATGAGACATGGCATGAAGGGTGGGACGTACCACACGCCCCCAGCGTTTGTCACGCCCCCGGCACACGCCCACAGCACAATGCAGACGCCCACACTAAGTAGACGCCCTACTTTGCTGGCACGGTTCTTTTACCTTTTAAATGTATTTGGTGGGCGTCTGCATAGCCTATGTCCTTGTGCCACAACTGCCCTTTCCAACGCTGTATTGGGTGTTGTGATTGGTGCTGTGGTTCCTGAGATTACCCGCCTCAAAGGTTTGGGCTCTCTCTTTATTATATTAGTATAGATGGGCGTTTTCAACATGACAAAAGTTGTGTTGTGGTGTGCAGGAAGTTATCACAGTGGGCGTTGTATAGACGATTAACTTAAATCTCAACTACAAAGTCCTTAAAATCAATGCTATATTTGCAGCAGACAAAGAGAGTGATGCTTCCAGTTCCAAATCCAAATGAAAAATGACCAGAAGAGAGACAAAGCAATTGGACAGGAACAGGAAGATGAAGTCTCTGGCGCACGTCCTTCCTGTTGGAATTCTTTTTTGTTTTTAAAGGTTTCTTGCACTAAAAAATAACTCAAATGGTCCTTTGGAGACAAAAATACAGGCAAAAACTTATTTTTGTAGATTTAGCTGCTTCTCAAGCACAAAAGCTACTCGAGTGGTACTTTCGTGAAAGGCACTACTGTGTCGCTTTCGCGGCCAGAAGACGCACGAGCCGGCGTGAAGTCTTGCGTGCGCACAGTAGCGGCCCAAGAAATCTCGAGCGCACAAATAGAGAAAAATCACTGCTTCTTACCCAGAGGTTGGAATTCAGGAACTTTACCCTCTGCCGCGGAGTGCGGTGTGCCCGAATTACGCAAACCCCGCAAGGGAAGAGGAGTTTTTCACCCTAGTCGATTAATAAATCATTTTCCCATCTGTACTTTTATTTAGGAAGGAATTGTTGCATAAATGAACCAGCAACTTAATGCTCCAGCAACTTAATGTGAAAAAACAGGTTGTTGCAGACCCACATAACCCCAATCAATACATGGTGTCCATGTTTTCTAGGTTACTAACAGTCCCTTTCCAGGGTTGCAGTGGTAATTTGGAAACAATGTTGTCCTTTACAATCTTGCACACAAGAACTGCACTGAGAATAAGACGCCTTATGCTCAAAAGTGTTTATTTCAACAGTCTCATCCTATTGCTTAGCACATCTGAAATAACCACTCAAAATACTATTAAACAGCAGTAATGGATGTTGCAAAAAAGGAGAACAAAATGAAAATTTCTACCATAGTGTAAATATCCTAACACCCTAAAACTTACTTCTGTGCACTATACTACGAGAGCATGGAGAGGCGTAACTTGCATCTATAATTTCTTAAAGAGAATCAATGCACTGCATTCCTGTTTACTGAAAAATACACATCAGCATCAGCTCCTCCCCTGCCAGACTTGGCTCGGGTTCAGCACAGAATAGGATGCTGTGGCATCACAGCAGTTTGGTAGTCTCTATCAAGATCTTGTGGCAGCATCTTGTGCAATAATATGGGGCAAAGGACATCTCCTCCCAAGTTCTCCATAGGTGGGGCTTTTATTCTATATCTTATCTGAGATGGGAATTTGTAACATAACCTAAGGAATGTCTGACATAACCTGTCTGCATCAATGCGCAAGTCTTTGAGGCACTCATAACCAAATAATGTAAATTAATTTCAATTCATACTACACTGTTTATGTTATTGTAACTATCTCACCTTGAGATAATAGGGCACTTCCCCAGACTAATATTGCATCAGATGTCATAGACGTCATTATCTGCATATCAGTGTCTTATCGATGTCATTGTCTGAATGACTTGACACTCTCACATTTTCTTGGAAAGACAAGGACAAACAACATCTGCATCAAAAGCAGCCATGCTGATGATTAATCAAAAATAGAGAAAACTGAGTCACGCCTGCAGAGAGATGTAGTTTGGCCTTAGAGACTTTACATCAGAAAGTAATTTAGTCTTGATTGTTGCTCAGAACTGCACATGAAATGGAAAACGTAGGATTAATATGCCCAACTAACACAGTTGGGAGGAGCAGTTTTATAGTAAGTTACACCTAGAATCTTCCATGGAATGCAACATATTTAGGGAGAAAATACATTTAATTGTCCCCAAAGACTGGTAGGGAACAATTGCCTCCTAACCCCACAACATTCAAACAGGTAAGATTCGGTTTCTCTCATTGTTATCACTATAACTGTCTGGGTGTCAGTAGTTCCTGTAACTAATTGCAATCTGTGCATGGAATTGTCCACAGGCAGCATCTTCTGGGCTGTGTTTGGCAGCAAGGGCTCGGGTAAAACCCTTCCGGATGGAGATGCTGGCACATGATCTGAGGTGATCAGCGATACTTGACTCATTCCCTGTCTTGCCTTCTCCTGTGATGTCCACTGGCACTGCAGGAGGGTGCAGGTGCACCTTTCTAATTCGAGCCCAAGCTCAAATTTAGACCCCATTCCCGGTCACTGATGTGATCTTTGGTGAAGTGAAACGAACAAATGCAGTTGCACCAAGCCATCACAGGTGCTATTTTGTCCAGTGAGGTAACCACCAATCGTGGTTGTGACTCTTTCAAGCACAAGCCATCACAGGAGCCACAGGAGTCAATTCTTAGAGTCTGTGTATTTTAGCCACTTCAGATGTCTCTTGTCATCTCCTGCCACTATCTATGAATGGATGAATCAGGGGAGGAATAGGTGTGAGAGGAGTTAAAGTAACCTAGAGCAGATATACATTTAGGAAGTGTGTCACTTCACTGCGGAGCGAGTTGCAGGTGGACCAGGGCTAAGGCCTCACCAAAAGGTCTGCACTGCAAGCTTCTCCCAGGGCTGCAGCGGCCCAGTCCTAATATTGTATCTATGTCAGTGTTACGTTGCATCCCCAAAATGCCCTGGGTTTACGAAGCCAGCTTTATACATAATGACGCTGTCTAGTTTCACTTTTCACAGTACATGGTATTCTGAAGAAGGACTCCTTTTCCAATCACCACTGCAAAATGCATAACTGTACATTACTCCTGCATGCTGATGGAAAATGTGATAGACAAGTCAAATACCAAATGGCTGAAGGAGGCTTACCCATCTGACCCAAAGCCCATACTCTATGTGTTTGTAAGTGAGGACAAATGCGTACAAGGAGATAGTAACTAGTCAGATATGGGACATCATTCTTTATCAGTTGCCCTCCTATATGTGATAGAGCTTCATTAAAAAGCCAATTGGATGCGCTCAGTGTCTAAGGTTCACCCAAACAGAATTTACTTTGATTCCTCTGGAAGGCATGAGATGAAGGTGCTTCCAGAAACCGAGACCCCTAAGTACCAGGTACCTGCCTCAGTGTTTAGCAGTTGTGAGGCTAGTTGGTGGATCAGGTGAGAGGCAGCCAATGTTAACATCCTAACAGTAATGCAGAGTGTCACTGAGCCTGCTGCTACAGTGCACTTTGTGTTTGACATAGAATTAACCTGAACTTTTACTTCAACAAGAGACAATGTGTTTACTTCAGGAATAGCATCATGTGATTTTTGAGAGAAACATCCTTTACCCTGCACGCTTTACAACGACCAGCCTTTACAACTACCCCATCTGTGACGTTACCATGCGTTACTTTACCACGTAAATTGTTACAATGTCTTGCTGTAGGGGGGTCGTTGTTGGACTGGTGTTGGATTTGTAAGTCCAACACCTTCCCTACTGTTGCGTAGACTGGAGTTTGAATAATATTTTATACCATTCCAAAGTCTAGCACTCCCTAAAGCAACTCGTTGCAACGGCTTGCACGCTAAAGTAACGTGTAGTGACTGCGTTGTAAAGGCATGGTGGGTAAATACATGCAGGGTTACGTCATACAACTGATATTTGAAGATTCAGGTCCATTCAGGTTGCATGTGACTGCTGCCATTACAGCCTGCAGCCTCACAGTGAGCTTTGTAGGGAGTCCTGGTTTGGAAGTATGGCTCCTAAATGTATAAGCCAGATGAATTGCTAAACCATCATCCCGCCATTCAAGAACAGAATTTTGGTTTAGCTCAACTTAACATAAAAAGCACTGACTTGTAAAAGCCGCCAGTCGGTGCAGTTTTTGGAGTGGTGCTCCACAAAACTAGAAAAAGGGAGAAAGAAAGAGAAGGAGATTGGCAAGATAGTCTACTGCTCTCCTACAGTTATGTATTGAATTAACAGCAGAGACACATATAGACATGTTATGTTATGTTATGTTATGTTATGTTATGTTATGTTATATTATGTTATGTTATGGTATGTTATGTTATGGTATGTTATGTTATGTTATGTTATGTTATGTTATGTTATGTTATGTTGAGAGGGTATCCAGGTGTTTGGGCAAGTTGTGTGTGTGTTGTCCCAAGGTGCTTATATGAAGAGTCAGCCCATCATCTTCTTGCGGAACTCAAGACATGAGGAGGAGGCTCTGATGTGTTGAGGGAGGTCTTTCCATGTCTTGTGTGCGCTGTAGGAGAATGACCAACATCCAGTTTTGCTTTTGTGGGTGCGGGAGTGTGCGCAAGTGAGGGTATGGCAGAACATAGGTGTCTGGCAGGCCGGTGAAAGTGTGTCTGCTGTTCCAATGTTGTCTAAGGTTGTATGTGTGGTTGGGAAGTTTGAATTGGCTGTGCTTGTGAATAGGGGGCATAGACATGCACTGGGCGGCAACTTCCATTTCACCCAAGTTTTGCATGCCCAGTCTGTTATGTGTAGGTGCTTAGGTGGAGCATGGGTGAGGGCAAATGGGCGCTGCTAATAGTGCCAATTTTTCCAAGCTCAAGGTAGGAAATCAGCTCGCCCTGAGCTCTAATGCAAACTACGCTTGACCTTCCAGATTCACTTGTTCCTCTCATTGGCTAACTGTTCAGACAATCAGCCAATTAGAAGAAAATCAGGATCTGAAAGAGACAATGCATTAGGAAGCCATGCTGCCTGTGTGTATCCCTGCTCTCGACCATCCTCATCTGTCCTTTTTTTTCAGCAGCCTTCTGCCCTTGCTTGTTAGTCTACAGCCTCTACAATGAGACGCCGGGCAGAACTCCGACCTGCCTTTACTTTGCAGTCACTACACCGGCTACGATGTCACCACATGTTCCTTTACCCCGTAAGTAGTTACAACGACCTGCTTTAGAGTGTGTGTTGTTGGACTGATGTTGGATTTTAAGTCCAACACCTTCTCTACAGATACACTGACTAGAGTTGGAATAGTAATTTATACTATTCCAAAGTCCAGCACCCCCTAAAGCAAGTCGTAATGACTTGTGTGGTGGAGGAACGCATGCTAATGCCGCAGTTGGGATAGTGACTGCAGAGTAAAAGCATGCATGGAAAATGCATGCGGGGTTCCGACATACGTCCACATCAGACGGCTCCATGCCAGTGATAGGCCTACTCAGGGCTCAGGAGCAAGAGCTGCGGTCAAACAGCCCCTGCCTAATGAGCTCCTCTGAAGCCTGGCTCCATGGGGATGTCTTTGTTGATGCCAGAGGGCTCTCCTATCACAACCTGCGGCCTCCTGGGGGCAGAAGGAAACAAATTGCTAGAAGCAGACCACCAGAACCCAGGATAGACCGCCCCGGAGGTAAGTGCGGATCGTGGAGCCAAGAGTCGTGCTTACGTGTTCATGCGCATGTGTGTATGTGTGTGTTGGTTTGTGCGTGCATGTGGGTGTGTTTGTTTGTGTGAGTGCTTGTGTCTGTGTTGTGCTGTAAGCTTTTGTGCTGCATCTGTGTAGCATTTTATTCTGCATGGTTTGACTTGTATGCTCATGCAGGCTGTGGTCTCACTGATGTATTTTGCCTTCTTTTTCACACTTTCACCTATATCCTATTGTGGGATTACATTTCCTCCGGCTTCTTCACACAAGAGCATATTCAGCAAGAATGGCCCACTCCTCTGTCTCTCAGGATCTTATCCATTTCTTTCTACCGGCTCTTGTTCCTCATCCCTAGTGAAGTGGAAAGTACCTCTCTGGGCCGGTGAGGATCTGGACTGGTGGATCTCACAAGCTATATTCATGGGGTGAGTTCTGCCTGGGCTCAAGTATTTTGGTTAAAGTTTTCTGCAAAGGTTGCTGATTGTCAAACATGGGAAGCAGATGTATTATTTTCATGTAATTGCGTCTATATAGCGCTTACTAGCACTGATGAGGCATCAAAGCACTTTTTCGGCAAGTAGTTTATCCCTCTCATTCCTTGGTGACAAATCTGTTTTCCCTCCAAATTTCTCCTTTGTTCTGTGCTAAGACCTGTATGTTAAAACAGTGCACCTCCAGTCACCATTTTGTGTTCACAAGCCAGTGAAACCAGCCCCCCTGCCTTCCCCTCTCCCCCCCCCAGCAACAGGGATATTCTACATCAGAGGGTGCTTCTGTGAGCTATTTAAACTGTGTTTACTAGGGCCTGTGCACTTCGTTCTTTGGCCAGCAGAGGGAGTAAAGTGTTATTCAAACAGTATTGTTAGATTTCAAGTTAGTGAGGCCTTTACCAGCAGTAGTCCAAAGTGTGGATTGAGCCTGTCTGTCTCCTAGGAGATTCCGAACAGGAAAAGCAGCTCCCCGGCCCCCACCCCCAGGCCAGCAGACCATTGGCTATTCAGCTACCAGGCAAGTCTGTACCCTCCTCTCACACCTGCCCGGGCCCCTTAAGCCCTTGCTGGGTGCACCCCAAATCATTCTCCTCCATCTTGTGAGTTGCAGCCTACCTGTGCCCCAGACTGCAGTGAGCAGAGTCCAGGAAGTGGTAAGGAGACAGACTAGTGCTGTCTCTTCCCAAAACAAAAAGTTGTTTAAAAAACGACTTTCCCTTTCTGTGATTAATGTCTTTGCCTGTGGTTGTTACAGTTTAAAATTGTAGTTTTGTCCTGCCTGTGATTGCCTATTTTTATCACCTGTTTTGTGTTTTAAACTTGTGGTTTTTCCCTGCCCATGTTAGCTCCCATTTAACGTGTTGAATTGTGGGATTTGAAGTCCAACCTCTGTAGTTTATCCCTCTCATTCCTTGGTGACAAATCTGTTTTCCCTCCAAATTTCTCCTTTGCTCTGTGCTAAGACCTGTATGTTAAAAAAGTGCACCCCCAGCCACCATTTTGTGTTCACAAGCCAGTGAAACCAGACCCCCAACCCCCCCCCCTCTGCAACAGGGATATTCTACATCAGAGGGTGCTTCTGTGAGCTGTTTAAACTGTGTTTACTAGGGCCTGTGCACATCGTTTTTTGGCCAGCAGAGGGAGTAAAGTGTTGTTCAAACAGTATTGTTAGATTTCAAGTTAGTGGGGCCTTTACCTGCAGTAGTCCAAAGTGTGGATTGAACCTGTCTGTCTCCTAGGAGATTCTGAACAGGAAAAGCAGCTTCCAACTCCCTGGCCAGCAAACCTTGTCTGAGGTGTCTGGGACATTATATGGTCTGCTAGTGGTTGGTACATGTGTACACTGATTGGTGGTTGTATCTGGTATTTCTATTGGATTAGGGTTGATATCCTCATTGGTTGGGTATTTGAGGGTTCTTATTGGTTTCTGGGTCCATGATTCAATCATTGCAGGGTTGGGACTAGGGCTAGGGTTAGGATTTCTATTGGAAGTAGGGACTAGGGCTTCCTATGTTATTGGTTGTTGGGAGTAGGGTGGGACTAGATCTAGGGTTAGACCTTTAATTGGAAGTAGCGACTAGGGCTTCTGGTGTGATTGGTTGCTCGACTAGTTTTGGGACTAAGAGTAGGGTTAGGCTTTCTATTGGAAGTAGGGACTAGGGCTACCTATGCCATTGGTTGCTTGGACTTGGGTTGGGACTACTGGTAAGGCTAGGACCTTTATTGGAAGTAGAGATCAGGGTTTTTTAACTTATTGGGCGCTTGGACTAGGGCTAACATTGGCTGTACGGTCCTGGTGTCCTATTGGTTCTAGATTTTAGGGCTAGTGTTGTGATTGGATAGCGTTAGGGCTAGGGTTCCCATTGGCTGAAGGGGTCACCTAATTACTAGGGCTATAGGAGGCCAGGCTTAGGGCGTCTCAGCCCAGGCGTTGAGGCTAAGGGTGGAGAGGATAAGGGCAGTTGCCTGTTGGATCCTGTTTGAGACTGGTCGGGACTAGGGCCAGAAATGATACCCTTTTTCTCATTTAGCAATACCCAGCCCACACCATCCACATCCACAAACAGAGCAACACACTCACACCAAATGTACACCACGCACAACACTATGCAGAGTAATGTACCAGCATGCACCACAATATATAAGCAATTGTTTTCACTATAGATATGTACCTATCTTTTATTTATTTATAAAGTTTTATATAGCGTGAACTTGATCCCAAAGGATATCAGAGCGCTTTACAATTTGAGACAATTAAATAATTTACTGCCGACATTCTCAAAAGAGCACAGAGCACCAATCACTCAGATTCCTGGGATGGATTTATGAATGAATGCGTTTTGAATTATGTGAAGTACCTAAATATATTTTCCGGATTAGAAGTGTTGTGTAACCTGAGGGATAGCTCTGCTGTGAGACTAAGACAGGAGAGGGGAGCTGGGCCAGGAGCATGCCTGCTCCACTAGATGAAATGCGGACGAGTAACCTGAGGGATAGCTCTGCTGTGGGAGCATGTAAGACTGGAGGAAAAGGCTGTGTAACCTGGGGGATAGCTCTGCTGTGAGACTAAGACTGGAAGAAGATTCTCTGTAACCTGAGGGATAGCTTTACTTTGTATAAACATGTAAAATAATATTATGTTAAGAGAAAAAAAAAAAATCATCTTTGGTCTACATGTACATACTTCCATTGTGCATTTATGTACCTTCCATGTACTTGGATCTGTGTTTCTGTTACTTTTCTCCTGAAAAAGCATATCCAATGCACTACCCTATTTCTCTTCCTGTGCCTCTATCAATATCTTTAATCTACATCTACTTTCCCTCCTTTATGTATCTATATACTTTCAATGTTCTTATGGATCTATATATTTATTACTTTCTTCTAATTTAGCATTTCCAATGCACTACCCTATTTCTCAGCCTATACTCTGCTCAATATATCTTCTAGCCCAACCTTCTGACTCATTTAAAACTTCTTTCTACTACTCCTTCCAATGTACTACCCTATCTCTCATCCTATACATCTATCAATACATCCTCTACATCCACTCTCTCATTTATCCCAAACACCATACCACTACGATGATCGCCAAAATAACCCTTTCTAAACTCTCTCCTACTCTACCCCTCCTTGCATCATCTGACACCTCTTTTTACTATACCGATCCCCTAAAACAAACCTTTCTAAACTCTTTCCTCTGACTTCTCCCCTCCAAAACTCCTTTTTACTCATCCAAAAGCCTCCTCCTACTGCTAAGACCTTAAAAAAAAAACCTTCACTCTTTTATCCCTCCACTATCCTTTTCAATCAAAATTAACCGACTATCATGTTCACTTCTCAAATTCCATATTCAACTATACTAATATACTACCCAAATAACTGAATAACATATCCACTACTCAAAATTACTTCATATTTATACTATACTAATTTTCAACACTAATCCTTTATGGGTTCCGGAGTGGCTTGCTACTCGCCAGAAAAGCGCTTCAAAACCCAACAGGGGAACACGCGCTATATGAATGCAAATCTTTCTTCCCCTTTTATCCCTCCGCTATTCTTCTCACTCCAAGTAACTGACTAATATCCACCACTGAAATTACTTCATATTTCACCATATTAATTCACCGCTAATCCTTTATAGGCTTCCTGAATAGCGTGCATCAACAAGTGCTCTATAAATACAAACCTTTGTCCTCCTCTATCCTTCTGCTATCATTCCAAATCCAAATAACTGACTAACCTATCCACCACTTAAAATGTACTTGCATGTTTCACTATACTAATTCAACACTAATCCTCCATGGGTCCCGGAGTAGCGTGATACTCGCCGAAAAAGTGCTTTGACGCCTCGTCAGGGGTAGTAAGCGCTATATAAATGCAATTACAATACAATACAATATGACTTAAGAAGGATAGTGGAGGGATAGAAAAAGGAAAAAGGTGTGAAAGATATGGCTTCACTAAAGTGCAAACAAGCCAGTAGGCAATTTTTGTTGAGGTAAGTGGACCTATCTCTAAAGCCTTTTGTGGGACGATTTGCACTGATCGTGTCTTGTCTGCACTTCAAAAGAGCGTTATCAGGAGGTGCTGATATAGCTGCAAGGTGGTAATGCAGCAGAGATGACACCATACACCATCTTATGATGCCTGAATTCCTATTTTTGTTTCTTTAAACCACCAAATAGCGCCTTTGCAACCTAGAGGTAATGTGTTACTTCCAGACAGAGAGCACATTACTAAGCCAATGATGATGGGCCCGTTTCTGTAACTGTCAACTGAGGATATTGTTGATAAGTTGTGTCTGTTAAATGTTAGCACCCAGTGCTACCTATGACCTTGAGCACATGTTTGTAGGCACTGCGTGATTTATTCTCCACTATTTTACAGTCTGTTATTCCATTTTCAGGCTGGACCTGGTGATGCGCCTACAGTCACAGCCTCTGACTGGCTGTGGCGCCTTGAGGAGTCCGCCATGCCACTCTGGTAGTATTTTACGGCTGGTGTACATTCTTGCATGGAACGACCTTGTGTGAACGCAGAGCTGTTGTTTCTATCGCATCGGCCGAAGCCCGAGTTGAAAACACATTTTCGAGCAAATGACAAATGCCCTGATATTTGTGGCGCTCCAGCCCTTGAACCAGACAGGCGCCCTGTGAGAGAGACTGATTCACCGTCCTGCTGTTCTCAGCGCCTGCATGGTTTGTTGGCCTGGAAGGACATCTGAGACTGTCGCCTTTCCACCAACCCACAACCTATTCTCGAGGAATATAAATCTTCACCAGTTTATTTGCATCCGTCACTCAGCAGCACAATTAAGATCAAAGGCTGGGTAAGGTTCCTTGGAAGATGCTTTTTGCATCCCTCCACACCCTTGTTGCTCTCTCTTGCACCCCCTCCACCCCTCCCACACACACACACACTTTCAGCCCACAAGCATTCCCACGGCGGGGCCTTAAATCAGACATTCCACTTCCTTCTCTAATGTGTTCACAGATTTATTTATACATATTTGCGCAATCAGCTTCTACCTTTCTAATGCACCGGGCGGGAGATCGGGCCGGCCTGAAGGTCGTTTGTTGCAGAGCCTGCCAAGGTCGTTGGCGTGTTTCATCTCCCAGCGGCAGATTAAACCAGGCCAGTTCAATTCTTGTGCAGTAAAAACTCGCCACGTCTTGGCACAGGTCAGCAGCGGGGCGAAACAATAATTAAACAGGTCCCTGCTCCGCGTCTTCTGTGATCGGGGAGGCGGTTTATCGCTTGCGAACGCGGCCTGGGTTGGAAAAATGCCTTTATATGTGATTGTTTAGCAACTTTTTCTACGTAGCGACTCGTTCTCCAATTGTGCTGCTTGTATGCACGGTAAATAACAGGAGTTAGGTAAGTTCCCTCGCGCCAGAGGATGTGGCCTAACGGCCAGTGCTGCCGACCTTGGAGCTAGGGAACCAAGGGGCCGATTATGATGGCGGACGGACCTAAGTCCGTCCGCCACCATAGAGCAGGAGAGAACCTCCGCATTGCCTGCGGAGTTCCCTCCTGTGCAATTAGGATGTGACAGCCACCCTGGCGGTCACATCCTCTATTTTTACCATCAAGCTGCATCCGCCGCAATGGTAAAAATGCATACATTGCATTTGTATGCAGAAAGCGGCAGGCACCATGCGGAACCATAGGTACCCCCCATGTGCACCCCCACCCCCCTTCACCTAGGGGGCCCGCAACGGGCCCCCGCAGTGAAGTTACACATGCTTTTCCACGGCGGAAAAGTCTCGGCGTCGGCTCAACAGCCTGTGATTCTAAACAAATCACTTAATCTCCCCGTGCCTACCCAAAAAAATGAATGTGTCCTTGTGTAATGTAAACTGGTGCTCATGTAAAGCGCTCCAATACCTTCGGGTTGAGTTGGCGCTATATAAAACAGACCCAAAAAAAATGGCAGGCAACGGCTATGGAGATTCGACCTATGGTCCTCAGATGGACCCGCTACCTGTGCGCATGTGCTTCACAGACGTGAAGGATATAGGTAATCTTCGGGCGCAAATTTGAGAGACCCAGGCCATGAATTGAGGGTTCTAAGAGGCAAAAGGAACCAAACCCCAAAAATTAAAGATCAGAGTTTCTAGCCACTGGGGGTTAGAAGGTCTGTTCGTCCTACTTTCTGTTTTTACTTTCCTCCATCCATTCTACCATTCAAAGCCCCCCCCCACACACACGCACACACAGGAATAAAGTGCCCCAGTGCTTGGTTCACCATTATGAGCTCAATTGGACCAAGGTAATGCTCAGGGCCGGGCTTAAATCGAATTGACCGGGAGGGTGCCCTGGGCGGAAAGAAAATATGGCGTTTTTTGTGGAGATGATGGAGCAGGGGAAATACAAACATTTTTGTACCCCCTTTGAAGTTAATGATCTCATAAATTTAATAATATTAACTGTGTAAAGCATGTGAACTAATCGACAAATGCATCTTTTAATTTTGACACTACACAAGGGAAACCAACGGCTATTTGCAAAATTCTAATTTATTAATAAAATGAGAATTAAATTAACATAGGTTTGTGTTATGTCCTAAGTAGGTAGACACCAGGAGCCAGGATGTATATTTAAGTCTTCTTTATTCAGTTTCAGTCCAAGTTACATCAGTCTTGACTCCAGCCAGCCTAGTGTGGTACCAGCCCCGCCAGGAACAGCCTGCCTAGCTGCTCAGCCCATCTCCAACTGCCAACACTCATCCACTCAGACACCCAGGCACTCCACGCATCACAGCCACACCAACATTCCATAGCTAACTCACACTCTGGCTGAGCAGCCAGAGGAAGCAGGGCTGGAATACATGTAAATACAACTAGAGTACATGTAAATACAACTGAGTAGGATATAACATTATCCCTTTTTCCTCAAAGAAAATAAAAAATGAAGATATATTACAACAGGCAAGAACTATAAACAGGAAAAATGAATAATGGTGAGAAGCTCTAGAATGCAGCAATAAAGACAGAGCATCATATTTATTTATTTTATTTATTTATTGAATGCGATTTTAAATAGCGCGAACATTACCCGAAGGTGTCAGAGCGCTTTACATAAGAACCAGTTGCGATACATAAGGACTCACGATTACGTGTGTTGCATAGAAGATACAAACAGAAAAAAATTGCAAATGTACAAGTTATAGTCACACAAGGAGGAGCACTCAAGGAAGGGATACGAATGGATATACTCTAAGAGTCACATAGGAATGGTAGATAATACAAAGGTCTACTGCATATACTAGTGATTAGAGTTATCTCTATATACATAGGGAAGGGATACCAATGGATATACTCTAAGAGCCACATAGGAATGGTAGAGAGTACAAAGGTCTACTGCATATACTAGTGATTAGAGTTATCTCTATATACATAGGGAAGGGATACCAATGGATATACTCTAAGAGCCACATAGGAATGGTAGAGAGTACAAAGGTCTACTGCATATACTAGTGATTAGAGTTATCTCTATATACATAGGGAAGGATACAAATGGATATACTCTAAGAGTCACATAGGAATGTTAGAGAGTACAAAGGTCTACTGCATATACTAGTGATTAGAGTTATCTCTATATACATAGGGAAGGGATACAAATGGATATACTCTAAGAGTCACATAGGAATGGCAGATAGTACAAAGGTCTACTGCATATACTAGTGATTAGAGTTATCTCTATATACATAGGGAAGGGATACAAATGGATATACCCTAAGAGTCACTTAGGAACGGTAGAGAGTACAAAGGTCTTCTGCATATACTAGTGATTAGAGTTATCTCTATATACAAAGATATACAAATAGTAGATTTTCTCAGGTCAAGATCCAAAAACCCAGGAGAGCAGAGTTCCATTAAGTGGGATCGGAGGGGGAATGCAGTCACAACACAAAGGGAGGGTGGGAGGGATACAAGGGTATGGAGAAAAGGCAAATCAGAAAAAGGAAGAAACATTTAAGGATCGTCAAGGGGGAAACGAGGGAAAAGGGGAAAGGACGAGGGAATGGACAAGATGGAGGGTCAGGGTCCAGAGAAAAGCGGCCGTGAACAGCAACAAAATGTCGGCCAGGACAAAAGAAAAAACATTAAGAAGTCCCTGAGGGTGACCCAGTGAGTATGATTAGAGTGCCAGGAGAAGTCTGGGGGGTACATAGTTCAGAAATCAAAGTCAGGAAGCGCTCTCCCGAGTACAGGCTCATGTCCTGCATGTTGCAGTGGTAGCTCTCTGCGCTGGAGTTGCTGTTCTGGCTGCAGGGCGAGCTGTAGAGGGAGCCCTTTCCGGGCGAGTAGTTGTGGGACAGGGAGAGAGAGAGAACCATTAAGACAAAAAAGGATGGATAAGATACAGCATAGAAACATTTGAGCAACAATATCCCCCATCCTCTCAAATAACAAATTATAACAATAATAAAAATTTTGTTAAACAATTTGAAACAAAAGCAAATCGTAGCATTAAAAGAAATGCAATTTGTAGTATTTTATAATTAACTGTAAGTTTAAGTACTATAACGCAAAGGGTAAGAGACCCCAAAACACAAATGCCAAAAAGCATAACATAGAGTTGCGCCAAAAATAGCATAACCTACAACCTCCATCCCAAGAGTAAAGGAAACAAAAAAAAGTAAATGGGTCGTCACCCATAGAAACACCTGTGAAGGGATGTACAATTGTACCGTGCGCAACTGTAACAGGGACAAAAACCCACATCCAACCCCGCGTAAGGGTTAACCTAAGTACATATGTATGTATGGGAACTAACCCATGTCCCAACCCCTTGTGGAGATTACATACACCGTGAAGGAGTAACAAAACGTGAAATGAGAAGGGTAATTAAGCCCACAACCGTCCAACATGTATTGGAACAATGTAATGAACACCCACAGAAAATCAAGGAAGAACGTATTCTCAGAAAAACATGAACCTGTGGTGTCACAACATCAAATGTGCAGTAGAAGATAATTTCACTAGCTTATGCTAAACATGCGCGAAATGTGGCATCACGACAACAAAAAAAAGCTGCAGAATAATAAGAACACATAAAATTCCGATATCTGTAGGACACTACTGAACTGTGCCCGAAGCCGGTGAACGATGTTTCGCAGGGTTGTGGTAGGAGAATACTTTCCCTGCACAAGGACGAGAAAACACAACAACACGAACCAAATTGCTAGACTAGTCTCTTCCACACCTGTGAGCTAAGTCTCACACGAAATTTCTACAAACAATGAGTAAACAATGGGCATTATAAAAGGGAATGCAAAAACAACTAAAGTTGTGCCAGTCAGTTCACACAGATACATTTCAATATTCGCCCATGTTACATTATACTAAAACACGCAGTCTCGTAGGATGGAACCAAAAGCCCCAGAGCAATGCCAAACAATGTGACCTGTTAGTAGAATTAAATAAAGGCAATATAATAACAAATGAAGGCATTAACAGAATATGAACACTATACGATGGATTTAGAACACCATAAAAACAGATCTTCACCAAGATGATCCCAATCTTGTGCTGCAAAATGATACTCCTGGTCCTCGCAACTCGCGTGGTCTGTGTAATCAAATGTGCATACAGTTGACTGGCTCCGGAAAGAGGAATAGTGTACAAAACAGGAATGATACACAATAAATATTGCCTCCGACATACTTGAAATGGAGAGTCACATCATAAGGATCCCACAACGAGAATCCCACAAGCTGTTCCATAACACCCGCAGTGGAAGATAGTACATTGCGACAGGCCCATGATGTAGACAAAACGCGTGAGTGGCAGACGTGGTTGACAACAACAAGGTTGAACACCATCAAGTAGGGTGTGTCAACCCCAACATGGCGGCACGCTATTGACATCGTGCCGAAGGGCTCACGGCACTTGGGTGCTTGAAAACATGAAGAAAGAACCTCTGAGCTCAAACCATAACGTCACAGTTGAAGGTTAGAAGTTAGAGATGGAGGAACATCACAGTAGGAACACCGCAAGACACCACAGAAGAGGGTAAGCGTGCTTGCGCATTCTTTTTTAAACATAGCATGTTGCAGATAAACCGGCAAAACGGCCCAAACATTAAATGTTGAAAAATATGTGGATCAATGCACCAGGACAGGCTGGTGCCACAATGTACATTAAACACGATGCACAATAGATCCACGTGTGTCACAGCAGACAAGACCTTAAGTTCGATAAAAAAAATTAAAAACAAAGTTTGTCACAAATTGAAAGCATCCAGGGGGCATTTCCAAGCCACAGAAAGTGTCCACAATGCAGGGATCCCAGACCAACAATGCACGCTTCGTAGCCGGCCCCTCAAACAGTGTGGGTTGTTAACCCACTTCTGTACAGCCATCTTATCCATTAGCAGCTAGTGCCTTAGTAGCAAGCAAGAAGGTTCAGACAACAATTCCCCAAGTTTTAAGCTTCTACACTCCATCAACAATGTAGATCTAAATGTATGTAAGGAAGCTATATAAGCTATGGAAACAGTGGGAGTAGGACCACTTACCAGCTAGGTTTCATGTCCTCCCATGTATCAACAAAGTGCATATCTTGGCAATACCATACCGCAGCAATGTAGCGCTAGTAGGTACTGACATTGTTTCAAGTTTCAACATGCTGCAAATGACAGTTAAACACCAAATATTCTCCATCTGCGCAACCACTGCACACTGTTTGTACTGACAACTTTATGAAAAAGAATCCAAAAATGTGCCTATTTCTTAAATACACTGTAGACTCTGTAGAGCGATGTGGCTGAAATACCAACACCTGGTTGTAGAGAAGCTACCCATCCAACTCACCAAACCCTTTTGTAGGTAACAACGTAGCTGGAACACCAGATGTGGCTGTAGTGCAACTACTCCTTCAACTCACTGTAGCTTTGTAGATCCATTAGAGCAGAGGTCTTCAAACTTTTGTCGGCTGAGCCCCCCATCTAAACCTTTTTACATGTCGAGCCCTTCCCCACCACCACCACCTGACAAAAAAGTTCTGGCAGCTGGTACTCTGCATCATTGATGGCCATTCCCACCTGCGGAGCCCAGGTCGTAAGGGCAAATAATATTAAATGAAGCGCTCCACTTCCAGTCTTGAGCAGTACCTGGAAACTGGAGTGCTCACAACATTTTTTAATATCTTTTTTGCAGTTTTATAGAGCGCTAACATGACCCAAAGGTATTGGAGCACTTTACAGGAGCATCTTTTACATTTCACAAGCATACATTCATTTTTTGTAAGCACAGGGCGATAAAGTGATTTTCCCAGAATCACAGGATGTTGAGCAGACACCAAGAATTTAACTTGGTTCCCCAGCTCCACAGTCATCAGTTCTGGCTGTTGCTACCCATCCTTGCCCTAGACAAGGTATCGGAACAAGCAATAGGTCTCGGCAATCAGATAGCTATATTCGATGGCAATGTAAGTGCATTTGTGTATGGCGCCGGGGCTGTTTTTATTGATATACACAAATGTATTACCACTGATTGCTGAAACCTATTGGCTTTGCCAATGCTTGTTTAGAAACAGCAAACATGTCTGGAGTTGTTCTCACTAAAGGCAGGCCCCTTTTGGAGGGGGAAGGAATGGCCTTTTCAGCACAGAGATGTGAGGGCTCAAAGACACAGGTGTCTGTGTCTTTGAGCCCTCACATATGCATATCTATGCATGTGTGTGTGAAGCCCACACATGCACAGATAGATTATCACAATCCCTCAGCAGACCAAACTTCTCTTGCCTACATAGAGGGATGTTCACAATCCCTCAGAGGAGCCAAGGCAAACTTCCACTCTGGCACAGAGTGCCAGGCTATGTTACAAATTGGTTGGGCCGGGTGGTTATTGGCGTATGAAGTTTTGTCACAAGAGGCAAACGGGAAGAGATAGCCCAGACTGAGCGAGGGGGGAGCAGGTTAGAAACAGAAAAGTGAAGGAGAGACCCTAACAAAAAAGCAAGAGGATGCAGTGTGGGCTTAGCGTGGGCTGGCTGGACAGGAACTTGGAAGGAATTCAGGACTGAGGAAATAAGCAGCAGGCTAAATGGTAGACATATTTTTGCAGTTGACGTTGAAAGATGGATTTTACAACCTCATGGATGTGTCAGTGGTGTATGAGGGAGACAAGATAGGCTAGTTTGACCATATTAGGATGTAGTTACGTTAGTTTAGAATGTACGTCTAAACTGAAGGCTATATTGTTTGTGCACTCAACTTGCTTCTGAAACAAAGGCCTTTTTCACAAACAACAAATGTTTCTGTAGTCGATCTCTGTCAGTGTGAAGTTCCGAGTGAGGACGCAGACCTGCATGTAAACACAATGCTGCTCAGTGTCGGCATACTACGCATTTTCAGGAACTTTGACCCTGATGGCTGGTGGGAATTCCATTAAAACAAACATTCCCAGAATTCCCCGTCTTTGTGCACCTGTGTGCCTTGTGTCCTGCTTTGCTTTAGGCATTTGGGTAGTCACTGAAGCTTAAAAATAAGCATGGTCATTTTCAGTGTTTTTATTAAACGCTGACCTCTATGGAGAGACTAATATGCTGGATCTCCAGCTGCCTCCAGTGGTTCCCCCAAACTAGTCCAGATGTAATGCTGGGGTTGATGGTGCAGAGCTCTGCCCCCCTGGACTCCTGCAAAAGGGCAGCAAAGATTTGTTTGTCCACCACAGTTGGCGACTCAGTGTACGGACAGCTGTAATGAATCTAGCAGCTTTAGAATTATTTAAATTGTAGTGTTGTAATTGCATTTATATAGCGCTTACTACCGAGGCGTTGAAGCGCTTGTCTTCACACCTTGAGTAGCCCATAAGGGGCTCCAAAAATATGTGCACATGCATTGATCTGTTCCTGAGACATTTGGTGCACAGTGTACATGAGACCCTTATATCTAGTTTCTATCCTGCCCTATGAAAGAGGTTTTAGGGTAGGAGAGGCACACAAAGGTGATAGCCAGCTAGGCTGTTGAGGCTGGAGTCATAAATAGCAAGAATGCCCCAGGCTCCACTAACTTGAGGTTAATCTTAAAAACAAATACCCCAGCAGTAGGCACCCACATAGACATCTGACACCTTCGCCGCCAGTGTGAATAAATATACCTGATCCGATGTCAGTATTAAATAAGGAGGGCAGTGGATTACCAAGACTTGCATTTGCCATTTCCTACTAAAAACTGATGCGCACAATGGTTCTGCATCCGAAGTCCGCCTTACTGTCAAACGTAAGGAATAGCAGAGTGCCCAGGGGGTACTGAAACCAGAAAACAAACTGCCACTGTAACCAGTTTACAATACTATGTAAATATGCACATGGTCTTTAAAGACCTGTGAAAAACTCAGGCATGCGAGACCCCAGCAGCTCCAGCTGCAGCAGCAGCCCAGCTGAGACACAGGAAGGAGGGGCTGACGCCCGTCCAGCCTAATAGGCGTTGGCGCCTGGAAGCAACAATGAAAGGTGAAGTTGTAGGGTGGAGTGCGCGCCCCCCCCTGAGTGGATGCTGTGCCCCCCCGGGGGCGGGCCCCACAGTTTGAAGACCTATGCATTAGAGTATGATGTGGCTGGAACACCAGATGTGGCTGTAGTTTAACTACTCCTCCAACTCACTGTAGTCCTTTAGTTGGATGTAGTATTCCCAGGCTATAGTGTCAGTTGGTGGTGACACTAGTCGTGGGGATATCCGTTGGAAGGACACTGGTGGGGCTGGCGTTGGCTTGCCTGGAAATACTTTCTTTTTAGATGTAGTTGCTTTTAGGATCTCCTGGTTTCTCTTGCAGTTTTGTTTCTGTGCTGTACCAAGAGTCTATAGGGTCCAAGTACGCTAATCGCCAAAATATGTTGTGTCCTAAGTAGGTAGACACCAGGAGCCAGGATGTATATTTAAGTCTTCTTTATTCAGTTTCAGCCCAAGTTACATCAGTCGTGACTCCAGCCAGCCTAGTGTGGTACCAGCCCCATCAGGAGCAGCCTGCCTAGCTGCTCAGCCCATGTCTAACTGCCAACACTCATCCACTCAGACACCCAGGCATTCCACGCATCACAGGCACAGCAACATTCTATGACCATCTCACACTCTGGCTGAGCAGCTAGAGGCAGCAGGGCTGGAATACATGTAAATACAACTAGAGTACATGTAAATACAACTGAGTAGGATATAACGGTAGTGAGACAAAATATCGAAATTAAAATATCGATATACAATAATATCGATGTTTTAATTTCGATGGTATAGAATATCGATGTCCAAAATATCGACAGACAGAATATCGTTTTTTTAAGGTATGTATGTTAATAATATCGAAAATATCGAAATTTATATGTTTGTTAAATATGTTTTGTAATGTATGTTTGAAAATTTGTAAATTTGTTTACATTTTGCGTTTTAGTATCAGAGCGGGTTGTGGGTTTATAGGGGAATAGGGTGGGAAGTAATTTAATAATAATTAATTAATTAATATATTTTTGTAAATAATAATAATTAATAATTAATTGGTAATTAATTTATATTAATTAGTTAATTACATTAATTAGAGTTAATGTTTTAATATATATACATTTTTGTTATTGTTAATTAATTAATTGGTAATTAAATATTATTAATTAGTACAATAAATTAATTAGAGTTAATGTGCTAATATATTTAATTTATTGTTATTGTTAATTAATAATTAATTGGTAATTAAATATTATTAATTATTTAATTAAATTAATTAGAGTTAATGTGCTAATATATTTATTGTTTTTGTTATTGTTAATTAATAATTAATTGGTAATTAATAATTATTAAGTGATTAAATGATGTGATTTATTTATGTGTAGTGGGTTGTGTGTTTATAGGTGGATAGGGTGTGATATAATTAAATTTAATAAATTAAAGCGATTGTATTTATTTGTTGGTATTTATTGTTAATTAATTAGTAATTAATATGTGTTAATTAGTTCATTTATAATTACATCAATTTAGTAATATTAATTATAATTAATTGATTAATTGAAATTTATATTAATTGTCTTTTTTATATGTGTAGTGTGTTGTGTGTTAAAGTGGGAGTAGTGTGGGAATTAATTTTTACCCCCATGCTATCCAACGCTTTCCCTACTGTTGCACCCTCTGGAGTGTGAATAGTAATTTTTACCCCTACGCTATCCACCGGGGAAACAACCTTTACAACGCAACTTTTACAACGCACTACCATTACAACGAAATTTTTACAACGCAAAAACCATTACAACGCATGTGTTTACAACGCATGTTTTTACAACGCAGGTACCTTTACAACGCATACCATTACAACGTAAGTATAGGTAAGTATATAATAATATTTTAAATTTTATATGTTTTAGTTTTTTTAAGGGGTATTTTTAGGGTTCAGGGTCAGTTTTCAGTTTTTGGGTAAAAGGGTATTTTTAGTGTTCAGGGTCAGTTTTCAGTTTTTGGATAAAGGGGTATTGTTGTAACTTCCCTTGGTTCCTTCCTCCCCCCGTTTTACCCCCTCCCCTTACACACACAGTGGTTCAACCCAGCTGTCAACTGAGAGGCAGCATTAGAACGTTGGTGAGAAAGACTGTCCGCCCAGCTGGGAGCACCTGATGTATTTTGTACTCAATAAATTGGTATACTTTCCTACTGCTACAAGTGTGTTTACTACACTTTTCTGGCGACGAGGGTCAAGGAGCTGAGCCAGGGTCAGCGTGGTGCTCTCCCCTGGATGAGATTATGCTGGGATAGTTCGGACGTTCATCTTACCTGGTGAAGAGACGTCGCTTTGCTCTCCTGGTCGCGGTGCTGTTTTCTTGGCGCTACTGCTTCGATACTTTGAAGAGCCTGACAGGAGAGAAGCTTATTGTTGGTGGATGTGGTGCTGCGGCGTTCTCCTGACGTTCGGAGGTGGGCTGAGTGTGCTGAATTGATACGGAGACGTCCCTCGACGTTTCGCTCAGTGTACACGGAGCCTTATCAGGCAGTTGCCCGTCTGGTACTTTTCTGGCTCCTGTTGGTGAATGCTGCCCAGCGTTTTCTTGTGAAGAAAAAGTTTTCAAGTGTCCAGCTAGCCTGGTGGCTGTGTCGGTTGGCGCTGGAAAGTGAAAGAAGCGCACCGCGTTTGCAGCGCTACCCCACTGCGGCTTTCTGTGGCGCTGGAAGGTGAGAGGAGCGCATCGCGTCTGCAGCGCAGTCTCACCGCGGCTTTCTGAGGCGCTGGGAAGTGAGAAGAGCGCACCGTGGCGCTGGAAGGTGAGAGGAGCGCATCGCGTCTGCAGCGCAGTCTCACCGCGGCTTTCTGTGGCGCTGGGAGGTGAGAGGAGCGCACCGTGGTGCAGCGCAGCCCAACCGCGGCTCGACGGAGCGCCCTGAGTGAGCGGTGCAGTCCTGTCGCTCTTCTACTGTTCGCTATTAGTTTTCAGCGAAAGTTCCTATGGCGCTGTGGAGAGTGAACTAACTGGTTGAGAGACCTTTCTTCCATCGTGGGGCTGAGTTTCGATCTTTTCTGAGGAAACGAAGATCCTCCCAGGAAGTTCCCGCCTACCTTCAAGCTTCATGGGTGTTGAAGAAACAGAAAGAGGACTCAATTGTTTTTGTGAAGGGACAGTCAGCACTCATATCCTTTGTGATCTCAATGTGGGGTATTAATCTCCTATGCTTAGATTTATGACCTATTACTTGAGAAAAGAATTTATACTGGTCAAATCTGAATTTTGGTTTTTTTTTCTCCCCCCCCCCCTAAGTCATTTTTCTGGTGGTTTTCTGTATCTACTTTATTGTTTTATTCAGTGTCATTTTGTGCATGGCCATGGCAGGGGCAGGAATGAGCCAACCACCACCATTTCTAAATGACTTAGGGGAGCCCGAAATACCATGGAAGAGATGGGAAGGGATTTTCAAGTCCTATCTCATAGCAATAGGAGGGGGAAATTATAACAATGTGAGGAAACAGCACATTTTGTTACACAATCTAGGCATACATGGAAGGAAAGTGTTTGAGGATATAACTGGCAGATTAGTTGATGATGAACAGGAAGAAGTGGAAGGGGTAAATGTGTATGATTATACCTTGATGAAATTAGAGGAACACTTTAAAATTAAAATAAATATTGTTCTGGAGAGACACAAATTTTACAAAAGAGCACAGAAGAGAGATGAAAAAGTGATTAATTATGTGGCTGTTCTTAGGGGCTTAGCAGCTACGTGTGATTTTGGGGTGCTTACTGATTCCATGATAAGGGATCAGATTGTGAGATGTACTAATGATCCTAGAATACAGGAGGAACTCCTTACTAGGAACCCTGACCTGGAGGAAACTTTGAGCATAGCTAAAGGGTTGGAGCATACAGCCATGTGTATGAAGGAGATGAAAATACATGAGGGGGCTATAAGAGAAAAGGGGGAAAGCAAAGTATCTAATGAAGGGGAAACTATTTGTAAGGTGGGAGAGAAGGCAAAGGGTGATCAGCGCAGCAACCCACCAGGATTACTTTGTTACAAATGTGGTAGCCCTAGTCATTTGGCGAATAACTGGAAGTGTCCTGCCAGGAACACTCTGTGCAGGAAGTGTAATAAACGAGGGCATTTCTCCAGGGTGTGTAAAAACTTCAACCAGAAAGTACATATGGTGGAGAATGTTGAGATTGTTGATGAGGGAGAAAAAACGTATATATTCCAGGTGGGGGATGAGGAAGAAAATGATGATAATGTTTATCCTACATGTGAAATTGTTTTAGATGGTAAGAAGTTTGTGGCTTATGCAGATTCATGCTCCCCTTATACTCTTATTGACAAAAGAGAATTTGATGAAAAGTTTGCAGGACAAGGGGTAGTGTTAGAGAAGGCAGATATAAATCCTGTTGGATACTTCAAGGAGCGCATTCCGCTTGATGGCATGACTAGAATGAGAATATCCTTTAAGGACAGGCACACGGTGGGGAAGGTGTATGTCTCCATGAGGGGTTCTAATCTGTTGGGATGGAAAGATCAGAAGAAACTGGGCATCAAGCTAGATCCCAACAACAAAGAACAAGTGCTTTTAGTTGAACCAACCAGTGTAGCAGAAGATGTCACTCAAGAATTTAAGGAGGTGTTCAGTGAGGATTTAGGGGTGTTGAAGAATTATGTGCATAAGATCACACTTAAGGAGGACTCTAAACCAGTGATACACAAAACACGCTCCATACCTCTACGCATTAGAGAGCCATTGAAAATTGAGATAGACAAGCTGGTCAGGCAAGGAGTGATTAAAGAAATAGAAACCTCTTCATGGTTGGCCCCGATTGTTCTCACGACCAAGGATGGAGGAAAGAACATTAGGTTGTGTGTAGATCTAAGAGACTTGAATGCGAATATCCTGATTGACCGGTACCCACTCCCAAGAATAGGGGAAATGTTGACAACTATACAGGGTGCCAGGTACTTTAGTGTGTTGGATTTGTCTTCGGCATACTATCAGGTTGTGCTACATCCGGACTCACAGAACCTGACGGCGTTCACCACCCCTTTTGGTAACTATAAGTTTCTACGGATGCCATTTGGTTTGGCCTCGGCGGCAGCAGCATTTCAAAGGGTGATGTAACACGTCCTTAAGAATTGCTGTAAGACTATGTGTTTCCAGGATGATATTCTGATCTATGGTTCTGATGTGGAAGAACATAATGAGAACTTACGAGAGGTGCTAAAGAAACTTAAGGAGGTGGGATTCACTACCAGATTGAGCAAATGCAAATTGGGAGTGAGTTCAGTAGATTATCTGGGCCATACTATCTCTGAGGAAGGAATCAAACCGAAATGTGATTTAGTTAATGCTGTTAGAGATGCCCCTACCCCCACAAACAAAGAGGAAGTGGTATCATTTTTGGGACTAGCAGAATACATGGCCAAGTTCATAAAAGACTTTGCTGGCAGAACACATGCCATGAGAGAATTGGTCAAGAAGGACAACAACTTTGAGTGGGGTGAGAAACAAGAAGTGTCTTTCAGAGATATAAAGAATGCCATAATTCAGGCACCTTTCATAGGCAAATTTGATCAGGAGAAAGAAATAGTAATAACCACGGATGCGAGTAACAAGGGAATTGGAGCGACCCTATCACAAAGATGTGATAAGCAACTTAGGGTAATAGCCTTTGCATCAAGAACACTCACATCTCCTGAAACTAACTACTCGACAGTGGAAAAGGAAGCACTTGCCGTATACTGGGCAATCAAACATTTCAAGTTTTATGTGTGGGGAGCACCATTCGAGGTGCACACGGATCATAAACCGTTGGTCCCTTTGTTTTCCAAGAAGAACATGGAAGAAATGACCCCGCGCATTGCCAAATGGGTTTTGGGCCTTCAGGGTTATAATTTTCAAGCGGTGTATATCCCTGGACAGCAAAACAGAGCAGCAGATTATCTCTCAAGAGCCCCGGTGAGTAACGGGACAGAAGAGGAAAAAGTGGAAGACACTATCCTGCAGATAAGTGTAGCAGCAGTAATGAAGGAAGATTGGGACGATCATATGGGAAAAGATGAGACATTGAAGAAAGTGAAGAAGCACATAACCATGGGTTGGCCGAAGAAGTGCAAAGATTTGGAAAGGGAGATTCAACCGTTTTGGAATGTGAGAGAAGATCTCTCGGTGGAGGCGAACTATATTCTGAAATCTGGAAAATTAGTTCCCCCGGAGGGAGTGAGGCAGCATGTCATCGCTCTAGCCCATGAGGGACATCTGGGCAGAAGTCTTTGCAAATCTCGATTAAGAGCAGACTATTGGTTCCCTGGGATGGACCATGAAATGGAAGAAAAGGTGCGTGACTGTTATGCGTGCAGCATCAGTGATAAATCCAAAGTTACCAAGCACTCACCCTTGATACCAGTGGAAGTACCCCTGGCCCCTTGGAGAAAGCTGGGATTTGATATCACGGGACCCATTCATGGAAAAGGCCCGCAAGACTGGTACCTATTAGTACTCATAGACTATTATTCCAACTGGATTACTCACAAGTTTGTAGTGAGCATTAGTACAAAGTCCGTCATTGGTTTCTTGAAGGAGGTGTTCTCGAGGGAGGGGATACCAGAAACACTTGTAACGGACAATGGTGTCCAGCTGACATCTGACGAAATGAAAGAATTCTTGAGAGACTGTTCCATTTCCCATATCCGCACACCGTTGTATTGTCCCAAAGCCAATGGCAAGGTGGAAAGGGCGAACCGTCTACTTAAGGAGAGCATCAGATTAGCAGGAAAGTCGGGGAAAAATATAGAAGTGGCGGTAATGGAGACATTATGGGCTTATCATACTACCCCCAACTCCACCACAGAACGATCACCTTTCGAGCTAATGAGAGGAAGAAAAGCAGGTTCCAAGTTGTCCCCGCAGTGGATGGGAAAAAACACCCCAATGGAGGTGGATTTGGAAGAAATGAAGAGAAGAATTGAAGACAAGCAGGACAAGTACAAAGAGTGGTACGACAGGAAGTGGGGGGTGAAGGAAAAGAATCTTAGCAGAGGACAGTTGGTGTACATCAGGAGACCAGACAAGAAGGGCAAATGTGAGGACAGGTTCTTTGCCCCAGGAAGAATAAGGGAAGTCAAGAGTAATGTCGTAGTTATGCAGGATGGTAGAGTATGGAATAAAGATAGAGTAGTTCCTGTCACCTCCAAGTGTGATCAGTCGAGGGAGGTTGGTACTCAGCCACCGGACAGGATTGATATTCAGGGACAACGCAGGGAAAGTCACAGGAAAAAATCTGCTCCATCCTGGCATAGACAGTATAGCATGAGATGATTCTGTTTTAACTGTAAAGTTTTTCAGCATTGCTAGTGTCTGTTCTTTATCACTTAAGGAATTTCAAAATGTTTCTTTATATGCAATTAGGGTATTATTTTCCGCTCCTCGGATCATTGTTTCCCCCTGTTCCCATTTCATCTTCTTTAGGGAGGAAGATGTGTTGTAACTTCCCTTGGTTCCTTCCTCCCCCCCGTTTTCCCCCCTCCCCTTACACACACAGTGGTTCAACCCAGCTGTCAACTGAGAGGCAGCATTAGAACGTTGGTGAGAAAGACTGTCCGCCCAGCTGGGAGCACCTGATGTATTTTGTACTCAATAAATTGGTATACTTTCCTACTGCTACAAGTGTGTTTACTACAGGTATTTTTAGGGTTCAGGGTCAGTTTTCAGTTTTTGGGTAAAGGAGTATTTTTAGGGTTCAGGGTCAGTTTTCAGTTTTTGGGTAAAGGGGTATTTTTAGGGTTCAGGGTCAGTTTTCAGTTTTTGGGTAAAGGAGTATTTTTAGGGTTCAGGGTCAGTTTTCAGTTCTTGGGTAAAGGGGTATTTTTTGGGTTCAGGGTCAGTTTTCAGTTTTTGGGTAAAGGGGTATTTTTAGTGTTCAGGGTCAGTTTTCAGTTTTTGGGTAAAGGGGTATTTTTAGGGTTCAGGGTCAGTTTTCAGTTTTTGGGTAAAGGAGTATTTTTAGGGTTCAGGGTCAGTTTTCAGTTCTTGGGTAAAGGGGTATTTTTTGGGTTCAGGGTCAGTTTTCAGTTTTTGGGTAAAGGGGTATTTTTACTGTTCAGGGTCAGTTTTCAGTTTTTGGGTAAAGGGGTATTTTTTGGGTTCAGGGTCAGTTTTCAGTTTTTGGGTAAAGGGGTATTTTTAGGGTTCAGGGTCAGTTTTCAGTTTTTGGGTAAAGGGGTATTTTTAGGGTTCAGGGTCAGTTTTCAGTTTTTGGGTAAAGGGGTATTTTTTGGGTTCAGGGTCAGTTTTCAGTTTTTGGGTAAAGGGGTATTTTTAGGGTTCAGGGTCAGTTTTCAGTTTTTGGGTAAAGGGGTATTTTTAGGGTTCAGGGTCAGTTTTTAGTTCTTGGGTAAAGGGGTATTTTTAGGGTTCAGGGTCAGTTTTGGGTTTTTGGGTAAAGGGGTATTTTTAGGGTTCAGGGTCAGTTTTGGGTTTTTGGGTAAAAGGGTATTTTTAGGGTTCAGGGTCAGTTTTGGGTTTTTGGGTAAAGGGGTATTTTTAGGGTTCAGGGTCAGTTTTGGGTTTTTGGGTAAAGGGGTATTTTTAGGGTTCAGGGTCAGTTTTGGGTTTTTGGGTAAAAGGGTATTTTTAGGGTTCAGGGTCAGTTTTGGGTTTTTGGGTAAAGGGGTATTTTTAGGGTTCAGGGTCAGTTTTGGGTTTTTGAGGTACAGGCGTGCAGGGTAAAAATAAAATAAATTTATATTTAAATTAAATCAATTAAATGAAATTAAAAAAAATAAAATTACATTAAATTATTACGTTTTTAATTTATTTTAAATGTATATGTTTTAGTTTTAATTTTTTAATTATGTTTTAATGTTTTTATTTAATATTTGTAAATTTATATGTATTTTAAAATTATTTTGACATTATTATTAATATATTTACAAAAACGATATTTTTATTTTCGATATTTTTGTACTACGATATTAATTTTTCGATATTTTTGTACTTACCTTGATGAAGATAGGACTCCGATATTTTTGATTTCGATATTTTTGTGTCAATATTTTTGTATGTAGATATTCTGTCTGTCGATATTATGTCATAGATTCAGATATAACAGTTTGTGATTGCATAGAGAAGAAAAGTAAATTGCATGCATTTGTTGCCTGTAGTAAATTTATATTGGGGCATAGAATACGGTTGGTAAGGAAAATGGCTTTAAATGTCGCTTTTGCTGGATAATAACTAACACGAGTTATTAGAATGGTGGGCGGTAAGCAGAATGGCTTAATTTCTCTATTAAATCTTTGTTATGTTTGCTTTTGTATTAGTGCCACTATGGGTCTGCTAGGCGTGGTCTGAAAAATGGCTGCTGTGAAGTGCGACGGCGCAAAAGAAGATTAAGATGGTCCCCGCGCATGAGCAGAATGGAAGTTCAGCCACAAGTGTGTGCCCTATGCCTGGAGTGAGAGTTGTCAAGGACAGCTTGACCTGCAACAAGAGTTGTGCCAAAGAGACTATTGTAAAAGCCTGGAAACGGATGGGAGAATTGAGCTACAGCGGATTTGCAAATTCTTGACTGTGGAAGAATGTTGCAAATTGAATGAAAAAAGTATAAATTAAAATATTTTATTAAGTCATGTGAAACCGGAATGAATCGGGACTTTTGCGGACTAGTTTGAGATAGAGGGACAATGAGGTGATCATCACCTCCCCTCCAACAGACCAATCAGAAGTGGATGTTGCCTCTAAAAGTTTAAATTTTATGTATAGAAAGTTAGTGGAAGGGTATCAAAGGAGCCTGTGCTTAAGATGTGTGTGGCTTCTATTTTTCGCACCTTTGCTCAGCACGACATGCTGTCAGTTGAGACGATTTTTCTTAATGGTACCAAGACTTTCTCGGGAGGGATACGTCCGAGGAGGTTAGAGGGACAGACAGTAAGCTTGGGAACCTATTCTGTGATCTGCGGTTCATTTTCCTGGTGAACCATTTCCATCATCGCCCTATGGCCAAGTGCTAATGAGTATTTTCCGTTCTCTATTTCTTTGCTTAAATGTATTGAAATAATGCTTGGATGTATTTGTCTAATAAGACTTACTTAATCTCAAACTTCTCATTAACTGAACTTAGATGAACTTGAATGAAAATATAAACTCGAGTCTGTGGTTATTAGAATAAAAGTCATGACAAATAAATGTTGAAGGTTTTAACCCCTCTACTGCGCCCGCGATTTTGCGGAAGTGTGGCACTTCCGCCAAACGGGCGAGGCCGCATCGGCAATTGGCCGGCGGAGGCACCAGCGAGGTAGCGTTGCCGTCGGCCAATGGCCGACGGCAGCATGGGAGGGGTTAAATTGTTATTGAGCTGGACTTAATCGCCATCAACTGAGTCCTACTAGTTGGAAGTAGAAAATACCACACTAACATTAGGACTAAAGGACTTCTCTTTCTGCACTAGCTGGTCACAGTGCTATCAACAGTAATGTTCACAACATACTTTTAGACAATGACAAAGGTACAAATGGCACAATCACCATAGAGCAAATAAAACCTGCCATGTTGGGGTGTCTCACCTGCCTACCCACCAATCACTCAGCCCCATCCACACATCTCCTGAGTGTAAGAGTCTTCTGCAGCTCAGATCCACGTCACACATCTCCAAAGTGAGCTGCAGGTATAATATCAGAATATCAATGCCAGAGTATCGTTCACCCCGACAACGGTACAAATTGCACTTTGGCAATAGGATGAGTGCCACCTGCTATGTGGGGGCCTCTTCTGCTCACC
The DNA here is from genome assembly GCF_964261635.1 of Lissotriton helveticus. Taxonomy (NCBI): domain Eukaryota; kingdom Metazoa; phylum Chordata; class Amphibia; order Caudata; family Salamandridae; genus Lissotriton; species Lissotriton helveticus. The sequence continues at coordinate 61,425,670 of NC_136064.1, forward strand.
TACTGACCGCCCAGCTTCAACAACATGTCTTGAGTGTAAGAGTCTTTTCCAGCTCAGATCTACTGACACCCATCTCTGAGCAACATGCTGCTCTAATTTGCATGTATTGTATCAGAATATCATTGTCATGGTATCGTCAGACATAAATATTGTTTATAGAAATGTTTCCACAAGGGAGTTGATAATGGAAAATCTACACCCACTGGTTTGATATTTTTGGAAATGGCATGTAGAGCACAATATTTATATCAAGGGATGTGTCGATGCACAATATTACAAGGATAAGTAAGACCTGCAGAGAGTGAGGGCACTGTGGGATAGGAACAGGATGGGCTCCATAAAGCAGCTGGTCATGATGGACTACTTATAAACTTTAACCACAAGATAGAAGTTTTCAACAGCAGCTGGAGTCATTTCATGACCCCTTAAAACATGGTCATCAGATCTTTCCCTATGACTGTGATCCGTCTGCCTGATCTAGTCAGGGATAAGGGAATATGTATTTAATATTGCGCATCAGGCTTTGGATTATTACAGTCTCTTGCGGAACTTAGATTATTGTGTGATCAATTGTACAACTATTTTATGAATCTTTTTATGTACTGATAACCTTTATGATTTTATATGCTGAAACCGAATAAAGTTGATTGATTGATCTATTTGTTCTCCCTGATATATGACTTGGTAGGCTCTGTGGGCATCCACCCACAAATACTTTATTTAACTTATGTGTCTCACTTGAAGCATTAGCACATTAGAGCAAGGTGCATAAGAGGGAGCCAGTGAAAGCAGGTAGTGAGAGCCATCACTGTAAAATCGTCCCGCATGCCATTCAATACAAACTCTTGATGGAAGGCAGAAAGATAAACCCAAAAAACAAACAGAATGAAGTAGGAAATGAATCAACTGGGCTGAGCCAAGCTGTGATTGACAAAACCTCAAGCCAATGGATGAAGGAGGTATTTCGAAGACAAGGAATCCACTCTCTATGCATATTTCTAGCAATAGGTATTTTTAGCAGACCAGCTATTAAAACTAAGTATGGGCAGAAAATTCGTTCCGCTCGCGGAATTTGCGAATTTTTGGCAAATTCGCGTGCTGCATTGACTTACCATGATTCTGCTTTCGCTGATGAGTTTTCCTCCCTGTTCCCGTGCGCTGCGAGATTTTGGTAGCTGGCCGAGCAACGCTGCGATCGCGAACACGTCATTGCGACCCAAAACAGGAAATTGCGAACGCAAACACGTCATTGTGACCCGAGTAAGGAAATTGCGAATGCGAACACGTCATTGCGACCCGAAACAGGAAAAAGGCATCGCGAGCAGGCTGGTTAAGTGGAAACAACATGTTTGCGACCGCTGCGACCGCATGCGCAAGTTCTCGTTCCCGAACTGGTAAAAAAATCTCGCAAAAACGAATCATTCGCAAGCTCACTCAATTTGGCGGATTTTTGCGAATCGTGATAAAGAATTCACTATCGCAAATTCCGCCCATGCTTAATTAAAACCCAGACCTAAAAAGCGGGTCATACCTCGGGTGAATTTTTTACCAATTTTAAACCCACATGTTAAGTCACAGGAAATATTCAATGCACCAATCAACTTATTTCCTTAGAGCAAAAGCATGAACTCTACAAAATATCCAGAATGAAATACATAAAGTGCAGTCAAATGAATCTGAGAATGTTTATCTTTTTAAATATCAGAAATGTTATCACTCCATCAGAAAGAGTACAGTACTAGTCCAGCCTGGGAACATTATGAACAAATGAATGCTGTTCTCACGCTACCTTTGCTATTGCCTGCCCGATCACCCCCCCCCCCCCCCCCCGGGACTCTTAAGTAAATTTACCAGTGAGGGCAGGCAGTGGATAACATTCACCAGAATGATTTAAACAATGCACGCAGTTTAGGATTAGGGAGGGGCAATGGAAAAAAAACAAGCAAAAAGGCAAATTCACAAGCTAGATTTCAGAACATTTACTTGAGGATCTCAAAAATATTGAAAGAGTAAGAAACAGACTTAACCCAAGCAGATGAGATAATTTCCATGCAATTGAGGTGGTTCGTGTGGTGTTATGTGTCCAAAAGGGGAAATATTCTTGTTTTCTTTCAATCAATTACAACCCTGGAGTAAAAATGGAAGAACTAGGCTGTGGAGATGCATGGTTTCACCAGGGACCAGCTTCCCTGTGTGAAATGTACAAATGTTCTGTCTGCAGCACATTCGCACCATTTAGACTTTGCATTGTCATGAGCATTGATTATTGCCTATGCTCGTAGGTGTTCCAGTTTCACTTCATGGTCACGCAGGCTGATGCCGCCAGGTGGTCAGATTTACCTGTGGACTGCACGTTGTATAATGGTTGTTGCTGCCCGATAGAGATGGACACTGTAGGGTTGCTCCAGTGACGTAACTGACGTATATGATACTCTGAGGGCAGGGGTGTAAGATGTGTGCCCCTGCTGGTATTATGTATTTTGGTTTGTTCTGCACCATGTGGTGCAGAAGTAATAAATACTACCCCGGCAGGGCGTGGAGGTAAGACGATACCTGGGGCTGGGTCAGAGAAGTATTCATAACCTGACTCTGTCTCCTTTATTGCCCGGGCCAGAGGGCCTACATACAACTCTGCCTGCCTTTTAATGTTTGTAGTCCCGGGCCGGGGCCTACATACAATTCTGCCTGCCTTTTAATGTTTGTAGTTCCGGGCCGGGGCCTACGGGATGCAACACAACATTGGCGACAAGCGGGTGTCTTCCCGCTGCTCCGGGCATCATGTGGCAGCCACGAACCTGCTTGTGAAGTACGCAGTGCATGTGCCACGTGACCGGTGCGGCCCTAAGCAGCCCAGCATGTGTCCTGCCATTAGCGGTCGGTGGTGGGAGTAGCTGCCGGGCGGTGATGTGTTGAGGGGGAGAAGCAGGATGGGGGTAGTAATCTATGGATTACGGAGGATTACAGGTAAGTAAACATATAAATTAATAGAACGAATTTCGTTGCGCGCACTGCATCTCCAGCTACTCCCACCACCGACCGCTACTGTGTCCTGCATCGATTGGAGGCCACCCAATAGATGCTCTATGTGGGCGGAGCCATGGTGCTGAGGCTAGTTGTCGAAGCAGGCAGGTGTTTCTCCCGCTGGCAAGTGAGATACAGTTTGGACGTCGGGTAATCAGGCAAGTGGAAGAATGAAAAAGAAAACTTAGTCAGTTAAGCATTCTTACATGTCTGAAACAGAGACTGAGGGGAGGCCTTGCATGTTTGACCTGTCCCTGTAGCAGGGTGTGCTGGCACACAGAAGAAATCAGTGGGGAGGCTGCTCCTTCACAGGAGCTTGAAAGGTGGTGAACTGGTGGTCGCATCTTGCTATAATTAAAAGGGGAAGAAAGAGGAATAATTAGACAAGGGACATTCCAGTGCTCAAAGCCTCCACATCAGCACTATGGCGAACATACCAGCGGTGGAGCCGTTCACAGTAGACGGTGCTCTGTTAGCGCAAGTTCCTAAGTGGAAAGAGTGGGTAGAGAGGGTGCTGCTTTTCTTTGAAGCAACTAATGTGTGCAATGCACAAAAGAGAGCGCTGCTCCTACATTTGGGGGAAGAGAGATTTATAAAATATCCAAGTCCATCAATGAAGCAGCTCCCAAGACGCACCTCACCCTCATAGCGGCTCTCACCATGCATTTTGAACCAATGAACCAGGACTATGAGAGGTTCATGTTTCGTCAAGCAAGACAGCAGGTTGAAGAATCAATTGGCGTTTTTCATGCATGCCTGAAGGAGCTTGCCGGCATGTGTGGCTTTAATGATGAAAATGAAGAAATTAGAGGAAAGATCATTCAGGGATGTGCCTCAGCAAAACTCTGTGAGCGAATACTAGAGGAGTCGGGAAAACGGACATCCTAACGCTGGGTAGGACCAAGGAACTTTCCAGACCCTGAATGTTCACATAGGAGCTGCACTACAGAACCCGGTGAAGACCAAACCAGCCAATATCATCACACAAAACTTCCCTGTCAAGCAAGGCAGGAGAGACGGTATCAAACCATGAACCTGTGGGCACTGTGGGGCAAGCAGTCATCACCCCTCTAAATGCCCAGCGAGAGGAAAAAAGTGCACAGGGTGCAGAAAACTCAATCAATTCATGAGAGTCTTTTGCTCAGGAAAGGAGTGAAGGCAGTGTACCACCGTCAACGCTATCCCAGAAATGAGAGAGAGAAGCAGTGAAATTGATGAGGACGAAACCGAGGAACATACCATCCACTCTGTTTTCACCATAGGCATGGCAGCTGAAACCACACATCACCTGCCATAATGCCAGATACAGATCGGCGGTCACCTCACCACTGCTGTGGTAGACACCAGGGCGACTATCAACAGTATGTCCACCGAGGCCTACAACTCCATGTAACTCACCCCAAAATTGCATCTGCGACGATCAAGGTGTTTGCCTATGGCCAAGAAAAACCCCTAGTGATGCGAAGAAAGTTCATTGCTGCAATATCTTATGGGTCCCACTCGGTGCAGTCCTATATATATGTCGCAGAGGAAGGCTATTTATTTAATTATTTATTTATTGGGCTTATTGAGAGCGACAGCTACCCAAAAAGGGTTTCCCGGCGCTAAAAAGATACTGAACCAGAGAGGCAGGAAAGAGTTACAGGAGGAAAACCGGAACAGGTCACTGGTTGAAAAGCCAGGTTTTAATGGCTTTGCGGAAATAGGTGTAACGAGTTTCTAGACGGAGCGATTGCGGGAGGGAGTTCCAAAGCTTCGGGCCTAGGAGAGAGAAGGATCTTCCTCCCATCCTCGCACGGTATGTTTTAGGGACGCAAAAAAGACCTTGAGTGGCAGATCTCAGGTATCGGGCAGGCATGTAGGTATGCACGAGGGTTTGAAGGTATCTGGGTGCATTTCCCCACTTTATCCTGTGCATGAGACTGAGAGTTTTAAATTTGACCCTGTTGTCGATTTTTAGCCAGTGGAGCGCCTTTAGGTGTCTGGACATGCGATCTCTCCTGTTGCATTTACAAAGCAGTCTGGCTGCAGCATTCTGTACCAGTTGGAGGCGTCTCATGACTGCCTGAGATGCCCCTAAATAAAGAACATTACCATAGTCCAAACGGGAGGTAATTAGTGCGTTGATCACTATCTTTTGAGTGTCGTCCGGGAGCATCCATATGATTTTTCTGAGCCATCTCAAGATTGTGAAACAGGTAGCTGTGAGATTGTTAACCTGGGGCTCCATAGTTAAGCCGTTGTCAATGGTAATGCCTAGATTACGGACTTGTTGTGATGGGGTCGGCAGGGGGCCCATTTCGGATGGCCAATGTCTGGAATTCCAGAGGTTTTGATTTGGACCTACTACCAAGACCTCTGTTTTGCTTCCATTAAATTTAAGCATGTTTTTGCTCATCCAGGTGGAGATGTTCCTAAGGCCTGTCTGTAGGCGCGAAGGGAAGTCGTGATTATCGTTTGAAAGTGAGAATACGATTTGTGAATTGTCAGCGTATGTAAACATATTAAGACCAGCTGATTCAGCGATCTGGGTGAGCGGGGCTACATAAAGGTTAAAAAGTAGGGGGCTCAATACTGATCCCTGTGGCACTCCGTACGGGGAGAAATGGACATTGGATGCCGCAGTACTGAAGGAGATTTGAAATGTCCTGAGAGTCAGGAAAGAAGCAATCCAGTCTAGTGCCTTTCCTTTTATGCCCATGTTAGAGAGAGAGGCGAGCAGTATTTTGTGGGAGATGGTGTCAAACGCCGCGCTGAGGTCGAGTAGAATCAGCGCAGCTGAGTTCCCCTTGTCTACCAGTAGGCGAATATTCTCCACAACTCCAAGTAGTGTAGTCTCCGTCGAGAATCCGGTGCGGAAACCCGATTGGAAAGGGTGCAGGATGACGTTTGCCTCCGCGAATCTTGCGAGGTGTTCATGGACATGCTTCTCCAGGATTTTGGAGAGAACAGGCAGGAGGGATATTGGACGGAAGTTTGCCAGGATTTTCGGGTCAGCCGATGGTTTTTTAAGAAGGGGCGAGACCATGGCATGTTTCCAGGATGGCGGGACCTTAGCCGTGGAAAGGGATAAATTTAAGGTTTGACATAGCACGGCAAGTAGCGGAGTGTCCAGGAGTCTGAGTATTGAGATCGGGAGGGGGTCAGCAGGGGAACCTTATTTAACCTTCCCTAAGATGTCACGCAGACCTTGGTCATCGATCTCGGGCCAGGAAATAAGTGGCGGGTAGGACAGATGAGGTTGGGCATAGATGTCATCTGTATTGGGGCCGGGGTTTTGCGCACTCTTGGATTGAGCTTGGTGTTGTATTGCTATATCCTGGTAAATTGTCTCAATCTTGGAAGTAAAATATTTCGCCAATTCCTCACACTGGAAGCTGTTAAGAGGAAGAGGTTTAGCTGATGTATTAGCGCCTGCTAACTCTTTTACAAGATTAAAAAGAATTTTAGACTTGTTGGTGGCTTCAGATATAGATTTGGCTACATAGTTGGCTCTTGCCTTGTTACAGGCTTTATGATAGAGCTTGAGCTCGCTCTTATATTGGGAGCTGGCAGTCGGGGAATAATCTTTCCTCCAAAGGCGTTCTAAGCGTTTACATCTGGATTTGGAAGCCTTCAGTTGTTCATTATACCATAAGGCAGGAGAGTTATGGGAGGTGGTTTTTTTGTGAGCTTGGGGTAGGCAAATGTCTAAAGCACCTAGGAGCCATTTATTGATATTGGTGGCTACAATCTCAATGTCTCCGGTGTCAAATAATTCATCCTGCGGGGTAGCACTTAGGATGGACGCAAGGTGGTTAATGTCCAGCTTCTTCCAGTTTCTTTTGAGGGACTTACTTGTCCCGCTGAGAGGGCTGAGGGCCGTGTGGACACCCACATGGAATGTTGTTAGAAAGTGGTCTGACCATTCCAGTGGCAGAGCCTGCTGGCACTGTAGCTGGGGAAGGCTGGAAAAAATAGGGTCCAAGAGGTGTCCCCTTTTGTGTGTAGGGCCCGAGTTCCATAGAATAAGGTTCATGGCAGCCAGGTCATGTACCAAATTGTTACCTGGTTTGTTTGTAGGGTCGTCGAAATGAATGTTCAGGTCGCCTACAATAGATAGATTGTTGTGATTTACCCTTACTGAGGCGATCCAGTCCACTAGTTGGGTGGCCCAAGGAAGTGTAGGGCCAGGCGGACGGTAAATCAGAAGACCTGTGAAGGTGAAGGTCGGGTGGAGTTGGAGTTTGAAAAGGGCCACCTCACAGGCAGGTAAGGGAATGGGTTCAAAAATACACTGCAGCGATTTTTTAAAGATGACTGCTATCCCACCTCCAATTCCGGTGGTTCGGTCTTTTCTAATGATGGCATAATTGGACGGTAGGGCTTCAGCGATGTCTGGACCAGAACTCGCGTGTAACCATGTCTCAGTGAGGAAAAGGGCATCTAGGGAGTTGTCAGACCGAAGGTCGAAAATGTCCCTTTTATGTTTGCAGAGTGACCTGCAGTTAAGACTGCCAAGAAGCCATGAACGTGCTGGCTTGTGGCCGTTAGATCTAGGCCGACAGAGCTGCGGGATGTCAAGATAGAAGTTGCATGCACGGCATGTGATACTGTTATTCCTGTGGTTAGATAGTATTTCACAGGTGTGTTTGACAGGGGGACGCAGGGACAGTAGCAATTCAGGCGTGTAGGTAGTTACTCCAGCAGAGTTTATGGGCCCTGGGCCCGGCCAGGCGCGGACGGGCGCAGACGGGCTTCCCTTTGGCGCGCCTTCGGTGCGCAAACGGCGCTCCCGCTGCGCTCGTCCGCTGCGCTCGTCCGCTGCGCTTCCGGAAGATGCACATTTTTATCCCGTAAGGGAGAGGGGCAGTAGGGGCGTGGCCTCAGGGAAGGGGCGTGGCCTGTGGGCTCACCAGGAATGGCGCCAAAAGACTTTGGTGTTTGTCCTGCGGCAGCGCTGAAATCCGCTGCGCGGGTGTATCTGGAGCGTGGCAGAGCCTCGAAAGCGTAGCACAGGTAAAAGCAAAGCAATATATTTATCACACTCAAATTTTTTTAAAAACCGCTAATGTGGTCAGGCTCCCAGCTTTCCGCCTCAGGAGTTCAGAGCTTTAGTAACGCTTGCGAGTCAGCGTCCTAAATAGTGGAACCAGGGGGCGTGGCCTCAGGGAAGGGGCGTGGCCTGTGGGCTCGCCAGGAATGGCGGCAAAGGCACAGGTAAAAGCAAAGCAATATATTTATCACACTCAAATTTTAAAAAAAAACGCTAATGTGGTCAGGCTCCTGGCTTTCCGCCTCAGGAGTTCAGAGCTTTAGTAACGCTTGCGAGTCAGCGTCCTAAATAGTGGAACCAGGGGGCGTGGCCTCAGGGAAGGGGCATGGCTGTGGGCTCGCCAGGAATGGCGGCAAAGGACTTTGGTGTTTGTCCCACGGCAGCGCTGAAATCCGCTGCGCGGGTGTATCTGCAGCGTGGCAGAGCCTCGAAAGCGTAGCACAGGTAAAAACAAAGCAATATATTTATCACACTCAAATTTTTTTTAAATACGCTAATGTGGTCAGGCTCCCGGCTTTCCGCCTCAGGAGTTCAGAGCTTTAGTAACGCTTGCGAGTCAGCGTCCTAAATAGTGGAACCAGGGGGCGTGGCCTCAGGGAAGGGGCGTGGCCTGTGGGCTCGCCAGGAATGGCGGCAAAGGACTTTGGTGTTTGTCCCGCGGCAGCGCTGAAATCCGCTGCGCGGGTGTATCTGGAGCGTGGCAGAGCCTCGAAAGCGTAGCACAGGTAAAAGCAAAGCAATATATTTATCACACTCAAATTTTAAAAAAAAACGCTAATGTGGTCAGGCTCCCGGCTTTCCGCCTCAGGAGTTCAGAGCTTTAGTAACGCTTGCGAGTCAGCGTCCTAAATATTGGAACCAGGGGGCGTGGCCTCAGGGAAGGGGCATGGCCTGTGGGCTCGCCAGGAATGGCGGCAAAGGCACAGGTAAAAGCAAAGCAATATATTTATCACACTCAAATTTTAAAAAAAAACGCTAATGTGGTCAGACTCCCGGCTTTCCGCCTCAGGAGTTCAGGCTATGAAATGCTCCTAGGCTGTCGGGTGGCTGAAGATCTTGGTATTGTAACCTTTGCTTTTGGAATACATCAGGAGGCCATAGCTCACATTCTTGGTGAATTTCTTACCGTCTTTGAAGGAATCTGATGCCTGGAGGGCAAAGAGATCCACTTGCATATTGACCCGTCCATGAGGCCAGTAGCCCTCCGACATTGGCGTATTATGTTTCATCTGAGACCCCTAGTAGAAAAAGAATTGGACAAGCGTGAGACTGCAGGCATCATTGAGAAAGTATCAGGAACAGCACCCATTGTATTGCCAATTGTGGTGACACAAAAACCTTAACAGCCTGGTGAGGTGCAAATATGCGTAGATATGCGCATGCCCAATATTGCGATAAAGAGAGAGACATTTAACACCTACCATTGTTGACCTGATTGGTGAACTCAGTGAAGCCAGTTAGTTTTCGAAACTGGATTTACGTTCAGGATATCACCAGCTATACCTGGACGAGGAATCCGCTACATTACAACTTTTTCAACACATGGCATTTCCAGTGCTGCTGAAGTGTTTTAGAACACTATTCAGGAACTTCTGGTTGACCTCCCAGGTAATGTTATTGTCAGTGATAACATTTTAATCTATGCGTAGACCATGCCAGAACACAATGTGAGGTTGAGGAGGGCGCTCCAACGTATTCAAAAGTCAGGTCTAACTCTTCATCGCAACTGTTGCAAATTCTTGCAGCAAAAACTACACTTTTTTGGATATGTGTTCTCATTGGAGGGAGTGACTCCGGACCCCAACAAGGTCCGAGATATCAAGGAGGCACATGCACCTGCCACCGCGACAGAAGTGCGAAGTTTCATAGGCATTGTCAATTATTGTGGCCGGTTCATCAGGGACCTCACTACCCTGACACAGCCTCTCCAGGAACTCACCAAAATGTTGGTCCCCAGCGGGAGCCTGCTTTTCAGCCCACAAAGGACGCCCTTTCTTCCAAATCCATGTTCACTTACGTTGACCCCCGAAGAGCGCTACCATAGCTGTGGAAGCTGGCCCTAAAGGATGGGGGGCAGTGCTGTTGCAACAATACATGGAGGATAATGAATGAGTCCCAGTGGCATTTACAAGTCGCTCTCTAACTAAAACTGTACAAGACATTTTCAAATCGAGAAAGAGGCGATAGCCCTCCACAGGAAGAAATGTGGCGCAGCAGCCAGGGAAGCTGACTCCGGAACACGGGGTTCACAGTTCGATCTACTGCGCCGGCGGCAGGTTAGCCCTGCTCTCCATGCCACTGGAGTCAAGCTATCCTGGCTGATGAGGGGTGAAACCCCGAAACCGGTCCTAGGATGCTTGTATCCAGTCCAGGGAGGCCTCGGTCTGGCAATTCAGGCTGTACTGTTCCCACTGGGTGCAGGGTCAAGACTGATTTGCATATGGCAGGGTTCATCCTGGAATGGCATGGGGACCAAATAAATGATGGATTTAGGCCCATATCTCTGTACTGGGGTGAATGTATGACATTGTTCTGCATTCTGTTCATCAATTGTTCTTATTGCATTTGTTACCCCAAGTGGGACGGGTATGCCCAGACGTGGATCCCTTGCTCTCCATGCCACTGGAGTCAAGCTATCCTGGCTGATGAGGGCTGAAAGTCCGAAACCGGTCCTGGGATGCTTGTTTCCAGTCCAGGGAGGACCTGGCCTGGCAGTTTGGGCTGGACTGTTCCCATTCGGCGCAGGGTCAAGACTGATTTGCATATGGCTGGGTCCAAACTGGAATGGCATGGTGAGTAAGCATGGGCGCAAAATCCGTTCCGCTCGCGGATTTTTCGGATTTTTGGCAAATACGCAATCCGCGAACTCTCGCGGATGTGGCGAAAATACGCAAATCCATGCGAAGCGGATTTTTTGCTTGTGTTCGCACTGCGGCGCGGGCAGCAACAATCTCGCACTCGCGAAAGTAGATTACACATAGCGGGCGGAAACGGAAATATGTCACGCAAACAAAATGGCGGCGCCCATACTCAACCTTGGGGTAACTCGCACGAGTTCGCGGCTTCCACGGTCGAGTTCGCACGACGCCGCGCCTCGCAAATAGGGCGAAATTACCGAAGAACGAGTTTTGCAAAAGCAAAACCAACGAGCAGGTGCAAAAGTTCGAGCTCATCATTTGTAACCATTTACCTGTAGTGCTTCCTGAAGGGGCCCTCCAGAATCCGGTTGCCTACTTGCAACTATTGTGTGACCCTGCTCTGACAGTCACAGAATAGTTACAAGTATGCCATTGCATCCTGTTATTGCAACAAAAAGGAAAGGGAGCAGACAAGCAGGTGCCAGCCTTCATTAATGTCAGTTGGGGCAGGGCAGGTGTTGTTGTTTGCAAAACTTAGTGCAGGTGTGCTTGGCTTTGCCACAATAATGTACACTCACTAGTCAATCAGAGGGTGCTGTGATGACACCGAGGGTGGCATGGGTGTGCCAGCCAGAGGGTGGCATGGGTGAACCAGAGTGCCAGTGTTGACAGAGGATGGCAGTGCTTTGCTTTGCCCCAATAATGTACACTGGTGAACCAGAGGGTGCTGTGATGACACAGAGGGTGACATGGGTGAGCCAGAGGGTGGCATGGGTGACCAAAGAGAGTGCCAGTGGTGACAGAGGGTGGCAGTGATGAAGAAAGCCTTGCAAACAGGCTGGGCACGTAGAAACAACAAGTTCGCAAAACTGGCGACCCGACAAGTAAGTTCGCAATTTGCGAAATTGTACAAAACCCTCGCGAACTTGCAGAAACCCGTGCGAACACACACCCCCCAAAGAAATACGCAAATCCACAAGAATTCGCGGATTTTGCGGATTTTCGCAATCCGCAAATAAGCAAATCCGCAAATTCGCGGATTGCGAATCCACAAAATCCGAAAAAAACAATGGATTTAGGCCCAGATCCCTGTATTGGGGTGAATGTATGCCATTGTTCTGCATTCTGTCCATCAATTGTTCTTTTTGCATGTTGATGGCTAAGCCACGCTTATTGACAGGTCAGGGACCTTCACCATGGTAAAAAGAGTAAGAGTTTTATTAGTAGGACCTCATTCGCATGTATACAGCAGCAACTGTCACCCAGACAACCTCCCGAGGTAGAATCCAGCACGTGGAATTCCACAATCCTACACACTCCAAGACACCACAATTGTCTTTGCCCCTGTCCTCCCCTTGTGTCCTCCTTAGACATTACCCTCATCAGGTGAAGAAAGCAAAGGATTCCTCCTCTTTTGCACCTGTTTTCTTGGCTTTCTCAAGGACTCTCGGTGCATCCTTCATTCTGGCTGACACTCAAATACAAATACTATGGTTTTTATCCTTGGACTGTCCATTTCCAAATGGAGTGAGTACTTGGCATAAGTATTGAGGCCTGTCACCAATATCTACAACTAGAGTTCAATATATGCAGAGTACAGCTGCAGAACCCTTTTTGGGATCAGGAAATATGATCATATTTCAGCTTGGATTGCCAATGAAAAAGAATATTATTTAAAAGTCTCTCTCTTTGATTGATGAGATACATTAGTTTAGGGCTCACTGACCCTTTTGTTGAGAAGCTAATTTTACAAATATTTGCCTTTTGCAAAACTTATGTCATCCTCTTCAATGCTCCTGTCTGTGCCATAATACAGAGTAGACAAATGAGATGGAGGCTGCTTTGAGTACAAAGGTACAAACTCTGGAATCTTTTTATGCTTCAGCTAAAAATGGAACAAAATCATCCAAAATGTCATAAAATCCTCAAACTAGGTTTTTCTATATGAACTTGTGCCAGTTTTCAGAATGACACCCTTGGCTCCAACCTCAAAGTGGTAAAATCTTTGGTAAGTATCTGCTGAAGGTGTTACATGATTGGACGATCCCAGATGGTACCAGGAAGAGATCAACAAGGGACCCTCCATAGTCAGTGCTTTGTGACATGGGTGCATGGAACTACCTGATGAAGTTGCCTGTGACTGGACAACCAGAGATTCTAGCACATGCCACAAAGTGCCACGAACCCTGCCTTGCTCCTGCAAATTGAATATACACAGTTAAACACAAGCTAATGCAAAGAGTTGGGATAAAGATAGCCTGACAGATGCTTTTCAAAGCAACAACAAAAGTCTGCAGGAATAAATCCTATACCTTTCTTAAATAGTGCAGTTTGTGGGTTTAGAATCTCAGCTCGCTAGGCAAGCTAAACAATTTAAAATTATAAGCCCAATAGCCAATAGCCAGGAATATGAGTGCTACGCCCTTTTTTGATCTCAAGGAGGCAGCAATATCTGAGAAGCAGGAGGACATATCTCCAGGCAAAAATAGTTTATTACTTTGAGCTCGGTCTGTAGACATCCTTCTTCACTTTATATTAATATGACTTGCCTTTTTGCACATTTAGGGAGTGCCTATATAGTGTGACTAAATGGTGAGGCCAGCTAGACAGAAAGGGCAATGCCGCATCATCTGTTCTTGTGTCCAAGGGCTTGTAGCTTCATGCACTCAGTACTAATGATGCTAAGCAAAGGGGGCAGGTAGCCACTCAAGTGCTCATTGAAGGGGGCCAGAGCCATAATAAGAGTCATTAGGCTCCTGAACCAAAAGGTCTGAAAAACTGGTTACAGCTGAATGTTTCTCTGTGCTTGTGCCCCTTTGACTGTCATCTACTGGCCTGTTATTGTGTCATTCCAATTTTTCTTCTGCCCCCTAAGGCCTACAATGTGGGTCAGCTCACTTCAGACATTGGCTAACTTCACTTTGAGTGATGGCATTCACCCTTTTCACACAGAGTTCATCTAACAAAGAAGATAGTTCCCTTAAGTTCCAGAGGCGTTGGAAATGTGTGCATTTTTAAACCCACAATTTATTTTTAGATTTATGAGTACCTGAAAGCTTCCAGCAAAATAAAGAATCATGTCAAAACAATTATTGACAAGGACGCATGTCTGCAAGGTACAGTACTAGATTGGGTAAAACCCTTCCTTTTATGATCGCTCCAAGTCTGTCTGTTTATTTCCCTTTTGCTAAACTAAGGTTTAATTAAAATGTGGAGTACCTCAGGGCTCTGTGCTATCCACTCATTTATTTATTTTGTATATTTGTCCTCTGGTACCTGAGCTACAGAAACGGAGAGTGAAAATTTACAATTATGCTGATGACATGCAGCGGCTCTTTAAATTGGACAGAAACTTTGGAGATATTTCAGAATACCTTGGGCCTTATTTATGAGGCCGTGCGTCACTTTTACGCCGCCGGTGGGTCACTTTTTGTGACGCACCAGCAGCGTAAAAAATGTGCCTTGTTGTAGCATATTTACAAAGTGACGCATCTAGGTAGATGCGTCACTTTGTAAACCCCCGCGCTACATTATACCTGCGCCAGGTATAATGTATGCAGGGGGGGCGTTCTGACGCAAGAAAGGGTCAAAGAAGTGACGCAGTGAAATCTATAAAATTTCACTGCGCCACTTCTAGGACACAAATGCATCAATTTCTTACGCCTGCCTCACAGCAGGCGTAAGACTGACGCAGGCCCTTTCACATGGGGCTTGCCCCATGTGAAAGGACACATTGCTGGAGTTGCGTCACTTTTGTGACACACTCCAACAATGCGTCACTTTTGCGCTTACAGATACGTTACAAATACTGACGTATCTGTAACTCCTTGCGACATGATGCGTCATATCTTAAATATGACGCATCAATCATGTCGCAAGGAGTGCGCACTGAGAAGTGACGCATCACTGCTTTCACGCAGCGATGCGTCATTTCTCATAAATGACTCCCCTTGTATATTAGAGATTGGATAAATAGCCATTGACTGAAATTAAATTTGGAGTAAACAGAAACAGTGATCACTTACAATAAAATTCATAACTGGAATTCCTGCTTTTGTCCTCTAAAATTGGGCTTACCTCCCACCCCAAGAGTAAAAAGCCTTGGAATCCTCTTTGATGAGGACCTTTCTGTGAAGCCACAGATAGGAGCAGTGATTTCCTCATGTACGTTTCAACTTCATGAGATCAAGAAAATCAGGAAATATTTTAGCTGTGAAGCAATTATCCAGATAATAATGGCATTAGTGATGTCAAGCACTGACTATGCAACTTCTCTCTATTTAGGATTGCCAAAAGGATTGAATCAGAAGTGGCATACAGAACAAAACCAGGTATCTAGGCTGGTCTGGTGTCAGCCAAGATACTGCATACTAAGCCCTTGATGAGAAAGCTACACTGGCTCCCAGTTGCCCAGCAGACCATCCTCAAAACTGGTTGTATTATTTTTAAATCACTTTATGAGAAAAGCCCATTTTTTGTGTCATTCAAAGCCACATCCCAAAATGCTATCGCAGATCAGCCCGCCACAACTTGATAGCTGCCACTAAGTTTAAAAAGAAGAGGTTGGGTGGCGCCAGATTTTCTGTGAACGCCCAGCATCTTTGCAACTCTATTCTCTCTGACATAAGATCTACAACTGTTTATTCCAGGTTTAGAACACTTCTAAAAACCTGGCTCTTAAAACAAGCTTACGGCTAGACATTTGACCTTGTTGTTCCCTTCCTTTTACTCAGCACCATGAAACCTGTTTGGTGTACGCGCACTATACAAATGCTGTGTAACATAACATAACAAAGCGAAAAGGATGGTGTCCAATACCAGTTCTTTTGGCTTTACCAATGCATGTTTCAAAAAGTGATAGCAATTGTGGAAGTTCACAGTACAAATTAAAAACTGAATGCTTCTTTTAAAGAGAGCACATCCAATTACCAAACAAGCATTTACAATGCAACGGTCTCGCCTTTACAAAAGTTAGAGCTATTGGCATTGTAAATGACAAATTTTTAATTTATGTGTTGGTTTTGAAAACAGATAAATAAATGGCATTGTCATTTACAATGCCAATAGCTTAATCTCTCGCAAATGTGAGACCTATTGCATTTGCACCCACATACACACACATAACCACTCACACACACACACATAGATGTGTTAGATGTGGATATGGTGGTGGTGGAAGTGGTGGTGGAAGTGGTGGTGGATGTGGTGGTGGTGGGTGTGGTGGATGTAGTGGTGGTGGATGTGGTGATGGATGTGGTGGTGGATGTGGTGGTGAATGTGGTGGTGGATGTGGTGGTGGATGTGGTGGTGGTGGGTGTGGTGGTGGTGGGTGTGGTGGATGTGGTGGGTGTGGTGGATGTGGTGGTGGATGTGGATGTGGAGGTAGATGTGGAGGTGGTGGTGGATGTAGTGGTGGTGGATGTGGTGGTGGTGGAGGTGGTGGTGGTGGTGGGTGTGGTGGTGGTGGGTGTGGTGGATGTGGTGGGTGTGGTGGATGCGGTGGTGATGGTGGATGTGGTGGTGGATGTGGATGTGGAGGTGGATGTGGAGGTGGTGGTGGATGTAATGGTGGTGGATGTGGTGGTGGTGGAGGTGGTGGATGTGGGTGATGAGGTGGTGGTGGAGTACATGCCACAGCAAAGGTTAAATTAGTGTGTGGCATAGCAAGCACTGAGCAGGGCTACGGAGGTGGGGAATTAATGTTTGTTAGTCACTCCCCCCAATATCAGCTGTCGGCGGCACAACGGTGCGTCAGAGAAAGTGGGGAGCTGCTGGTGTACTCGGTTTGCTTGCTATTGGGGGGCTGATTCTGGGCGGCAATGTGCGGGGGGGGTGGAGATAAGCGGGCAGCTGCAGGGCTCGTTGCGGCTTGAAGACCTAAAAAGAACGCCTAGGATACATTCCTATGGTACAGTGCGGTGATTTTTTTTCTCATTGGGTAGAGAGAAGGCAAGGCGATGCACAAAGAAAGTAAATAAGCTGCAGAATATTGTGAAATACGGATGAGGTACAACAATTCAATAAAAAGCCAGATACATCGATACATGTGTCACACGCTAACAACAAAGCCAATGGAAAACGTCTTTCACACAAGTACAAGGCCATAATTGATGGAAATTTTATTTTTGTAAACTAGCAAGCACACGATGCTAAAACCAGTGGTCATTTAATGTATCTGCGAATTCTTCAAAGTTGCCAACGCGAGAATCCAGAGAAAAAAAGGAACCTTAAAAGCTTATTTTACCCAGGAGCGCAGCCCGGTCAGTAAGATTGGGGGTGCGAGCTTCAGATTGTCCAACAATCACATAGGCTAAATTACATTATATGCGAAGCAGGGCATAGGGAGAGGCTTATGCAGTCGTTGAAAGGGAGAGGAGTGTGGATTGTGGATTGTGGACGCATGGAACATTCACGGAACACAAGCAAGTGAGTTTACCAAACGTGTGGAATACTGTCTGCAACCTCACCAGCTAAAACCCGAAATATGGAGCGTTGGGTATTATAGTAAACACTTTAAAAAAAACACAGATAACCATGCTAACTTGCGATCATGGTCGGTAGAAATGTAGAACACTGTACAGTTTTGATCCTAAAACGAGCTGGAAGTCTGGGCATTTGTGAAGCGGATTAAAGGAAGAGTTTGCAAGGTCACATGACAGCTGGGCGCATTTACTGCTAGTTGCTAGAAACGCGCTGTTACGTAGTACGGATGCTCGGAAGTCTCTAGTGTTCAATGTGGGACGCGATAAAGTAAACAGGCCTCAGCCTCAAATTATCCAACTTCTAAACATAAACGACTTTAAGCTATTGGCATTGTAAATGGCAATGCCTTTGATTTATGTTTTAAAAACCAACACGTAAATAAAAGTCTTTTTTATTTACAATGCCAACAGCGTAAACTTTCGCAAATGCGAGACCTATTGCATTGAAAATGCTTGTTGTGCCATAGTGCAATGTTAATCTATCATCTACCAAAGCTTCCATGAGGCAGCAGACTGCACACCTGTTCCATTCACAGATTTGGGCCCAGCTTACGCCTTGGGTTTGCGTAGCGCGGTTTCAATGATGGAGACGCATGGTTGAACCCATCCACGAGGGGAACATACTTCTGATTGGTGAATTTAAACTCTTATCCACGGAGGGATTTACTGGACAAATATATCTCATCTCTCTTTTCTAACCCCATATTTGTTCCTATCAAAATATATACGTTTGTACCCGTCTCCATCAGTGCATCCTCTGGCTGCTCCTGCGTGGTCGAGCCAAGGCCGGTGGGATGGGCCGTCGGTGGATGATAGGGGTGCAGGGAGAGGGTGCTTGACTGACGGGTGTGTGGGAAGGGGCAGAGACAGATTAAACACTCCCTGATTGTATTCTATTTGTTAAACAATGGAACAAGGTAAGCATTAGAGCGTGGGCAGAGAGGGCCAGGGGCATAAGTATAGGTGACTTCTGGATGACCCGCGACTCAGTCTTGGGTGGATTTGAGGGATGGTAACTTTTTAGGGACATGGGGTTGATTTAATATAGTTTTCGGGAAAAGGTGATCGAGGCTGTGGGTAATGTTGAGGGTCATGGGATTTGGAACAGGGAGAAAAGGGTGGGCCAAAATGGGGGATGTGGCAGAGGTTAGGAGGGAAGTTAAACTGGTTCTGTACTGGAGCGAAAGATGGAGAGCTGGGGGCTACTGGGATGGTCGAAGGCCTGGTGCATGGAAGGCGCGAGCCGAGGCCATGCCACACCTGGACTCTATAGTACACAGGTGAAGCATGGGGGATGGGGCAGGAAGTTCGTCACGATCGTCTGATTACGACGACCAGCTATTTCATTCAATGGTTTCAGGGTAAACCCCTCCGCCCCCACCCCACCTCTCTTTCACTGTACTCATTGGTAGCAAACACTGCCCAGGAGAAAGGAGGCTGTGCACGAAGCGCTATGCACAATCCTAGCTAACGCCTTCATTACGAAAGACATGGGAGAGGCATTGAAAGCTAACGCTTGGAGGCCATTACAGTGTCTGACATTCCGCAGTGGGTAACAGGCAGGCGTGAGAATGAGCACCGGTCACAACCTTTACCTTCCACCGCAGAGAAGACCGCCATCCTGTTACCACCGAACAGCTTCCAGCTCTTAGAAGGGATGTTCTTTACAGTGTGCGCTATACAAAAATGGTCGCTTCCCAATACGGCAGCTAGAGTAAAAACCTGCAAGAAATACCCCACCCGCTGTCACCCTTCCTGTTCCACCTTGCACTCCCCCAGTGCCAAGGCGTGCCCCCCTGCATCCCAGAATCGCCCCACGCCTCCCCTCTAGGCGCAATTATCACTTAGTTCCAAAATTTCCCCAGGCCACTGAATAAACATTGGGAGACTCCCTGTGTGCTCTCCATCACATTCGGCATCTCCACGGTGTCACTGTCCACTTGTGTCGCGGTCCCCTTGTGTCGCGGGCACCTTGTGTCACTGTACCCTTGTGTCGCGGGCCGATTCTGCACTGCTCTTGTTGCCCCATTGCATACGTGTCAGTCACGCTGCCCATATCGCCTCATGTCGTGACGTCACTGCCCTGCTCGCAGTCGCAGGTTACGGTGTAGCGGTCCCTCTGGGTCACGTGCTGGGGATGCCCGACGCTGCCTCACATTGTGTGGTTTCGGTGACACTTGTCACCCCCGGCGGTTGTTTCATTGATGCCCTAATGACAATGCAGTGTCACCCTGCACCACAGGGCAGTGCCTGGGTGCCACTGCCACATTACAAAGTTTCACTTTAATGCCCCGCCTTTTGTCCCCTATAGAGGCATCCCTGGCATGCTGCTGCACTCTCACTGTCTTCCATTGTCACTGTGCGCCACTGTTGCCCCACTGGTATCTGCTACACTGACACACAACAGCCCTGTTGCGCTGTGTCACCTTGTATAAACAGTAATGTCACGTGTCCTGGTGTCTACGTGGACCAGTGACTCCCCCTACCACAGTGTCACAGTGACTCCTTGTAGCACCGTGATGTGTCATCGCTGTGCCACACAGTTGTTGCTACAGGCGGGGGTGTCACGTGGTACCTTGACGTCCTGTGTGCGGTGTCATTGATGTGTCCATTCACACGCAGCATCCTTACACAGCGTCGCTGCCCTCGGTGTCCCGTCGTGTCACCTGTAGTGCTGCGCTGCCCTGCAGCACCGTGTCGCGGCATCACTCGCTGACATGCCTCGTGACACGGTGCCGCTTTCACCCCATGTTGTGCTGTCTCTGCCACGTCGACCCCCACGGTGGTGTCTCTAGTGCGCCCTGTCGATCCACAGCGCAGTATCCCCGCCTTAGCAGTCACTGCACACCTGTGAGTCACTGTCGCGACATGTTGGTCCATGTGCAGTATCACTGTGGACCGTGCATTCATGTCCTGATGTTATATGTCTTGTCGTACCACACTGAGGTGACGCTTCCACTCTACGTCCGTGTGTTACCATCATGCCTTGCTGCCTGCCCAATGTGCGGTTTCAAGGCGCGCCCTGTCGCCCATGTCACAGAGTCACTGTCCTGCCTCCTCCCTGCATGCTGGGGTCTCGTCTGTCATCCTTTGTCGTGATGTCCCTGTGATGCCTCTGCCCCCCCTGTCAATGTTCCTTCTACTGTGTTGTGTCTGTGGCCCCTTGTCCCGGGGTCACTGTGATGTATCTGCCCGCAACCCCCCCCCCCCGCCATCCCCTCCCTTGGGTCATGTTGCCTCTATTGTCCCTGCATATCCCGATGCCATTGTCATACCGCTGCGTCCCATACTGCGATGCTGGTATCGCCAAAGGCTGTCACCAATTTTGTGGTTTCACTGTCTGGACTTGTCTGCCCATACCGCAGTGCTGCTTTTAGCCCGTGACAGTGCCCCATCAAGAGTTGTCGCCCCATGTGGCGCGATTAAATAATCATTTCACGTCGTGATCATTTCATGTCTTGATGCCATTGTCATTTCATGTCGCGGTGTCAATGATGCTGCGCGCTTGCCGTTTGCACTTCTCTATGGTTTGCTCTCTATCTGTCCTTCGTAACATCTCCCCCCTCCTTCCCTGCTTCAGTTCTTTCAGTCACTGCTCTTCCTTATCTCTCCAACTCAGCCCCATCTCCTACCCCCCGCCCCCGCTCTCAGGCGGCCCCCAAACCCCACTCGGTGAATCAGCTCACAACCATGCCGGTTTACCCCCGTAACAGGGAATCAAGATGCAATCAATAAAACTGGTATCGCAGAAAATTAAAAACAGTGGTCAGAAAATATGATCACAATAATTGATGAAGCCAAAACACTAAATTCTATTGAAAACTCAAACGGCAATCATAGGACCTGATGAAAAGCTAGAATATTAACCTCTTAAAGAACAAGCACCTACCTCTCAGAGCCCTCACTGCGTTGCGAAACTTCTCGATGCCGGCCAGGAAGAGAGCAGTGATCGGCGCGCGGCGGGGATGCTGGAGCCGTGAGCGTGCGCGCGACTGAATCCGCGCGTGGCCAGCACATGTCGCTCCCTCTCCCATTAGAAATGCTGGACTCGTGCCCAGCTCTTGTCTCCTTTTTGGCGGATTTGGCGGGTGACACGATTACAATAGTTCTCTGCCGAGAACGCGCTTCGCGCGTCTCTAGGCCGAGACCTAAAAAGGGGCTCAGAAAACCTTTCCAGGAACCTAAATGTTTTGGGCAAACTGTCAGTATGTGTGTGCGACCATTTGGGCCTCTAAATACAAATTCACAGTGATGAATATCAAGACAAATGTCCTTTTGGTTAATAATGAATCACCTATAAACATTGTTCTAGTCGCTTATTTAAGCACAGGCTTCGCAGCCCAGGATCCAGCACATTTTGGGACCTATTTATGAGGCTGTATACGTCACTCTTGCACCACGGCATGTGGTGCAAAGAAGTTGCAAACCTTGATGACATTTTTTAAGCCAATGAAAAGCCACTTTGCATGGCTCTTAGTGACTCCAAAAATATGGAGTAGTGCAACGCAGTGCAAATTGCTGTGCTGCATATCTCTGCCCTGGGAAGGCATTCCAAGGGTGTTGCTTGGGTGTTCCCAGCAACTGCAATGGATTTTGGCACATCCACTTATTTACAAATACTTGTAAACCTGGAGATGTGCCGAAGTCTTATACCTTCCAAAGGGAGGCATAACGTGGAGAAATATGTCTATGTCTCCTTGTTTTTTCCTCTTTCTATGTGTGCTGCATTCTGTAGCACACATAGAAAGAGGAATTTGCCTCCGAGGATTGTTTTTGTGCAGGAAGGTGCACATTTCATCTCTACATTCAGGTACCTATGTAAGAGCATGGCTTCTTCAGCAATCAAGCAGAATCAAATTAGTCGCAAGCATGGACAGCAGTTCACCAAAATACCAGGGGTAGCAGAAGTGACATCACATGTCATGTTATCCCAATGACGTCACAGAAAGTGACATCAAATGACCTTTGACTTGCTGACACCCTCAACTGTCTCTTTCTAAGATGTCAATCTTTTTATTATTTCTCTCTCATCTGTCTTTCTCACCTCCTGTATCTCCACTGCCTTCTCACTGTTCTCCTCAATTTCTTAATATCTCAGATCCTCCCATCGCTCAGCTGACCTTCTCACCTGTTCTGTCTCTTGTTTATCTCTCGCTTGTCTCCCACCTCTCTTATTCCCTTGTCGCTTTATCACCTGTCTATGTCTCAATTGTTTTCTAACCTACCTCTGTCTTTTTATCACTACTTTCTCTTTAAACGCTCTAAACTGTATTACCACTCTGCCTCCCATCCAGCTCTGTCAGGTTATCACCCTTTCTCAATTGTCACTCTTCTTCCATCTGTGATTTTCTCATCTGTCCACCTCCCCACCTTTCACAGCTGTATTTCTAACCTGTTTATATTATTATTGCATCTCCATCACACTTGTCTTTCCTTCTCTCTGAGCTGTCTCTGTCATCATTGTCTCTTGCCCCTCTCTCAACTGTTTCCTTCTTTCTGAACAGACTCGCTCTTGATAGCCTCTCACTTCTTCCACCTGTCTCAGATGCCTCTTCATTACTTATGTCTTACCTGTCTTTTCCAGAGCTGAATCTTTCTAACACATCTCACCTGCCTCCCTCTGCCTATCAGTTGTGTAGTGCCAGCTGTCTCCTTATCACTTTCCTCACACCTGTCCTATATTGCTCTCATCTCTTTCTGTTGGTATCACATCTCTCTTACTGGCATCTCCTCCCAATGGTTTTCCCATCTGTCAGGCTCTTGGCTATTTATTAGTCACCCATCTACGTATCTATCACCTATTACTGTAGCCTGTCACACTCTCTTTCACACCTGTTTATATCTCGCTCACACCCATCATCTTAATCTGATGTCTGTTTAATCCACCTCTGTCTCACACTACTCTCTCTCACATACACACACACATTCCTGTCTTTGTCTTTATCTGTCACCTGATGAAGTGCGGGACAGATTAGAGCTCCCCCTCACAGCAGAAGAGCTGGGGCAGGTGCTGGGGGAACTTAACACCGGGAAAGCCCCTGGGCCCAATGGGTTCCCAAGTGAATTCTTTAGGTACTATCACCTGCAGCTCGGTGCCCACTATGAAGCAGCCCTTGAGGAGGCGAGGGAGAGGGGCACACTCCCGGCAGATTGGCGGCATGCGGAGATTGTGGTCTTTCAGAAACCTGGCAGACCTCCGGAACGACACGAGTCGTACACACACACATGCACACACACACACACACACGCACACACACGCACACACACACACACACACACACACACCCACACACACACACGCACACGCACACACGCGCACACACACACACACACACACACACACACACACACACACACACACGGACATCCCTGTCTTTGTCTCTATCTGTCACCTGTCTCCTGCCGTGTCCTCTTCCTTTAGTTATTTTACCCTCATTTTCCCCATAGTGTTTTGCTTCAACCGCCCCCTCTTTCTTGCTCCCTTCACATGTTCAGTGGTAGATTTTTACTGTGGTCGGCACATATGTATAGCTGAGGGTCACAGAGAGTAAACAAGGCTCCTTATACCCTAGTTTAACTTCTTTTCAGGACACTAACGTCACCACTTCTGGTGGCAGGGGTCTCAAGCACAGTGCCAGGGGTCGCGGGAGGGAAGCATGGAACCGCATCTGCGACCACTGGTGACTCTTAAATGATGTCCATGGTTGCAAGCACAGATAGTCAAGTGAGTTCACTCCAGTTCATAGGAGCATTTATTGCCTGGGTGTGGGTAAGGTCTTACTGCCTCTAGGAAGAGCAAAGAAACAACAGTGGCACCTGTCTTCATGCTTTCAAAACAATGTGGCTTCTTCCAGCTTCACCTCCAGCTGCAACAAGAGATGGACACCTGCGTGGGCACCACACCTTTCGCTCATCTACAACTCCTGTCTCTATTTAGGTATGAATAATGTTATGGGGATATGATGACAAAGCATTATGGAAAGAAAACATTGGTTCCACCGGGTGTTTTCAACACCTTTATTAGGAGAAACAGCCAATCGAATAATGTGTTTCATAAGTACCAGATTGCCAGAAAAATGACTAACAAAGTTAATCCTCCACAGACGGATCACTAGAATGACAGCACAGTGTTTAGCACACAGCAAAAACCCTCAAGCGATAAGTGATAATTGGACATGGAGATCCTTTGGCCTGACTATGCAACTACTTGAGTACTTTTAAGGACAAAAACATATTTTTACGTGTAGGGATTTTTCATATTGGCAGGGGCTCAGCAGCTCCTCCAATGATAGAGGTTTACAAAAAACCTGACAAGACAAGACAAGTTTGACAACTCCGAAAAACTGCCAGTCAGTGCCAAACTTACTGCCTTTGCTTGTTTCATAAAGCATTTACTTTTTATTACCTATATGTTTTATAATGTGTACTTTGGATTTACTTTCATGGCATTTTCACTAAAAGGCCTCCATATATATTCCTTTGGTCCTGACGAAGGCCATAGACCTGTAGGCTTGGCGAGGCGGAAACATGTTGACTCGGCCACTAGCTGTCGTAGACCAGTGACTCATCCACTAAACACCGCTTAGTTTTTAGAATGATCACTATCATGCTCATTTCCCCCAATAAAGATTCACCTACAGGATTGGAGATAATGTTAATCAACTCACCACTGTCAACATCCAGACAGTCTCCCTCCTCGTGGAGGGTTTGATGTTACTTGTAGAACGTGACAAGACCCGAAGAGGGTGCTATCCACTGAACCACACTAAGGGGAGATTACATACAACGCAGTCTGTGTACGTGTGGTTGAGGGTCTCAGAGACAATAAATTCTGAGGATCTGGTATTGAGACTTATGTGTTTCATTGCCCCCCTCCCCCTCTCTGATAGATAACCAGTACCTCTTGGAAGATGAATGAACCTCTGCTTTTTCCGCGCACCATTCTTTTGATCTGTACCTAGTCTTTCAAATAATGCCGAACAGGTAGAAATGATTGAATTAATTTGCATTACTGTGTTGTTTTCCATCAAAGCAGTGATTAATTTGAGCCGGTGTTTTACGGTGCTCGGCACGGCACTATGGCAGTGTGCCACATGGTGGTGCTATTTGTCTAGTTTGATCAGTACAGCAACAGTTGTTTATTATTTCAATACACATTAAAAAGGATTAATACCTGTCGCCCAAGCCATTCTTATAGCTTTGGGGGCCTGGAATTGTCAAACTTGTAGGAGTGTGATAGCTAGTAGTTGTGTTGGTACTGTCATTGGCAGTGGTGTGAGCGGCAATGGGTGGTGCAAGCTGCAGTTGCTTCCTAATGTGGGCCCTGGCACTTATTATTTTACAAATTAAGCACTGCATCAAAGCGGCCAGCGGGATCTCCCGGTGCTTGCAATAATCCAAGCAGGTTGGAGCTCCACCATCTCTCTCTACTTTAATCTTTGGCATTCTTGGCATTTTAAGGGAAAGTTAGTATTTAGATTTTCTCTGTTATCCGCAATTTGTATTTTAACTCTATTCGTGTTTTGTGCAGTGGTTTGCAGGGGTGACCTGCTCTGAACTGCTCTGTGATGAAACCATTTCAGGTGAAGCTGCTGTGAGATGGAAGTTAAATAATCCATGAGTTTGAAACTTGAGTCGGCTGGAGCCTTCTCTCTCTGTTGTTTCTGTTCACAGTGGACCCTCTGAACTTAATAAAAGATACAGGTGACATCAATGGCACATGGCAGTAGCAGAGTTTGCCCTCTTGAGCACAATAACAGGAGGAAGGTGTGATTTCCCAGACAACATTTGCGGCGGCATTTTTTTGTTCATTAATCTGCATTTGCCAAACCTTGGGCCCGATTCATAAAGAAAATATTAATCTGCACTTGCAGATTTGCACCTATATGAGAGTGTGGGTTTACAACTCCCGAAATTCACAAACACTCTCATTGATATGCATGACAAGCTGTGCCAGGCACAGGTTGCCATGTGTATGGTGAGCAGACGGCACAACGCGGTCAAAACACCGCGGTGCCCTTTTACACCGCAAGTCGTTACCACGACATGCAGTGGAGGGTGCTCTGGACTAAGGAATAGTAGATTTACTATTCCAACACCTTCCCTACTGTACGTAGGCTGGAGTTGGAATAGTAAATCTTACTATTCCTAAGTCCAGCACCATACAGCGCAAGTCGTGGTAACGACTTGCGTTGTAAAACATGCGTTGTGATGTACCGCGATCTTTTTGATCGCGTTGTACCATCATACATCCCTGTGTATTCCTGGAAAGGTCATGTGAGATTCCCAGCTGCATCTTATACCTGCTGTATGGAGCTCTCCATAGAGGGAAACTTCTGGCAAGGGGAAAGGATCCCTTCAAAAATTGTTTGTTCAGTTTTTTTTCTCCATTGGGAAAATATATTGTTCCCTGCAGAAAACCCTTCATCTACACCACAAACAAATCTGGGGGTGATCCTGTGCCCTTACTATCCTGGATTAAATCTCCAACCCTACCCAGGGTGGAAAGGGGAAGAAGGGAAGAGGAGCTCGTGAATGTTGACAAGCAGATCGCCCACTTCCCACCCTTTAAGTTGGACCTATGGGTGCCAAGCGCTCTCCACAAATATAAATGGTCTTATATCTGCCACGAAAAGCACAACACAAGAAAAATCCCTAATAAATGAAGACTGAGTAAATTTCAATAAATAAAATATACAAGAAGGACAAAAATTCAATCAGTAGATGCTCTGTTTTAAAGTTAGTGAAAATAATGCCTAAAAGCACAAAGCGCCACTTGTGGTCATCTGATCACACTAGACTGGGAGAAAGTCACAATTTCAAGCCGACCGTAATTGAGCGTGGGTCAGATACAGGGATACGTTATTCTAGCTGAAAAGATACCTTCAAAGGCAGGAGCAAAAGGGTCTGTTCACGTTGCAGGAAGCCACGATGAGGAGGCTGTGTCATGGATGGTTATCGTTGTAGCGCAAAGAGCAGGTCGGGCATCATGGATAGTCGGCACTGTAGCCCGTAGAACTGTTGTGGAGAATCATTACTGTAGCTTCACATCGGCGGTCGTTGCGGGCTGGCGTTGCTATAGCGTAAAGTGCAGGTCTAGCATTTCCTATCGCCGCAGACTGTCATCGGCGCAAACAACAGGTCTCACCGGAATTGCACGTTGGCAGTCATCGCAGGTAGTTGTGTCTTGGTGGAAACAGGCCCATTCGTGGTCGCAAGGAGTCCACACTTCCGGATTTTCACCTTTTCTTTGGGAGAAGTACACTTTGATGCCCGACAGGGGTCCAGGACCTGAGGAGACACCTCTTGGGGATTAGGGACTAGCTCCAGCAGAGGCCAGTAGCGGGCTCAGGCAGGTACATTTGCAGCAAGGGCAGCTGAGCAGTTGCAGGGATGCCTCGGAAGCTTGTGGCTCACATACGAGGTCAGTCAACTGACCCTCTGCATTACACAGGGTAGCCTAGGATAAAGGCAAGCAGGTCCAATTTTCCTACTCAGACAGTGAGGCTGTCTTTGTAGCAGCAGGGCAATCCTCTTGCAGCAGGGCAGTCATTCTTCTGTAACTTCCACAGATCTAAGAGTGTGCTGAAGAGTGGCTCTGGAGGGCCAATGTTTATACCTGGTGGACTTTGTTTGGGGGGATTCCCTCTCCTACTCCCATATCTGGTTCTGTAGAGTTCTTTCTCTTCCCCTGTCATGGCTCCAAACTGGCTAAGGGTGACACAGAGCAGGCATGTTCATTTGTGTGTGTGTGTAAGGCCGAGTCATTTGAAGTGGAAGTGGGGCTGGGTTACAGGTCCGCCCCAATCATCCTGCCCGGATGGGCTATCCTGTCCACTCCTAAGCCCCCTTTGTGTCACTGTGTTGACCAAATATTAAGACCCCCAACTGCAGAGTGACTCACAGTTGTGACACAGGATACTGATAGAAGGCTCAAATGGTTAGGACAAGAAAACATTTGAAAGTAGAATTCTCAGAATTTTAACAAAACATCTGACTTTGTCATTAAAGAGGACTTTAAATTACATTTCTTGTGGGTGTAAACAGCTTATCAGGATCTGCATCCATTCCATAGTTATCACTTATTAAATGGAATATGGTAACCCAGTGTTATTCAATGAGAGAGACAGGCTTTACAACAGTGGAAAAGGATATTTGGAGTTTTTCACTGCGTGGGCATGTAAAACCGAAGAACATTTATTCTCCTTTTTGAATACTATGCACCCAGCCATATGAGGCTTTACGTCTTACCTTAAGGGTGACTTATAAGTATTTTAAAAAAAAAAAAAGGTTATGATGGGAGGAGCCTAGCCTACAACCATGATGGCCGCCTAAACCCTCGGCTCCGCTGTCCCGCTTGTCTACCTTCCGTACCGCTGCCCATCCTGCTCTTTATCCTGTACTCACGTCACGGTATCGGATGTGGGAAGTGATGCTGAATCCGCCGATGTGCTCCCCGGCGTAATCCCTGTGGCAGGAATGGTAGAGCGTCCTTGTCTCCACTCCGGTGTGTAATGGCGGCGACTGGGTCTTTGTTCTCGTAGCCGGCCGGCCCCGCCTACGACAACGGCGGCCGCTGAAGGCAGAGCAAACCCGGCCGGCGGAGAGCGACTGTCGCTCAAAGTTTTCCGCAGCAGAGCGCCTTCTCTCCTTTTTACCACTACGCTGGCTCGACGTTGCAGCTGCCGGAGATACATTTGTATCCTTCACCCTGGACGACTCTTTTAACTTTTCACTCTCCGGTGCTGTGTGGGGGGCCATTCTGAGTCAAGCGATCGGCGATTGCATTTGATGGCCTGCCCTTCTGCTGAGGGTGTTTACAACGGCCGGCGCCACACTGCAACTGTGTGAAGTGTCTGAGATGCCTTTGCAGACTTGCGATGTTTTGGACGCTCTGGCTGCCCTGCGAGCCGTTCTGTGCGATAATGCCCGGGACCTTAGGGGTCGACTAGAAGCCATTTTGTCCACACTATCCTCGACTGCCCGAGATGGCGTCCTACTGCAGTGCGCTTCGCCACACCCCGGGTTCGATTATTGTGAGCTGCCTAACCAGAGATGCATGGAGGCGCTGGAGGTGCGAGAGCTTGATACCGCTGCGACCCTGTCTGCAGTTCCTGTTGAGAGGTGTGGGATTCCCGTACGGATGCAGCGGCTGGGCGCTCGCCTCTGGGCGCCATGTCTTGCAACTTTTTTGGGATCTGCCGGTGACTCTTACCATGGTGTCCTGGGCTTGCTGCTCTTACTTCGACTGTTTAACTTTGGAGGATTGCGGATGCGCACTGCCCTTCTTTATTCATCTGTGGACTATATGACCCTGTCCTGGACGGATGTTGGTGGACGATGCCTCGCTCTGTTGTTGTCCTGGCGGCTGTTTACGTCGTTCCGGAAGGCTGTTTTATTATTGCACCTTGTTGGCCCATTGGATCGAAAGGGACAAGGCTGAAAAAGCTTTTTCTTTTTACTTCCTGTTGTTTGCTCTGCTGTTGCTGGGATGGGTGGCCGGGGGAGCTAGGAGTTGGTTATGCTTTGCTTCGGGGTCGGGGTGGGGCGGCCGGGAATATCCTGACTGATGTTTCAGACACATAATTCTGGCCCTCCTCCGGTTTTATTTCTCTCTGGAGTAGGGGTTCGGGTTCCTTGGGAGGTTCATTGTTTGTGTCTTTATGTTTTACAAATTTGTCAACATAGCTTGCTTCATTGGCGGGTCACTATGGTCTGGTGGGATTGTATTTCGGACTTATGTTTTCCTGTTGTTCTCCCTATAGCACGCTCAATTAAAGGCAGCTGTCCTGTCCTGTGATTGGTTGGGTTAACGGGGTTTTGATGTGGGTCAGGTCTTGTCCTTTCCGGGAGGGATTTTGCATCTTGTGTTCCTGTTCTTTCGTATTGTTTATTGATTCCTTGGATATGTTATTACCTCTAGTGCATAACCGTTGGATGCTTACTTATCCTGTTTTCATCTTCCACTTCTACCCTTGTTTGGGGGCGAATAGCTTGTTACATGATTTGCTCCACGTGAGGCTTTGCTTTATTGCATGTCACTGGATCCTTCTCCCTATAATATAGGCTGACCCTCTCACATCCTGCTATACATGGACAGGCTGGATTGTGACTCCTACAGTGATATCCCGCTTGGGCGTGGCACTGACTGGTGCGTTATACAATTCCGCGTTTGTGTGTCCTCTTGTGATAGTTCACGTCAAAGTCCCGCTTGTTGTCGTTCCATTTGTAGATAATCTTTTGTATGGCTCCCCCTCTCAGCTATTTGGTCTGACTATATGACACTTCAACGAATTTATATTGCCTCCTTTGTTACTCATTTCCTCCTACTCCACTTCTTGTACTTTTTCCTTTCTGTGGGGTCGTTTCTGGGCGACAGGCACGCTGTTAGTGGGTTGGCCGTAGCCATTACAGGGGTGCAGGGTGGCGGGTGTGGGGGGGGGTTTGTTGTTTTAGTTTGTTTTGTTTTATGGTCCCTATCGCTCTTTTCTGGCTTTGGGAGGGTTCTTTCCTCTTTAGTAGGGTTGGCTGTCTCTTGGTCTTTCACCTTGTCCTTCTTCGGACATCTCCAAAGCCCCTGTTTCCCTCCTCTTGGGGTGGGCCCTTTGGGGTGATATTTGGGAAGTTGCAGCCTCCCCCTCTTCTTCAATTTAAAAGTGAAAACCTTCAACCCTGTGCTGCAGGCCTCGTAACCGCTTCTGTAGTACTTTATCGTATCATGTTTGCCGATTGGTCTGTTTCGCTCCTGTTTTTCATTGATTGTTTTTGCGGCCGGCCGTGATGGTCGTGGGCCTATGCATGTATCTCCTTATTTGTTGAATAAAGGTTTTCAAACAAAAAAAAACAACAAAAAAAAAAGGTTTAGGTCTGTCAAATGGTTTAGTTTGCCTGGTCAAAATGGCAGTTTAAAAGTGCACTCCTATTGTGCAGTTACAGCGGCAGGCCTGAAACATGTTTTAAAGGGCTACTTTAGTGGGTGGCACAATGAGTATTGGATGCCCACTAGTAGCATTTAATTTACAGGCCCTCTGTTCAGGTAGTACCATTTACTAGGGACTGACAAGTATATTAAATGTGCCAATTAGGTGTAGGCCAATTTTACCATGTTTTAAAGAGAGAGCACAATCTGTGGTTAGCAGGAAAGCAGTGCACAGAGTCCTGATGCCAACAAAAACGGGTTCCGCAACAGATAGCATATATATTTGGGAGAACCAGAAAAAAGGGCAAGGTCCACCAGTAACAGACGAATCTCTCTCAAACTTAACAGAAAGAATTCCACATTAGGAACAATTATTAGAAGGCGGAAACACAGGTATTCTTCCCCCAAAGTGACCACACACTATAATTCCTGACAAGTATTGTATAGACTTTTGTTAGCAGCCAGGCTAGTACAGAATATATGTAAAATTATAGTAGCAAGTATCACGATAACTGTGCGAGTAAAAATTAAAAGAAAGAGAACAGCATAAAAATAAAAATAGTCAACATTACTCCATTTAATTCTCTTTCAGATGACTAAGGACCATGTTACACGTTGGCTTGATTTATGTGTGGGGATAGCGTGCCCCTGGAAATAATGTTCCAGCCAGTATCCATGTACATAAATGAGGCTATCACAGATATTTTTCCATGGAATGGGAATATTTTGGCCCGATTCACAGAAATAACTTAAGACAAAATCCTAAACTTACTACTTTTGGTATTCACAGAATTTAGGATTTTGTCTTAAGTTTGTCTTAAGATAGACTTAAGACAGACTTAAGACAGACTTAAGACAAACTTAAGACAGACTTAAGACAAACTTAAGACAGACTAAAGACTGACTTAAGACACACTTAAGACAGACTTAAGACAGACTTAAGACAAAATCCTAACTTAAGTCTGTCTTCAGACAAACTTAAGACAAACTTAAGACAAAATCCTAACTTTTGAGAATACCAAAAGTAGTAAGTTTAGGATTTAGTCTTAAGTTAGTTCTGTGAATCGGGCCCTACGTTTTTACCCAGAATTACTGGGTATAAACCTTTATGCATTGCCCCTAATTTGGAGACAAAGCTGCTGCCATTTATTACCTGCTTCCAGCAGGCAGTAAAGGTGAGTGTGGGGTCTAGTGCAGGGTGGGGGATAGTTTCAGACAACAGCAGAGGCTGTGGGTTGTCAGTAGGTGCTTGTCATGCTCACCCCATCCCATGAAAGTGGGTTGGCTGGGGCCTGATGCTTCTAGGCTGAGCCTCATGTGGTTTCACCAGCTGGGCTCTACTGCCAGTAGAATAGGGACAGGGTCGCCAAACTGGGTAAATGGAGTGTGGGAACACCAGGCTGGTTATAACTGAGCAAAGCAATATGCTACCCAGGAATACTGCTCCCCCAACTTATTAGTCTTTGCTAATACAACTAGCAATAATAAGGCAGCCACGGGGAGGTAGGAGTACATTATTGCACACCTGTTGATGTATGCAGGATGTTTCATTTCATTTCATTTCATTTTATTTTATTATGAGTTAGCGCTCCAAAGAGTTCCACATAAAAACATATATCCAATTTATCAAAACAACCAACTCTTAAAGAACAATCTAATAAAATTACAAAGCATCAAAAATTCCATTTTCAAAAATTGATACAATATTCATAGTTGCATGTTAATTGCAGAGAGGTGCATTATAAGCAAAAAATCAATTTCAGAGTCCTTTTAAATACAAGGCTAACAAGGCCTGGACAAGGCCAGTTATACCGTTAGATCCTTAGACGACTTCAACTGTGTGTTTGCGAGGATGCTAAAAATATATTTGTAATAATACAATTGATTCAACAAGCATTAGGAAATAAAATACAAAGGGATTATAAGATTATAAAATTCAGAGTATAGTACACAGTAACCAGCAGCATAAAGGGTACCAAAAAATGCAAGTGCTCGAACATAATAACAGATACCAGAATCTTGGCTGATAATTGTACATGACAGTATTCATAGCAGCAAAAAAGGAGATAAAATTGCAAGTTCGCAACTAAAGCACCAATTTAAAAAAAAAAACTTTAAAATGCAACCATAACGTCATAAAAAATTTTCTGTAGCAACCAAAGACAGGAAGATAACACACTTGGACATCCAAATAACTTGCCAGGAAGGAAATAATCCCTAGGTAAGACAAATTAGAAACAAGGTCAAGCTGTAACATTAACAAAGAAATAGGGCAAAGTTAAGTATTTCTCTTTGTTCTTTTTTCTTTTTTTTATTCACATTTAACCACTTAATTACCCTGCTTTTTAGGGAGCAAAAATCCTCGACTTCCCCCGCTTCAAGTGAAGGAACACCCGCCATGACTACCATGTAATCGTTTGCCTCTGGGGGTAAATTAGGCCTACGCGGCCTAGGGGGGGGCTTCATCAGAGGTGCTGGAGCAACCCTGTCTGCGGATTGTGTTAGAGCGACGGGATCTGCCGGTGAGACACTTTGCTGCTTCGGACCACGCTGGGATTTTGCTGTTGTTCGTGAGCTTCCTGCTACCTCTTGCGGAACCCGCTTCGCGGGTCCCGCTTCGTGGGGGGCGCCTTGTTGTTGTACAGCGGACATTGCCGGCAGTTTAGGAGGCGTGTGCATTGAGCGGGGCTGCGAGCGAGTGTAGCGCTGCACTGGGACTACACTTCCCAGGAGCGCTGCTAGCCCGGATTTCCAGCACCTGGGCCGCTCTCCCTGACCGCACCTCCTCTTTACCATTAGCCCCTATATTAGTCATTGCCAGTTCCGCTGCGCGGGAGCGCGCGGGAGCGCCCGGGAGAAGCCCGGGACAAGGGCGGGACCGTCTAAGGCCGTCATAGGCCGGAGCAGGCCGGGCTGGGCCCTTTCTCTTGCATTAGATACCCGAGTTCCGGCCTCTTTATTTGATATAGCACCTTATATACCACCACCACATTTTAGCAGATATGCCCTCTCCAGCAAGGGAGGGTACCCCCATGAAGCAGGGAGGGGTCAAAAATAGGACCCTAGATAATTACTTTCCCAGGGCTGCGGGAGATGTGGATAAGGAGAGCACTTTAAACCGGCTCAGGGTAGAGCGAAGACGGTCCATAGACAATTTGAAGCACAGGCCCCTTGGCGACAACCCTATCTCACTCAGTGAAGAGCTGATCACCACAGACGATGTCCCTCTCTTGCTGAGGGATTGTACTAACACCCCACTAGTCCCATCTACGAGCCCATCCCCAACCAGTAGCCCAGGCCCAAGTGGGGTGGCCATTGATTTAATTTCCCAATCACCCCCAGCTCCGAAAGCTAGGAAAGCCAAACCTAAGCCAGCCGCTGTACAAGGAGCACATGGGCCCCCCCCAAATAAACGTAGGAGGAGGTCGAGGGGTGCCCAGGGTAAAACAAATCAAAAATCCCTCATTCTGAATTTGGGAGGACATCTAAACTCCCCCCACTGACTGTGAGATTAGTGGAGGAAGTTAACCCCAAACCCACTGTTCAGACTGTTATTGCTCCCGCCCTAATAAAAGATACAGAAATTAATATTTCTAATGTCCCCATTTCTGTTGTCCCGCTAGGTAACCTGGAATTCCTACTCAGGTCGTTACTACTACCAATTAGCGAGAGTATCAAAAAGGTCGAGATTAGACTCACTATCCTGGAGGCAACAATAAGTAGTATGAATAGTGCGGTTAGCCTCCAGGGAAGATCTTCGGAGTCCACTCCCACCCCTTTGGTTCCCCAGCAGCCCTCAACCAGCGGAGGGATCCCAGTCCCACCACAGGCTGCGAATGCTAAGGCTCCCTCACAACCCCTAAGGACTAACTCTGTACCAACCAAGTCACTCAATTCCAATAGGACGGCCTCACCGGCAGATCCCGTCGCTCTAACACAATCCGCAGACAGGGTTGCTCCAGCACCTCTGATGAAGCCCCCCCCTAGGCCGCGTAGGCCTAA
This sequence comes from Lissotriton helveticus, assembly GCF_964261635.1. Classification (NCBI taxonomy): domain Eukaryota; kingdom Metazoa; phylum Chordata; class Amphibia; order Caudata; family Salamandridae; genus Lissotriton; species Lissotriton helveticus. The sequence continues at coordinate 61,460,986 of NC_136064.1, forward strand.
TTTACCCCCAGAGGCAAACGATTACATGGTAGTCATGGCGGGTGTTCCTTCACTTGAAGCGGGGGAAGTCGAGGATTTTTGCTCCCTAAAAAGCAGGGTAATTAAGTGGTTAAATGTGAATAGACCCCTCCCGGTATATCTAAATAATGAAATCATAATGGTTAGAAGGGTGCCCTGGGTGGGGAGAACACATAAATCCATAATAGGGGATTGTATATTGGTGAGCTGCAGGGATGCTGGAACTGTTTCTCACATATGTCAAGGACAGAATAGATCACGGGAATCAACCATTCAAACCCTTCACGTGTCTTTCTTTTTTCCTCCTATCCCCGCCCCTGTACACCCGCCTCACACTAATGATAATTGGATGAGGGTTGGTCGGAAGGGAAGACATCATGAATTTAACCCCAGGCCACTATTTAGCCGCCCAGAGCCATCCTTCCACACTTTCAACCGGTTCAATTGTCTGGACGGCCTCGAGGGGGTTGATTGACAAACGGATAGGGTTTCCCGAGGAGTTGGGGAAGAAGGGGCCTGGGCAGATGAGTTGGAGCTGCATAGCTCCCGGGTACATCAAACGTCAACTAGCGTGGTTGGGAAGCCCGTGTTAGAGGGATCTAGGGTTATAGATACTGAATGTATAGGCGGGAGACATGGGCCGGATAAGCAAGGGTCAGAAATTGAGATACAAATGGGGTCTCAAGGGGGAACAGAGCAGAGTGGGGAAGTATTGAGAATGATTTCCTGGAATATAGCAGGTCTGGCAGCCAAATTTAGTAATAAAGAGTGGCTTGATTACATTAGAAAATTCCATGTAATCAACCTGCAGGAGACATGGGCCCCGGAGAACAATTTTCATCTGCAGGGGTATAAGTGTTTCTTTGTACCCGCACAAAAATCTCGATCAGGGAAAGCCATGGGAGGACTATCGATTTATATAGATTTAGACCTCCCGGGTAGTTGGTCTTCTCCAGATTGGAATTCTCAAGGGATACAAGCAGTTCGGTTCACCGGGAAGGGGCTAAGATTCACTGTTTTTAATATTTATAACAATGAGATCACGGGAGACCACACTTCATGTGCAGCGGAATTAGATTATAGGCTAGGTCAAGAAATAACAGTCCACACAAAGGGGCAGCCAAATGCGCTGTTGGTAATGGGAGATTTTAACTGCCATCTCTGTCCGGCATTGGTCACAACAAATACAGATTGGTCCCAATGCCTTATGGAGAAGGGGCCGCATTTCACCCATACGTCGACAGGGTCAGCTTTCGGCACGCTCCGGCTCAAGTATGACCTGGAGCATACTATTAATATGATAGGCACACAGAAGGATGGCACACTCCCACCTACATTTAAGGGCAGAGGATGCTCATCCATTATATATTATATTTTGGTCTCAAGATCCCTGCAAAATAAGTTAACTAGTGTAGGGATAGAATGGAACAGTTTTAGTGACCATAACCCTCTTGTATTGGAGATGATGTACAGAGCAGGCTCAAAAAGTAGAGACCATTGCACAATTGTGGAGAGGGTAATAGATCAAGGCAGGAGATTAAAGTGGGCCAAGATAGATGGGGAAAAGTATGACCTGGAGCATACTATTAATATGATAGGCACACAGAAGGATGGCACACTCCCACCTACATTTAAGGGCAGAGGATGCTCATCCATTATATATTATATTTTGGTCTCAAGATCCCTGCAAAATAAGTTAACTAGTGTAGGGATAGAATGGAACAGTTTTAGTGACCATAACCCTCTTGTATTGGAGATGATGTACAGAGCAGGCTCAAAAAGTAGAGACCATTGCACAATTGTGGAGAGGGTAATAGATCAAGGCAGGAGATTAAAGTGGGCCAAGATAGATGGGGAAAAGTTCTACAAGGCCCTTGTGGATGCTGGCATAGCCGCTATTAATGACTGTTTAGACATAGAAGTCCACGGATCAAGCCTACTGGAGGCATTTGGGCAGATTGCCAATCTAGTCGATGGCTTGTTAAAAACTAGTGCACCCATAAAGAACTATGGCAACCCCCGATGGTTTGATAAACACTGCTCAAAAGCATTGAGGGAGCTCAAAAGCAGCCTTAAACTCAAACCAAGGGATCCCCAAAAAATTAAGGCGTGCAGGGAGAAATTTAGGAAAGAGACCAAGAGGAGGAAACTCGCTCTGCAGGGTGAAGCATGGGCAGACTTAAGAGAAGCAGGGGAACGGAAGGATTTAGCGGGCTTTTGGAGAATTATCAACAAACCCACTTTTCAGGAAAACGATACCCCCGAGATAGGGTCTAATATCCTTCCAGAACAGTGGGTTACTCACTTCAGGGGTCTGTATAACCATGAGTTAGGCACCCCTGTAAAGCCACCTGAAATACCCACTCATGTCCCACTGGTCGTATTCACTATTAAGGAGATTACTGCTGGGATAGAGGGTCTGACTAGAAACAAAGCCCCTGGCCCTGACGGAATCCCCCCGACCTGTTTCTGAGTAGCATAGAACTTTGGGCCCCTTTAATGACCAGGGTTATAAATACAGCTATCATCTGTGGCTTGCCACCGTCCTGGTCCAAAGCTATAATTGTGCCGATTTTCAAGAAAGGCAAAAGGGACGACCCTAAGTGCTATCGTCCTATATCCTTGATTGACGTATCGGCTAAACTTTTGGGTAGGGCAATCCTCAATAGACTGTCCGAGTGGACCGATGAAAATAATATCTTCTCGGACACCCAATATGGATTTAGGACAGGGAGGTCTACCAGCGACCAATGCCTGAACCTTTATATGCTGACTGCCAAATATACCCGGGCCAGTGTTGAATCGATTTATATGGGATTCATGGATTTGGCAGCGGCATTTGATCACGTCAACAGGGAGAAACTGTGGGAAATGATGTCCCACATGGGGATAGAGAGTGGCCTAATTAATATACTCAGAGAATTGCATAGTGATACCACGGCCAGGGTTCGTTTTAACAGGGAGGGGGGGTTGACCGATTCTTTTCCCTGTATGAGTGGAGTCCGGCAAGGCTGTATTCTTGCCCCTTTTTTGTTCTCCCTTTATATTAATAATTTGGAGCAGTTTCTGTTAGGTTTAAAGACAGATTGCCCAAGGGTGGGGTCGCGTCATATTCCTGTTCTGCTCTATGCAGATGACGCGGTCCTGATCGCACGCACGCCAAGGAGCTTACAAATCTTAATTGATGGATTTGTTAAGTTCATGGGTTCCCTAGATCTCTCTGTTAACCTGGGTAAATCCTATGTGCTCCTGGCGGGTAAAAAAACTCCCTCAAAATGTATTTACACAATAGGAAGTCACATAGTAGAAGAGGTTAAAACGTTTCCTTACCTAGGTGTAACCTTCGATGGCACCTTACAGTTTAACTCCCTGGTGGAGGAGCGTTGCCGCAAAATGATCGCCTCTAATGGGGCAATAGCAAGTTACGGCAGGAGGTTAGGTAGATGGAGCCCGGAACAGGTGATGAACCTGTACAGCTCCGTATCATGCTCTAAAGTCATCTATGGGGCAGAAGTATGGGGCTTTGTTAACACCACAAGAATCCAAAGGGAGGAAGACAAATATCTAAAATCCATCCTGAGAGTACCCCCAAGTACTGCTGGCTTCATAGTTCACAGGGAATTAGGGAGGCCATACCTAGATGATTTGGTAAAACTCAGGCCAATAGTGGCCTGGTTAAAAATCTGGGTCAATCCTGATGCGTCTCTAAGCAGAGAAATTTTATCCGATTGTTTAGAGAGGGACAATTGCATGCAAATTCCCTGGCTCATTTATGTAAAGAATACCCTAGAGGAACTAGGCTTGGGGAATCTTTTCACTAACCCTGCAACAATTGTAGCCCAGCATAAGATGCTAGTTAAGAAAAACTTTCTAGAGCTGAAATGTCAACGCAGAGCTGAGGCTGAAGGGAATAAAAAGACAGTGAGGGCCCATAACCTGGTGAAGAGCGTTGAGGGAATGGAGCCATATTTGTACCTTATGCACAATGTACAGGATAGATTTTTGATGTGCCGTCTTAGATTGAACCTACTCCCATTTGTACTGGCATCCCCAGCAGGGTTTGCAACATCAATTGAACAGAAGGGATCCTGCGGGTGCGACAATAGGTCTCCGCAGGATTCCCTTCACTTTGTTTTACTCTGCCCTTTTTTTATAATGCCCCGGCGCAGATTTCTTGTAAAAGTTTTAAAACAAGCTAAACTGGAACATGCCAGGGAGGCATTAGTCTTTTTACAAAAAGCATCGGACCCGTTTACACTGTGTTGTATAATGAATTTTATCAAGGTAGCGGTCCGTTTAAGGCTAACTAGGGGCGATGAATGAGGTGTTTCCGATTTTATTGCCCACAAAGTCTTATACTCCCTCCCCGTTAGTGTCCCATGTTAACTTTTATACTTTTGTATCAGGATCTTGAAAATGTTTAATGACTTTTTATTCATGTAATTATGTATGTGCTTTTATGATGATTTTTAATCACCGAATAAAGATTCCTGAATTGAATTGAAGTATTTCTCTTTCTCCCTAAATACAGCTTGATTTATTTGAGATCTGCCGAGTTTTTAATCGCACAGACTATTGGAGGTCCTGCGGACACCCAATAGGTATGTGAATTATTTTTTTGAAATGCCCGATTGGTCATTAATAAAGGCTCTTTTAAACAATAGAACTGTCGCAGAAATATAGGAGCTGTGGGAATTTCTTGTGGGGTTACCAAATAATAGGGAAATAGATAGAGATATATATATGAAATGAATAAACAATGTATAAACATAAAAACACCAGTGTTAGAAACATGAGCAGGTTCATTGATTTAACTGATTGTCATTGTATACCTTTTGGATGTGCTTGTAATGACCTGAAGATGGTGCAAGATTGTGTAGAGCACCGACACGCCGCATCGACAATTTGTTTGTTTACTATTAATTGTAGTGTGACCAAAGAAAAAAAAGATTTTAGCAATAAATTGTGAATTTGAATGTTTTTCACTAAAGATGTTTTTATAATTGTGACTAATTGTTTTTAAATGATGTATAACATGATTCCAGTACTGCACTGATATTTTAACAAGACTTTTAATAAATAATTGAAATTTTAAGCTCATGTGTGATAATGTGCCCCTGTTGAATAATTGTTACAAAGAGTTTTGTAAATTTGGTAACCTGCGCAAAGACTTTCTTCACACTTAAGGGTAGGTCGCTATACAGTTTAGTGACTTGCCAGGATCTTTCCATCCTCGAAAAAAACTTTGGAAAAGGAAATTTGTTGTTTTAATAAATATAACACATATCATACCAATAACTCTTTAACAGTTACAACCTTCTAATAAAAACAACCCAAAAATACTACTTCTGAAAATTCATTACATTTTACTCTGAAGGGAACCTGTGTGGCCTACTACGGCTAACGGAGCAACCTGTTCCTTCTCTTCTCTAAAATATATTTTAACATTGTTTTAAAATTATATATTTTTTTAAATAGACTGGTTCAGGGAAGGGGCAGAAGACAATTTCGGGCCACCTCAGCTGTGGCTATATTAGACTTTTCATTAGTGCATTGCCCCATTTTAAGCACGCAGCCATAGGCATGATGTCTCAAGCCTGCAAGGGCAGGTTCTCTCTGCGAGAACCCAGCTTGTTACCAGTCCCTGGCCTTGACAATGGAATTACAAGCTCCGTGGTTATGGGAAATATGTCTTTCTGTCTGATAGAGCTTAAGACACTGAATTTATGTTGGTTCACTGGCCAGGAGAATCTCTTACTGGATAAAGACCAGTTTGGATTCCGCCCGGGGCATGGGACTGAGTCCGCCCTGACTACAATGATGGACAACCTACGTATGCAGGCCGACAGCGGGATTGTTACCATTCTTGTACTTCTCGATATGTCGGCCCCATTCGATACGGTGAATCATCTCCTACTGGTGGAAAGGCTGAGGAGGTTGGGAGTGAGAGGTCATGCACTGCAATGGCTTCAGTCCTATTTGGAGGTCCGCCAGCAGATAGTAACTCTTGCACCCTACTCCTCCGTTAAATCCCCAGTTGACCACGGGGTGCCGCAGGGATATTCAATTAGCCCTATTCTATTCAGTGTCTACTTGCAGCCCCTGTTTTCCATCATAAAGTCTTTTGGAGTCAGCCTAGTCAATTATGCTGACGATACGCAACTGGCCTTCTCCTTGGAAGGGGATCATGCAGTATCGATGGACTTGTTCCAGCAGTGTATGCGACAGACGACGAACTGGCTCCGAAGTAACTTCCCACGATTTAACAGTGGGAAGACGGAGGTGATGTTCTGCTCAGCAGGCAGGATATCTAGACAACTGCCTTGTGATTTCAGACTCCTACCTGAGGATGACTCACTCATCCCGGTCAGGAAAGTCCGTAACCTGGGGGTGCTGTTCGATGCTGACCTCCAGGTGGAATCAGAGGCAAATAAGACCGCGAGCATCTGCTTTACTCTCATCCACATGCTGCGCAAAATACTCCCTCTATTACCTAAAGAGAATTGTTCTCTGGTGGTAGGCAGCATCGTGGGCAGCAGGTTGGATTACTGCAATGCCCTTTGTTTGGGAGCCCTGGGATACATCTTTCAAGGCTTGCAAAGAATCCAGTCTGCAGCAGCCAAACTGGCCCTCGGCTGGCCGCGGAGTACATAATCTACCGCGGTTTTAAGGGAGCTCCATTGGTTGCCGGTTAGGGAAAGGGTCCACTTTAAAGCTCTTTGTATGGTTTTCCGAGCTGTGCACGAGCTTGGACTGGTTCCCTTACAGGAAAGGTTCAGTTGGTATCTTCCCACAAGACAGCTTCGCTCTTCCAGTACTGGTCTATTGTCAATCCCTCGTTTTAAGCGGGCCAGGCTCGGAGGTAGGGCCTTTAGCAGGGTTGGCGCTTGACTCTGGAATGAGCTCCCTCAGAACCTCAGACTGGTCACCTCTTTATTAGAATTCCGCAGGAATTTAAAAACCTGGCTCTACCCCTCAATTTAGACCATGCTCCCCTCCTCTGTGGTGACCCGTTCTACTTCGGTCACGGCAAGTTCTTTAGCCTGAAGCGCCAGGATGCCCGTAGGGTGACAGTATGCGCTATAGAAAAGCTCAAATCAATCAATCAATCAATCGTGAAAAATGAACCTCTGATTTGGATTTTAGTGTGCAAAGGTAGGCATGAATATACCCATATAGGAAATAACTACTCCTAAGCTAAGAGCTACACATTATATGACTATATAAACTAAAAGCCTGCTAGAATAACATATAAAACATAAGTAGAACATTACCAGACAGTTGACTCTGTAAATGCAATGCAACAAGCAGCATTTACAATATGTAATTGGGGGCTTTTGGCCACAAAGATTAGTGAGCGGGTACAGGTATCGGTGAGCAATAATGTGGGGGAACGCTGAGGGCCCAACTAGGCTCTTTCTTCGGTCCGATAACACAACCCCTTGAACTCTATAAATGCCAGGCCCTCGGGGATACTTTGTACAGCAGAGAATTATGGGGGTTTCAAGATACTAGACCTCTAGAGCTTACAGAAAATCATTTTATGAGGAGCATAAGCAGCCTATCAGACAGTCCCCGCGTGTTCCCTTACGGTTAGATTATGGCCTCCAAGTATCAATGACATAGCTGGGCTAAGACCGCTGCTGTGTTGGCGGAGACTTTTTAGATCCCCAAACAGCGGCGGATCGCCAAGGATGTGCTGGGGGGCATTGAGGCGGGGGAGGGGCCGGTTGGGGGGATAGTGGAGTCCGACATACGATGTACAGGAGTAAGGTAAGTAGTTAAATAAATAAAACAATTTACCTCGCGCGTGCTGCATCGCCGAGTTGGCGATGCAGCGCGCATAAGGTAAATTGTTTTATTTATTTAATTACTTACCGTACTCCTGTCCATAGTATGTCGGACTCAACTACCCCAATCCTGCCCCTCCCCCACCCCAACACCCCACAGCACTCCATCGGTGAGCCGCCACTGTCTCCAAAGCTCATGCCATTCCGTATGGCCAGCCCAGGGCCTGTAGAAGTGTCTGGCTTCGGACTATGAAAGAACGACTGAGCCAGATTGGGTATGAACACGTCTGATCTTCCCCCACAAACGTTGTTAAAGTCGCACAGTTGGACCTAGAACATGCCTACTGGCGATACATTGACAACCTAATTCTATATTTACTCAGGGCTGGTTTGCTCACTGTCTCCTTCATGAAGTTTAAAGTTGATTAACTTCTGGAGGCGTTCTTAGATGAGATTGAGCCCCACTTTGCGCAGTCCTTTTATATCAAGGGGCAGATTTACAAGCCCCTCGCGTCACTTTTCCCATGTTAAAAATGACGCAAAAGTGGTGCAAGGGCCTTGTAAAAAAGCCCCTTGGTTCCATACTGGGATTTTGCGTATCTGCTTCGTCACAGCCAAATGGAAACATGACCCCTGTGACTCTGACAGGTTTTGTCCATTCTGCCCTCAGGTGGTAGAAAGAGCTGGGCACCTTGTATTTGTCTGTCTGACATGCCATGGTTACAGAAGGAAGTGGATTATACCTGTTTGCAGTAACTTGTATTTTAGGGATTTTAGGACAGTGTACAGAATTGCTATACTAGGTAATGTATTGTTTTTGCTGTTGTGATTATAGCAGTTCAGGCTTCGTGGTGGATGCGCGCTGGACTCATGGCCTTCTCTCCTACTGGGTCGTATCGGCAGTGCCGCTCAGTGGTGAAGTTCACAGGGGTGATTGGTGAGGCAAATTTGTACTGCAGCACTTGTCTTCGGTGGCAGAGGTGTTCTGGTCTGGAAGTTGCCGCCTGGAGGCCAAACTCTTAACAGTGGTGTCCTTCTGGCAGTTGCAGCCAATGGGTAATTCAGTACCTCCCACTTTGGCATAGACACAGCTTTCAATTAGGCCGGGGAGAAATGTTAATTACGCATTAATAATTGCAGTAATTTCAGTAATCACGCATTTCAGTTGTGATGCAAAATTACCGAAATTATGCGACTACTCCAGCTTGAGTAATTAAGAGTAATTTGGGGCAGAAATCCTACAGCAGGAGCACAGGAACAATGAACTAAGAGATGGCGAGCAGCTGCTGGCTTCTGCCGTTCGTGTCCTGTAGCATTTAGGTCTATTTTCATAGCACAAAATGCATCCTCTGGCCATTTTGGACATGAGAATGCATTTTACACTAAGAAAATAGTGCTAAATGCTGGATTACACTTTAAATTATTAGTAATTACACTGGAGAGAATTAGGCCAGTTATGCCCACCCTCAATCATAGCATCAGCACCAGCAGCCCTTGTCTCTTAAGCTCTCTGCTAAGTTCTATCAGGTGAAACAAGATCCTTATTTATTTATTTATTTTTTCAGTTTGTAGAGCGCGACAGCTACCAAAAAGGGTTTCCCGGCGCTAACGGAGACAAGAGCCACATAACACGACAGAGCCACAGGTCATTGATTAAATAGCCAGGTTTTAATGGCTTTCCGGAAGCGGCCATGACAGCTTATAGAGCGGATGTCCAAGGGGAGGGAATTCCAGAGCCTGGGACCCATAGAGGCAAAGGACCTCCCGCCTATCCTTGCGAGTCTGACCTTAGGCACGCAAAAAAGAACTTGGGAGGATGAACGAAGTGTGCGTGCAGGGGAATATATGTTTACCAGTGATTGCAGATATCTGGGAGCCGTTCCATTTTTAATTTTATACATATAATTCAGGGCCTTAAACTTCACATGGCACACCACTTTGAGCCAGTGAAGCTCCCTAAGGCGCCCTGAAATATGTTTGTTTCTCTTAAAGCCGCAGAGTAAACGCGCCACGCGTTCTGGACCATTTGAAGGCGCCTAGTGACTGCCTTGGTAGCCCCCAGGTAGAGCACGTTACCGTAATCCAACCGGGAGGTCACCAAGGCATTAACCACTGACCTCTGGGTGTCCACGGGCTACATCCACAAAATCTTCCTCAGCCAACTCAGGATTGTAAAGCAGGTGGCTGCCACTTTCTTCACTTGGGCCTGCATTGTTAGCCCATCCTTGTCGTGGTATATGCTTATGCAATTTACACAGAGACCTGGTCACCGCACAGAGCAACCAGGGGGATCCCTCCCCTCTAAAGGGATTTGCCATCTTTGTGTTGGGCCGTTTGTATCTCCACATTGGATAGATTACAATTTGTGTGTTTTAGTTGGATCCATTCCTTCTCCAGGACTAAATCTAGTTGTTCAGTACACTATTGAGATGGCACACACTCTAGCTGTCATAATGGTGGTGGCTAGTTACAGGTGGTAAGTCTCAGTGTCTTATAGTTTTCCTTGTTTTTGGTTTTGTAAATCCTAGTGTGTACCAACATATCCCACTAGTTCCTTTCTCTTGTGTGTGCAAACAGTGGGTTCCAGGTTGAGGTTGCCTTATTCTCAGTAATGTCTATTTTGTATTTATGGCCTTCTTGACCTGGTTGGGTTTCACACTGTATGTGGTTACATAGTCCTATTGTTTGTTTTCAATTGAAGCATTCCTGGTGGGTTTTATTGGCTCTTTCAAACACTTTAAAACATAGTACACATAGGAGTAATAAATGACCTAAATGATGTCTCCTTTGTTTGTAATCTTCCGAAGGCAACCCTAAGGATTACAAATAGAAACATTTGAAAAGGGATTACATACAGGCTTTTAATTTCCGACAGGATCCCAAAAAGTCCATTCCAAAAAACACCATCTAGGTGCCCCTCCCAAAGTGAGTTTGAGCTTGTTTGGGATTGTATATCTTCTGGGGAAGGAGTCTATGATGAAATATGCCACACAAATGTGTTGTGGGTGGGAATCCTTAAAAAAAAAAAACTTTTCTCTGGTTTAGGAATAGAACTTTACAAATTTGCTTCTGTCTGGTAGGATACCCTCCTTGTTATAGGGTATTGCCATTTGTGGAAAACTGAGGAAACCTAATTTTCAATAAAAAAAACTTCTCAGTCCTCTGTTAGCTGTACTTCAAGCAGAGCCTCAGATCTGCTAACAGAAAGTTCTGATTTCACATGTTGTCTCGTTACCTCTGAGAGACTGGATGCCAGGCAGACCGTGTGAGGTTTCATCACCGCGCCTGCCTAGACTATTAATGAACTACAACTTCCAGGAGCCTTTGCTGTAGGAAGTATTTGATGGGAAGCGCCCCGGACGAAGGTGCGCGTAATTCTGAGTCCGTCGTTGGTCTTGGCGGTTCGTTCCAGCCTTCGTCGTTTGCAGGAGCGGCTGCTTCTGCCACGGAGTGAAGCGGTTGCGGAGCCAAGGGAATAAGAAGGTACTGATTTGGGGTTGTATCGTTGGGAGCCGTAGCTCACGTTATTTCCCTGAGCCTTGGATCTTTGTACTTTGTGTGTACTCGTATCGGCTGATGCGGGCTGGGCTTTTTCTCTGCTGATTGTTTCGCTTAAGGGGCGCTGTGGTGGGTGCTGCGCGCTGCCTTAGAAACTCGAACATTGGATACTACTAGGTTCTGAGAGGACTAGCAGCAGAGCGTAGTGGTGTTCCACACGTTGCCGTGAGTTGTTTGTTTTCAGGTCTGGAGCGGAGAGGTGGTCGCAACTTCCCGCTGCCGGGTATTTGTTTGTGTTTCAATAAGGCATATTGTTAAAGCGGAGCTTCGGGGTGTCACTACTCCATGCTGCCGTTTTTCTTGCATTGCTCATCCGGATAGCTATCTAGAGGAGCCTAGAGGTGGACGCAACTTCAGGCTGTCTTTACAATATTTGGGGAATTGTTTTCTAAACCGCGTTTTAAGTAGAGGTTACACCTTTTGGAGTGCTACGAGAGAGTTATCTCTAACTCATTAGGTCCTACTACACTGGGGAAGCAGACTTGCACAGAACTAACTTTGGATTATCTGAGAAAAGGGGTCAATTAGTAGTTCATCTCCACATAACATGGTGTGTGATTGCTCATATAGGATATATCTATGTTGTATGGTGCTGCCATGAAATTATAGAACGTGTACATTTAATTACAGGAGGTGGAACTGGGACTTACTTGTTAGTGCTGGAAGACTGATTACAGCTTGATAAGGTATAGGAGTTCTAGCTAGAATTATTGAGTGTAGTGTTGTATGCTGCATAGTATTTATCCTTGTCCTGTGTTTTGTCATTTCAGAACCCTTGACCCTGCTGACCCCTTCCCTTCCCCGGTCCTTTTTTCATCATTTCTCCCTCACCTGCTGGTTCAGACACCCTGTGATTTACATTCAGGGTGTCGGTAACAGCTGGAGGTGGAACCGTATATTCATCAACCGGATCCTGCGAGGCGGGCCCTGACAGACCGCAGCTCAGCTCTTTGATTATTCTGGAGAGCACTCCCTTCCGTGATCAATCAGATCTTGGTCCTGGAAAAGCCGCGGCCGCTGCAGGTAAGAACGGTGGGGCCGGGCGAGGTAGTATTTCGAGAGACGACCACGAGGGAAAATTAAAAAAATATTTAATTTTCCCTCGTGGCTGTGTCTCGAAATCCCCCCTCACTTTGCCCCACCACTCTCACCAGCAGCGGCCGCGGCTGTACTGGAATGAGGTGGGATGGTTTTGATTCCACTTTTATACACATTTTCCAGACTGTAAATGTGGATCCACTGTCTAATGTTCAGAACTGGTTTGGGTTTGATTTTTTTCAAATGTCTTTCTCAAGCTGCTCTTCAGACAACCTCTGTGTGCAAAGTGATGGCTCTCACAGCAGGTACCAATGGGGCTGCCTCCAAACAGGAGTATCCGAACCTCGGGCACAATGAACTATGAGATATCAAGACCTAGCTTTTATGAGCCTTCCTGAAACAGTAATCAAGTATGGACAAAAGGGGAGGCCCTGCTAGACACGTCTTCGCCTTCAACAACAGAAACTGCAGCCTCACCTCTCACCCTTGCACTCCACTTGGTGTCAATACTCAGGAAGAACTAAACAACAGCCATTCGCTAAGAACAATCTCATTGAATTTCTAAAGCCAGTCCAATCTCCATCCTCCCTCATTTCAGTGTCTGGGTCTCCACTCTATAGCTACAGGAATGCAGGCAATACACTTCAACTGTCTTTTGGAAGTAGGGGCATCCAAATTCATCCCACTGGCTCCAGTAGTCAGATTCATACAAAACACCGATGGGCATATTTACGTTGCCTGGCGCATCTCTGCAAATCAGCAGAGATGCGCCAGGAAAGATACGACACGCAAGTTTATCCTTGCGCCACCCATGATGCGCCGAATTTACAATGCGGCGCGCCATGACGCAGGAATAAACAGATGCGTGTCGCATCTTAGGCGTAAAGTTGGCGCAGTGCTGAAGTTGTGTTGTGAGCGGCACGCAACTCCAGCACTGTTCCAACTTGCCCTATTTCTAACGTGGAGCATCAAGCCTTACGCCTGCTTCAAGCAGGCGCAGGGTTTTGACGCATCAGCATTGGGAAAGTAACTCAATGAAATCTTGTAGCTTTCACTGAGTCACTTTTCACGTGCGTTCCTGCGATGGAACGCCCCCCCCCCCTGTGTGGACACGCCCACATGAAACCTGGCGCAGGTTTCATGTGGCGCAGGGCCTTACACCGTGACGCATCTCCATAGATGCGTCACGTTGTAAATGCCTCGCAGGGATGCGCCACGTTTACGCCGCCTTGCGTGATGCAACAGCGGCGTAAACATGGCGCAAGGGGCTTGTAAATATGCCACCATGTGCTGCACACTTACTACATATAACCAGACTGAACATGCACAGAGGATGCCAGGGCAAGATTTTGGCTTTCACATGGCACTAGAACTTTGCACAAGAAAGGCCAGTTACCTTGTATCCCCTTTGCACAGAGAACATGGTCTGGTCACACTCGCGATTCAAAGAATGCAGGGTGCTGGCACGACAGTTGTATCTCATGCTCGCAGGGCATGGACAATCGTCGAATGCCAACTGTGAGGGTACGCCTGGTCACCCTTACAAGTCACACAGACAGATTCTCAACCTCAAATTGCAAGGAACAGGCCTAAGCCCCTAAACATATCTTAAATAAGTGTGCCAGGGTGCAAATAAAAGTCAGGATGCAAGTTTCTCACACACTCAGGTCCTCAGGATGGGGTACATGCCCATTAACCATGGAGAAATGTGCTGGTTCGATCAAAGACTCACACCCAAAGAGAAAGAATGCCCTCCACAGTGTAGTGGTCATACTCAATGAATGTGATTGTGCTCTGATGCTTGAGACTCATTCCAGATCAGGGAGATTGTGCAGCCACATTGTGGGGCATGCACCAAAGGAGTGAGGCTCTACTTAAAAATGGCACACTTGCAAGCACAGTGCAGAGACATGACATTCTCACTCAATGGGTGACATCTGAGCTCCACGAAGCAAAAGTCCCACCCGTTGAACTGCAGGATGCTGCAAGCTGTAAGATTCTGCAGCAGTGCCTGAGACTTTCTTCCAAGGGGAAGGTCTGCACCTAAGTGGAGAAGCCTCATCAGATCAGTGACATTTTGCTTCAAGAATTGAGACTAACAACAAAAAGTGACTTTGCTTCTAGGTTTGTGACTCAAACTTAACTAATGAGCCTGTACTTGTTTGCCTTATGCTTTCTCTTTCCCATGTGCCTCCTTCCACCCGTGCATTTCCCTCTCGTTTATATTTGGTCTGTGTCCTGCTCTGCTATGCACTCTCTGCCTTTGGCAGACTTCTGCTTCCAGACAGGACTTCAGGGCAGCAGAAACTGACACAATATCATAAGAAGCTTAATATATTACATGGGGCTGATTTACAACCGGGCAGTAACAGAAAATTCCCTGGTTGATGGATGATTGAGGAATTCCTCAAGGGATTTTCTGCTAGGAGAAATCTCAAATGGAGTTGTTTCACTTCGTTCTAACATAAACTGGAAATTGTCTAATACCACCCAACTTTATTAAATATAATTAAGCATCTTTAAATTCAAAACAATTAACAACTAATTTTCTACGTGCACAATTATTTAAGCTTTTAAAAATATGCTACACTAATTAAATTAAACACATATTCAATTTTTTCCACTGAACCTGCTGAGTGCAAAGGCTACTATCCTATTACAAGCTTCCTTAATTCATACAATGAATATTACATTTAAGGGAATGATATTTAATGGTATTTCCCTTTCTAGTCTGTGCAGTCTGCATTGTCTGGTGATAGGATGTTTCATGCCCCAATTGTAGTCAACATCGATAAATACATTTCAAACATGTAGTCCTACTCCAGGGCTTAAGGGGTCAAGATATGTATCTTTCAAGTGCCACCTTAACATTATCATCTTTATGTTAGGTTACATAGGCTACAAAGCTTTCCCCTATGCTATATTGATTCAGGCACATGCAAAAACAACAGTTGATGGACAGAATGCAGAACAATGTCATACATTCACCCCAGTACAGAGATCTGGGCCTAAATCCATTGTTTTTTTGCTCACCGTGCCATTCCAGTTTGAACCCAGCCATATGCAAATCAGTCTTGACCCTGTGCCCCATGGGAACAGTCCATCCCGAATTGCCAAGCCATGTCCTCCCTGGACTGAAACAAGCATCCTAGGACTGGTTTCGGGCTTTCAGGCCTCATCCTAGGACCGGTTTCGGGCTTTGCGCCCTCATCAGCCAGGATAGCTTGATTCCAGTGGCATGGAGGGCACGGGACTCACGTCTGAGCATACCCGTCCCACTCGGGGTGACAAATACAAAAACAACAGGTGATGGACAGAATGCAGAACCGTGTCATACATTCACCCCAGTACAGAGATCTGGGCCTAAATCCATAGTTTTTCGGCTCACCATGCCATTCCAGTTTGAAACCAGCCATATGCAAATCAGTCTTGACCCTGTGCCCCATGGGAACAGTCCAGCCCGAACTGCCAAGCCAGGTCCTCCCTGGCCTGGAAACAAGCATCCTAGGACCGGTGCCGAGTGTCAAAATAAAAGGTCAAGAATGTGCCGTATCATCAAGATACAGCATATTCCTGCCCTTCCCCCCTGCAATGGCGCACAAACAGCAGCTGTGGAACAGTGCAGACTCTCTTGTATCATTTTGCAAGGGTGCCTGCACTGAGGAGATGATTGTTTTTGTGCAGGAAGGGATACTTTCTTGTACAAAAACGTGAATTGATGGCGTTGACCTCTTTCTATGAAGGCTGCAAATTGCAGCACGGATAGAAAGAGGAAAAATAAGGAGAAATAAAAGTATTTCTCCTCGTTGTGCGTCCCTACACTTCCCCTGGGGAGGGGTAGGGCTCTGACGCATTCCCAGGTTTACAAAATGTTGTAAATCTGAGAATGCGTCAAGTACCATGGATGTTGCACCCACAGCAACACCCATGGAATACCCCTTTCACGCAGAGTTATGTGTGAAAGAGAAACATATATACAGGACTATGAAAAGTCACGCAAGGTGTCTTTACATGGCCTTGTAAATATGGGGAAGCCCACTGTGCTGCCGGTGCACCAATAGAAATGACGCACCGGCAGCACAATGGGCTTGTAAATAAGCCCCTGAGTGTGCAGTTTGCCAAGTTCTTACATATTTTTTAAAGCTTTACCGAGATAGCGTTTTATGACTAATTTGTTCCGTTTCTGATGCACTGTTGAGTTGAGACCAATACATTCGCAAACAGCTGATGTGAGTGTCTTTTGTAAAGAAACTCTTCCCCATGCTTAACCTCCTAGTTATTTACCAACAATATTCATTATTTGAATTCTGGCTCTCATCGTCACACTTCTTAAAACTAACTATGGGACAGATTTACAAGCCCCTTGCGTCACTTTTGCGCCGCCATTGAGTCACTTTTGTGACGCACTGGCGGCGTAAAAGTTGCGGCCCATTTACAACTTGACGCATCTAAGGAGATGTGTCACGTTGTAAAGCCCTGCGTCACATACTACCTGTACCAGGTATAATGTATGCAGGGTAGGCATTCCCATGCAAAAAGGAAATTGGAACTGGCGCCGTGAAATTTACAAGATTTCACTGCGTTACTCTACGCCTTCACTGCATCAAAATCCCTACGCTCAGACCAAGCAAAACGATTGACGCAGGGTATTTTACATGGGACCTACCTATGTTTTCTGGCGCATTGCTGGAGTTGGGTCACTTTTGTGACAAACTCCAACAATGCGTCACTTTTCCTCCAACAGATGCGTCAGAATTTCTGACGCATCTGTAATTCCTTGCGCCATGGTGCACTGTATTGTAAATACAGTGCATCCATGGTGGTGCAAGGACATTTGAAGGTGACGCAAGGAAACTGACGCATTTATGCAGATGCATCAGTTCCTTGTAAATCTGCCCCTGTGTCTTTTGTTTCAAAAAGTGATGTGGGCGAAGTTAGGGTTTATTTAAGGGAAAGAATCATGGTTGAACTGGGAGCTAGTAAATTGCTGGTCTCACATGTGTGGACTCCCCTCATGTGTTAGGACTGCGATGAAGCTGGCTGTTAAATTGGAAATGGAGTATCACAGCCTCAACAGCTTATGTGTTAAAAGAAACTTGTTTACTTAGTGATTCACCCTTCGTCGAGCACTCCCTTTTCATTTTTCATCATATTTATTCAAACTCCCACGTCAACTCACCCATTGATCGGCACTTGTTAACCAGCTAATCGGCCCACATTGACCCTCCCGTTTTACCTTCCATTACCTCCCCACCCTGACCCGGGCTCTATTTCCTTTTTTTCAGCCTCTCCTTGACAAAGGGCGGACAGCCCGAAATGCATCGGAGATTCATGGTTTTCATTGTATCGATATGCTGTTAATATCTATAAACTGATGAAATGGAGCAATAAACTCCACAAATCTGAAATACGTTTGGAATAAACTTATTTCTTTGAAACCAACACATAGAGTCATTTCTATGAACTTCCCGGAGTGCCTCCATGAGGGGATGTAAATGCAAATCCTTTGCTTACACCACTTTATTGATACTTTATGGTGTGTGACGGTCACACCACCCTCGAGTGCACCCTCCCTGAAACAAACTTTAAACATAACATTGATAAAAAGTGCGGTGCACCTACCACCCATTTATATTGTGAACCACTCTTACCCGCCATCTGGCAGGGAGCACGCCTACAAACAATATGCAATTTGAAGAAATCTCAAGAAGTACCGAAGCGAGGGCCCACACTCTCGCCTACGATGATAACGAACGCCAACGAATCTACGGATTGATTGAAGAAGATATCAGCCCGAGTGCACCCTCTCGCAATAAAGAGCAATGCCTGAAACAACTCCTATATTTATCAAAACGTCACATCAACCAGAAATTACATGCCAGTACACTACTTAGGTACCACAGAGCCCTCAGAATCCCACGTGGTCTTCGTATAGCTCTTAAGCCGTCTCTTTGTAAAAACTCCAAAGACTTCAAAGATAAATGGAACGGCATACTGAATAAATGCAGTCTCGACCTAATCTTATTGATTGTTGAAGAGTTGGCTAGTATTCTGAAAGACCTTGAACAAGAAATCAAAGAAACTGATAGTCAACTCAAAGACCTACTCACGCCTGAAGAACTGACTTCGACACTCGAAGACATAAAAACCATCCTTGACAAACACCAACGAGAAATCAATGAACGTAAGATCCGCAAGTACCGAAGGGACACGCTTGATTACAAGCTTGATGAAGTATATACCTGGGCTGATGTATACGCCCAACGCCGAAGAAACAAACCTTATAACACCCAAACAGATACTTCTTCTTCAGGGAGTGATACATCCCAGCGTCCACCACAAAGAACATCTACCACGACATCAGTAGTTCGCCCACCTACTCACGATCAGGCATCTTCTTCTGCCACTGGAGCAGAACAACCCAACGCAGTTCATTTTTTAGGATTAGGCCCAGACACAATCACAGACCCCGGAGGAGCAAGAAGAAAAGATCTGGAAAAAAGCCCTCCGAACACACGAAGCACTGTAACCAAGAAGGATCTGAAGCCCAAAAAACCAACTTAGTCATCAACATTTCTAACACAGACATCTCTGAACATCAAATGAACCTCCTTGAGAAGGGTACTTCTTTTGTTCCAGTTACTCGCACCAATCTACTTGAGCTGGAAGTAAGCACTTTCAAGCTTACCAGGAAACTAAGGCTGCAACACTTCTTCGAGAATATCTTACCCCCTACCACTGACATCAAAACAGATCAACTCATGGGCTTACGCCCGCCCAGCAACTACTTGGCCCCTCAAAGCCACAAAAGTATTGATCTGTTTGAGAAGTTAGTAAAAAACGACTTAGCGAAAGTGAACTTTGGAAGTTTCAGTAAACATCGGAATACCTCACAGAAAGATCTTGATACTTTAAAGATTTTAGCTAACAATCCAAACATCCGATGTGCAAAAGCCGATAAAGGCGGAGCTCTCGTGATAATGAATACAACCATGTACACACAACGCCTATGTGAACATATCCAAGACCCAGACACCTACATGGAGCTTCAGAATAATCCCACTAAAGAGTTCCAGGACACGTTATTGAACATCATTAACCGGGCGCACCAATCAGGGACAATTGAAGATCGTACTAAAAAATACCTAATTAAAGAACATCCCAGAAGCCCTAAAATCTTCATGAGCCCTAAGATCCACAAAAACCTTTTTGACCCACCTTTTCGGCCTATTGTCTCCACAAAAGGATCGATTCACGAACCGACCGGCAAATATCTCGACAGATATTTGCAACCTTTGGTCATTAAAGCACAAAGCTACATAAAAGACACCACTGAATTTCTCAATAAGCTAGCTTCAGTTGATATCATTGATGATGAACCACTGATTCTATGCACAGCCGATGTCAGGTCATTATACACCTCCATACCCCACCAGGGAGCCATCGAAGCGGTAGAACAAGCCTTACTCAAGAGTGACATTGACCCTAAAATGCAAACATTCCTGATGGAATTGATGATGTATACGCTTTATCATAGCTATTTTCAAGAAAACGACAAATGGTACCTTCAACTTACAGGAATGGCCATGGGAAACTGCGCGGCTCCAACATACGCGAATATTTATATGGAGAACTTTGAGAAAAGCTACATATATGAGAATCCCAAATTTCATGGCAAACTAAAAATGTATGTAAGATACATAGACGATCTTTTTTTCCTATGGGCGAACTCACAAGAAGAACTCAATGTGGCCCTCACGGACCTCAACACCAAGGATCCACGAATTTTCCTATCTTGGGAGACAAGCAGTACAGAAATTCCTTTCCTTGACGTACAGGTTAAAATCCACAATCAGAAAATCGTCACTGATTTGCATCGCAAAGTCACCGACCGCAACAACACACTACATTATCAGAGTTTCCACCAAGGGTCTCTCAAAAAACACCTGCCCTACTCACAAATGTTGCGCATTAAACGCATTGTCTCTGAACAAGACACCTACACTCATCGCATCAAGGAAATGCACCAACGGTTCTTAGATAGAGGGTATCCCCTAGCAATCATCAACGAAGCAGAAACACGTGTTGCCAACGTCACTAGACCACAAAGTCTAGTTAAGCCTCCTGCTCAACGCATGGTCCTTGTCTCCAAATTCTCCACAGCCACCAATAAATTCAAAAAAATCATTCTAAATCATTGGCCCATTCTCCAAATGGAACCAGATTTCCGGAACATCTTTGATAACCCTCCGTTGTTCGCTCACACGCGAGGTAAGAACATTAAAGAGATTCTCTCCTCACCACCAATCGTCCAACAAAAATTCAAAGGAACCCAACCATGCCAAAATTGCAACAACTGTAATTGTCTAATTAGAGGAAATCAAATCAAACATCCAATGAAAGGTACCTCTATCAAACTACGAGTAAACGCAACATGTGACTCTATGAACCTCATCTATGCCCTAAAATGCCCATGTGGCAAACTATATGTTGGCAAAACTGAAAGAAAAATCAAGGTTCGTATCAACGAACATAAGTCCAACATACGCACCAAACAAGAGAGATCCAACATTGCTACACACTTCCAGGAATTCCACCATACCATTGCACAACTGCAATCCATTGTTCTTGAATGTGTCCCACGAAGAGAAGGAATTGACAATCGTAAACTGCTACTGCAGAAAGAACTTGAATGGACCTTCCGCCTACAAACTCTAAAGCCCCATGGACTAAACGACCGTTTAGAATATAGTTGTTACCTGTGATTTACTTCTGTTTACTACTTGCATTGCTCTTTATTCTATCCTCATTGAACCCTCGTTTTTTTCATTTTTTCATCCTTCATTCTTTCAGCCTTTCCTAGTCCCTCATCAGTTTCCTTCCTTCCCCATTCTAAGATGGCCACCATTCACGAACTTTTTAGTCCGTCTTCTATGCTGCACCTATGTAATTTAGCTTTCGATTCACCACACCGCGTCTCCAGACCGTCGCGTTATCTTTGCTGACCGCCACGGCGCGTATCACCTAGTAAGTACTGAATCTCTCACAGTCCGCTCTGGACGTCACAGCGAGCTTATACATCATCCACGTCCTCACCCGACAGTTAATCTTCACACTTGCATGCGCTTGTCGCGCATGTTTACTTAGTGATTCACCCTTCGTCGAGCACTCCCTTTTCATTTTTCATCATATTTATTCAAACTCCCACGTCAACTCACCCATTGATCGGCACTCGTTAACCAGCTAATCGGCCCACATTGACCCTCCCGTTTTACCTTCCATTACCTCCCCACCCTGACCCGGGCTCTATTTCCTTTTTTTCAGCCTCTCCTTGACAAAGGGCGGACAGCCCGAAATGCATCGGAGATTCATGATTTTCATTGTATCGATATGCCGTTAATATCTATAAACTGATGAAATGGAGCAATAAACTCCACAAATCTGAAATACGTTTGGAATAAACTTATTTCTTTGAAACCAACACATAGAGTCATTTCTATGAACTTCCCGGAGTGCCTCCATGAGGGGATGTAAATGCAAATCCTTTGCTTACACCACTTTATTGATACTTTATGGTGTGTAACGGTCACACCACCCTCGAGTGCACCCTCCCTGAAACAAACTTTAAACATAACATTGATAAAAAGTGCGGTGCACCTACCACCCATTTATATATTAAAAGAAACTCTAACAGAAGTGACTGTGGTATTTGATGTAACAGAACAAGAAGCTTCCCAAACAGACCATCCTATCTGTCCATGCGATTTCTCCATCAACAATGTAGACCAGGAGGAGCTTCGCGTGCAACCAAGATGGTCGCGTGAGCACAGGGCTCCCCGGACCCTCGCCACCTCCACCGTCTATCCTGACTTCTATCCTGATTTGGACGACGGGTTGTTACTGGCACAGCCCTGCTGATCAATTATCAGTTCACAGAATTTGATTTGGACTTTGGGAGCCGAAGATATGGATCTCTGACTTTTTCAGGCCTGCTCCATGGCATTGCCCCGGGCTCTGTTTCTTTGCCAGCCGGACAGTAATTGAACAACAACAGACCGCCCGAGTCCTGTCGGCTCGGTTGTCTACTTTCGGTTTCGTTTCTCGGCCGAGGACCTCCTTGATTCAACCTGAGTGGCCTGTCCCGATCGTCTTCCACTGTACTACTTCTCGGAAGTGTGACTTTGGCCTACTTTGGTTCACTGTTTGGCGAGAGGTGCTTATCTCACCCTTCTCATTGACGCTGGAGACTTGGTTGCAGCCATTTTTACCCGGTACCAGGCTTCCCTCCGGGGCTCCAGATCTAAAATGGCCACCAAGCCTGAGGGTGAAAAACGCAAGACCAAGCCGGGTGTCCGAGGGAGTTCCGTGCAGACAAACGTCATGGATAGATATACCCTTGCTAAGGGCTCGCCGGGAGGACCGACTAAATCCCCAACTACTGCTACAGATGACTCCTCGACTGGTGAGGACCTGTCGCTGCGGGACGTTATGGGCGCCATTTCTGCAATGAAGACGACGTTGGGGCAGCAATATGAGGCCCTGTCTCATAAGTTGGACACGGTCGCTATAGATGTTAATCTGATCAGGGCGGATCTCGCGAAGACCAACGAGAGGGTTAAGTTCCTTGATCTCAAGACATCTAGCCTCACGACCGATGTCTCTGACTTGCAGGCCGAGGTCGGTAACCTACGATCCGCCCGGGATTATTTCTCGAGACGCCTGGAGGATTTTGAGAGCCGTGCCCGGCGGAATAACATCCGTCTGATCGGTGTCCCGGAAACATCCGGGGCCTCTTCGGTGGACCTACTGGTGGAGGATCTTGTATTGAATTATCTCGCATCCAAGGGCCTTAGCAAGTTCTTTGCTGTGGAACGTGCACACAGGATCCCTGGAGGCGCGCCGAAATCGGGTGCCGCTCCGCGTCCTATCATCGCTAGGATTTTCAACTTTCGGGACAGGGATGCGATTCTACAGGCGTCACGCAAGTCTGGCCCGATTGCTTTCGAGAATGCTACAATCAGTTTTTACCCGGACTTTACCCTGCAGGTCCAGAAGCAGAGACTTGGTTTCCAAGGGGTGAAAAAGAGGCTGAGAGACAGAGAAATGAAGTATGCTATGCTCTTTCCGGCCAGACTGCGTGTGGTCTACAACGAACGGACATTTTTCTTCGACCATCCTGGGGCCGTAAGTGACTGGCTGGACTCGTTGCCTAAGGGGCAGGATCACTCTGAGAACTTTGGGCCTTCCGGAGGTGCGGAGGGCGGCCCGGTGGAGCAGGAATAGGGATCGAGGCCGGCCCCTTGTCCATCGAATTGACTTTTCACTTTGGTTTGATGCCATGATTGTTGCTGCTGACACCTGGTCACTTTTGGGGGTGGGTGGGGGGTGGGTGCCTCTTCCTCCTCCGGGGTTCCTTTCGTAGATTAGTTGGGTACTAGGGCGACAGGCACACTGCAAGTTGGGGTGGCTTTTTAGTCTAATGCAGGGGTGCGGGGAGGGGGGTGTGATGTACTGGGTCTTTTGGTGGGATGGGGGGTTGGTATTTTACTGACCTCTACTGGTCGTTTTCTATCAAGACAGTTAAAAAGAGCCAGTTGAACAAGCAGAAAGCAATTCTGGTATTTTACTGGCCTCTACTGGTCGTTAAGTAGAGGTAGTTGAACAGAAAACAAAGTCCCTAAGTGGAAGCAGACTAGGGCTGATCTCCAGAGCCCACAAAGTACATACACATATAAGTATATACTAAAGTATATACAAGAAGTCTCGAATGCTCCACCTAAAATTGTGGTGTGTCCCCTCCATCGTCTGATTTTTATGGTGTATATATATCCATCCAGCCTTTCACAGTTATAAACACAAATGCCAAGTCATGAGGGGAATTTATTTTCCACTGATATAATTGTCTGCCACTCACCCAGGGTTGTGCAATGAGAGTTGTGTATTAACCAGCTTTAGGGTGCCTACACGTAGAAACACACTGGTGTCAAAATATGGTTCACCTATATTTTCAGGACAGAGTGCAGCGAAAGCAGATTGTGCCACTAACACATTAAGGAGGAATGTCAGGGTTTTGTCTGTCACTAACCTGAGCCTTCACTTAGGGAAATACATTGTTTTTGGTCTCCTAGTATTAGCTAACGAGCAACATCTGTACACCAAATTTCTGATGGCTACCTTCTAATATTAAGAGACATTTCCCTGGAACTTTACATGCCAAGTGGAAATATGCATTTTGACTTCCTCAAAACGCCTCCAAACTATCCATTCATTAGAACAGAAATAGCAGACTGTCAAAGCGAAGGTCAATTTTCTATCCCAATAGTGTTTCTGCAAATGCTTAATATTTTAAAGTGCACATGCAACCTACATGACCAAAACGACATTACTAGAGAAGGAAGATTAAATATGACAAGACCTTGCCAGAATAAACAAGTGTGCTGTCTGGCAACTATTCTGAAACAAAAGGCTGTAATATGTCCACTCCCACAGTGTGCTATTTTTTTATCTTGCTATCTTTCGGGCGTATTTAAGTCAACCTAATGGCATTTTCTTTGATTTATATTTTTAATGTATTGTTTTGCGTTTGACTTTTATGATTTTATCCCTTAAAATCAAATAAAGAAGAAGATTGATTGACTGACAGTGGAAAATGGTGTGGTCATTTTAAATTAAAATCTGCTGATTGCAAGTGACAGTGTGCTACCACTTCATGCTTTAGTTGTGTATTTATTAAAAGAATAGATTTTAAACATGATTGCCCCTGCCCTGATGACAATGCAGTTAATGAACTAAGAGGAAGGTCAAAGGTCAAATGTATCCTATATGTTGCTAGATTAGTGTTATATATTGAGCAAAAGTTTAGCTTGTTGAATAAAAAAAATCTTTTTTTTTCTAGCGCAGACATGCATATTTGGAGGTGCACTCATATGTGATTATCAAGAAAATGGTGGCTCGGTGAATTAAAATACCAGCCCACGAACACATCATTTGAAATCAGTGTATGGGTCAAATTGGGTCAAGTAGATTATTTAAGTCACTAGACCTGGAGGCCTATTAACAGTTTTATGATTTTTTTAAGGCCTGATACCTAAACAATCTCTGGAGCTTACAACCTCACATCAGCAGCGGATTTCACATGAGAAACCCACTTGAGTCTGGAAGACCTAGAGCGACTAAGTGGTAAAATGTCAAAAGCATTTTACAAACTAAATCAAGAAAATAAAACGTAAAGTCCATAATTCACAGATCAAAACATCAACTAGGCTCATCAATAACACATTATCTTATTTCATCACTTTCAATACAAGCAGCATACAGTTTATAACAATAAACCACCACAATCAAGCGGTCCCTGAAACATTCTTTGACTGCAGTAACAAATAGTTGTGTTGCAAGTTTTTTTTAATAAAGGGCAGACATTGTTTTTTAAGACAAAGTAAATCCAAGTAGATAAAGAGTACATCATCGGGGAGGTAGGCGGCCTAGAAGAGTTTCACACAAGCTACACTGTCTATTCCCAATAGGAATGCAGTCCCATTAATTTTTAATCTACTTTAGAGGTAACATATCAAGCAAAACAGCAAAAGTATTGCTTTGCACCGGGGGTTGAACCTACTGTCAAAATCTTGGTTGTTATAACTCTGTATCAAAAGTGTAGTTTCTGTATGGCTTTGCTTTAGTCCCTACTTCCTTTAATTAGACTATGATTTGAGCAATTGATAAATGTCCGATATTCTTAAAAAAGAATCCGATGTTTAGTTGACAAGAGCAACTACTATAAATAATAGTACATTTAGGGAACGCCATATGATTCATATGCATAAACTGTAGCAGCCTATGAACATGTTTATAAACACTCTATACCACCTTATCCTCCAAAGCAACAAAAAAAAGTGCATGCGTGTTTCCGGTCTAATCTGACTCCGACGCACTGGCTCTGTAAACAGTTTACCTGTGCAATTATTACTGGCCAAAACAGGATATTGATTTTTGGTAACCTACCCCGCCCTGCGCCCCCACCCCCCCACTACACTTAACAACACACCAGGAACACCTTTTCCTGTGGATAATCATCAACTGTTTGACTAATGCTCCTCCAGCTAACGGAAATAAAATGTACCCCATTGCCAATACTAAAACTATGTTGCGCAAGGTTAGGCGGCCATTTTAATTTATCATCAATTTTAAATCAAAGCGGGACGTGTTGCTCGACGTGCTCGGGTTTTTGTGAATTGACCAGAAAGCATTTTATTGCATGGAAACGTCATATACTTCGTTCCTGACAAATTCAACACAAGAAAACGGTCATTGTTAAAACCACCATGTCGATTCGGGGGTCTTCTAAAGGAAATCACTTCATTACACTGTACCACATTTGCAGGTTTTTTTGTCCACATTGTCAGCTATATGATAACCGTAAAGCATAAACGGAGCAGCCAATAGCGCATACAACGAGTAACTCGGGAGATACAAAATAATAACAGACTGCTACTATACAATGTTCCATAGTGCTATGTGGGCCTTCGCCCTCATGAATTCCATAGGAGTGAGCACGTGAGAACAATCTTCTTTTCCAAGCCTTTTCTCCTAAACGGCTGACATGTGAAATGTATGCTTGAGGAAGGAGCAATCACGCATAATTCAAAAGCAAGGTCTGTCACGGGCTTCGTGAATGACGAAAGAGACCATTACACCCTTCCCAGACCAGCGTGTGGTGTCGGACCTAGGGCCCTCATTGGGTGAATGATTGACACGAACACCAGGGGTTTGTAATTAAGTAACTGGCCTCGAGCACATGCACCCGGGCCCTTTTATTAGCGGGGTCACTTCACTCGTCACACCTGTGATGGATGGGTAAGGGGGTGCAGTGTGTCCAGCCCTCGAGGGAGTGGCTGGCGTTACAACTTCCTGCAGGACACTAGAACGGCCTCGCAGAACATTACATTCCTCCCCAACTTTACTGAGGAACAAACAAAGTGTTAGTCCAACCTGTGGGGATAAAAACAAACAGTTAACTGGATACCACAGGGTCCATCAGTCTCTAGAGTCAGGTGGCAGGATGACAGCAGACCTTGGCTGGTGACTTGGCTTGCAGCAGAACCTTCTCGGTGGGCACCCGTAGTTTAACCGGAGAGCTCATAAAACGACCACTGGCTTGGAGGCATCCGCTGCATACCGTCAGTTCGCTGAAGATTACATGTCTTGCTGTCTTGCATGGCTTCCACTTTGCTGAAATCGGTGATGGTCTGTGGTAAGTTCTAACAGTTCCTGTTAGAAGCGACTGTCTCTAGTTGGCAGAGGTATACACTTCTGACAAATAGGGACACACCTTTTCTAGTCAGGGCAAGGAGATCACACACTTAGATAACCCCTGCTCACCCCCTTGGTAGCTTGGCAAAGCAGACAGGCTTATCTCAGAGGCAGTGCGTTAAGCATTTATGACCACATACAGTAATAAAGTGAATACACTACAAATGGACACGACACAGTAGTATTATAAAAATAAGTATTTTTATATAAGGCTTAGCACAAGACCAAATAACGACAAAAATATACCACAATCTTAATAAATACTCTTGGAAGGAAAAATAATAGTTCAAGCACGGTTTCTTCTTAGCACAAAAGTCTTTAGTATCAAAAGCAACTCTTCTTCTCTAAAACACAGTTCTTGGCAACAATGTAACCCACACGGGAGTCACACGACGTCGAGGCAAAGTTAATCCAAAGGTTCGGCGTCGACCGCGAGGAGCGCTACGTCGAGCCCGGAGTCGCACAGACCCCAACAACACAGTACCTTGGAAAAGTGAAGCACTCGATGATCAGCGGCGTCGAGATGTCCGGCGTTGCGTCTTCGGCGTCGATCGGGCCTCGGAGTCGGGGCGATCTGCAGCGGCGTCGACCGAAGTCAGGCGGGAGCAGCGCTCACGGGATGAAGCAGGATACGACGCCGTCGATGTCGATGTTGCAAGAGTGAGCAGCGCTCACGGCGTCGAGAGGGCTCGAAGTCGATGCGATCAGCGGCGGTGCAGACACGAGGTCACTTGGAGCTGGAGCCGAACTCACTACTCACTGGCGTTGCTGCTGGCGTCGATCGGGCCCGGCGGCCGGCGTCGAGGAAGCGGGACACTGGAGCCGTTACTCACGATGTCGAGCTGGATTCGGCGGCATCCGTCGGCGTCGAGATTGCTGGATTCTTTCAGAGGTGCTGGATTCACAAATTCCAGCAAATAGCACTTTAAGCAGATGAAGTCCTTTAGCCCTGTGACTTCAACAGGAGACTGGCACTCTTCCAGCCCTTGGAGATTTTCTCAGCAAAGAGTGAGAGTACACACACAGTTCCTCTCTCCTGGTTCCTTGGCAAAAATAAAGAAGCAATGCAGGATTCCCCCAACAAACAGCACTCTGGCAGAAGGGGTAGGCAGTCCTTAGATCAGCAGGCTTCTTGTCCTTGGTTCAGGTTTCCTTGTCAGAAGTGATCTGAATTCTTGGTTCAGGGGTCCTTCTCTTATACCCCGTTTTGGCTTTGATCCCTTTGTCCATGCAGGGGAATTTCCCCCCATCCTGGGTTTGTTGTGGGTGTTGCCAGGCCGAAGCACCTGGCCTATTCACTGGGCAGGGCAGAGTCCTCAGCCGCTCAGCAGGAGCGGAGCCAGCATTGTCACTGGCAGGGGCAGGGCCATCAGCTGCCCGGCAGGAGGCGGGCCAGGAAAGTCCCAGGCAAGCACAGAGTCATCAGTCGCCTGGCAGGGGGGCGGAGCCAACATTGTATCAGGCAGGGCAGGCTATCAGGAGCTACTCTTCCCCTACTCTCAATGTAAATGCCCCACTCATCCCACACTGACTCATTCAGACTCTCTGGAGCCACCCAGCTCCTGTCACACGCACACCAGAACCAGCAGAGACCGGTAGACAGTTAGACAAGAAAATAGCTACTTTCTAAAAGTGCTATTTTCAAACACAGAGTCCAAAAACCACCCACACAAACGGATGCGTTATTAAACCCTGAGTTCAGGGATACCAAACTCGACATTGCACCATGCTCCCCGAGCCCGCTAGGATTATAGCATTAATAATCCTGGCAGCCCATTCTAACTGATGGAGAGCAGGTTACCTTACAATAGTGAAAAACGACTATGGCTGTAATTCACTATTAGGACATGCCAACCTTGTCAGGCTTGTCCTACCTTATGCTTACAATGCACCCTGCCCGTGGGCCTACCATAGGGGTGACTAACATGAAGTTAAGGGAAGGTTTAGGGACTGGCAAGTAGGTAAAGTCCACATTTGTAAAGCGCACAATCACCCGTAAGGGTCTCTAGGCGCTGGGGGCCGTCGGGAAGATTAAGCGAGCTATTGCCCAGAGTCACATGGTGCTGGGCTAACCTGCCGCCGGAGCCGGGGATCGAACCGTGGTCCCCAGATTCCAGCGTCAGTCGCCCTGGCCGCGGCGCCACACCTCTTGACTTGACTTGACTTGCGCAGTCCTCGTGACAGTCAGACTGCACGTGGTCTAGCAATGGTAGACCTTCAGACATTCTTTTACTAGGCCGCTCTTGTGGGTGGCACAACATGTGCTGCAAGCCCACTAGCAGCATTTGTATTTACAAGCCCTGGCACTCCTGGTGCACGCTACTAGGGACTGATAGTAAACCAAATAAGCCAAACATGGAAGTAAATCAATACAGCAATTTCACATAGGGAGCACTTGCACTGTGGCACTGATCAGCAGTGGCACAGTGCCCAAAGCATATACCAGCAAAAACATCGTAAACAGAGGAGGCAAACAGAAAAAATGGAGGAGAGACTCATGCCAATGATGCCAGGTCTAACACGTGTCCCCTCCAGCTGAAATGTGGGGAGAACTACCCTTACCCTAGGGAGTCCTCATCACTAAGGCGGAAAAATCTGGACAGACCATCAGCATTGGCGTGATCTGTGCCAGGGCGGTGTTCCACCGTGAAGTCCATCCCCTGTAGGGAAATGGACCACCTCAACAGCTTTGGATTCTCACCCCTCATCTGCATCAACCATCTGAGGGGCCTGTGGTCTGTCTGAACCCGGAAGTGAGTCCCAAAGAGGTAGGGTCTTAGCTTCTTCAGCGCCCAGACCACAGCAAATGCTTCTCTTTCTATCGCACTCCACCTCTGTTCCCTGGGAAGTAACCTCCTGCTGATGAAGGCTACAGGTAAGTCTCGGCCCTCTTCATTCACCTGAGCTAGAACAGCCCCCACGCCATGCTCTGAAGCGTCCGTCTGGACAACAAATTCTTTAGAAAAGTCGGGTGCCTGGAGTATGGGTGCTGTGCACATTGCAGTTTTCAGGGTGTCAAAGGCCGTCTGACAGGCGTCAGTCCAGTTCACAAGTCTTGGCTGCTTCCTGGAAGTCAGCGAAGTCAAGGGGTGCACAATGTTACCATAATCCTTGACAAACCTCCTGTAATAACCCGTGAGACTCAAGAAGGCTCTCACCTGAGTCTGGGTTTTGGGCGGTGCCCATGCCAGGATGGTATCAATCTTGGGTTGCAGGGGGGCCACCTTGCCGCTCCCTACTTGGTGCCCCAAGTACACCACTGAACCCTGCCCAATCTGGCACTTACTGGCTTTGATTGTGAGGCCTGCTCTGCGCAGGGCCAACAACACTTCCTGGAGGTGGCGCAAGTGTTCCTCCCAGCTGGCGCTGAACACTGCGATGTCGTCCAGGTAGGCGGCACTGAAATCCTCCAGTCCAGCCAAGACCTGGTTGACCAACCTCTGGAAGGTGGCAGGGGCATTCTTCATCCCAAAGGGCATAACCCGGAACTGGTAGTGCCCATCTGGTGTGGAGAATGCTGACCTCTCTTTTGCCCCATCGGTCAAGGCGATCTGCCAGTACCCAGACGTTAGATCAAACGTACTAAGGTACCGGGCAGCCCCTAACCGATCTATGAGCTCATCAGCTCTGGGGATGGGGTGCGCGTCAGTCTTGGTGACTGAATTGAGTCCTCGGTAATCCACACAGAACCGAAGTTCCGGTGAAGCACCAGGCGCCGCAGCCTTCGGGACCAAGACCACTGGGCTGGCCCAAGGACTGCTAGAGGACTCAACCACCCCTAAGGCAAACATTTTGGAGACCTCCTCCTTGATGTATGCTCTGACCTTGTCAGTCACTCTGTAAGCCTTGTGCTTCACAGGAGTGCTGTCCCCGGTGTCCACATCATGGACACACCACTGAGTGACACCAGGAATCAAGGAGAACAGATCAGGGAATTGTCCCAACAATTGGCGACAATCCTGCTGCTGTTCAGGGGTCAGTGTGTCAGAGAGGACAACACCATCCACTGACCCATCTTGCTCTTTCGCATAAAGGAGGTCAGGAAGAGGCTCACTCTCCTCCTCCATTCCAGCATCTGTAGCTAGGAGCATGCCCACTTCGGACCTTTCTAAGTGGGGCTTCAAACGGTTGACATGCAGGACCCGCAAGGGGTTCCTGGGAGACTTCAAGTCCACCATGTGGGTGACATCGCTCTTTTTCTCCACAACCTCAAATGGTCCAGTCCACCTGTCCTTGAGCGCACAAGGTTCCACAGGGGACATGACCCAAACTTTCTGTCCAGGCTGAAGCTCTACCAGAGTGGCCTTCTGGTCGTACCACCGCTTCATCTCCTCCTGGCTGGCCTCCAGATTTGCCTGAGCAAGATCTCTGAAGCGCCTAGTCTGGTTCCTAAAGGCCAGCATGTAACTGTATACATCCTGGGGAGGTTTCCTGGGAGATTGCTCCCAGCCTTCTTTGACCAGACTTAAAGGTCCTCTTACCGGGTGACCATACAAAAGCTCAAAGGGGCTGAACCCTAGAGACTTCTGTGGCACCTCACGGTAAGCAAACAACAGGCATGGCAAGAGGACGTCCCATTTACGCCTCATTGGTTCTTCAAGACCCATAATCATGCCTTTAAGGGTACGGTTGAATCTTTCAACCAACCCATTACCTTGAGGGTGGTAAGGAGTGGTGAACTTATAAGTTACCCCACACTCCTTCCACAGAGACTTCATATAGTTGGAAATGAAGTTGGTGCCCCGGTTTGACACCACCTCTCTGGGGAACCCCATTCGGGAGAAAACACCCATCAGTGCCCGTCCCACCACGGGGGCAGTCACTGTTCTGAGAGGGATGGCTTCCGGGTACCGTGTGGCATGGTCCACCAAGACCAGGATGAACCTGTTGCCCAGGGCTGTCTTGGGGTCCAGTGGCCCAACAATGTCAATCCCCACCCGGTCAAAGGGGGTACTGACCACGGGAAAAGGTTGGAGGGGAGCCTTCTGCTTCCGCCCGCTTTTCCCACTTGCCTGGCAAGTTTGACAGGTTTTGCACTGGATGTCTACATCCCTTCTCATCTGAGGCCAATAAAAATGGGTGACAAGCCTGTCATAGGTCTTGTCCTGCCCCAGATGTCCAGCTAACGGAACGTCATGAGCCAAACCCAGTAGGAAGGCTCTGAAGCGCTGGGGTACCACCAGCACACGGGCTGACCCAGGCTCAGCAGCCTTAGGCTCGCTATACAGGAGGTCGTTCTCCCAGGAAACAAAATGTGACCCTGACTGATCACCTGAGGTTTGGGCTGAGGCCTGCTGCCTCATACCCACAAGAGAAGGGCACACTTTCTGTTCTGCACAGAATTCTTCCCTGGAGGGACCACCATCCTGCTGCCAGTGGGTCAGCTCGGGCAGGTCTCCCAGTTCAGAAACTTGTTCACCTGTGGGTTCCAGGGCATACCCCTCAAGGTCTGCCTCCTCCTGGACCACGGGAACTACGGGGGACGGTTTCCCACGCCCCCTGCCTCTTCTCTTCACAGCTGGGTCCTGGGCCATACTTTCAGGCTCCAGAACCCCATCAACACCCTTACTTGCTGTCATGGATCGAGTGGTTGCACACACCCACTCTGGCACACCCAACATTTTCAAATGTGTCTCCCTCTCCACCTTAGCCCAAGGGGAGTCTTCTAAATCATTGCCCAGGAGACAATCAACAGGCATGGCGGGCCTTACAGCAACTTGAAGAGTACCTGAAACTCCCCCCCATTCAAAGGAAACTTGAGCTACCTCACACTCTCTCTGGGAGTTGTCAGCAGCTATCACAGGGTAGAATGCGTGGGGAACAACCTGCTCTCTGGACACCAAGTGACACTTGACAGCTGTCACACTCGCTCCGGTGTCTCTGAGAGCTTCCACTCTATGGCCATTAATGGTCACCCACTGCCTATATTTCTTAGTGTTACTAGGCAGAGGGGGTGGAGGGACCAATTCCATGTCTCCTAGAGAGACCAGGGACATCTCTGCGGGACCCTCCCCACCATGGGCAACCATCTCCTCCCCTCCCAGAGCTACACTCGCCAACTGACGGGGGGCGGCACGTGGTGGTGCACTGGGTGGTGCACTAGAGTTCTTCAAGGGACACTGAGGATCATAAAAACGGTGTCCCACCTGCTTACAAGCGAAGCAAGTCATGGGGCCCCTACGAACAGGTTTACCTGTCGGGGCCTCTGATTTCTTATCTGGGGGAGGCTGGGAACCCTTCCCTTGGTTTCCTTGGGGATTACTTTGGGGCCCTTTCTGGAACTCCTTCTGTTTACCCTTGTCCCCCCCACTCTTCTGCTGGGGACCCTGCCCACCCTTGGCTGAGTCTCCCACTGGACCCTTGTGGACCCTGGTACTGACCCAGCGGTCCGCCTCTTCAGCAAGTTTTCTAGGGTTAGATATCTTGCTATCAATAAGGTGCTGGCGCAGCTCTGGAAAACAGTTATTAGACAAGTGCTCCCAAGCAAACAAATCATAAAGAGCATCATAACTTTCCACTTTGCTGCCCTTTACCCAACCATCCATGGCTCTGCAAAAATATGACACATACTCCACCCACGTAGTACCAGGCAACTTCTTACATTCTCTAAAGGCCTGTCTGTACTTTTCTGGGGTTAGGCCATACCTTAACATTAAAGCATCTTTCATATGAGCATAAGACATCCTATCCTCAACAGGCATGTCTAACAGGGTATCTCTTCCCTCATTCACAAAGCGACCCCACAACCCCGCTCCCCAATCCTTCTCAGGGACCCGGTGGGCCAACAATGCTAACTCATATGCTTTAAACCATTGACCAATATCCTCATTCTTCTGAAAATCTTTGATCACATCTTTGGGAAAATAAAACCTACTTTCTGCAGGCACAGATGGGATGCTGCCACCAGAGGGATTCAATTCTAACTTTTTAGCTTGGAGCTCCAACTCCATCAACTTGGTATCACGCTCAACAGCTAACTTCTCTCTTTCAAACTCTAACCTTTTGATCTCCAAATCAGCTTCTCTCCTGCCTCTTGCATTCTCTATCTCCAACTGCCCATTTATCTTAAGTTTTGCCATTTCCATGTTGTAGGCTCGCTCCTTCGCCCTTTCTTCTCTTTCTTCAGGGGAAAGACCTTTGGAGGAAACACTGCTGCCAGGAGGGGATACAGGCCCAGTCACGGGCACTTCCTCCTCCCCTTCCTCTGTCGGTACCACCACCGGATCAGAGGGATCTCTGGCCTCTAACCAGGCCTGCAATGCTTTGAGATAATCTGGTCTCCTTGAAATGCCTGTGGTAGGAACTTTCAACTGCTTGCAAAAGGCTTTCAGCTTCTTTAACGGATAGTCGTTCATCTTACTCCTATCAAATTCCTCCACAACAACAACAGGGGCAGTGACTCCGGCGTCACTCATGGTCAAAACTGGCAGTTTCAAAAATCAAGCTTCAGGAAATTGGAGAACAAAAATAGAATATCCAACCAAAACAGATTGTGGCTGCGCTATGGTCTGCTTTCACTATGTAGCGCACACTAATCACTGCACATGGGTCATAAATGCAAAGTTCAAATCCCACCGCTGACCCACCAATGTTAGAAGCGGCTGTCTCTAGTTGGCAGAGGTATACACTTCTGACAAATAGGGACACACCTTTTCTAGTCAGGGCAAGGAGATCACACACTTAGATAACCCCTGCTCACCCCCTTGGTAGCTTGGCAAAGCAGACAGGCTTATCTCAGAGGCAGTGCGTTAAGCATTTATGACCACATACAGTAATAAAGTGAATACACTACAAATGGACACGACACAGTAGTATTATAAAAATAAGTATTTTTATATAAGGCTTAGCACAAGACCAAATAACGACAAAAATATACCACAATCTTAATAAATACTCTTGGAAGGAAAAATAATAGTTCAAGCACGGTTTCTTCTTAGCACAAAAGTCTTTAGTATCAAAAGCAACTCTTCTTCTCTAAAACACAGTTCTTGGCAACAATGTAACCCACACGGGAGTCACACGACGTCGAGGCAAAGTTAATCCAAAGGTTCGGCGTCGACCGCGAGGAGCGCTACGTCGAGCCCGGAGTCGCACAGACCCCAACAACACAGTACCTTGGAAAAGTGAAGCACTCGATGATCAGCGGCGTCGAGATGTCCGGCGTTGCGTCTTCGGCGTCGATCGGGCCTCGGAGTCGGGGCGATCTGCAGCGGCGTCGACCGAAGTCAGGCGGGAGCAGCGCTCACGGGATGAAGCAGGATACGACGTCGTCGATGTCGATGTTGCAAGAGTGAGCAGCGCTCACGGCGTCGAGAGGGCTCGAAGTCGATGCGATCAGCGGCGGTGCAGACACGAGGTCACTTGGAGCTGGAGCCGAACTCACTACTCACTGGCGTTGCTGCTGGCGTCGATCGGGCCCGGCGGCCGGCGTCGAGGAAGCGGGACACTGGAGCCGTTACTCACGATGTCGAGCTGGATTCGGTGGCGTCCGTCGGCGTCGAGATTGCTGGATTCTTTCAGAGGTGCTGGATTCACAAATTCCAGCAAATAGCACTTTAAGCAGATGAAGTCCTTTAGCCCTGTGACTTCAACAGGAGACTGGCACTCTTCCAGCCCTTGGAGATTTTCTCAGCAAAGAGTGAGAGTACACACACAGTTCCTCTCTCCTGGTTCCTTGGCAAAAATAAAGAAGCAATGCAGGATTCCCCCAACAAACAGCACTCTGGCAGAAGGGGTAGGCAGTCCTTAGATCAGCAGGCTTCTTGTCCTTGGTTCAGGTTTCCTTGTCAGAAGTGATCTGAATTCTTGGTTCAGGGGTCCTTCTCTTATACCCCGTTTTGGCTTTGATCCCTTTGTCCATGCAGGGGAATTTCCCCCCATCCTGGGTTTGTTGTGGGTGTTGCCAGGCCGAAGCACCTGGCCTATTCACTGGGCAGGGCAGAGTCCTCAGCCGCTCAGCAGGAGCGGAGCCAGCATTGTCACTGGCAGGGGCAGGGCCATCAGCTGCCCGGCAGGAGGCGGGCCAGGAAAGTCCCAGGCAAGCACAGAGTCATCAGTCGCCTGGCAGGGGGGCGGAGCCAACATTGTATCAGGCAGGGCAGGCTATCAGGAGCTACTCTTCCCCTACTCTCAATGTAAATGCCCCACTCATCCCACACTGACTCATTCAGACTCTCTGGAGCCACCCAGCTCCTGTCACACGCACACCAGAACCAGCAGAGACCGGTAGACAGACAAGAAAATAGCTACTTTCTAAAAGTGCTATTTTCAAACACAGAGTCCAAAAACCACCCACACAAACGGATGCGTTATTAAACCCTGAGTTCAGGGATACCAAACTCGACATTGCACCATGCTCCCCGAGCCCGCTAGGATTATAGCATTAATAATCCTGGCAGCCCATTCTAACTGATGGAGAGCAGGTTACCTTACAATAGTGAAAAACGACTATGGCTGTAATTCACTATTAGGACATGCCAACCTTGTCAGGCTTGTCCTACCTTATGCTTACAATGCACCCTGCCCGTGGGCCTACCATAGGGGTGACTAACATGAAGTTAAGGGAAGGTTTAGGGACTGGCAAGTAGGTGTACTTGCGCAGTCCTCGTGACAATCAGACTGCACGTGGTCTAGCAATGGTAGACCTTCAGACATTCTTTTACTAGGCCGCTCTTGTGGGTGGCACAACATGTGCTGCAAGCCCACTAGCAGCATTTGTATTTACAAGCCCTGGCACTCCTGGTGCACGCTACTAGGGACTGATAGTAAACCAAATAAGCCAAACATGGAAGTAAATCAATACAGCAATTTCACATAGGGAGCACTTGCACTGTGGCACTGATCAGCAGTGGCACAGTGCCCAAAGCATATACCAGCAAAAACATCGTAAACAGAGGAGGCAAACAGAAAAAATGGAGGAGAGACTCATGCCAATGATGCCAGGTCTAACAGTTCCTTTTAGTGGGTTGCGCCATGAACATGGATGGAGTCCCAAGTGAGAATTCACAGAGGTGTTGCTGGGCTGTGACCGGTAACCTGTCGGTTTGGCAATGTCTCTTCTCGCTCTCCTGCC
This sequence comes from Lissotriton helveticus, assembly GCF_964261635.1. Taxonomy (NCBI): domain Eukaryota; kingdom Metazoa; phylum Chordata; class Amphibia; order Caudata; family Salamandridae; genus Lissotriton; species Lissotriton helveticus. Next base: position 61,498,771 of record NC_136064.1, read on the forward strand.
TGGGGAGGCCCGTTGTCGGGGTTGCTGCGGGAATGCAAGAAGGCTGCGCTGGGGGGCGCTTGTGTGCCATCTGGGGGCAGCTGCAGGACCGCCGAGGAGCCGTTACTTAGTCGCAGGCCCAACTCCCAAGAGTGGATGAGTCTTGGCCAGGACTTGCACCCGCTGCCGCGGTACCGGTGTTGGCCAGGTTCACAGGTGGCCACTGCTTTCTTTTGTCAGCTGGTATAGTGACGGTGCAGGACTCCAGTCTGCCAATCTTCTGGGAGTGGTGTTGTTTGACGCAGGTGCTGATGGCTGGCGTGATGGTGGTTGCCAGCCATGTGGTGACTCGGGATGACAGGTGGTGGTGACTTGCTGGGAGTGTTGGATGTCTGGAGGGACTTGGCAGCCATGTGCCTCCGCCTTCCTGAGCAGGAGCGTCTGCGGCGGCTTGACACATAGAGTGTGGGGATCCTCTCTTGCCTGGATTGGGGCCACTGCTGACTCCATCTTGAGGCGGTGTGAGGACGGACACTCTGTGCTGATCTTCAACCGTGGCATCTGCGGACAGGAGCAGGGATGCCACTTGACTTAGACTACCTACGCTCGGGACGGACGGTCGCCTGGGGAAACGTTAGGATGAGACGCGGTTGACCCTTGCTGCGGCTTACGTTCCGTTCACCCATGAGGCTGTATCCAGGGTGGTCGGTCCGCCTTTGTGGCTGTCTGGTGTGTCAGGGTGTGCTCTTGGCTTGCTGTGAGTCCTCGGTCTTCTCCCTTTGTTGGTTTGTTCAGCCCACCTGTGTTCATCTGGTTTTCGGGTTGACAGGGCTGTCACTCTCTTCTTATTTTCGAGGGTGTTGCGCTTGGACCTCGAGGCGGCGATGTCATAACGCTGGCTTCTGCCTTCGATCTGGCGTGCTTGTCTGGGCTGGTCACTTTGTGACATGCTCCTTGCTTGCTGGGCAACGTGACGTCCGGTCTTGTGTTGCTATTTGTTGGAGCGCATGTTGATGTGGCAGCCTGACACGTGGGGTGTGCGACTCCTCTCTTGCCTGGCTTGGGTCACCGCCGACTCCATCTTTAGGCAGTGTGAGGGAGGACACTGTGTTGTCTTCGGCCTATTGCGGGGCTTCGCTGTGATGGTGGAGACGTGGGTGCTCTCTTACCCGTGTTCAGCAGTGCTTCTTTGTGGAGATGTCTGTCTCCTGGTTGCTTGCCGGTGTTGTCGGATTCACTGGTGCGGTCTTCTGCGTGCTTCAGACAACGTGCTCTTCTGGCACTGGTGTGCCTGTGTTGTGGCTTGTGGTTGTGTCTGTACTCTGGCGGTAGGCAGTCGCTGGTGGTGCGCGCTCTGCGCCCTACCTGCTTGCGCTGTCGGTGGGGACAGCTTCGTTGAGACGTTGCTGTCTGTTTTGCCTGCTGCTTTGGGGCCTTGCAGATTGACTGGCACCCTTTGTCAGGGTGTAGGGGTTTCCGGATTCCGCTGGTGCTGAACCGATGCCCCGCTGGGGTGTATGGTTTTTCCTGCCATGGCCCTGGCTGCGGTGGTGACCTACGGCCACTGAGGGCGTGTGAGTTTCTTTGCTGTGTGCCATCTCGCTCTCTTCTTCAGGAGGTAGGCAGGCCCCTTGGCCAGTATGCTCGTTGTGGCTACTTGGGCGTGCAGGACACTGGAGGTGATGATGTAGGGTTTACACTATGCAATGGCAGACTCGGTATAGCATGAGTCTCTGCCACTGTTGGCTTGTAGGTGGCACTGCCGACTACTCTTTGGTGTATGGGTCCGTGCTGGCCTGAATTTCCATGAGTGATTTATTAGTATGCTGGGGGCTGCCTTCCTTCTTGTCACTCCATAGGCTTTGGTGCTGTGCAATGGATTCCTTTACACCCCTTGTTACATGCACTGTCTCTTGCTGGCCTCTGGGTGGCTCTATGGGTGATCACGGAGAGGCCTGGCAGCTTTCCTGACATCGAGGGCCTTCAGAGAAATGTTGGCTTTGGCAGTATGCTTCTGACCTCTCCGGTGCTGCAGCAGCAGCAGGTGGCCGTTAGGGGGCTCATGATGTTCTCCGATACCACTTCAGTTCAGCAGTGGCAGTCTCAGAGGTCGCTGATCCTGCTGGTGCCTTGATTGATAGGGTGGCAGGTGCAGTTCCTTGTGCACATCCGTGCTGAGTTCCTGGTCGTGGTTAACACGCGGTGCAGTGGGCAGGTACGAATGTCTGACAAAATATCGAAATCAAAAATATCGAAATACAAAAATATCGGGACAAAAATATCGAAGTCAAAAATATAGGAATCCTATCCCTAACAAGGTAAGTACAAAAATATCGAAAAAATAATATCGTAGTACAAAAATATCGTATTTAAAAATATCGTTTTTTTAAATGTATTAATAATAATGTAAAAATAATTATAAAATACATATAATGTTACAAATATTAAATAAAAATATTAAAACATAATTAAAAATTTAAAACTAATACATATACATTTAAAATAAATTAAAAACTTAATAATGTAATGTAATTTTATATTTTTTAATTTCATTTAATTGATTTAATTTAAATTAATTTTATTTTTACCCTGTACGACTGTACCCCAAAAACCCAAAACTGACCCTGAACCCTAAAAATACCCCTTTACCCAAAAACCCAAAACTGACCCTGAACCCTAAAAATACCCCTTCACCCATGAACTGAAAACTGACCCTGAACCCTAAAAATACCCCTTTACCCATGAACTGAAAACTGACCCAGAACCCTAAAAATACCCCTTTACCCAAAAACTGAAAACTGACCCTGAACCCTAAAAATACCCCTTTACCCATGAACTGAAAACTGACCCATAACCCTAAAAATACCCCTTTACCCAAAAACTGAAAACTGACCCTGAACCCTAAAAATACCCCTTTACCCAAAAACTGAAAACTGACCCTAAACCCTAAAAATACACCTTTACCCAAAAACTGAAAACTGACCCTGAACCCTAAAAATACCCCTTTACCCATGAACTGAAAACTGACCCTGAACCCTAAAAATACCCCTTTACCCAAAAACTGAAAACTGACCCTAAACCCTAAAAATACACCTTTACCCAAAAACTGAAAACTGACCCTGAACCCTAAAAATACCCCTTTACCCATGAACTGAAAACTGACCCAGAACCCTAAAAATACCCCTTTACCCAAAAACTGAAAACTGACCCTGAACCCTAAAAATACCCCTTTACCCAAAAACTGAAAACTGACCCTGAACCCTAAAAATACCCCTTTACCCATCAACTGAAAACTGACCCTGAACCCTAAAAATACCCCTTTACCCATGAACTGAAAACTGACCCTGAACCCTAAAAATACCCCTGTACCCATGAACTGAAAACTGACCCTGAACCCTAAAAATACCCCTGTACCCAAAATTAATTAATATTATTTAATTACCAATTAATTATTAATTAACAATAACAATAAAGTAAATATATTAGCACATTTGCTGTAATTAATTTAATTTAATAATTAATATTATTTTGCACAATTAATTAATTAAGAATAACAATAAATTATATATAAAAAAAAATACTATAATTAATGTAATTAAATAATTAATAATAATTAATTACCAACTAATTAATAATTATAAATATGTAAAAATTATAATAATTAATTAACTAATTAATAGAAATTAATGACCAATTAATTATTAATTAAAATATGTACAAACATATATCAATTAATTAATTATTATTAAATTACTTCCCACCCTATTCCCCTATAAACCCATAACCCGCTACAGAACATATTTATCTATTAATAAATTAATTAAAATAATTAAAAATTAATTCTCAATTAATTAATTAATAATTCCTACTAATTAATAATTAATTTAACATAATTAAATTACTTCCCACCCTATTCCCCTATAAACCCACAACCCGCTACAGTAGTAAAAGACAATATTTAATAAAATAACATTAAAAATAAATAATAAAACATAATAAATACAATATAATATACACTAAATTTATTTAAAACTTGATATTAGTAACATCAAAGTTATTAATTTCGATATTATTAACATCGATATTTACAACTTCGATATTACTGATATCATGCCAATATCGATATTTAGACTGTCGATATTACTTACCTTCGATATTTTTGTATCTCGATATTTAAACTTCGATATTTTGTCTTTCCGATATTTTATTTTCGATATTTTGTCTGTGTACCGGCAGGTACTGGGTGGCGCTGCGGGCCGGTTTGCTATTCCTTAACAGAGAGTACTCACTGGGAACGGTGGCGGTGGGCAATGCTGCCGATAGTTCTTGTCTGGGTGTGCTCGGTGCGCGGCTGGTTTAGGGAAGGTCAGGGTGAGGATCACGCTCACCCGCTACTGTCCCTCGCATCTTGTGGTGCTTGTAGTGGCTTCTTCAGCTGACCGCCAGGTGGCAAGGGAGCGTTGCGCGCGGCCGCAGCAGCTTCACTCCCGATGCAGGCCTTGCTGTTTCGTAGGCGCTGTAGGGGCAGGTGCTTGCTTGAGGCGAGGCGACGTTGTGGCGGGAAGTGCCATCATTTATTTATTGGATCCCCTGGTGCAACTTTTCTGCCATGTCAGAGGGAGCACTCCCGCTGAACATTAAGCTGGGAGCCAGGGAACCTGGCGGATGGGGTCGCTCGACATTCTGGAGTTATGGCGTGTTGTGGCCGGCCTCGTGAGGGGAGCCAGGACAGGGATGGCTCCGCCTTACGCTTGTGTACAGTTTGCTTGCGGGGGGGGCCAGGCGCCGCTACAGGGCCTACGGGCTCCTCCGCTTGCTGTCCGGTACGGCGGGCACTTCAGTGTTGGTGCTGTGACTCGTCTTCATACTCCGGGTGGGGTGTGCCTCCAGTGGACCCTATCTGGTGGGTCAGACTCCACCACATGGCGCGGGCTCCGTTGGTCTCCCTCCAGCAGGGTCTGCGAGGGGTGCAGGGCTGATGTCGCTGCGGCGCATGTCCCGGTGCAACGGGTGATATCTGCTGAGGGCTCCTCCTGCGAGTTGCTTGTGATGCCTCTCGGGTCGCGAGGAAGTGTAGTGGAGGTCGCCGGGTGGCCTCGGGCTTTGTGTCAGTCATGCTGGCTGGAAAAGTCCTTTCTCCTCTTCCTAGGGTGGCAAGCTTTTAGCCACGTCTACTCCGGGGCAGAGGCTAACGCCTGAGGCTCGTGGTGCGGTTGCACTCAGTTCCCTACCCTCGGCTCGGGTGGACTCTGCTGCTGCTCTCCCGGGTGAACGACTGGGCAGCGTCACACTGGGATTGCCGGTGCAGGCTTCTACCAGTGCGGGATGGACTCGACAGGCTCAGGGGTCTGTTCTCTCGCCCCTTTGGCTACAGCACTATGGGTGCAGCCTCATCGCCGGAGTGGGCATCTGGTGTACTGAGTCCTCGGCTAGTCTAAATGTGGGAGGTTGCCAGGACACACGCATGCGAGAGGTAGCTGGGCCGGCGCAGGGCGGATACTAATCAACTCACGGGCGGTTGTCATCTCTCGTGCTGAGTGAACCTCCAACAGGCTACCTTGATCTTCCAGGATAGGGGAGACGCCAACTGTGGGACACGAGGGACGCCGTCCTCACCACAGGCACGGGTTGCCATCACCAGCACATATCGGCGCAGTGCTCTTTTCCTCCTCCACCAGGAGCGATGGAGCACCGACCAGCAGGCATGCAGGGTCAGCTACCCTCTCGTCGCCAATGTGATGTCGTGCGACGGTGTTGGGTGAATGATTGACACGGACACCAGGGGTTTGCAGTTAAGTAACTGGCCCTGAGCATGTGCACCGGGGCCCTTTTATTAGCGGGGTCACATCACTCCTGACACCCGTGATGGATGGGTGTGGGGGTGCAGTGTGTCCAGCCCTCGAAGGAGTGGCTGGCGTTGCAACTTCCTGTGGGACACTAGAATGTGTCATGCAGAACATTACACAGCGTATGCCTCTCTCTCAACCTCTCTCTGCCAATCTCCCCTTTCACGCCTCCTCGATTCCGAACAGGTTTTCACGGATCACTAATGACAAACCAACTCTCCTCTTTTTACAGAACTATCCACTACTTCTTGTCCTAAGCTATTTCAGGCCCCTCAGTCTCATTGCCTCTCAACCCCACACTACTCTCAGTGTCGAGTTAAACATTTCTTCCTGCCATTATCCCTCCACCCGACTTTCCACCTCACATTCCTCGTCACTTCTCCTGCTAGGGATGTCACCTCGTGCTCTTAAAGTTCTGTCGAAAATGGATGCCAGAGGGACCCAAAGGTGGCAGCAAGAACAGCCACAAAGAAGGCGGCTTTAGAACTCCAGGTGGACGTCACTTCCTGCAGCTGAGAAAACAGCAATGTTGCTGGCGCTCAGTATTAGAACACTGGGTCAAGCAATTTTAATGTCAATGTCCCTTCCGGCTCGGGAATTGTTATTGAGACACCACAGACAGATTACTGTACAACATTTTGTTTGAACAAACTTTATTATGTTATTATGTTAAATGTAATGTTTCATAATTGTATGAGTGAGTAGCTAATGAAGGCCTTGTTTTAGTTTCATTGTGGTATTCATAGATTTAGTTTTGCCTTAATTAAAAAGCCTACGATTACCAGATCGTAAGGTAAACAAGAGTGCTGTCATTCCGAGGGCGGAGTCAGCAGCACAGGAGACCAAAAAAGAGTGCGTTAACCCAGCCTATCCCAGAGCAAACAAGCATTTCTTAATGCAATAGGACTCGTAATTATACACGCCACAAATGGGAGTGGGTGGGTGAGGGGGAGGGGCAAAAAATCACGAACTGCGGGAGGGGGCGGTGGGGGACACGGCAAAAATTAGTTTTGGAGTAAAGGTTCCAATTGCCAGGGCAGGATTTAGATGACAACATGGCCGTGAGGAGGCGGGAGTACCAAGGTAAACACCAATCATATTGCAGAACTTAAGACTGCAGCCAATCAAAAATATGGCCGGAAAGTGGGCGGAGCTTCCCCCACTATACTGTATACAGCATCTCTCCACGAGACAGTACATGCGCTGCCTAGCCGAGACCTAAAAAATGAATGTGTCCTTCTGTCACGAAACTGGTGCTAGGTAAATCGCTCTGATACCCGATGTCTCGGGTCTAGTTCGCGCTATATAAAACTCGAAAAATTCAATAAAGCAATGTCATGTTTATTGATGATATTCTTTGTATACTTTGTCTTTTTGATAATATTAAATTGTTCTTGACATAGAACTTGATCTGGGTTCCCGTTTTTAGGTTGAGCTAGAGCTGCGCATGCATAGCATGCGCTGTCTAGCTCAGGACCTAATGTTTTTAGTTTCGTGGGAATCTGAGACAGCATTCGGCCACGCGCCTCTGCTGTCTCAGATTTGTCTGTGTGAGCGCGCTTCGCTCTTTTGTATCTGGCTGCCCGTCCCCTGTCTCAGATTCCCCGCAAACACGCAGGCACGCACACAGACACACACACGCAGGCAGGCACGCGCGCACACACACACACACACGCACATACCCCCCTCCCCCACCATCAGCACCACCACCACCACCACTCACGGGCTCACGCGCACACACACGCGCGCACACACAGATGCACACAGACACACATGTCCCCCCTCCACTCACCGTGCTCTTTTGTCGTGTCTCCTCGCTGCGCTCCTTTTCTCCGGCGCATCTCCACACGCGGGGCACTTCTGTGGATTTTGACGCTACCGCGGGGCTCTCCCTCCATGATGGGAGCCCCGCATGAACGAGCAACACCGGCCTCTTCTGGCCGCGTCACAGGCCTCGCCCATGTCACGGGCAAGAATGCCTGACTTCCTGGGTTCTGTGTTCCTGTTCCCTTTGTTCCCGCCCCCTCCTGCTGCCCCCTCCAGTTGGCCGTGTTTTCCATCCCCCCCTTCCCGTTACCTTGGTTCCCGCTGTGCGCTTTAGTTGTGCACTCAGTGCTGCATCAACTCGTTTGTTCTTAACATTTTCAGTTCCAAAATATAGAGTGCTGATTCGATATTTAAGTTTTTGGAAGAACTTTTAAAAAAAAATATTTGAACACTGCTCAATGTTTGGGGAACTGTGAACCGCTGCCTGGCTGCCGCCTTCATTCATCTTACAGCAGTAGTATTGGTAACGTCTCCTGGCCTGGTAGCTAGCCGGGGGTGCGGATTCTACCCTTTTCGCATTACACTGCAGCAGAATTAAGTTTTAGAGCTGGCCGTTTAGTGTCCAACTCTGAGGGAAGTCTGTGTGTTTAGTTCATAGATACACAAATATTGATGGTAGATGAATCATAACTGGCTGGTCAGGCGGATGGTGGTGTATTAATCAGTAATTTATCAAGTAATTGCGGAGGGGGCTGTGTTTGCCTGGATGCTGGCATCTGTTGTGATGTGGGGGGAGTTCTTGCAGTGTATTTAATTTCCTATTTTGCGTGCCGCCATTTAATACTCAAGTCTGTTTCCTTGGAGACATGTGCCTAGCAAGATACGATGTAGGCGTGTTATCCTCTGGATGAATGCATGACTCTCACAAGCATGTTTTATAGCCTGCTTAGTTCGACAATGATTCGCGGATAAGCAATGGTTTGCTAATCCACTCAAGCTTTGCCACACACCTTTTAAACTCTTTTTGATGTCGTTTTTTTTAAGGTTGCAAATACATAATACGAGTTAAGCAAAGGGGCAGGTGGTAGGAAGGCCATGAGGGTAGAGCAATGGGGAGGAGTGACTTGAGTAGTGCACTGAAAGTGGTCAGCGCCCTCGGAAATACGTTTTCTGTTTTATTAGTATGCTTTTTATAGCCCATTGCCAACCCAGGGGGTGACTGCGCTAGTTATGAAAAACACAATAACCAGAACATTTGGTGTATGCTAGCCACAAGTTTTCCAATCACCTTCCGCCACTATTGCATAATCTGCTTCCTGACATCTAGCAGAAGCCTGCATTGTCTTGATGCGTGCCGAGTAAACATAAGACAGCTTGGTTCAAATCTCAATTAAGTTCGCACCAGGGCTTTAAGGGGGATGAAAAAACTAGAGGGTCTCTCAAAAGGGCCTAGCCAATGTAATTAAGGGCGTGGCTTAAAAACACTTAATCTAAAAATCTGTGCTGAGAATAGTGTGCCGCCTGCCGCCCGACTTGTATTTGCTGTTTCTGTCATTGCATCTAGATATATAATACAACAAGTAACATCATACCTACAACAAGTCAGATCTATTGGCTTTGTCTATGGTTGTTAGTTACATAAGATAAAAAGTAGCAACCATGGCTTGAATATAATATTGAAAAAGCTTCCACTTACAGCCCTGGTGACACCACGACAATGTTGCTGCCCCTGAGTTTCAAAAAGAGAAGGGAAATCCTGAGAGAAAATGACTCTCTTTTAAGGATTTCACTTCCCTTACAACGCTCACCTGGCATGACGCCATGCCGTAACTTCTCTACTATTGAGAAGTGAGCAGTGTGAGCACACACACATCAATGTGCCTGCTGTCAAAGCAGTCTGGAAAGAAATGGACCGCCTGTGACTGGGCACAAAACATAGCCTGATAGAGACCCTTTTTCGAGGCCTCCTTTCAACCAACACATAAATAAAAAAAATGTTATTTACAAGACCAATAGCTCAAACTTTCCTAATGCGAGACATATTGCATTGCAAATGCTTGTTCTATTTGTTTGCCCATACTTTTAACAGTTGCCTAAGTAGTATTATATACATTTGGAGTACCTTAGGCTGCCAGGCTCCCATGCACACACCCTTATTCCATAGTGTATGTGTGTGTGTTTGTGGTATCAAGCATAGGTTTTATACTGAAGGGTACTTTCCCAGTACCAAATACGATGCTAGGGTATAGTTTAACACTTTTTAAACTTAGCATGTGTGTTCTACATTACAGCACATGTACAATGTTAGGACGGTTTGGAGAAAAGAAAACTTTTTTCACACGTTACATCGGAGTCGAAGAAGCGTACATTCATGGCACCAAGCCCTGTCTACCTGTTTTTTGACATAGGGCTTTGTGTTAAAAAACCCATGGCTGGTTGTATAGGAACAGCCAAGCACAACCCATTGGCCACCACCTTGAGGAAAAGTAATGCAAACTACTAAAATACTTTTATTACTGTAGAACCAATCAGGATTTGCGCCGCAAAGTATAACCCAGATCAAGACTGTTGCGTTGGGTTGCATCATGGTTTTCGACACTGCACCGGTGCAAAGCCTTGATTAATCTGCTCATTAGACTCTAAACATCATCTGGAGCCATGGTATAGCCAATTTCCTATTTTCAAAAAATTGACTACAATGTACAAAATAGATGTACAGAGGTTTTAAGGGATCTTTGTGGCAATTACGCACCATCATTCCTATCAGGCCTCCAGATCCGTCTGCGCGGGGCCATCACTTCATGTGTTGCAGCCAATGGAGTCTTTGCCTGGTTCACAGCCAGACTGGGAACAGAAACCAGCCCTGGCAACTCCGCTTGACCGGCCCCAGGTGAGGGTAAGTGTCAATTACCGCTGCCGCTTTTGTTACAGGGGGCTGATATTGCACTGCTGCATAACCAGCCCCCAGTCACAAAACAGGCCCTCACGGGTCAAAAAACAGCCCCCACCTTCTGGCCCAGTGGGGAAACGCCCGGTGCCCCCTAATGGCCTGTCCGGCTCTGCCTTGGTTCCACTCTTGACAAGCAATTTCTGGACAAATCACCCCACCTGGGGCCTCCTCTTCCTAATTAGATTAGCATAGAACAGCCTGGACACCTGGGGCCCAATCACAAAGTATTTTTTGGTTGGTGCCTTTTCAACTACTTGGAGGTAAACTAAGCCTGTTCTTGGTGCAAACACCTTTTCCACTGTATAATGAATAGGGCTCCCTGTTTTCCGTTTTTACGGATTTTTACAGATAAATACAGACAGAAAACATTGTATTGCCTGTCTATATTTATTTTTAAAAGTGGAAAAATACATATAATTGGCTTCTTTTAAGTGACTCTCTATGCTATTATTGACTTTCAGGCCAGTAGTGTACATATTGGCAGCATAGGGAGTTATAAAGCTCACTGAGATTTGCTTAAATTAATTGCTGCATATCTCAACATGCATTAGTGCTTTTATGCCAATTGTTTGAGGTGTGTATTATTTTATTTTTGGCTTTGTAATTTGCTAAAATGCGACAGGCATCAACGTATGCATGCACGTGTATCTGTTAAATAAGTGTGGAAATATACGAGTTATCAATATCTCATCATCTGTTCACAAAACACAAAATAAATATGGATAAATACCGATAAGATGGGCAAAAAATAAATATGGATAAATACCAATAAGATGGGCAAAAAATAAATATGGATAAATACAGACAGACATGTTCAAAAAATATATACCATGAAACCGGGAGCCCTAATTATGAAAACAGATTTCTCGAGGTGGTAACGAGTGACATTGTTGTGGCATGTTATAGCGGTGGGGATGTGATGTGTTCTGTTGTGTTGGGTTTTGGACTGTATGTGGAACGAGCCCACTCAGGCCAAAACTGTTGCAGACAAGTGTGTTAAGATAGAATTTCCAGTATTCACTTTAGACCTCAAGGCCCTAGGCATTAACAGATAATTGCACCGCTTTGCTCATCCTGGAAGCGCCTCGAGGCGATGTAGTTTGCAATATTGTCTTAAGTGGCCTTGTGGGACTTGAACCCGCAGCCCTCTGTTCACGCAGAGGCGATAACAGGCATAATAACTTCTTGATGCATCCTAGCGCCTGCGGCGCCCCTGCCGGATGGAGAGAAAGGGTCAGCTTCGTGCTAGGCGCTGTAAAGAGAACCGAGACCAAAAGTCCTTGAGCGCCCGGGGCCCCTCTTAAGTATTTAACTTTCGATTTCCTGAGGCTTCTTCTGTAAATGTAATATTCTCCCGTTTTTAGCCTAATTGCCAGGCGGGCGGCGGCGGCCTCGGCCGCAGCTTTCTGTTTAATGTTGTCAGATGTAATTGCAGATAAAGCGGCGCTGGCCCCGTGGCCTTGGTCTGCTTGAGTCACCGGGCAGGCTGCTCACACCCCGGCTCGCTGCTCCGAGGGGCTCCTTCCCATCACTGCTCGGGCTCCAAGGCCAGGGCGCTCTTTCTGGGGCTGTTTCACGTTCTTTTGGCCCATTCCGAGCTTCACGGACAGTTAAAAGAGCCGGGCAACTGACGAGGGATGACAGCTCGCTGCGCCGGATCACTGGCCAGGAAGGGTTATCTCTCTTAGATACATTAATGGCGGGTGCTCCAATGCCTCCTGGAATGTGTTTCCACTGGAAACGGATCTATCTGGACTGTAAGATCATGGGGCCTCATTTATTAGGCTGTGCGTCACTTTTACGTAGGGTGACCAACTGGCATTGGTGCAAATTCAGGACGGTGAGTGTAAAAATTCAGGACAAAGGGTCAAAATTCAGGACACAAATTCAGGACAGGAGGTCAAAATTCAGGACAAAACTTCAGGACAATAGGTAAGTTTTACAGACATATCAGAGGTCGCGCAATAGTATATAAGTAAGCCCAGACATTTCCAAACATATTCAACCATTTGCAAACATATCCATCATGTATCCTCCATCTATCATTTCACTCATCCATCCCTTCATCCATCCTTTCACTCATCCATCCATTATCCATCCATCCACCCTTTCACCCTATCCATCTGTACACTTATCCAGCCACTCTTCATCCAATCCATCCATTAACTTATCCATCCAGCCATTTACCCTTTCACCAATCCAGCCATCCTTTCACTTACTAATCCTTTAACCATCCACTCTTTTAGTCATCCATCCATCCTCCCTTTCTCTCTCCATCGACCCTTTCACTTAGCCATCCTTCCTTCCATCCATCCATCCATCCACCCACCCATCCACCCATCTACTCATCCACTCATGAATCCATCCATTGACCCTATCACTCATCCATCTATCATTTCACTCCTTCACACACCTATTCATCCTTTTGTCCATCTACCCTCCCTTTCACTCACTCATCCATACTTACATCCACCCTTTCACTCATACGTCCATTCATTCACCCTTGCACTTATCAATCCATCAATCCATCCATCATTTCACTCATCCACCCACCCACCATCCACCCACCCACCCACTCATCAATCCTTTCACCCACCCACTCATCATCCATCCATCCATCCTTCCCCTCATCATTCATCCTTTCACCCACTCTCCATCCATCCATCCTTTCACCCACCCACTCATCATCCATCCTTCCCCTCATCATCCATCCATCCATCCATCCATCCTTCCCCTCATCACCCATCCATCCTATTTTTCACCCACCCCCTCATCATCCATCCATCCTTCCCCTCATCATCCATCCTTTCACCCACCCCCTCATCATCCATCCACCCTTCCCCTCATCATCCATCCATCCTTCCCCTCATCTTCCATCCATCCTCCCCCTCATCATCCATCCATCCTTCCCCTCATCATCCATCCATCCTTTCACCCACCCACCCATCCATCCATCCATCCTTCCCCTCCATTCATCCCCTCATCCATCCATCCTTCCCCTCATCCATCCATCCTTCCTTCCTTCCACTCATCCATCCATCCTTCCCCTCATCCACCCATCCTTCCCCTTATCCATCCTCCTTTCATCCATCATCCATCCTTCCCCTCACCCATCTATCCATCCATCCTTCCCCTCCATCCATCATTCCCCTCATCCATCCTTCCATTCATCCACCCATCCTTCCTTCCCCTCATCCATCCATCCTTGCCCTCCATCCATCCATCCATCCATCCTTCCCCTCATCCATCCATCCTTGCCCTCCATCCATCCATCCTTCCCCTCATCCATCCATACTTCCCCTCATCTATCCTTCCTTTCATCCATCCATCCATCCTTCCACTCATCCATCCATCCTTCCCCTCATCCATCCATCCTTCCCCTCATCCATCGTTCTCCTCATCCATCATCCAGCTACCCTTCCACCCATACATCCAGCTATTTACATGTTCTCTCATCCATCCTTCCCCTCACTCATCAATCCATCAATCCTCTCATTATCCATGTATTCAATCTTTCATTCATCCATTCACCCTTTCACTAATTCATCCAGCCATCCACCCATCCCTTCACTTACTTACTCGCCCACCTTTCCATATTAATTTGAGCTGAGCCCTTTTGAGAAGAGGCCCATCAGGAACTTCACCCTCACTGCAGGGGCCGTTCCAGGACTGGGACAGAAGCCACCCAGGGCGGAGACAGGATCCACCACAGGGGGGGACAAGAGCCATCACAGGCAGGGGCGGGGGAGGGGGACAGGATCCACCACAGTGGGGGGACAGAAGCATTCACAGGGGGAGGGACAGGAGCCATTACAGGCGGAGGGGAGGGGGGACAGGAGCCATCACAGGAGGGGGAACAGGATCCACCAGGGTGGACACAGGGGTGGGCATGCAGTATTCTAGTATCATCTTGCGCTCCTCGCCCCCTGCTGCACAAGACAACGAGATGACAGGCTCTCTGTCCAAAATGCCATCCCCCACTTTGATGTACAGTACTTACAGGAGATACTCTAAGAGAACTGGTTTAACTGATTGTCCTCCATACTTTGTTAATCAGTGTGGGTGCGATTGTGCCATTTCTTAATTTTATTACATTATAGACTGCATGTTTGAAGAACCGAGATTTGCTTACAATTTAGTGACAGTAATTAAGCTATGTGACGAGAGAGAACCACGTGCTGCCTCTGTGTAATCTGGCTGAGTCTAGGATGTTTGGGGCCCTGGGTAGAAATGGAATGTGTGAGGCCCCCTCTAAATTGCAGAGACATGGCATTCAGGTCTGTTTGCATCTGAATAGATGCCGCTGCTCCTGAAGCTGCAGCCCCCCTCTGTCACCTTCAAGCACCTCTTAACAGCTCATCAAGGGCTGAAGTCAAGGGCTGAAGGTGTGAGGGTTGCCATCCCGCTGTTCCTCTCCAATGCTGCGGGGTATCTGAACTTTGGAACAGCATCGGTGTCAAGAAGGGAGGTGGGTGGAAGCTGTGCCTCGTTAAAATTACGGACAAATGGCGTCCGTTAAAGAATCCTTCACGGACAACGGACAGACGGCCAAAATTACGGACTGTCCGTGAAGGATTCTTTAACGGACGCCATTTTGTTACTGACGGTTGGTCACCCTACTTTTACGCCGCCGGTGCGTCACTTTTTGTGACGCACCAGTGGCGTAAAAAATGCGCCTTGTTACGCCATATTTACAAAGTGACGCATCTCAGTAGATGCCCCCAAGTATAATGTATGCAAGGGGGGCGTTTTGACGCAAGAAAGGGTTATGGAAGTGACGCAGTGAAATCTATAAGATTTCACTGCGCTCTTTCTGGGCCACTAATGCGTCAAAATCTTACGCCTGCTTCATGGCAGGCGTAAGACTGACGCAAGCACTAACAACATGGGACTTGCCCATGTGAAAGTACACATTGCTGGAGTTGCGTCACTTTTGTGACACACTCCAGCAATGCGTCACTTTTGCACCTACAGATACGTCAGAAATACTGATGTATCTGTAACTCCTTGCGACATGATGCGTCATATTATAAATATGACGCATCAATCATGACGCAAGGAGTGCGCACTGAGAAGTGACGCATCGCTGTTTCACTCAGCGATGCGTCATTTCTCGGGCCTCATTTATGAGGCCGTGCGTCACTTTTACGCTGCTGGTGCATCACTTTTTGTGACGCACCAGTGGCGTAAAAAATGCGCCTTGTTGCGCCATATTTACAAAGTGATGCATCTAGGTAGATGCGTTACTTTGTAAACACCTGCGCCATATTATACCTGCGCCAGGTATAATGTATGCAAGGTGGGCGTTTTGACGCAAGAAAGAGTCGTAGAAGTGACGCAGTGAAATCTATGTGATTTCACTGCGCCACTTCTAGGACACAAATGCGTCAATTTCTTACGCCTGCCTCACAGCAGGCCTAAGACTGCCGCAAGCCCTTTCGGGGCTTGTCCCATGTGAAAGGACACATTGCTGGAGTTGCGTCACTTTTGTGACAAACTGTAGCAATGCGTCACTTTTGCGCCATACAGATACGTCAGAAATACTGACGTATCTGTAACTCCTTATGCCATGATGCGTCATACTGTAAATATGACGCATCATTGGTGTCGCAAGGAGGGTGCAGTGAAAAGTGACGCATCGCTGTTTTCACGCAGCGATGCGTCACTTTTCATAAATGAGGCCCATGGAATGTAGCATCCTACCTAGCTAGGGTGACCAGACGTCCCGGATTTGCCCGGACAGTCCACGTTTTTTACCCGCTGTCCCGGCAGATTTTGGTCATTTTGGCTCATGTCCCGGTTTTTAGAGGGGGTCGACTGAAAACATTGAGATGCACTTTTTTGGGTGTTATATAGCTGTGCTAGTGAGCAGCTATTATAAGAAAGCAGTTTAATTAATATGTATGATGTTGGTTGTAGAAATTACATTTTATTTATTTTTTTAATGCCTTTTCTGTGATCTTATGTTGATGAGAACTGTCATTCTGCAGCATTCTGTTGATGAAAAATTGTAGTCCTTCTTCTATTTTCCGAAAATGTTCCGGTTTTTGGTTCTCAAGATCTGGTCACCCAATACCTAGGCTGGGCACTCACCAGTGACCCCACCGCACACAGAGAGCAGCTGCACACATCTTTGTTCTTCAGCGTGTAAGCAAGAACTCAGCATTCTAAACAGTGGCATAACAAAACTTGAGGGGGCCTCCCTGCAAAGTTCATGGGGGAGTCCCTCCATGTTCTGGACCAAGTCAGGTGCTTTAAGGCCAAGGGCACCACCCCCGTGCACCATGCGGGAAGGGGGTCCCTACTATCTCGGGGCCCCCACTGCTTATTGTTATGCCACTTGTTCTAAACCTGTATTCATTTCGCTACCCTCCTACGCCTACCTCACAGGTCTACGGAGTCCATTAGGACTCAAAGGAGTTCCGTCATTTTTTACTTACCCAGCAGTTCTCATGAATGTTTAGCTTTGCAATTACTCTAAGAGTAGATTAATTACATGTCACTATTGGTACCAGTGTCTAACTAGGGAAAATTATTATTTGGTTTATCTGTAAGCTTTGAGTGGGATCCTCTTTGTTGGAGGAGCTGCAAAATAGAAAATGGAGGCGGATTGTCCTTCGCGGGCCCCTGTAGCAGATCCACCAGAGTAGACAGCCAATCAGGTGTCAGTTGCATATTGAGAAGTCAGACAATCATCTGGACTCTGAATGCACCAAATGGAGCTTGAATGTTCCTGGTGAGTCAAGTGCCTCAACATTGCCAGGATTCAGTTATGGTCTTGTGTTCCATCTACAAAGCATTCCTGGAGTTGATAAAGCACGATTTTACTCTTTCATTTGTAGGGGTGTATTATACTCATGAGTAGTTTGCACCTCCATAAAAACTTTTGTTGTGTTAACATTTGGTCATTAGATTGTGTACTGTAATAATGTGCTAAGTGAAGTGTTAGGAATTTTTCATGTAAAACGAAGAATTAATGTTGTACTTATCCGTGCTTGGATGAAATCTCAACGTGTAAAATTGCATTTATAACTAGCTAGTATTTCCAATATCAATGTGCTTATGTAGTGTGCCGAAGTTAATGATTTATGTATGCGTGTGCTTTCTAAAGCTTATGCATTGTTCCTGTGTTGGCCAGATTTGGTAGGCATAAAGTGTATTTCTCCCTGTTCGCTCTCATGTTAAACGTAGCTGTTAGAATTCACATGTATGTGGGATTTGTCTTCTCATGTTTCTGTTGCAGGTGGAGGAATTCATCCTTGTTTTTTTTTTATTTTATTTTTTTAAAGTTTTTTTTGAAAGAAGGAAAAACGAAGTACAAGGCAAAAAAAATTAGTATACATGGACATGCGTTCACATAGGAGGACACCTAGACACCAAATTATACAACAGATCAATAGTACACATTGTGACGAGGGGGCCAGCGGGGAAACAAATTTAAGGATAACAGAAGTACACAAGACATGGAATGTCGGATCAGGGGGACAGAGGGACTTCGGGGTTGTCCATGAACGGAGGCGCACATAGATTTCCACGGTATGCGTTCCATTGGCTCCAGATACTATTCCATTTTCTAGGTTTGCCCCGCGCCACATACACAGTCTTCTCTCTGAACATACACCAGTCCATATTCTCCTTCCACACCGATACAGTGGGCGGGCGCTGGGAACCCCACAACTGCGTTACATCTCTTTTGGCAATCATATTCCCCAGGGTCGCCCACTGCGTCTGGGCCACACCATAATCATTCGGCTCCCACACATTCAACAGGCACCGCCTGGCTTCGGGCTGTAGCACCACCCCCGTGACTCTACCCATCACTGCATGTACGTTATTCCAGAACTGCACCACCTCCGGACACTCCCAAAGTATATGGAGGAAAGTACCAAGCATCCCACAACCACGCTTACATAACCCGTCCGAGGAATATCCCATGCGAATCAAGTGCGGACCAGTGATATATACACGATGTAAGATCTTGAGCTGAACGAAACGGAGACGGGCAGGGATCGCGACTTCCTTAGGCGAGGATAATGCAGCTTGCCAATCCTCGTCGTCCAGCTCCAAACCATCGCCGGTCCAGATCTCCCTAAGATGCACTAACAGATCCACTCAGGTGTTGATCAACTTCTTATATATCAGGGAAATGGTACTGTCGGGGACGTGGCCGTCAAGGAGCCTATCTTCAAGGGGGGAGGACTCGGGGACGACAGTACCAGCAGGGAGAACCGAGCTCAAGGCATGGTGAATCTGTGTGTATCGGAAGAATTCCCTGTCGCTCAATTCATATTCTGTCTGTAGTGCCGCAAAGGTCTTGATTTTGCCCTTGACCCAAAGATCGCCCACACAGCTAATACCAATCATATCCCATTTTTCAAACCCTTTAGTTTTACAGAGACATCCCAACCTCTCAGAAGCATACAAGGGGGTCGCACGAGTCAATCGATCTTCCCAACCCACAGACACATTAGCAGTAAGCATGGGCGGAAAATCCGTTCCGCTCGTGGATTTTGCGGATTTTCGGTAAATTCGCGATCCGCGATCACCCGCGAATTTGCCAAAAATCAGCAAATCCGCGAGCGGCGGATCCGGGGGGGCAAAAGTTCAAGCCTTCAAGCTTGAAGTTGTTGTAACTATTTTAGGATGGCGCCGGCAAACTGCCAGCGCCATCCTAAAATAGTTACTACGTTAGCTTCAACAGGAAGCACAAATAGATAAAATAAAGCTGGTGCTCGAGCACCTGCTTTATTTTATCTATTAGTGCTTTCTGTTGAAGCTAACTTAGTAACTATTTCAGGATGGCGCTGGCAGCCTGCCGGCGCCATCCTAAAATAGTTACAGGATGATGGACAGCTCACTCAAGGGATATGAAGGGCAGGGTTCATTCTGGCACGATGGTCCTGTCACAAAAATTAAACCTCAACAGGAAGCACTTACAGATATCAATAAAGCATGTGCCCTAGTTGAAGCTCAAATTCAGTGACGCATTCATCAGCCCAAAAACAATCGTGAGCATTGTCGAGGCTGGGCAGGTGTGCTTTCTTCCCAAATCTACCGTCGAAAATCAGCTGTGATGCTGGATAGAGGCCTTTGCATCCTTGACTTTCACGAGCGCAATCCCCTGGCTGTTCATGTGACCAGGAGCTTCTTTCTCTTCATCTGCTGCTCTGATCGGTCTCTGACCTTTTATACACACCAGAGGCATGTGTGATCGCATGTAAGGCCCGTCTGTTTGGCCCCGCCCACACACTTGCGGTGTGAACCGTCTTCCCGCTATTTACCCACTATGATGGACAGTTGAAGCTCAAATTCAGTGATGCATAAATCAGCCCAAAAACAATCGTGAGCATTGTCGAGGCTGGGCAGGTGTGCTTTCTTCCCAAATCTACCGTCGAAAATCAGCTGTGGTGCTGGATAGAGGCCTTTGCATCCTTGACTTTCACGAGCGCAATCCGCAAAAAAAAAAGAAATTCCGCAGATCCGCGGATTTTGCGGATCAACAATACGCAAATCCGCAAAATGCGCGGATCGTGGATCCGTGAAATCTGCCCATGCCTAATTAGCAGCATGCCACACCCGTACGGCAACCTTGGTAGGGCCAGATAAATCCTTGCCCGCCGCCTTGGAGTAGAGCGCCCTCCTGTAGTCCCCGCCCGGTAGCAAATACTTATCCATCTCGAACGCCGGGAGGAATTCATCCTTGTTAATTAGAATACCATCTTTGTTTTAGGAGTTAGGCTTAGGGAGAAGAGACAGTTGAACAGAGATGCTGATAATGTGGGATGTTTTTTTCTCACCGAGAGAGCCTGGGAATCAAGGTCAGTGGGCGAAGGGCTGGGAGCATTGCTGCTGGATGGAAAGTTACCTACGAGGAGGTGTCTTGAGTGGATGGGGTGATGTCGAAAGGCCTGATGGACAGTATGAATCGATTCTTCTATTGGGGTTAGGGACAGAGTCCGGGGACTTCTGCCATGTCTGGGGAAGAGGAAGCATCTTAGAACGAGCTCCGTAGTTTATGCTACTTGACCCATTCAATGTGAGTGCACCTCTTAGGAAGCCTTCATATACTGACACCTTTAGAGAACTTGCCTGGGAAATGCTAAGTAGGGATGTCACGCTAGTGGTAGTGTAGGGATAGATCAATTCTTTTCACTCACGAACCGCCAATGAAAGGGGCTATTGATGTCGGTTCAATTATTTTCTGCATTCTGATTTTGAAACTAGTTGCCCTGTGCATGTTGCACTGCCTAAATTTCACCCGTAGATTTGGATTTGTATTAGTGCCAATAAACTTTTACAGCCTCTTCTTGAGGTGTTTATAGGTCCAACTTTACTTAGTTTGTAATAAACTCACTAAACTTTGGATCCAGAGTCTGTGTTCTTTGATGACATGGCTCTTGTAATGGTAATGTATAATTGGCTAATGATTTCTCTCCCTCCACACTTACAAGCAGACAACAAAGAGCCATCAGCCAGGGGTTCCGGAGTAAGTCTAGAACATGGAACCTGGCTTCTTCAGAGTACAGGTTCTGCATACCTTTGGAAACTGACACTGCACCAGTGCTTAATTTGAACCTTTTGTTTCCGGTGTTTAGTCACCAACACTTAATTGTCAACACTGGCAGTTATTAGAGTCTATATAAAATTGAGTGTGGGTCGCAAGCACACCCGGTTTGAATGATGTTCAAACTAATCAAAAAGTAATCAAAAAATTAATTGTGTGTAATCTATCTATAGCGTGCTACTAAGAGTCATAGGGCTGCCTGTCCCTAGGATATCAATATGAAATTTGATGGGTACAAAACAGACCAAACCGAAAGCACAGCATATAATCTTGTAATCAAACTAAATATTGTTTGTTGTAATTCACAACGAGTCAACTTTTATTTCTAAATAAACACAAATACAGATGATCTTTCATTGATTGAAGAAGCTATTATTCATTCTTCATAAATTTTTCTATCAAATCTTATATTATTGTATAATGTACATTTGCGTCATTACATCATGACTGTTTTAGTGCATATGTTACTTAATGAATAAATAAAGCATCACAAATAATATAGAACATGTTGGCGAAAACACATAGTTAACAACAGTTGATTGTTGCTGGCTCGATGCATTTCGGTGTTGGTCTGATAAATGCATTTTGGTCTGGGTCTGATAAATGCACCATCTCAGGAGGTCAGCACTCAGCATCTATTAGCTGTAGCATTACCACCGTTATCCAAGTAACTGGTGGAGCAATCACAGGAATGAGCATTTTCCAGTTTCACTGTACCGGCCGTGTGTACTTACACATGCCTGGAATAATCTTTGAGACAAGTATATGCTACTGGCAGGATCAAACAATGAATTCTAAAAACAATTCTGGGATTCAAACAGCTAACACGAAGGGTATACACATGCATACCTGCAGGAGGGCAATGCCCACTAATCTACATCAATGGCACCATAGATAGAACAATCAACACAGAAATACACATTATTATGCTTTAGCTGAATACCAGTTGGTGCTTAGCCTGGGAAAGGAAACTCCAGTGCTAGACTGATTCTCAGTGAGATTTCTCAACGCGGGCGGTCGCTGATTGTTGTTACCGCTCGCGTTGAGATACCATCCGTTTGCATTGAGAAAGCTGTGCGTGATGTCATTTGCGCTGATTTTACAGCACGAGACAAACACCAGCCGCTAAAAATGAGCATGAACGGCACGATGTAACACACTCTGTTGCTCACGGAAATACACGTACGCGGAACACTGCCGAGGCCTATATTTATAACAACTCCTTCTCAAATGGACTTGAACTTGATATTACACCAGCCCTCAATGATTTATGGAACAGTAAAATCGATTTGTCACAGTGTATGTTGGGATGAACAGAGAGTCCAATCTCAAGTCAGTAGATATAAGATTCTCAGCATGTGCCCTGTACTTAATAAATCTGCAGGTAATCTGGGGAGTGTCCCTCCTAAGACACAGGATCAGTGTGTGTCACACAGGCTTGTGGCCCCACTTGTACCTATAGTTCCAGTAGCCATTTCCTGACTGCAGGTAGTAACGCTGGATACATACATATGACATGTATGTCAGATTATTTTCTAAAGCTGCAAAAGATAAAAGTCCATGAAATGTAACAAACCTAGACATTATTTTGGTAATTTGATCATAAAATGACGTGAAAAGCTGCCACCTAGGTAAAACTGGCTTCAACCATAAATATAATGGTCCAGGCAGATGATCTTCTAATTTATCTTCCACAAATGGTGAGGCTTTTTACTGTCTTTTTAGATCATTCATTAGTCATAATGGAGTTCCATTGTTTCATGATGTTAACTTGTGTGGTTGCTGATTCTATAAGCCTTTTCCATTAAATAGTGATGTCTTCCCTACTGAATTCCATTTCTTTCCATATTAGGGGCCTTCCCTTACATACTAAAAAGGAATTCAGAAAAAGTGGTCGGAATATGCACACCAGGTTGACATTTTTCAAAAAGTCTGCTTGTTGCTATTTACCATTTTTGCACTAGACTATCTGATGAAACCGAGCCGTCATAAAAAGAAATAAGTTAGGTTGATAACATTTCTTTACATAATATAAAAAACATTTATCAATAGTGCAATATTGAAGACATATTTAATTCGGTTTAATGTTTCCACATGGAGATCACTTGGAACATGCAGCTTAATAGTTATCATTTAGCATCTCAGTTATAAATATTTGAGGGAAATGATCTCTTTTGTACCACTTTATTGTTTGAAAATGTCTGATAAATTAAAATAAAGGAGGATCGACAAATGAGTAATCTAACAGTACTGGGCTAGTTTTGATGCTGGTGGGATCGCCACTGACAGGTCAACGGTGGCAGTCCCACCAACATAACGGCCTTCGGTCAAACCGCTGCATTACAATGCTTGATGGTTGGACTGTAACGGTCTGGGGGACAAACCACCGCATTCGATAGGCTCAAGGAGCCCATTGGGGCAGCGGTCGGACACTAATCCCTACAATGGAGGTGGTACCTGCGCAGGCACCGCTGTGGGGATTAGGATGTCCATTTTCCACAGCCTGTAAAAAGGCTGTCGGAAAGGGACTTTTGGAGCCCCAAGCAGGGACCCCGTCCTTTGTGGGCCACTGCTAAGTGGCCATAGGTGCACAAGTGGTGCACTCCCAAACATCCATGCTCCGTGTTCAAGGTTTCCAGATGGTGCCTGCCGCATGGTGCATGGATGTTTGAAAAGTGCCTTTTTTATTGTGGCTTGTGATGCAGGCCTTTTTAAAGCCTCAGCAGAAGCCGCAGTAGGAAAAGGCATTTTACAACCTCCTGCCTCACCATCATAATGAGGCTCCATGTATCTATCGAATGAGAAGTCAGTTGATAACAATGAGGTGCCCGTGTGAAATTTCCCACTGAGTACCCGAAAGCCATAGGCGGAGCAAACAGACATCAAAGATTCACCTATTTGTTCCTTTCTTTAGTTATAAGACGCTTGTGTTGGTGTGTTCCAAAAGTAATCATCCCCAATGGTTTTGTTTTCTTTAGACAGTACATACAAAAAGTTTGAATTAAAGTCTCTGGTCAGTAGCCTCAAGTGTCTAATATTCTACGTACAATTGAATAATAGTGTACTGCAGGCCAGGTATCATTCATTTCTTTTGTTTGTAGTATGGATTCATATATGTTTAGCAGCAACAGAGTTGTTTTGAAATGATTAGTGGCCCAAATTGTATCAATGAAGCTAAAACTTCATGATTTTTCAGGTGAAGGATTTGTGTGCCAAGACTGAACCGTGTTGGAATATATCTGTGAGCCCATCTTTCTCGTGCCGTCTTGGTGTTGATCTCTGTGTGGGTCTAAAATACTCAATATAGCTGATTATTGGGAATTGACCATCACACCTCGTGTTTTGCAAGGGCATAAGATCAGATTGTTTCCAAAAATGTAATAACTCTATACAGCGTGTGAAACTAGCTAGAGTAACTACATTCCACAAGCAGAAACTCATGTTAATGTTGGCCTTTTTCATGCTGTTGGAGGATAGTTCCTACTAATCAATCATCGGTACCGTAAATTGGAGCTTGAGGGAGCCAGTTCAGCCCTCGTGCTGAGGTTCAACAGAACTCTCAGTTTTAATTTTGCAGCTTCTATCATGATAGTGACAAACCATATACCTCTAAATAAAGATTATGAGCCCATTTACTTTGAAGTCATACAATGCAGCACAGCAATTAAAGTAGCTGCACTACATGATTGGGGACAAGAGCAGGAAAGGGCCATTGCTCATAAGTTATGATGCTCTTGCTCTCACCCTCAATGTAGGTGAACTGTAGACTGCATTGCACCACACAAAAACCCTTGCAACATAGTGCAAAAGGCACCGGTGTGATGTCTAGCATAGATTTTGTACTGGCCAGGCACCCTTCCAGTTCAAACAGATATGCTTACGCATAGTTTAAAATGTTCCCTACTGTGTGTGTGTGTGTCGCACAGTACAGCACACATGCATACTTTGAAAAGGTTGTATGAAAAAAACATTGTTTGCCCAATTTTACTTTGAGCTCGAGGAGGCATACATTTTTGGCAGAAAGTCCTGTGTACAAATCCATTGGTGGTTGCATGGGACCCCCTTGATGCAAATTAGATGAAAGAATTGCTTATCAGTACTTTGCCTTACTTTACTTTAGGATTACTTGCAAATCTAAAACAAGTGTTGTGCTGCACACGTTGCACCAGCTTGCATCTTTTTTGGTTACTCTCTACCAGCACTAAGAACTGATAAATCTAGCTCAGTTTGTATTGGCGTTGGAATGTGCATGTTTTAGTAGAGATTTCATTCTATGTATAGAACGTGGAGTTAGGACTAAAGTTTACCTTGGAGACCCCAAAGATTGTGGCTCCTCTCAGTATTTAGAAGAGGGACACCTGGCAATGGATAATTTAAAGGCTTAGGGCCAGATATACTACCATTTTTGCATGCGCAAACGGGTTTGCCAACCAGTTTATGCATGCAAAAACAGCATGGGGAATGCACAAACCCTATTTTGCGAGTCACAATTTTTTGCGGCTCGCAAAATAGGGTTTTGCATGTCGCTATTAGGAAGGGGCGTTCCCTTCCTAATAGCAAGTGCAACCCTATGAAAGAATGTTTTGTATCCGCAATTGCGGGCGCAAAACACTAGCAAATTACCACCCTCTTCAAGAGGGTGGTAATGGGGTCGCAAAAGTGAAGGGGTCCGGGGGGCGTGGCTAAGCGCCCGACGCGGATGGCAGCAACCGGGTAGCGGCTCTGTCCATATCGGAGTCTACGGGCGGTTCACATTCCTTTTGCGAATTATGGAGAACAGTACCTGACGTCGGAGCTATCCAGGCATCATCCAGGCTGGTTTCTACTCCTCCATTGTGCCGACGCTGCTTTTATTCCCCGGATTTCATTTCAGTCGCGGCTCCTCCGGGCTGCGACCGCCATTTTGTTTTTTATTTGCCGGTGCCTCTCACAGATGCGCATTTCACTGCACGCACTTGCACTGGCTCTTATGGACCTTTTTTGATGCCGTTTTTTCTTAAATCGTGATGGAAACTATCTTCAATCGGCACAGGTGACTTTCTTCTACCTCTTGACATTGACTTGTTGTTATTACTTCGAATTTATTGCTCTCCTCAGGTTGGGCGGCCATTTTGTTGTGCTTTATTCTGCGCTATTCCTGACGCCTAATTCATCGATATTTCAATGGCGCACCGTTCTGACAAACCTCCTAAGCGCAATTTTGTTAAAAACTGTAAACTATTTACAACGCTGGCTAACCTAGAAACCTCTACAAGCCCTCCCACTGATTCTGCGGCAGCTGACATGGAGGCCTCTCCTTCTCAGGTAGCAACCAAAACAAACCCAAACCCAAAAAGGCTGAAAAAAGATCCGCCCTCTCCCTCGAACTCCTCCTCATCTATCTCAATTGAATTGCTCCTTGAAGAAATACGAGCCCTGCGACCCTACATGGAGGATACCAATGCCAAGTTGCAAACGCTCACTGATAACTGGTCAAACATGGACACCAGGGTCTCAAATGTGGAAAAAGATGTCTCGTCTCTTCAGGAAACGGCAACCAAGGTCGTTCATATGGATTTTCAGATCTCTTCTCTTCAGAAACAGGTTGAAAACCTTGAAAATAGGAACAGGCGCAATAATCTACGTCTTTACGGCCTGAAGGAGGGAAGCGAGGGGAATGATCCTATTGCTTTCTTTCAGTCCTTTATTCTCAAGCTATTGCACTTGCCTGAAGGTACCTCTCTCAACATTCAGCGTGCTCACAGGCTTGGACGACTCCCCTCCTCTATTTCGCCTTCAACTAAACCGAGGGGTGTGATAATGTACTTTCTTGAATACACGGACTTGATGAAGGTCCTCTTAGCTGCCAAGGCCTCTCAACGTATCACCTGGTCAGGTTCCACCTTGTATTTTGCTCAAGATTATGCCAAACCTACTGCTGACCGCCGAAAAGCTTTCTTGGATATGAGACCTGACCTTCGTTCCATTGGAGCCAGATATGGTCTTTTTCACCCGTGCCTTTTTAAAGTCACCTATAATAACAAGACTACCACTTTTGAGGATCCTGTGAGACTCCGGAGTTTTCTGAATTCTTGTGGTTCTGCAGGCATGGAGTTCTCCAATCCTTCTTCTTCGTTTCCACCTTGACTATGTTGCAGTTCTCATTGATTTTTCCTGGTCACCTTGTTCATTGCTCGCCCATGTTTACTTAGTTCCATGTTTTTAGACTCTCCACTGAGTCTATATATTTCTCTTATTTGTTATCTGTTTATCGATTTATCATATGTCAACACGATATTTGTTTGTGCTCTTGGTCTTTCTTATCATCTTACCCCGTTGTTCTCCTTTTTCCACAGACTGTCCATAGCGATCCGTCATGTTTTCTCCGATTGGACTTTTCGCTGCCCTATGTGTTCGCCCTTCGTTGGTTGGTCTTACCTACCTCCCGTTCTTTCTTTCCGTACTGTTCCCCTTCTATCCCGACGTTGACCATCCTTCCCCTCCAAAACTCCTTGTAAGTATCTCCCCTTTATTGTACTGTAACATGTCAACATTTACTGCATTTGTTTTCTTTTTTGTACTCTTTTTGCTCTTTTTAACTTTTTTGATGTTAGCTCCGTTCCACTTGCTCTTCATTCCTTTCTCCCTTTTTTCTCTTCTTTCTATCAGTGCTTTTTGGTCTTTCATAGCTACTCATGTTCTTTTCCTATATTCTCTCACCACTATTTTACGCCTATCCTCTTGGTCTGCGATGCCTCCTTCTTCTTGGTGTTTTTTTCTCACACTTTCTGTTTGTTTCTTCTGGCTTTTATTTTCAATTACCTTTTCTCACTTTTGGCTCGCACTTATCTTCTCAATGCAGCCCACTCATTATCCCACATCGCTTCTTTTCTTGGTGGTACCCCTTAACATTGTTCTACTTGGGATTTTCCTTCTTCAACTTTCTCATGTTCTTGCTTATTTGATATCTTACTCCTCTGCATTGTTCCTCTCTTCTTCTTCAATGGTTTTTTGTATTGTTACGATTTCCTTAGCGCTCTTACTCCTTTTACTTCCTTTCTCCTTTTCCTTTTTCTATTTTTTTTTTCTGTCTTTCCTCTCTTCCATTTCTCCAGATTATGAGGCTTTACTTTTATTCCTTACTATTACTATGCTATTACCTCTTAATTCTTTTTGATGTCAACACGTATTATTTCCTGGAACGTTAAAGGCTTGCACTCACCCATTAAGAGGCAAAAGATCCTTTCCCATTTAGCTAAATTGAATGTGGATATAGCCTTTTTGCAAGAAACCCATTTATCTGATGCTGAAGCGGCTAAGCTTAAAAGGGGTTGGGTGGGGTCTGTATTCTCTGCTCCTGGTGATGGTAAAAGAAATGGTGTTGTTTTGTTGATTCGCAAGTCTTTTCCTCATTCAGTTTTACAGTCTGAATCTGACCCTGATGGCAGATGGTTATTTGTTAAGCTTTCCTCAAAAGGTGTCCCTCTCTCCCTACTCAATGTTTATGCCCCCACTGGCGGGAATCCTATTTTTTGGAGTGCGTTCGTCTCCCGTATCACTACACATATTGAGGACAATTTTGTTTTAGCAGGTGATTGTAATATGCCTTTAGATCCCTTTTTAGATAGGCATTCCAAATCTTTTTTTGTCCCTAATAAATCTCATAAGCTTTTCACACATGCCATCTCTCAACATAAACTCGTTGACGCTTGGCGGCTATGCAATCCGACCTGTAACGAATTTACTTTCTATTCCCCGATGCACCATTCCCAATCACGTATTGACTACATTTTCTTGTCCCGTCACTTGTCCCAATCTCTCACTCAGGCTGAGATTGGCCCCATAATGTTTTCTGATCACGCTCCAGTTACAATTAACATTGATATTTTACCCAAATCTTCTGGACCCAGGAGGTGGCATTTCAACAATACCCTTCTTCTTGACCCCAAATTTACTACCTCCTTCACTGATTTTACTACCGAATTTTTTGCTATTAATGACACCCCCTCCTTGGCCAGTCATACCATCTGGGACGCATATAAAGCTGCGGCCAGAGACTTCATAATCAGACATGTTTCTGCGAAACGTAGAGCTGCTCGAACCCGTACCAGTGACCTGTTATCTCAGATCAAATCCCTTGAACACTCTTTTTACACTTCCCATACTCAGGAAAGTTTGACAGCTCTAGTACATGCCAAAATGACATATAATAAACAATCCACTGAAGATGCTTCATTGTACCTACTGAAATCCAGTTCAAAATTTTATGGTGGGAAGAATAAGGCGGGGAAGGTTCTTGCTAATTATCTGAAAGTTAAGCAAAACAAATTGAATATTGAGTCTGTATTTGATGTTAATTCAGTATTGCAACATAAAGATGCTGATATTTTGATCTTTATCGGCCCCTACTCTGACCGACCTTCCTGTGGAAAATCAGGCGGCTGCTATCCGCACCTGGCTTTCCTCGGCTTGCGACCAGGCCGCCCCTCTCAAAAAGATCAGAGCGGCCCGCCTTCACGACGCCCATAAGTGGTTCTCCAGCGACCTCAGATCCCTGAAACTAGAGCTCAGGCAGTCTGAACGTCGCTGGCGTCGTGACTACTGTCCCACTCTTCGCTTGAACTATAAGGCTCTTCTTCTTAAATATAAGTCAGCCATCCTAGCCGCCAAGTCGAAATACTTTTCGGACCGCGTCGCCCTCTCGGCAAATAAATCTCGCGAGATTTTCACACTGGTCCGCAGCCTTGCCACTTCTGACCGTTCTGGTCTCTCTCCTGCCCCCTCTCAATCTCTTTGTCATTCCTTGAATGACTTTTTCATCAATAAAATTATCAACATTAAGGCCAACATTCCCGTCGTGCCCTATCCCGACGTGCCAGATCACTCCCCTCCCTCCCCTTCTGTCTTGGACCACTTTAAGCCTATTACACCAGAGCTCTTTCTTGACCTTCTGGTTAAGGTCAAGTCTGGCTCGCCGGCGGACTGTGCTCCTGCCCGTATTCTCAGAACCCTCTACACCAGCTGTCCCACCCCCCCTCTTACCTTTCTTAACTCCTGTCTGGCTTTGGGTTCTGTCCCTTCTTCTTTTAAGTCTGCCATCGTGCTTCCTATCCTGAAGAAAGCCGGCCTGGACCCTTCCCTTCCATCGAACTTCAGGCCGATCTCTCTCCTTCCCTACCTAGGGAAAATACTTGAGAGCCATGTGACTTCTTGTCTCTCCTCCTACATAGAGGAGAATAACATCCTGGCCTCTCACCAGGCTGGCTTTCGACCCGGCCACTCAACCGAGGCCGTGGTCCTGGCGGTCCTGGATGAATTGAAGGGCAAGGCCGACAGTAATCTTCCCCAGGCCTTAGTCCTGCTGGATCTGTCCGCTGCGTTTGACACGATCGATCATGCCATCCTTCTTGACCGTGTCAGCGCAGCGGGCATACAGGGCTCTGCCCTCTCCTGGATCTCCTCCTTCCTTCAGGGACGGTCACAGGCTGTTCATCTTTCTAACTTTTCGGCGCCCTCCCTTCCCGTCACTTGTGGTGTACCTCAAGGTTCTTCTTTGTCTCCTCTTCTTTTTAATCTTTACATCCGCCCTCTCATTTCCTCGCTTCTTGAGCTGGGGGTCTCGGTGTACAATTACGCGGACGACCTCCAGCTCGTCTTTGACCTTTCTTCCCCCCCTCACTCCCTTTCTAAGCTCAGCTCTACCCTTGTCTTTATTTCTCAGTGGATGAGCTTCAACCATCTGAAGCTCAACCCTGACAAGACTGAGCTTGTTCTCACGGGTGGTCCTTCTAATCCCTGGTCTTCAGCCCACTGGCCCCTTTCCTTTGGTTCCCCTCCTTCTCCTGTTTCCGCTGTCCGGACCTTGGGCATCAAGATCAGCAATGATCTTTCCATGCACGCACACATCAGTTCTGTTGTATCCTCTTGTTTTCTTTCCCTCCGCCTCATTCGCAAAATCTCCCGGTTTTTTTCTGTTGATGCCCTCAAACTCATCATCACTGCCCTCATCACTTCCCGCCTGGATTATGGCAATGGCCTGTATGTCGGCATCCCAGCCTACGAGACTCGCCGTCTCCAGGCCATCCAGAGCCAGGCGGCCCGTCTGGTCCTTCGTCTTCCTAAGTTCTCCCACATCACCCCTGCCCTTAAAACCCTCCACTGGCTCCCCGTTCATTTCAGGTCCCACTTCAAACTCGCCTGCTTGGCCTTTCGGGCTCATGCCCGTTCTGCTCCTCACTTCATTAACTCTCTGATTTCTTCTCACGCTCCCACCCGCACTCTTCGGTCCTCATCCCTTTCTCTTCTTCACGTCCCCCGCTTCCGTAAATCCCGCACAGGTGGCACACGCTTCTCTGTGCGGGCTCCTCAGATTTGGAACTCTCTCCCTCTCTCTATCCGCTCTATTCCTATCTTCTCCCATTTTCGCAAAGCCCTTAAAACTTTCTTTTTTCTCCAGGCTTTTCCTGAATAAACCCCTCTTTCTCGTGCACTCTGGTTAGACATCGAGGTGATCCCCAGCGCCAGGAAGCCGCTTGGCCACAGCGCGCTTTAGAAGTCCCTTTTTCATTTCATTTCATTTCATTTCATTTCATTTCATTTTGACAGAATTTTCTCGCTTTTACTCTACACTCTACTCTTCTGAGACTCAACCCTCTGCTCAATCCCTTACTGCCTTCTTTGCAAGCATTCACCCTCCTCCCAACTTTCCTGTTGACCTTTCCACCCTTGAATCTCCCATCACTATCCGCGAACTACATACTGCCCTTCACTCCCTTAAGAAAGACAAAGCTCCTGGCCCAGATGGATTTACTGTCGAATTTTATCAACACTTTGCAACCCTTTTGTTACCCAAAATTCATCGTCTTCTTGACTCTTTCAAAACCATTGGTGCTTCCTCTGGTACTTTCTCTGACGCTTATATTTGTATTATACCCAAAGAGGGGAAAGATCCTCAGCATTGCAAAAATTACAGGCCAATATCACTTGTCAACATTGATTACAAATTATATGCCAAATCTTTAGCTATTAGATTGGATCCCTTTCTTCCAGAGCTACTTGGTCCGGAACAATCGGGATTTGTCAAAGGACGCTTCATTTCTGACAATACAAGACTCCTATTCAATGTACTTTCTAAGTGAATCCGTTTCCAAGATTCCCTTGCCGCAATCGCCTTAGATGCTGAAAAGGCGTTTGATAGAGTGGAATGGTCTTTTCTTTTCTCTGCATTGAAATGGTTTGGGTTTGGCCCTAATTTGATTTCCCTCATTTCCTTCCTTTACATGAACCCCAGAGGAGCGGTTTGTGCCAACGGCTTGATTTCATCGTTTTTTAGCCTTGGTAGAGGAGTCTGTCAGGGATGCCCTCTTTCCCCCTTTCTCTTTAATCTGGCCCTAGAACCTTTCCTATCAAAACTACGTCAAAATCCAACCATTCATGGCTTTCAGCTTTCTAATTCGCAGGTCAAATTAGCTGCCTATGCGGATGACATTCTACTCTTTATCTCCCAACCATCCGTCTCCATCCCTGCTTTCCTTACTGAAGTAAACGTTTATTCTCAACTCTCTGGATATAAACTTAATAACGACAAATGCGAGATTCTCCCTCTTACCAAATTCACCTTCAAACCTGATTTTGCGGCATCCAATTTTAAATGGACCACGACTCATATAAAATACCTTGGCTTGCATATCACTTCTTCTATCTCAGATACTGTATCACTCTGCCTTAATCAGTGTACCCAAAAATTATCAGATCTTACATCCAGATGGCACCCCCTGTACCTTTCCTGGTGGGGTCGTCTTGACACAATCAAGATGATGCTATCTCCCATTGTCCTCTATATTATTTCAAACATTCCTGTACCTATCCCTCTTAAATTTTTTACCAAGATCAACAAAACCCTTTCCTCCTTTTTATGGTCTGGTAAGAAGCCTCGTATGTCCTTGTTTCGTTTACGTTTGCCTAAATCGGAAGGCGGGGTTAACTTCCCAAATTTTCCTGCATATCACAAAGCTTTTCTCCTGAAACAAGCCTCCCTCTGGTTCAAAGACCCTACCGAACCTCTTCCCCTTTGGACGGTACTTGAACGTCTCTCTCTTTTTCCCTTCTCGTTTGCCGAGTATCTCTCCTTCTCCCGCAAACCCCAATTTCTTTCTACCCCAATTCACAAATATACTGCGAAATTACTCTTGGCTTTTGCTCCAGATCCTCCCTCCTCTGTTAGTGAGTTTCTTAATACTACCATCTGGTACAACAATAGTATCCTCATCAATCAGAAACCTTTTTTCTGGAAAACTTGGAGGCAGCGTGGACTAATTTGGGTTTCCCAACTCTTTCAGGGGTCTACTTTCCAGTCCTTCTCTACCCTCAGTCAAACTTTCTCGCTCCCTTCCTCTTTCATTCGCAAATTTGTCTTACTCAAGACTGCTGTTATGTCCGTATACGATTCTCTTTCTCACTCTCCTCTTCCTGTTGTTCTCCCCAACCCAACTTCCTCACTTCATTCCCTATTAAGGACCAGTCCCTCAGCATCTTCCATTTACCATTTCTTTCACAAACCTCTGTCACCTAGGCCGAAATCTACAGTGGAAGAGCAGTGGGAATCTGATTTTGACACTTCTTGGCCTACTTCCCTTTGGGATAAAATATGGATTAAAATCCGCAAATCTTCTAGAGCTGCCTCCCTTACGCAGACACTTTTCTTTCTTTATAATCGACTCCTTTATACGCCATTTCTCCTTCACAAGAGATTCCCTTTGACTCCGGACCTGTGTTGGTCCTGCTCCCTACCCATTGCCACACTCTTTCATATGCTTTTCTTGTGCCCCCTTACACGCATTTTTTGGACTCAAGTCTTGGACCAAATTAACGCTATATTTCACACCTCTGTCCCCTTCTCCCTTACTGATATTTTTCTTGGTTCACTTTCCTCTTCCTGGAATGATGTTGATGCAAATGTTCAAATTATAGATTTGTTATTAGCTGTTGCATTCCAACAGATTACTGTTCATTGGAAAAATTCAAGTGACATTACCTTCAAAGCGTGGTGGTTCAATGTATGTTATAACCATAGACTTGACACTGCATTTGTATATCCCCTCAACCTTGCCCCGAAGAGACATTCCCTTTGGCTTCCCATTACCTTGTACCTTGATGTTTGTGCTAAACGCTCCTCTCACTTACCCCCTTTTCAACAAGAGGTTTCTAAACCTCCTTGAACTACCTTTCGTTCCTTTACTTTCTCTAGTACTTCACTCTTCATGTATAAATTATGATGCTTCTCCCCTTGTACTTAGCCTCATATATTTTTTTTTTTTTTTTTATCCCTGGCCTCATTTTCTTTTTTTTTTTTCTTTTCTTCCTCACCTATACTCTCCAATTTTTAATATATGCTGTTGTTACCTAATTTACCTTATTTCTTGATGATAATGTATCACATTTCTTCTGATGTATTGATACAACTGTTATATTAATAAAAATTTATTTGAACTTAAAAAAAAAGGGAAGGGGTCCCCAGGGGACACCTTCCCCTTTGAAAACGCAGGGGAAAATATTTTTAAGGGCAGGCAGTGGTCCCAGGGACCACTACCTGCCCTTAAAAAATGAAACGAAAATGTTTCATTTTCTTTTTTCAAATGCATTCTGTTTTCCTTTAAGGAAAACGGGCTGCATGAAAAAAAAACTGCTTTATTTAAAAGCAGTTCCAGACATGGTGGTCTGCTGAGCCTAGCAGGCCACCATACCTGGGAGGGCCTGCCATTCCCAATGAGGTCGCAAATTGCGAGAGGCTCATTAATATTCATGCACCTCTCTATCTTTGACCCCCTTGGGAATCGCTAACAGTGTGTTATACACTGTTGCACATCACACATCCAAAATAGTGCCTCGCAAATTGCGAGGCGCTATTTTGGCCGTCGTACATCTGGCCCTTAGTTCCCATAATTTCCAAATCTATGCTTTCTATAGAAAACGTAGGCTGCTATCACAAGTGATTCCCTTAAGACTAAGGTCAATTAGTTTCTTTCCTTGGTATTTGGGGATAGAAACTCAATGGCCTTGATGTAACAAGAGCCTAAATTTAACAACTCGAGATTTGCTGTTAAGAGTTTAATTATATTGCCTCATCAGAGACCTGCTTGCTAATAACAAATTTCAGTCTCTCAATGAGTACATGTGGAAATATTGTCCTATTTCTCTGGGTTTCTTTGTGACATATTTTCTAGATGTAAAACTCTCTGGCTCCTTGTATTTTTGTGGGGCTGATTACTCATTTTTAGGTTAGCGGATAAGTTTGAGGATGTTAGTTGACTATCTTTATAAGCTGCTGGCCAAAACATTTCATTTTTGGCCCTGTTACAGCCTGCTTAGTCGTGTTTTAGTCAGCTATTTCAGGTGCATTATTTATGAGTAACTGATTTGGTTTGTACCTTCGTTGAATCTGTCGTTTTCAGACATATCTCCTCCATGATTCCTGGTGCATGTTTCTCGGTATCTTTAAATGTAATTGTGACTTTGTCACGGACTGGATATTGTTACATTTTTGTGACCGGCTGTGTGGGGATAGGCAAGATACGAGTTTTAGTAGGGTTCAAACTTGGCTTTATTGATTTAAACAGTCTGTCTGTACAGGTCTGTCTGATCTGAACATGACGCGGAGAGCGGCTTCTTTCCTACCTGCTTTTGCGGAGGACGCCCTCCTCTCTGCGCCGGGTCGGGCTCCGCCTTCCTGTCGCTTCGGGATCCGTCGTGGCCCAGGTTCCACCGAAGGGGGGAGACAGAAACAGAGGAGGTATCAGTTCTCGGTAAGACACAACTGTGGCTTTGGGAAAGGGGGTGAGGGAACACTCAGTGCTTTTATTACGGTCTGGTATGTGAGGGACGTGCACGGGACTTTACTCTAAGGGGCTTAGGGTTCTCCCTTCTTCTGGAACCGTAACCACCCCGCAACCCTTCCACGCACCTCTGTTAGCCACGCCCCTCCGGGGGAGTGGCTGGGCGAAGCGTGGGTCCGTTGTCCTCCTGGATCCGTCGCTCCCGATGGTCTCCGTAGGAATCCGAGGCGTCTTCTTCCCGGCTTCTCCTCCTCCCCCGGTGATACTCCTGATACAGATGCCGCTCCTGAAGCGCCGCCGCCCTCGGTCTCTGCTGCCGCCTCCGCTGTTACCACGCTCCCTTCCCTGGAACTGCTGCCTTCGGCTACGCCGCTCCACGCCTCTCCTCCGCTCCACGCCTCTCCTCCGCTCCACGCCTCTCCTCCGCTCCACGCTGCTCCTCTGCTCCACGCCTCTCCTCCGCTCCACGCTGCTCCTCTGCTCTGCTCGATTCCTCTGCTCCACGCCGCACCTCCACTCCACTCCGCTCTGACCGCTCCTCCGGTGTAAAGACACACCTGGTCCGGCAGCTGGGCGTCCTTTAAGGGGATGTCGGGCTCCTCCTCCTCGTCACCTGGTCGGGCCAGTTAAAGGAACCGTGTTCCATGTCTTCCTCATCACAGCTGTACTGATCTACCACGCGGTTCCAACTTGTATTCTCTGACACCTGTGGAGAAAAGAGGGGGGGTCACAGTTTACAGGCACACTCCGGGTTACAGGGGGTGAGCGCCCCGCCTCCTGGTTACACACCTCCCCCCCTGGACACTTCCGTTCGGGAAGGGGATTACGTGACAGGTAGTCCGCCCCAGTGTTGTCCACTCCCTTTTTGTGATGCACGGTGAAGGCAAACGGCTGCAGTGCCAAAAACCACCGCAACACCCGGGGATTATTGGATCGGTTGCGGGCCATCCATTTGAGGGGGGCATGGTCCGTATATACTGTAAAGGGACGTCCTTCAAGGTAGTAGGCCAGTTTGTCTACTGCCCATCTGATGGCCAGGCATTCCTTTTCCACCGTCGGATATTTTAACTCCCTCGGGAACAGTTTCCGACTAACATATAATATCGGATGGTCCACCCCGTCCTCCCCTGTCTGCGATAATAATAATAATAATACAGAAGCTTGTTAAGCGCGAACAGCTACCTCTGGGGAGGTGTCCCGGCGCTAGCGAGTCCTACAGCAGGAGTGAGTAGTCAGGAGAAAGAACAGGATTATTGAGTAAAAAGCCATGTTTTTAGTAGTTTCCTAAAGCTGGCTTCTGAGGTGGCGGATTGGATGGCAGGTGGCAAAGTATTCCAAAGTTTCGCCGTGCCGGCCGAAAAGGATCTGCCTCCAAGTCTAGCTTTCCTCACGCGCGGTACCGTAAGCTTGAGCAAGGAGTTTGAGCGCAGCTCTCGTTTTTGGTGGTAGCGAGGGAGTCGGAGTTTTAGATAATTGGGACACGTGCCTTTTAGTGCTCTGAAAGCCAGGGTCAGCACTTTGAACTTAATTCTGCTTGCCACTGGCAGCCAGTGCAGCTCGTGCAGATGCGGAGAGATGTGTTGCCTAAAAGGGACACGTTTTATCAATCTCGCAGCCGCATTCTGCACGATCTGTAAGCGTTGCACCGCATATTTGGGTAGACCAAGATAGAGGCCATTAGAATAGTCGAGTCGAGATGTGATTGTTGCGTGAACGACCGTTTTTCGACATTCGACTGGTAGCAGGGGCAGAAGTTTCCGCAAATTTCTGAGTTTATGCAGGCAGCCAGCGGTGAGCTGTTGTATATGCGGCAGGAAAGACAGGTTCTCATCCCATTTTACTCCGAGATTTTTTGCATGGGTTCCGGGAGATGGGGCAGGGCCCATTTCCGTTGGCCACCACAGATCCGGGGGGGGATGTTTGAGATTACCGAAGAATAGCACCTCCGTTTTGCTCGCATTCATTTTGAGCTTGTTGGTGTTCATCCATTTGGCTACGTCTTGAAGACAACCCCTGATTTTGCTGAAGGCTGCCTCAGACGTGTCTGAATATGGGAAGACTAATTGAGTGTCGTCCGCATAGGATATTGCCTTGACCCCCCATTTGGCAATCAAGGTGAAAAGCGGGGCCAAATAGACATTGAACAACAGGGGGCTGAGTGCCGACCCCTGTGGGACGCCACACCAAAGGTTTTTTGGTCCAGAAGAGAAGGGCCCCAGGGCCACTTTCTGGGAGCGATTGGTGAGGTAGGAAAGTAGCCAGTTAAGTGCTTTGTCTCCAAGGCCAATGTCCCTAAGTCGGGTCAACAGTCTGCTGTGATCTACAGTATCGAAAGCAGCTGATAGATCCAGGAGCACCAGCATAGCTGATGCCCCTGAATCTAAGGACCACCTTAGGTCCTTATGGAATAGGAGGGGCGATAACACCGCCCCTATTCCATAATCCGAGGCGTCGGTATGTAGTGAAAACAGCTTGGTGAAATCCGGCGAGGTCAGGATAGGGGTCGTGGTGATCATTCGTTTTAGCGCGGCAAATGCGCTCAACATGTCCAATGTCGGTGATAACAACCCGGATTGTTTAAAGTTGGTCTGGAGGGTGTTCGTGAGGGGAGCAGCAAGCTGCGCAAACTGGGGGATGAACCGCCTGTAGTATCCGATAAGTCGGAGGAAGGCACGCATCTCCTTTTTGCTGCTCGGAAAGGGGGTCTCGGCAATGGCTCGGACTTTCTCAAGTTGGGGCTCAATGAGGCCGTGCCCGAGCACGTATCCAAGATACTTCACTTTCTGGAAAGCCAAGCGTGTTTTCTTTGCGTTTATAGTCAATCCAGCTTTCGCGAGTGTCCCCAACACCCGATCCAGATGGGCTAGGTGGGTTTGCCAGTCCGGACTAAACACTACGATGTCGTCCAGATATGCGGATGTAAACATCGTTAGATCCTTCAATACATTGTTCATCAGTCTCTGGAAGGTGGCAGGGGCTCCATGAAGCCCGAAGGGCAGGACGTTAAACTCATAGTGTCCTGAGTCCGTGGAAAAGGCCGTTTTGTGGCGGTCCTCCTCCCGCAGGGGCACCTGCCAATATCCTTTAGTCAAATCAATGGTACTAATGTACTTGGCTTCTCCTAGTTTTTCTATTAATTTGTCGATCCTGGGAATCGGATAGGCGTCAAAGGTGGATATTTCGTTGAGTGCGCGGAAGTCCATGCAAAACCGGCGACTACCATCCGGTTTGGGTATCATTACTATCGGACTGGACCATTGGCTATTGGAGGGACGGATCACTCCCAGTTGCAGCATATCGTCTAATTCTTGTTGTATCCCTTTTCGTCTGGCTTCGGGGACGCGATATGGTCGGATTTTTACCACCTGACCTGGATGGGTTCTTATCTGATGTTCTGCTAAGGACGTCCGTCCCGGCTGGTCTGAGAAAACACGGGAATGCTTCTTGAGGGTTGTCATTAATTCGTTCTTCTCCCGAGCCATCAACTCGTCGTTGATCACGAGAAGTCTTAGGGTACTCCTGTCTGTTGGGGGTGTTGGTTCGACCAAGTGTACACCTGAAGGAGGAGGTCCCAGCCACTTTTTGAGCATGTTTATATGGTACACCTGGGTCTTCCGGGGATGCACCTGCAGTTTGTAACTGGTGTTTCCAATGGTGGATATGACAAGATAAGGCCCTCCCCACTCGGCCTTAAACTTTTGATGGGAGGAGGGTAACAACACCAAAGCCCAGTCCCCTTTTTGCAGCCTCCTCCACCGTTTCCCTTTATCATAGCACGTTTTCTGCTTCTTCTGACTTTGTTCTAGGTTGGTATATGCTAGATCCCTCCTCTTTCCGAGTTTCGATCGGAGATTTCTGGCATACTCCAAGGTGTTCATAGTCTCTTTGGGGGTCTCCTTCTCCCACGCCTCCTTAGTCATGTCCAGGAGGGATCTTGGTTGTCTTCCGTAAAGTAGTTCGAAAGACGAGAAGCCTGTACTGCTCTGTTTTTGCCCCCTTATCACATACAGAGCTAGGGGCAATACTTGATCCCAGTCCGACCCGTTCACCTCCAACATTTTCCTCAGGGTGGTCTTTAATGTTCTGTTATATCTCTCCACGAGACCGTCGGTCTGCGGATGGTATACCGCGGTACGTATTTGGTGTATGTTGAGCAGATGACACACCTCCCTCATTAGCTTAGACACAAACAGGGTCCCCTGATCCGTCAAGATTTCTTTGGGGAACCCCACTCTGGAAAATAGTTCAAGCATTTTATCCGCAACCTGCCGAGTGGTGGTGGAGGATAGTGAAAACGCCTCGGGGAACCTGGTGGCGTAGTCCACCATCACTAAAACATATTGGTGCCCTTTCCGGGTCTTTGGCAGAGGTCCGATAAGGTCCATTCCCACTCGTTCGAACGGCACTCCTATAATGGGGAGTGGCTGTAGGGGTACCGCTGGGGGGCCAGTCATGTTCTTTTTTTGACACGTTTCACACTTCTGGCAAGATTCCATGGCGTCCTTATATATGCCAGGCCAGTAGAAATGGTGGAGGATGTTTTGGGTCGTTTTCTCGGCCCCTGTGTGGCCGGCTACGAGGTGTGCATGTGAATAGAACAATACCTGTTCCCTGAACGCCAGGGGGACGAGCAGCTGCTCTGGCTCGTCTTTATTTCCCTGTCGGTATAGGAGCTCACTTTTTATAAAGAAACGGGGATAAACAACGGGGTTCAGGCCTTGATTCCTCTGTGCGTTGTCCCAGGCGTTGAAGAGCGTGGCATCATTGGACTGCGAGAACCGGAAACTGCGGTCCAGTACCCATGGTTCCTGGGTCACCATAGCCGGATTAGGGCGTTTCCCTTCTTGTTTTCCCAGGCTATCGTGGAACATCTCTAGAAATGCAGGGTTGTCCGTCCCTATAATGAGGTCCTCCGGGAGAGTATCTAACACCCCTACCTTAATGCTTTGCGGCCTACCCCCCGTGGGGTATATGGGGAGGAGCGCTACCGGATAGGAGCGGACGTCCCCATGAACACATCGAATATAGACCCGGTCGTTGGGGAGTAGGTGGGCTGGTTTCACATGTTGGGTCTGTACCACGGACTGACGGCACCCCGAATCTAGCAATGCTTGTATGTGAGTCCCATTCACCCTCACACTCACTCTGAAGGCCGGCCCCATCTCCGCCGAGTACAACACTGTTCTAGGGAGGTATCCGACCTCCATGGGCTCTTCGTTGGGTTTTCTCCTAGGACACATCCGGGCGATGTGTCCCCAGTTGCCACAGTCAAAGCACCGAGGACCACTGTGCGACTGGGGTTCTGGCCGCCAGGGTTTGGGTTTCACGGCGTCCGGCATTCGTACCGGTTTCCTCTCTGGTTTCACTGAAGGCCTTATTTTCTCCTGCTCCCACCCCGAGGAGGGTCTGGGTTGGGCCCTCGTAAAGGTGGTGGCCATCTCCACAGCTTGGGCGGTAGTGAGATCATGGTGTTGTCTTAACCACCTCTGAGTGGCATACGGCAGGGCCTCCAAAAACTGCTCTAGATACACCCGGTCCATTATCTGTTCCTTGGTACACACCTGTGGGGTCAGCCATTTGTCTGCAGCCATCTTTAAACCCACAAACAATGTTTTGGGGGTTTCCCCGGGGACACCCCTCTCTTTCCTAAATCTGATCCGGTAGGCCTCAGTGTCCAATCCCAGATGATCCAGAATTATTTTTTTGATGTTGGCGTAGGTGGTGTCGCCCGTGGGATTAGCCACCTGATAGGCGGCCTGTGCTTCCCCAACCAACAGGGGGGCAAGAAAAAAAGGCCACTTGGCCACAGGCCATCCGCACGCCCTTGCAGCCCTTTCAAAATTAAGTAAGAACGCATCCGGGTCCTCTCCAGGTATATATTTCTGTAGAGACACCCCACCGATGCTGTGGGGTACTGTGCCTGCCGTTGGGGCTACCGTAGCTATCACCGGATCCAGGGCATGGGCAGTCACGGCCGCCTTCATTATTTCTCTATCGGCGTCGGCCGACTGTATTTGCTTCTCAATCACCCATTCCAGCCTTTCCTGTCCCTTAGCTAGTCTCTGCAGGATCTCTTCCATCTTCGTTACGCAGATGGGTGGCGTGCCTCCATTCTCCACCGCTGTGACCGGCTGTGTGGGGATAGGCAAGATACGAGTCTTAGTAGGGTTCAAACTTGGCTTTATTTATTTAAACAGTCTGTCTGTACAGGTCTGTCTGATCTGAACATGACGCGGAGAGCGGCTTCTTTCCTTCCTGCTTTTGCGGAGGACGCCCTCCTCTCTGCGCCGGGTCGGGCTCCGCCTTCCTGTCGCTTCGGGATCCGTCGTGGCCCAGGTCCACCGAAGGGGGGAGACAGAAACAGAGGAGGTATCAGTTCTCGGTAAGACACAACTGTGGCTTTGGGAAAGGGGGTGAGGGAACACTCAGTGCTTTTATTACGGTCTGGTATGTGAGGGACGTGCACGGGACTTTACTCTAAGGGGCTTAGGGTTCTCCCTTCTTCTGGAACCGTAACCACCCCGCAACCCTTCCACGCACCTCTGTTAGCCACGCCCCTCCGGGGGAATGGCTGGGCGAAGCGTGGGTCCGTTGTCCTCCTGGATACGTCGCTCCCGATGGTCTCCGTCGGAATCCGAGGCGTCTTCTTCCCGGCTTCTCCTCCTCCCCCGGTGAGACTCCTGATACAGATGCCGCTCCTGAAGCGCCGCCGCCCTCGGTCTCTGCTGCCGTCTCCGCTGTTACCACGCTCCCTTCCCTGGAACTGCTGCCTTCGGCTACGCCGCTCC
The DNA here is from genome assembly GCF_964261635.1 of Lissotriton helveticus. Classification (NCBI taxonomy): domain Eukaryota; kingdom Metazoa; phylum Chordata; class Amphibia; order Caudata; family Salamandridae; genus Lissotriton; species Lissotriton helveticus. The sequence goes on from NC_136064.1 coordinate 61,541,475, forward strand.
ACGCCTCTCCTCCGCTCCACGCCTCTCCTCCGCTCCACGCTGCTCCTCTGCTCCACGCCTCTCCTCCGCTCCACGCTGCTCCTCTGCTCTGCTCGATTCCTCTGCTCCACGCCGCACCTCCACTCCGCTCTGACCGCTCCTCCGGTGTAAAGACACACCTGGTCCGGCAGCTGGGCATCCTTTAAGGGGATTTCGGGCTCCTCCTCCTCGTCACCTGGTCGGGGCCAGTTAAAGGAACCGTGTTCCCTGTCTTCCTCATCACAGCTGTACTGATCTTCCACGCGGTTCCAACTTGTATTCTCTGACACCTGTGGAGAAAAGAAGGGGGGGTCACAGTTTACAGGCACACTCCGGGTTACAGGGGGTGAGCGCCCCGCCTCCTGGTTACAATTTTTTTGTTCAAATATCAGATATAGAATTTTTAGTTGGTATGGTCAGTTTTGATTACTTGCAAACTATGTTTTTTTTTGCTGTTTTTTTTTCTGTCTTTAATTTCTCCTTCTGTCTTCTTGTGAGGACAAATGCAGAGCTGTGACCTGGTTTGTTGGTTCAAGAATGTTGGACTTGGCCTATTTGCCCAAAATGTTTCGCTTTTCACCCCCCTGTTTTAGGATGTCTCCCCCATGGTAGAAAACTGTATGGGTCATGTGTGGTGTGAGACGCCATGTTAAATGTAATGCAATGGTGTGCGCACTTGTTAACCCCCATTGTAAAAATGTACCCTGGTAACGTGCTGCATTTAAAATGGATGCCATGGCTGTGTGTGGTGCCACCTGACTGTGGTAGGTTAACAGTCTAGTTGTTCGGTACCCAGCCATCCCAGCTTTTGGAGGGAAAGCCTTGCACCCAGGGTGCTCTACTCCTCCCCCTGAGACAGTTTGAACCAGTTCCCCAGAGGCTTCTAGAAGCTTCTGGCACTGCCTGGTAGGTGGGGTGAGGGGCGTATAGGTAAGGGGACTGTGCCACCATTTGCTCAGACAGAGCAGGGACATGAACGTGAGGGGACCTGCTGCCAGGGGGTACCGCCACTTGGGCCTGTGTGCTCGACCCTGCACCCAACTAAACCCCTCTGCTGTCCACAGGGCTAGTGGAAGCCCGACTGCAGGAGTACAGGCTGCTGTACAGGAGGAGTGCCACTCTACAGTGGAGGATGGTTAAAGCCTACCACCCTGTCTTGATGAGTATCCACTGACTGCTGACCTTGCCCAGTAGTACCTGCTGCACCCTGGCCCCTGAAGACAGGCTGAACCAAGGGAGAAGACAGCATATCCCGGAAACACATAATCGCGGATTCCTAATGAGTGAAGGTACCGTTTATGTCTATACCTCCTAATGTGATGTAAGACAGACTGAGGGAGCATTATTAATAGAATTAAGCGGTCATTCTACTATGCCTCGCGTTCCCTATTAAAGGCAAAACTATAGGGAAGATTCATGCACAAGATTTAACCAGTCTCGACATAGAAGTATACGGTGCATACTGCCACTCCCGCAATATGTAGCAGAAAGCTCTTTTTGGGGGCTGAAGAACCGGATTAACCCGTTTACTGGGTCTCAGCGGCGGGGGAACCGCCCAAGCCTTCCATACCCTTCATACGTAGTAAAAGGAGACACAGAAGCCTTCGTCTGCAGGAGGAACCCAGATTTATTCTAATAGCCCAGGCTATGGAACAGAGTCCCAAGCTCTTCAGAAACAAGACAGAGGAGGCTGCTGCTTTACTCTGCAGCTTACAAGCCTTTTATACTTTTTCATCTCAGTCTTTTGGCTGTTAGTTAATTGTTCAATCAGGGCAGTGTTTGCAGTTGATAACCAGATCCAGACGACGTTTGTAGATGGTGACCTGGTCAAGGCTTGGTACACAAATCATTGTTCACTCAGCTTGATCAAGGCTCAGTCTTTCAGGTCATTGTTTAATCACCTTGATCAAAGCCTGGTCTTTCAGGTCATTGTTTAATCACCCTGATCAAGGGCCAGCAGTCAGACCATTGTCCAGATAACCTGATCACGGTGTCAAGGATGTTTACCAGGCTGGGAGCAGGAGATGGAAAACAAATCATTTACACAGGGTTTGAGTGTCTCATGGCTTTCTGTTGAACTGCAAGAACAGGGGGTGTTGGGTGTGCGACAGTTCCTGGGCAGAAATGCAGGCTGCCAGATGGCTGTTGTCGTGTTAGTTAGATTTTCCTCAGGCATCAGCAGAAACGACCAGGTGGGTCGTGTGGAAGTGTTTGAGACAAGATGGCAATGAAAAAGCAATGGAGTCTCGGTACAAATGATGTCGATCAGAAGAACACTTTTCCTCAGACCCTCCTTTTGGGATGTATGACATTACAACGCATGCTTTTACATCGCATGCTTTTACAATGCTGTTTTTACAACACATACCATTACAACGCATAGTGCTTTTAGGCGCTGGATAGTGAATTGTTTAATTTACTATTCCAACTCCAGTCCCCGTGGATAGTAGGGAAGGTGTTGGATAGTACATTAAACACATTCCCTATCCTAGAGCGCCCCCCAGCGCAATTCGGTGTAATGGTTTGCGTTGTAAAAGTTGCGTCGTAAAGGCACTGCGTGGTAAAAGTTGCGTTGTAAAGGATGTTTCCCCTCCTTTTGCCATTGAGTGGAAAATACTTTAAGAAATGTCAATGTTCATAAGGCCATCGGTTTCTTGTTGGAGCATCATCATCATATAGGTGTTGTGAATGTTAGAGGGTGGAGGCTTGACGGTCTGGACACACATTGTACAGAGCACTGGCAGACACTGAAAGCACAAACAGCAGGAGACCAGGACAGTTACTCCCGAAGCAAGGACGATGAGGATCCTCCACCCCCACTGGGAAAGGAGGCCCCAGATCCAGCCTGTGAGGGACCAGTTTCCTTCATCCAGATGAATTTCGGAAGAAAGGCGATGCAGACGTTCGATGGCATCATACACTGTAGGTACGTTGTCTGGGATGTACACGTAGCAGCTGGAGCCGATCAATTTACACACACCACCACGATCAGCAAGGATGACATCTAGAACCATTCTGTTCTGGAGCATTATGAGGCGGTCCGCCTGCAGCTCTGCAGTGATGTTGGAGAGGGCACCAGCTGTTACTGTGATGGTGGCTTCAAGGACCCTGGTCAGTCCTCGTACAGCTCGACTGTTGGCCATGGGGCCCCAGAAAGGAAGGAAACCTTTAAAGAAGTGCCCGGTTTCCTGGCCTGCTGTATCCTCGGCTGATATGACGCCCCTACGTGAGCGGCGCAGAGCGCCCTTCATTGACAGGTGATAACCTCCATGGGTAGAATACATTCTTGGAAGGAGGAAGGCCAGATAGCAGGTACCAGACCAGTTACGGGGAAGCCAAGTGTAGGCGGCAGTGCCACAGATGAAATAGGTGTTGGGAGATGCCACCAGCTTCGGCGGAGATGTGGAGTTTAAAGCTTTTGTGATATCACACGTACTGGTACCAACTTTCTCAGTCCCTAGCCATGAATGCAGACACAGCCTTGCCTGGAGAAGTGAGGCTCACTGGTTAGAGGAGGCAGACCTGGAAGCAGAGGTCAGCCCGGGACCAGGGTTCAATTCCCGGCTCGGCGGGGTCTTGAGTCCTAAAATGTCCATGGACTCGACAATTCTCGCTCCGGTGCCTACTCGATTCATGGGTTCACACTCTGCGACTCTGGGCAATAGCTTGCTTAATCTCCACAACGGCCCCTCGCGGCGGGATGCCTGGCTTTCACCTTGCGGATACCCTGCCGGGTGTTATCTCACAGGGGAATACCAGGACGGGTTCCCTAAGCAAGCGCTTAGAAACCGCTTGGTGATTTGCGCTATATAAATTCATTTACATTTACATTTACATTTATGACATTCACAGTGTCTTGTCCATCAGGCATTATCTTTCTTGTGCGGAATCTGGAAAATGTTCGTCGATTATTTGAGTCGAATACTACCATCTCACCGAGTTCATCTGATGACAGTAGCATTGTGAATGAGTTGGTCGGGCAAAAAGGAGCATTGACTTGGCCAGACCTGTTCCGCCAGAAGTCATCCCGAAATTTTCCAAGGGCAGAATTGGCAGTACCATTGACAGTGTAGGCCTCCTGTATCAAAATCCACCATGCAAGACAAGACCCAGAGATGGAAAAGGGGTAGGGAAAGAATGGGACAGGGTGTATCATGGAATGCGGTATAAGTCCACAAACCCAGCAGTTGGAAGTGTTCATGATCAGCTGGTGATGATGCAACATTTGGATGAAGGTGTTGTTGAAGAATTCTGCACGGCCAGGTAATTCGTGGGCTGGTAGCGTGAAATACTGGTGTTTTGCAGGAGTCAGGGTAGGAGTTGGTGAGGTAACAGGATGGTAGATTAGCAACAGCCAACCAAGGATAGACAGGAAGAGGGAGACACACAGCGTCACCACAGTGGCCATGAAGCATTTACTATGTCGGAGACTGACATCTTGTTTCTGGATTCAGGTGTTTTGGACGGCTGCCATTAGGGACCTCTCGTGGCTGTCTGTGTTTGGTGGTTGCTTCACTGGGTGTAGGTGCCAAGGGCCATATGGCGTACCTTAGTCTGACACACCAGCACTACTCTCAGCCGGGGAAGATCACAGCCCTACAGCCTATGGGTACTTGGAGAAGTCAAGGGTAAGCCTTCCCTTGGGGGCGCAAGTTGTATCGGTCGGAAGTAGGGACAGTATGGTCGGGAAATATTGTTCTTGTTGTTGGGCAGAGTTAAGGGAGGGTTCCACCCTTCCTTTCAGTATGCTGTCACTCTCGGCTTCCGTAGATGTAGAATGCAGTCTGGCATCGCTGAATGGGACAAACGTCGGGACTGTTTCTGTTTCTGAGTCTCCTTGTCATTCCCTCACCCACTGATCATAGAGGAGGGGCAGAGGCACACGCCAGAAGTGGGACGAATGCACCCAATTCTTCCGACCTTCTACTTTCACTGCGGCGCGGGTGGCCAGTGACACCTGACGGGGCTGTGTCCAGCGGGACTCGAGGCTCTTAGTCCGTTGAAAATTTTTCACCAAGACCCAATCCCCAAGTTGGATGACGTGTCCTGGGCCCTCGCTTTTGTCAGATATGGCCTCATGCACCTGGTGATAAAGAGTACGAAAGGTATTAGTCAGACTGTACAGATAATCAGTTAATACAGGGTATTCAACATCACACACTTTCCTAGGCCGCGGGACACCCCATACATTGGCAGGCCTCCCGAACACAATTTCATGGGGGGATAGCCCTATTCTGGTGTGGGCCGTTGTTCTGGTGGACTGTAGGGCTAAGGGCAGAGCATCAACCCAAGTGACACCTGTCTCGGCTTCTATTTTGGACATTTTCGTTTTTAGGATGCCATTGTACATCTCCACTAGACCTGCTGACTGGGGGTGGTTAGCTGCATGAAATTTTTGTTTTATAGCCAATGCTGTACAGACATATTCCATAATTTGAGCTGTAAAGTGGATCCCGTTTTCACTCCAGACCAAGCGGGGCAAACCGAATCGTGGGAGATACTCTTTTAATAGCACATTGGTGGTAGTGATAGCGGTGCAGTCTTTGACGGGGTAGGCCTCCACCCATCGGCTGAAGGTACAGACCACCACTAGGACATATTTCAAATTGTTACATCGGTCCATCTGTATGTAATCCATTTAGAGGACTTCAAAAGAGAAGGTAGGAGGAGAGAATCCTCCCTTAGGAGTAACTGTGCCTTTTCCTGGGTTATACATTAGGCAAATCATGCATGTTTTAACCAGCTTGTCAGCATCGTAACTACTGGTAGCACGTGATTGTCAGGTAACATCCATTGTCTTTCCATAGTCGTGCGGACCCAACAACCATCAATTCGCTCCTTTGCTAATTGCTCCTTCCACACCCTTAGTTCCTCAGGAGTAGTATGAGACTGAATATCAATCACACTCTGTACGGTGTTTTCAACCATGCCCTCGTCGGGGGGGAGGAGCCAAGCTCGCGTCCGCGATGGCCGCGTTTTAGCTCGGCTCCGTTCGCTTTCCTGCCTGGAACGTCTATCTTGTGTCTTATCCTGCCCCGGGAAGTATTCTTTGGTAGATTATGGAACTAAGACATTTCGCTGGCACTTACCGTCTGATCCGTCTGTTCCTAGGAGCCGTGGATCCTGAGCTGCGCCCTTGTTCGCTTCGGGGCCTCCGGAGCGGGCGGGCCTGAAACTCCTTGGCGGCGCCCGGGCGGGGCGGAGCGCTGTAGCCGGCCCTTGGTGGCGGTGTGGGCTCGGTCGGAGAGGCCGATGTGCAATTAGACCGGTGACGGCTCTCCGGGCCTGGTCCGGCGGTCCTGCGGCCTGGTGTTGGGGCGCTGCCTTCCATGGACGGGGGTTGACCGTGTATGTGGCTCGTCTCCCCTTTGTTCTCCTGTCCGGCCATCTTGAGTCCCTCCGCCCGGACTCGGAGAACGGAGCCGGTGGCGGTGGGGAGCCGGCGACCCTCCTTATCCTGGTGGCCCGCCTTCCTGCCCTGGGGGTGCCTCTGCTTGTGGTCGGCTGTATCCTGTGTGACCCCGCTTGTGGCCGGACGGGGGTCGGAGATTGCCGCGGCCCCGCCGGGCTTTCAAGATGGCGGCCGGCTCCCTGTCTCTCAGCCTGGCCGAGACTGGCGACGCTGGTCCGCCGCGTGGCACGTTTGATGAATACTGTAAAGGTGAGCCTACACTTGGCGACATTCTCGCCGCCTTGCGCTCCTGGAGTGCTTCCGTGACCGCACCTATCGCTGAACTGGATGATGATCATTTTGCCGGGCCTGCTGGGCCCCCCCCGGTGTGTGCGGCTTCTTCGCTGCTGTGTGCTGCTGGGACTTTCCTGGAGGTCGTGGACCCGGCGGCTGCCGCTTGTTTGGGTGTACGGATGCCCGCTGCCCTCAATCATCATGTGCTCTCCCCTGTGCTGGGGGTCCGCCGGCCGGGTCCCGTCCGGACCGGTCTTGTTGGATCTCCCATTCCGTTTTTGCCTCGAATGGCCGAACGAAGATCCTGTGGTTGCTCCGCCGAGACGACTTTCCTCCTATTGTCGGCGGAACTGTGCCTGCATTACCTGCTGTGGTTGCCGTCTTTTCCTGTTCATCCGGGTCGAAATCGATATGACTTGTGTGGATTGACGATTGGACTCCCTGCTATTCGCCTCTGGTTCCTCATGATCTGGTTCCTTGTGCGTGGGATGCCTACGGCTTTGGATAGACGAGGACAGGGTTGAGATGAACTTGCCTCGGTGGACTATTATTTTGCGGTATGGTCGGATGATCCGTTTGTGACTGTATGACTATGTTCGATTCTCCTTCATGTTCCTGGAGCTTATCCTTGTAATTATTATCTTCCCGTGGGCTCTGAGTATGTTCGGACGGGGGGGTGGGAGCTGATGGTTTTGATTATGTGGCTCCTCTCCCGTTGTTATTTCCCTATTTCCCCTTCTTCTTTTTGTCTTTGTGGTTCTTTCTTTACTTTTAACTCTTCTATATTTCGGGTTCTGGTTAGGGCGACAGGCACGCTGCTGGGGGGTAGGCCATAGCCTTCTGCAGGGGTGCAGGGTGGGGTGTGCGGGGTGGAGGGGGGTCTGTCATTTTGTTTTTCAATCAATCAATCAGTGACACTTATATAGCGCGCTACCTACCCGTAGGGTCTCAAGGCGCTGGGGGGTGGGGGGTGCCGCTACTGCTCGAACAGCCAGGTCTTCAGCTTCTTCCTGAAGGCAAGGTGGTCTTGGGTCAGGCGCAGGTCGGTCGGGAGGGAGTTCCAGGTCTTGGCGGCCAGGTAGGAGAAGGACCTTCCTCCCGTAGTCGCTCTTCGGATGCGGGGGACGGCGGCGAGGGCGTGGTTGGCTGATCGGAGGTGGCGGTTGGGCGCGTAGAAGTTGATTCGGCTGTTGAGGTAGCTCGGACCCTGGTCGTGTAGGGCTTTGTGTGCGTGGGTGAGGAGGCGGAAGGTGATTCTTTTGTTGACGGGGAGCCAGTGGAGGTCTCTCAGATGTCCGGTGATGTGGCTGGTTCGTGGGATGTCGAGGATGAGTCTGGCTGAGGCGTTCTGGATCCGCTGGAGTCTCTTCTGGAGCTTGGCGGTGGTACCGGCGTAGAGGGCGTTGCCGTAGTCCAGTCGGCTGGTGACGAGGGCCTGGGTGACGGTCTTCCTGGTCTCGGTGGGGATCCACCAGAAGATCTTCCGTAGCATGCGTAGGATGTTGAAGCAAGCCGAGGAGACGTTGTTGACTTGTCTGGTCATGGATAGGGAGGAGTCCAGGATGAAGCCCAGGTTGCCTGCATGGTCTGTCGGTTTGGGTGCGGTGCCCAGGGCGGGAGGCCACCAGGAGTCGTCCCAGGCGGAGGGTGAAGAGCCCAGGATGAGGACCTCCGTCTTGTCAGAGTTCAGTTTCAGGCGGCTGGTCGTCATCCACTCGGCTACCTCTTTCATCCCTTCGTGCAGGTTGGCTCTGGCGGAGGCGGGGTCGTTGGTCAGGGAGAGGATCAGCTGGGTGTCGTCGGCGTAGGAGATTATGCTGAGGTTGTGTTTGCGTACGATGGCTGCGAGGGGGCTCATGTAGACGTTGAAGAGGGTGGGGCTCAGAGATGACCCTTGGGGGACGCCGCAGACGCCGCAGATGACTTCGGAGGCTTCTGACTTGTACGGTGGTAGGTTTTTCCCCCCTTTTTTTCCTTTTTTGGTTCTATGGCTCTTATGTATCCCTTCTTTCGGGACGCGGTGTCTGCATGTGGCCCCCTGGGGTGTTTTTTGCTAGCATGGGCCTTCTGGTCTCCCTGCCGTCACGGTTTACTACGCATCCATTACTCCTGTTACCACTGGTTCCATGTGCCGGTCTATTTTTGAGTGCTTTGTTAGTCATGGGGCGCATGCTGTGATGCCGCGTTCTCTCTTCCCCCCATATTTTTTTTCCCAATGTCCTTTCCCTTTTTCCCCCTCCCCTTTTTTCCTCCCTCCCCTGGGTTGTTGTAGCAGAGGGCTCTTTGTTTTGCAAGCCTATTTTCTGTTTTGTGTATCATTGTGTGTTCTCGTAGTGGTGGGTGGGCGCTGGGCAGCGGTTGCAATTGCTTACTAATGTGGGACTCACGTTCTGCCTTTGCTAAAATGTAACTGTTCTTTTTGAATTTTCCTGTGTTCTGTAATACTGCTTGCTCACGGCCCGCCACGGCCCTCTGGACCTTAATGATTGCCATTATTCTGCTATACCCCTTCTTTTATTATAAAATTAACCTTCTCTCATCCTGCTCGTGGTGGTTGCTCTGTGGCTTTTCGCCTCTGATTCCCGTTTGGACTGCTGTAGTATCCTGCTGGAGCTCCTGTTCTGATCAATGTGCTTCTATAAGTGTGATGGCCGGCCCGATGGGTTGTAGGCCCGTATTTGTGAGCAATTTCTGCACAATAAAGGTTTTCAAAAAAACCCCCCCCCCCCAAAAAAAAAAAACATGCCCTCGTCTGCCACCCACCTAGCGGGACCTCCTACATATATTCCTTCCCTTTTCCGAAGAGCTGTTTGGCCGTCTGGTCAGCCAGGGCATTGCCTTTCCCAACATCATCTGTCACTTTCTTATGCGCCTTACATTTTATAATGGCCACCTTTCTGGGGAGTGTCAGGGAGTCTAACAATCCGTGAATTAGGGGGCCATGTTGAATCTTGGTCCCAGGGGAAGTAAGGAAATTCCATTCTTTCCATAACCTCCTGAAGTTGTGGGCCACCCCGAAGGAATATTGGCTGTCAGTATAAATATTTACTCACAAGCTCTAGTGAGGGCCACTAATTCTGCTGCTTGAGCAGAGCACTGCGGAATCTGAGCTGTTGCTACTACTCGCCCTAATGTCATGAGGGCGTAGTCGGCTGAGGTGTTACCATCTGGCCCTCTGAGACATGATCTGTCCACATACAGTGTACCTTCTGGTTCTGCTATTGGGGTGTCCTGTAAGTCAACCCGTCCCTTCGTCTCCTCAACTGTCCCTAATATGCAGTCATGTGGGTCTAAGCGGGCATCCTGAGTATCCAGTGGGAGTAATGTGGCGGGGTTTAGTACAGTGCATCTTTTGATGTTAATGTGGCTGGCAAAGAGTGTCAGTTCATATCCTATGAGTCGTGCGTTAGTGAGGTACTGTGTCTTGGTGTTATTAAGGAGGGTATCTACAGAATGGGGGACCATCAGAGTCAGGGGGGAGTTCATGATGATCCCCGCACTCTGACAGACCATGAGGGTATCCTGGGAGAGCCCTTGCAACAGTATCTAAGGTGGCTGAAAAATAGTCACATGGCCGATGGTGACCTCCGAACATCTGGGTCAAGACAGCGCATGCACAGCCGTTTGTCTCATGTACAAAAAGAAAACATTGTTTGTTATAATCAGGAGTACCGAGGACTGGAGCAGTACACAGAGCCTTTTTTAAATCTTGGAAGGCCTGTGCATGCTCTCTAGTCCATGGAAAGGAACTGTCTGATATGTCTTTAGTGGTGAGGGCAAGAAGAGGTTTGACCATGGCTGAAAAATTGGAAATCAACTGTCTACAGTATGAGCTTAGGCCTATGAAGGCTCGCACCTGCTTTTGTGTTCGTGGGGCCGTCATAGCACTGATAATGGCTACACGATCAGCGGTGAGCTGCCTTCCCTCATTCAAGAGGAGATGGCCTAAATAGGTCACCTTCTCTTGACAAAACTGAAGCTTTTTCAAAGAGACTTTGTGATTATGGAGGGCAAGGTGGTGTAACAAACAGAGAGTAGCTTCTTTACATGCTGGGGCAGAATTTGCAGCAATGAGGAGGTCATCTACATATTGTAATAGTGTGGAATTATCAGGGAGTTCCAAGAAATCTAGTTGACTTTTTAAGGCTTGACTATAGATACTGTGCCTCTCGTGACACCTTGAGGGGCGCGGCAGAATCTAAAGCTCCGCCCACCAAGGGAGAAACCATACAAATGTCTGCTGTCAGGATGTATAGGAATGCTGAAAAAGCCTTCTTCAGGTCTATGACAGAAGAGAGCGTGGCGTCAGAAGGGACCATCGTTAGGAGGGCTGTAATGTCGGGGACAACAGGATATTGGGAGATTGTTATTTTGTTAAGGGCTCTCAGGTCAATCACAAATCTATATATTTTAGGGGAGAGAGCATCTCCATTGGTCTTTTTAAGAACGGGAATAATGAGACTGTTACAGATATTGCCACATGTTTCCTCCACTAGGCCCTTGTCCATTAATTTAGATATTATTGTTAAAAGGGCCATTTCTCCTTCCGCGGGCAGTCGATACTGCCGGAGGCAGTGGAAAAGTGCACCTGGCTGGATGGGTACCACATGAGGGGATATGTTGAGACACCCTACATCAGTGTCTGATGATGCACAGAGGGAAGAAGGTAAAGACTGCAACTCTGGTGGGAGGGGACCTAATAGATACATATAGGAAGCTGCGGTGGGGGAAATTGTTGGGGATACACCTTGGGGACTACATGATATGGTCGCATACAGAGCTTTCAGTAAATCCATGCCTAACAAGTTTTCACTGCAACCTGTAGTAAGGACCAAGGGAGCGTCAACATGTGCAGGGCCAATATCAAGAGGAAGGGGTTCAGAGACAGGGCTGGTCACAGGTGTTCCAGGAAAACCCACAGAGACATTCATATTTCCAGAAAGGGTGCCTCCGGGACTGACAGACGTGCAATAGAAGACCTGGTGGCCCCAGTATCCAAAAGAAAATTCTGATTGTTCCCCACAACTGACATTTGAACATACGGGCCCCTTTGATCCACTGGAATTTGCACTCTGGTAATACCCCTTTCCTGGCTGTCCTATGCTTGGTAGGACCCTGTCTCATCAACTTCATCATAATTATCATTGTAACTGTTGTAAATGAATCTAGGACTATCGTGTAATTTTTCCCGATTCATGCCCTTATATAGTTTTAGAGTGTTCGATCCTTATATAGGCATAGAAATCATCACCATATTTAGACTGAGCCTATGCAGCCCAAATAAGGCATGGCTACTTCCACTAAATTCCAAGAATCAACAACGATTTCTTAGAGAAACCCGCCTTCAGCAGCTAGGTACTTCCCCTTGCCTGAATACTAATTTATCTAGGAAATCATGGACTTTTCGAAGAACTGAGTCTTTGATGACGTTATTAAGGCCAATAACACGTCAAACGCGGCACCTTCAAAGTATAAATATGCCTAGATTTGCCCAGACGAACACACGGTGGTTTGGAGCAGATCGACTTACTACTTGCCCGACGCCCTGCAGCAGCAAGTGCCGAAGGAAACCGACCCTCCAGCTGACGCACTGAGAGACGCTGTCTTTTCTCCTGCCGAGAAATCCAGCTCCAGTGTTTCCAGGCTACCTTTGCGGGTTGGTGGGAAATCCAGTCCTGAGATAGAGATACAAGACCTCCTTCATTCTAAACCAAGGTACGGAGCTGATTAGACCCTTAGAGAATTCTTGGATAGATTGTTGGCAGAGAAATACTAAACTTAAGCTACTCCTCACTTACTTCTTCCCCCGTACTAGACTTAGGTTAGGTACACCGGGGTAGGCGTATTTTAGAAGCACGAGTTGAGTACTTTTAGTCATTATTTTATCACTGTATATATTTTATATGTTTTAGGTAAACTTATGGCTTAGAAACCATATCATGCTTTAACCGTACTACTTTATAATATTTTTCGTATTATATGCCTTGTACTTTATAACCGGTATTACGATTGTAGCAGTACATTTCTTATGCTTGAGAAAGAAGACTGTTCAATAAATACTTTTTATTGAAGACGCCGTGTCTCTATTTTCTCAGCGCCTCTGGTGAAACGAAGCATGCACGATTGACTGAGTAAAATAGTTATCTATTGTTTCCGCGACTCTAGAGATTGATTTCTTATTTTTGGCAAAAAAAGTTGTCATGTTTATGCGGTTGTCAGAAACGAATCCCTTCTTGTGAATTCGAGAACGTTTTTAGTGACCTCTGAGCTAGCTGGCACTCACAATTAAGTCTAATAGATTCGGTAGAGACCTAGTCGACCTTAGTCCTACGTCTAAACTACAGGATTTATTATTCCAATGCGCAGAGCCTATTGGGAATATAGGAACTACGGGCCCGATTCACAGAACTAACTTAAGACAAAATCCTAAACTTACTACCATTTACGTATTCACAGAAGGCACTTACTTATTTTGGTATTCACAGAAGACAATTACTCATTTCGGTATTCACAGAAGATAGGACTCCTAACTTTAGGACTCCTAAATGCATTCTGTGAATACCGTAAGTCTTAAAATTAGGATTTTTCTCAATTTAGTAGTAGTAAAGTTAGGACTCCTAACTTTAGGACTCCTAAATGCCTTCTGTGAATACCGTAAGTCTTAAAATTAGGATTTTTCTCAATTTAGTAGTAGTAAAGTTAGGACTCCTAACTTTAGGACTCCTAAATGCCTTCTGTGAATACCGTAAGTCTTAAAATTAGGATTTTTCTCAATTTAATAGTAGTAAAGTTAGGACTCCTAACTTTAGGGCTCCTAAATGCCTTCTGTGAATACAGAAAGTCTTAAAATTAGGATTTTTCCCAATTTAGTAGTAGTAAAGTTAGGACTCCTAACTTTAGGACTCTTAAATGCCTTCTGTGAATACCGAAAGTCTTAAAATTAGGATTTTTCCCAATTTAGTAGTAGTAAAGTTAGGACTCCTAACTTTAGGACTCCTAACTTTAGGACTCCTAAATGCCTTCTGTGAATACCGAAAGTCTTAAAAGTAGGATTTTTCTCAGTTTAGGAGTCCTAAAGTTAGGAGTCCTAACTTTACTACTATTAAATTGAGAAAAATCCTAATTTTAAGACTTACGGTATTCACAGAATGCATTTAGGAGTCCTAAAGTTAGGAGTCCTAACTTTACTACTACTAAATTGAGAAAAATCCTAATTTTAAGACTTTCGGTATTCACAGAAGGCATTTAAGAGTCCTAAAGTTAGGAGTCCTAACTTTACTACTACTAAATTGAGAAAATTCCTAATTTTAAGACTTACGGTATTTACAGAATGCATTTAGGAGTCCTAAAGTTAGGAGTCCTAACTTCTGTGAATACCGAAATGAGTAAGTGTCTTCTGTGAATACCAAAATGAGTAAGAGCCTTCTGTGAATACGAAAATGGTAGTAAGTTTAGGATTTTGTCTTAAGTTAGTTCTGTGAATCGGGCCCTACATTACCTGGCGCCCAATGTTTGGTAAGGCGATAATTTAACGCTAGATACTAGAGTAACTCAGTCGTGCTTTTCACACAGACCCCTTTTTTCCCGTAAAATACTCCAATAGATGTCTGGAGTGGGTGAAAGGATAATATCCGCCAAAACTGAGTAGGACGAAAAATCCTATGTATTAGTTTTTGGTTTGTTCAACGTTGAAGGATACAGTGTTCCAAAATATTGTGCACCTAACCTTTGTTTCCTTGAAACTTGTTCTGCAAACTATTCAAATCAGTAAAAATAATGGTTACTGACGAAGAACTAAAAAGAGCTGCAGCAACAGCTCAATCAGCCTTAGATGACAGAAATCTCCTAGAGAATGACCCGGATGCTATAATCATCCCGGTAAATGTAAGGAAAACTATAACTTACAAACTGATAAACAATGGAGTATCATCGAGAGGTGGTAAAGTAATTTTTGTTATAGAGGCGCATGAATACCGGCAGACAGAGGTATTCTATTCATGGATTCACTTTCCTCCAGCGGATGGAGACATACACGAGTTTCACTACTACAAAGTAGAGGAACCTCCAACGGAATACGTTCCTTACGGGGACGTTGAAATTCCATTAACTTACCAAGAGCATCAGTTCTGGTTTAAAGGTGCCCTACAACATCAAAATCACATTACCAGGCTCGGTCCACTAGGTAGACCAGGAGCTACATGGCCGGTACTAGCCAGCTATACACCACATCCTGACATTGAAAACATGACTGGTCGAGAACTGTTAGCTCAGCTGAAACAATTAATCAAAATACATAGGTTCAATATGTCATGCGGACCTTAACAGTACAACCTACTGTAAGGATTCCACAACACACCCCACACCAGGGGAACACAAACAAAATCACACCACAGACTATACAATCAGTCATTGGTAAACTGCCCGCAAAAAGGGAACAAATTCCCTTTTCGCTAGCACAAAAAATTACTCAGATAGAGGCGGTATTCCCTGATAGTACACCTCATGAGAAACACGGAATTCTGACAATCTGTTTACCAATAGAACCACATGTGGAGGACTGTGACACTTGGGGTATAGTCTTTGCTTCAATCTACACAAAAACACATGGTGCCCCGTCTATGGCTATAATACCAGACGTTCTGAGACAGATTCAAAATGAATACGGTCCAGAACCGGCCTTGAATCTAGGTATGAAATTGCTGAAAGATTTCAAAAAGGTCTCGGCTATACTATTAGCCAACATCAAAGGTGAAGCAGCATCCGTGGCAATCCGCCAGAAGTTAAAAGAACCAGATATAACAGACCAACCATATGAGCTTGCAAGAATTATTGAAAAATCATATGAAGAACTAGGGAGAGATAGTTTGGGTGGGCAACCATTAAAACCACAACTAACAGAAAATCCTGAAAAAGATTTTATTAAAATGATCTCACTACTCCTAAAAAGAAGTGGGAAAACACTAAACAAACACTTCCTAAAGAGAAGCATTCCCAGACCAGAGGAAAGTCTCCCCAACGGGGAGATAGGTCTCGCCAACAGGAGCCCTCTGAAAAAAGGTATAACCTTAGAAATAGGGATACTTTAAGGAAACCTGATAGATATCAAGATACTGATACACGTTCCTCTCGTACCTTTCAGACTTCCTCGCAGAAATCCAAGAGGAGAGGACGATCAGAACAAAACGAAGAACGTGTGAAGTCTAAAGACGAACAGCACGTTCCTAAAAATAAGAAAACTCAATTCACCAAGAAGGAGGTAGCAAGCATAAAGATCAGACATGCCGAGAATCTTGAGGACACAACTCAAGAACGGGAATTGGGCTCAAACAATGCTAGACAGCGCAGCAGAAGTGACCATAGCTCGCAAGATCCTGATGGACCATCTGGAGACTGTGGACTTGAATGAATGCATTCAAGTTGAAACTGCCGACACCAGGGTTAGTGTACCCCACAAGGTATATGAAGTAACACTCCGGATGGAGGGGGACATACCTAGAAAAATAAAGGCACTCTTTTGGGATAAGCTTTTCAAGGGTTATGACATTCTTCTAGCTGAACGAGATTGGCCACCTGAATTTGTCAGGGAGGGTCCACATGGCGAAGAGATAATTATGCCAGCCTTCTCAAATCATATTCCTATTCATAAAAAATACACCTGTGCCAGAAAATGGGCTGTGGCCCAGGCTCCAGCATTATATAAAAATCATGTGCGATGGGATGAGGACTCTCCTCACCATAAAATTCAGTTAAAAAATCAACCTACTGCACAAAGGCAGTATCCAGTTAATCAAGAAGCTAAATCAGGGAGATTTTAAATCAACGTGAATACCAAGGGGTGATTGAAACATACACCTCGTCAATGAACAATCCTTTGTTTCCTGTCTTCAAGCCAGACAACTCATATCGTCTAGTTTTGGATTACAGACATCTAAACTCCTGTTGGAAAACATTTGCAGTACAAAATGCGCATAGTGCAGCACTGATGAATAACATTGTGCGTAAAAAATATAAAACCACATTAGATATTTCTAATGGGTTTTTCTGTCAAAACATTGCACCTGAAAGTATGCATTTGACCGCTTTCTCAATAATGGGGACACAGCGACAATTTTGCCGTCCCCCCAAGGATTCAAGAATAGTCCAGGGTTATTTTCAACCAGAGTAATAGAGTTACTACAAATGTACGATGATGAGGCATTATCTTATGTCGATGGCATCTATGTTACAGACGATGATTTGGACGTGCACTTGAAAAGAGTGAACACCATAATACTCGGGTTCGCATCTGAAGGGTACAAATTCAATTTTAAGAAATCACAAATTGCCCACCTCAACGTCCTATTCTTAGGATACGAGTTATCAAGTGAAGGCAAAAGCCTAGCAGCAAACTTTCTAGAGAAATGTGCGCTACTGCAAGCTCCAAAAACGCTGAAGAACTTACAATCTATTCTAGGTTTCCTGAATTTTGGAAGAACTTATGTTCTAAATTACGCAGAAAGGGTTAAACCTCTCTACGAATTAATCAAACCTGATTTCAAACCAACAAATTGGACTCAAAACCATACAGAAATTTTGCGTTCAGTGCAAACAGACATGTTAGCAAAAACACAGTTAGAAACACGCAATGATACGCGCAATCTTGTGATCCGAATCATCCCAGGGATTCTCATACCTGACCTTTAATGAAAGTGAAAAGGTACCAATAGCATACAAATCACACTTGTACACACAAGCTGAAATAAAATTCACTTCTACAGAAAAAATTCTGACAGCGGCTCAAACTGCAGTAGCAAAAGAGAGAGCCCTCGCACAGGGTAAACGCATAATGATCGTCACACCTGTACCTGCCTTAGAGGCAGTGGCAAAAGCAAGCATTCCCAATGCTAAAGCTTTACATCCAAGATGGATACAATGAGTTAATTCTCTTGCTGCAGCAGACGTTGAATACGTTTTTGACTCCTGCTTAAAGACACAAGAATTCCTACAATACGAATACGAATGTCCTCTGCCGACCGAGATTCTGCCTCTAGAACATTACGATGTATAATCTATACAGACGGATCAGCGCAGCCCGCAGTTGGGGGTAAACAAGCCTATAGTGCTGCGTGCACGATTGTTAAAGGTCGCTGGCGCGAAGGTAAATTTAGACCTATGGTCACTAAAACACAATCACTCAGAGACTGAACAGCTCCGCGAGCTGAATTCCAGGCTTTCAAGATGGCGCTTGAGAATACCGATCGCGAATTCCCCACACTAATAGTGTGCGATTCGTATTACTGCGTCCAGTCTTACAATGAATATCTGCAGAACTGGGTTCAAAACGGTTTCAAAGATGCAAAAAGTGGCACAATTAAGCATAAAACGCTTTGGGAACAAGTAGTTCTTTTGCAGCAAGAACTACAAAAGACTCACGTGATTCATACACTGAGTCATCAGCGTGATGTCGTTCACGTTGCAGGGAATTCATTGGCTGATGAATCCGCGAAGGCAGCTGTGCAAACGGCTTCCATAGCTGCGATCACTCGGTCAAAAAAAAAAATAGAAAGCGAAATAATGCAAGCTGTCACTGCTTCAGTTAAAGACAGTGGTAAGACACTCCTGAAAGGCTTTCCGGTAAAGTACTCATATATAACTGATGCGAATAATGTTCCTTTTGCTCGAATCCCTGGAGTGGGGGATAGGGCAATTCCAAACATGGAACATAGGTTAGGACTTATCTTAGCAGCACACGAACGACTGACATGCAGGAATTTCCACCACAGTATCATTATGAGGAAACAAACTAGAAATTATGTTTTAGAATGTGAAATATGCCAAAAAATTAAAGTTTCAATAGTGAAACGACCTGCACAGACTGTAGTACTTGAAATACTGGACCCGTGTTATAGACATCGTCGTACGATGACGATTTTGATATCAGAAGACCGAGAATGGCTAGTACACTATGCACAAGCATTTTCGTCATATTCGAGTGACGATTTCACCTTGAAATCGTAGTTTTCGTCCTGAACCCTCGGGTTCCATTTTGTGTACGGCAGCCATTTTGTGAGTTGCCCTCACATAGGCCAATGATTAAGGCCAAACACGATCCTGAAGGACACGTACACCTTTCCTGACTTCTCTGCGACCTGGGCAAGCTGACTCCACTGCCCAAGGCCAAACCTGTTCGGTCAGTTCCTCTCCCAGTGGCCGAACGAGATAGTATCAAGGCACAACATGCCATAAACCTTTCATCGCACACAAACCACGCCTAATCTTGCACACACCTGTCCCTGTTTCCTACTTTATGACTTACTTTTCGAGGAGGAGGTGCCCGTTTTATTGGGGGTCCGTCGATATCCGATGAAAATACTGGGCCTTGCCGGATAATTGATTGTGGGCTGGACAAACTGAAATATGGGCTTGTCATCATGACTCTGCTTTTTCTTTGTAGTGAAAATATGTGAATGGTCAACTGTAAACTAAAGAATGTTTGCCTGAAGCATAATATTTTGTATAAAAAGAGAAGGCTGGCTTTGTAAGATTGAGCAGTCTCCTGAGAATATACACTGTGTTGTACTTCTAGGATACCTGTTACTTGGTTGCAGCCAATAAATTCGATCTTTGACTTCACCTAGAAGACTCTGTGTTTCTGTAGTCTGAAACGGGAAGGACCCGAAGTCTTAGGGTGTTGTCCCTGGCACCGCTGGGTTACCGGTTCGTTACCGGTTCCTAAAAACCCAGTACTTCAGTTGGCGCCCAACGTGGGGCGATATCAGCGGTACCGGTCCAAGCCAGAGGTTCGTGAGGAGATTCGTGTGAAAATTCTGAAGGACGGACGCCATTTCATCGACCCCGGCATGTCGACGTGGTCCGAAAGTCTTTGCTGCGAGGTTCCCCGCTTCCCGACGGCTACGAAGGACTGCTGCCCTGACTATCGCCCTGTTTTGGACCCTTGATGTTTGGTAGAGCGAAACGATAGACGAGTCTTCTGGTGACGTCATCGATACCTCAGTTAAGTATAAGTGGAGCGTCTCCCAGTCCTTAGTTTGGTTCTTAGTTTGGGTATCCCTTCGGGATCTTTGATTTGGAACTTGCAAGTAGCAAAGCCGAAGGATTCATGTATTCACGAGAATATCGTATTCGATAATCCTTTGAAGTTTGAAGCTAGACTAGTGAGCGAAGATGCCGGGTCTTAGCAGACTTGGAAATTTGTTTTGTCTTGGTTGTAATGGGGATTCCCGATTGGAGGACTCGTGTCCGGTTCCTTCGATTGGAACTCCAACATATGAACTGTATGTGAAACATGGAGTAGGCCCCATCACATACAATGAAGTATGGATCCGATACACCAGGAAGGATGGTGTTTTAAAATGGCCCCAATACGGTAGCTTTGACACGGAAATTCTAGATAATCTAGAGGTTAGACGTTTTAAGAAGAAAGCCCGGCCGGCGATGTTTGACTCTTTCCGCCTATGGCGTAAGGAAGCCAAACAGAAGGAAATTAAATTAGAGAAGAAACATAAGAGAGAAAGTGGTATCTCGATAATGCAAGCTGCTATGCAGTATAAAGATAACGAAGAAGAACAGGCAAGTGAGCAGTTGCACAGGCAACGTAAAATGGTGATCGATAAATGCTACCCTGCTTTGCCGCCTCTTCAGCAAGATGCAGCAAAAGATCTTGAAAAAGACCCCCTAATGTCACATTTATTGAGTTCGCCACCCCCTTATGCGCAAAGTGCTACAGCACCTCCGCAACCTTTAGTCGCGCAACCCCCGATTGTTGCGCCTCAGGTTCTTCCACAACCACCAGCTGCTCTTCAGTTGGCTCCTACTCTTCCTGTGCAGCCTCCTCAAGGGCCGCCGACTTTGACATCTGCTCTGCCTTTACTTCCTACAACCCTAACCACTATATCGACTACCACTCCTGGTATTCCTCCTGACACTGCCTCTGCGTCTGCCCTGCCTCACTCTGCTTTTCCGCCTGTCCTTTCATCGACTTCTCCTTCTGTTCGCCAGAGAATGACTAGCACTGTTGCTAGCCTCCTATATCCTCTCTTTGGAGCAACAACTGCAACCCCTGTCTCAGAGCGTAAACAGTTACGTAGCCAACTGCCTGATTCTAGGGAGAAGGAAACGTTGAATTATTTGGCACATAAATGGGTTACCGACCCGATGAGGTATGAGCTAGAGTCAGTTATGGATGTCTTCCATCAGTGGGAAGCACCAAAACAGAGATACGTTTTTGAGAAAATGTGTACTTTTCTTTGTGAGGATTTAGAGGAAAATGATTTGGAGCCTAATCCCCCTGAGTTGTGTTGTATACGGTTCGAGTTTGGGAAAGGCACAATTGTGGGTTCATATGTTGAGAAAGCAGTTGCGACATTGCTGTCATTCAGGAGTGAGGGTGTTTCTCGGTCTTTGTTTGAGTCTGATTCCTCTGTTAAAAAGAAGGTAAGACAGTACCCAATGAGAGAAGTTCCTCCGATATGGAAGGAAGCAGTGCAGGCTGATGTGGGTCGTAATATTGATGCTGTACCAGCACACTTTCAGCGTGTCTGGGTACATGTTCCATGGAAACGAGCTGAAGTCTTGGCCCTTAAACAGACATTGCCTGATCCCCGTAAAAATCCTGCAGGGTATTACAAGGAATTGTCACAGACTGCAGGCTCTTGCATTATGAATTTAGCTGATATAGACATGTTGTTTGGAAATGTTGTTCCACAGCCTTTATGGGGAAAGATTCATCATGCAGATCATGATCAAGAGTTAGGTGACTCATGGGCTAATATTAGTGCTGCAAATGATCGACAAGTTGGTGGTGCTAAACCAGAGCCTTTAGTAGCAGATCTCCCTGGTAGGACCATCAATTACATGAAGACTTTAATGCCTGCGATGCGTGTGAATTGGGATAAATTGTCTGCGTGTAAGCAGAAGAAAGACGAAACAGTGTCCGATTTCTTCACCAGGTTTGAAGAGACGTTTATCGACCACAGTGGTCAAGATATGAGTACAGAAGGTGGTCAACAGTTGTTCGTTGACAAGTTTGTGCATAATTTGCTTCCCGAGTTATGTAAGAAGTTAAAGGATTCAGAAAGTTCTTGGGCCGTTTCCTCTTCAGCACAGATAGTGGCTACTGCACAGTACTATGAAAATCGAGATAAAGATGAGAAGGATAGAGCAGACAAGAAAACTAAAGAGTTAAAAACGAAGGTTCTGTTACAGCAAGCGTATCCGCCACGTGGTGGTCAGAGTAACTATCAGCAGCCTCAACAGTATCAGAGAAACTCGCAGAGGTTCGAGCTTTCTCAACCACGTTTTCCTGTAGGCCCTAATCAGTGTGCATATTGCAAGGAAGAGGGTCATTTTAAAAGTAGCTGCCCTGCTCTGTTGCAGCGTATGAATGGTGTTTCTAGCGCAAGAGGTCGAGGCATTTCACAAGCACCTAGAGGTAGAGGACATGGAAATTTCCCCCAGAACGCGCGTTCCTTTCCGCCTCAGAATTCAATGAATAGTTTCGATCAGCAGAACAACGCGACTGGTAGGACAGCTCAGTACTATGCTGATGACTACTATGCAGAAGATGAACATATGGAAGGTAATGATTGCTAGGACAGCCATAGACAAAGAGAGGGAGTTGTTTCAGTTCCAGTAGATCAGAGTGGACCTTATGTTGAGGTGATTACATCAGGTGTATCAGAGCCTTTTCTGTTGGATACTGGTGCTACAAAGAGTTCTATAATGCACTCTAAACTCCCTGGCGCACCTTTGTCTGGCGAAACAAATGTTTCAGTAGGTTTTTCTGGCGCCCCGGTTAGGAACCCAGTTTCTAGTCCTATGTCTCTTTCTGTTGGACCTTGTGAATTCGAAGCACCCCTTATTCTGACAACAGGTTGTGGTGAAAACCTGTTGGGATTGGATCTGTTGAAAAGATTGTATGCGACTTTGTATTGTTCTCCTTCGGGAGTACAACTTACACTGGGTAAGAAAGTGATCTCTCCAATGTATTTGTCGAAGGATAAACTTCCGACAGAATTGACTTCTCTTCCTAACGTTCTTTGGGCTACTGGTCCTAATGATATGGGTCTTTTGGAAATACCGCCATATGTTGTGACATTGAAAGCCAATGTTAAGATGCCACGCATTCCCCAGTACAAGATCTCTAGTGAAGGTGAAAAGGCATTGCTAGCGATCATTTACGATTTGATTGAAAAAGATGTAATTGAAGAGACAAGAGGCAACGTTTGCAATAGTCCTGTTTTGCCTGTTTTGAAACGTACTGATCCTTCTCAGCCACCTGTGTACAGGTTCGTGATTGATCTTAGAGAGGTCAATAAGATAGTTATGCCACAATTTCCAGTTGTTCCTGATATCACTGCTCTATTGACTATGGTTCCAGCTTCCGCGACTTGGTTCTCGGTGATTGACTTGAAGAATGCTTTCTTCAGCATCCCGATTGCCGAGGAGAGTAGAGATATTTTCGGATTCAGTTTAGGAGGACGAAGCTTCCGCTTCAAACGCGCTCCCCAGGGCTACTGTGAAAGTCCATCGATATATAGTCAGGCTTTAAAAACACAGCTTGATACGATTGTTTTACCTGCCGGCGCTACTCTTATTCAGTACGTTGATGATTTGCTCATCGATGCAGATACTGAGGAAATTTGTAAAGAAGCCACGTTGTCGTTGTTGCGTCATTTGTCTGAATTGCACCACAAAGTGTCCCTTTCCAAATTGCAATATTGTCGACAAGAAGTGACCTACTTAGGTCATCTCTTATCGAAGGAGGGAAGGAAACTGACCCCAGAAAGAATTCAGGCAATAGCGAAATTGAGTGTGCCAAGGACACAGAGAGAAGTGCGTGCTTTCTTGGGTATTACATCATACTGCAGACAATGGATACCAAATTTTTCTTTATTGGCCAAACCCTTGGTGGCATTAACTTGTAAAGATACACCGAATCCCTTTCCATGGTCTGAAGAGTGTCAGAAAAGTTTTTCCGAATTGCGCAGTGCATTATGTTCGGCTCCTGTGTTGGGTCCCCCCGACTACAGTAAGCCCTTTACATTGTATGTCCATGAGAAAGAAGGTTGTGCATTGTCAGTGTTGACACAGTTGTTCGGAGACAAGCAGCGTCCATGTGCATATTTTTCGTCGACTTTGGACCCGGTAGCTAAAGCATTGCCGAGTTGCTTAAGAGCCACAGCGGCAGCAGCTGTTTCTATTCGACAGTCTGCTGGTCTAGTGATGAATAATACATTGATTGTGATGGTTCCACATGCAGTGGACACGTTGTTAAACAGGACCAAGACACAGCACTTAACTAGTGCTCGGTTGTCAGGTTACGAGTTGACACTTTTAGCGAGTCATGTGCACATAAAGAGATGCAACACGTTGAATCCAGCTAAGTTGTTGCCTATTGTAGCAGAGTTAGATGCTTCTGAACAGCATGATTGTTTTCTCAGAACAGAAGAAGAAACGAAAGGGAGAATAGATCTTAGTGACACTCCTCTTGTGAAGTGTGATGGTACCTTATGGGTGGATGGTTCATGCTTCAAGCTTCCGAATGGTGATACGACTGCAGCATATGCTGTCACGACTTTGCATACGATTGTTGAAGCTGCACGTATCCCACATAATTCAGCTCAAGCAGCAGAGTTGATTGCACTTATACGAGCGTGTGTGTTGTCGAAAGGAATGAAAGTAACCATATATACCGACAGCCAGTATGCAGTTGGTGTGGCTCACAGTTTTGGACGATTGTGGAAAGAACGTGGATTTCTGATTTCGCATGGAGCTAAGATACAGCATGGTCAGTTGGTGAATGAGCTTCTCGAGTCACTTACCTTGCCGTTGCAAGTTGCGATTGTAAAATGCAGTGCACACAAGAAGGTGACTGATGATGTTGGTCGTGGAAATGCATTTGCTGACGAAGTCGCAAAAGAAACAGCGAGGGATGTGATGAGTCGAATGTATGTTGCAGGCCCTGCAAGATGGGTTGGTGACGTTGGAATGTGTGAAGACACGATAGAGAGCGTGAAGTCTATTCAAGCTGAAGCTACAGAGAAAGAGTTGAGTGTGTGGAGAGAGAGTAAGGGAAAATTGGATGCGAATGGTTGTTGGGTTGAATTGTCAGAGCATCAGAGATGTTTGTTACCCAATTCGTACGTGCTTGCAGTGGTTACGATGGCCCATGGAATGGCTCATATCAGTGTGAAAGGGATTTGTAAGTTGTTGGCTCCAGTATGGCAAAATGCTGGAATTCCTAAGTGTGCAGAGAATGTGGTCAAGAATTGGATGGTGTGTCTGAAATACAATCCTGGTAGGGGAACTCCAACTCCAGCTGGTCATTTTGCGCCTCCTTCGTATCCGTTCGAGGTTTTGCCGCTAGATTTCATCCACATGGAAAGGTGCAACAATTTGAAATACGTACTCGTTGTTGTTTGTGCCTTTGCAAGATGGGCAGAAGCATATCCCCTGAAAGACAACACTGCCTTATCTACAGCTAAAGCCCTTGTGAAAGAGTTTTTTCCTAGATTTGCAATGCCGAGAATGGTCTGGAGTGACAATGGGAGTGAATTTGTGGGTCAAGTGATGAAGAAAGTATGCGAAGGGCTAGGCATCCAACAGAAATTCCACGCTGCAAATCACCCCCAATCAGCTGGACTAGTAGAATGCTACATTGGCACGTTAAAACTAAAATTGGCCAAAATTCAAGCGAGCTCTGGTCTTAAATGGCCTGACGCTCTGCCTTTAGCACTCCTATCAACAAGAATAACTGTGCATTCGCGAGTGGGACTTAGTCCGTATGAAATCGTGTTCGGCCGTCCGGCCAACATATGGGGAGTGCCAAGGCTGACAAAATTCAGTGAGATCGAACACCCTGTACTGCTTGACTATTTGTATGAATTGATGGCTAAATTGCGTGTTTTACACCAACAGGTTCACGATACTCTGCCTCAGTTCTCTGAAGCTCCAGGTCATCACATCGACCCTGGATCCTGGGTGCTGGTCAAGAATTTCCAGCGAACAAAGAATGACCAGCCCCGGTGGACCGGCCCTCATCTAGTTCTTCTCTCAACGAGATCAGCCGTTCGAGTGGAAGGGAAGAAGCACTGGATCCATGGTGTACACTGCAAGAGGGTGCCTTTGCCTCTACCGTACGACCGGTGGGTCCAGGAGGGTGTCGCTGACTCAGAGACTGAAACTGTGCCTCGTTTTCTGCCATTCAGTGATGCACGTGTAAAAGGAAAAATTTCTGAAAAAGAAAGTGACAATCTTTTGCAAGAAGCTGTGCCGCCGTCAATTCGATTGGACATTACAGAGCCTGAACTCCTGTTTCAAGACCAGACAGTACCTGGGAAGAAACGCCATACTCTGAGACCGAGAACTATGGAAAATAAAAAAAAAATTCCTTTGCTAAATTTTGAAAGTGCAGCTCTCTCATCTGAGAAACTTTTTTATTTTTGTTTTTCGAACCACCATCCGGGTTCAGCTGTAGGGTTGCGGTTGCCCAAGTCTTTGGGGTGCAGCTGAAGACGTTAGGTCGACAGTTCTGGTTGGTCTAAGGGAGTTGCCCTGGACTGACAGAAGCATTCCTTAGCATAGAACACCCTACCATCGCGAGCAGCATTTTAGTGAGGATGGAGTTTTTCGAGATGGAGAGATCTGCCAAAACAATGAACTTTAAAGCCAGAATATGTAAAATGATGACCACGAAACGCTTTTTGATACTATGTATTTTTATGTTGTTCAGTGTAATGATGTTTTTAATAGTATATGTTTTATTCTCTTTTCGAGTGACATTTGCACCCACTACATCGCCCATACCTCCTCCTTCTACTGTTTCCTCGCATTCTTTCCACCCTTTTTCTGAACATGAGTCTGTTAGGAGGTTAGAGTTTATTAATAACTCCTTCGTTCAGCTTTTGCACCAACACCAACTAGTAATGAACACGACTAACTGTTGGGTGTGTGGTCTTATGCCTCACACAACGGATAAAGGTATCCCTTATCTGGTCCTACCATTCAGCCACAATGGTTCTGTGTAGCCATACAGAACAATGTTCATCTACGCACATGAGACCTACCCCCTATGTTCTGTGACAGACAATCTGAAGAATAGTGCTCTAGTCAAGGGTATAGTAGATATGATTAAGGAAGATATCTCCTATGAGACTATCCCGAGAGATGAGACACTAGTATATATAGGATGGAACGTGACCGGATATGGAGCTACTCTGAGTGAGAAACAGCAAGCTAAGAGGTCTTCCCCGATTTGGATTGTACCCCATCAGGGTCACCTATGTCTGCAAGGTACTGGCAAGAATCCCAGAGCTCAGTTATGGAAGAGCATCTGCACTGAGACATATGTTTTTACGTCCCAGACTTCCCCTTCGTTCCTCGCAGCTAAGGGTACCTATTTCATCTGCATTGATAGAGCCTATACATGGTTGCCCCCTGACTTTTCGGGCACATGCTTTATTTCATTCCTGTTGCCTCCCACCTACACAGCTGCGGCAGATTACCATAAGACAAGGATAGTTAGAGGTGTCTTCAGTAAAGAAGACACTGCAGAACAAGAATTTGGAGACTTCGTAAAGGGTTTTCTGCCGTTCTGGGGACCCATGGTTAACAGCAGGAACATAAGGCAATTGACAAGGGTGGTTGAGTCCACCGTAGTTGAAACTGCCAGTGCCCTTAGTAACTTGACTGCTGAGCTCCAGTCGGATCGTCTTATGACCCTTCAGAACAGGGTCGTGTTAGACGTCATCCTTGCAGACCGAGGTGGGGTATGTAGGGTGATCCAATCGAGTAGATAAGGCAGTGTTGTCTTTCAGGGGATATGCTTCTGCCCATCTTGCAAAGGCACAAACAACAACGAGTACGTATTTCAAATTGTTGCACCTTTCCATGTGGATGAAATCTAGCGGCAAAACCTCGAACGGATACGAAGGAGGCGCAAAATGACCAGCTGGAGTTGGAGTTCCCCTACCAGGATTGTATTTCAGACACACCATGCAATTCTTGACCACATTCTCTGCACACTTAGGAATTCCAGCATTTTGCCATACTGGAGCCAACAACTTACAAATCCCTTTCACACTGATATGAGCTCTCGGTCTCAGAATATGGCGTTTCTTCCCAGGTACTGTCTGGTCTTGAAACAGGAGTTCAGGCTCTGTAATGTCCAATCGAATTGACGGCGGCACAGCTTCTTGCAAAAGATTGTCACTTTCTTTTTCAGAAATTTTTCCTTTTACACGTGCATCACTGAATGGCAGAAAACGAGGCACAGTTTCAGTCTCTGAGTCAGCGACACCCTCCTGGACCCACCGGTCGTACGGTAGAGGCAAAGGCACCCTCTTGCAGTGTACACCATGGATCCAGTGCTTCTTCCCTTCCACTCGAACGGCTGATCTCGTTGAGAGAAGAACTAGGTGAGGGCCGGTCCACCGGGGCTGGTCATTCTTTGTTCGCTGGAAATTCTTGACCAGCACCCAGGATCCAGGGTCGATGTGATGACCTGGAGCTTCAGAGAACTGAGGCAGAGTATCGTGAACCTGTTGGTGTAAAACACGCAATTTAGCCATCAATTCATACAAATAGTCAAGCAGTACAGGGTGTTCGATCTCACTGAATTTTGTCAGCCTTGGCACTCCCCATATGTTGGCCGGACGGCCGAACACGATTTCATACGGACTAAGTCCCACTCGCGAATGCACAGTTATTCTTGTTGATAGGAGTGCTAAAGGCAGAGCGTCAGGCCATTTAAGACCAGAGCTCGCTTGAATTTTGGCCAATTTTAGTTTTAACGTGCCAATGTAGCATTCTACTAGTCCAGCTGATTGGGGGTGATTTGCAGCGTGGAATTTCTGTTGGATGCCTAGCCCTTCGCATACTTTCTTCATCACTTGACCCACAAATTCACTCCCATTGTCACTCCAGACCATTCTCGGCATTGCAAATCTAGGAAAAACTCTTTCACAAGGGCTTTAGCTGTAGATAAGGCAGTGTTGTCTTTCAGGGGATATGCTTCTGCCCATCTTGCAAAGGCACAAACAACAACGAGTACGTATTTCAAATTGTTGCACCTTTCCATGTGGATGAAATCTAGCGGCAAAACCTCGAACGGATACGAAGGAGGCGCAAAATGACCAGCTGGAGTTGGAGTTCCCCCACCAGGATTGTATTTCAGACACACCATGCAATTCTTGACCACATTCTCTGCACACTTAGGAATTCCAGCATTTTGCCATACTGGAGCCAACAACTTACAAATCCCTTTCACACTGATATGAGCCATTCCATGGGCCATCGTAACCACTGCAAGCACGTACGAATTGGGTAACAAACATCTCTGATGCTCTGACAATTCAACCCAACAACCATTCGCATCCAATTTTCCCTTACTCTCTCTCCACACACTCAACTCTTTCTCTGTAGCTTCAGCTTGAATAGACTTCACGCTCTCTATCGTGTCTTCACACATTCCAACGTCACCAACCCATCTTGCAGGGCCTGCAACATACATTCGACTCATCACATCCCTCGCTGTTTCTT
Organism: Lissotriton helveticus; assembly: GCF_964261635.1. Classification (NCBI taxonomy): domain Eukaryota; kingdom Metazoa; phylum Chordata; class Amphibia; order Caudata; family Salamandridae; genus Lissotriton; species Lissotriton helveticus. Next base: position 61,570,717 of record NC_136064.1, read on the forward strand.
TTGCGACTTCGTCAGCAAATGCATTTCCACGACCAACATCATCAGTCACCTTCTTGTGTGCACTGCATTTTACAATCGCAACTTGCAACGGCAAGGTAAGTGACTCTAGAAGCTCATTCACCAACTGACCATGCTGTATCTTAGCTCCATGCGAAATCAGAAATCCACGTTCTTTCCACAATCGTCCAAAACTGTGAGCCACACCAACTGCATACTGGCTGTCGGTATATATGGTTACTTTCATTCCTTTCGACAACACACACGCTCGTATAAGTGCAATCAACTCTGCTGCTTGAGCTGAATTATGTGGGATACGTGCAGCTTCAACAATCGTATGCAAAGTCGTGACAGCATATGCTGCAGTCGTATCACCATTCGGAAGCTTGAAGCATGAACCATCCACCCATAAGGTACCATCACACTTCACAAGAGGAGTGTCACTAAGATCTATTCTCCCTTTCGTTTCTTCTTCTGTTCTGAGAAAACAATCATGCTGTTCAGAAGCATCTAACTCTGCTACAATAGGCAACAACGTAGCTGGATTCAACGTGTTGCATCTCTTTATGTGCACATGACTCGCTAAAAGTGTCAACTCGTAACCTGACAACCGAGCACTAGTTAAGTGCTGTGTCTTGGTCCTGTTTAACAACGTGTCCACTGCATGTGGAACCATCACAATCAATGTATTATTCATCACTAGACCAGCAGACTGTCGAATAGAAACAGCTGCTGCCGCTGTGTTTTCATTCCAGATAACGCTCCAACAGTGTACCAGGCCATCTCCAAACTGCATAAGATTTCCGAATGTATTCATGTGGACAAAGGAGATTGGTCGTTAATGGGATGGTTCTGGGAACTGGTATCCGGCTGGGGATGGAAAATTCTGATGGTCATTGGGATGATCTTAGCCATCCTTTTCCTGTTCTGTCTGTGCGTACAGTGTGCTCCTGCTATATGTGGCCTCTGTGCTACATCGTGTGTAAGGAAACCTGTATCAAGGGATGAGCTAAGTAATAGGATGATGCTACAGCACCATCTCAATGACTTTATGAATATAGACCTGGTCTCAGATTAGCGTGAGTATAGGTTATTGCCTATGTAAGGGCAAAAGGAGGGTCTGTAGTACATGAAATTCTGGACCCGTGTTATAGACATCATCGTACCATGACGATTTTGATATCAGAAGACCGAGAATGGCTAGTACACTATGCACAAGCATTTGCGTCATATTCGAGTGACGATTTCACCTTGAATTCGTAGTTTTTGTCCTGAACCCTCGGGTTCCATTTTATGTACGGCAGCCATTTTGTGAGTAGCCCTCACATAGGCCAATGATTAAGGCCAAACACGATCCTGAAGGACACGTACACCTTTCCTGACTTCTCTGCGACCTGGGCAAGCTGACTCCACTGCCCAAGGCCAAACCTGTTCGGTCAGTTCCTCTCCCAGTGGCCGAACGAGATAGTATCAAGGCACAACATGCCATAAACCTTTCATCGCACACAAACCACGCCTAATCTTGCGCACACCTGTCCCTGTTTCCGACTTAATGACTTACTTTACGAGGAGGAGGTGCCCGTTTTATTGGGGGTCCGTCGATATCTGATGAAAATACTGGGCCTTGCCGGATAATTGATTGTGGGCTGGACAAACTGAAATATGGGCTTGTCATCATGACTCTGCTTTTTCTTTGTAGTGAAAATATGTGAATGGTCAACTGTAATCTAAAGAATGTTTGCCTGAAGCATAATATTTTATATAAAAAGAGAAGGTTGGCTTTGTAAGATTGAGCAGTCTCCTGAGAATATACACTGTGTTGTACTTCTAGGATACCTGTTACTTGGTTGCAGCCAATAAATTCGATCTTTGACTTCACCTAGAAGACTCTGTGTTTCTGTAGTCTGAAACAGGAAGTACCCGAAGTCTTAGGGTGTTGTCCCTGTTACCGCTGGGTTACCGATTCGTTACCGGTTCCGAAAAACCCAGTACTTCAAGACGCCCCTTCTAACTTCAGATAAACCACTAGCATTTACCACTGTGGTCCCTTACAAAGGAATGGTAACTATAAATATATCATGGTTGCAGTGGATTCTTGCACAAGATTTATTTGGATGTCGCCCCAGCGCTCGGCAGACGCCAGAACTGTTATAAAGGATTTGCGAGTCTTTATCGGCACATACGCAATCGGCACGCTGCACTCTGACCAGGGTCCTGCGTTTAGCTCTCGTGCTTACAAGGTAGCTTGGGCGTTGCATTGCGGTATTCTAGTCCCTTCCATCCTGAGGGTATTGCGGTAGTGGAAAGAAAAAACCATGACATAAAGCAATCCATAACAGCTAAGGTATTAGGTTCGGGTGATGGGTGGGTCAAACATCTAATAAGTGTCCAACGTAGTCTTAACAATCTGCCAAGAAATTCTCTGGGTGGAAACACTCCGTATGAATTACTTTTTGGTACTAGAATGTTAATCAAAGACCTCGATTGTCAAACTTCAGTGGTGAAACAAAAAGCCTTTGATGTCAAAGATCGTTTGGCTGTATTACAGGACTTAAATGAAACAAGAAGAAGTCTGAGTAACACGATACTGAAGCCAACAACCACTGAAGAAAAACCACCTGTCCCAGAAGACCTGTCTGGATTCCAAAGATTGGGGATCTAGTCATGGAAAAGATCGCGGTAAAGAAGGAATTTGGCCGATCTTACAGAAAAGCAGTACCTATCTTGGCAATTCAAGGAACAAGATCAGTAGTACTACCGCCCATTGCTGTTAAAAGAGAGAACAGAGTTGTGTCCATCGACCTGGTCAAACCACAATCATGTGGCCGATAATAAGTAGTAGGCCAAGTGGACTCCCAAGATGTAGCAGACGACCAAATCTTGCTACAATCCAAGAGGTTCAAACTGAAAGACTTATCACCTTTGATAAACCTACAGTAAGAAAAGAAGGACTACGCAACAAAGCCATGGAACTTGTGCCTCTGGATACCCAAATAACAGTTGTCAAGAAACACCTGTCTACAATGATGTAGCGTCTGACTATACAAATATGACAAAGGAAGAAGCAACTCTAAAGATTAATAACAATCCTGATGCAATTCCAACAATTGACAGAACTGCCTCTGGCTATTTCATCAACTTTGATACATTTTCTGAGGATGCCAGTGAACCTGAAGATCAGCCAGCAAATAAAACTTTCAAAGAAAAAATAGCAGAACTCTTTCATCAACTTGGAAAAACATATCTGGTTTCACCATGGGTTGAATTTTGGATTGTGCTAGGTGTACTTTTCCTCCTGCTCTGGCTCATACTGGTGTTAAGTTTGGGAAGGATGATAGATGGAAAATACAGTATATTGGACACAGCAAGTAAGAAAATCAACTTGGTCCTGAAACCTCAGAAATCATCTCATCGTGAAAGAAGAGACCGGTCATCAGTGAACATCACAGCCGTTCCTATACTTGGTGGTATAGCATGGGACAGAACTGATTATGACATCTATGGCCCGGTGGAACTGTCGAAGATTCTACACCAGTTCAAGGTTTCTTTGAGTGACTTTGTCTCACCCAGCACATTTTCTGATGGTTGGGACTTTGAAACTGTTAATAACATGATGATAGATTTAGAAATGTCAGCTAAATTTACAGAACATTAATAACTATAAGGTTCATCAGATTATGAACAAATGTATTGTTTTAATCATTATGGTCACCATTACTTGCATAAATCTGCAAGCCCTAGGAATGTTTTTACTTACAATCAATGGGAACATTGTCCAACGCCGCCAAAGGGCAGTTCAAAAACATTTTATGAAAAGTTTTCGTACTTCTCAGGGTTTAATGTTACAAATCCAGAAACGTTTTGTTTTAAAAATGAGAATAGGACAGGAATGAAAACAATGTTGACCAATACTAAACAAATATAGTCTGCAAACTTTTATGCTCAGCTGTCTACATTAGGTTTTCCCTTTTGGAAAGACAACATCAAGACAAAAACTGTCTGGGGCACAAAAGACTGGCAGGTGCAAGGTTTAGAAGCCCTGTTCAGAGCCTGCATTATACAAGAACAAATAATGTTATTAAATGACACTGTTCAACAAACTTGTTGTCTTGGCCTGGCTAAGATAAAAGATTTAAACAAACCGTCTATACCTAAACCCACATCTGACACTGATGATACTACAGAAGAGGAGGTAGACGTACCCTATATTTTAAAACAGAGCAGAACTCATACTGATTAGAAAAAATGGTTCATCTGGCACCACAGACACGGATAACTGTCAAGATAGATTCCTGAAACAAAACACAAGGGTTCACAGTGGATAGGTCAGATCCAAGATACTCCCAGAGACAACATCCAGGGGATAGTTACTACTTACATATAGGAAAGCTATGGCCTTGAGTGGTTACAAAAATCTATACTTCCAGAAATCAAACAACACTTATCTTTACTTAAAGAAGGCAATGATTTGCGAGATTTCTTAATGGGGCCTCACAAACCAAGTCAAAAACGTTTCATATATGCCGGTATATACGCTGTGTACAACGAAGCTTGGAAAATAACGCAAATGGAAACTGCAGAAAGAATACGAGAAATTTGATTGTATTAATTTAGAGAACTGCCTCTCTGTAGTGGACAATGGGTTAACGACTCTGTCCTCCAGAATATATTCTGTGGACAGCATTGTATCCTCTGCAATTGACATAATAGAGCAGGACTTGCTAATTAAGCATGAGCGCAAAATCCGCTCCGATCGCGGATTTTGCAGGATTTTTCGGTAAATCCGCGATCCGCGAACTCTCGCGAATTTACCGAGAATCCGCAATCCGCCATCGGAGCGGATTTTGCGGTCAAAAGTTCAAGCCTAATGCATAATTTACGATGGCGCCGGCAAGCTGCCAGCGCCATCCTCAAATGGTTACTTAATTAGCTTCGACAGGAGCTCTAACAGATAAGACAAAGCAGGGGCTCGAGCGCCTGCTTTATTTTATCAGTTGGAGCTTCCTGTTGAAGCTAATTAAGTAACTTTTGCAGGATGGCGCTGGCAGCTTGCCGGCGCCATCGTAAATTATTTACATGGTGTCTTCCTGGCAGGGTTCATTCTGGCACGACGGTCCTGGCACAAAAAATAAACCTCAACAGGATACACTTGCAGATATCAATAACGCATGTGCCCTAGTTGAAGCTTAAATTCAGTGACTCATTCATCAGCCCAAAAAAATCGTGAGCGTTGTGGAGGCTGGGCAGGTGTGCCTTGTTCCCAAATATACCATCGGAAATCCGCTATGATGCTGGTCTCTGACCTTTATACACACAAGAGGCATGTGCGCTCGCATGGAAGCCCCGTCCGTTTGGCCCCGCCCACACACTCGAGGTGTGCACCGTCTTCCCGCCATTTACCCACTATGATGGACATTTCACTCAAGGGACCCCTGCGCACTTCGGCGCGATTGCTTAGTAACACACACTTGGTCGCTGGAACTAGTTGAAGGCGCAAATGCAGTGACTCATTCATCAGCCCAAAAAAACATCGTGAGCGTTGGGAGGCTGGGCAGATGTGCCTTCTTCCCAAATATACCATCGAAAATCCGCTGTGATGCTGGCCAGAGGGCATTTGCATCTTTGACTTTTACGAGCGCAATCCCCGTGCTGTTCCTGTGACCAGGGGCTTCTGTCTCTTAATCTGCTGCTCTGATCGGTCTCTGACCTTTTAGACACACAAGAGGCATGTGCGCTCGCATGGAAGCCCCGTCCTGTTTGGCCCCGCCCACACACTCGAGGAAGCCCCGCCCCCAAATCCGCAGATCCGCTAAATCCGCGGATTTTGCGGATCCACGATCCGTGAATCCGCAAATTCGTGAATCGTGGATCCGCAAAATCCGCCCATGCTTATTGCTAATGTTACAACATGGCCAGTCTCAATTACGTTTCTATAATGCTGCTAGGCTGGACGTTTGCAAAATCTCCGTTCAGGCTAAGTGCCCTGGCGTCTAATCAACACCACGTCATTGTTTTCTGTATTTAACCTTACAGATAAACAAATCTCTTTGGCACAAAAAGGAGCAGACTATACGGTGCTGAGCATTAAAAAAACTGGAAAGATTACCATGGACAGTTTCTGAGAAGCCTGTAATTGAATGGATAATACATGGCACCATCATGATACCAGTGATGATTTTCCAATTTCAGTATTGTCTACAGCATATACCAGCAGGTCTGTATGAAAGGTTGGGTAAAGAATACATTAAGTCGACCTGGACTTTACCTTACACACACAAATGTTGGAATAAGGGAAAGGAGGTATTCCTTAGTGGTAAAAATTGTAAGAACTCACTAAGTGGTACACTTTTGTGCAAAGGTATTGATTTACACATAGCCTGCGAAGGTTCTGCAAATAACCTCTCTTGCCACCTGCACGGTACACCCTCCGCAGTGATAGAACAAATTTTCAGGCAGCTATCCAATGGCAGTTACGTTATGCTCAACGACCACAGCTGTTGTGGCATGTTGCCAGGAAAAGCGTATCTAGTCAGTGTCACGTCCATGGTCACTGTTGTATGCAAGTATTGTATCCAACGCAAAAAACAGACAGGGAGGCGGCATTATGGCCTTCACTGAATATCTCTTCTATATGAATTGATACTTTAAGCAGAATGAAAGTCATTCTTTTACAAAAAAACTTTGCCACTGACCTCGTCTAGAGAAACGTATGATCGGCAAGTTGCAAGGACTTCTGCAGAGATACATGCATTATTATCAACAAACTGCCCAGAGCATTTCGCAGAAAGGTTAAGTCAAATCTTAAATATGTCTGATACCAGTTGCATCGCACATGTGTTTAAGACTATTTTTTCGGGACTGTTAACATCATTTGAAGCAGTCCTCTGCCTTTTCCAAATTTCGTGCACTCTGTGTTCGGCGGCCTGCCTCTCATCTTGGGACTAGTAGCAGGAATTCTATTTTTATTCCTTCTGCTCCAATATGGCAAATCGGGTCCCAGCGACACCCAGACTACCATGGAACAATGCCTCCTTGCCATGAGGTATCGTGAGAGAATTTCACAGATTCTTGCCTTGGCTCGTTTAAGAGATCTGAACACAACCTGGTTCTATCATTCAGACCAATCTGGCAAGATTGCATCTTACCTGTTCTACGATGCCTGCTTTGCGGACAGGAATGCGTGTTGGACATTTGGTCTTATACTTCCATCAGTACTGCCAATCGGATGTTAGGAACGTCCAGTAACGACTCATGCATCGTGTTGCCCCCAACGGCTGCCCATTCTGATGACGGCATTCATTGAGGTCTCAACGGCAAGTCTAACTGAGGGTGAGATACGAGACACTACAGGCACACAGGTACCATCTACTGCGGACATTGCTAATGCATCAAACGCTGACGGCGATGATCCACACTTCTGCACTTTTGATCTGCTGACTGAAGTGGTTCCACTGTCACCTACTATGGTAGAGGGTGTCTTTGCCAGCCTAGACGATCTGATGTTTTCTCCTGACTCCGAGAATAACTTTTGATTCATGCACACAGCGTTCTCTGAACTCTGAAATTTGGCCTTCATTTTTCAAAAACAAACTATTTACCGATTTGAACTTTTTTCAAAAATAGAATGTTCTGGCACAGTATAATTTGCTTAAAGTAGAACTATTCTTAGAGAACAAGATTTCTTTTGAAAACTTTCTAAATGACAATATTTGGCCTAAATAATCATAGCAAAACGGTTCAAATATAATACTATGGGATAGTCTCAATTTCTTTTCTGTAAACTTAAGAGACATTTCATGAATGTAATTTTATGTTTCATGCTAGAATGTATGCTCTCATACCATGCTTCATAGCTGTTGAGAACTGTCTTTTTCATACAAATTATACTGGTTTCATATAAACAAGCCTTTTCAAATGCAAATTGTATTTTGTAGTTTGGGTGGGATTGTAAAACACTAGCTTTAGATATGTCAGTGCTTCTACGCTTAGTTGTATTGAACTTAAAATCGTGGAGTGGGTGTTGTAAATGAATCTAGGACTCTAGTGTAATTTTTCCCGATTCATGCCCTTATATAGGTATAGAGTGTTCGATCCTTATATAGGCATAGAAATTATCACCATATTTAGACTGAGCCTATCCAGCCCAAATACGGCATGGCTACTTCCCCTAAATTCCAAGAATCAACAACAATTTCTTAGAGAAACCCGCCTTCAGCAGCTAGGGACTTCCCCTTGCCTGAATACTAATTTATCTAGGAAATCATGGACTTTTCGAAGAACTGGCCCGCCCCCCGCCCATCAAAGCCAGTTAAAAGCGCTCCTCTTCCTCTACCCTGTGGGACACCTACTTACTTATTTTTGAAGCGGAAGGTATCACTCACGCTGTAATCTATCAGCCCAGCAGCGCACCGGCCTCCCAGCCCACCTCTCGCCGCACCCGCTTCGCGGGTGCCGCTTCGCCGGTGGGTGCTGGTAGAGGCAGCATCTCCAAGGACCAACGCGAGGACGCCGGCAGCAAGGCGGTAAGGGGCGCGAGGAACCAGCGGGGCTGCGAGCGTGCGGGGACTTCATTTCCCAGAAGTCCCTGCAAGACCAAGGAAGAGCTTCCGGTCCGCTCTCCCTGCTGGCCCGCCCCCCGCCCATCAAAGCCAGTTAAAAGCGCTCCTCTTCCTCTACCCTGTGGGACACCTACTTACTTATTTTTGAAGCGGAAGGTATCACTCACGCTGTAATCTATCAGCCCAGCAGCGCACCGGCCTCCCAGCCCACCTCTCGCCGCACCCGCTTCGCGGGTGCCGCTTCGCCGGTGGGTGCTGGTAGAGGCAGCATCTCCAAGGACCAACGCGAGGACGCCGGCAGCAAGGCGGTAAGGGGCGCGAGGAACCAGCGGGGCTGCGAGCGTGCGGGGACTTCATTTCCCAGAAGTCCCTGCAAGACCAAGGAAGAGCTTCCGGTCCGCTCTCCCTGCTGGCCCGCCCCCTGCCCTTTACGCTCCCTACTTAATAACATCTCACTCCCGCAGCGCGGGACGCAGCACGGGCGAAGACTGGGCAAAGACAGGGCCGTTTGAGGCCGTTCGAGGACGGCAGAGGACGGCCCCGGCCCTGTCACCCTGTACTTTACTTCGTTTCCGCAGGCCCCCACGACTTCTGAAGCACATCACTGAGAATCACGATGCGTCCCAAAACTAGAAGCACGTCTAAGAAAGCTACACTGGTGACACAAGTGACCGGTCCTATAGACCTTTTCATATCCAGGGTAAACGACACCATTGATAAGAGTATCATTCTACTGGAGAAAAGAGTCTCCTTGGACCTCATGCAGGCCAAACGATCCTCGCTCGGCTCACTTGCTACCGCAATTTCCCCTGCTCACCAGGTTGCTAACAATTGCTCTTTACCACTGCCACTAACCATCGTTCCTACAATGACTGTTCCAAATTCTGTAGATTTATCCGTAACCCAAACTGACTCTGATCAATCATATGTCGACTTTGAAGCAACCCCAGACTTAGAAGCCTGCCAATCACCGACTGAAAAATTAGATCAGAGTGCCATCAGTAATCCCTTATTACCTGATCCAGTAACGACCCTAGAACCAACAAAATCAAGGAAAAACACCTCCACCCTCCCTAAGGCTACGCCAATTATCAAGGAAAAACCTAAAACAAAAACAAAGAATCATAACCTGATCACGCCCACCCCAAACTCCTCGGCAGGTATCCCCTGTTGGGTGGAAAACATGGTTATGGACCTAAAATCAGACCTCGAAGCCAAAATTACAGCACAGATCAAACCCCTAATATCAAAGTTGGACAGACTTACGTCACTAATCAATACCAAATGCAGTTGTAAGGCAAGCGGGAATGGTCCCGCCCCAACGCAGGGGGCAAAGGAAATACTCCCAAAAAAACCATCTAGTCCCAAACAAATAACATGTATAACAAACAAGCCTGACACTTCACCAACCAGAAAAGCGGTAGTAACACAACCCCTAGCTAAAAAAGGGACTAATCTAGATGCCTCCCAAATTATTTCGGTGGCGGTAGATCTCCCCTCTGCCACACAAATAGGTCCAGCAGGCCAAACTATAACAAATAACCGACAAAAAAAAGGAAATACCACCATTCCAGCAGAAACCCCCTCCCAAGAAAAACCTCCGGAACTGAAGACCAAGCAGTCTCAGCCCAAAATAATCAACTTACCCCCGGAAGCTTCTCCCTTCGTGGTGGTGCTAACAGCCGTTCCCCCACTGAAGGAGGGCGTAAGAGAAACCTTCGTAGAGCTGAGGAACAAATGCGCACAGTGGCTCCAACTCCATAAACCCCTACCCGCTCACATCAGGGGTGACATCTTCTCTGCACGCAGAGGAGACTGGGTTGGTAGAAGCACGAAGGCAATAGCGGGGGATGTCATCAGCATCAAATTCAGGGAGATAGGGGTATCAAATTATATTTGCAACTCACCCAACAGAGGACCAGCCACCCAAATAAATCCCCTACCCTTGTCCTATTTCCTACCCCCATCCTCAAGGCAAAATTTCCCCTTTCCTGTACTCCCATTAAACACTGGGCCTATAAACTTCACTGAATACAATATGTATCAACACCAGCAGCACCCACACATGCCACGATTCCCACAAAATTCACAACAATCAGTTTTCCAGTGGCAACCCCCCATCCAATTTCCTCAATCCATACACCCTGCGACCCATCCACCTGCGCATCTTCCTCAATACCCATATCATACCACCCAACAGTGGTGGCAACCCCAGCAATCCACGCAATACAACACTCACCCATGGCAGCAGCCGCGGCAAGGACGGTTTCCCTCGTCCAACCCACTAGGCCATAACTACCAAGGCAGAGACAGGGATGAATGGAGTGGACAGGAACACTGGAGAAAGTACAGTGACCCCACACGCTGGGATAGCTGGAATGGCCTTCAATTAGCAAATAGGTATAGCGCTTTGGAGTGCGTCGATTGACTACCACAACCACAAGAACACTCCCAAATCCACACAGACCTACTGGAACCCACGGTCTCCCTATTAGTCCCTCCAGACCTAGAGACTCCTCCAGCCCCAGAGATCCTTAATGAATCAAAAAGAGTAAAAAGCTCAAGGGACAGTCCAACAATCCTGAGTCTGATCTCGTGGAACATCGCCGGTTTAAGGACAAAAATAGAGGATGGGACAATCATGCACCACATGCATAATTACCAAGTAATATGCATACAGGAGACATGGTCACTACAAGAACATCACCTGCAGGGGTACAAAACGTACTCCTCTCTCGCGCAGTCGGGACACATAGGCAGACCAAAGGGAGGTCTGTGCATATACGTAGCCAACACTATCCAAAACGCTAAAATAAAGGTTATAGAACTGGCACCTAATTTGCAGATCCTTGGTCTTTTCCTTCAGAAAAAAGAGTCAATAGTTATCATTAATTTTTATAACAACCTGGATGAACTGGACTTTGAGGGAGTCCTGGCCCATCTTCACGAAAAATTATTTACTCTCAGAATGAAACAAGGAGAAAGAGGCCCGGCCGCAATAATATGGGCAGGCGACTTCAATCTTCACGCCTGTACCCAACCAAAAAGGAAATTGTCCTGGCATGGTGACAGAAGATGGCCTCTCACTCACCCATTTTTTGCATAATAAAATGGGTAGACAAATGAATGATCTCCTATCCGACCTGGATCTCCAGATAGTAAACACCTGGGACTATGGGGATAATTCACTTGCACCCACTTACATAGGAAGAGGCTACAAAACCACGGTAGACTTCATAATTATATCAACATCCTTACAACCAAGAATAAAAAACTTTGAAGTCAAACCAAATCCTCAAAGTGACCATGCAATATTAACCTTGGAAGTCTCATTAAACTATCAACAATGTTCTCCAGTAATAATAGCCAATGCATTGACCCAGGAAAATATCAATATGGATAAAGTAAACGGGTACTCAATAAAATGGGGAGGGATAAACCCAGAGGAACTTACCAAAGAGCTAATAAGATCAGTCTATTCCCAAATTAAAATTTGTTTGGACATAGCAACTAATGACGCGGAGCTTCTAAATAACTTTGCCCAAATTATGGACAAACTAAAGGTTTTACTCACAAAAAAACAAAAATTCGGTCCATCCCGGCCCAAAGGCTGGTTTAACCAAGAGTGTACGAAGGCTCATACAAAATTGAAGCTAGCCTTAAACAAAAACGAAAGGGATTCCCGTACAATAGCCACCCTCAGAAGTGAATACCATAAAATAAGGAAAAAGAGGAAAGAGGAACTGAAGCAAGCGCTGTGGCATGAACTCCACACCAGTGCCCAAGAAAAAAACTCTCAAGCCTTCTGGAGAATTATAAGAACTCCTTTCTTGGCAGACGACACTTGCCCAAAAATCGAAGCTGCTATAGACGCTGCAACTTGGGTATCACACTTTACCAGCATCTTCCAAAAACCAACCTCTGACCAAGAGACGGAAGAAGAGGAAAAAATATCCCTACCATACCCTATAGATATAAATTTTGAAATTTCCGAGATTCTTGTGGCATTGAACTCAACCAAAAAAGGAAAAGCTCCAGGGCCGGACGGAGTCCCGGCAGACTTTTTTAAACATCAAACAGAACTTTGGGCACCGATTTTAACAAGGGTTTGCACTGCCACGGCAAAATTAGGAATTCTGGAGTCATGGACAAGGTCCATTATGGTGCCGATATTTAAAAAAGGTAACCGTATGGACCCTGCCTGCTATCGCCCAATTTCTTTGCTGGACTCACTGGGAAAAATAGCAGGAAGAGTGATTTTAGAAAGACTTCAGGACTGGGCGGAAGAGAGAGGCATCCTATCCGATCTTCAATTTGGATTTAGAAAAGGACTAGGTACTGTGGAACAAGCCCTAAATTTATCGATAATCTTTGGAAAATATGTGCATGCAAAGAAAGCAAAACTTTACATGACCTACGTAGATTTGTCCGCGGCCTTCGACTGCGTCTCCCATACAAAATTGTGGTCCCTTTTAGCACAGATGGGGGTAGATCCATCACTCCTGAACTTTTTAAGGGAACTCTATTCCAATCCATCTGCAAGAGTCCGCTACGGGACAAAGGGGGAACTGACGGCGTCTTTTAGAGTGGAGCGTGGGGTCAGACAAGGATGTGTCCTGGCACCCTTCCTTTTCTCCCTCTACACCAACAACTTGGAGGTCGAGCTCCTGAAGGGTGCCCGTGACCTTCCACTGGCCAAACATCGCCCGATCCCCGCCCTACTCTACGCGGACGACGCCGTCCTCCTTGCACAAACCCCCCGTGAACTCCAAAGGTCCCTTAATAGATACTCGCAGTTTATGAGAACCCTTGACCTTCACATAAACGTAAAAAAGACTTTCGTAATGAAGGCTGGGGTTGGGAGGAAACAGCAAAACTCCATCTACCTTGACAGCCAAAGAATAGATTCTACAAATGAATACTGCTATCTGGGAGTCATGATAGATAATAAACTCTCCTGGAAACCAGCAGTAGAAGCCAGAAAACATTGTTTTAAAAGAGCATTAGCCGCATTGGTGTCGTTTACACAAAAACTAGGAAAACGTCCGCCCAGGGAATTGATAACCATATATAAAGCCAAGTGTCAATCTACAGCTTTATATGGAGCAGGACTATGGGGCCATACGGATGTCACCTCTCTGCAAATTGCAGAAAACAAGTTTTTCAGATTCCTTTTATCCGCCCCCAAAAGTTCCTCGACTTACGCCTGCCATTTAGAATTGGGGGCACCATACATCGAAGATCTTGCCAAAATTCAACCACTCCTCCTTTGGCGACGTATCTGGGCGTCAGATAAAAACGACATCACAAAAACAATACTGGCGGATGCAATGTCTCTGGACTATGTCTTAAAAATTAAATGGCTGGCTTATATCCGGACCTTTCTCTTTGACCTTGGAATAGAAAAATATTATTTAAACCCCGAAAAAATTGGAGAACTCTCAAAAAATAACTTAAAAAAACGAGCCTTGGACCATCTGGGCAATCTGAGACTACAAATAGAAGCTGGGAAACAGTCGGTGCAGCACGCAATAATGGTTCAATCTACCCTTTTAATGCAGCCCTATTTAAACCTTGACATTGGTACCTTCGAACGATTTCTCCTGATAAGATTCAGACTGAACATATTTCATAAACTGGTAGCTTTCCCAACGCCAAACGTTTGGGACCCAAATCCACTTCCATGTCCATGCGATGGGATATCAGGCCAAACCACCCTTCATACTGTTCTGTTCTGTAAATTTTATCAGGAACATCGCAAACTCTGGTTACTAACTCTTTTAAAATCTTGGGGTCTCAGACAATGCCGAGTAGCCATGTTGAGCTTGCAGCTTTTGGATACCGAAGCCACATGTTACCATGTCCTTAACTTTCTGAAATGTATATATGGACACAGGAAAAACCTTTAACTATAATAGTACTGTATACATTTCCAAAACTTCTTTTTTGTTGTTTTTAAGTATCTGTAATTATATTTCACTGAAGATTTTTTACCTGTACTGCTTTTATGGATTTGTAAAATCCGAATAAAGTTTATTATTATTATTATTATTATAATACTATGGGATAGTCTCAATTTCTTTTCTGTAAAACTTAAGAGACATTTCATGAATGTAATTTTATGTTTCATGCTAGAATGTATGCTCTCATACCATGCTTCATAGCTGTTGAGAACTGTCTTTTTCATACAAATTATACTGGTTTCATATAAACAAGCCTTTTCAAATGCAAATTGTATTTTGTAGTTTGGGTGGGATTGTAAAACACTAGCTTTAGATATGTCAGTGCTTCTACGCTTAGTTGTATTGAACTTAAAATCGTGGAGTGGGTGTTGTAAATGAATCTAGGACTCTAGTGTAATTTTTCCCGATTCATGCCCTTATATAGGTATAGAGTGTTCGATCCTTATATAGGCATAGAAATTATCACCATATTTAGACTGAGCCTATCCAGCCCAAATACGGCATGGCTACTTCCCCTAAATTCCAAGAATCAACAACAATTTCTTAGAGAAACCCGCCTTCAGCAGCTAGGGACTTCCCCTTGCCTGAATACTAATTTATCTAGGAAATCATGGACTTTTCGAAGAACTGAGTCCTTGATGACGTTATTAAGTCCAATCACACGTCACACTCGGCACCTTCAAAGTATAAATATGCCTAGATTTGCCCAGACAAACACACGGTGGTTTGGAGCAGATGGACTTACTACTTTCCCGATGCCCTGCAGCAGCAAGTGCCGAAGGAAGCCGACCCTGCAGCTGACGCACTGAGAGACGCTGTCTTTTCTCCTGCCGAGAAATCCAGCTCCAGTGTTTCCAGGCTACCCTTGCGGGTTGCTGGGAAATCGAGTCCTGAGATAGAGAGACAAGACCTCCTTCATGCTAAACCAAGGTACGGAGCTGATTAGACCCTTAGAGAATTCTAGGATAGATTCTTGGCAGAGAAATACTAAACTTAAGCTACTCCTCACTTAATTCCTCCCCCATACTAGACTTAGGTTAGGTACACCGGGGTAGGCGTATTTTAGAAGCATCAGTTGGTGCCAACCCTCCCGCCGCCGGTGCCAACCTCCATCCCGGCCGCCGAGGGGAGGAACTACGGTTCCCAGCGTCCCTTGCGGTCACTCACGACCACTTCCTGTTCCGCGCGCCCGGAGGCGCTTAAAACCACGGAGCTTCCTCCGCGTCGCGGACGGCGCCGGGCAGAGCCCAGGCAGAGGGCGGGTCGTCTGTGGCTGTCTAGGGACGAAGAGGGACGGGACGGGCTCCCCTCCTAAGCCTTCTACATCAACATGGGTAAGCGCAAATTGCAAACCTCCATTACTGGTGGTGCGGGGAAAACTAAAATTCCCCGTAAAGCCTCAACATCAGCTAACATAATGTCTTACCTTACCTCTGCTGTGGGAAAACTCAATCAAGAGATCGCTGAGAAAGAACGGGAACTGGGGCTTGATAAAACATTGTCAGACATACTGGTGCCCCCATTGATCGGCAGGCAAGCTATACCTTTGGAGCCTGCGGTTCAAATCATCACAGTTAATGACATGATACCCCAAGCCCAATGCAACACAACAGGCCCCGATGAGCCTAATCCGTCGGGTATAAACATTGCTCAAGGTCCCATTCGAGAGACTGTAACCCCAGTTACCAAGCGCATTAAAAGGCTGATAAGGAGACCAAAAAAGAAGGCCACGCAGTATTCTACAAAATTGCGCCCAGTTACAAGTAACTTTGAAACATGCATGAAGGACATGGTAGAAAAAGTGCTCATTGATAAAATAGAAACTACCCTTGTCCAGATGTCAAATTACATCATTGAGACTCTGAAAGAGTGTGTGGCAGAAATACTAGGGAAATGTGATCGGTTAAATTTGTTGGTATCAACGAAAATGCTTGAATGTCCACCACCTAATACACTTGGGGCTACCGCCCAATATGACCCACCTATGGAGGGGATAGGGAATGTTATCCCATTAGTATCTATTCTGCCTCCAGTTCCACCAAAGCCAATACGTCAAATACCTCCAAAAGCAGTTACTACAATAGTTAGGAACACTGAATTATCGGCTCTGGGCCATGATGGGGGTTGTACTAATACTCCTGCTGTTAAAACTACTGTATATAAAGGAGGAGTCCCACAGGGGGAAAGGAGGCAGCGTGTGAAGCCCCGTGCAAATTTACCACCTGAGGCAACCCCTTTTGTCGCTGTTTTAGTAAACATCCCACCCTTGAGCCCAGAGGAGGAGGAGCCCCAGGGTACTTTATTAGAGAATATTAAAGCATGGTGTGATGAAAATTGCTCAGGCCCAAGGGACATATCCACTCACATCACCATGGGGAGACGAGTTGACTGGTTGGGGCACACGGCAAAAAATCTACCCGGTGACTGCATCATAGTAAATTTTAATAGACCCCATGAGGCTACCCGTTTATTTTGGGATGCTACTGATGTAAAGGTAGGAGGGATCCGAGCTGTACCTCTAGGTTTTTTTACCCACAGTCAAACCCCCCCAAGCTGCCTTTAGGTAATGATGGTCAACAAGGTGCACCAAGACGGAGTATTGGGTTGTCGTCTGGGGCCCTGCAAACACCAGGCTTTACCCCTAAACATACTGATCCCACTAGACCAACAAACAGGGCCACTTTGGAGTTAACAAATAGATTCACTGTCCTATCAAACTTGGACGAAAATGATTGACTGACTCGTTATGCTGTCCCTAAAAGTCAGATCTATTGTACTTCTACCATAGAAAGGGAAGCAGGGGACACAGTTAAAATCATGAGCTGGAACATTGCAGGACTCCGCTCCAAGAGGGATGACGGAATATGGTTGGAACAAATCAAGGATTATGAGGTAGTGGCACTTCAGGAGACCTGGGATAGGGAATGTAATTTCTGGGTAGATGGGTACTTATCATACTTCCAAGCTGCCCATGCATCAAGCTCAGGGAGAGACAGAGGGGGGCTTATGTTCCTAATTTCTGTCAAACACATGGGATCTGTGAAAACTTTAAGCACCACATCCCCCAACTTTCTAGCCTTGGAATTAACTTTGCCTAATAAGCATAAAATCTTGTATGTCAACTTCTATAATGCCCCACACGGTACGTACTGTAATGAAAATATTACTGCATTAGCAAAGTTTTTAATCAATTATAAGGAGGGTCAAACCACTTTTGTTTATTTAATTCTTCTAGGGGATTTTAGATATAGATTGTTTGCCCCATTCTCACTTTGAACATACCACAAAGGGGGCCGCTCTAGAAGAATTACTGTCAGATGTTGATTTATCCGAGCCGGAGTTTTTTTACTCCAATGACCGGGTAGCAACATATAGTGCTAGGGACAGTAATACTATTATAGACTTTATATTTGTTTCACCAGGCTTGCAACCAAATGTTATTTTTTATAATGCTATACAAACTACATTTAGTGACCATAACCCAGTGGTATTGGAACTGCGTAATAAAAACCCATCCCTACTTTCTGAAAAAATAAATACAGTAACTACCATGGAGCTAGCCGTCCAAGACCAGGGGAGACTGGTAAAGTGGAGTAAAATCATACCAGAGGATTTCTATATTACACTTTGTGAGAAGGTGGGCAAGGAAATTAATACCTGTACAGATCCGCTAAGGCATGGAGGGGATATCAACACCTCATTTGAAACAATTTGCCAGCAAGTGGCTGTGGACTTAACATCTAAGATGACACATAAGGAACTAAAACTGCATGGGTGGTTTGACTCAAAGTGCTCCAAAGCCCATAGAGACTTATTGGTTGAACTAAAAAAGATACCTCGAGACAACCAGGAAGTGGCCAGACTAAGAAAAAAATTATAAAACTATTGTTGAGTCTCGTAAGAATGACATTAAAAAAATGCATGGGACTCACTTTATGATAGGGCTACCCTGAGGGATAGTTCCAAATTCTGGGAAATTGTAAATACTCCACTTTTTAATGGTAAAGAAAATTCCCCGCTAGAACTTAACATATCAGAACGGGAATGGCTAGACCATTTTGAAAAAATCTATGGCAGCAACCTCTCAGTAAACCCCTTTGTACCTATAGTGAGCGAGCAACTGGAGCCCCCACTGAGATTTACAATCAAAGAAGTGCAAAAGGCTATAGAGGACACGGCTGGTCATAAGGCCCCTGGCCCAGATGGGGTACCAGCCGACATGTTTAAATCAAATCCTAATATATGGTCAATTGTCCTCACAAATGTTTTTAATATAGCTTGTACTGATAAAACTAGATTGCCTATATCTTGGTCACGGTCTATTATAGTCCCGATTTTTAAGAAGGGCCAGAGGGGGGACGCAAGATGCTATAGGCCTATATCATTACTGGATTCGTCATTTAAAATATTAGGGAAAGTTATTCTAGCAAAGATCTCAACATGGGCATCTAATAATGACATTTTGTGTAATGCGCAGTATGGTTTCAGAACTGGGCAAGGCACCGAAGATCAGTGCCTGAACTTACATCTAATAGTGAGTAAATATACTGTTGCATCAAAAGGGTCAATCTACCTGGCTTTTATGGACTTGTTCACAGCTTTTGACCTAGTTAATAGGTCAAAGCTGTGGACAATGCTCCTGGAGCTGGGGTTAGATCAGGCCTTGGTGAACTTCCTGGCAGAGTTGCACAGAGACCTGACAGCGGTTATACGTATGACACAAGAGGGGAAGTGTACTGCTGATCTCAAGTCTGGGAGGGGAGTGCAACAGGGGTGTATTCTGGCCCCAATGCTATTTTCTCTATATATTAATTCACTGGGAGCTAACTTGGCATCAGCATCCGTCGATGTTCCGTGCATGGGGGGAACCCCATTGCCTGTTTTATTATATGCTGACGACACAGTGCTGCTGTCAAGGACCCCTATAGGTCTACAACATCTCTTAAATTCCTTTGGGGATTTTATGCAAAATCTGGACCTCATGATAAATGTAGAGAAATCGCATGTTATGTCCATAGGGAAAGGAAGGAATAACATTAAAACTCTCTCTTGTAATGGCTCAGTGATATCGAGAGTAAAAGTCTTCACCTATCTTGGCTTAGTGTTTGATGACACAGGGTCCTGGGCACCCCAAGTCGCTAACAAAGTAGTGGCCGTGAAAAGATCGTCGGCTGCTATATTAGGCTTTGCGAAAAGGTTGGGTGGGAAACCAGCTGAGGCCATCTTGTCGATCTATAGAGCTAAAACTATAGCCATAGCTAGGTATGGGGCAGCAATTTGGGGCCATAAAGATCTAGCTCTGATACAGAGAGAGGAAAACAAATTTTTGCGATCCCTCTTGGGCCTCCCCCAATCTACATCATCCTTTGCAGCTCACATGGAGTTAGGGATAGGGTACATTGCAGATATGTTAAATATGGCGCCGCTTTTATTATGGATCAGAACTTGGCTGAACCCCAACCTTACACTGAATCACAAGATTATTAGTGAT
This sequence comes from Lissotriton helveticus, assembly GCF_964261635.1. Lineage (NCBI taxonomy): Eukaryota > Metazoa > Chordata > Amphibia > Caudata > Salamandridae > Lissotriton > Lissotriton helveticus. Next base: position 61,590,726 of record NC_136064.1, read on the forward strand.
TGTATGGGGCGGGACAGAGTGGCTGATATTCAGTGGTTGACATTTATTAAAACAACAGCAGTATATCTGGGTCAACCGGAATTATATTCGAAACCGGAAAATCTGAGCAAGGAAGATATTAACTGGGTAAAAACTAATTGTATAAAAATCAGAGAATTGGAACGAGAAGCGAGAGAAATCATTAAGCCAACAGTAAGGTCACACTATTTGTTGATTACTTCAATGTCAATACAACCTTACTTGACTACTGTTACTAGACCCTATCATCGGTGGCTTCTAACAAAATTTAGATTTAATCAGGCACATTTTCTGCTGGGCATTTATGATAAGTGGTGTACCCCAAAGGATAATGTGCCATGTGAATGTGACAATTTTTCTGATCAGGATCATATACATTTTGTGTTGTTCTGCCCTTTCTTTTTGGAAAGTAGGAAAAAATGTATCAATCCACTATTAAGGGAAAAGGGGTTTGTACAGTTTAAACCCGCACTGCTTTATCTTCAACTAATGGAAACTCCTTTAGTGATGTTTTGTGTAGCCAATTTTTTGATTGCATCAATCCGTGCTAGACGGAAGAGACTCCGGATTAATACAGTTGGGGTTGCGGTAAATGTTTACTCTGCACCAGATAATATAAATTAACTTCCATGTACCAGATTAAATATTGCTGTTGTGAACTATGACATATTTGCTACTAATTTTGATATTCTGTGAACTATGTGATGATCTATATGTATTTGCCACTGATTTTTAAATGTACACAAAATATTATCCTTGTAAGATGTTTTTTATAAGAAAATTTTTCGGTTGCATAATATCATGTATTTGTATAGTATACTTTTATGATTTTTAAGTAATCAAATAAAGTGTTTTTCACTGTATGTATTTTATATGTTTTAGGCAAACTTATGGCTTAGAAACCATATCATGCTTTTACAGTACTACTTTATAATACTTTTCGTATTATATGCCTTGTACTTCATAACCGGTATTACGATTGTAGCAGTACATTTCTTATGCTTGAGAAAGAAGACTGTTCAATAAATACTTTTTATTGAAAACACCCGTCTCTCCATTTTCTCAGCACCTCTGGTGAAACGAAGCATGCACGATTGACTGAGTAAAATAGTTCTCTATTGTTTCCGCGACTCTAGAGATTGATTTCTTATTCTTGGGAAACAAAGTTGTCATGTTTATGCGGTTGTCAGAAACTAATCCCTTCTTGTGAATTCGAGAAAGTTTCTAATGACCTCTGAGCTAGCTGGCACTCACAATTAAGTCTAATAGATTCGGAAGAGACCTAGTCACGCTTAGTCCTACGTCTAAACTACAGGATTTATTATTCCAATGCGCAGAGCCTATTGGGAATATAGGAACTACACTACATAACAAGTGCGTGTTGCTTCGTACCCATCAAACCTATTGGCCGGGCGCTGCCGGATGGGAGCGTGATCCCTGGGCCTGCGTTCTTTGTCCTATGGATGGGGCGGGCCACGTCCCTAGTTGGCCTCCCCTCCCTGGGAGTCTTCTCTGATCGGATGTTTTCAGCTAACTCAGGACACTCATCTATCCAATGGCCGTACCCCTTACAATAAGCACACTGATCTGTTTGGATGGCTCCCGTACGTTGAGGGCTGGAGTGGAGGAGGTAGACTGGCGTGCCCTCGGAGGGGGGTTCGGGTTGAGGTCTGAAATTCCCGCGGGCATCGGTACCTCGGGGAGGGTAAGCCTGCTGCAGAAGTGCCTTAGTCTTAAGATCCCTAACCTTCTTACTTTCCTTGTCTCTATCTTCATTCTCCCTATTCTCGTGACATTGTGCCATAGCCAAGATACCGATTCAGAAAAGGGGGTGGTGATGGACAGAGCATCTGAATTAAACAGAACACTCATACCCAGTCAAAAGATCAGGGCTTGATCCATCACCGTTTTTTAGCTCACTGCACCATCCCAGCTCAGAACCTGGCTACATGCAAATTAGTCTGTCCCTGGCCCAGTGCATCATGGGAACGGGGCAGACCAAACTACCAAGCCAATTCTTTACTGGAAAGGAAACAAGCTTCCGGGGACCGGTTTCTGGCATTGCAGCCGTCTTCGGCCCGGCTTGCTTGAATCCTAATGGTGCAGTGAGCAAGGGACTCACATCTGAGCATACCCTGCCACTCCTATAATGGCCAAAACGATTCAGAAAAGGGGGTGGTGATGGACAGAGCATCTGAATTAAACAGAACACTCATACCCAGTCAAAAGATAAGGGCTTGATCCATCACCGTTTTTTAGCTCACTGCACCATCCCAGCTCAGAACCTGGCTACATGCAAATTAGTCTGTCCCTGGCCCAATGCATCATGGGAACAGGGCAGACCAAACGACCAAGCCAATTCTTTACTGGAAAGGAAACAAGCTTCCGGGGACCGGTTTCTGGCATTGCAGCCGTCTTCGGCCCGGCTTGCTTGAATCCTAATGGTGCAGTGAGCAAGGGACTCACATCTGAGCATACCCTGCCACTCCTATAATGGCCAAAGCGATTCAGAAAAGGGGGTGGTGATTGACAGAGCATCTGAATTAAACAGAACACTCATACCCAGTCAAAAGATCAGGGCTTGATCCATCACCGTTTTTTAGCTCACTGCACCATCCCAGCTCAGAACCTGGCTACATGCAAATTAGTCTGTCCCTGGCCCAGTGTATCATGGGAACAGGGCAGACCAAACTACCAAGCCAATTCTTTACTGGAAAGGAAACAAGCTTCCGGGGACCGGTTTCTGGCATTGCAGCCGTCTTCGGCCCGGCTTGCTTGAATCCTAATGGTGCAGTGAGCAAGGGACTCACATCTGAGCATACCCTGCCACTCCTATAATGACCAAAACGATTCAGAAAAGGGGGTGGTGATGGACAGAGCATCTGAATTAAACAGAACACTCATACCCAGTCAAAAGATCAGGGCTTGAACCATCACCGTTTTTTAGCACTGGGATGGTGCAGTGAGCTAAAAAACGGTGATGGATCAAGCCCTGATCTTTTGACTGGGTATGAGTGTTCTGTTTAATTCAGATGCTCTGTCCATCACCACCCCCTTTTCTGAATCGTTTTGGCCACTATAGGAGTGGCAGGGTATGCTCAGACATGAGTCCCTTGCTCACTGCACCATCAGGATTCAAGCAAGCCGGGCCGAAGACGGCTGCAATGCCAGAAACCGGTCCCCGGAAGCTTGTTTCCTTTCCAGTAAAGAATTGGCTTGGTAGTCTGGTCTGCCCTGTTCTCATGATGCATTGGGCCAGGGACAGACTAATTTGCATGTAGCCAGGTTCTGAACTGGGATGGTGCAGTGAGCTAAAAAAACTGTGATGGATCAAGCCCTGATCTTTTGACTGGGTATGAGTGTTCTGTTTAATTCAGATGCTCTGTCTATCACCACCCCCTTTTCTGAATCGTTTTGGCCACTATAGGAGTGGCAGGGTATGCTCAGACATGAGTCCCTTGCTCACTGTACCATCAGGATTCAAGCAAGCCGGGCCGAAGACGGCTGCAATGCCAGAAACCGGTCCCCGGAAGCTTGTTTCCTTTCCAGTAAAGAATTGGCTTGGTAGTTTGGTCTGCCCTGTTCCCATGATGCACTGGGCCAGGGACAGACTAATTTGCATGTAGCCAGGTTCTGAACTGGGATGGTGCAGTGAGCTAAAAAACGGTGATGGATCAAGCCCTGATCTTTTGACTGGGTATGAGTGTTCTGTTTAATTCAGATGCTCTGTCCATCACCACCCCCTTTTCTGAATCGTTTTGGCGACTATAGGAGTGGCAGGGTATGCTCAGACATGAGTCCCTTGCTCACTGCACCATCAGGATTCAAGCAAGCCGGGCCGAAGACGGCTGCAATGCCAGAAACCGGTCCCCGGAAGCTTGTTTCCTTTCCAGTAAAGAATTGGCTTGGTAGTTTGGTCTGCCCTGTTCCCATGATGCACTGGGACAGGGACCGACTAATTTGCATGTAGCCACGTTCTGAACTGGGATGGCGCAGTGAGCTAAAAAACGGTGATGGATCAAGCCCTGATCTTTTGACTGGGTATGAGTGTTCTGTTTAATTCAGATGCTCTGTCCATCACCACCCCCTTTTCTGAATAGCCAAGATACCAGTCATAGTTTGAGCAGACCACGTACTTTCAACTTTCTTAAGCCTGGCGGAGATCTCAGGAAGCAAGTCGCAAACAAACCTATCGACATATACTGGGCCAAAACCTGGGGTCCGGGGATCCAAACCACTATGTCCCTTGTATTCTGTCTCAATACGGGTAAAGAAGTCAGCACCATTCTCATCTTTTCGCTGCCTACAGGCATTTATTTTATCCCAGTTAATGACAGTTTCAGACAAAAGTGTTTTCATAAACGTTATTATTTTACCCGGCAAAGTCAGGATGACAGCTTCTGGTTTAGTCCCTCCGACCCTTGCTTCTTCCATTGCCTCTAGGTCAGCCCATTTACCTCCCAACGCTACTTCATGGGAGGTAAATGGGCGAATGTCAAATTTTTTCCCAAATTTCAGTGGTGACAACTGTACCAAAAAGTAAATCTATATCCTCAAGAACTAGAGTACCTGCAGATATAATCTGACCTAATTCTGTGTAAAAGGCAGCCGGATTCTTCCGGGGATCTGGTAATTGTCCTTTTAACTGCATTACTCCTGACCTTTTTCAAGGAACTTGAACCCAAAGCCTGTGCCAGTGTGCCTCAACAGCCCCTTGGCCATTATTTTTGGCATCGGTAAGTGAGTTCACAAAGACAGGGGCCGCCTCTCTCATTGGCATAGCTGTTTCTAGAGAGGTGTTGGGAAAAGCGGTCATATCACAGTAAGCCATTAAAACAGACATAGTGCCAAACATCCCCTCTCCCTGAACATCGCCTCTTTTTATTTGCGACCTAAAGTCCATTAATCCGGTGGGTATCTGCATGAGCGCATTCTCAAATCTCTGCATGACCAGGGTACACTTGTATTTAGCCCAGGTGGTCTCTTCCATAATCGTCCACTGGGAAAAGGTGGACCATATTTCTTTAAAGGCATAAATATTCCCGTTATTTATCCAACATTCACACTGTTGCCTCTGTAGGTCAAGTCAAGTAATACTTTATTCGGTTCGAATTTTCAAAACCATAAAAGTACAGACATACATAAAAATGGTCCAAAAATCGAAGTACATCATTTAAGAAAATAGTTACAATTAGAAATGCAGAAATATTAAAAACATTACAGGATAAAAACCAAATGGTTGGAACATGAACTACACCCAATTGATCTTTTTGCCCATTCTCATTGCAATAGTTAAAAACTTGGCCACATTATAGATTTCCCAGATATTAGTTAGCATCTGGAGATATAACACCGCTGGTTTGACCTGCCTGAATCCTTTCCCCTTCAGCAGGGGAATGATGAATTTTTCTCTAATGGTTTTGAAGTGGGTACAAAAAAACAGGAAATGGGCAGTGTCCATAATTGAGTAACCGTCACAATTGCATACGCTCAGTGCCGAGTCCCTGGTCCAGCCAGGGCGACCACAGATTAGCAGGTGAACCTTGTTCAATCGGAACTTGGTAAGGAGGTACCTATGGCTTGGGTTATTTACAACTTTCAGGTAAAGCTCCGGTTCGCAATCTGAGGAAACAATCAGTTGGTGCGACCTAACAGAAGATTTTATCAACTCCTTGCTTTCTCTGTCCATTCCACTATGTAGCAAGAAGGTGTTTTTTGCCCACTTCAAGTCGGCCTTGACGAGGGCAGAGGGATTGTGGAACAATTCAGGCCTGCCCAGTTTAACACAAGATTGTTCAACGTGTTTTAGCCAGGGAATCTTATTCCAATGATCTAGTTTTAAACAATCCTTCAAGATTTCATGGTTAACATCAATCTCTGAGTTGAGCCACACAGATATCCATTTCAGGAGGGGGGCCATAACAATTCGGTCCTCCAAAAAATCCACCCCACATTCCTGATGTACAATGAAATTTGCTGTGGATGTTGGTAGAGAAAGAATGGACTTCAAGAAGTTGTCTTCGATCACTTGAAGGGGTTTAGCGGGCATAAAGCCCCACAGGTCCGCGCCATACATAGCAATAGCTATGCATTTAGTGGCGTACACTTTTAGGACAGCCTCTATTGGCTTCACCCCGATTTTGCGTGAGAAACCAAGGACTGCGGATATAGAACGAGCCAAAATCTTTTTTTTCTCCAGCAATTGGGGAAGCCAGGTGGAGCGATCGTCGAACACTACGCCCAGATAGGGGAATCTGGAGACTCTAGATAGTTTGTGGCCATTGCAGTGTATAGACAAGGCACGTTTTTTGGCCTTGACATGGGTTCCAACCACCATTACATGGGATTTGCCAAAGTTAATACTGAGGTCCAGATTTGTCATAAACTTATAGAAAGAATTCAGCAGACTTTGCAAACCCACCGCAGTTCTAGCTATAAGAGCCGCATCATCTGCGTACAGTAATGCGGGCAGTGTATATTTCCCTGCTCTAGGTATATCTTTACAGGCTAAATCCAGTGTTCCGCCCAGGTTATTAATGTATAAGGTGAACAGCAGGGGAGCAAGAATGCAACCCTGCCTAACACCATTAGTAATATGAATTTTCCCTGTGCAATTCCCTTTTCTGTCATAACGAACAGTGGCGGTAAGGTCCTTGTGAAGGTCTGCCAGAAAGTACACAATGTTTGGGTCGATACCTATACTGAGGAGCTGGCCCCACAACTTGGACCTGTTCACTCGGTCGAAAGCCGAGGACAGATCCATAAAGGCAATGAATAGGGATCCTGGTTTAGCTTGAGTATATTTTCCGATCAGCAATTGTAGGTTTAAGCTCTGATCGGTAGTGCTCCTTCCTTTTCTAAAGCCGTACTGAGTTGGGGATAAGGTGTTAGTCTCCTCTAGCCATTCATTGAGTTTACTAAGGACCACTCTCCCTATGACCTTAACCGCAGAATCTATCAGGGATATGGGGCGATAATTTCCCGGTTCCCCCCTGTCACCTTTTTTAAAAATAGGCACTATAACAGATTGTGACCAGGAATCAGGAATACCCGTTTTAAAAATACTGTTAAAAACTCTAGCTAAAATTTTGGACCAGAATAAAATATCCACTTTAAAGCCTCTGTAGGTCATTTTCTCGAAGGGACGAAAAGCTGACTGCAGAGCGCAAGGAGGCAAGTCGGGGGGAATTCAACAATTTATATAAATCCTGCTTAACTGTAGACCACGGGGAAGCAGGAAAAGGGCGTGTAGGGGTAAAGCCGCAGGGGTTGGGCAGATGGAGACTTGTTGTCATTCCCGCAGCGAGGACAGGGTTAGCGGGTGTGGTCGGTGTCACAGGAAAAATCGGGAGGGATGGTGTGATAGGGAGAACAGTAAGAGGGGCAGTGGGGGTAGGAGTGGGCTGTGGCCGTGGGACATGCGGGGTCTGAGGTGTCAGGGCAGGGTACTTTGGGGCATATGCAGGAGGGCTTTCTAGCCTGGTATCAAGCAAGGAATCACCTTCTTCTCCCCCTTCCATAAGGCCCTTTCCTTTCTCCTCACGAGCTGGATAACATTTTGTATCCGGGCCCCATGCTCCCTATCGGCTATTTCTACTGATTTTGTCATTTGATTTTGTAAATTTTCTCTGGCGTGGTCGGCCATTGACATACGTTCTTGTTTTCTTTCTTGAGCCTTCTGCTTTCTAGCTCTCTGCTCTATCTCTTTCCTCCAAAATTGGACAGATTCAAATATATACGGACGCGTTTTTCTTTTCATTAATTGTTCCTCTAAGTTGGCAAGAACTTGGGAATTAAAGGAGCCATGAAGTGGCCACCGTAATTCCGTGTTACTTTGTTTTGTATATTTTACCCAGAATGTGGAAAACATTATGGCAGAAGGGCCATGTTTAACATACATTGTATGGCCAGGGGTCCCATCTGGAGGAAGCGGACAAGCCGCCTCCTGCGTACACATACAACAACATAATCTCTTGAACTTACTACTGACTGGCATGCTTGAAACAGATAACAGACACCAGCAGGTTTTAAAACTCACCTCACTTGCTTGGCTTTTGCAAAAGTCAATAACAGCAGAATCATACTGAACAGACACCAGCGGGTTTTAAAAACTCAAATCGCTTGCTTGGCTTTGGCAAAAGTCAATAACAGCTTGGCTTTTGCGAAAGTCAATAATAGAATTATACAGACTTGGTGGGTGATCAGTCCACCCTTACCTTACAGGGGTAGTTCTCTTCTGCAGACGTAGGGCTGTGTCCTGCTCCAGAAATTATTTGGTAGGGGACTCCAGCGAGAGCACAGTCATGTGGCCCAGACTCGGTGGGGAGGAACAGCGGGCGAGTCGTTCGGCTTACCAGATTGCAAGAATCCCTCGGGTAGGGTACCTCCGTCGGAGTCTCTCCGTGCACCTCTTCACATCCACCGGGCCTGACCTTCATGCTCGTGTAGTCCCTGTTCAGGCGCCATTTGAAGAACCGGATTAACCCACTTACTGGGTCTCGGTGGCGGGGGAACCGCCCAAGCCTTCCATACCCTTCATACGTAGTAAAAGGAGACACAGGAGCCTTCGTCTGCAGGAGGAACCCATATTTATTCAAATAGCCCGGGCTATGGAACAGAGTCCCAAGCTCGTCAGAAACAAGACAGAGGAGGCTGCTGCTTTACTCCGCAGATTACAAGCCTTTTATACTTTGTCATCTCAGTCTTTTGGCTGTTAGTTCATTGTTCAATCAGGGCAGTGTTTGCAGTTGATAACCAGATCAGACGACGTTTGTAGATGGTGACCTGGTCAAGGCTTGGTACACAAATCATTGTTCACTCGGCTTGATCAAGGCAAACAGCTCGATTCATCAAGCTCAATTGCGCTCGCAAGCGGCCAGATTCTGAGAATCTGGCCCTTTGCGAGTGCAATTTTTGCATTTGGGATTCATCATCCCAAATGCATAATTCGCTAATAAAGAATTCGCACATTTGCGAGGAAATGCATTTAAGGAATCTCTATTTATTTGAGATTCCTTAAATGCAATTCATTAACCATTTCTACATTGCGAATTCGCTATTTTTGGTCGCTATTTACCACGAAGTCTGACTTCGTGGTAAATAGCAAAAAAAAAGAAAAAAGCACTTTAGTGCATTTTTCTCAATTGCATGTTACACACACACATGTCCTTTGGACATGTGTGTGCGCAACACCGGTGTAAATTTACATTTCAAGGGTGCTACAGGGTGTTCTTTGGACACCCTGGCACCCTTGAAATCGCAAACTTATTTGCGATTAATGAATGGAATGAATGCATGGGGAGTTATTCCTTATTTGCGATTAGCAATTAGCTAATCGCAAATAAGGAATCAGTGGGAATCGCAATAAATATTGCGATTCCTACATGAATCCCGTTTTGCGAGACTGTAATAGCGATTCCTTATGAATCGCTATTATAGACTCGCAAAACGGGTCTTTCATGAATCTAGCTGTAAGTCTTTCAGGTCATTGTTTAATCACCTTGATCAAAGCCTGGTCTTTCAGGTCATTGTTTAATCACCCTGATCAAGGCCCAGCAGTGAGACCATTGTCCAGATAACCTGATCATGGTATCAAGGATGTTTACCAAGCTGGGAGCAGGAGATGGAAAACAAATCATTTACACAGGGTGTGAGTGTCTCATGGCTTTCTGTTGAACTGCAAGAACAGGGGGGGTTGGGTGTGCGATAGTTCCTGGGCAGAAATGCAGGCTGCAAGATGGCTGTTGTTGTGTTAGTTAGATTTTCCTCAGGCATCAGCAGAAATGACCAGATGGATCGTGTGGAAGTGTTTGACACAAGATGGCAATGAAAAAGCAATGGAGTATTGGTACAAATGATGCCGATCAGAAGAATACTTTTCCTCAGGGCCATCGTCACATTTGGATCTCTATTACGACTTCCAACGTAAAGATTACGAAATAGTACAACTAATGGAGTCTCCCCTTTTTTATAAGCAGGTGTCTGCATGAAAATGTTTTACAAGATAGAGAGTATTTATACCAGAGTCTTGAAAAAGATGGATCTATAAGGTTTTCTCCATCGAAACGCGCCGACGCTAGATCTTTATACACAATCTGACCATGGGGCAGTGGTGCAAAAAAGCTAATTACAGATTGCTTAACTCCATGCCCTTAATATGATATTATAACGGATGTGTAAACTGTTAAGACTGAGTTGTTTTTTCTAGCTCCTGTTGTTTCACTCTTTTTATATTTTCATGCATACTGTGATTAATACTTTCATTGTTTTGTGCTTTTATGAATTTCTGTGATATCAAATGTATTGATTTACGGGCTATTCCTGTGTTTTTTATTGATAAATTTTGTATTGTGAATAATAAATATATGTCATATATTTTTTTAACATTTAGTGTTATAGTGATTTCCCTATTACTTGTGGCCTAATCCTGAAATGTGTGGATAGTGATGAATGAAAATAAGAGTGCATCAGGGTGAATGTTCCTTTAAGCTAGGCTCTACTCTGTTAAGAAATTTACCCAAGGGGAACCTTCTTCACTCATGCATACTGTGATTAATACTTTCATTGTTTTGTGCTTTTAAGAAATTTACCCAAGGGGAACCTTCTTCACTCATGCATACGGTGATTAATACTTTCATTGTTTTGTGCTTTTATGAATTTCTGTGATATCAAATGTATTGATTGACAGGCTATTCACGTGTTTTTTATTGATACATTTTGTATTGTGAATAATAAATATATGTGATATTTTTTTAGCATTTAGTGTTATAGTGATTTCCCTATTACTTGTGGCCTAATCCTGAAATGTGTGGATAGTGATGAATGAAAATAAGAGTGCATCAGGGTGAATGTTCCTTTAAGCTAGGCTCTACTCTGTTAAGAAAGGGGCCCCTCTCTTTTTATCTCAATTCCCTGAAGAAGGAGCACCATCCTAGGTACCTGAGGCTGGTGGGACCTTGCGCCGCGCGAGTGCTACCCCTAAAAGCGCCTGGAGAGAAGATCGCTTTACCTGACTGCCAAGGAGCACCTGGACTGCGCCGAGAAGGAGGTGAAGAGCTCTATAAGCTGAGGGCTAGTGAAGAAGAGCACTGCCTCCTGTCCCAAGCTTGCCTGCTGCCTAGCACTTGGTGAGTGCAGCGCTATATTCCAAGCACCAGAGAAGAGGAGCTGAGGCCAAAAGCGCTGTAATCCCCTAAGTGCTGTGTGGCCAAAAAGGAACTGTCTTATTTCTAAGCACTGTGGGAGCCTACCCCGTGTAATCGCCACCATCGCGGGTGCCCACCCCGCGTGTGAGCCGCCTCACGCCATTACCAACATAGCGGGTGCCTACCCCGCGTGTGCGCTGCAACGTGGTGCTGACTCAAGTAAGAGGGAGCCTACCCCTCACTGCAGCCTGGAGTCACCGCCGCGCCCGGGAGGATCGTCAGCATTGGAAGCTGAGCGGGTGTCCACCCGGCATATCGACGTACCTTGATCTCCCCCCAAATCACCGCCGCAGCCCGGGAGATGCCTGGGAAGCCGCCTGGAAGGTGCTGCTGCTGGCGGGGCTCCCGTGTTGCGAAGGGAAGCCCCGCTCCTGCCCCCAGAGCGCAGGAGAAAAGGAGACTAGAGAGGAGCTGAGTCATCCCGAGGAGCCCGGTGAGTGAGGCTCAGCTGTGTGGTGGTTAGGGGTGTGTCCGAGCACAGGGTCGGTGCCCGCCCCCCGGGACCAGTGTTTTGTTGTGGGGGCTCCCCCAGGCCCGAACTAATTTGGCTGGACACCACTGCCCCGCTGGATAGTGGGCAGTGGCAATGATTGGGGGCACACAGTACTTGGACTGGTGGTGTTCTAGGTCCCATTACCACAGGACTCTGTCCCAGTGGGTATGTAATGTGTTTCCACACCGCAGAGGAGGCCCACACCATTGTCTAGGCCCTGTGCGATGAAGGGGAGCATGATGTATGTTAGGTGGGGAGATATTGCCCCAATGCCCATGTGATTTCCCCTAACTGACCCGTTCTGATGCCCTCAAGGATGGTTCTGTGCAGAAGGTGCCCTTATGCCTAATGCACCTATACCGCAAAGGTTGTAAGCCAATGTGTTCATGCTACTGGTTAAGGCCCCCAAGTTGGAGGTGCCCACGCTAGGGAAGGTTTTTAGGCCCTGTGTTCTGCCTATACTATTGTGCCTCATGTCGGGAGAGTAGGTCCAATGCTAATGGGCTTGCTTAAGGTGATGAAACTTTATTTGTAGGCCTAATGTTCTTTTTGCAGGGGTCGCTGATGCCTGTGCTCATGGGGTTATGGTAATGCTTCTCCTCATACGGATATGTAGTGCTTCAGTCAGAGCAAGTTTTTCCAAAGAGTTGGTGGCCCTAAAATCAGTCTTACTCGCTCTTACTGGAGTTTTGGTACAGAAGGCCGAGGAGTGTGTCAGCGGTGTGACAGTGAGCAGAAGTCTGGAGTCTATGGGTAAGGCAGCTGGCATCCATGACACTCCTATAGTCATGCTGAAAGTCTTTCTGATTCCGACAGCCAGTCTTGGGTGCGTCTGGTAGTTAGGTCGATGTTCTGCTTCCATGGGTAGCAACACTCTACGCTTCGCTGTTGCATGCTGCTTCCGGGCAGCACGTCTCACAGCACCCACCTGGCATACACGTGTTAGAAACTGCAGCACACCAGGCAACAGCCCTTCTGGGTTACAACACACCACACAGTCATGATTGCAAACGTGGTAATTTGGTGCCAGGGCCTTTTTTGTCCCAGTCTGACTTGGACGATTCACCAGGGTGATAGCCTTTACTCCCTTTCTAGGTTTAGAATCCTGCGACAAAAACATAAGGCCCTAAAAGTCACTCTATCTGGCACCGGTAACTAGTGTAACTCTGCAAAGGCCATTCCCGTGGGTGCTCGCCTTGGGATATTGAGTATTCTGAACTCTGCAGTATTCCCATGCTACTTTTGGTAGGCTCTAAGTAGAGAACGTTGCAGTAATCCAAGCGAGAAGTAATCATTGCCTGGATGATGGTTTTTTTGCTGCCAGAAGTAGCAAATTTAGCATTTTTCTTAACATTCTCAGTACACCAAAGCACATACCGGCCATACCTGTTATATGTTCTGCAAAAGATAGATTATTATCAAACCATATCCCCAAATTTTTCTTAGGTTTAGGGGCCGGAGGCAGGCCTAGTTCTGATGGGCACCAAATATGCGACCAGATGGAGGGATGTTTGCCAACCACCATAATGTCTGTTTTATCTGTATTAAGTTGCAGACAGCTGAATTTCATCAAGTTGGGCAGGTCAATTAAGCAAGATATGAATTCAGATGCAGCCTCCACTTCATTTATTTCCAAGGTAATGATCAGCTGCATGTCATCAGCATAGGACACCAGTTTTACCCCATGTTTAATGACTGTGGCTGCTAGCGGACACATACAGACATTAAATAGCGTTGGGCTAAGAGCCGTGCCCTGCACAACTCCTTGTAACAGGGGTCGGATTTCCGACTTGTAGGGACGTTGGAAAACTTGGAAGGATCTTTTTTGAAAGAAGTGTTTGATCCACTTCAGTGTACCGCCTCGGATCCCAGCATTCCACAGCCGTTCCAAAAGAAGACCGTGGGATACAGTTTCAAAAGCTGCACTAAGGCTGCCATTTCTATGAGTTTGGGATTAATACAATTCAAGATCGTCACAGAGCCTATTATACCTTCTACAAACTGTGGCGGGCTGGACTTATAGAATCATCTATTTGTTTGAAATGTGGGAAAGATGAAGGCACATTAATACATACAACATGGTCATGTCCACTGCTTGAGAGGTTTTGGTCCGGTGTTATAGCATGCTTGTCTGACATTTTGGGGTGGGTGCTTCCCAAATCTCCAAGGCTCAAACCGGCTCCATATAACAGACGAGATCAGTGGCAATAGATACAAACGTCACTTGATGTGGGTGGGTCACATTTTAGCCAAAAGGGATATTGCGAGAATATGGTAATCACTAATCAGATAAACTCCCGGCAATCCGGGCATGGAAAACAGATATGGACTTTTGTATGGAGTTCGAATTGCCTATGTTTCGAGCCAGGGGATGCCCACAGAAGCATTTGAAAATTTGGAAAAGGTTGGCTGAATATCATGGACTACTACTTGCAGATCATCCCTCAATTTCGGATATTATAGACTCTATCCCTCAAACAAAGAATCCGACGGCCTGACCTGGGCACAGCCGCTTTCGATGGACTTCAACGCTACCAGATTATTGACCTATACGAATGGATCACTGACATAATATCGAATTCACAAATATAGAATTACCAAAATATCGAAGCAAAAATATAGAATGCAAAAATATCGAATTCATATCTACAAACAGGTAAGTACAAAAATATCGAATCAAAAATATAGTTTTAAAAAATATAGTTAGTCAAAATATCGAATTTTTTTAAATGTCTTAAAAAGTAATTTAAAATTAATGAAATAATAAATATAACATTTACTATTACCACTCCAGTGAGTGCAACAGTAGGGAAAGCGTTGGATAGCGTAGGGGTAAAAATTACTATTCCCACTCCAGAGAGTGCAACAGTAGGGAAAGCGTTGGATAGCGTAGGGGTAAAAATTACTATTACCACTCCAGAGAGTGCAACAGTAGGGAAAGCGTTAGATAGCGTAGGGGTAAAAATTACCATTCCCACTCCAGAGAGTGCAACAGTTGGGAAAGCGTTGGATAGCGTAGGGGTAAAAATTACTATTCGATATTAAATTACTTACCTTCAATTCGATATTTTTCACCACTATATTCTGTCCATTCGATATTTTGTCCATTCTATATTTTGACTTGCAGTGAATCTGGCATTGGGTTTAAATGTTTTGTTAGATCGGTTAATATGTGACATGATAAATGTATATGGCCTACAGGCCATTGTGTTTTAAAATGCAACAACATGTGTTATGGAAAAAAAAAGCTGCACTAAGGTCCAGCAAGATCAGCACTGCCATCTTACTTTCATCTGCAACAATTTTCAGTGTTTCAGAGACTAAAAGTAAGGCAGATTGTGTACTGTACTAAGCTCTGAAACCAGATTGGGTTTCATGCAGTACCTGGTTGTCCTCGATAAACGTAGTCAATAGAAATTTGCGAAGTTTTTCTACTATTTTGGAAAATAAAGGGAGCACTGAGACTGGTCTTAGATTAGTCAGACACGCGGGATCCAGAGAGGGTTTCTTCACCAATGGGACAATCATTGCATGTTTCCAGAGGCTTGGAACTTGCCAAGAGCAATAGCATCCTTCCCCAGAATCAATATGTTAGGGGGAATAGGATCCAAGGGGGAACCCGACTTCACTTTTGTAAGGAGTTGCAGTAGATCATTTATTGTGGGTGCTTGGAATGTGAAAAGCCCTTCCTGGGCTGATTCATCCTTGGGCAGGATGAAATTGAATTTTCTGTTGACCTCTGGAAACGTATCATATATATTCATGATTTTTCCAGCAAAACAACTAGCCACTTCATTACAATAATCAGTAGAGGAAGGCAATAATGTAGTAACTCGCTCCAAGGAGGTCAGTTCTTTAACTATACGGAAAATCTCATTTGGTGCATTCTTAGCAGAATCAATTCTTAGCACGTAGAAGTCCCTACATGTTCTCCTGATCTGCTTATGGTAGTATTTTAGAGCTTCATGATATTGAAGGAGGTCCTTTTGGCGGCTCTGATGAGGTGATGGTGTTGGTGCATGGCGGTCTTGTGGCTTCTTGGTTCTCCGGTGTCTGTTCGCGGTGCCATTTCTTCTCTAGTTTTCGGCAGGTTTGTTTGGAGGTCTGGAGTTCTGCGGAGAACCAGCTGGCGTTCTTAGTAGTGTGTCTGTCGGAGGGTTTCTTGAACGGGTCAGAGTGTTGGCGCAGTCGTAGATCCAATGCATGATGTTGCTGGCGGAGGTGTCGGGGTCAGTGGGGTCGGCCGATGGGCATCGGCGATGTTTAGCTGGTCCTCGGTGATTTTGCTCCAGCTGCGGCGGGGGACCTGTTGGGTGTGGTGGTGCGTGGTGGGTTTCTTGAAGGTGAAGTGGATGCAGCGATGGTTGGTCGAATGGAGTTCGGTGGTGTGGCTGAAGGAGACGTGGGGGCTTGCAGAGAAAATGGGGCCAAGCATGTGGCCGGCGGAGTGGGTAGGCTCAGTGACGAGCTGCCTGAGTCCGAGGTTGGCGAGGTTGTCGGTCAGGGTGGTGGAGTTGGTGTTGTTGTTGTTCTCAAGGTGGAAGTTCATGTCTCCGAGGAGGATGTAGTCCGTGAAGGCGAGGGCATGCGTGCTGACGTAGTCGGCGATAGAGTCGCTGAACTGAGGCTAGGGTCCGGGGGTCTGTAGATCAGCGTTCCTCTGAGGGTGGTGTTGGGATCAGTGTGGATCTAAAAGTGCAGGTGTTCGGCGGTGCTGAGGGTGTCGTCGGAGTTGGTCGAGACCATGAGGGTGGTTTTGCGGATGATGGCAAGTCCATATCCTACTCCGTTGGTGCGGTCTCTGCGGGTGTATTGTTTGGGCACCTGCTGAATATGGTGTCCTGTTTTACACTGGTAAGCAATGAGCTGTGGCCAAAGTATACGCTATAAATATGAAGTAACTATCCTAAGTAAGCAATAAATGTGTGTTGACATTTGAAATTAGGCTCCATCTCCAAACTAGTAGCGATATGGATATAAGCAAAGATTATTCAGTTCTGGGACTTGTGGTTCGTGATAGACCAATGGGTGCTTTAAATATAGATATGTTGGAAAATAATTGCATTCATTAAGATACTGTATCACTATGTAAAATAATTTTTAAAAAGCATTGGCAAAGCCTAGCTGTCTTGGCTCTAAAAGGCCTTGCCAATGTTATTTTATTGCCAGTCAAAATTAACACATGTATCATGACACATGTACAAGCACAGGCACAGCTGGCAATCTTGCAATGAGTTTTTTAATAAAGAAAACTCATGCCTGGATGACCGTGCACATGACTCAGGCGCATGACACATGACATATGCATGTGCCATGGTGCACAGTGGCCATTTTTAATTTACCATAAAATGGCAGACACCTGAGATAGATCCCAAAGCCATCCAATAATGAACAAGGGCCTGATCCAAATCTAAGCATATGTCATCTATTGGAAAAATGGGTATGGCCAGAGAGAGCTTAAGCTGCCTGTAGCCCAGACCTTTGGAAGTCTCGATTCAGAGACTGGCATAGTTGACTTCCAAAAACGTGCAACATTCACTGCAAAACCTTCCCTTTTGTAATATGTTAGCTCCTTTCCTTCAGTTAAGTATGCTCCTTCTAACCTATACATTCTGTATTTTTCTATGATTTCAGTTGGAAGCTAACTGTGCACAGTCATTGAAAGTTAGAAATGAGTTTATTTTTATTTTTAGGTCGAGCATCAGCACGCATGCGCTGTTTGCAAGGCCTGCTGCAATCACTTTACCAAGTGTAATCTGGCCTGCGTCTTGTAATTTGTTAATTTGTGCATCCTTTTTGCTTCCTTGTTCCTTATTCACTAGCGCTCCAATACATTATTTCCAGTTTTTCGCTAGGAGCACCGACCAATTACAGTTCCCTTACACTCGTAAGTGGTATGTGTTATTTGGGGACTACTTGTTTATTTAATGTAATGCTAGTGTGTTGCACGGTGCATTTTCACTTTACTATAGCTAGCTGCCACCCGCTTTTATTTGTTTATGCATATCGTGCTTTCAGTTTACCTATGGATGTGCATGGTGCGCTTTCGGTTTAGGTACGGCTTCCGACTGCTTTTGTTTCCTTGTCAGATACCTTCCGTCAACATTGTGTTTTGGCTTTGAGTTGTATATTTATAGTATGCAGCATTTGTATTTTTAGGGCTCGCGCCTACCGTCCCACTGCGTCAGCAGTGGGCGTGGCCTAAGAGTCCTGTGCAGAGTGTGAGTGAGTGCAGGGTGTGAGTGCAGGGTGTGAGTGCAGGGTGTGAGTGCAGAGTGTGAGTGTAGAGTGAGTGCAGAGTGCTGTGTGAGTGCAAAGTGAGTGCAGAGTGAGTGCAGAGTGAATGCAGAGTGAGTGTGAGTGCAAAGTCAGTGTGACTGCAGAGTGACTGCAGAGTGAATGCAGAGAGAGTGAATGCAGAGTGAGTGCAGAGTGAGAGTGAGTGCAGAGTGAGTGCAGAGGGAGTGCAGAGTGAGTGCAGAGTGAGTGCAGAGTGAGTGCAGAGTGAGTGTAGAAAGAGTGTAGAGTGAGTGTAGAGTGAGTGTAGAGTGAGTGCAGAGTGAGTGTGAATGCAGAGAGAGAGTGAGTGCAGAGTGAGAGTGAGTGCAGAGTGAGAGTGAGTGCAGAGTGAGTGAGTGTGAGTGCAGAGTGAGTGTGAGTGCAGAGTGAGAGAGTGCAGAGTGAGTGTGAGTGGAGAGTGAGTGCCGAGTGAGTGTGAGTGCAGAGGGAGTGTGAGTGCAGAGTGAGTGTGAGTGCAGAGTGACTGCAGAGTGAATGCAGAGCGAGTGACTGCAGAGTGAGTGCAGAGTGAGAGTGAGTGCAGAGTGAGAGTGAGTGCAGTGTGTGAGTGAGTGCAGAGGGAGAGTGGGTGCAGCGTGAGAGTGAGTGCAGAGTGTGAGTGAGTGCATGGTGTGAGTGCAGAGTGAGTGCAGAGTTTGAGTACAGAGTGAGTGCAGAGTGAGTACAGAGTGTGAGTGCAGAGTGAGTGTGAGTGCAGAGTGAGTGTGAGTGCAGAGTGACTGCAGAGAGTGACTGCAGAGTGAGTGCAGAGTGAGTGGAGTGTGAGTGGAGTGTGAGTGCAGAGTGAGTGCAGAGTGAGTCTGAGTGCAGAGTGAGTGCAGAGTGAGTGCAGAGTGAGTGCAGAGTGAGTGCAGAGTGAATACAGAGAGAGTGACTGCAGAGTGAGTGCAGAGTGAGAGAGTGCAGAGTGAGAGAGTGCAGAGTGTGAGAGAGTGCAGAGTGTGAGTGAGTGCAGAGTGTGAGTGCAGGATGTGAGTGCAGGGTGTGAGTGCAGAGTGTGAGTGCAGAGTGTGAGTGCAGAGTGAGTGCAGAGTGCTGTGTGAGTGCAGAGTGAGTGCACGCATGCGCTGTTTGCAAGGCCTGCTGCAATCACTTTACCAAGTGTAATCTGGCCTGCGTCTTGTAATTAGTTAATTTGTGCATCGTTTTTGCTTCCTTGCTCCTTATTCGCTAGCGCTCCAATACATTATTTCCAGTTTTTCGCTAGGAGCACCGGCCAATTACAGTTCCCTTACACTCGTAAGTGGTATGTGTTATTTGGGGACTACTTGTTTATTTAATGTTATGCTAGTGTGTTGCACGGTGCATTTTCACTTTACTATAGCTAGCTGCCACCCGCTTTTATTTGTTTATGCATATCGTGCTTTCAGTTTACCTATGGATGTGCATGGTGCGCTTTCGGTTTAGGTACGGCTTCCGACTGCTTTTGTTTCCTTGTCAGATACCTTCCGTCAACATTGTGTTTTGGCTTTGAGTTGTATATTTATAGTATTCAGCATTTGTATTTTTAGGGCTCGGGCCTACCGTCCCACTGCGTCAGCAGTGGGCGTGGCCTAAGAGTCCTGTTCCAGGCGATTTGTATTTGGACCCTGCATTCCACAAGGCTCGTGCCCTTGTGGAATGCAATGTCCAATTTAATTGGCCTTCAGGTACGTGCTGTTTTGAAACAGAACACGCAATAGGCCATAGGCAGTCGCGTAGCTCCACCTATGGCCTATTGGTGTCTGTTACGCACACCAGAGGCCATATATTTTGAATTATCGCGGCTTGACAGTCGAGATAATTCAATTCATATGCTGGCAGTGGCGCGCGCACGCGCACCACTGCAGGCCTTTTTTCTTTTTTTTTTAATAAAATACGAATCTTTGAGGTTGTTTATTTGTTATAATGATTAATTCTTCAACTACTACCTCGATCGTTAAAGATACACACTTTCTTTGCGCCCATCTGCTCGATGCAGTATTAAAACTCAGCAATTGTGAGGCAAATGAAAGAGGCCCTCAACTGCATGATAAGGGATGTGGAAAGGGACACATATTCTTGCAGCGCTTTCGCCTACTGTGAAAAGTATGACGTCTCACCGAATTTCAAATTAAAATGTCATGTTTTATAACTATAAAAAGAATAGACAATCTCGTATTACCGTCCTAGTGTGTTTGTCTGTCTTCACTATGTTTCCATTCTAAGGGTTCACGACACAAAGACGCTGCTGGGGCAGACCCGAGGAACAGCGCCCTCTCGGGGATGGAGTCTGTATTTCCCTCATGCCTCTAATTCAGTTTGTGCACTCAGAGAAAGTGAAACCGCCCACTCCCTGCAGCTCATCTGTCTCACTGCATTAGTGACATGCTCAGTGGGTGGGGAGGAGGCCAGGACTCCCTCGGGGCCGAGCCCTTAGTCTGTTGGGTGCCCCCATCCGTCCATCTGCAGAGGTGATAACTAACTCTTAGGGAATCGGCATGTATGGCTTATGCCAGGGGTGCTTTAATGTGTGCAATTCAAAAGTGTGTAACTGGTGTGAAAGGGGTTAATGTATGTAGTCAGAGGCTTTACACGGGCGTGGTGAGTATTAGAAAAGTTGTTTTCCTTTGTAAAGTAATTATACAATGTGGCCTAGAATTCAGAAGCCAGGGATTTCTCAAGGTTGTTAGACTATCTGTTGCCTACTGTGTCATTTGAATATTGTACTGTAGCCATATATCAGTGAATGTGCGTTTATTAAAATAATTGTTCCAACAGCATCTCATATGAGGCCACCTTTGTTTAGTGGCATGGAATATGTGACAGATGAAGGCCCCTTGGAGTCAGAAATGTACAGATACTTATTGCAGGCATGAATACACTATACATAGATATTGATAGCGATAAAGACCTCTCTCCAGGTTTCTATGCTGCCGCGTGGCCCTTAATGTCTGCAGCCATATAATCATCTCAGAATCCTGCTGTTTATTATATTTGTGTTCTTCCCACCTCATCCACACACTGAACCTGTCAAGGTACCTTGGGTGGATAAGGGACTGGGAGCAGGAAGAGGGTGGCTTAGGTGCAGCAGGTGGGGCTGGACACGGGCTCCCTACATGGTAATACAAAGGCATGAGTTGTTCCTTATCACATGGGCATGAGGTGTATCTTGCATCAGGGTGTGAGCGGTGTATCTCAAGGTTAGTCTGGGACCCACGGCGTCCATTTCATGGTACGTGTGGCACAGTCTTAGTCTGGGTTAGTGTGGCACAGTCTAAATCCTTCAGAGAGTGAGAGTGCAGAGTGAGAGTGCGTGCAGAGTGAGTGCAGAGTGAGAGTGCAGAGTGAGAGTGCAGAGTGCGTGCAGAGTGAGTGCAGAGTGAGAGTACAGAGTGAGAGTGCAGAGTGAGAGTGCACAGTGTGAGTGCAGAGTGTGAGTGAGTACAGAGTGTGAGTGCAGAGTGTGAGTCAGTGCAGAGTGAGTGCAGAGTGAGAGTGAGTGCAGAGTGAGTGCAGAGTGGAGAGTGAGTGCAGACTGGAGAGTGAGTGCAGAGTGAGAGTGAGTGCAGAGTAAGAGTGCACAGTGTGAGTGCAGAGTGTGAGTGAGTGCAGAGTGAGTGCAGAGTGAGAGTGAGTGCAGAATGAGTGCAGAGTGAGAGTGAGTGCAGAGTAAGAGTGAGTGTAGAGTAAGAGTGAGTGCAGAGTGAGAGTGAGTGCAGAGTGAGAATGCACAGTGTGAGTGCAGAGTGTGAGTGCAGAGTGTGAGTGAGTGCAGAGTGAGTGCAGAGTGAGAGTGAGTGCAGAGTGAGTGCAGAGTGAGTGCAGAGTGAGAGTGAGTGCAGAGTGAGAGTGAGTGCACAGTGAGTGCAGAGTGAGTGCAGAGTGAATGCAGAGTGAGTGCAGAGTGAGTGTGAGTGCAGAGTGAGTGCAGAGTGACTGCAGAGTGACTGCAGAGTGAATACAGAGAGAGTGACTGCAGAGTGAGTGCAGAGTGAGAGAGTGCAGAGTGAGAGAGTGCAGAGTGTGAGTGAGTGCAGAGTGTGAGTGCAGGGTGTGAGTGCAGGGTGTGCGTGCAGAGTGTGAGTGCAGAGTGTGAGGGCAGAGTGAGTGCAGAGTGATGTGTGAGTGCAGAGTGAGTGCAGAGTGAGTGCAGAGTGAGTGCAGAGTGAGTGTAGAGTGAGTGTAGAGTGAGTACAGAGTCAGTGTGAGTGCAGAGTCAGTGTGACTGCAGAGTGACTGCAGAGTGAATGCAGAGAGAGTGACTGCAGAGTGAGTGCAGAGTGAGAGTAAGTGCAGAGTGAGAGTGAGTGCAGAGTGAGTGCAGAGTGAGTGCAGCGGGAGTGCAGAGTGAGTGCAGAGTGAGTGCAGAGTGAGTGCAGAGTGAGTGTAGAAAGAGTGTAGAGTGAGTGTAGAGTCAGTGTAGAGTGAGTGCAGAGTGAGTGTGAATGCAGAGAGAGAGTGGGTGCAGAGTGAGAGTGAGTGCAGAGTGAGAGTGAGTGCAGAGTGAGTGAGTGTGAGTGCAGAGTGAGAGTGAGTGCAGAGTGAGTGTGAGTGCAGAGTGAGTGTGAGTGCAGAGTGAGTGTGAGTGCAGAGTGACTGCAGAGTGAATGCAGATAGAGTGACTGCAGAGTGAGTGCAGAGAGAGAGTGAGTGCAGAGTGAGAGTGAGTGCAGAGTGAGAGAGTGCAGCGAGAGTGTGAGTGCAGAGTGAGAGTGAGTGCAGAGTGAGTGTGAGTGCAGAGTGAGTGTGAGTGCAGAGTGAGTGTGAGTGCAGAGTGACTGCAGAGTGAATGCAGATAGAGTGAGTGCAGAGTGAGTGCAGAGTGAGAGTGAGTGCAGAGTGTGATGGATCCCCACCGAAACCAGGAAGACGGACACCCAGGCACTCGTCACCAGCCGACTGGACTACAGAAACAACCTCTACACCGGAACCACAGCCAAACTACAGAAAAGTCTCCATCGCATCCAGGACGCCTCCGCTCGACTCATCCTGGACATCCCCCGACACAGCCACATCTCCGGACACCTGAGAGACCTACACTGGCTCCCCGTCAGCAAGAGAATCACGTTCCGACTCCTCACCCACGCACACAAAGCCCTCCACGACCTGGGCCCCAGGTACCTCAACAACCGCCTGACCTTCTACACTCCCACCCGCCAGCTACGATCAACCAGCCACGCCCTCGCCGCCATTCCACACATCCAAAGAGCCACCATGGGAGGAAGATCCTTCTCCTACCTGGCAGCCAAGACTTGGAACTCCCTCCCAATCCACCTCCGTCTGACCCAGGACCACCTCTCCTTCAGGAAGCAACTCAAGACCTGGCTGTTCGAGCAGTAGCGAACCCCCCCTCCCCCCCAAGCACCTTGAGACCCTCCGGGTGAGTAGCGCGCTATACAAATACCCTGATTGATTGATTGAGTGCAGAGTGAGAGTGAGTGCAGAGTGTGAGTGAATGCAGAGTGTGAGTGAGTGCAGAGTGTGAGTGCAGAGTGAGTGCAGAGTTTGAGTGCAGAGTGAGTGCAGAGTGAGTGCAGAGTGAGTGCAGAGTGTGAGTGCAGAGTGAGTGTGAGTGCAGAGTGAGTGTGAGTGCAGAGTGAGTGTGAGTGCAGAGTGACTGCAGAGAGTGACTGCAGATTGAGTGCAGAGTGAGTGGAGTGTGAGTGGAGTGTGAGTGCAGAGTGAGTGCGGAGTGAGTGTGAGTGCACAGTGAGTGCAGAGTGACAGTGACTGCAGAGTGAGTGCAGAGTGAATGCAGAGAGAGTGACTGCAGAGTGAGTGTGAGTGCAGAGTGAGTGCAGAGTGAGTGTGAGTGCAGAGTGAGTGCAGAGTGAGTGTGAGTGTGAGTGCAGAGTGAGTGTGAGTGCAGAGTGAGTGTGAGTGCAGAGTGACTGCAGAGTAAATGCAGAGAGAGTGACTGCAGAGTGAGTGCAGAGTGTGAGTGAGTGCAGAGTGAGAGTGAGTGCCGAGTGTGATGGATCCCCACCGAAACCAGGAAGACGGACACCCAGGCACTCGTCACCAGCCGACTGGACTACGGAAACACCCTCTACACCGGAACCACAGCCAAACTACAGAAAAGACTCCATCGCATCCAGAACGCCTCAGCACGACTCATCCTGGACATCCCCCGACACAGCCACATCTCCGGACACCTGAGAGACCTACACTGGCTCCCCGTCAGCAAGAGAATCACGTTCCGACTCCTCACCCACGCACACAAAGCCCTCCACGACCTGGGCCCCAGGTACCTCAACAACCGCCTGACCTTCTACACTCCCACCCGCCAGCTACGATCAACCAGCCACGCCCTCGCCGCCGTTCCACACATCCAAAGAGCCACCATGGGAGAAAGATCCTTCTCCTACCTGGCAGCCAAGACTTGGAACTCCCTCCCAATCCACCTCCGTCTGACCCAGGACCACCTCTCCTTCAGGAAGCAACTCAAGACCTGGCTGTTCGAGCAGTAGCGGACCCCCCCCCCCCCCCAAAAGCGCCTTGAGACCCTCCGGGTGAGTAGCGCGCTATACAAATACCCTGATTGATTGATTGAGTGCAGAGTGAGAGTGAGTGCAGAGTGTGAGTGAGTGCAGAGTGTGAGTGAGTGCAGAGTGTGAGTGCAGAGTGAGTGCAGAGTTTGAGTGCAGAGTGAGTGCAGAGTGAGTGCAGAGTGAGTGCAGAGTGTGAGTGCAGAGTGAGTGTGAGTGCAGAGTGAGTGTGAGTGCAGAGTGACTGCAGAAAGTGACTGCAGAGTGAGTGCAGAGTGAGTGGAGTGTGAGTGGAGTGTGAGTGCAGAGTGAGTGCGGAGTGAGTGTGAGTGCACAGTGAGTGCAGAGTGAGAGTGACTGCAGAGTGAGTGCAGAGTGAATGCAGAGAGTGACTGCAGAGTGAATGCAGAGGGAATGTGAGTGCAGAGTGAGTGCAGAGTGAGTGTGAGTGTGAGTGCAGAGTGAGTGCAGAGTGAGTGTGAGTGTGAGTGGAGTGTGAGTGCAGAGTGAGTGCGGAGTGAGTGTGAGTGCACAGTGAGTGCAGAGTGAGAGTGACTGCAGAGTGAGTGCAGAGTGAATGCAGAGAGAGTGACTGCAGAGTGAATGCAGAGTGAGTGCAGAGTGAGTGGAGTGTGAGTGGAGTGTGAGTGCAGAGTGAGTGCGGAGTGAGTGTGAGTGCACAGTGAGTGCAGAGTGAGAGTGACTGCAGAGTGAGTGCAGAGTGAATGCAGAGAGAGTGACTGCAGAGTGAATGCAGAGTGAGTGTGAGTGCAGAGTGAGTGCAGAGTGAGTGTGAGTGTGAGTGCAGAGTGAGTGCAGAGTGAGTGTGAGTGTGAGTGCAGAGTGAGTGTGAGTGCAGAGTGAGTGTGAGTGCAGAGTGACTGCAGAGTAAATGCAGAGAGAGTGACTGCAGAGTGAGTGCAGAGTGAGTGCAGAGTGAGAGTGAGTGCAGAGTGTGAGTGAGTGCAGAGTGTGAGTGCAGAGTGTGACTGCTGAGTGTGAGTGCAGAGTGTGTGCAGAGTGAGTGCAGAGTGAATGCAGAGAGAGTGAGTGCAGAGTGAGAGTGAGTGCAGAGTGAGAGTGAGTGCAGAGTGCAGAGTGAGTGTAGAGTGCAGAGTAAGTGCAGAGTGCAGAGTGAGTGCAGAGTGCAGAGTGAGTGCAGAGTGAGTGCAGAGTGAGTGTAGAGTGAGTGTAGAGTGAGTGCAGAGTGAGTGCAGAGTGAGTGTGAGTGCAGAGTGTGTGTGAGTGCAAAGTGAGTGTGAGTGCAGAGTGAGTGTGAGTGCAGAGTGTGAGTGCAGAGTGAGTGTGAGTGCAGAGTGAGTGTGAGTGCAGAGTGAGTGTAGAGTGAGTGCAGAGTGAGTGCAGAGTGCAGAGTGAGTGCAGAGTGAGAGTGAGTGCAGAGTGAGTGTAGAGTGAGTGCAGAGTGAGTGCAGAGTGCAGAGTGAGTGTAGAGTGAGTGCAGAGTGAGTGCAGAGTGAGAGTGCCAGCAGAACGAGTGACAGCAGTACAGGAGCACGGAACACTCAGTACACCAGGCATACACACACCACCAGGCACACACCGCCACTTGTCAGTGCACACCAACAGCCATCACTACACACATCAATTGTTGACGAATCCACAATTAACTATTGTAGCAATAGCGGTATTGCAAACTTTACTTTTAAACATAATCACCTAAAGCTCAGCATGCTACCATTGCTACAATTCCAATCCAAACCACATAATTCCATTACACACTACATACATACACTCCATAACACATGGCGAAAAGACATTGCCTTACAATGCCATTTCCTCTAACTCAAATAAATCCGAGACCTATTGCATTTCTAATGCTTGTTTTTTATTATCAGCGGTCAACTCTGCTTCAGCCGCACAGCTCCTGCCACCGCCCTATGGTACCGTTTCCACCAGCAGAAGCTTGGTAGTAAAACTCTGCAGAAATGTGCACTGACCTTGTTTCCTCTGCCAGAAATTCTCCCGCTGTTTGAAGAGTTACTCATCTGACTGAAATGCTTGTGCCGGAGCCAGCATTGTCATGGGTGTGTGACGTCAGCTGCTCCTCAATGGGCCCATTCTGCTCTCACAGGCCCTGGTATCAGTCACGTGACTCTGCATGCCTTCATCCCTCCCGCCAATAGACGGGCTGACGTCCAAGCTGTCCGGCAGTGTCTGGTTATATGACTCTTCCATGCCTGATCACAGCCCTAAATATATACTGAAGGAGTTTCTGAACTGCGGGTTTCTACGTTTATGTAGCGTGCAATAGTCGCCGAATCGCCTCTAGGTGCTTGAATACTAGGGGATTCACTTGCGCCACTTTTGCGTCATTTTTAACGTGGGAAAAGTGACGTACGGGTGGCGCAAGGGGCTTTTAAATAAGGCCCTAGGACTTGTTAATATTCAACTCAGTTTATCGACTTCAGGAGGAGGAAAGGGCGAGTCAGCTTTGCTGTAATTAGTCTGTCTTGCAGGACAGTGGCTCCCAGATCCCTGCTGCCCTTCCGCCATCAGAGCCATTTCAGCAGCATAGTTTTCCCACAGTGACGGGAATGGTGCCAGGGTTTCCAACAGCTGAGCCTGGTCTGATGTGTTAACATGCTCAGCGATGGCTGACATTGTTTAACTGTCTTTGCTGTTCTGCATCGCTGTGTCATCCTTGCACACAATTCCTGACTTTGGCTTACTTTAACCACCCTCTGCTCACTCTGGTACATTTCCTATGAGACTATCCTCAGTACAATATTTCTGTTCGAAATATTTACTGTCACTACATAAATAGAAAGTAAAACCATCATGATTAGCCATGACGTATCCATGAACGTGTATCCATACTCTCTCTTTCAAGGTGTAATCTTGTGTGCCTCGTGACGTTGCCTCGTACCACTACCCAGATGCCGTGACTTCACCAAACACCCTTTCCTGTAGGGCAGCATTGCATGACTGAATGAGTGCACACTTGTCTTGCTAAAGCCAATAGGTCTCGCCTTTGCAAGCTGGCGTGACTGTTAAGGTTTTTGTGTGGCCGTGCCCTCAGAATGGAAGAGAACCTGCGCGACCCCCGCCTAAAAGAAATCTTCTTTAGACGCCTCTGTTCTAAGTGAATGAATGAATGAAAGGAGTCTTTTATCACGCAACTTAGCCCAAAGGCATCAAGGCGCCAAAACAGGTCATCTGACACCTAATCCACCAAAGTCAGCTTTCAATATCACTCATGGAAAGTAGTACGCTAATTTTCCAGCAAGGCTGCCCTGCGGAGCAGTTCTGTTAATGTAACAAATAAAATATGGCTGCCCTGCTTCGAGGCGGAAGTTTGTATGAATGACATGGATTGGGTCCTGCTGCAGCTTGACCGCATGCAGTCCAGGTGTGTCCTGCTACCAGAACCTATTAGTCCCAGACCTGGCCGACCCTATGCTTCCTTTCACTCAGTACACTGATTTCACATTGTCCATTTTAGGTTGAGCCTGGGCAGCACGTACGCTGCTCTGCAAGGTATGCATGCTGTATTCCAGTGTACTCTTGAAGCCCCGCCCACTCTCCACACATATTTGTCATTGGCTTGTGTCTGTGCCCTTTGTAAATACTGACTTCTGGTTCGTTAATATGGTTGTTAGTCCCTCCTTAGTACCGCCTTATCTTCATTTCCAACCTTCCATGAGGACAGGCCCTTTTACTTTTGTTGTTACACGGTTCATCTTATTTAGTCTGTGAGCACTATTTCCTTTAATGAGTTTCTCCCAGGGGCGGCTGGTGACATTTGAAAGTGGTGAGGCGTAAACTAATTTGCATATTGCACCGCAGCGAGCACAGCGAGCGAGCCCGAACCACCTTGCATCCATCCATACATCATTCATGCATCCACCCATCCATCCATCCATCCACCCACCCATCCTACATCCATACATCATTCATTCATTCATGCATCCACCCATCCATCAATTCTGCATCCATCATTCATTCATGCATCCACCCATCCATCCATCCATCCTGCATCCATCATTCATTCATGCATCCACCCATCCATCCATCCATCCTGCATCCATTCATCCATTCACCCATCCATTCATCCATCCATCCATCCATCCTGCATCCATCATTCATTCATGCATCCACCCATCCATCCACCCATCCATCCTGCATCCATCATTCATTCATCCACCCATCCATCCATCCACCCATCCATCATCCATCCTGCATCCATTCCTGCATCCATTCATCCATTCACCCATCCATCATCCATCCTGCATCCATTCATCCATTCACCCATCCATCCATCCATCCTGCATCCATCATTCATTCATGCATCCACCCATCCATCCACCCATCCATCATCCACCATTCATTCATGCATCCACCCATCCTGCATCCATCATCCATCCATCCACCCATCCATCCTGCATCCTTTCCTGCATCCATTCACCCATCCATCCATTCATCCATCCATCCATCCATCCTGCATCCATCATTCATTCATGCATCCACCCATCCATCCACCCATCCATCATCCACCATTCATTCATGCATCCACCCATCCACCCATCCTGCATCCATCATCCATCCATCATCCATCCATCCACCCATCCATCCTGCATCCTTTCCTGCATCCATTCACCCATCCATTCATCCATCCATCCATCCATCCTGCATCATTCATTCATGCATCCACCCATCCATCCACCCATCCATCATCCACCATTCATTCATGTATCCACCCATCCACCCATCCATCATCCATCCATCCACCCATCCGTCCTGCATCCTTTCCTGCATCCATTCACCCATCCATTCATCCATCCATCCATCCTGCATCCATCATTCATTCATGCATCCACCCATCTGTATGCGTGTAGTTACAACTACACGCATACAGATGGGTGACGTAAATGCTACTATTTCCTCAGAAACCCACATTCTTTTTCTGTTTTATTTTAAGTTCCGTGATTTATTGAAGCGTAAATCTTTGCTCAAACTGAGCCCTATTTGTCTTGGTAAATCGGGCAGACTCCTGCTTATAAAGTCCAATAAGAGTAACAAGGTGAATGAATAAAATGGCTTTGACAAGAGTGTGAACATCCTTCCGACTACAGCGTGACAGTGATAACCGTCCTCAATTCATACGTCTGATTTCCACCTGAACTTCTTTTCTTGCTTTGCTCTCTGAAGCGTCTGCTCTCTGAAGCAGTTCACTGCCGACCACATTTTTAATCCCATTGAATGCTACTTTTCACGATGAAACAATAAGACTTCGAGTTTAAATATGTGCCAATTCTTCTGACACAAATCTATACATTCTCCTCCCATTTCACGATTATTTACAATAAGAGGCTCGAACCTGGTTTCCCAGCACCAAAGTCGGCCGCGCTAACCGTCAGGATTGGCTGGGGGGGCACCATGACTCCTCGCCCAGTCCCCCTGGTTAACCCCGGGGGCTGCGGCCCGCCCCCAGGTCCTCTCTCTAAAGGGAAATGCACAGGGAATCAATCTGCGCATGCGCGAACATGATTCTGCCCATAAATCAACTTGCGCACATGCAGCAGGCCCATCCGCCCCCCCCCCCCGCACGGAAAAGTCGGGTTTCCCGGCGGCAGGTAGCGAGCAAGATTACTTCAGTATTTGTTGTATTTGTATTTTCGTGACGACGCGGTGGGTCCATGGGGCTTAGTGGGGCTACGCCCCTACGCCCCAATGGACGCACCGCGCCTGGTTTCTCCTACTGCACACACGGCATGCTCTCCTGCAACATTGAGCGGGCCATGCACGCTTTCACTTTCCAAGCAGCCAAGGTCAATGGAGGCCCCTTATTTGATATGAAATAGGTCTTGCATTTACAATAGTTTGAGCTATTGGCATTGTAAATGACAATGGGGCATATTATCAAGGACGGCGTTAAAAATTATGGCCGGTTTAGCGGCAGAAAACTGCTGCTAAAGCGGTGATAATGGGCTTGATAATATGCCCTTGAGAATTCCAGTAGAAGTCAGTGGGCCTCATTTATGAAAAGTGAGGCATCGCTGCGTGAAAACAGCGATGGGTCACTTTTCACTGCGCTCTCCCTGCGACATGATTGATGCGTCATATTTATAATATGACGCATCATGTCGCAAGGAGTTACAGATACGTCAGTATTTCTGACGTATCTGTAGGCGCAAAAGTGATGCATTGCTGGAGTGTGTCACAAAAGTGACGCAACACCAGCAATGCTTCCTTTCACATGGGGAAAGCCCCATGTGAAAGGGCTTGCGTCATTCTTACGCCTGCTGTGAGGCAGGCGCAAGATTTTGACGCAACAGCGTCCTAAAAGTGACGCAGTGAAATCTCATAGATTTCACTGTGTCACTATTACGAGGCTTTTTGCGGGTGAACGCCCCTTCTGCATACATTATACCTGACGCAGGTATAATGTAGCGCTGGGGTTTACAAAGTGACGCATCTGCTTAGATGCGTCACTTTGTAAATAGTGCGCATCAGGAGGCATGTTTTACGCCGCCGATGCGTCACAAAAAGTGACGCATCGGATGCGCAAAACTCATGCAAGGCCTCATAAATGAGGCCCCATGTTCTGGCGTGAACATGGGCTTCTATTGGAATTCTTCAGGGCATAGTATCAAGCCAATTATCGTCGCGTTAGCAGCAGTTTTATGCGCTGAACCGGCAATCATTTTAACACCGTCCTTGATAATATGCCCCAATGCCTTTTATTTACGTGTTAATTATCAAAACAGATAAATAAAAGGCATTGTCATTTACAATGCCAGTAGCTTAAAATCTTGCAAAAGCGAGACCTATTGCATTGCAAATGATTGTTTGTTTCATGCTTCTGCAGTTGTCTGTACATATATGGCAGTGGCACGTCCTGTAATGGTTATGCATTGGCTGTCATAGGAATTCTCCAGATACCGCATAATCAGAGGAGGGAGAAGCAAAGGTAGCATTAGGTCTGGCCTTGGCATTTTTTATTTTACTTTTATTTAGCATTTTGTGAGTGAAGCAGCATAATGTTTATTTTAAAAAAGGAATTGATGCATATATGTGCTTGCATTTGTATGAGGAAATGTACGTTTTTTAGAGTGCAAAATGTAAAACAAATTGCATAGTGCAAAAAATGTAAAAGGCACTATTTAGCTATTCTAATTTGATGTCCAAATATACAACTATGCGGTTATC
Source organism: Lissotriton helveticus (assembly GCF_964261635.1). Lineage (NCBI taxonomy): Eukaryota > Metazoa > Chordata > Amphibia > Caudata > Salamandridae > Lissotriton > Lissotriton helveticus. Next base: position 61,622,360 of record NC_136064.1, read on the forward strand.
AAGTGTTGTAGTACAGAGAGCTGTTTGTTAGTTTTATTTGGCTATATTTAGAAAGAATGAACACACTCTGATTTCAAGACCTCACTACATCATATCCCTGCTACAAGAAAAGTGAAAACATTGCACAACAAACACAGCTAGAAAGACTCAGAAGCGCAATAAAACAAAAAAAAAATGAATAAATAATTATGACAACCTCATAAAAGCCATGTGTAAGCAATTTCCTGAAAAGTGCGATTCCAAGCTACAAATAACGTTCTTGGTGAAGTCCACTCATAACAATGATAAAAATTTGATCTTTCTGCAAACACAGGGTGAAAAAGTCTTCAACAACAGCAAGAAGTCTTTAAATATGTGTACAGTCACAAACTCAACGGTACATAAGGAAAATGTGAAAAAACAGTCTCCAACCCAGGCAAGAAAAAACAAGAGGGCGCACTAGGCATCGCTTATTCAAATGGATCCTTGCAAAAAGAGGCATAATCACCTTTAACAATAATTACATTTGCAAGCCAACAACGAAGACAATGGATGTCTGAAGCCTAAAATAACCTTGTTTGCACATTTATCAAAGAACAACTAGGAAACTATATTACTTGGCACTCCAAGCTCGGCCACACCATAGAAAATGAAGGGGCATATTATCAAGGCCCCGCAATAAAATTATCGCCGCTCTAGCGTCCGTTTTCGGGCGCAAAGCGGCGATAATTTTATCGCATTATCAGCTAGCACACGCTAGCGTGTGTTCCTATGCCTCTCCGCCAGTTTCCTAGACGCCCAGCTGTGCAACGCTAATGATATGCAAAGTCGGCATACCTTACTAGAATAACGTGAAAAATGTTGCCAACGATCCTTTCTCCTATTATCAATCTGCTCGCTAACCAGCGTAGCGATGATAATAGTAGCGCTAACTGCGCTTATCGCAAGTTTCTTTACGCCTACTTTTATTCTTACTTAGCAATTATTTCCTATGAAAGGTGGATTGTGAGGATAAGCACTCCCTGCCCTATCAACAAGGAATCTCCTATCGCTGTGCTATTATTGCTGAATTTCCAGCGATAAACGCACATTTTGCAGCTATCGCTGGATTTTGTATCGCATTAGAGATATGCATTGCTGATAGAGCGCTATCTCGGCGATATAATCCAGCGATAGCCGGCAATAATTATCCTCGTGCTAAGCGCACTTAGCGATAATTATCACTGGCTGTTGCTGATATGCCTCAAAGTCTTAAATACAAGAGTAACAAAATGACTTAATACATTAAAAATGTTCACAGATGGAAAGATACCTCAGGGTATATTTACAAGGGAATAGCGAAACCAGAACGTCACTATTCGCGACGTTCTGGTGGTGCTATGCCCTTCCCCATACTTACAAAGTGGTGCTAAATGACGCCTTTACACACATCACTTTGCGTGAAAGGGGCATGTAATGGGTGTTGCTGTGGACGTTCCATTGCAACACCCATTACATTTTGACACTGCCCCAGATTTATAAGGAGATGTAAATCTGAGGCATTAACAAATCAATCAATCAATCATAACACTTGTAGAGCCCACTACATACCTGTGAGGGTCTCAAGGCACTGGGAGTGTGGGGGGGTCCTGCTAGTGATCGAAGAGCCAGGTCTTGAGGAGTTTCCTGAAGGCCAGTAGGTCATGGGTCTGACGTAGGTTGGTGGGGAGGGTGTTCCAGGTCTTGGCGGCGAGGTGGGAGAAGGACCTGCTGCCGGTGGTCGCTCTTTGGATGGGGGGGACTGTGGCGAGGGTGAGGCTGGCGGAGCAGAGCTGGCGGGTGGGGGTGTAGAAGTTGAGGCGAGTGTTGAGGTATGCTGGGCCGGTCTTGTGTAGAGCTTTGTGTGCGTGAATAAGGAGCTTGAAGGTTATCCTCTTGTTGACGGGAAGCCAGTGCAGGTCTCTCCGGTGGGGTGTGATGTGATTGCAGCGGGGCATGTCGAGGATCAGATGCGCTGATGCGTTCTGGATGCATTGCAATCGACTTAGGAGCTTGGCCGACATTCCTGCGTAGAGGGCGTTTCCGTAGTCAACCTGCTGGTGACGAGGGCCTGGTTGACTGTTCTTCTTGTCTTGTTGGGGAACCACTTGAAGATCCTGCGGAGCATTCGGAGGGTGTTGAAGCAGGACGAGGAGACGGCATTGACCTGTTTGGTCATGTTGAGGACGGATTTGAGGATGACCCCTAGGTTGCCTGAGTGGTCGGTGGGTGTTGGGGCTGTTCCTAGGGTTGCAGGCCACCTGGAGTCATCCCAGGCTGAGGGGGTGGAGCTGAGGATGAGGACCTCCGTCTTGTCCGAGTTCAGCTTCTGCTGTTCCTCATCCATTCGGCGACGGCCTTCATTCATTCGTGAAGGTTGGTCTTGGCGGTGTGAGGATCTTTGGTGAGGGATATGACCAGCTGAGTGTCGTCGGCGTAGGAGATGATGTTGAGGTCGTGCTGTCGGGCGACGGGGGGGATGGGTGCCATGTAGATGTTGAACAGCGTTGGGCTGAGGGAAGAGCCCTGGGGTACGCCGCAGGGTCTACCATGATGTAATGCATTTAACAAGATTATTATGTGTCCCATTTTAGACCAAATGAATGAATTTGAGTGGTTGCACGCCCTGAGGGCACAGATAGACATGGACCAATCTAATATTAAGCTGAAATACAATATAAGTTTATTTGAACTTTTATTTAATTTAGCACAAGATACCTTATCAATATTAGATTTTCCTTATGTATTCTATACTGATACTTTATCAACATCTGATTTTCCTTATATATTTTATGCACTTTGCGTGAATATTTTGTTTAATATGTGCAAATTGTCCCATTCCATTATGGCGGCTCAATTTCGATGCAAGGCACGACGCCTGTGTAGTCCTTTTACAATGTTTATACTTTATACGTTGTAGGAGAGTAGGGTCTGCAATCCTATGATCACCCAGATTTTTGCTTTTTGCTGCACTGGTTTACGACTTTCCCTGGCTGTGGGCCTGCTAACAAGACCCACAGCCTAGCTGTTCTCTCTATCCAAATTGTACTCAGGTACTGAATTGGCACTGGGCCCTCTCCAAGTCCCTGTACCCAGGGCGGCTGAGGTGTACCCAGAAGTCTCCCAGGGGCTGAAGCATGTATTATGCCACCCCTGGGCTGACTAACTAAACTGACACAACTGGCTGCACGACAGCTGGGGCAAGGTGGTGTACTCACCCTTTGCTTTAGATATAGTATACCTATATCTAACCCTAAAATGGACACACAGATCTCCTATCAGTCACTCCTATGGCAGGCCTTAACAATCCTGAAGGCAGAGTGCTTGGAATCGTGTGAGATGGTGCTCTGGCATGAGCTGAGCCTGTCTGCGGCTTTCGGGATCCATCCCTTAGCCGTTTCCATGATATCGCATACCATATACTCTTAAGTGCATTATAATCCTCGCGGTTATATGCCAACTCTGGTATCGCTTTATCAAAACATGTCGAGTAAGGTGTCATACGAATTGGAATACTAACCCATCGCCAATTCTGGCGACGGGGTTAGCATTCCACCCTTCTAGAGGGACCCGACATGTATGTAACCCCTAACCCCGGTTAAAGTCAGACAGAGCCTTAGCATCCACAAAATGGATGCTGCCACCGAGACACAAGTCTGCCCTCCTGCTGCTGGGAGTCCTCCCAGAGCAGGAGATAAGGACAAAGGGTTTCCTGCCAGGGGCGGTGCCAGCACCGTCCCAGACAGGATTTTGTGTATTGTAGGTAGGCAGGGCTTCAGAGGAAGGTGACTGCACGTGGCACCCCGGTGCTCACTGTGCATAGGCTGGCTTGAACCAGTTCCAGGGACACTCCAGACCCTGTGCTGGGGAAAAGCCCGCCAAGGAAGTGGGTGTAACCACCTCCCTCCTGGTCCCACCCCTAGGGCAGGACTTAGTCGCGTGCCAGCCCCCTTTTCCCAGATAAAGGTAGGAGCAGGCCCCCTTCCAGATTAGATCATCTTTGAATCCTGAAACTACTTTCCACGAAAGGAACTCAAGACTTCTTCCTAAGATTTCTCCCTTGTGACTAAGGAGTAGTCACCCTGCATCCGCAGGCACCATCTAAAGAACACTGCGGTCTGCTGCAAGTCCTTCCTCCGGAATCCGACTGCCCAGCTCGACGAGAACCAGCTTCCCTGGCACCTCTGACCTCTACCCACCTCTACAGCCAAGCTGAGAACCGTGGGTGCGACGAGACCTTGAGGGACCGGCCATCTTCAAGACTGCACGACTTCTGCACAGCAAGCCCGCCGAGTAATTTCCTGGTGAGTGCTTTGGGGTCCGAGAAGCCCCGACCCTGAGCAGCTCCAGCACCGAAGTGCAGCCTCCCAGCATCTCCACGATCTGCGTGGGGCCCTTCTGCTTTTTGCTGCTCACCGCGTTGTTTGGCTACTAGCCCGCTGGCTTTTGGCCTTCTGAACGACGCCCGACGACATCACTGCTGCTGGTCTGGTTGCTCCAGACTGGCCCTTGCTCCCTTTCCGAAGAGGAGCACCCCGGACCCTCCTGGTCCACTCAAGACGCCATTTTGAGTCCACCGCGTGGGCTTGAATTAGCCAAGGCTTGTTGCCCAATCCGGGGTAACTTCGACGCCGACAGCTTCATCCATCGTGGGACAGCTCGCCTCTCCATCCTGGTCGCCGACAACGCCTCCTGGTCCGTGAGATCTGCAGAGCCAGCGTCGCCCACTCACCTAGTCGAGGTGACTGCCATCCGGTGCCCTCCTGGTGCCCACTGACTACTGGCTAGTAGTCACGAACTTGGTCCCCTCTGCTTTCAGGTGTCATCCATCTTCCAGATCCAGGCTTGGATCAACTCGAACTCTCTTCACTGGTCGCCTGCCAGCATCTTTTCTTCCAGGCTCCTGGTCCGGCAACGAGGATTCCCGACGTCTTTTGAGACCTATGCAGCTGCAGCCCCTGGGCTAGGTAACTTCGGCATTTCGGTGCCCCAGCATAGCCTCACTATCCAAGGGTCAGGATCCACTGTCGTTTTCTTCCTACCAGGTCGGGTTCGCCCGTAAACACTAACTTTAACTTTGCTAGCTTCCATAGACTTTGTCCCGCATCCCGCGTGAGAGTGCACACTCTGCACCCGAGTCCCCTAGGTCTCCTAGAAGTAATCTAACGATTCTATAGTCAAGTCCTAGCGATTCCAAAGCCTATTAGTACTGTACTTACCTGCTAGTAATTTCGCATTCCACTTTTAAAGTATATGGTTTTTCGTGCCCCTCGGGCATTTGTATATACCGTGCTAACTTAAGTATTTTCGTAAGAGTTTTGTTGTGTGCTTAGCACCCTGTCCTCATAAAGAGTACAGGGTTGTTGTGATTCTAATAAATATATTGTTTATTTTCATAACACTTGTGTGGTGTCCTTTCACTGGGTGTTCAAGGGGTAATGTGATGGTAAAACAGCTGGCTTAACACGCCCTCTAGAGTCTTAGCCTTAGACTGCTCGTATCCATGCTACTAGGATAGCTGGTCTATAAGGTTGACTTACAACCAATCATCAATAAGGGTTGTTTGGACTGATATATAGTGATCACTAGAATAGTGAACACTGCACATCAGGCCAACTTCTCACATTGGTGAGCAGCGGTTGGGATTTGAGCTTGCTGTTGTTTTACCACACATATCCTAAGAATATCTTGTGAAAGATCACATAAGTACTAAAGGTACATATAACTTAGCTTAGAATACTCTGAGTTCTACTGAACCAGCTGTTGTAGCTCCTAGGGCCTAGCACACCCTAAACTACAACTCTAGCAAGGGATCAGTAGGCAAACATATAGTGTAGGTAAGTGCACCACTTACACCTCTCTAGAAAAGCATGTCTACCCAGGGAGAATCTACTGAGACTCCCCTGGTCAGTGTTGACCCTCCACAGGTCACTTCAAGATATGCAGCTCTCAGTTTTCAGGAGATGAGACAAGTCTGTATCTCCAGGAAACTGAAGCAGGGGTCTAACCCCACCATTCCCTTTCTGATAGGTCTCTTAGAGACATATGATGCCAGAAAGATTTCTCAGTTACATGAGAATATGCCAGCCTTAGAGGGAACCTCTGGGGATCCAGACCTCCCCAACACTGCTACTGCAGTTGAGGAGGAGGATCAAGAGGAACTCTCTGGGGATGAGGTAGACAAAGGTCTTGAGGTAGTCAGAAGGCTAACCAGGGCCAACTTAGACTTACTTGGGCTAGGATCTGGGGGCCCCCCAGTACTAACCCGAAGTGGGCCTAACCTTGGAGTTAGGAGAGATAGATCTCTTTCTAGGGACTCCAATAGATCTCTGCACTCTAAGGCCTCTTCCCAGAGGAGGAGAAACTCTCCACAGAGGAGAGTGACTTCCCCTCAGAGAATAGAGCATGAAGCTAGGATGAGACAGGCTGCTCTGAGGATTGAAAGGGAAGAACTTGCCCTCGCCAAAGAAAAGCTTGCCTTTGCTAGAGAGCAGCAGATGAGTGGGCTAGCTCCCACTGGTGGCAGCAATCTCCCAAGAGAAAAAGAGAAGGGTTTAGATACTAAACACCTGACTAAAATAGTGCCCCCCTTTAAGCAAGGGGATGATATCCAGAAATGGATGGCTGCTTTGGAGAGGGCCTGCACTGTGCAGTGCATTCCCCGAAGTCAGTGGGCAGCTATACTGTGGCTCTCCTTTGATGGTAAAGGTAGAGATAAGCTCCTCACTACAAGAGTGGAGGATGCTAATGATTACCAGGTCCTGAAAAATGCACTGATTGATGGGTTTGGTTTAACCACTGAGCAGTACAGGTTGCTGTTCAGAGACACCCAGAAAACTCAGTCTCAGGACTGGTCTGACTTTGTGGATAGTGCCACTAAGGCTTTGGAGGGCTGGTTGCTGGGTAGAAAGGTTACAGATTACACAGGATTGTATAATCTTATGATGAGAGAACAAATTTTAAACAATTGTCAGAACCAGTTGTTGCACCAGCACCTTGTTGATTCAGATCTGACCTCTCCCCAAGAATTGGGAAAGAAGGCAGACAAATGGGTCAGGACAAGGATCAAGCAGAACCAGAACCAGAACCAGGGTGGTCAGAAGAAAGCAGACCAGAAGGGTAATGCAAAGAGTGAACAAAATGACCAGAAGTCTTCACCAGGTCCCCAACAAACCAAAGAGGGTGGGGGTCAGGCTTCCCAGAAGAAGAAGACTCAAGAAGGCCAGTCAAAAAGGTGGTGCCAGTACTGCAAAAGTAAATCTCACTGGTTTAGTGAGTGCACCAAAAGAGGAGGACAAACTCCTGCCGCTACAGCCCCTAAGGCAACTGCACCCCCTAGTACAGTCAGTAGTGGTAGTGTACCTCCCAAGGCATTAGTTGGGTTAACCTTGGGAACTGAGGGGTCTGACAACTTAGTTGGCACACTCACTCAGGCTGTCCTTGTCTGTACAGGGGATATGGATATAACCCCTGAGATAAGTCCCAATACTTTGGGCAAATACAGGCAGACGCCTTTGATTAATGGCAAAATGGCTCAGGCCTATAGGGACACTTGTGCCAGTGTCACCATGGTGACACCTAACTTTGTGGACCCTGGACAGATCATGCCAGGTACTGATTTCCTGGTGACCAATGCCAGCAATGTCACTACTAGTCATAGTGTGGCAATTGTGGCTTTCTCCTGGGGTGGAGTGAAGGGACAAAAGAAAGTTGTAGTCACTTCAGACCTCCCAGTTGATTGTTTGTTGGGCAATGATTTGGAGTCATCACAATGGTCAGAAGTGGAGCAGAGGACTCACATGGAAATGTTAGGCTTGCCAGCACATGTGCTTGCTGTGACTAGGTCACAGGCCAGAAAATGCCCCACTGAACAGGTGCTGGATCCTGAAATTATGGACCAGACACCTTCCAAGAAGAAGAGCAGTAAGGGTAAGGCTTTGCCTTCCCCCTTGCCCCAGGTTGAGGATCAAGTCTCTGAGGAGGCTGATCTGAGAGAACTGAGGGAAACTGAGCCTAAAGAGCTTGAACTTGATCAAGTTGAGTTTCTGGGCTCAGGGGGACCCTCCAGAGCAGACCTGGGGAAGGCACAGTTAGACTGCCCTTCCCTTGAACCCCTCAGACAGCAGGCTGCTGCTGAGGCTGCAGGGAATGCCACAGGTGCCCACAGGGTATACTGGGAAGATGGACTCCTGTACTCTGAGTCAAGAGACCCCAAGCCTGGTGCAACCAGGAGGCTGGTCATCCCCTTGTCTCTGAGAGGTTTCCTTCTCACCTTGGCCCATGAGATTCCCCTTGCAGGTCATTTAGGTCAGACAAAGACTTGGGACAGGCTTGTCTCACACTTTCACTGGCCCCATATGAATGAGAATACCAAGGAGTTTTGTCGCTCCTGTGTCACTTGCCAAGCCAGTGGTAAGTCAGGTGGCACAACAAAGGCCCCCCTCATACCACTACCTGTGGTGGGGGTTCCCTTTGAAAGGGTGGGGATTGACATTGTTGGTCCAATGGAACCCCAGACAGCATCAGGGCACAAGTGTATACTGGTGGTAGTGGATCATGCCACCAGGTATCCTGAAGCTATTCCACTTAGGACCACTACAGCACCTGTAGTGGCAAGGGCCCTAGTTGGAGTGTTCTCCAGAGTGGGCTTCCCTAAGGAGGTTGTTTCTGACAGAGGTACAAACTTCATGTCAGGATATCTGACTGCAATGTGGAAGGAGTGTGGTGTGAACTACAAGTTCACCACACCCTACCACCCACAATGCAATGGGCTTGTTGAGAGATTCAACAGGACCCTCAAAGGGATGATTCATGGGCTACCTGAAACTCTTAGGAGAAGATGGGATGTCCTGATCCCCTGCCTCTTGTTTGCTTACAGAGAGGTCCCACAGAAGGGGGTTGGCTACAGCCCTTTTGAGCTTCTGTATGGGCATCCTGTAAGAGGACCCCTGTGTTTGGTGAAGGAAGGATGGGAGAGACCTCTCAAAAAGCCTGCAACCAACATAGTGGACTATGTACTTGGTCTCCGCTCCAGGATGGCTGAGTATATGGAGAAGGCATCTAAAAACCTGGAGGCCAGCCAAGAACTTCAGAAAGCTTGGCATGACCAAAAGGCTGTTCTGACTGTGTACCAGCCAGGACAGAAGGTGTGGGTGCTGGAGCCAGTGGCCCCAGCAGCTCTGAAAGACAAATGGTCTGGGCCCCACACCATCATTGAGCAAAAGGGAGAGGTTACCTACTTGGTGGACCTTGGAACTCCCAGGAGCCCTCTCAGAGTGCTCCATGTTAACAGGCTCAAGGCATATGTTGACAGGAAGGACATGAGCTTGCTCATGGCCACAGATGAGGGACAGGAGGAAGAGAGTGACCCTCTCCCAGACCTGCTCACTCCGAATCCTGATGATGGATCAGTTGATGGTGTTGTCTTTTGTGGCAGCCTCACTGAACATCAGCAACAGGATTGCAGGCAAGTCCTGCAATCCTTCAGACATATGTTCTCTCTGACACCCAGCCAAACTGATTGGTGTACCCATGATGTTGACACTGGAGACAGTCTGCCTGTTAAGAGTAAAATCTACAGACAGCCTGATCATGTTAGAGACTGCATCAAAACTGAAGTGCAGAAAATTTTGGAGCTGGGAGTCATTGAGCCCTCAGATAGCCCTTGGGCTAGCCCAGTAGTTCTAGTGCCAAAGCCTCACACCCAGGGTGGTAAGAAAGAGATGAGGTTTTGCGTAGACTACAGAGGCCTCAATGCAGTCACTAAGACTGATGCCCACCCAATACCAAGAGCAGATAAACTTATAGATAAATTGGCTTCTGCCAACTTCTTAAGTACATTTGATTTGACAGCTGGGTATTGGCAAATCAGGTTAGCTGAGGAGGCCAAACCCAAGACAGCATTTTCTACCCCTGGAGGGCATTATCAGTTTGTGGTAATGCCCTTTCGACTGAAAAATGCCCCTGCCACCTTCCAAAGGTTGGTGAATCAAGTCCTCACTGGGCTGGATGACTTCTGTGCAGCATATCTAGACGATATTGCTGTCTTTAGCTCCACCTGGGAGGATCACCTGGTCCACCTGAGGAAAGTGTTAGAGGCTCTGCAAAAGGCAGGCCTCACTATCAAGGCCACAAAGTGCCAGATAGGGCAGACACAGGTTGTATACCTGGGCCACCTTGTAGGTGGAGGCCAGGTTCAGCCACTGGAGAGTAAGATACAGGCCATCAAGGACTGGACTCCTCCAATCACCCAGACTCAGGTTCGAGCTTTCTTGGGCCTGACTGGGTACTATAGGAAGTTTGTCAGAAATTATGGGTCCATAGTGAACCCTCTTAATGACCTGACAAGCAAAAAGATGCCAAAGAAAGTTCAGTGGACAGCAAGCTGACAGAAAGCATTCAATGACCTAAAGCAGGCCATGTGCACAGCACCTATCCTAAAGAGTCCAGATTACTCCAAGCCATTCATTGTCCAAACAGATGCTTCTGAGTTGGGTGTGGGGGCTGTTCTGTCTCAACTGAATTTTGATGGTAATGATCAGCCTATTGCTTTCATTAGTAGGAGGTTGACACCCAGAGAGAAAAATTGGTCAGCTATTGAGAGGGAGGCCTTTGCTGTGGTCTGGGCCCTGAAGAAGCTGAGGGCCTACTTGTTTGGCACTCACTTCACCATTCAGACAGACCATAAGCCCCTCTTGTGGCTAAATCAGATGAAGGGTGAAAACCCCAAACTGCTTAGGTGGTCCATTTCCCTACAGGGGATGGATTTTACAGTGGAGCATAGACCTGGTACTGATCACAGCAATGCTGATGGGCTCTCCAGGTATTTCCACTTAGAGCAAGAAGACTCACCTGGTCAAGGTTAGTTTATTGTCCCAAAGTTTGGGGGGGGGGTCATGTAGGAGAGTAGGGTCTGCAATCCTATGATCACCCAGATTTTTGCTTTTTGCTGCACTGGTTTACGACTTTCCCTGGCTGTGGGCCTGCTAATCAGACTCACAGCCTAGCTGTTCTCTCTATCCAAATTGTACTCAGGTACTGAATTGGCACTGGGCCCTCTCCAAGTCCCTGTACCCAGGGCTGAGGTGTACCCAGAAGTCTCCCAGGGGCTGAAGCATGTATTATGCCACCCCTGGGCTGACTAACTAAACTGACACAACTGGCTGCACGACAGCTGGGGCAAGGTGGTGTACTCACCCTTTGCTTTAGATATAGTATACCTATATCTAACCCTAAAATGGACACACAGATCTCCTATCAGTCACTCCTATGGCAGGCCTTAACAATCCTGAAGGCAGAGTGCTTGGAATCGTGTGAGATGGTGCTCTGGCATGAGCTGAGCCTGTCTGCGGCTTTCGGGATCCATCCCTTAGCCGTTTCCATGATATCGCATACCATATACTCTTAAGTGCATTATAATCCTCGCGGTTATATGCCAACTCTGGTATCGCTTTATCAAAACATGTCGAGTAAGGTGTCATACGAATTGGAATACTAACCCCTCGCCAATTCTGGCGACGGGGTTAGCATTCCACCCTTCTAGAGGGACCCGACATGTATGTAACCCCTAACCCCGGTTAAAGTCAGACAGAGCCTTAGCATCCACAAAATGGATGCTGCCACCGAGACACAAGTCTGCCCTCCTGCTGCTGGGAGTCCTCCCAGAGCAGGAGATAAGGACAAAGGGTTTCCTGCCAGGGGCGGTGCCAGCACCGTCCCAGACAGGATTTTGTGTATTGTAGGTAGGCAGGGCTTCAGAGGAAGGTGACTGCACGTGGCACCCCGGTGCTCACTGTGCATAGGCTGGCTTGAACCAGTTCCAGGGACACTCCAGACCCTGTGCTGGGGAAAAGCCCGCCAAGGAAGTGGGTGTAACCACCTCCCTCCTGGTCCCACCCCTAGGGCAGGACTTAGTCGCGTGCCAGCCCCCTTTTCCCAGATAAAGGTAGGAGCAGGCCCCCTTCCAGATTAGATCATCTTTGAATCCTGAAACTACTTTCCACGAAAGGAACTCAAGACTTCTTCCTAAGATTTCTCCCTTGTGACTAAGGAGTAGTCACCCTGCATCCGCAGGCACCATCTAAAGAACACTGCGGTCTGCTGCAAGTCCTTCCTCCGGAATCCGACTGCCCAGCTCGACGAGAACCGGCTTCCCTGGCACCTCTGACCTCTACCCACCTCTACAGCCAAGCTGAGAACCGTGGGTGCGACGAGACCTCGAGGGACCGGCCATCTTCAAGACTGCACGACTTCTGCACAGCAAGCCCGCCGAGTAATTTCCTGGTGAGTGCTTTGGGGTCCGAGAAGCCCCGACCCTGAGCAGCTCCAGCACCGAAGTGCAGCCTCCCAGCATCTCCACGATCTGCGTGGGGCCCTTCTGCTTTTTGCTGCTCACCGCGTTGTTTGGCTACTAGCCCGCTGGCTTGTGGCCTTCTGAACGACGCCCGACGACATCACTGCTGCTGGTCTGGTTGCTCCAGACTGGCCCTTGCTCCCTTTCCGAAGAGGAGCACCCCGGACCCTCCTGGTCCACTCAAGACGCCATTTTGAGTCCACCGCATGGGCTTGAATTAGCCAAGGCTTGTTGCCCAATCCGGGGTAACTTCGACGCCGACAGCTTCATCCATCGTGGGACAGCTCGCCTCTCCATCCTGGTCGCCGACAACGCCTCCTGGTCCGTGAGATGTGCAGAGCCAGCGTCGCCCACTCACCTAGTCGAGGTGACTGCCATCCGGTGCCCTCCTGGTGCCCACTGACTACTGGCTAGTAGTCACGAACTTGGTCCCCTCTGCTTTCAGGTGTCATCCATCTTCCAGATCCAGGCTTGGATCAACTCGAACTCTCTTCACTGGTCGCCTGCCAGCATCTTTTCTTCCAGGCTCCTGGTCCGGCAACGAGGATTCCCGACGTCTTTTGAGACCTATGCAGCTGCAGTCCCTGGGCTAGGTAACTTCGGCATTTTGGTGCCCCAGCATAGCCTCACTATCCAAGGGTCAGGATCCACTGTCGTTTTCTTCCTACCAGGTCGGGTTCGCCCGTAAACACTAACTTTAACTTTGCTAGCTTCCATAGACTTTGTCCCGCATCCCGCGTGAGAGTGCACACTCTGCACCCGAGTCCCCTAGGTCTCCTAGAAGTAATCTAACGATTCTATAGTCAAGTCCTAGCGATTCCAAAGCCTATTAGTACTGTACTTACCTGCTAGTAATTTCGCATTCCACTTTTAAAGTATATGGTTTTTCGTGCCCCTCGGGCATTTGTGTATACCGTGCTAACTTAAGTATTTTCGTAAGAGTTTTGTTGTGTGCTTAGCACCCTGTCCTCATAAAGAGTACAGGGTTGTTGTGATTCTAATAAATATATTGTTTATTTTCATAACACTTGTGTGGTGTCCTTTCACTGGGTGTTCAAGGGGTAATGTGATGGTAAAACAGCTGGCTTAACACGCCCTCTAGAGTCTTAGCCTTAGGATAGCTGGTCTATAAGGTTGACTTACAACCAATCATCAATAAGGGTTGTTTGGACTGATATATAGTGATCACTAGAATAGTGAACACTGCACATCAGGCCAACTTCTCACATACGTGAACTGTTGACTACCGAATGCTTTATTAACACGATTGTGGGCACTTTCCATTGAACGTGATCAAGGCTTCAGGGAAGCCGAAACATGTTGTTTTTTGGATTAAAACCCCTTGGAATTTGAGCTGGTGTGTGGACTTTTCACTGAGAGCGTACTGAACTTTGGGAATTTACATATATATATATATACACATACATATGCCTATACCTATACAGGCACAGATACACACACATGTGTACACTAAAAAAGCAAAGGTTTAAAGGGGCATTATAGTTAGGTGAAATTGCCAGTGGAAACATATCATTTTAAATGACCAAACTCACTGAAATTCACCAGTTATTGTTATCTCAAGCAACTGTAACTCGATGCTTAAAGTAACTATAACTTGTGCTCCCACCTCGCACAGTGTTGTCATCACAGATTTAATTTTAGATGTTGTAGTGATGTTATCATTTATTTTCATAGAACATGTCATGAGTTATGTAATATGGAGTTAATTGGCAGTGCATGGCAAGGGTGTGCCCAATCTCTCGCTGGCACTAGCTGCGGCCGCAGCAGGTAAGGGGGGTGGGGCCGGCTGGGGGGGGATTTCGAGAGATGAGCACAAAGGAAAATTAAATAAATAATTAATTTTCCCTGGTGATCGTCTCTCGAAGTCCCTAAATGCCTCACTGCTCTTACCTGCAGCGGCCACGGCTGGCTTGCACCCAACCCCTCGTGAGTGCCCTACTCTCCTCAGCGCACAGCCTATGGCCTTGCCCTGCACCTAACCCTTCACTGATGCCCAACGCCCTGCTGCGCACAGCTTTCAGCCATGTGCAGCGTGGAGTTGGATACAGGGCCTGGCCTGACTATGAGATGTTACAATATAAAGGGACACTTATTAAAAATCAATTTTGCATTCATTAAATAGCGAATTTTAGGTAATCGCTGTTTAAGGAATGCAAAATGGTATGTAAGAAAATAGCGATTACCTAATAGCAATTCCTTAAGTTTCGCGATCGCAATTTGGTATTTCCTATTAGGTAATACTACTCCATTCGTATCTATGGGCATAAAGGCCCAGAGGTGCGAATGGTTTTGCCTTAGCTAATTTGGGATAACCTAATTCGTAATCGCAAATTAGGTCATGCAAAACCAAGGGTGCGCGGGCCTAAGGGCCCCTTGAAGCACCCCAAAAAAAAAATGTGCACATGTAAAGTGCAGACACGCCCTAGCACTTTGAAATATGCATTTTTTAAAAATTGCACAAGGCTACCATCAACTTGGAGTCAATGGTAATAGCATTTCCTAAATGCGCAGTTTGCATTTAGAAAATGCTAGGTACAGAATCGCAAATTACGATTGCCTATTTACATTTGCAATTTTAGGTATTTGCAAAAAATTGTGATTACCTAACATTGCAACTAAAAAGCCTTTCATACACCTTGAAAGGCTATTTTGCAAAATGGTTTCCTACATGTGGCCCAAAGAGTGTTATTTTAAGTAAGGCAAATTTACTGACGTTGGCTAAGAGCCAGAACACCTAAATATAAAAAGGAGGCCTATTGGTTTTATCAAGGGGGCAGCATATCAACATATATAAAGTAGATCTATTGTCTTTGAACAAATTACCAATAATTATAATCAAACATATATTTAATTAATTTACACATTGCAATGTCAAAGTGACTATGATAAAAAATGATGTGATTAACTTTTATTAAAAATAAAACATCATTATGACTTCTAGCCTTTTATCATTTTTCAGCACACAAAATACAGCCCTCAAAACAACCACAAGAGGGCCCTGCACTGTGTTGTATTTGTGCTCTCTCATGTTTATTCTAGAGCTCAAGAGTACTACGTGCTCTTAGAATGTCATGAGCTGAGACAGTATTGGGAGCTGTTAATGGCTGGACGAGGAATTAGGGGCCCTGTTGGCTGAGGTGCGATTTACTAGGTTCGAGTCAGAAATAAACTTCTTCATGAAGAACTACCTAACAGTGTGAAGTATACTTAATAATCTGTCGACGAGCGACTCGAACCGTAGGAACCCAGCATTGGAGCAACCCACTTTGGGGCATATTACCAACGATTAGCGATATTTATCGCTAACCATGCTTAGCAACAAATTTTTTAACGCTAAGCATTGCCAGAAATTATCGCAGAGATAACTTGCTATTAGCAAGGTTTATCTCAAAAGTGATAAAAAATCCTCGCGCTAACTGCCAAATGAGAGATTATCGCTGGAAAACCAACAATAATCTCTCGAAGTTTGGCGTTAGCTTGATGATATGGGCTCACAAACTTAGCCATGATATCCACCTTCCATAGGATATCATGGCTAAGTCAGGAAAAAACCAGGTGTAAAAAAAGCAGTGCTAACCGCGGTTAGCGCTGCCTTTGTTATCACTAACAGGGTTAGCGAAATCCTTGATAATAGGAGAAATGTCGCGTAACAACATTTCTCCTATTTTTCTCTGGAACGCCCCTTTGCATCTCATTAGAGATGCAAAGGGAAGCGTAGAGAAAAAGGGTGCTAACATGCGAATTTGCGTGTTAGCACCCTGTTGCTGATAGGGAGATAATTTTATCTCCGCTTTCTTGGCTTTTAAAGCCAAAAAAGCGGAGATAAATCCCTTGATACAAGGCCCCTTTATTCGTGGACCTGGTGCAGTTTCAGCGGAGGATTAACGGAAGAACCCCCATTCCATAAGTACTTTTACATTTTATGTGGTTGTTTTTTGTTTGTGATACCCCGGCTGCGGGAATATTTGATAATTTAAAGTATTGTTGCACCTCACCTTATTGTCTGTTGGAAGCATTACGTTTATTTAGCCGTGAAGGACTTGCTCGCGGAAAACCATCGGCTGCCAGCTTCTAGTGCCCGACATTCTGTTGCTGCCATCATACTACATAATTGGTGGAGCACTGAGCTTAGAAACATCCTTAGCCGGAGCACATGCTTAACATAGTGTCAGCCATTTTGGATCGAGCCAAACACAGCGGTTGTGCTCGACAACTACACGCTGACACATACACCAAAAAAGGAAGCATGTTACCTGACGAAGGAGCAAGGTTTTATTGCCTGCCTGAGCACATCTCTTTTATGGTGGGCCAGCCATCTTCTATGTGGCAGATGTAGTTTGAGAGTCAACTTTTACACGATGACACTCACCCTTACTGGGAAGTGTGTCATTATGGTCAACCGTATTTAACATTCTCTTACTCTTTGTCGCTATTTTAGTCAATTATTACATGGTAACATGCACACCTACAGAAAAGTGTGTTACCTAAGCCAACTGCATTGGTTGTGTTCTAATTTTTGGTGTTAGTGATTGCACAGTGACATGCACACCGAGAAAAACAAGTAACGTGTTACTAAGCAATATCAGTATTTACTAGTTTTTCGTGTGACACGCACAGAGCAAATTGTGTTATTGCAAAGCAATTTCCGTGATACATACACGTGATTCGCTGTTCACCAAGTGTCTGTTTGTTTAAACATGGCCACACGGAATCAATACACACATCAGCCTTTTATGGTGAAGGATGATGAGGTAAACAATTTGAAATGGGAAGAATGGAAAGATTATTTCATTAATTACATTGACACTTTTGAAAGTGATGAAATGTCACCCGATAGGAAGAAGAAAATACTTCTACATTTCCTTGGGCCTGGAGGTCTCCGTTCTGGAGATGAAGGGAATGTTTTAACACACGTGCTAGCTGATTTGTATCAGAAAAGTAACCAAGAACATTTTAAGAAAGAAGAAAGGAATGTAGGGAAACAGAATTTCAGGTCAAGAATGTCTGACTTGAAAGGGAATTGGTACAGGTGTGGAAATAATACTCAATTAGCCCATGATAAAAGGTGTCCTGCTTTGAATCAGAAATGGGCTAAGTGTGGAATATCTTGGCATTATGCTTGTGTGAGTCTTAAATCTAAATCGCTTAAATGTGTTATAGAGGAATGTGATCAGGTGGATGAGTATTCAAATTCTGATACAGATAACACTCAGGTTCTTTGCATACATGAGGGTGAGAAGGGAGTAGTTGGACTGAACAGGAAAAATCAGTTTGCAAGGTAGTTGCCGGTGGTGTTCAGGTAACATTGGTAGCTGATTCCAGCTCTCCTTACACCATCATCAACAAGAATACGTGGATGAAATTATTCAGTTGTAAATTAGGCCGTGATTTGGACAAGCCAGACATTCACCCACAGAGTTTCACTGGTAAACCTATAAATGTATTGGGTTACCAAACATTGTTATTCAAATTTAAAGGGAGAGAAGCAGAATGTAAACTTTATGTGTCGATTTCAGGTCCATGCGTTCTGGGATGGTGGGATCAAGGGGAACTGGTTATTCTACTTGACCCCAATAGTGCAGGTCCAGTTTTAAGTGTGAGTAGCCATGTGGTGGAGTGCAGTAACAATGTAATGAATTTTTCTACAGTTTTTACTGAGATGGTGGGCGAACTAAAAGGGTTCACCCACAAAATCATTTAAAAAAAGATGCTTGCCCATGCATAAATAAGTTAATGAAAATTCCTTTGAGTGTAAGAGATGAAGTGATAAACGAACTGGACAAATTAGGTGAGAGTGGAGTAATTGAACAAGTGGAGTCATCAGATTGGTTAGCACCTCTTGTCATGGCAAGGAAGGCGAATGGCCGCATCCCCTTATGTGTGAATATGAGAGAACTAAATAAGAACGTTTTGTAGACTTTTTTCCTCTACTTAGGATTGGAGAATTGCTATCAGTTACCAAAGGGATAGAGTGGTTCTCTACAATTGATTTAACATTGGCGTACTACCTGATTGCATTTATTACACCGATTGACATGTTCCAATTTACGTGTGTTCCATTGGTTGCTACAATTTTCCGACGTCAGATGTTCCAACTGTTCAAAGGGAAGAAAATATCATAGTTTTTCAAGATGAGATATGGGTCATTGGAAGGAAAGAGAGAGACATTGGTTGAAGTACTAAAAACGTTGGAACATTACGGATTAACAGCTGAGGAGTCCAAATGCAAGTTTGGTAAGAACGCTGTTACATATTTGGGCCATGAAATTGGTTCCAAAGGAATCAGCCTGAAAAATTAATTAGTTGATGCCATAAGGAAAGCTCCTGTACCCCAGTACTTCTTGTAAGATCCTATTTAGGCTTAGCCAAATTTTACTCTAAATTTGTTTATAATTTTTCAGATAAAATGTTTAGCATTCATCAGATACTAAAAAAAAGATTATTGGGATTCCGGAGTTGGGAGCACACCGCTGACCTCTTCCGCCGTATCACCCCACTGCATCATGGTCTGTGCAGTTCAAGTATTTATAAGAACAGTTCAAAGTTCAATTTTCAAAGTATTTCACCTCAATCGGTGCAAGTGAATACTTGTATTATGATCATCTCTAGACACGAGCCTAGCTCGTGTTTCGGGATTGATTCCCTCATCAGTAGAGATAGTATTCTGGGTTGCAGGACAGGTCGCCAAACATCCGTCACGGGCCTCGTTGCCCCTCTGGCACGCAGGTGCATCTCCAACAAGCTCGTCAGCTTACATGGCTACCGGGAGCCAAGAAAAAGGGGATTCCGGAGTTGGGAGCACACCGCTGACCTCTTCCGCCGTATCGCCCCACTGCATCATGGTCTGTGCAGTTCAAGTATTTATAAGAACAGTTCAAAGTTCAATTTTCAAAGTATTTCACCTCAATCGGTGCAAGTAAATACTTGTATTATGATCATCTCTAGACACAAGCCTAGCTCGTGTTTCGGGATTGATTCCCTCATCAGTAGAGATAGTATTCGGGGTTGCAGGACAGGTCGCCAAACATCCGTCACGGGCCTCGTTGCCCCTCTGGCGCGTAGGTGCATCTCCAACAAGCTCGTCAGCTTACATGGCTACCGGGAGCCAAGAAAAAGGGGATTCCGGAGTTGGGAGCACACCGCTGACCTCTTCCGCCGTATCGCCCCACTGCATCATGGTCTGTGCAGTTCAAGTATTTATAAGAACAGTTCAAAGTTCAATTTTCAAAGTATTTCACCTCAATCGGTGCAAGTAAATACTTGTATTATGATCATCTCTAGACACGAGCCTAGCTCGTGTTTCGGGATTGATTCCCTCATCAGTAGAGATAGTATTCGGGGTTGCAGGACAGGTCGCCAAACATCCGTCACGGGCCTCGTTGCCCCTCTGGCACGCAGGTGCATCTCCAACAAGCTCGTCAGCTTACATGGCTACCGGGAGCCAAGAAAAAGGGGATTCCGGAGTTGGGAGCACACCGCTGACCTCTTCCGCCGTATCGCCCCACTGCATCATGGTCTGTGCAGTTCAAGTATTTATAAGAACAGTTCAAAGTTCAATTTTCAAAGTATTTCACCTCAATCGGTGCAAGTAAATACTTGTATTATGATCATCTCTAGACACGAGCCTAGCTCGTGTTTCGGGATTATTCCCTCATCAGTAGAGATAGTATTCGGGGTTGCAGGACAGGTCGCCAAACATCCGTCACGGGCCTCGTTGCCCCTCTGGCACGCAGGTGCATCTCCAACAAGCTCGTCAGCTTACATGGCTACCGGGAGCCAAGAAAAAGGGGATTCCGGAGTTGGGAGCACACCGCTGACCTCTTCCACCGTATCGCCCCACTGCATCATGGTCTGTGCAGTTCAAGTATTTATAAGAACAGTTCAAAGTTCAATTTTCAAAGTATTTCACCTCAATCGGTGCAAGTAAATACTTGTATTATGATCATCTCTAGACACGAGCCTAGCTCGTGTTTCTGGATTGATTCCCTCATCAGTAGAGATAGTATTCGGGGTTGCAGGACAGGTCGCCAAACATCCGTCACGGGCCTCGTTGCCCCTCTGGCGCGTAGGTGCATCTCCAACAAGCTCGTCAGCTTACATGGCTACCGGGAGCCAAGAAAAAGGGGATTCCGGAGTTGGGAGCACACCGCTGACCTCTTCCGCCGTATCGCCCCACTGCATCATGGTCTGTGCAGTTCAAGTATTTATAAGAACAGTTCAAAGTTCAATTTTCAAAGTATTTCACCTCAATCGGTGCAAGTAAATACTTGTATTATGATCATCTCTAGACACGAGCCTCGCTCGTGTTTCGGGATTGATTCCCTCATCAGTAGAGATAGTATTCGGGGTTGCAGGACAGGTCGCCAAACATCCGTCACGGGCCTCGTTGCCCCTCTGGCGCGCAGGTGCATCTCCAACAAGCTCATCAGCTTACATGGCTACCGGGAGCCAAGAAAAAGGGGATTCCGGAGTTGGGAGCACACCGCTGACCTCTTCCGCCGTATCGCCTCACTGCATCATGGTCTGTGCAGTTCAAGTATTTATAAGAACAGTTCAAAGTTCAATTTTCAAAGTATTTCACCTCAATCGGTGCAAGTAAATACTTGTATTATGATCATCTCTAGACACGAGCCTAGCTCGTGTTTCGGGATTGATTCCCTCATCAGTAGAGATGGTATTCGGGGTTGCAGGACAGGTCGCCAAACATCCGTCACGGGCCTCGTTGCCCCTCTGGCGCGCAGGTGCATCTCCAACAAGTTCGTCAGCTTACATGGCTACCGGGAGCCAAGAAAAAGGGGATTCCGGAGTTGGGAGCACACCGCTGACCTCTTCCGCCGTATCGCCACACTGCATCATGGTCTGTGCAGTTCAAGTATTTATAGGAACAGTTCAAAGTTCAATTTTCAAAGTATTTCACCTCAATCGGTGCAAGTAAATACTTGTATTATGATCATCTCTAGACACGAGCCTAGCTCATGTTTCGGGATTGATTCCCTCATCAGTAGAGATAGTATTCGGGGTTGCAGGACAGGTCGCCAAACATCCGTCACGGGCCTCGTTGCCCCTCTGGCGCGCAGGTGCATCTCCAACAAGCTCGTCAGCTTACATGGCTACCGGGAGCCAAGAAAAAGGGGATTCCGGAGTTGGGAGCACACCGCTGACCTCTTCCGCCGTATCGACCATCATGCTCCGGGGTCTCACGCTGATGGGACGAGCAGTGTGCGACCTCATTCGTACTTACTATTTATACAGGCTCTCTTGAGCGGGTGGAGGTGACGACCTCGAGACAACGCACCTGCGCGCCTTAAGAGGTATCTGGACCTATGAATATTTTCGGCAGCCCACGCAGCAACCCCGTGCACACGCCTAATCCCCACTGATGAGCGTTAATGAACGCGAAACACGTTTTTCAGGGATGGCAAGCACACCAGTGAACACCCTCAAGACTCTAAACTCGGGTAGAAGTGCACCCGCTGATACCGACCACATCGACCATCATGCTCCGGGGTCACAAGCTGATGGGACGAGCAGTGTGCGACCTCATTCGGACTTACTATTTATACAGGCTCCCTTGAGCCGGTGGAGGTGACGACCTCGAGACAACGCACCTGCGCGCCTTAAGAGGTATCTGGACCTATGAATATTTTCGGCAGCCCACGCAGCAACCCCGTGCACACGCCTAATCCCTGCTGATGAGCGTTAATGAACGCGAAACACGTTTTTCAGGGATGGCAAGCACACCAGTGAACACCCTCAAGACTCTAAACTCGGGTAGAAGTGCACCCGCTGATACCGACCACATCGACCATCATGCTCCGGGGTCACACGCTAATGGGACGAGCAGTGTGCGACCTCATTCGGACTTACTATTTATACAGGCTCCCTTGAGCCGGTGGAGGTGACGACCTCGAGACAACGCACCTGCGCGCCTTAAGAGGTATCTGGACCTATGAATATTTTCGGCAGCCCTCGCAGCAACCCCGTGCACACGCCTAATCCCTGCTGATGAGCGTTAATGAACGCGTAACACGTTTTTCAGGGATGGCAAGCACACCAGTGAACACCCTCAAGACTCTAAACTCGGGTAGAAGTGCACCCGCTGATACCGACCACATCGACCATCATGCTCCGGGGTCACACGCTGATGGGACGAGCCGTGTGCGACCTCATTCGGACTTACTATTTATACAGGCTCCCTTGTGACGGTGGAGGTGACAACCTCGAGACAACGCACCTGCGCGCCTTAAGAGGTATCTGGACCTATGAATATTTTCGGCAGCCCACGCAGCAACCCCGTGCACACGCCTAATCCCTGCTGATGAGCGTTAATGAACGCGAAACACGTTTTTCAGGGATGGCAAGCACACCAGTGAACACCCTGAAGACTCTAAACTCGGGTAGAAGTGCACCCGCTGATACCGACCACATCGACCATCATGCTCCGGGGTCACATGCTGATGGGACGAGCAGTGTGCGACCTCATTCGGACTTACTATTTATACAGGCTCCCTTGAGCCGGTGGAGGTGACGACCTCGAGACAACGCACCTGCGCGCCTTAAGAGGTATCTGGACCTATGAATATTTTCGGCAGCCCACGCAGCAACCCCGTGCACACGCCTAATCCCTGCTGAATAGCGTTAATGAACGCGAAACACGTTTTTCAGGGATGGCAAGCACACCAGTGAACACCCTCAAGACTCTAAACTCGGGTAGAAGTGCACCCGCTGATACCGACCACATCGACCATCATGCTCCGGGGTCACACGCTGATGGGACGAGCAGTGTGCGACCTCATTCGGACTTACTATTTATACAGGCTCCCTTGAGCCGGTGGAGGTGACGACCTCGAGACAACGCACCTGCGCGCCTTAAGAGGTATCTGGACCTATGAATATTTTCGGCAGCCCACGCAGCAACCCCGTGCACACGCCTAATCCCTGCTGATGAGCGTTAATGAACGCGAAACACGTTTTTCAGGGATGGCAAGCACACCAGTGAACACCCTCAAGACTCTAAACTCGGGTAGAAGTGCACCCGCTGATACCGACCACATCGACCATCATGCTCCGGGGTCACACGCTGATGGGACGAGCAGTGTGCGACCTCATTCGGACTTACTATTTATACAGGCTCCCTTGAGCCGGTGGAGGTGACGACCTCGAGACAACGCACCTGCGCGCCTTAAGAGGTATCTGGACCTATGAATATTTTCGGCAGCCCACGCAGCAACCCCGTGCACACGCCTAATCCCTGCTGATGAGCGTTAATGAACGCAAAACACGTTTTTCAGGGATGGCAAGCACACCAGTGAACACCCTCAAGACTCTAAACTCGGATAGAAGTGCACCCGCTGATACCGACCACATCGACCATCATGCTCCGGGGTCACACGCTGATGGGACGAGCAGTGTGCGACCTCATTCGGACTTATTATTTATACAGACTCCCTTGAGATGGTGGAGGTGACGACCTCGAGACAACGCACCTACGCGCCTTAAGAGGTATCTGGACCTATGAATATTTTCGGCAGCCCACGCAGCAACCCCGTGCACACGCCTAATCCCTGCTGATGAGCGTTAATGAACGCGAAACACGTTTTTCAGGGATGGCAAGCACACCAGTGAACACCCCCAAGACTCTAAACTCGGGTAGAAGTGCACCCGCTGATACCGACCACATCGACCATCATGCTCCGGTGTCACACGCTGATGGGACGAGCAGTGTGCGACCTCATTCGGACTTACTATTTATACAAGCTCCCTTGAGCCGGTGGAGGTGACGACCTCGAGACAACGCACCTGCGCGCCTTAAGAGGTATCTGGACCTATGAATATTTTCGGCAGCCCACGCAGCAACCCCGTGCACACGCCTAATCCCTGCTGATGAGCGTTAATGAACGCGAAACACGTTTTTCAGGGATGGCAAGCACACCAGTGAACACCCGCAAGACTCTAAACTCGGGTAGAAGTGCACCCGCTGATACCGACCACATCGACCATCATGCTCCGGGGTCACACGCTGATGGGACGAGCAGTGTGCGACCTCATTCGGACTTACTATTTATACAGGCTCCCTTGAGCCGGTGAAGGTGACGACCTCGAGACAACGCACCTGCGCGCCTTAAGAGGTATCTGGACCTATGAATATTTTCGGCAGCCCACGCAGCAAACCCGTGCACACGCCTAATCCCTGCTGATGAGCGTTAATGAATGCGAAACACGTTTTTCAGGGATGGCAAGCACACCAGTGAACACCCTCAAGACTCTAAACTCGGGTAGAAGTGCACCCGCTGATACCGACCACATCGACCATCATGCTCCGGGGTCACACGCTGATGGGACGAGCAGTGTGCGACCTCATTCGGACTTACTATTTATACAGGCTCCCTTGAGCCGGTGGAGGTGATGACCTCGAGACAACGCACCTGCGCGCCTTAAGAGGTATCTGGACCTAAGAATATTTTCGGCAGCCCACGCAGCAACCCCGTGCACACGCCTAATCCCTGCTGATGAGCATTAATGAACGCGAAACACGTTTTTCAGGGATGGCAAGCACACCAGTGAACACCCTCAAGACTCTAAACTCGGGTAGAAGTGCACCCGCTGATACCAACCACATCGACCATCATGCTCCGGGGTCACACGCTGATGGGACGAGCAGTGTGCGACCTCATTCGGACTTACTAAAAAAAAGATTGCAAGTACACATGGAATGATTAGTCTAAATACCATCAAAAGAGATATTTGCGCTACAACTGCCCATCAAGGTTTCAAACCTGAATTTAGGAGTTTCGTTACCACAGATGCCTTTGAGAAGGGATTAGTTGCAGTACTTTCTCAGGTACAGGAGGATGGCACAGAAGGTATTGTCGCCTTTGCATCCCACACACTCAGGGGCATATTACCAACAAGTAGTGATAATTATCGCTAAGTAGGCTTAGCGACGATTTTTTTTTTATCGCTGCCTATCGCTGGATATGTTAGCGGAGAAAACATGCTATTAGCAATGTTTTTCTCCATTGTGCTAAAATATCCAGCGATAGTGGCGAAATGCGTGAATATCGCTGAGAATACAGCGATATTCACGCATTAGTGACGAAATGCTCTTAGCCATGTTATCCACCTCCCATTGTATAACATGGCTAAGAACTGGTCTGAGCAGGCATTGGTTTTTGGCGATAGCGGGAATATTTCCATCGCTACGCCTGCCTTGCTAATAGGCGATAGCGGCATTAGCGACTGCTTTCAGTCGCTAACAGGTTGTTTACGCCTACTTTGCATGTCATTAGCGATAAATATCGCTGACATGCAAAGCGGGCCCCAAACCACTCACTATCGCCTAAAAGCTGTCGCTAACATCAGTTAGCGACAGCTTGCTAGTAGAGCGATAGAATTATCGCCGCTTAGCATCTGAAAATGGATGCTAAACCGGCGATAATTGCCGATCGCCACCCTTGGTAATATGCCCCTCACTCCTATGGAGGAGAAGTACTACGTTATAGAAAGGGGATAAAGGGATCATTGGGGTATGTATGCTGATTAAACATTTTAGACAGTTTATTTGGGGTACCAAAGTCATAGTGAGAACAGATCATAAACCCTTTACCAAGGTCCTCACAAGGGCTAAGTAATGTCTCCCCTTGGATATATAGATTGTCAATGCAGTTATTTGATTATGGTTATGAAGTGCAATACGTCCCTTGTGCAGGCAACAGGATAATTGATTTCTCGAGCAGGTTACCCCTCCTGTGTCCGATAAAGTTAAAAGGGACTTGGATGATTATCTGTTTGTGACGGTTTTTGCAGAGGAACTACAATGTATAGATCATGATGAATGGTCCAATGCCATCAGTCAGGATGACCAGTTATGTGCTGTGTTGAAGGATATTCAAGAGGGCTGGACGAGAAAAAAATCAGTTAAGTAAAGATCTTATTCCTTTCTGGGAAGTGAGGAATGAGCTTTCGTTTGAAGAAACATTGTTGCTGACAGGAGACAAATCTGTTCCTCCCAAAGAATTTAGGGACAAGGTGGTGAACATCTGTCATGAAAGCCAACTTGGCATAGTGAAAATGAAGTGCAGAGTAATACAAACATACTGGTGGCCGGTTGTTGTCAGGAAGATTGAGAGAGTAGTAAGTGAGTGTATTAAATGTATTAATTCAGACAAAACCATGTTCACATTTAAACCACCTTTGCATCCCATTATTGTTCCCAATATGCCCTGGGAGAGAGTAGGTATTGACATTTTTGGTCCAGTGCAGGACATAAATGATTTTCACAAATGCATACTAGTGCTGGTAGGCCACTATTAAAAGTGGCCAGAGGTCAAGGTGGTACAGAAGGCAGATTCTGGGTCCATATTGCACTTTTTAGAGAAATTGTTTTCCTGTGAGGGATTACCGAAAGTACTAAGCTCTGACAATGGGGTGAATTCATTGCAGATAAATTCAAGTCTTTCATTGAGAAAACTGGTATTATTCACAGGACCACTTACCTCTATTATCCCAAAGGAAACGGGAATGTTGACTATTTCAACAGGGTCATAAAAGGGATATTTGAGTTCTCTAAATGTAACTGGGTGGATTGGGAGGAGGAACTCAAGCAACCTGTATGTGCTTACAGGATTACACGTTGTGAGTCTACAGAACATACAGCCTGATTCATCAAGCTGATTTGCGCTCGCAAAGGGCCAGATTCTGAGAATCTGGCCCTTTGCGAGTGCGATTTTTGCATTTGGGATTCATCATCCCAAATGCAAAAATCTCTATTACCGAAATCGCATATTTGCGAGGAATTGGATTTAAGGAATCTCTAATAGAGATTCCTTAAATGCAATTCATCAACCAATTAGAAATTGCGAAATAGCAATATTTGGTCGCAATTTACCACCAAGTCTGACTTGGTGGTAAATTGCGAAAATAGTGTAAAAAGCACTTTAATGCATTTTTTTCTTTTGCATGTTACACACACACATGTCCTTTGGACATGTGTGTGCGCAACACCTGTTCAAATGTGCATTTAAGGGGTGCTACAGGGTGTCCTTTGGACGCCCCTGGCACCCTTTAAATCGCTATCTTATTTGCGAGTAGCAAATTGCTACTCGCAAATAAGGAATACTCCCCATTCATTCCTAAGGGCTTTTTGGGCCATAGGAATGAATGGGGAGTTATTCCTTATTTGCGAGTAGCAATTTGCTACTCGCAAATAAAGAATGTGTAGGAATCGCTATTTCTTTAGCAATTCCTACATGAATACCGTTTTGCGTGTCCTTAATAGCGATTCGCTATGAATCGCTATTAGGGCCACGCAAAACGTCCCGTTGATGAATCAGGCTGATAGTCCTTTTGAGTTAATGAGGGGTAGGTCACCAAGCACCAAGGACAATATGGGGTGGTTGTAGAACACCAAAATTGTCACCTGGCCACCTAAGAAGGTAAAGAAACACATGGAGTCAAAACAAGTAGCGTAAAAACATAGGTATAATTATTAGCATGGTGTTAAGAAAGTCAACCCTAATGTTGGGGATATCATGAATGTTAAAAGAGGAAGATTGGTGTGGAAAGATGAAAATAAATACTCCACACCTTTTAAAGTTATTAAAATCCTGTTTAATGCTCCTTAGTGATGGAAAGGTTTGGCATGCAAAAAGAGGGACCTCTGTTCTTGTTCCAGAGGCGATGTTTCTGAGTCAAATGCCAATATGATTAAATACGATTGGGTAGATTATGTTGCCGTTAAGGTAGGATAAAGTATCTCTGTGCCTTTGCTATAAGGTTCACTTGGGGTAGAGGAATCATCCAGGGATGGAAGCTCAACGAATGTAACAAGTAGGGAAGAAGTTGCTCAGAAGTTTACTAGGTCTGGGAGAATGAACCTCAAGCCTACGCATTTGAATGATTACATTATGACCTTATGTATATAATGCCATGTGTTCAGTTTATTTTGCATCAGGACTGTATGTATGTAATGCCATGTTTACAGTTTTTTTTCACATGGTTCTTCTATTTTCCTGTTAAGGTTCTATGGGTAAAGTGGTATAATCCTATAAGTACAATTGTGGGTTGTGCTGCTGCTCACAAGATAAGTACCATACGTTTTTTTTCTGCTACTAAATTCTATGCACCCTTTGTACTTTATGTCTCCCTCCCCCCCTTGGATAGGTATTCCAACCTTTCTACTACCTCTTATTTCTCATTTCTATATTTTGGTGACGGGGAGGTCTTTCCGATCTGTTTTTTCTTCCTTCATGTACTGTGCCCAGAGGGATGTTTTGGACTAGGTTTCCCCATATAAGGTACAGAATGTGGGCCCAACCTTCCAGTTGAGGTTCCCCACATATGTTTCTTTCCCGT
This sequence comes from Lissotriton helveticus, assembly GCF_964261635.1. Taxonomy (NCBI): domain Eukaryota; kingdom Metazoa; phylum Chordata; class Amphibia; order Caudata; family Salamandridae; genus Lissotriton; species Lissotriton helveticus. The sequence continues at coordinate 61,651,083 of NC_136064.1, forward strand.
TTACGGCTTTTTCAGGCCAAAAATCACTTATTAAATAGGACCGGTTTTCTTTGAAAGCCAGTCCTGTGATACCATTATCATAGAGACGGGCGTACTCTCTGACTGCACTCGAGCTGATCTCCAAAGGCTCGGGCAGCTTCGTGTGCACACTGCTATAGGAGTGAGAGACTCGAGGGGCAGTTCCACGTTAAACTCAGCCTCTCCTTGCTGCCTTACTCTGCTTCATCTTTGACCGTCTTCCACGATGGTGCGGCACAACGCAACCACATCGCTCAATAAATAAATAAATAAAGGGCCAATAACACTAAAGACATGAAACACAGGGCTACGTCCCTTACAGGAAAGAAGGTGAGGAGGCAGTTGCACACCCCACGTACGTGTTGACCGCCATTTTAATTAATTGGGAAATCATACCCAGAACGAATACGGCAGCCATTTTAGCTTGTTGGTCACTGTGTTGGATACATTGTGACAGTTATAGGCAGTTACAGCTTAGGCTCACTGTACTGAATAGCTGATTCCTCAGGTTCTCAAATTCCTTATCTTCTTCAAAGGGCAAATTAATATTTTAATCCCTGGAAATTATTAATTGTATTTCTCCTGATCCTTAACCCACATAGTCATGTCTGTAGTACCTTAAGAGGTTAATACGGAGGATATATTGGAACAATTTGTAAATAAGGCCCTGAATAAAGTAATAGGCTCTCTAGGTGATACCATAAATAAAACGTTGGAAACTCTTTCCAAGAAGGGATGGCCTGTTACAGGAGCACACCAGCCTGAAGGAACGGATAGGGCAACTAATGCCTGAGAAAGAGGGCGACAGGAGGAACCCCACCAAACAGGGGCAAAAAAGACAAAAATCACCAAGTAGGGCTTATCACGCATTTTAGGCGGTGACAAGAGAGGTGCCTTGGGCACTTCAGATGGGCAAGAAACAGGCCCTGAAATTCCCATCCCCCTTGACAGCGAGGAGGCCCTTGAACCAGAGAATGAACTTTCGTGCTCCTCAAACTTCGATACAGATATCGAGGAGTTGGATGTAAGGAGGATGGGAAGCTCTGACCAGGCATGTAAGTCCTCAGGGTCTATAACGGGCATTGTTGACAATTTCGGAAAAGATATGTTCGACCCTCTCCTCATCAAACACCCCTGTCCCCAGAGTGGATGCCATCTCAGCATGTTGCTGAGTACCTCTCGTTTTGGCTGAGGAAAGAGATCTCAAAGGAGGTCGGATCTCGATTATGATCAGAATTCCGACAACCCTCCTTTCCTGACAAGGTCGTGATGACCCCGGAGGTAGACCCCAAGGAAGGTGGTGCATTCATTGCTAAGGGTGGTAAGGACCTTAGAAAAGGGCTTGATAAGGGCCTCAAGTCTTGCCTTAGTAACCCTAACTAAAATCTTTGAGGTGGCCGAGGTAGCCTACCCTGGCGAAACACCAAATGACCCCAAGGAGTTACGCCAATGGGTCCAAAGGACCATTTGACTTCTAGGAAACGCAAACACTTCAATTTCAAATGAGAGAAGGAAAGGCATTCCACGGAAAATAGACCCCAAACTAATAGAGCTGGCCAACAAGGATGACTGCCCCGTCTCTCAAGGGCTTCTCTTTGGAGACGACTTCATAGGGGAAATGGACAAATATGTAGGGGTGTTTAGCTCCATTCAGAAGTCCCAAAAGGACATAAAATAAGTGCTCCAGGATAGGGTTTTTGGCAGTGCCGGGAAAATTCTGGGTCTGTTCCTCAGTCGTAGCCAAGCTACAGCAAGACCTTTCCTGGGCCGTGGCGGAAGGTTCTCCCAGTCCACCTTTGGCAGCCACCAAACCTTCTACCCACAAAGATAGCAATTCCATGGGAGATCAGGAAGCAGAGAGGATTCGCCACAAGTAAGGGTTTTGAAAGACCTTTCAGATACCCCAATAAAGGTGGGAGGCAGGCTGACCCAATTTTTGGGGAATTGGAATCTAGTGACACAAGACTCCTGGGTTCTGAACACGGTCAAAGGATACATGATAGAGTTTGTGAACACCCCTATCCAAGTGAAGATACCCTGGGAAATGGTGTTCTCGCAGGAAGACAAGAACCTAGTGTCACAGGTAGTAAAAGACTTGCTAGCCAATAGGGTAATCCAAGAGGGATCAGGGTTAGGTTGCGTCAGCAATATCTTCCTTGCAGAGAAGAAGGACAAAGGTTTAAGACCAGTAATAAACCTGAAAGACCTAAACAAATGGGCAGTCTATCACCGTTTCAAGATGGAAAGGGGTTCACCTTTTAAGGGACATGCTGAGAAAAGGGGACTGGTTGACAAGGCTAGACTTCAGGGATGCATATTTGACAATTCCAATTTGGGCCCCACATCAGAAATGTCTCCAATTTATTTGGGAGGGAAAACTCTGCCAGTTTTACAGTCTCCCATTCGGCCTTTCATCGGCTCCTTGGTGCTTCACCAAGGTCCTTCGACTGGTGGCAGCCTGGCTCCAGGAAAGGGGAATGGGAATGATAATATACCTGGACGATATTCTTTTAGTGGCTCAGTCCAGGACTGTGGTCTCCCGTCATACAGTTCTCACCAAACTCTTATTAGAATACCTGGCTTTTATCATAAACAAAAACAAACCATGCTTGGTCTTGAGCCAGGAAGCACAGTTCATGGGCTTTGTTGTAGATATAGTAAGGGCAGAACTTAAGTTACCAGGGGAAAAGTTAAGGAAGTTTGGCAATGAATTGTGGAAAATATTAGGATGAAAGGAATTCCCCTTAAGGTTTTTAACAGGAATTCTGGATCTCTTGTCCTCAATGATCCAAGCAATTTTCCCAGGTCCCTGGTAGGACTGTGCCCTCCAAAGACTCAAGGCAAGGACATTGAGAGCAACACAGTCTTATTCTCAAATTATGTGTTTAGACCAGGACTCAAGGAAGGAACTTCTGTGGTGGCTCAAGAACTCATTAGCATGGAATAGCAGAGCAATTTATGGGGAGGAACTGTAGATAATAATAGAATTGGATGTAAGCTTAGAAGGGTGGACTGCGAGATGTGGCAACTCATCAACAGGGGGATGCTGGAAAGATCAAGAGACAGGGTTGACTTATGAACTGATTGGAATTGCTAGCAGGTTCATTTGAAATTTGTTGCTTTACTCAGAAATGTATGAAATGCTGTGTGATGCTGTGCCTGAACAATGTACCAGCAGTGAGGTATCTCAACAAGTTGGGAGGCCCTCACTCCAAAAGGCTTGCAGATCTAGCGAAGGGTTTATGGGGATATTGCTTGAGCAAAGGACTTTCGGTTATAGCAGAACATATTCCTAATTTAAGCAATAGCATGGCTGATTGGTTTTCCAGGAATTTCAAGGACTCCAGCAATTGGAGGTTAGACAGGGACATAGTCCTGATTAACCATATGAAATGGGGTACCTTCGAGACAGACCTCTTTGCAGACAGACTGAACAGGCAGCTGACGAGTTTCTTCAGTTGTTGACCAGACCTCAAGTTCTGGGCAGATGCCTTACTCCAAGATTGGAAGGGGTTAGCACCATAAGCTTTCGCTCCATTTGCCATACTGCGAAGGTGACTCCTGCATGTAGCCCGGTGCGAAGAGACCATGGTGGTGGTAACACCCCTTTGGAGGTTGCAGGCCTGGTTCCCAATCATGCTAAAAATGACCATAGACTTTCTCGTCTTAATAGCGTCATTCAAGGAAATAATCCTAGGCTCAAACGGAGAGTCACAACCTCCCGTAGAGCAAGGGCTACTGGTACTGGTGGCCTGTAAGATTTCAGGAGACAATGGTGAATCCCAGGCCTTTTGTCAGATGCTTAACAATGCATATCTGAGTCATGGGCATCTGGAACAAGGAAGGCATATTGACTGGCTTTGAACAAATGGGTTTGCTGGTGTCTTCAATAGAATTATGATCCTGTTTCAACCAATATAGTACATGTGGTCAATTACCTATCAGAACTATTCACTTTAGGTTTATCCTAAAGAACAGTTAGTGTTTACAGATCAGCTATAGCTTTAGGGCAATCTTTCGTGGACAACATCTCTGTAGGCCAGAACGTATTGACTAAAACAATCATGTGAAGTATACAGACACTAAACCTACCTGCTGCTAAATACACTGCTTTATGGGATGTTATAGATATCCTATGAATTATATTTTGCTGGGGCGACAACACAGGTCTGTCTATCAAACCTATCACTTATAAACTTACAGTGCTACTCTGTCTGGTGTCTTTAAGGCATACTTCGGAGTGAAAGCCTTAGATGTCACTAGCAGGGCCTAAAAACCAGAGGGAGTTTGCTTTACCTCAAAAGGAGAACAAAGACAATTTAGGGCCATATGTAGGTAAATGGCATTTACCGAATCGTAAATACCGAATTTTACCGATTCGGTATTTACAATTCGGTAAATGCCATGTAGGTAATTATTCTGTAACAATTACCGAATCGGTAAGAATCGGTAATTACCGATTCGGTAATTACAGAGTCGGTATTTGCCATTGATTCCTATGGGCCTTGACGCCCATAGGATTCAATAGCAAATACCGATTCGGTAATTACCGAATCGGTAAAATTACCGATTTTTCAAGGGGGACAGGGTGTCACTTTGACACCCTGTTGCACCCCTGTTTCTGGCTTGTATGCCATGTGACACACAGACATGCCCTTAGGGCATGTCTGTGTGCCACATGGCACAGGTGTACATGCACAGATGTGCATGTACACAGGGATTCGTTATTTACCATGCCATCATATTTCATGGTAAATAACGAATTTGTAAGGGCCTGTGGCACTGTTTCCAGTGCCACCTACATCCCATATTACCGATTCTGTACATTTACCGAATCGGTAATTTACAGATTCGGTAAATTTACCGATTCGGTAAATATACAGAATCGGTAATATTTTGGCCACCTACATCTAAAAATCAAAATACCGGTCGGTAACGGCCGAAATCGGCCGTTACCGACCGGTATTTGGCCACCTACATATGGCCCTTAATCTTCTATTTTCTATTCTTTCTTTACACCAAATGAAAGACCAGGGGCCCGATGTAGGTAATTCCTATTTACCTACTCTTAAATACCGAATCATACCGATTCGGTATTTCAGAGTAGGTAAATAGGAAGGGGGCAGATGTAGGTAATTCTTATTTTAGAATTACCGATTCTGTAATATTCTGTATTTACCGATTCGGTAAATAACAAATCGGTATTTCCTATTGATTCCTATGGGCCTTGAAGCCCATAGGAATCAATGGGAAATACCGAATCGGTATTTACCGAATCGGTAAATACCGAATCCTGCAAGGGTGAACGGGGTGTCACTTTGACACCCTGTAGCACCCCAATTCCCGGCTTGTGTACCATGTGGCACACAGACATGCCCTAAGGGCATGTCTGTGTGTCACATGGCACAGGTGTACATGCACAGATGTGCATGTACACCTGAATTCGGTATTTTACCACCCAATTGTATTGGGTGATAAAATACTGAATTCTGAAGGCCCCTACATCTGGAATTTACCGAATCGGTAAAATTACCGATTATGTAAAGTAATGGCCCCTACATCTCAAACACCAAATACCGGTCGGTAACGGCCAAATTCGGCCGTTACCGACCGGTATTTGGTGACCTACATCGGCCCCTTTGTGTTGTGAAGTGCTTGAAGGAGTATGGGAGGAAAACTGAAAGTTTGAGAGGAAATGCAGCACAACTGTTAATTTCCCATAGCGCAATGGGTGAAAGAGGTTATGAGCGAGGCTGGTGTGGATGTCTGTATATTTGGCGCACACTTCCATAGAGGAGCACCAGCTTCTAAAACTTTTATCTCAGAGGGAGGTCTGCAAGATATTCTCAGGGCTACAGATCAAATGAAAATATGTTGAAAAATACTTTAGGCCAACTGTAAATGCAATTGGATAATATGTTAAATACACTTTAAACTTGCATAATTTTAGCTTTCGTGTCATGCTATAAAATGTTGATTTTTCACAGCCTGGGGAGCAGAAAAAAATCTTAATTTCATTAAACGCACAGAGGGGAAGATTATCCCTTCATGTCGATACCAACCCTAGTGGAACTAGTTATTACATCAATTAGATGATATTTCTTGGTTTTTCTTTCAAAATAAGAAATAACCTCTGCTTGGGCTTTCCATTGGTGAATTGTTATGTACAGAGGAATATGTGTTTTTGGGAGTAATCGTGTTCGCAGCTCTGAAAGAAGGCTGCGTGTTGGAGACTTTATAGCCTATTTGAATGTTATTGACGTTCTATATTCTTCAATTGAAGCTGCTGTGAGCTGCCAATAAAGGAGAGTTTCATAATCTTAGCCTCCGTGTCTTTAATAAAATTCAGATTTTCTGCCCACCAGGCTGTGAAAAATCTAAGTTGTAGGTTATAATGTTATATACGGTTTTAATATATTATTTGGAGGGAAAGGGGAAGTGTAGTATTTGTGCTCGCTCGTACGTTCTAGACCTTGATAGTTCTACGTGCTTTTAAAATGTCATGAGCTGAAACAAGAAGAGAAGCTGTTAAGGGCTGGACGGGGAATGATGAGCCCTGTTGGCAGAGATGCTATTTACCACGTTTGAGTCAGAAATAAACTTCTTCGTGAAGAACTACCTAGCAGTGTGAAGTATACTCAATACACTGCATCTAAAGAGCATAGAGCTCCAGCTAGGAGTGCTTTGAAAAAATGTGGTAAGCTCGCCTCTGGGCATGGATTTAATGACCCAGGAGACTTACTTTTATTTTTTTGTAAATTTTGCTGGGTGGCTGCTTTACTTCCCGATAGGCCCACAGGAGACGGTAATATGTTTTTTACAAAAATATTTTTTTAATTACTTGGGGCGTACTGTGGGTGTTGTGGGAGGAGTCCCAACGCCCCCACAGCCCCTTGTCTCCCCTGCCAACACTCATCCCTAATGTGGCGTAAGCAGCTTTGCTCCCATCCCAAAGGAGCAGCTTTTCTTTTGCAACTGCAGGCCATGAGCAATTCTTGACCCGTAGTTGTGGGGGAATCTCCACAGTGAGAATTCTTATTACAGAGATTCCGCCCCAAGTGTAAGGCTTCCCCACGACTGCGGGCCTCTACCACTAGTGTGGAGGCCCTTTGTGAATCAGGTCCTCTGTGTTTTCCTGACTGAGAAAGTACTGGCAGGGAGAAACATTTTCTCTCCCACCCTGTGGGATCAGATGGGTGGGAACACTGGAGATTTCCCTGCCCACGCTTCCTCGATAATCATGATAAAAGTCCACATGTGCCCAGCATCAAATCACAATGACAACTTTGGGTTACTTTTCTGGCCCATCGGCGCAACATCAACACTATGAAGATAGGCCATACTATAGCCACCCATTCTATCAACCTTAGGTACACAATTAAGATTGTACCAAATCAGTCAGGACATTCTCTGTGTAAACTCCAGCTGGCATTAAAAACAGAGAAGGGCCCATATTTACAAAATTATCACATAGCGCAGTGCAGCAGCCGCATATGCTGCACTGCACTTCGTTAGAAAGAGAGAGCAGGAGAGCGCAACATTTACGGAAATAGAGCATTCTCCTCCCCTCTACCTAGCGCTGGTGCAGAAGAGTGCTGCTGTGTGCCATACACACACCTTTGCACCTTAGTGCAAGGGTGTCTGCGTGAGTCTAGCATAGGATTAATACTGGAAGAATACCCAACTCAAACAAAGAAGGGCCCCTGAAAAAGCAAGATATAGAGTGGCAGGATGAGGGGAAACTTGTTGAACTATTTGTTAATGGTCTTTAGTTTGAAGGAGTCAGATTGAATGTAGGACGATTGACACGTGTGGGTAACGATATTTTAGGGTGAATGGGCAGTCGGGGAATTAGATAATATACTTCTCTCATACATTATGCATTATATGCTTTGTTAAGGTGAATTAATTTTGATAATTTATATGATATTGTATAAAATTGTGTGAACATATGTAAAGATATATAAAGATTTATGAAGCCACGCAAAGCCACCCTGTTTGGCCTCATAAAACACAAGAAAGGTAATACTGCGCAAATTGCTGCGTCGCCTTACTCTGTACCCGCCATGCATTCCATGGGCGTCTGGTTGATTTTCCCACACAACACCCATTGAATTTGATATTGCCCCAGATTTACAAAAACATGGAATGCTGGGGAAGTGCCAAATATGTATGCCTCCCGAGGTGAGGCGAAACAAGGAGAAATTACTTGAGGCCTGATTTTGAGTTTGGTGGTCTTCTGACCGCCAGACTCGCAGGTGGCCACCATCCGCTGCATTACAACTTTCAAAGTCATTGCAGCAGAGGACCACCAGCTGTGCCACAATGTAAGATGCTCAGCGGGACTGGATCAGTCACTTTAAGCATATTACAAGTTCCGCCATGCCAGCCATTTCATGGCGGGTGCCCTGCCATGAAAAGGCCGGCAATGGAGGAACAAAGGAGGCCCTACAGGCCTCCCTTGGCCCGCCGCCTTGGGGATATATTCAGGGGGGCACAACATCTGCCCCACTGTCTGCATTCCCCCAAAGTTCCAGCACTGCATGGAAGTCACCGTCCATGGCATGGTGGAACCTTTTTTGCTGTTCCGATGGCGGTGCCTACTTTTCAGGCACCACCATGGGAAAGTCGAAGGATCATCCACAGTAAACAACTTCAACTCTTAATATGGCGGGCGGTCCGTGCGTGGGTTTAGAGCAGCTGTGACAGTGCAACTGATCCAACACGTAATCAGCCCTTTAATTTCTCATCATTTTTTCCTCTTTCCATGCGTGCTGCATTCTGCCCAAAACCATTCCTGCCTGCAACGGAGGCACCCTCGCACCATGGTGCAAGAGTGCTTATGTTGGCACTAGGCTGCCAAAACAGCATCAGTGCAGGCAGAAAGGACAGGAATGTACCGTATTGCTTAAATACATTGCATTCCAGTCCTTTCATTTTTGGCGTAGGGCAGTGTTGCACGGTGCCTTCCTGTGCTGCCCTGCTCCAAATTGCCATAATCAAGGCCCTTGTTCACTTGTATATTATTTCTCCCCAAATAATTCTGAATGTATCACCAGTGGCCTTGGTAGTAAGGGAAAGTGGAATAATTAAAAAAAGAGTAAAAAAGTATAGCCTAGGGTCTGCATGCTAGTTACAATGGGGCATGAGTTGCAACCGAAACACACCAAGAAGTAAGACATCAGCCGTCTTCAAAGGAGCCATTGTCAGAACATATTGAGCGAGAATAAATCTGGATGGCTGCGTGTAGTGACTAATGGCCATTATAATGCACATTCTTTGGATGCAAGTTATCCTTCCAAGAATGAATGTTTCACTATTGTTCTGAGAATGCTGGTTTTTTTATTGGAGGAGAGTTGGAAGCATGCTCCAAGGCAGCTCAACTCTGTGTAAAGTTGTTTTAAACCTCCTTGAATGGTTAATCTGATTCCGTGTGTGTATCCGATGCCAAACAGTGCAATTTTGTGGCAGCAAGATGCTTCGACCTTCGTATGTGTCGATAGTGGGCTCAGGCTGCTGTCATCGCTTTCATTTCTGGTGCCACAGGATCACGTCAGAGGCCGGCCGCTCTAATGGGTATCAATATTCCGAAAGACCTTTAGACCACCAAGGGTTTTCCTCACAGTCTGTCTCCAATTGGCCATCAAATGGGAACTGAGGTTTTGATGGAACACATATGTGGCCCAAGCCTCAATAATCAGAAGCAGACCCACTTCAAACTGTTATGATGAAAAGTGCTCTGCATTCCAGCTTCCGGGTGCAAGCAGTGATGTTAAGCAACCCAGGGTATTCATCAAGAGATGCTCTTTCCAACCTTGCTAAGCTTCTTTGCAGACAGTAGCAGTGAGGTGTGCCTAAGCGGTGACATCAAACACCCCAGGGCATTCGTCAAAAAATGCTCATTCTGTTCTTATCACTGGCTTTAATGGTTGCCAAGTGTCACACTTTTGACACATTAGGACGTCTCTGCTCTTGTGAATTGACCTGATCATGATAGGCACATCTTTCACACAAGGCAGTGCATAGTTTGGTCAGATGCATGCCTTCGCACCGTGGGTACTCAGGTGATTCGCACACCTCAACCCTACATTGTTCTGTACACTGTGTCCTATCTATTGTAAATGATTTTTGGGGATGTACTACGATGTATATTTGGTTCAACATACCAGACTTTGAATTTTGTCACATAATATATAATTGTATCTACTGTTCTATGCTTAACACGTTGCTACTCCATACTAATAGTTTGTCTACTTTTCACCCAGTCCTAAGACACTTTTGCAGTTCAACTTCAGATGACCCACCAATAATCTGGAAAAAACGTTTGAAGTGTTGGCAACCTATCTGGGTGCCAATTATGCCTTACGCTTTCCCCCCAAAAGAAAGGTTTTACTACCACACTCACCTTTTTCGAAGGTAGAGTGATTTTTAAACACTTTCTCCATTTAGGGCTCGATTCTGATGTCTGACATCGGTCAGGAACCATGACCGAACGACCTACTGTCGTCAGTTACGACCCTGCAAGTACGATGCGACCGAACCCTGTTTGGTCGTACTCGTACGTTTCACAACAGGAGCATACATTCCGAGTGGAATGCATGCCCGCATTTCGAAATGGAGGGGTGCAGTTCATCCCTGCACCCTGTTGCCTGCACCCCAAGGTGCCTGCCTCCAGGTGCAGCGATCAACAGAGGGGCACCATAGGTGCCCTCAGGCCGCCATTCGGCGACCTCGCACCCATGACGGCACTGCTGGGGGCCCCCAGAGACAGTTTTCAACTGCCTTTTTCATGCCGGAAACACTGACACAAAAAGGTAGTGAAAAACTGCCATCGTACTCCCTTGGTCGTAAAGAGGCAACCGGGGGAGTACTGGAGGATTTCCAGATGGCGGACGGGCTATCCGAGCCTGTCGTAAGCCATCTAGAAATCCGTGTTGCATTTCTTTCTGACCGAGTCCATCGGAATGGCTTGGTCAGAAAGGAATCCCGCTGGCATGTTCCGATTCGGGCGGAAGGGCTCCAAACGTCGTTCAGAGCCCTTCGTCCGATATCGGAATCAGGCCCTTAGTGTTAGGTGATGGCAAATAACTTAATGAGTAGCAGGAGACAGTAAAGAAATTTGGAAAACAGGTTTGATGTTCAACCAAGTCTAGGGATACTTCAACACATGTTCTCAAAAAAGGTACAAATACCTGGGAGGATGTCACTCTTACATTACTTCTCACCGTAGACTTGTCGCGTAGGACCCTGTGGTGACTGGGGTTACAGTAGGGTAGAGCAGACCTAGGCCGCAGGATAGGGCCTTACTAACTAAATAATTGAGGCACACACGCTTGCTATAGTGTATTGGGCCGAAGACCCCGAGCGGTCTCGCGCCCTTTTATTTATACCCTCGGGCGAGCCCGCCCTCGGGTGTGTGCGTGTGTGGCGGGAGTGGACGGGCCGCGTTGTCAGCTGGACTTGAGGTGGTAGGTGGGGGCAAGTTAGAAGCACTGCTGCTGGAAGACTGACCTCCAGTAACAAAACAGGCCCCCAACACTAAAAAAAAAGATCCCCATCTTTCCAGCCCTCCTGAAAAACGTCCAGTGCCCGCTACGGCCCTGTAAGTCAGACTCTGAAAGGCAGGCCTTTCTGTGACTCTCTGAGAACAGAGATTTCGCAATGTGAGCTATTAATAAACAGGCCACTTTGCAAAATTAGAGTGGTCTAAAAAAGACAGTGCACAATTTGGGACCACAGTTTGCTACCATGTCTTTTCCTACCTCCGGCCCAAAATGCCTCCCCAAATGACAGAATCATCTGTGCAAGAGAATAACCCATCGTATACCCCAGGCCGTAATGCTGAGTCACCCAAAATCTCTTTCACTCAGGAAAAGACCTGAAAATATTCTTGTTCACGTCTTCACCCTCCACCACACACCCACTGAAACACCCGGTCACTGCTTTTGGGGCTCTGACAAATTACCACCAAGTGCCTTACAACATCCCTGTTTAAGGGCAAAATCCCTATTTAAACATGGATGGGAAAAAATACACTAATTTGTTTTACGTGACTGTCAAGAATTCATAGCAACCAACACATGCAGGCCAGCTACACGTGTCGGCCATTTCTGATGGTGACAGGCTCCTCCTGGGTTTCTCAAAGCAGGTGCCCTGGGTGCTGTCTGCAGTCTCTGGCAGGAGTGAGTCACTTCTGCAGAAGCTGTGCACAGAATCTGCAGCTGAATGAATGAGCTCAGGGACAATTTGTGGAAATGGAACAGTAATGATGATTGCCATTCACCCTGCCCTGACTGCCAGGGCCTCTAGCAGCCGGGCACCTCCTCCTGGCACAGCCTGCACAGGGAATGGACTGAAAACACAAGGCTTGCAGGTGGAGCCAGGTAATCAGCTGCTAAAGGGAGGGAGCCAGCCTCTTTATTTCCTGATCACCTCAAAAATAGAAGCAGGCAGTGCTGCTGGATTCTAAGGATGGCCTTTAGCTCTGGAGGAGGGGGCAGCTAGTACTGGGTGAAGCATTTCAGTCCTCACACTTCAGCAATGGTAGGGGGTGGGCGAGAAGGCCAGGAAGCCATGTGATCTCCATCCCATGAAGAAAAGGACAGAGCAGGAGAGAAGGGCTGTGCAGGCCTGTGTGCTACACCATGTGTTTGGAAAACATGGGGGTGCTGCAGCACAAGGGAGAGGTACATGTAGCTCCCAATTATACTTTATTTATTTATGCGTTTTTATATAGCGCGGACTTTACCCGAAGGTGTCAGAGCGCTTCACAGTAGGAACAGAACTGATACATGAGAAAATTACAAGTGAGCAACATACAAAAGCAAACGTTACATTAAATGACACAAAAACGACAATCGTGAGCCAACAAAATACAAGAGGTAGCAAACGGTGCATTACAAAAGTGACAATCGTGAACTAACAACATAAAGAAGTAGCAAACGGTGCATTACAAAAGTGACAATCGTGGGCCAACAAAATACAAGAGGTGGCAAACGGTGCATTACAGGAGGAAAAAGTGACGTGTGCAGGTTACAAAAGCGTACAAAATAAACATAGAGGTAAAATACTGTAAAATATGGAGGACACTCAAGCACAAGAACAAACGTTACGAAGGCACTGGTGGCACTTGTGCAGGTATCAAAAACAAACAAATTTAAGAGGTACAAAACAGTGTGTTACAAGAGAAAGTGACGGGTGCATGTTACACACGAGTACCAAACACAGGTAGGATAGTACTGCAATAAATGGCAGACTCTCAAACCACAAGAACACACTGGGAGGACACTTCCAAAGTCATGCAAAGTAGATTTTTCAATAATTAAAAGGGCTTCCTTCAGATAATAGAGAGGGCATGGATTACATTTGGAAGTGTCTTTGTAGGAGGAGAACTTTGAGGTCAGTTTTGAAGGCCTGGGAGGAGGTGGTGGTCAGGAGCTGAGGCGGAAGTGAGTTCCAGACTCTCACTGCGCTGCCTGAAAAGGATTGAGCCATCGATCTTTCCTTCTTGAAAATGGGAGGTTCCAGTAGTAGATTTTCCACATTTCGTGATGGTCTAGAGCCTCCAGAGAGTTTCAGTTTATTCGCCAGGTAGCGTGGAGAGGAGGAGTGCAAGGCTTTGTGGGTGATGCAGGCAGTCTTGTAGATAGCTCTAGCCTCGATGGGAAGCCAGCGGAGGGTGGATAACATGGGAGTGATGTGGTCGCTTCTTTTGGCCCCATAAATGAAACGAGCTGCTGAATGGAGAACAGACTTATGGGGGGATAGGTGGGATTTGGGGGAGGTCAGTCAGAAGAGAATTGCAGTAGTCCAGTCTGGATAGGACCTGCGATTGGACCAGGGTTTTAAGGTCATGCTCCGGGAAGAAGCGACGAATCCCCCAAAGAAGGCGCAGTTGGTATCGGGCAGACTTTGCAATTGAATTAATGTGGGAGAGTAGATTGAGTTTTGTGTCGGGTATGACACCGAGGGATTTTGCGCTGTCGACAATGATGGGTTTGTTGTTCAGGAGATTCATCTGGTCCATCCATGATTTGAACCGGGGGAGGAGAAAGAGAGGAGGAGAGGAGGAGGAATTCAGTTTTGGAGGGATTCAGAATCAGTTGATGTGTTGATATCCAATTTTGAATGGAGTCCAGGGTAGAGCTTAGGACGGAGAGATCGTGAGTGGAGGCAACCTTGAGGTAGATTTGAGTGTCGTCTGCGTATAGATGATAGTTGACCCCAGATTTACTTAGGAGATTTCCCAGAGGTTCCAAATAGAGATTGAACAATGTGGGTGCAAGAATAGAGCCTTGGGGAACACCTTGACCCACCGCCAGAGGAGATGAAAGACTGTCCGCTTTTTTGATCATTTGGGATCTATCAGAAAGGAAAGAAGCAAACCATTTAAGCACAGTGCCCTCCATGCCCATTCTCTGTTGAAGAGTGTTGAGGAGAGTGTTGTGATTGACAGTGTCAAAGGCTGCCGAAAGATCAAGGAGAATTAGAAGACAAGATCCCCCCGAGTCTAGTATTCGCAGCGCGTCATCGATCACTTGCAGCAGGGCAGTTTCAGTGCTGCAGTTTTGGATGAAGCCGGACTGAAGATTGTCAAGAAGATCATTGTCCTTGATATGACGAGAGAGTTGTTTCGCAACACATCTTTCTGTGATCTTCGCAAGAAAGGGTAGGTTAGTGATGGGGCGGAAGTTGTTGAGGTCATTCGGATCCGCAGTGGGTTTTTTAAGCAGAGGGGTGACCTGCCCAGTTTTGAAGGGAACAGGAAGGGAGCCTTGACAGAGGGAGAGGTTGACCAGAGTGGTCCAATAGGGAAGAGAATGGGTATAGAAGTCAATGGCAATGGCACTAGGGATGGGGTCGAGCGAGTGGTTGGAGGGCTTTGTTTCGAGAATGCACTTGAGGAGGACATCTTCAGAGATGGGGTCGAAGTTCTGCCAAATGGCTAGAGATTTGCGCTCCGCTGGAGGGGTAGGATGAGCAACCCGAACCACAAGTGATTTCACTTTTTCGTCAAAGAATACAGCGAAATCAGCAGCTTTCTTAGTAGAATCCTCCAATTTGGAGGTAGGGGGAGAGTAGTTAGTATTCTTGATGAGGTCAAATAGTTTTTTGGGTCTATTTTTGGCTGAGTCAAGGAGGGTTTTGAAGTGTGATGCTTTCCCAAGGAAGATGTGATTGCGGTACTTGGATCTTGCTGAACGAAGCGTAGCCAAATTATCGGTGGAGGGTGCATGCCTCCATTGTTTTTCCAGGAGTCTTAGGTGCTTCCTTTCTTCATATAGGGATTTGTTGAGCCAGGGTGCTGAGGGAATGGGCCTTTTCTTTTTGCTTTGGAGAGGAGCGACGCTATTGATTTCGACTGCAAGGACTGAGAGGCATTGTGAGGTGAGATCATCAACATCTAGGTTCGGGTCTAACCTTGGAAGTGACAGCAAAGCTGATTCACAGAGGGAAACAGTGTCAATGTTTTTAGCGTCACGGAACCAAGAGGTAGCCCTCTTAGGTTGGCCAAGAGTTATAGAGTGTGCTAGGTGAAGAGAGAATGGGATGAGGAGGTGGTCAGACCAGTCTACGTGAATAGGGTTAGCGATAGAGAGCATGCCAGCTTTAGAAATAACAAGGTCCAGGATTGAGCCCTTAGAGTGTGTTGATTCTGTGCAGTGTTGGATAAGATCGTTTGTAGAGAGGAAGGTGTCCAGCAAGTTCGCGGAAGAGTCTTGCAGGGAGCCCCAGTGGAGATTAAAGTCCCCCACGAAGGTCTGATTGTCACTTTGTGCGTATTGGTCGCTGATGAAGTCAGTGAGTTCCTCCATAAACGAAGGGCCGCTGCTAGGAGGGCGGTATATGACATGGAATCTGAGGGGTGAGCGGTGGTGTACTTGAAGCTCAAGAGATAGACATTCAAAAGTGCGGAAGGCGCTAATGGGAAAAGCCTTGAGTTGAAGTGAGTTTCTAAAGATGACTGCAACACCTCCCCCAACTTTGATAGGTCTGTCATTCCTGAAAATAGAATATCCTGTGGGTAGCAGGAGATCAAACATAGAGTGAGAGGTATCGTTGAACCAGGTCTCCGTTAGGAACAACAGGTCAATATTGTGAAGGGTGATGGTATCAGAGATTTCGAGTTTGTGTTTAATTGCGGATCTGCAGTTGTGGAGCAGACAGCGCAGTTCTGTCGGGAATGTTTTGGTGACGGGGGCACTTGGGCTAAGAAGGGTGATAAGGATATTATACCTATATGGGGGTGCACGGGAGGGTTTAGGTGGATGCTTGGTTCTGACACAGGAGATGGTTGGAATAGAGTAGGTAGTTGGGTTACACGGAAATGCTGCTTGAAGAAGGGTGGCGCTCATGGGCTTGTATGAATGAGCGATGTTTGCAGATGGCAGGTTGTGCTTGGCTATAATGGGGTGAGGGGGCGAGGTGCATCTCGTGGGGAGGTGAGAGTTTTCCAGAGGAGTTGAGTTGAATGGGGAAGTTGAAATCTTAGAGCTTAAAAGTGAAATGGAAGCTACCAGCTGGGAGATGGAGGTGATAAGAGAGCATAGCTTATTTTCAAGAGAGAGTAGGCAGAGCACGGAAGGTTGGGTGTCTCGACGGCAAGAGGAGTGGGTGATATAGGTGGTGGGAGGCAGGGAGAGGTGGGAGGACAGGGGGAGAGTTGAGGTATAGGGTTCATAGGTGGGGAAAGGTGGAGGTTGAGAGCGGGGGTTGGTGTATCAGAGGTGAAGGGAGAGTTATCTTTGTTGGCGTTGCACGAAGGAAAGGAATTAAGGACATGTCTATGGGGAGATGGGTGCGGAACAAGACGGTGGGGAAGGAGAGGGGAGGACTGTGAGGTGACATAGGAGTGTAGGAGGTTTGGGAGGAAAAGAGGGGCGGTGGTTGGAGAGGTCCTGTTGGCTAGGAGAGGTGGCTGTGCGGGAACCGGTATCTGGTAGAGTGGGGGGGGGGTTGGGAGAAGGGGAAGTTGAGGACAGGGAGAGGTTCTATTGGGCCTGATGGGGGGAGATGGAATGGGTTACCAGGGGGGTAAAGGGGGCAGCACAGCATAGCTAGCGGAGAGGGGGAAAGGAGAGAGATGCAATGGGATTGTGAAGAAATCGGGGAAAGAAGTGAGGGGAGGAGGGGGTAGAGAAGAGGGGGAGAGGGAGGAAAGGGGGGAGCATAAGGCAAGTTAGCAGGGGGAGGAGGTTGGCGGAGTGGTGGACTAAAAAACGGAGTAGCAGATAGGAATAGGGGGTACGAGAAGAGATTGGGGTACCGGGACGGTGCAGATTGGACGAGGAGCGTATTGCCTTGTGGTAAGGCTGACGTGACGAAAGGGGGGGTAAACTGTGAAGTGGGAGGAAAGGGAGAGGAGGGCACAAGGGAGGGGGAGGGAAGGGGGCTGACCTGAGCCTCCCTAGGGTGCAGTCTATTGGAGTGAAGGGGGGTCAAGGGAGGAGAAAGGGAGTAAAGGGTGGAGTTAGATGGGGAGTCAGGGGAAAGCCTGGTCGCAGAGGAGGGGAGTAGGGAGGGGAAGAGGTGGTCAAAGAGAGAGAGACAGGTGTCTTTGCCTTGGCTCAAGACAGTACCGTTGTTATAGATTGAGATGGTGAGGGAGCCGTTGAAATATGCAGAGGGGGAAATCTTTAGTTGTTTCCCATGAGGGATAGAGGAGGAGGAGGTGACGTTAAGGGAATTAGATAAGCTGGAGGACCAAGAGGGGGTGTCGTGAGTGAAGAAAATGAAATCATTTTTGCGCCTCCCAGAACGACAATTGTAAAATTGGTCAACAAAAAGGGAATCAGGGAAACGTTCGATAGTCTTATTCTTCAATCGTTTAACTGAAGCTTTAGTTTGGCCGGGAGGAAAGATGATTTTGTAGCAATTAATTCCATCCTTTACTCGAGAGGTGGCCATGTTGGGGACGTGAGAAAGAGTGCGGGGGGGAGTATGAGACGGGTGTTAGTAGGAGAGCGGTGGTGATGAGAAGTATAAGGACTAACAGGGGGCACATATTCCAGGCGTCGGGAGTGGAAAACTGAACTAATGTGTTGTCCGGGAAGAGAGGTGGGTATTTGTTGGGCCCTTCATCCAGGTGTATATGAAACCAACTGGCACAAGATAATATTTACAAGGGGAATGATTACATATGGTAGGACAAACTGGAACACTGTCAAAACTATCACACCGCACAATTAGTCAAAGTAAAGCAGATCACAAACGAACACCCAGTGACTAATGGTGGTCACTGTACTTAGCATCATCCTGACACATAAGCACATTCGGCACCAACCGCATTGTACACCCATAATCTCAGCAGACCACTATTGGACCCTAATCAGAAACCATAATGTCAAGGTTGCTGCCAATGCAGCGAGAGTCCTGACTCAATCAGAAATGTCCCCACGGATAAAGGTGTCATAAGCGGTGCAGCTGGCACTACTTGCAGCACAGCTGTAAAAGGCCAAACGGTGCAGCTGGCACTGCTTGCTGCGCAGCTGTAGAAGGCCTAAACGGTGCAGCTGGCACTACTTGCTGATACTCTAAGCATGGTGCAGAGCAAAGTGTTTATAAACTGGAAAATACAATCTTTTCATGTTTAGCAGTTGTGTACATTGCTGCTGAAGGTTGTTTGTTCTACTTCTTTCTTGAAGCACAAAGCATATTAGGAATGAAAGCCACTAAGGGGCATATTTATGAAATGGTTGCACAGTGCAGCGCAGTAGTCACCTTGCTGCACTGCACAGCATCACCGGTAACGGGCAGGAATGCGCTGTATCAAGTCCAGCCTTTTCCCCAGTGCAGGTGTCCTATGGGCAGCCTAGCACTAATGCAGGCACCCTTGCACCATGGTTCAGTGGTGCCTGCATGTGTGCATGCACTAATGTTTTTGAGCAGGAGGGGACATCTTCGTGCACAAATACAATCCTGAGAGGCATTTTCCTCTTTCTATGTGCAGCACACATAGAAAAAGGAAAAATGAGGAGAAATAAAGACATGTCTCCTTGTTACGCCTCTCATGGTGAGGTATATCTTTTTTAGCACATTCCCAGGTTTGCAATACCTCGTAAATCTGGGAATGCATTACAAACAATGGGAGTTGCGTGGTAACACCCACACAACGCACATGGAACACCTTCCCAGGCAGAGTAACATAGCGATTTGTGCTGCATTGCCTTACTCCTGATTTCTGGAGCCACTCAAAGCCAAGTAAAGTGGCTTTGCATGAATTCAAAAATCTGACATAAGGTTTGGTTCGCTCTTGCACCATGATGCGTGGTGCAAAAGCGATGCAAAACCGGGTCATAAATATGGCCCTATATGAGCACGCCAGCTGAAACTAGTGAACTGCTTTCCTCTTACAATGTATAACATTGAGGCACGTTTTAATACTTGCTAATCTTTTTTAAATGACTGGGACAGCTGTACCTGCACGTTGTGGACAGTATGGGCCCACAAAACCACCCCGCAGATGCTGGAACATAATGGGGCCACAATGTGCTTCTGTCCGCAAAGGTCCTGTGACAGAATGGGCCACTGCGCAGTTCTGTCCTCCCATTGGGCCCTGTTAGAAATGGGATTTCTGGTTGGCTAGGGCATGTGCCTAAGCCAGGCAGAAATCACCACTCTAGTCAGGGCAAAGAGATACATGCTGAAGATAACCCCTGCTCTAAACCCCTTGGTAGCTTGGCAGAGCAGTCAGGCTTATCCCAGAGGCAATGTGTCAGGTGTTTGCGCAACACACTCACACAGCAGCGACACACTAGGCACACCACAAAAGAAAATCCACACAAGCTGATATACAAAATAGCCTTTGTATTATGCATAAAAACACATTAGAACACATCACATGTATACACTGTACACAGTGCCACCAGGGACTTGTCATGACTTTACAGGTATTTGAGTAAATCATTAGGCCAATCGGGCCACTGTCATAATCATTACATCACCAATAACTACTGGTGGGAGTACACTTAGTATAGCATATTATGCATACATCCTAATTAGCAACAGTGCACCACAGTAATCAGGGCACACACATGTGCATCTGGCAATTCTGATATGACTTATGGTAGTCAGCCCATCTGTCGCACGGAGTCTAAACACCACGGAACTCTGGGGCCTCCGTCGAGGTTCCACCCCACTCTGTGAGCATAACTAATGCCCCTTTCCACAGTCAGGGCTCAGGCCAATGTGTGTCCCTCAAGCAGCTGTCCGCGAGCTAGCGGTGCAGCTGCGAACACCAATTCTCGCTCCCAAACTCGGAGCAACACAAAAGCGGCTCAGGACCCAACGTTGGCGATCACTGGTTGGGGCCGTCTGTCCTGACCTCGTGAACTTTGGCTGCCATGGTGCAGCCACTCCAGCCCAGGGATGTAAACACAAAAAAGAACTGATGGCAGGGTGTGGAGTAATGCCTCAGTCAGCTCTGTAGTCTTTGGCCCCATCTCCGACCAGGCTTAGCAACATGCAAGGCTCCCATCTTCCTTACTGGAGCCAGCCCACAACCAAGCGTCCTTCGCCTGACTTCCTGTGTCCTCCTTCTGGGTCACAGAAGCCCACGAGGCCCCAGCTCCATCGATCCTGCCAGTCCTGCCCATAACCAGGCTACAGCATCTGCCTGGCTCCCAGGCTTTCCCCTGCGGGGCTGGTTGCCAGGTAACAGCTCAATATCAAGCAGCCGCTCTCGAACGGCAGCTCATCACCAGGTCTCCTCAGTCTCTTGCTAGAGAGCCTACCCTCCTCTCGACTGCACCAGGAGCCTGAGAGAGTCTGACTCATTCTCGCTGCCGGCCCCATACTTTGACAATTTCCCCCGCACTGAAGGGGAACTCGTCATGCTTGTCCTGAGCTCTCTGTGGCCACCGCAGCACCCAGCCTGTCTCCACCCTGGAGACAAATCACAGAGATGGGGCAGCGCTCTTTTCACGCTGGGATCGCTTCCCAGGGGCAATACCCCTTTTCCCTCTAAAGGCAGGGTGAAACTCCAGCATGTACCCTGCGCTGAGTCCAAGGTCACCCAGGGCAGAGCTGGGCATAGGCAGGCCAGATCACAGGGACTGCCAGCAGAGGGGCATTCCTTTGTGGCAGTTCCTCCTGGCACCCAGCAGTCCTCTTCCTCCAGTTTCAAAGTAAAGCACAGCTCAACAGACATGGGGTCACACCCCCAAAGTTTATAGTACCAATGTCTTTGTTCTTCCCCCTGGCACAGGGCTCTGAGCCCAGTCCAAACCAGTTCTGGGGGTACTTAAGAATACCTTTTTATGCGTACCACCACCTCCATTGTTAGTGCAGGTCCTGGCCCCAGACACACCACAGGGGGTGGAGCCAGCATTGTGGAAGGCAGGCACAACCCTATTCAGGTGCTACTCCTCCCCTACTCTAAATGCAGAGCAGGCCTATTCAGCCTATTTCTGACTCACCCAAACCTTCTGGAGCCACTGCACCTCCCAGCCCCTGTCACTCCAAGGCCAGACAGTCAATACACAACAGGCAGGCACAAAGACATATAGCACACAGAAATGCCTTCTTTTAAAAGTGGCATTTCTAAAATAGTGATAATAAATCTGTGAACACCAGTACGCAGCATTTATCACCACTATTTCAAACATACCAAACTTGATCACGCTACCCTCTCTTGTCAGGAATTACAACTGAAGCACATATCAGGGAATCCCCAATGGATTCCTTTTCGAGGGCAGCCTCACAGCGGTGAGAAACCAAATAGGCTGTTTGTCACTACGGGACATGCCACACAATTAAGGCACAAGTCCTACCTTTTACCAACACCACACCCTGCCCACAAGGCAAGCTAGGGCTTACCTTAGGGGTGACTGATATGTAGTAAAAGGGGAGTCACAGACGAGGCAAGCACTTTATGTGCCACGTCACAGCGGCAGTAACTGCACGCACAGGCCCTGCCATGGCAGAGGCCTGAGACAGGTTTCCAAGCTACTTTGGTGGGTGGTGCCAGCAGCGCTGCAAGCCCCCCAGTAGCATTTCATTTACTGGCCTGGGTGTATGAGATACCACTTTACAAGGGACTGATAGGTAAATTAAATACTCCAAACAGGTGTAGACCAATCTCACCAAGTTTACCACTGAACAGCAGTGATAAAGTGCCCAGAGTCCTAACACCTCCAACGTTCTGGGTTGACCCTGCAAAGAAAGCCAAGTCCAACAGGCCCAAAATGCACTTCTGTCCCTCCAGATGTGGGGAAAGCAGAGCTGGGACACAATGGGCCCACAATACACTTCTCTCTCTCATTTTGTTCAGAATGCACTGCTGTCCCCGCAGATAAAGCTACACATTGTGGACTCAATGAACTTCTAACCCCTGGGATGGCAGATGCTGGGACAGAACGTACCTGTAATACACTTTTGCCCCAGCAGATGATGACACAGTTAGAGCCAAAATGCACGTCAGTCACTGCTGGCGTGGGGACAGAATATGACCACAACACACTTCTGTCTCTGCACAAGCTGGGACATAATGATCCCACAGTGCACTTCTGTCCCAGGGATGTGGGGATAGGTTATGTCCAGAACGCTCCCCTGTCCTTGGAAATACAGGTGCAGATAGCAGCCTTGATGCACTTCTGAGCCTGCAAATGCGAAGACAAAAGATGCTGGGACTTTATGGACAGACAGAGCTCTTCTGTCCCCAGAGATGTGGGGATGGATTGTGTCCAGACCACACCCCTGTCCTTGGAGATACAGGTGCAGATAGCAGCCTCGATGCACTGCTGACCCTGCATACGTTGGGATATAATTGACCTAGAGTGCACTTCTATCCCCACACATCAGATTGGGGCCACAACACACTTCTGACTACAATGACGTTGGGGTAGATTTGGCCCACCATGCACTTCTGTTCTCACTGATATGGTACAGATTGCGGCCAGAAAGCACTGCTGTCCCCACTGAAGCAGGGACAGCAGTTTATGACCTGAAGGCGCCCAGTCTAGTGCCAGGACAGAGGTTGACAATCCCCGGATAATAACACTCTTGATGACCAGGGCACCGGCTGCATGTCAGCCTCTGGAGGAGGCGGTGCTCACTCGTGTAGTATAGGGATCATGAGAAGGTATTATAGTGCATACAAGGGCGGACTCTGAGGCGGAACCTGCCAGGCTGTCCAGCACAGCTGCTCCAGATGGAGAGGAGGATGAGGCCCAGGAAGCCTGATGTGTGGTCACTGCCAGAGCAAAAGGAGTTGTTAGCTGTCTTAGGAGGAAGAGGGCACTGTGTGAGAATGTGGGTCGCTACCAGCTGGAGTTAGTGGAGGACCACAGTAGGAGTTTTGAGACATATAGAGTGTTCTCCCTTTAATAGTCTCCAGAAGGTGGTACAGGAATTGGGCTCTTCTGGAGTAGTAGAGGATGCAGAGGACTAAGACCATCTCAGGGTTCAGGAGTGTCGAGTCTCCAGATGGGAAAGTACAGCTCCTGGCAAGAAAAGGCTAACCTCAACTCCTCTAAAAGTCATGTGGTCAAGGACAACTGTTCCTCCTTTGGGGGAAACACCTGGGAGGGATGAGGTGCTTGATGAGCTAGGAGGCTAGATTTTCACAATCTGAGTCTAGTAACCTGGGACTACTGAAAAAGTTCCCGCAGGACTTATGATGTGTAATGTGTTGGTATATAATGCTGTGTTGAGGAATGATGATTGATGTGCTGGCGTATGATGGTGAATGACTTGGGATACAATGGATTCTGGGGAACTGTGATGTGCTGGTGTATGATGTGTGTGTGCTGGGGTATTATGGTGAGCATGTGGAGGTATGAAGGAAGGTGTGTGGTTAAATGAGGGTGATTGATTAAGATGTTGTGTGTGGACACAGGATGGTAAATGTTTTGTCATATGATGTGGGATGCTTTGCTCTATGAGGTTGGTTATGTGGATATACAATGGTGGATTTGCTGGTCTGTGATGCTGGTTGTATCTAGACACAATGATGGATGCATTGATATATGATGTTGGTTGTATGTGGATATGATGTGATGCTTGCTAACTTATGATGTTACAGCAAACAAATGATGGAAGGAATGCTGACAATGCAAACACTCTCCACCAGTTAAAAGATCTGGGTTAAATCCATTATTCTTTTGCCCACAACGCCACCCCAGTTTGGACCCAGCCATATGCAAATCAGTCTTGACCC
This sequence comes from Lissotriton helveticus, assembly GCF_964261635.1. Taxonomy (NCBI): domain Eukaryota; kingdom Metazoa; phylum Chordata; class Amphibia; order Caudata; family Salamandridae; genus Lissotriton; species Lissotriton helveticus. Next base: position 61,675,258 of record NC_136064.1, read on the forward strand.
TGTGCCCCATGGGAACAATCCAGACCGAACTGCCAGGCCAGGTCCTCCCTGGACCGGAAACAAGCATCCTGGGACCGGTTTCATGGTATGTCACCCTTCTTCAGCCAGGCTAGCTTGAATGCAGTGGCACAGTGAGCAAGGGACCCACGTCTGGGCACATCCATCCCACTTAGGGTGAAAAGCGTTATAGCAAACAAATGATGGATGGAATGCTGACAATGCAAACATTTTTCCCCAGTCAAAAGATCTGGGTTAAATACATCATTCTCTTACCACCTACGCCAAACAAATTTGGACCCAGCCATATGCAAATCAGTCCCAGACCGAATTGATTTGCATATGGCTGGGTCCAAACCTGGGTGCCATAGTGGGCAAGAGAACGATGGATTTAACCCAGATCTTTTGACTGAGGAAAAATGTTTGCATTGTCAGCATTCCGTCCATCATTTGCTTGCTATAATGCTAACGTATGATGGCCTAAACTGTTGGTTCTGAGGACGAAGGAGGATGGATGTGTTGGCATCTGATGTTGGGCCTGTTGAGGTATAACAGTAGATCTGTTGGAATATGATGGTGGCTATGTTTGTGTATGACGGTGGATGATTCACCCCCTTCCAGTACCACACTGCTCTTACCCTACAGCCCTCAGAATCCCTTTTATGTGCTCCTTACCGCTCCAGAATCCACTCATTGTGCCCCCACTCATCAGTAGGCCTTATGTGTCTCTGTCCCCTTGCAGCCCTTGTGTGCCATCCTGCCCTCCCCCTGTTGTGCCTTTATGTTGCCCCACCCCTCACTGCAGCACATCTGTGAGGTATCCACCTCCCCTACATCTGATTGTTGTTGCGCACTGCCCTCCCCAGCCTCTGTGTGTGCCTCCCTTCCTCACCACGTACAGCCTCTGAATCCCTCTGCAGACCCTTTGTGTATTCATCTACCCCTTTGCATCCCCTGCCCTCTTCTATAACCCCTCTGAGAGATCCTCTATGAGGCCCTGGCTCCCTGCAGCTTCTCTCTCTGCCATGCCCCTCTGCAGGTCCTATGTGACACACTGCCTGTCCACCCTGTAAACTGTATCTGTGCTTCTTGCCTGCCTTCTTTGTGCCCCCTCCCCCTCAGTCTCCAGCCTCTTAGTGTTTCCCCTATCCCGAAGATCTAGCCATGACTCCAGTGAACCTCCTCTGTGTGTGTCTCGCACTAAAAAGCTACCTGAGAGCAGAACAACACTTCCAGACTTGAAACTGTATTACTGGGCTTTACAATTACAGAATATCAATGACTGGCCATTTGCATTTGCCTCCCAGCAGAAATCATCAGTGTTAGCGGACAGAAGGGCCATGGACACGGAGGAGTATGTACAACGCCTCTACAGCGATCGGGGGATGGCGGCCTTGCTGACCCCTACTGCAGTGGTGGTCAGGATAGGCCACAGAGCGATGGGAACCCTGGGCTGAAAGGAGAATTTATGATGGAAACCCCACTGTGGGATTCTGAGCTCCTGAAGGGGCTAAGTGCTATAGAGGGCCATAGGAAATGGGACCAGTTGGGAATAGCAAAAGTAGGGGACATCTGGTGAGGTATGATATGATACCCTTCTCTGAACTGCAGAAACAATAATAGCTGACAGGGAGCCAGTATCTCAGATACCAGAAATTACGTTTTCTCTTGCAACAACATAGGGAGATACTACGGGAGGCACCGGAGAAGACAACGTTGGAAAACAGGGTCTTGGAGGATCCCATGTGGTGTCTCGTCTCTAGGCTCCATTTTATATAACAGCCTTCATCCCTTGAAGGGTCTCTCGGATAAATGGGAGTGCGACCTGGGCAGGTTGGAGGATGACGATGGGTGAGGTGTGCTGCTACCTCCGGTAGGTTGCCGTAAGAGCAGCTTCTGCCTAATCCAACTAAAAATTCTGCATAGAGCGTATTATACAAGGACCAGAGTGTTCTGCATAGGAAGAATCAACTCGGATCTCTACTTAAGGGGGATGCACTTATGGCAGAAGTGGGTGAAACTATGTTAGCCAAGCTTCAAGTCATCCAAAATACTGCAGCGAGGATGGACCTCAATCGTCCCCCAGGATCTCCATCACTCCCTTTGCTCAGAGAGCTGCACTGGCTTTCGGTGAAAAAGAGATCATTTTTTAAGATCTGTTGACTTAACTTTAAAGCTATCAATGGAACGGGTCCTGGCTATTTGCAAAATAAGCTCTGTAAGCAGATATCCAGTTGTAATCTTATATCAAACTCGTTGGCACTTTTGAAGATCCCCCGCATTCGGCGTAGCCGCACGGGGGGCAAAGCTTTCTCGTATATTGATCCCAGGTATTGAAACTCATTACCAGAGGCTTTGCGTAAATCTACTTCTTATTTGTTTTTTTAGAAAACTTTCTTATTTTAATGTTGTGTTTCTGTTCCTGTTACTTGTTATCTGACCTTCTCTCTGGTTATTCTCTAGGTAAGCGCTGAGATGCCCCTGGGTGAGTCATGCGCTATACAAGAGTTCACTAAGATAACGTGGGCAGAGGGGCACCCTGGTCAACACATTTTGGAGATGCCCCAAAACACAGGTATTCTTGGGTAAAATAGGCCACAGGATATCGTCAGTGTTGGAGGTCCTACTAGAACTTACCCCGCAGTTGATCATCCTGGGCATATGAGGGGCGCAGACACCGGATCCCTATATACTTCTGTTCTGTTCCGACACCCTTATGGTGGCGAGCCAAGACGTGGTCAGAAATTGAAGGCAGGACAGAGTCCCATCGGTAAACACATGGGAAGTGAATGTAGACTGGTGCATGAGGGATGAGAAACCAGTATATCAGGCGAGGGGATTCCCACAAAAATTTAAAAATATGGGGACCCTGGAGATCCTCCGAAGATACCGGGCCATCATTGTAGAGTCAACAGGGAGTGGGGACAGACAAAGGGATGGACACGGAGAGCTCGTCGCTGTAGGTGGACGGCGGGCAGGTGATACCCGTGACATAGGGGGGTCATTTGTACTCTACCGTAACTGTGGAAAAGTGTTGTTGAATAAGGTCAACACTACAATGACCAGTATTCCTCACAGGTTTGTTTACTTGTTGTATATTCCACATGTAAAACTTTATGAAAATATATTTTTTTAAATAAGGGGTAATGGTGCAAATAATTATAATTTAAATTATGATACTGTAAATTAAATATTATTAAACTCTGTGAAAGGGGTAGTGTATTGCCATCTCTCACTCTGCTAGACATTTAAGCTCTTTTCTCTCTACACCTCTCTGATGTACTCAATCTACATTTGTTAAACCTCATCTCCTTCCTCTTCATCACTATCTTTTCACTCTCCCCTTCTGCATGCACTTCCTTGCCTCACCTCCCCTTCACCACGGCCCCTCACTCTCTCATTTTCGTGTCTATCAAGAGAATACAGTATTTTCTTTTCCTCTTGTAATGTCAATATTTTAACATCCGTGAAACAGCCGAGCTTTCATACACGTTCATATAAAATGGTAATTGCAATTGGCACATGTGTGGCCATAGCTTTGTGTGCTCAGGGCCGGACTGGGAACCGAAACGGGCCATGGCAAACTGCTTGGCCGGCCCCCCTGGGGGGCAGGGGGGTGTGCGGTCGAGCTGTTTGGAAGGGCCAGTTTTAGCCGATTTTATTAAAGGGGGCCGATATTGCTGGCCCCGGTAACACAAACGGCCCCCCAGGGGCCCAAAAACGGCCCCAACCCTCGTGACCCACCGGGGAAATGCCTGGTGCCCGCTAGGGCCAGTCTGGCCCTGTGTGCTCAGTGAGAGGCCAAGATTTGGATGAGCATCTGGTTTGAACTCCTTTATGATGCACTGACAGGCACTGTGAGAAACTCGCACTTCCATCAACCCTATTTCTAAAGCTGTCACTCATACTTCACCCCATATACCCAATAACATCCTAAAATCACCTAGACGTAAGTCAGTTCACAGTATTCATTAAACACGAGTCATATGTTGCATGAAAAAACTACTGAAACACAACATCTGTAAAAGTAAATACTCTAAGGGTTTCAAAGAGATGTACAGCTTGACATTTTAAACAGGGTGTTCATTCTTTGACATGGATTTTCCTAAGGACTGTGATCAGTCATTGTTTAGAAACTCCATCCGAGCCCTTGCCCCTTTCGTGTCCAGTATTGTATTCAAGCCATGAATATCGGGTGTAGTCAGGACTCCTTACAATGTCAGTTTTTATTTAGTGCTGGGTTTGAGTACTTTTTAAGACCTGGTGAACTTACAGCCATGGTGACAACCATATCCCATTAATAATCAAGAAAAGAGTGTATTTTGCCTCTCTACCACGAACTGGAGCACCATAGACCTACAGCGTGTCCATACCGCCAGGGTTTAATACACCAATAAGTCCTGAAGAATGCCTGGTAACATTACACCGTTTCATGGCTGAAACATGTCGACTGATTTATAAGGAAACTACCACTCAATTAATTGTGGACTATTTTCCAAACACATAATTTTAATAACTTGTCCTTAGTGATCAATAAATGAAGTTGTTTTTGGTACACTACTGACTATTTTTTTTAAATCCTCACCACTCATTAGTTTAATTTACTTTACAGAACACGCCCGAATCTCACTATCCTGCTCCGCAGCAAATCTGGCGTCGCAGCACACCAAAGAGACACTCTGTCTCTGTGGTGGGGTCCGATGATGAAGCATGTCATCGCTAGGTGGTGAGTGAGGGCCTTCCTGAAACGTCCTGAACTTGGCCGTCAATAACCAACCCCCCCTTTCTTAGTTGCTCCTAACTGTGGTCTGTGTGAACCACCCAACACTCTTTTCTTGTTTATTGATTATAACCGGGGACTAAGAGTGTTGCTCTACTCTCCCTTCCTCTCTCCTTGTTGGAGACAACCATATCTCTCCAGACCACCCGCAAACATTTCTAAGCCAATACAAATATCCTTGTGCATTCACAGTTACCTGGACCACCCACAATCATCACTCACAAATGCACACATCAACCAGTGGCAGCAGGTATGTAAGGAGGGTGGTAGGTTGGAGGGGGACAAAAATAAAAGTACATAGGGGCATATCATCAAGGGCAATATCGCCGCTTTAGCTGAACTTTTTGCCGCTAAAGTGGTGATATAATTATCGCCCTATCAGCAAGCTGTCGGTAACAGCTGTTAGTGACGGCTTACTGGCAATAGCGCCCGTGTTATTGCCGCTTTGCATGTCAGCGATATTCATCGCTAATGACATGCAAAGTAAGCGTTCCCTAGGTGTTCTCTCTGAAAACAACCCTGGAAAAGTCACTAACTGGACATTGCGGTATCATCAAGCCGGACCCTGATACCCATAGCGTAATAAAAATCGGTGCTAACTGCGGTTAACGCCATCAGCTAACGTCTGCAAAATGTCAGACTTAGTTATATTTATATTGGGAGGTGGATTCTAAGCCTAAATCCACATCTCCCTATTAACAAGGATTCCCTTAGCGCTGTAGTTGCATCACTGAATTTCCAGCGATGTTCCCTCATTACGCCGCTATCGCCAGAATTTTTATCACCATGGAGATAAGCGTTGATAATAACGCATTATCTCTGCAAGTAATTCCGGCGATAGCCGGCGTTATACAAATTTACGCTATGTGCGTTCTGCGATATTTATCGCAGTTTGTTGGTGATATGCCACTCAGATAAGTAAACAAAATATAAATTTCGGTTACCTTCCAGGTGCGACGTCCTCTTCACTCGAGTCTTCTCCAGGCAGGCAGGCAGGCTGCAACGCGGGACCCGGGGAACTGCAGTAATCAATCCTGGCGCTGCTCTCATGCAGCATGAAAGAAGCGCCAGGATCGGAGGAGGTAGCCTGCTTCGGCGCTCCCGAGGACACTGGAGCCCTATGCTGTCTCTAATTAGCTGTCTTAGACAGCAGGGTTAGAGAGGTTTAAAATGTGCATGTCTGGCTGGCCATCGCAAGACGGTCGGCCAAAAAGACATGCACATTTTAAACTTAAAGTGCCCTGCCCATCACTGCTTTCTGCTGCTGCCAATCAGAAAGCCCCACTACCCGGTCTTGATGCTCGAATCGGGACAGGGTTTGGAAAAATAAAATGGTATTAAATAAACTTCATTACCATTTTTTTTCTATCTCTGGGTGCAATTGTTTAGTGGGGCAACACTCCTCCGCCTCAACAGAGGAGCCACCCCTGACATCAACATGCATGGAGACACACACAGCACCCATTCAGAGCAAGGACCGCTTCTTGGGGGGGGTCGACAATGGTAGTAACTGTCTTTTACTACGGCGGGACATTCAGCATTTGGGCTAGACAATTGAAAAATTGGTGGGAAATGGAAAGGAGAGCACATTAGGAAGTTAAATCACAAAGTTTGGTTACGTAAGCGTAAGGCTGGACTGAATATGCTGTTGCTGTATTTGCATCCATTTCGCAGCTGCTCCCAATAAAGAATTAAAGCCGATTCTTACCTTGCTCGTGAGCTCCTCTACTTTGCAGGCAACTGTAGCCTTGATTTGTAGCGTCCTGCCTGAGCCGCGGAGTTAGCTCTGGGACTGTGTCAGCCCACCAACGGAGACGCTTTACAACGCCACTGACATTGGTAGCAAGGGGCTTTTGTTGGAAGGTAATGGATAGCTACGTTTTGAGGTGTTGTACAGCACATCCCACTGTGGTTTTATTATCGACAAATGTTCTCAAAGGCAGGCAACTCACTGAAGGAGGAGATAGCACTACAGATACCATCAGGCCACTGGACTGGCCACGCCCACTGAGGCAGGGTTTTAATTGTGGTGTAGATACCAAAAAATGCTGTGCCTTTGAGTTGAAGTCCGTGCCTCTGAGGAAGTGGTTACACGAAACGCGTAAGGCTGGATTGAATATGCTGTTGCTGTATTTGCATCCATTTCACTGCTGCTCCCAATAAAGAATTAATTATTCCTACAATGTCATGGCGCCAAAACAGATTGACAAAGCCTGCTGCGCAGGCGAAACGCGTCTCTCCTTTTCTGCAGGGTCGTGGGTGACCTGAACAATAATAAATAAGCCTGATCCATACACGCCTCGTGTTCGTGCCTCTTCTTCCTTGCAGTAGGAGTGGTTTTCTACATATATGGGGAGCCTGACGGAGCATTTGTCGAGGTTCGTGGACTACTTTCTTTACGATTTTGTGATAATGTTAAGATCATATTTGAAGGACACAACTGACTTTCTCCGCAAAATTCATAATGTACACTGGACTAGTGATTTGGTAATGATGACACTTGATATCTCGAGCCTCTACACCAGTATTAATCATCTCCAAGGCGCTGAGGCTGTGAATTGGTACTTGGAGACACGGCCCATAAACCTCACGGCACACAACCAAATGTTACTTGAATTTATATCATTCTGCCTAAGTAATAACATTTTTCTGTTCCAGGATCAACTCTACAAACAGATCTGTGGTACCGCGATGGGCACCTGCTTCGCCCCCAGCTACGCGAATCTTTTCGTGGGCTGGTGGGAGGAGCAGGTGGCCTGGGCGGCCAATAATGCCGCATGGACAGAGAGGGTAGTATCCTGGTACAGATACATTGACGATTTGTTTATCGTCTTTAAAGGTTCTGTTGAATGTGCCAAGGAGTATGTCAAGGTACTAAATGAGAATACCCTCAATCTCAGATTCAGTGGTGAGATCAGCACAGAAACCGTGAATTTTTTGGACCTTAAAGTGTTCATAGCTGAGGGAAAAATCTGTACAGCATTGCATAGAAAACAGACAGCTGGCAATTCTGTGCTCCACGCAACGAGTTGCCATTCGGGGAAAACTATATCAAGTATACCCTATGGTGAACTTCTGAGAATTACGAGGAATTGTACACGACAAGATGATTTTGAGAAGGCGGCCAGTGAAAGTTTGTCGAGGTTCAGAATGAGAGGATACACTAGGGAGGTACTACAGAAGGCTAAATTGAAAGTTGATAAAAAATTGACATCTGATTTAATCTCAAAGGACAGTTCAATGTTACCCAAGAGACAGGACAGTAATGAGAACAGTATGAGGATGATCATGAACTACTCTACAGATGCCAAGGATATAAGGAAAAAATGTGTGAAGAATTGGCACATACTTAAATCTGATCCGGTCATTGGTAAGGACTTACCAAAGTCCCCACTAATAACGTTCAAGAGAGCAAGGTCATTGGGATCTAACATTGTACAAAGCCACTGTAAGAAAGAAGAAAAACCTCCACCATTTGGGAAAGTGACAGGATTTTATCCTTGCCTTAAATGCAAGGCGTGTAAAAACAGCAGAAAGGTGACTAGTTACCGAATACCAGGGATGAAGGAGCCCAAAAAGATCACTAGTTTAATGAACTGTAACACAAGCCACACGGTGTACTGTCTCGTATGTCCGTGTGACCTGCGCTACATTGGGAGTACTACTCACCCAACGAAAATCAGGATCTTAGAACACTTGAGGGCCATACAGAATAAAGATCCCACTTATCCAGTGGCGAGACACTTTGAAGTGTCCCACCAAAGCAACCGAGAACTCCTTAGCTTTTACTGCATGGACCAAGTACCGGCAGATATAAGGGGAGGAAATAGGCTGCTTCAGCTGCGCAGGCTAGAGTCTCGTCATATTATTGAGAACCAGACCAAGAAACCAGGTGGCCTGAATGCTGGGGAGGAGTTAGCTGTCCATCTATGAGTCTCACATTAATTTTTCTGCACTTTTGATGATTCTTTTTAATGCTTTAATCTGTGATGTGTTTGTATGTATATATATATATATTTTTGTGGAATGCCCATTCAGGGCTGAATTTGCAAAATAATTATTATTTGTGTGCTCTATGCCCATCCAGGGCTTAATTTTGTCAGTGATTTAACTGAATCAACACCACTTAGAAATGGTGGTCAGAATGCACTATACACGTCCTTTCTTTATTTCGTTGATTGGCTGTATTTAAATCTTGCCTAAGGGTGGCGCCGGCCTCTAATTGAGAAAGGCGGTGGCCGAAACGCGTCTTATTGTGTGAGTTTGTCCAATAAACTACATTGGAACAGTCCCCCGTGAGTGCTGTATGCTTCTTGCATCTGAGCTTTTGTCTGTGACTGGCGTGGTCTCCCGCCATTGAAAGCACCCGGCCGCGAGTGAAGGAGAGCAGACGGACCGTGAGCCTAGATATATATATATATATATAGCAGTAGCCCCTCCAGCATCCAGAAGGAAGAGGCCACACGAGGATCCCATTGGAGACTTTATTCAGTATAGCAGATAGGCATAATGCATTTCGGTCACAGACCTACCTCAGACACCTCTACCAACCGGGAACAAGGCCATAACCCCACCTTAAAATGTTCCTGCCGCCCTGCTATATGTGAGAGCACATACATATTTTTTTTCTTGGCTGCATATATATTTATATATATATGTGGCTGTTACTAGCAGGAGATTGTCGGGCACTGCATGGTTTGGGTTGAGTGACACTGATGGAGCTGCGCCAAGCTCGTTACATGCTTTCACTTTCCAAAAGTCAGGACTTAATAATGCTATTCTAGCAAGCAGTTGGTCCGCCGTATTGTTACAGCTCTTAAAATGAAAGCTGCATTTTTCTGAAAACGAAAATGTTGCTTTTAGAAGAATGCTCGAGGAATGTATTTTACGTCTTCTGGGTTTTCCGTTGCGTCGTGCGACACAGTAAGGCACTTGTGGGCTAAAGTGATCACTGCTGCTAAGGCACGAAATAAGGGCATTTGGTCGCTAGGTTATTTTCTGTAACTTGGTGAGTGCCCGGGTCCTGAGGGGCAGATTTACAATAAACGAACTCAGCATGGTGCAGCAAGTCATTTTGCTGTGCCGTGCTGCATTAGTTTTGAAAGCACAGCGAAGCAACTTATTCACAACAAGATGTCGCATCTCTGTGCTTCCCCTGCGCTGGCACACAAACTGCTGTCATGCACCGACGCAGGCACCCTAGCACCATGATGCAAGGATGCCTGCGTCATGGGGAGATCGTTTTTGTTCAGGAAGGGTTTCCTTCCTACACAAGGACAATCTGAAATGCCGTTTTTCAACTTGTATGTGTGCTGTATTAGCACACATAGAAGTTGAAAAACAGCATTGTTTCAATGATTGTTTATGTACAGGAAGGGAACCCTTCCTGAACAAAAACAATCATTAGAGGTGTATTTCCTCTTTTAATGTGTGCTGCAGAACGCATAGAAACAGGAAACAAAAACAAGCATTTGCAATGCAATAGGTCTTGCAATTGCTAAATTTGGACCTATTGGCATTGTCAATGACAATGCCATTCATTTATGTGTTTAAAAAACACCGGCAAAAATAAAAAGACATTGTCATTTATTTACAATATAAATAGGCCAAAGTTTCTAAAGTGCGGGACCTATTGCATTGCAAATGCAGTTACAGTATATTACCCCATGTAAATACACATGCACACCTAATGCTTGTTTAGATTGAAAGAAAGCTCTGGAGAGGTAACGTTGCACCTCCTGCTTCCATGTGTATGCAAAATAGCTCCCAATGTTTCAGATTGCTACGTGTGACATTTTTATAATTTCAGTGTAATTATGAGTAACATTCAACGACTATAAGTGACACTTTCCTGTTTCTGCAAGCAAATACATGGCTGCATGTACAATTGTTCAAAATGTTTCCAGTGCTCCATTGCAAAGACCAAATTAAATGTTTGAGATGGAACCATAGCCGCAGAAGAACAAAATGTAGTGAAAGCAGGCATTCCCTTTCAATCTGTTTTTAGTAGAATACAATATGCCATGGATAGTATTAAAATGTGCCCAAAAATGTAAAGGTAAAGAAGTTATAATTGAGCACGTCTTACACATCCATGCCATTACAGTTGTGTTAACCTAAGACAGTTAAGCCCATGCTGCTGATATCAAATAAACACAGTGCACAGCCTGACTAACCTGCCTGCTCCCATTTCACAAGTGCCTGGGGTCTCCAAGCTGAGCGCTTCGGCTAAGCTTTGTTTACACCTCTTCAGCTGCCATGTTTTTTGGGCCTTCGGGATGGAGAGTCCGAGGCAAGTCTCCTCTCCTAAGGATGCCTCGCTCTGGTTGGCAGCAGTTTCAAAGGTTTGGAAACCCTCCGCATGTTTGGGCATATTATCAAGAACAGGCGATAAAATTATCGCTGCTTTATCGGCAGGAAACTGCCGCTAAAGCAGCGATAACGGGCTTGATAATATGCCCTTGTGAATTCCCATAGCAGTCCAGGTTAACACCAGAACCTGGGCTTCTTTGGGAATTGACGTATCTGGAGGACCGGTTCTTGGCAAAAAGGAGGAAATTCATCCTTTTGATAGAAACCCCTCACTCACCACCTAGTGGTGACATGCTTCATCATCGGGGTCCACCTCGGCGTCCTAGCGACACCAAGGTGTGCTGCGACACCTGAACTACAGTGGAGCGGGTTGTGGCTGTAGGTGCAAAAAAATTGTTAAAAATTGTCCTGGTTGTACTCAAAAACAATGGATTTAATTATAGAGCAACTGAACAATGTGTTTAAAAATAATTACTGGCGAGATCCTGGTAGGGAGGGTTACGACCAAGTGATCTCTATATGTGTTGAGTGGTCAACATGTTTCTACCATAAGGGCTATTGCCCGGTATTCGTCAGGACCAGAAAAAACAGGTGGACAGGAGGTGCGTGCTCCCTAGAAAGCACACCCGGCCTTGATCCCCTGTGTGCCTTCTGGCAAAAATGGCCAGTGGTGGGTGCTGCTCAATCAAATAAGTGAGCTGGCGAATAAAAAGAGACCTGTAGGGAGAGAAGGGTGGATAAAGAACAATCAGGTATTGAGTGATAGACTTACTCTCCTGTAACGTCGTGTAGTCTCTTAGTGCAATGGAAATATGGTGCCAAAAGAGGGGGGGGGGTTCCAGATATACATAATTCCGTGGTGAGGGAGTGAAAACTAGTCAACATCTATGCCAAAGGATAGGTGCACGCGAGTTGCATGCGGTGCTAGCACGACCCAAGCGGGATAGAGTATTGAGTTTAAAATACTTGTGCTACAGGTCTGTCACGTGGTGCCTGGGCTACTCGCAAGTATCAAATGACAGTGCAGGTACCTCTATCATCGTAGATGGATGTGCGGTGGAGTGATTTAAGGCATAGTAGTAACTCGGTAGTGCTATATACATTTGTCAGCAGCCGACTCAAACGTATACGTGAATAACATTAAATTAACATACAAAACGAACACACATGTAACACTGATGGACACACTTGAGCTCAAAATGACATGGGATTGGGCTTACTCGAATATGAGTGCTCTGCGCTTCAACGGGCAGGGCGTAGGGTCATTGCCTGTATAGTAACATATTCTGTAAAAAACAAAAGGGGGCGAGCATTGTAAATCTCTGCGCCGCTCGAGACGCTGCGTGGGTGGGGGGCGGCGCCCTCGTGGACCCGGTACTGGGATGTGTACCCGGGACCTGGTATTGTGAATCTACTTACAGTTGCAGGCAGAGAAGATCATGGTCGACCTACTCCTCGCGTCCACTGCTCGGCTAGTGATTTCGAGAGCAGCTGGGCGCGGTAAAGAGGAGTCGGCCGCTTCCGTGTTTGGGCGCGGCCTGGGCGAGTTGGGGGCGGGGCTGGCAGTACGCGGTGGCGTGCTGTCGGTAGCTAGGCTACCGAAAGGAAACAACCAGCAAGTTAGGTTGAGAAACAACATTGGGCAGGTTCGGTAGACTAGCGGAGTTACTCCGCGGTGCTGGTATGAATGAATGCGAGGGCTTACAGTGTAGAAAAGGTTAATTCCACTGCATGGATATTAAAAAGGGGTAAGAGGATAGACAGTGTGGACATTATTACATACACTGCTCGGTGAGGAAAAACATTGGATGTGTGACCAGTATTGGGTCACTGGTGGGCGAGATACCATGGTGTCAAAAGGCAGCCATATTACAAGGTTCAGAAGGTGATGACCTAGCAGAATTGACAAAAAACACAGTGTTGGATCCTGTGGGGACTGGCCCAATGTAGGGGCGCCCGAGGGGCCAAGGTGACTAATAAACAGGTCTTGGTATTCATTAGTGTGAGGAACACTAAGTTAAACTCAGTCGAGCAAGGCTTGGAAATATATTAGAAGTATCAGGTGGTAAAGCTCTATTCTCAATTCTCGGTCGTGGTGACCAAGGGGGTGGAGTGTCACTTCAGCACCGAGTTCCATGGGATATTATCGTTGAGCCCAATTTTGTGGGAGGAAAGACGATAGATCCATCGCTGTTCTTTTTCAAAAAGTCGTGCTTGTGCATTTGGACCTGGTTGGATTTGCTCAATTACCGTCCATCTCATGTCGTTGGGGGTATGATGGGCTGTGAGAAAGTGGTCAGTAAGCCTGGTGTTCGTTTTTTTGCATCGGATTGTGCTGCGATGTTCCGCTATTCGTTGCTTGACCTTTCTTGTCGTCATACCCACATATGGCTTGTCACAGCTGCATCGGATGAGGTAGATAACAAACGTGCTGTTGCAGTTTGTGTGTGATCTTTGTTGCCAAATTTTACCTTCCTCAAGGTTCAAGGTTTTGGTGTTGTTCGTGAGGTGACAGACGCTGCAGTCACCACATCTGGAATGTCCGGTCACTGGGGGAAGGCCCCAAGCGTTGGTGATGGTTTGGTCGGTTGTCGCCATATTCGTTCTTGGTCTGGTGTTGACTAAGGTGTCTTTTAGGCTCCGTGCTTTTTTGTAAGAAAAAAGTGGTCTTTCCCAATTGTGATTTCCAGTGTTCAGTATTTGCCAATGTTTTCTGATACTTTTACTGACCTGGTTTGACACCGCATTGTATGTGGTCACGCATGTGAGTGGAATCTCTTCCTCTGTTCTTGGTGTGTCTTCTAGCAGGGCTTGTCTTGGCTGATTTCTGGCCCTTTTCTGACATTTCCTTGTGATTTTTTCGGGATATCCTCGGTTGGTTAGTTTCTCCGTCAGGTCTGCTGCCTGTGTTTTGTAGTCCTTCAACTCGCTGCAGTTCCTCCTGAGTCTGAGATACTGACCGTAAGGTAAATTCTCCCTCAGGGGGCGAGGATGGAAACTGTCAAATCTCAGCAGGTTGTTCTTCGCGGTGGGCTTGAAGTGAGTTTTAGTCTTGAGCTTGTCAGTGTCTCTTTCGATCTCAATGTCAAGAAAGACCATTTTGTCTTTGTCTACACTATGTGTGAACCTTAGGTTAGGGTCACACGTGTTAAGCCACCTGATGAACTCCATTAGTGTTTCTTGCGGTCCTTGCCAGATAGTGAAGACGTCATCTATGTACCGCCTCCAAAATTTGATGTGGGTGCTGTAAGGGTTATTGGGGGTAATGACATATTTTTTCTCGAAGTCATACACATAGAGGCCCGCTACGCTGGGAGCAAAGACACTGCCCATTGATGTCCCACCTATTTGGAGGTATAGCTTTCCATCATGTTCAAAAAAGTTTCTTTTAAGAGCGAGGGTTGCACATTCTACAATGAACTCTGTTGGTGTTGTATGATCCCATGTGGAGTTGTCCAATGTTTGTTTTAGTACTGTGATGGTGGCGTCTTGGGGTATGTTAGTGTACAGGCTCTCTATGTCTAGACTCACAAAAATGTGGTCCGGTTCGATCCTGATGTCTTCCAGCATTGTCAGTAGGCTTTTAGTGTCCTTCAGATAGGTTGCAGTATTTTGTACAATGGTTTTTAGGAAGTGATCACAGAAGCGTGACAGGGGTTCTAGAAGCGAGCCTATGCCTGACACGATTGGTCTGCCAGGTGGTGGGATCTTGCCTTTGTGCATCTTAGGGACTATGTAGAAGTAGGGGATCTTACCCTCAGTTTTGCAGAGGTAGTCCGCTTCCTGTTTTGAGATGTGTCCAGAGGCCTCTGCTGCTTCCACCATATTGGTTATTTCCACCCTTAAGTCGTCAGTAGGGTCGGCTGTGAGCCTTCTGTAGTTGGTGTTGTCCCCCAGAAGGCGTTGGCATTCGGTGTCATAGTCGGCCTTATTCATTACTACCAGCCCCCCGCCCTTGTCGGCTGGTTTTATTATGATTGAATCATCATTTTTCAAGTCTGTTATGGCTTTGTTCTCCGCTTGGCTGTTGTTATGGTATTGTTTGGTGACAGTTAGTGCTTCGACGTCATTAAATACAGCTTGCTCGAAGGTGTTGATCTCCACCGGGATAGAGTGTGGCGGAGGCGTGAAGGTGGACCGCAATCTAAGGCCTGTTTCATTTTTGATTTCGTCAGATTCAGTGGTGGTAGTTTTTTCAAAATATGCTTTCAGTTTAAGTTTCCGAAAGAAAGCGGCCAGCTCACAATGTAATTTGAACTTGTCCAGGGCTGCAGTGGGCACAAAACCTAGACCCTTGTTTAGTACAGTAGATTCTGTAGCTGTCAGTGTACGTGAGGATAGGTTGGTTACTAGCTCCTCGCTGTGCTGGGGCCCGCTTTGTTGGCTCCCGATTTGCTCCTGGTTACGCTGCCTGTTGTATCTTCCTCTTCCCAATGAACATTGTTTCCTCGTCTGTTGCGTCCCCTCCCGCGCCTGCCTCTGTTCTGAAAAGGAGGGCGGGACTGGTTTTGTTGGAAGGGGAACTGTTGAAAAGGTGGCTGCCATCCGAACATTGGGTACTGTTGAGGGTGTTGGTAAGGGTGCATCAGCGGTTGCTGGAATGGGTACTGGGGTGGGTGGTTAAATTGTGGCCATTGAAAGTTCCCTCTATGGCCTCCTTGTTGTCTTTTTCTGGGGGTACCACTGTTGGAGCTACCGCTATTGTGGGAACTGTTGGTGGTGTCGCTCGATGCATCTGAGTCCTGGTCCGGGACTCCAGTGTTTTTGAAGTCAGGGTCCGAGTATGGATAGACTTTTACAAAGGAAAATTTCTTCAAATCTTTCTGGAATTTTTGAACCTTTTGTTGGGTAAGGTTTTCCCTGTATTCGGCTATTTCTTTGTTTAAGTCATCTAGCTTTTTTTTGTATCCAGTGATACTGGCTTTTATTTGAGTCTCGGTAACTTGAATCTCCACTTGGATCTTCTCCGACAGGCGCATGGCCGTTTTCAGAATTAAGATGATCCAATCGTGGGTGCAGTGCCACGCAATGAGTGCCCAGTCTTTTCTAAACTCGGGGTCATCTAGGAAGATACGAGGTGCGTTTGTGACCAAGAGGCCCTTTGGAGCTATTTTGTTGGTAACATATTCCTTCAGTATTGTTCCATGCAGGATAGTCCTGATACGGTTCCTTTTCATTTCGGTCAATTTTTCCCAATCGCAAGTTTGGGATATGGTGTTGCTAATATTGGCGTCTGCAAAGACATTGAGATCGCTCATGATGGAGTCTATCTCATCAGTAGAGTACGTGAGTCCTGAGTATTCCGCCATCCTGGCTGTGGGTGTGTTCCTCAGAGATTACAGTGAAAGACAGGTTAAAACGCTCAGTGGTGAAACCGTGGTGAGCTTGGTAAAAAACAACTCTCGCAGCTGTGCGCTGCCGGGAATGTTCCAAACAAAGAAGAGAGTAAGGGAGTTCGTTCACCCAAAAGTGAACTAGAGACTTCTCCTATTCCCCTGGGAGGAAATATAGCAAAAACAAAGAGAGGAGTATCCACTATGAATTTGAAGAACAGACGTATCTGGAGGACCGGTTCTTGGCAAAAAGGAGGAAATTCATCCTTTTGATAGAAACCCCTCACTCACCACCTAGTGGTGACATGCTTCATCATCGGGGTCCACCTCGGCGTCCTAGCGACACCAAGGTGTGCTGCGACACCTGAACTACAGTGGAGCGGGTTGTGGCTGTAGGTGCAAAAAAATTGTTAAAAATTGTCCTGGTTGTACTCAAAAACAATGGATTTAATTATAGAGCAACTGAACAATGTGTTTAAAAATAATTACTGGCGAGATCCTGGTAGGGAGGGTTACGACCAAGTGATCTCTATATGTGTTGAGTGGTCAACATGTTTCTACCATAAGGGCTATTGCCCGGTATTCGTCAGGACCAGAAAAAACAGGTGGACAGGAGGTGCGTGCTCCCTAGAAAGCACACCCGGCCTTGATCCCCTGTGTGCCTCCTGGCAAAAATGGCCAGTGGTGGGTGCTGCTCAATCAAATAAGTGAGCTGGCGAATAAAAAGAGACCTGTAGGGAGAGAAGGGTGGATAAAGAACAATCAGGTATTGAGTGATAGACTTACTCTCCTGTAACGTCGTGTAGTCTCTTAGTGCAATGGAAATATGGTGCCAAAAGAGGGGGGGGGGTTCCAGATATACATAATTCCGTGGTGAGGGAGTGAAAACTAGTCAACATCTATGCCAAAGGATAGGTGCACGCGAGTTGCATGCGGTGCTAGCACGACCCAAGCGGGATAGAGTATTGAGTTTAAAATACTTGTGCTACAGGTCTGTCACGTGGTGCCTGGGCTACTCGCAAGTATCAAATGACAGTGCAGGTACCTCTATCATCGTAGATGGATGTGCGGTGGAGTGATTTAAGGCATAGTAGTAACTCGGTAGTGCTATATACATTTGTCAGCAGCCGACTCAAACGTATACGTGAATAACATTAAATTAACATACAAAACGAACACACATGTAACACTGATGGACACACTTGAGCTCAAAATGACATGGGATTGGGCTTACTCGAATATGAGTGCTCTGCGCTTCAACGGGCAGGGCGTAGGGTCATTGCCTGTATAGTAACATATTCTGTAAAAAACAAAAGGGGGCGAGCATTGTAAATCTCTGCGCCGCTCGAGACGCTGCGTGGGTGGGGGGCGGCGCCCTCGTGGACCCGGTACTGGGATGTGTACCCGGGACCTGGTATTGTGAATCTACTTACAGTTGCAGGCAGAGAAGATCATGGTCGACCTACTCCTCGCGTCCACTGCTCGGCTAGTGATTTCGAGAGCAGCTGGGCGCGGTAAAGAGGAGTCGGCCGCTTCCGTGTTTGGGCGCGGCCTGGGCGAGTTGGGGGCGGGGCTGGCAGTACGCGGTGGCGTGCTGTCGGTAGCTAGGCTACCGAAAGGAAACAACCAGCAAGTTAGGTTGAGAAACAACATTGGGCAGGTTCGGTAGACTAGCGGAGTTACTCCGCGGTGCTGGTATGAATGAATGCGAGGGCTTACAGTGTAGAAAAGGTTAATTCCACTGCATGGATATTAAAAAGGGGTAAGAGGATAGACAGTGTGGACATTATTACAAACACTGCTCGGTGAGGAAAAACATTGGATGTGTGACCAGTATTGGGTCACTGGTGGGCGAGATACCATGGTGTCAAAAGGCAGCCATATTACAAGGTTCAGAAGGTGATGACCTAGCAGAATTGACAAAAAACACAGTGTTGGATCCTGTGGGGACTGGCCCAATGTAGGGGCGCCCGAGGGGCCAAGGTGACTAATAAACAGGTCTTGGTATTCATTAGTGTGAGGAACACTAAGTTAAACTCAGTCGAGCAAGGCTTGGAAATATATTAGAAGTATCAGGTGGTAAAGCTCTATTCTCAATTCTCGGTCGTGGTGACCAAGGGGGTGGAGAGTCACTTCAGCACCGAGTTCCATGGGATATTATCGTTGAGCCCAATTTTGTGGGAGGAAAGACGATAGATCCATCGCTGTTCTTTTTCAAAAAGTCGTGCTTGTGCATTTGGACCTGGTTGGATTTGCTCAATTACCGTCCATCTCATGTCGTTGGGGGTATGATGGGCTGTGAGAAAGTGGTCAGTAAGCCTGGTGTTCGTTTTTTTGCATCGGATTGTGCTGCGATGTTCCGCTATTCGTTGCTTGACCTTTCTTGTCGTCATACCCACATATGGCTTGTCACAGCTGCATCGGATGAGGTAGATAACAAACGTGCTGTTGCAGTTTGTGTGTGATCTTTGTTGCCAAATTTTACCTTCCTCAAGGTTCAAGGTTTTGGTGTTGTTCGTGAGGTGACAGACGCTGCAGTCACCACATCTGGAATGTCCGGTCACTGGGGGAAGGCCCCAAGCGTTGGTGATGGTTTGGTCGGTTGTCGCCATATTCGTTCTTGGTCTGGTGTTGACTAAGGTGTCTTTTAGGCTCCGTGCTTTTTTGTAAGAAAAAAGTGGTCTTTCCCAATTGTGATTTCCAGTGTTCAGTATTTGCCAATGTTTTCTGATACTTTTACTGACCTGGTTTGACACCGCATTGTATGTGGTCACGCATGTGAGTGGAATCTCTTCCTCTGTTCTTGGTGTGTCTTCTAGCAGGGCTTGTCTTGGCTGATTTCTGGCCCTTTTCTGACATTTCCTTGTGATTTTTTCGGGATATCCTCGGTTGGTTAGTTTCTCCGTCAGGTCTGCTGCCTGTGTTTTGTAGTCCTTCAACTCGCTGCAGTTCCTCCTGAGTCTGAGATACTGACCGTAAGGTAAATTCTCCCTCAGGGGGCGAGGATGGAAACTGTCAAATCTCAGCAGGTTGTTCTTCGCGGTGGGCTTGAAGTGAGTTTTAGTCTTGAGCTTGTCAGTGTCTCTTTCGATCTCAATGTCAAGAAAGACCATTTTGTCTTTGTCTACACTATGTGTGAACCTTAGGTTAGGGTCACACGTGTTAAGCCACCTGATGAACTCCATTAGTGTTTCTTGCGGTCCTTGCCAGATAGTGAAGACGTCATCTATGTACCGCCTCCAAAATTTGATGTGGGTGCTGTAAGGGTTATTGGGGGTAATGACATATTTTTTCTCGAAGTCATACACATAGAGGCCCGCTACGCTGGGAGCAAAGACACTGCCCATTGATGTCCCACCTATTTGGAGGTATAGCTTTCCATCATGTTCAAAAAAGTTTCTTTTAAGAGCGAGGGTTGCACATTCTACAATGAACTCTGTTGGTGTTGTATGATCCCATGTGGAGTTGTCCAATGTTTGTTTTAGTACTGTGATGGTGGCGTCTTGGGGTATGTTAGTGTACAGGCTCTCTATGTCTAGACTCACAAAAATGTGGTCCGGTTCGATCCTGATGTCTTCCAGCATTGTCAGTAGGCTTTTAGTGTCCTTCAGATAGGTTGCAGTATTTTGTACAATGGTTTTTAGGAAGTGATCACAGAAGCGTGACAGGGGTTCTAGAAGCGAGCCTATGCCTGACACGATTGGTCTGCCAGGTGGTGGGATCTTGCCTTTGTGCATCTTAGGGACTATGTAGAAGTAGGGGATCTTACCCTCAGTTTTGCAGAGGTAGTCCGCTTCCTGTTTTGAGATGTGTCCAGAGGCCTCTGCTGCTTCCACCATATTGGTTATTTCCACCCTTAAGTCGTCAGTAGGGTCGGCTGTGAGCCTTCTGTAGTTGGTGTTGTCCCCCAGAAGGCGTTGGCATTCGGTGTCATAGTCGGCCTTATTCATTACTACCAGCCCCCCGCCCTTGTCGGCTGGTTTTATTATGATTGAATCATCATTTTTCAAGTCTGTTATGGCTTTGTTCTCCGCTTGGCTGTTGTTATGGTATTGTTTGGTGACAGTTAGTGCTTCGACGTCATTAAATACAGCTTGCTCGAAGGTGTTGATCTCCACCGGGATAGAGTGTGGCGGAGGCGTGAAGGTGGACCGCAATCTAAGGCCTGTTTCATTTTTGATTTCGTCAGATTCAGTGGTGGTAGTTTTTTCAAAATATGCTTTCAGTTTAAGTTTCCGAAAGAAAGCGGCCAGCTCACAATGTAATTTGAACTTGTCCAGGGCTGCAGTGGGCACAAAACCTAGACCCTTGTTTAGTACAGTAGATTCTGTAGCTGTCAGTGTACGTGAGGATAGGTTGGTTACTAGCTCCTCGCTGTGCTGGGGCCCGCTTTGTTGGCTCCCGATTTGCTCCTGGTTACGCTGCCTGTTGTATCTTCCTCTTCCCAATGAACATTGTTTCCTCGTCTGTTGCGTCCCCTCCCGCGCCTGCCTCTGTTCTGAAAAGGAGGGCGGGACTGGTTTTGTTGGAAGGGGAACTGTTGAAAAGGTGGCTGCCATCCGAACATTGGGTACTGTTGAGGGTGTTGGTAAGGGTGCATCAGCGGTTGCTGGAATGGGTACTGGGGTGGGTGGTTAAATTGTGGCCATTGAAAGTTCCCTCTATGGCCTCCTTGTTGTCTTTTTCTGGGGGTACCACTGTTGGAGCTACCGCTATTGTGGGAACTGTTGGTGGTGTCGCTCGATGCATCTGAGTCCTGGTCCGGGACTCCAGTGTTTGTCACTTGAGGAAGGTAAAATTTGGCAACAAAGATCACACACAAACTGCAACAGCACGTTTGTTATCTACCTCATCCGATGCAGCTGTGACAAGCCATATGTGGGTATGACGACAAGAAAGGTCAAGCAACGAATAGCGGAACATCGCAGCACAATCCGATGCAAAAAAACGAACACCAGGCTTACTGACCACTTTCTCACAGCCCATCATACCCCCAACGACATGAGATGGACGGTAATTGAGCAAATCCAACCAGGTCCAAATGCACAAGCACGACTTTTTGAAAAAGAACAGCGATGGATCTATCGTCTTTCCTCCCACAAAATTGGGCTCAACGATAATATCCCATGGAACTCGGTGCTGAAGTGACACTCCACCCCCTTGGTCACCACGACCGAGAATTGAGAATAGAGCTTTACCACCTGATACTTCTAATATATTTCCAAGCCTTGCTCGACTGAGTTTAACTTAGTGTTCCTCACACTAATGAATACCAAGACCTGTTTATTAGTCACCTTGGCCCCTCGGGCGCCCCTACATTGGGCCAGTCCCCACAGGATCCAACACTGTGTTTTTTGTCAATTCTGCTAGGTCATCACCTTCTGAACCTTGTAATATGGCTGCCTTTTGACACCATGGTATCTCGCCCACCAGTGACCCAATACTGGTCACACATCCAATGTTTTTCCTCACCGAGCAGTGTATGTAATAATGTCCACACTGTCTATCCTCTTACCCCTTTTTAATATCCATGCAGTGGAATTAACCTTTTCTACACTGTAAGCCCTCGCATTCATTCATACCAGCACCGCGGAGTAACTCCGCTAGTCTACCGAACCTGCCCAATGTTGTTTCTCAACCTAACTTGCTGGTTGTTTCCTTTCGGTAGCCTAGCTACCGACAGCACGCCACCGCGTACTGCCAGCCCCGCCCCCAACTCGCCCAGGCCGCGCCCAAACACGGAAGCGGACGACTCCTCTTTACCGCGCCCAGCTGCTCTCGAAATCACTAGCCGAGCAGTGGACGCGAGGAGTAGGTCGACCATGATCTTCTCTGCCTGCAACTGTAAGTAGATTCACAATACCAGGTCCCGGGTACACATCCCAGTACCGGGTCCACGAGGGCGCCGCCCCCCACCCACGCAGCGTCTCGAGCGGCGCAGAGATTTACAATGCTCGCCCCCTTTTGTTTTTTACAGAATATGTTACTATACAGGCAATGACCCTACGCCCTGCCCGTTGAAGCGCAGAGCACTCATATTCGAGTAAGCCCAATCCCATGTCATTTTGAGCTCAAGTGTGTCCATCAGTGTTACATGTGTGTTCGTTTTGTATGTTAATTTAATGTTATTCACGTATACGTTTGAGTCGGCTGCTGACAAATGTATATAGCACTACCGAGTTACTACTATGCCTTAAATCACTCCACCGCACATCCATCTACGATGATAGAGGTACCTGCACTGTCATTTGATACTTGCGAGTAGCCCAGGCACCACGTGACAGACCTGTAGCACAAGTATTTTAAACTCAATACTCTATCCCGCTTGGGTCGTGCTAGCACCGCATGCAACTCGCGTGCACCTATCCTTTGGCATAGATGTTGACTAGTTTTCACTCCCTCACCACGGAATTATGTATATCTGGAACCCCCCCCCCTCTTTTGGCACCATATTTCCATTGCACTAAGAGACTACACGACGTTACAGGAGAGTAAGTCTATCACTCAATACCTGATTGTTCTTTATCCACCCTTCTCTCCCTACAGGTCTCTTTTTATTCGCCAGCTCACTTATTTGATTGAGCAGCACCCACCACTGGCCATTTTTGCCAGGAGGCACACAGGGGATCAAGGCCGGGTGTGCTTTCTAGGGAGCACGCACCTCCTGTCCACCTGTTTTTTCTGGTCCTGACGAATACCGGGCAATAGCCCTTATGGTAGAAACATGTTGACCACTCAACACATATAGAGATCACTTGGTCGTAACCCTCCCTACCAGGATCTCGCCAGTAATTATTTTTAAACACATTGTTCAGTTGCTCTATAATTAAATCCATTGTTTTTGAGTACAACCAGGACAATTTTTAACAATTTTTTTGCACCTACAGCCACAACCCGCTCCACTGTAGTTCAGGTGTCGCAGCACACCTTGGTGTCGCTAGGACGCCGAGGTGGACCCCGATGATGAAGCATGTCACCACTAGGTGGTGAGTGAGGGGTTTCTATCAAAAGGATGAATTTCCTCCTTTTTGCCAAGAACCGGTCCTCCAGATACGTCTGTTCTTCAAATTCATAGTGGATACTCCTCTCTTTGTTTTTGCTATATTTCCTCCCAGGGGAATAGGAGAAGTCTCTAGTTCACTTTTGGGTGAACGAACTCCCTTACTCTCTTCTTTGTTTGGAACATTCCCGGCAGCGCACAGCTGCGAGAGTTGTTTTTTACCAAGCTCACCACGGTTTCACCACTGAGCGTTTTAACCTGTCTTTCACTGTAATCTCTGAGGAACACACCCACAGCCAGGATGGCGGAATACTCAGGACTCACGTACTCTACTGATGAGATAGACTCCATCATGAGCGATCTCAATGTCTTTGCAGACGCCAATATTAGCAACACCATATCCCAAACCTGCGATTGGGAAAAATTGACCGAAATGAAAAGGAACCGTATCAGGACTATCCTGCATGGAACAATACTGAAGGAATATGTTACCAACAAAATAGCTCCAAAGGGCCTCTTGGTCACAAACGCACCTCGTATCTTCCTAGATGACCCCGAGTTTAGAAAAGACTGGGCACTCATTGCGTGGCACTGCACCCACGATTGGATCATCTTAATTCTGAAAACGGCCATGCGCCTGTCGGAGAAGATCCAAGTGGAGATTCAAGTTACCGAGACTCAAATAAAAGCCAGTATCACTGGATACAAAAAAAAGCTAGATGACTTAAACAAAGAAATAGCCGAATACAGGGAAAACCTTACCCAACAAAAGGTTCAAAAATTCCAGAAAGATTTGAAGAAATTTTCCTTTGTAAAAGTCTATCCATACTCGGACCCTGACTTCAAAAACACTGGAGTCCCGGACCAGGACTCAGATGCATCGAGCGACACCACCAACAGTTCCCACAATAGCGGTAGCTCCAACAGTGGTACCCCCAGAAAAAGACAACAAGGAGGCCATAGAGGGAACTTTCAATGGCCACAATTTAACCACCCACCCCAGTACCCATTCCAGCAACCGCTGATGCACCCTTACCAACACCCTCAACAGTACCCAATGTTCGGATGGCAGCCACCTTTTCAACAGTTCCCCTTCCAACAAAACCAGTCCCGCCCTCCTTTTCAGAACAGAGGCAGGCGCGGGAGGGGACGCAACAGACGAGGAAACAATGTTCATTGGGAAGAGGAAGATACAACAGGCAGCGTAACCAGGAGCAAATCGGGAGCCAACAAAGCGGGCCCCAGCACAGCGAGGAGCTAGCAACCAACCTATCCTCACGTACACTGACAGCTACAGAATCTACTGTACTAAACAAGGGTCTAGGTTTTGTGCCCACTGCAGCCCTGGACAAGTTCAAATTACATTGTGAGCTGGCCGCTTTCTTTCGGAAACTTAAACTGAAAGCATATTTTGAAAAAACTACCACCACTGAATCTGACGAAATCAAAAATGAAACAGGCCTTAGATTGCGGTCCACCTTCACGCCTCCGCCACACTCTATCCCGGTGGAGATCAACACCTTCGAGCAAGCTGTATTTAATGACGTCGAAGCACTAACTGTCACCAAACAATACCATAACAACAGCCAAGCGGAGAACAAAGCCATAACAGACTTGAAAAATGATGATTCAATCATAATAAAACCAGCCGACAAGGGCGGGGGGCTGGTAGTAATGAATAAGGCCGACTATGACACCGAATGCCAACGCCTTCTGGGGGACAACACCAACTACAGAAGGCTCACAGCCGACCCTACTGACGACTTAAGGGTGGAAATAACCAATATGGTGGAAGCAGCAGAGGCCTCTGGACACATCTCAAAACAGGAAGCGGACTACCTCTGCAAAACTGAGGGTAAGATCCCCTACTTCTACATAGTCCCTAAGATGCACAAAGGCAAGATCCCACCACCTGGCAGACCAATCGTGTCAGGCATAGGCTCGCTTCTAGAACCCCTGTCACGCTTCTGTGATCACTTCCTAAAAACCATTGTACAAAATACTGCAACCTATCTGAAGGACACTAAAAGCCTACTGACAATGCTGGAAGACATCAGGATCGAACCGGACCACATTTTTGTGAGTCTAGACATAGAGAGCCTGTACACTAACATACCCCAAGACGCCACCATCACAGTACTAAAACAAACATTGGACAACTCCACATGGGATCATACAACACCAACAGAGTTCATTGTAGAATGTGCAACCCTCGCTCTTAAAAGAAACTTTTTTGAACATGATGGAAAGCTATACCTCCAAATAGGTGGGACATCAATGGGCAGTGTCTTTGCTCCCAGCGTAGCGGGCCTCTATGTGTATGACTTCGAGAAAAAATATGTCATTACCCCCAATAACCCTTACAGCACCCACATCAAATTTTGGAGGCGGTACATAGATGACGTCTTCACTATCTGGCAAGGACCGCAAGAAACACTAATGGAGTTCATCAGGTGGCTTAACACGTGTGACCCTAACCTAAGGTTCACACATAGTGTAGACAAAGACAAAATGGTCTTTCTTGACATTGAGATCGAAAGAGACACTGACAAGCTCAAGACTAAAACTCACTTCAAGCCCACCGCGAAGAACAACCTGCTGAGATTTGACAGTTTCCATCCTCGCCCCCTGAGGGAGAATTTACCTTACGGTCAGTATCTCAGACTCAGGAGGAACTGCAGCGAGTTGAAGGACTACAAAACACAGGCAGCAGACCTGACGGAGAAACTAACCAACCGAGGATATCCCGAAAAAATCACAAGGAAATGTCAGAAAAGGGCCAGAAATCAGCCAAGACAAGCCCTGCTAGAAGACACACCAAGAACAGAGGAAGAGATTCCACTCACATGCGTGACCACATACAATGCGGTGTCAAACCAGGTCAGTAAAAGTATCAGAAAACATTGGCAAATACTGAACACTGGAAATCACAATTGGGAAAGACCACTTTTTTCTTACAAAAAAGCACGGAGCCTAAAAGACACCTTAGTCAACACCAGACCAAGAACGAATATGGCGACAACCGACCAAACCATCACCAACGCTTGGGGCCTTCCCCCAGTGACCGGACATTCCAGATGTGGTGACTGCAGCGTCTGTCACCTCACGAACAACACCAAAACATTGAACCTTGAGGAAGGTAAAATTTGGCAACAAAGATCACACACAAACTGCAACAGCACGTTTGTTATCTACCTCATCCGATGCAGCTGTGACAAGCCATATGTGGGTATGACGACAAGAAAGGTCAAGCAACGAATAGCGGAACATCGCAGCACAATCCGATGCAAAAAAACGAACACCAGGCTTACTGACCACTTTCTCACAGCCCATCATACCCCCAACGACATGAGATGGACGGTAATTGAGCAAATCCAACCAGGTCCAAATGCACAAGCACGACTTTTTGAAAAAGAACAGCGATGGATCTATCGTCTTTCCTCCCACAAAATTGGGCTCAACGATAATATCCCATGGAACTCGGTGCTGAAGTGACACTCCACCCCCTTGGTCACCACGACCGAGAATTGAGAATAGAGCTTTACCACCTGATACTTCTAATATATTTCCAAGCCTTGCTCGACTGAGTTTAACTTAGTGTTCCTCACACTAATGAATACCAAGACCTGTTTATTAGTCACCTTGGCCCCTCGGGCGCCCCTACATTGGGCCAGTCCCCACAGGATCCAACACTGTGTTTTTTGTCAATTCTGCTAGGTCATCACCTTCTGAACCTTGTAATATGGCTGCCTTTTGACACCATGGTATCTCGCCCACCAGTGACCCAATACTGGTCACACATCCAATGTTTTTCCTCACCGAGCAGTGTATGTAATAATGTCCACACTGTCTATCCTCTTACCCCTTTTTAATATCCATGCAGTGGAATTAACCTTTTCTACACTGTAAGCCCTCGCATTCATTCATACCAGCACCGCGGAGTAACTCCGCTAGTCTACCGAACCTGCCCAATGTTGTTTCTCAGCCTAACTTGCTGGTTGTTTCCTTTCGGTAGCCTAGCTACCGACAGCACGCCACCGCGTACTGCCAGCCCCGCCCCCAACTCGCCCAGGCCGCGCCCAAACACGGAAGCGGCCGACTCCTCTTTACCGCGCCCAGCTGCTCTCGAAATCACTAGCCGAGCAGTGGACGCGAGGAGTAGGTCGACCATGATCTTCTCTGCCTGCAACTGTAAGTAGATTCACAATACCAGGTCCCGGGTACACATCCCAGTACCGGGTCCACGAGGGCGCCGCCCCCCACCCACGCAGCGTCTCGAGCGGCGCAGAGATTTACAATGCTCGCCCCCTTTTGTTTTTTACAGAATATGTTACTATACAGGCAATGACCCTACGCCCTGCCCGTTGAAGCGCAGAGCACTCATATTCGAGTAAGCCCAATCCCATGTCATTTTGAGCTCAAGTGTGTCCATCAGTGTTACATGTGTGTTCGTTTTGTATGTTAATTTAATGTTATTCACGTATACGTTTGAGTCGGCTGCTGACAAATGTATATAGCACTACCGAGTTACTACTATGCCTTAAATCACTCCACCGCACATCCATCTACGATGATAGAGGTACCTGCACTGTCATTTGATACTTGCGAGTAGCCCAGGCACCACGTGACAGACCTGTAGCACAAGTATTTTAAACTCAATACTCTATCCCGCTTGGGTCGTGCTAGCACCGCATGCAACTCGCGTGCACCTATCCTTTGGCATAGATGTTGACTAGTTTTCACTCCCTCACCACGGAATTATGTATATCTGGAACCCCCCCCCTCTTTTGGCACCATATTTCCATTGCACTAAGAGACTACACGACGTTACAGGAGAGTAAGTCTATCACTCAATACCTGATTGTTCTTTATCCACCCTTCTCTCCCTACAGGTCTCTTTTTATTCGCCAGCTCACTTATTTGATTGAGCAGCACCCACCACTGGCCATTTTTGCCAGGAGGCACACAGGGGATCAAGGCCGGGTGTGCTTTCTAGGGAGCACGCACCTCCTGTCCACCTGTTTTTTCTGGTCCTGACGAATACCGGGCAATAGCCCTTATGGTAGAAACATGTTGACCACTCAACACATATAGAGATCACTTGGTCGTAACCCTCCCTACCAGGATCTCGCCAGTAATTATTTTTAAACACATTGTTCAGTTGCTCTATAATTAAATCCATTGTTTTTGAGTACAACCAGGACAATTTTTAACAATTTTTTTGCACCTACAGCCACAACCCGCTCCACTGTAGTTCAGGTGTCGCAGCACACCTTGGTGTCGCTAGGACGCCGAGGTGGACCCCGATGATGAAGCATGTCACCACTAGGTGGTGAGTGAGGGGTTTCTATCAAAAGGATGAATTTCCTCCTTTTTGCCAAGAACCGGTCCTCCAGATACGTCTGTTCTTCAAATTCATAGTGGATACTCCTCTCTTTGTTTTTGCTATATTTCCTCCCAGGGGAATAGGAGAAGTCTCTAGTTCACTTTTGGGTGAACGAACTCCCTTACTCTCTTCTTTGTTTGGAACAAACACTTCTTTGGGAATTCACAAGGGCATATTATCAAGCCCACTATCGCCGCTTTAGCAGCAGTTTCCTGCCGATAAAGCGGCGATAATTTTATCGCCTGTTCTTGATAATATGCCCCGTTGTTTTCCGGTAGGATTTTTGGAAATTAATAAGCATGCTGCCTGGTATCAGACATGTGCGCTGAAGACCCTTTTAATGGCTGGTAGCATACAGTGACTGCAGAACCAATGAGGCACAGCGTGGACAACAGGATGCCAGCCCCACACGCTCTGCCTGCTGTAGGCGCTAAAACACGAAAAATAATGTTTTAATTGATTTGCCAATAATCCAACACATTTTAACCAGCGAGTTTCACACTGGCTGTCTCCTATGGCCTATGGCAGTAGCTCATTTTTCGCCAGGATTCATCTGATGCACTCCGCAGCATTTCAACACCTAAGACTAAATGGCGGTGCGGCTGGTCAGGCTGGCACTTTTAAGCCTGTGCATGGCCCCTGCATTGCACTTAGAGAAGACTCCAACTCCATTGAACACACACATGTCCGTGGATTTCTGCTCTTCCTGCTAACTGGTGCCACAAAAACATCCTGCACGGCACCCGTAGTGCTTCCTGCAGAGAAGCACACACTGTCAGCTGTGCCGTGGTACCACCTTGTCTCAGTAGGTGCTGGCACAGAGGAGAAGAGTAATACTACTGCTGCCTGCCCAGGCCTGGACTGGCTGTTTCGGGCACCGGGCAATCCCCCGGTGCGACGCAAGGGTGGGGGCCGGTTTTGGGCCCTGGGGGCCGTTTTTGTTACAGGGCCGTTTTTGCGGTATAGCTGCAAAACCGGCTCTGTAACACAATCGGCCGAAAACCGGCCCCTGCAAAGAGCTCGGTCGGCTCTGACAGCCTGCCACAGCGATCACTACCACAGCGCTATTGTCAGGCTGTAAAAATCAGGAGGATCTGGCCTCGTCTGTCTTGAGAATTGTCAGGCTAGGAATGGACGCGGTCAGTCGTACCGCTTGGGCTGAGCATAAAAGCCTCACTCGCCGCTCCAAACTGCCAAAGGTCTGCCGCTGCCACAGCGGCAGACCTTTGGCAATTCTCAAGATAGACGAGGCCCGATCCCCCTGAGTTTTAGAGTGTTAGAGGCACCTCAGCGGCTGCGTATCGCACACCTGATTTTTGCCCACCAACCCCCCTTCATCCTGAAGAAGACCCGTTTGTAAGGGATAGCAACCCTGCCACTCCAGGGTCGAAACGTAGACCATTATCCCAACGCCACCAGACAAAAGTGTGATTTGCAACACTGTTTATAAAAGGATGGCAATTCAAATAAGGAATATGATGAATTTGTACATGGCTCCCCTGTGAAGCCACTATTTATTGTGTTTTGCATAAAAAGATTGTATTTTTGACCTGGCACATCTCCAAATTGCACTAAATCCCAACCACTTCACCCCCACCCCTTTTCCCTCCATTGTGGGCACCCATTTCTGTAAAGTATTTAATGAAAATGCACACTAAGATGCCTTGAACACGATGTGAATAAATAACATTGTGTTCCCAAAATAAGTGAAATTGATTGCTTGTGTATAATTTTTTCTAAATTAGTCCTCTTGTTCTGGGACCCCTCTTTTCTATAACACATAAATACCCAGGTCCCAGTGACTCCTTGGGTTGACCCTATTTTTTGTAACACAACATTAAACAAATGGTGAGCAGTAGGACATATTAGACTTCAATCGGTGGAGTTTCACTCAACATATTGATTACTTTATGTCTCGGAGAGACAGCGCATGCGCTGCCTAGGCGCGACCTAACAAGGAGAAATAAATACATTTCTCCTTGTTGCGCCTCCCTACGCCTCCCCTGGGGAGGCGTAGCATTCACACGCATTTCCAGATTTGCGGTTCCTCATTATTCTGGAAATGTTTCTGGTTCCATGGGTGTTGCGTGGGAACGCCAAGTGCTGTGTTAAAGGGGCCATATTTACAAGGACAGGTAACTTTTAAAATGTTTACGTTTTGATGTAGTTAGTACACGTAAATAAACCTGCAACCAAGACAGGTTCTCCCCCACCTTGGTTTGTGCTGCTTGACAAACTGACCTACTTCGTTCCCTCGTGCCTCCCAGTACCACCCCTTCTCCCCCCCACTGTGACATCTAGTATCTGCAAACCTCCAACTGTGATGCGTTGTTCAGCAAGATGCCAATATGGAGGGCACGAAAGACATCAGGCCTGCCCAAAGTGTATGCCCATTCTACCTGACCACAGGATGACTGACTGACCTCTGCGCAGGCTTGTGGCTGTCAGACTGACTCCATAGTTAGGGCCATATTATCACGAAAGGGCGATACATTATCGCTGCTTTTATCGGCAGGAAACTGCCGCTAAAGCGGCGATAATGGGCTTGATAATATGCCCTAGTGAATTCCCATAGAAGCCCAGGTTAACACCAGAACCTGGGCTTCTATGGGAATTCACAAGGGCATATTAGCAAGCCCATTATAAGCGGCAATAATGTATCGCCCTTTCTTGATAATATGGCCCTAAGTTCCTAGTTGTGATTTATCGGGCTCCTGAGGCTTCTTGGCGCTAAATGGTCACTCATTCACTTCTATACAATTCAGTAATACAGATATTTTTATGTTCTTGGCTTTTCGTTATGCAGTCTTCCTGCATAAGTTTGTATCATCACACAGGTATTCTGAGGTATTTTGTGACTTAGAAGTAGGCAGATGTGAAATACACTTACTGCTAGATTCATCAAAGACCCGTTTTGCGAGTCTTTAATAGCGATTCATAAGGAATCGCTATTAAGGACTTGCAAAACGGGATTCATGTAGGAATTGCAAAAAATATTGCGATTCCTACATGTTCCTTATTTGCGATTAGCAATTTGCTAATCGCAAATAAGGATGCGATTTCAAGGGTGCAGGGGTGTCCAAAGGACACCCTGTAGCACCCCTGAAATGTGAATTTACACTGATGTTATGCACACACATGTCCAGAGGACATGTGTGTGTGTAACATGCAACTTAGAAAAATGCATTTAAATGCATTTTTCTAAGTTTTCGCTATTTACCACGAGGTTTGACTTTGTGGTAAATAGCGGTCCTAAATGGCGAATTCGCAATTTTTAAATGTTTCATGAATAGCATTTAAGGAATCTCTGATAGAGATTCCTTAAATGCTAATCCTCGCAAATTTGCGAATTCTTTATTAGCGATTTTTGCATTTGGGATGATGAATCCCAAATGCAAATATTGCACTCGCAAAGGGCCAGATTCTCAGAATCTGGCCCTTTTGCGAGCGCATTTCGCTTGATGAATCTGGCTGTTAGTCGTTTTCGAGCACAACTTCCTAGACCTGCTTGCGATTTCTTCCTCTCATAAGCTGCTTTTTGATTTTTAATTGACTTAATTGATATGCTGAGAATATTTATTAAATAAGGATATGCACCAAGGATAATAGCAACGCCTCAGCGAATGACCAAGCGCATTATGTCGCTATTTTGCCCCCTTGCAATCTCTCAGCTTCAGTCTTGCTTTTTTAAGGCTGACTTTTTTGACAGACGTAATATTTTTTGCTCTCCCGCGTGGCTGCAGCCTGGTTATCGATATCTACAGGATGGCGTAATTGAACTGTGAATTGCTTAAATTTAATAAACCTTGGAAAAACCTAACGCCAGGTTTATGTGTGCCCCGTGCTGTAAATCTGAGCGCTCCAGCTCAGTAGCTGTAATTGTTTTTCAATCTTCTGCACTAGCGAGGGCAAGGTCTGCACAACTGGTCCTGATGCACTCTCTTGGATAGCAGCATGGCCTGCATGGCTATCCTGCCGCGATCAATGGGAAGGCGCTTGCATAATGAGGGTTGGGCAGATTTACAAGCCCCTTGAGACATTTTTACAACACTGTAGCATCACTTCTGTGACGCAGCGTCGTTGTAAACAATGCGCCACTATGCAACAGATTTACAAAGTGATGCATCTAGTGAAATGCGTCACGTTGTAAAGCCCTGCGCTACATTATACCTGCGTAAGGTATAATGTATGCAGGGTGGGCATTCTGTCGCAGGAAGCCCCGTAAAAGTGACGCAGTGAAATCTCCAAGATTTTTACTTTTACGTCCCCGCTGCGTCAAAGCTGGCATAAGGGGTGACACAGCACTTTGGGTATAGGTTGCCCCTGAGCATTGCTGGAGTGGCGTCGTGCTTGTGACACAACTCCAGCAATGCACTGCCCTTACAACATAAGATGCGACACGCATCTGACTATCTCTGCGCCTCGGAGCGTTGCATCGTAAATGTGACACATCCTTGGTGGCGCAAGGGTATTCCTATGTGTCGCATCTTTAATGGCGCATCACTGCTAATATGCATGGATGTGCCATTGCTTGTAACTCTGCCCCTAGATGTGAGAAATCAGGCGCAGCATTCCGCAATTTCAGCCTTAGAGCAAACCGCAAGAAAAATAACTTTAGCTCCTAATGCCTGATGCCACTCAGTATTAGCACATTTCTGGCTTAGCTTCAGTTGAATGGCGGCACCTTCTGCAGAAGTATTAGAGTCTTGAAAGAAAGGAGGGTTAAATAACATTTGATTATCATGAATCCACATGTGTGGTTCTGAGGGTCAAATGCAGACTTGCCTCTGAAACTCTGATTACACAACCATAAATGTCAGATTTGCAATGAAGGTTATGATGCTTTAGAAACGCAGAGGTTAGGTTCAGGTTCTTGGTGAAAACCTGGGTGAAATTCAAGGCTGCGCATTTTTGGAGGTGGGTACCCTGGTCGAGGATTTCTGCTGTAAGGAGCCAGAGACAAAGAGACACTTTCAAATGTATAGATTGCTTTACAAACCTTCTTGGTTTCTCAAATTTGCTTGAAAATGTACCATTTGGCCACTTTTTTTCAAACCTTTCCTGGGGGAGAATCCCACCAACCTTCTTATGACGGTCAGTCATACTCGTATCGCTCATTCTGGATAGGGCACTCATCCCAAACTTTTACGTCCTACCACTTTTTAAATGTCACCAGCCACCACTACCCGTAAGACATTGTCAGCGAGTTCGCGAATTTCTACCAGGCCTTGTAGACCCTGGAGATGGCAAACAACCCAGCCCATCTGGAGGCCGTTTTTGATAGTGTGCACGGTGCACAGACATAATATCGACTCCAAAATATCGTTTGGACAGAATATCGAGTTTTAAATATCGTTTGGAGAAAATATCGACAGGACAGAATATCGACAGCCAAAATATCGTTTTTAAGGTAAGTGAAGTAATATCGAATGTAAATAATATAGAAAGTGAAAATATCCAAGTATATAATCTAGATAGTAAAAAATATCGTTTTTTAAATAATATGTAATTATTTATAGTGTTTTTATGTTATAATATGTGTGAAAAGTGTCATTTTATGTTATAATTATTTTTAATTAATGATTTTTTTTTAATTATTGTGTAATTTTATTCTGTAGCGGGTTGTGGGTTTATAGGGGAATAGGGTGGGAAGTAATTTAATTATAATTAATTAAATATGTAAATTTATTAATTGGTAGTAATAATTAATTAATTGGTAATTAAATAATATATGTTAATTATTTAAAATTTAATTGGTAATTAATTTAATTTAATTTATTAATTGCTAATTATGTAAATTAAAATAATGCATTTCCTGTAGCGGGTTGTGGGTTTATAGGGGAATAGGGTGGGAAGTAATTTAATTATAATTAATTAAATATGTAAATTTATTAATTGGTAGTAATATTTAAATAATTGGTAATTAAATAATATATGTTAATTATTTAAAATTTAATTGGTAATTAATTTAATTTAATTTATTAATTGCTAATTATGTAAATTAAAATAATGTATTTCCTGTAGCGGGTTGTGGGTTTATAGGGGAATAGGGTGGGAAGTAATTTAATTATTATTTATTAAATATGTAAATGTATTAATTGGTAGTAATATTTAATTAATTGGTAATTAAATAATATTTGTTAATTAATTAAAATGTAATTGGTAATTACTTTAATTTAATTGATTAATTGCTAATTATGTTAAATAATAATTATTATTATTATTATTAATGAATTTTGTACCGCGCACGGTTACCCAGGGGCATCCCAGCGCATATAGAGACCTAGAGCAAGCTGCTAATACAGAGCAGAAAGAGCTACACTTATTCTGGAAATAAGTAAGTTTTCAGAAGTTTCCGGAACCTAAGAAGATTTGGTTCAGAACGTAGTGAGAATGGGAGGGAGTTCCAGGCGCGCGCTGTATGGATGGAAAAACTCCTGCCACCTGAACGGGCTCTCCTAATTCTCTTTATCTGAAGGAGGTGTTTGTTGTCAGAGCGTAGAGCTCTTGTGGGCTTGTAGGGCCGAATCATGTCCTTCAGAATGGCTGGTCCTTTCCCCTGTATGCTCTTGTGGGCAATGCAGAGAGCCTTGAAGGTCACTCTCTCTCTGACGGGAAGCCAGTGTAGTGCTTTTAAAGCAGGCCTGGCTGACTGCCTGGCCGGAACGTTCCGCAGCAGCCTTGCTGCCGCGTTCTGCACTTGTTGCAGGATCTTGAACGTTGACTCCGGGGCTCCGAGAAAGAGTGCATTACTGTAGTCCAGGCGTGAGATGATTAGACCTTGGACTAACAGCTTCCGGGAGAGTTCTGGTAACAGGGGGAGAACCTTACGGGCCGACCGGAGCATTCCATAACACACGCCAGCGATCTTCTTGGCGTGTGTCCTAAAGGACAAATCCGGCTCCAGCCAGACCCCCAGGCTCTTAATCTCCTTCTTTGGGTCAGGCGGGGTGCCCATGCAATTGGGCCAGCTGCTCGGCGAGAGGGCAAAACTTGACTGGCCCAAGATCATCAGCTCAGTTTTTGAGCCGTTCAATTTGAGCGATGACCTGGTCATCCAGTCAAACACCTCTCTCAAGCATGAATGGAGCGTCTCAGGCTGTTTCTCCAGCTGTGTCAGACCCACCACTAGCTGGGTGTCATCCGCATAGCTTATGGTCTTAAAGCCAAACGGAGACACCACACCCTCCAGGGGTGCCATATACACGTTAAATAACGTGGGGCTCAAGGATGAGCCCTGGGGCACCCCGCAATGAAGTGGGAGGGGAGGAGATTTTGCATTTCCTTCCCAAACCTCGAAGGTACGCCCCTCCAGAAAAGAGGCCAACCATTCCAGGGCCACTCCTGTGACACCCGACTCAGCTAGACGTTGTATCAGCACTCCATGATTGACGGTATCGAAGGCCGCACTAAGGTCCAGGAGGATCACTGCCACTGACCCCCCTGCATCCAAAGTGCTTCTGGCCTCCTCTACCACTGCTAGCAGAGCCGTGTCAGTTCCATGACCCGGTCGGAATCCCGTCTGGGAGTCCCTCAACCGGCCATTCTCCTCGAGAAAGTTGGATAGCTGACGGTTTACCAACCTCTCGGCAACCTTACTAACCCCTGGTAGCAAGGAAATGGGCCTGAAATTGGCCAGGTTCTGCGGGTCCAAGCCAGGCTTCTTCAGAAGCGCTTTGACAACCGCACTTTTCCAGTCCGGCGGCACAGTCCCATGAGCGAAGGAGAGATTGACCAGATCGGTCAAGGGCTCTCCTATCGACAAGGCGGCCTGCTTCAAGTACCTCATTGGGACTGGGTCCCGAGGTGAGCCACTTTTCAAGCTCCCGAGGACCTTCAGTACTTCGCCTGAGGTTACAGGGCCAAATGACGTTAATAGTTTTTCCGAGATGCTCAAGTCCTCCAGAAAGACCGAGGTCTCCATCACCGGGAGGAGAGAACTAACAATGGTATCAATTTTATCTTTAAAGTAAGTGGCCAATTCCAGACATTTTTCCTGTGGTCTGTCATGGACAAGAATGGGATCAGGCGGTTTAAGAAGCTCCTTCATCACTAGAAAGGCTTCCCTGGATGAGGACGCAGCGTGCTTCACTCTCTCCCCATAAAAGGAGGCATTTGCAGCGCGTATTGCAAGTTTGTATGTCCTTAATTCCATCCGATATTTTTCCCTGCTATCTGTCTCCGAATTCCTCCTCCATAATCTCTCCGCCCGTTTACAATTCTTTCTCAAGGTTCTGAGCTCTAGGGTATACCATGGGGCGGACCCCACTCTCTTATCCCTGATAAGCATCTTCTTGAGTGGAAGCACATGGTCCACTGCGTTGGTCAGCCAGTTCCTCACCGTAGCATCTGCAGTCACCGGATCCCGACCCTTCTCAGGCTGGGTGCCCTCCAAACGGGCACTCCAGGCCTCTACACGGAGTCTTGACCATGCCCTGTCTATTCTAAATTTCCTGAGTGGGAGAGTGTCATCACACTTTACCTCCCAATTAAAGGGGTATTTTTAGGGTTCAGGGTCAGTTTTTTGTTTTTGGGTAAAGGGGTATTTTTAGGGTTCAGGGTCAGTTTTTAGTTTTTGGGTAAAGGGGTATTTTTAGGGTTCAGGTTCAGTTTTTAGTTTTTGGGTAAAGGGGTATTTTTAGGGTTCAGGGTCAGTTTTTAGTTTTTGGGTAAAGGGGTATTTTTAGGGTTCAGGTTCAGTTTTTAGTTTTTGGGTAAAGGGGTATTTTTAGGGTTCAGGGTCAGTTTTTAGTTTTTGGGTAAAGGGGTATTTTTAGGGTTCAGGGTCAGTTTGGGGTTTTTGGGTAAAGGGGTATTTTTAGGGTTCAGGGTCAGTTTTTAGTTTTTGGGTTAAGGGGTATTTTTAGGGTTCAGGGTCAGTTTTGGGTTTTTGGGTTAAGGGGTATTTTTAGGGTTCAGGGTCAGTTTTGGGTTTTTGGGTAAAGGGGTATTTTTAGGGTTCAGGGTCAGTTTTTAGTTTTTGGGTAAAGGGGTATTTTTAGGGTTCAGGGTCAGTTTTGGGTTTTTGGGTAAAGGGTTTTTTATGGGTTCAGGGTCAGTTTTGGGTTTTTGGGGTACAGGGGTACAGTGTAAAAATAAAGTAAAATTAAATGTACATTAATTTAATTTAATGAAATGAAATAAAATTAAATTATATTTAAATAATTTTAAATAATTTAAATTAAAAAAATTATTATATACTTACCAATACTTACGTTGTAATGGTAGTGCGTTGTAAAAGTTGCGTTGTAACGTCATATATCCACTGTTGCACTCTTTGCAGTGGGAATAGTAATTTTTACTCTTTTGTATTTGTACGTTAATAATATTGGCTATTATTCAATTAAATTTTGTTACTATATATATATGTTTTAAGAAATATGATTAAAAAAATATAATTTTTTTACTTTCATTAATTATTTAATTATTAAAAGTTATTTTAAGTATTGTTAATTATATTTTAGTAATTAATTTTTTATATTAATGTAATTAAACATTGTTTTTATTAAAGTCGATATTTTTTACAACTATATTTTTGTAAACGATATTTTGTACTCGATATTTTTGTACTTACCTGTTTGTACATACAAACTCGATATTTTGGTTGTAGATATTTTTTCCTCGATATTTTGGGTAGTCGATATTTTGGCAGTCGATATTATTTCAGTGATCCAGTGTGCACCTCCACAGCCTCAATGAGTCCCAGAAACTAATAAAAGAGGGAAATTAATAGGACAGAGATTGTGCAGGTAATTTCTAGACTGCCCTATCATAAGGCCTCTGGAGAAGACAGCCTTTCCTGTGGAGATTTAAAAGTGGGTTGGCGAGGACATGGTGCACTTCCTCTATGAAGCCTTTCGTGAGGCTGATCAAACAGGCTAACTCAGCACCACCTTCAATAGGATGGTAATAGCAGTCCTTCCTAAGCCAGGGAAAGACCCTCTACTCTGCAGGAGCTATAGGCCCTTCTTCCTGCTTAACAGAGACATCAAGATACTTGCCAGGGTGCTGGCGGCTCTCCTCCGAGCTGTGATCTCATCCTTGATCCACCATTCATAGGTGTGGTTCGTTCCCGGACACTCCTCCAGAAATCACCTCCTCCCACTTGCTTATGCCCTGTGGTTGGCGAAGAACCTACAGGATGATGCCTTTGCCCTCTCACTGGTTGCATAGAAGGCATTCAATAGGATTGACTGGGGATATCTTTTTGCAACTCTCCGACGCTTTGGTTTGGGGGAGGACTTTATAGCCAAAGTTCAATTTGCCTACTGCCCAAGTTAACTGGGGTCTTTCTCTCAGACCAGTTCCCAGTTCAGCAGGGAACCCTTGCTATTTCTTCTTGTGGCCTCTCTTTGCCAATCCTCGCAATTCACCGGTATAACCATCCCCGATGGGACGTCCACCGTTTATGTTTAGGCAGATGACATATTGCTTACCTTCCAGGCCCTCCTGGGCAGACACCTTCTCTGGCTTCGCGGTGCTCTCAGGGTATCGTCGGGTTAGCTGGGACAAAAGCGAGGCACCTCCCATGTCACGGGTGACCACCAGTGCAGCACTAGCTGATAATACCTTCCACTGGAAGTTCTTGCGGCTTAAGTGCCTGGAGGTTTACTTAAACTGAGGACTAGACTGCATAGTGGTGGATAACCTTAATCTCCTGCTGGTGCATATGAAAGGGACTTTGAGAAGTGGGCCCACCTCAGACTCTTGCTATGGGGAAGGGCACAGGTGATTCGGATAACCCTTGCTTTTCTTCCTCGTGGTCTCTCTTGCCCAATCCCCGCAACGCACCGGTATAACCATCCCCAGTGGGACGTCCACCGTTTATGTATACGCAGAGAACATATTGCATACCCTCCCTCATTCCCTCCTGTCCCTCCCGGACAGACATCCTCTTTAGCTACGCATTGCTCTGAGGGTATCGGGTTAACTGGGACAAAAGCGAGACACTACACATGTCACTGGTGACCACCAGTCCAGTAGTATCTGCTTATTCCTTCCACTGGAAGTTCTTGCAGCTTAAGTACCTGGGAGTTTACTTAAACCAAAGACTGGACCGCATAGCAGTGGATAACCTCAATCTCCTTCTGGTGCATATGAAGTTGGACTTCGAGAAGAGGGCCCACCTCGGACTCTCGATATGTGGCAGGGCACAGGTGGTTCGTATAATCACACTGCCATGATACACCTACGTCCTTGGCATGCTGCCCCTACTGGTCTCTCTTTCACTGCTGCATTCCATGGACCAAAGCATACAGCCTTTTGTCGTGGGGACCTCCCATCACCAGTTAGTCAGTAGCAAACTCCTTGCTCACCAATCTTTTGGGGGGGTGGGTCTCCCCTTGGTCGAGCACAACCCTCTGGCCTTGCACTTGGCACAGCATGCTTGCATGCTTCCTGGGACTCAGGATCTGCAGCAGCGGCTGCTGCTGGAGTGCTCCCTGCTGAGTTACCCCCACGGACTTCACCTACTCTACAAGACAGGCGCACCTAAGTTGAGCCCCACCAACCCAATGCTGCAAGTCAAGGTCAAATCATGGCGGTGGGCTCACCACCTCTTCAGGGTGGACCCTCTTCTACATGACCATGCAGTGTCATGGGGCAATTCTGGCATCTGTATAGGTGGTGAGATGTTGAAGAGGGAGGTGTGGCATTCTGCGGGCTTCACCAGCCTCCATCAAGTCCTCTAATAGGGTGCCCTTAAATCCTTCACAGCGCTCTGTGAAGAATTTGGTCTCCCATCCCATCAGTCCCAGTGATATTTGCAGCTCCGACATTGCCTCAATAATTGCTTGGGTTTGCGACACTGGGTCTTCCAGCCCTCTCCTGTAGTCTCCTACCTTAGAACGTGGGGTCTCTTTGGTGAGGTGATGTCTAGACTCTAAAGCCTCTTGAGCTGTCATCTTTTCTCCCTGCCTCTTCTAAATAACCTCCATTTGACAAGGCAAACCAGACTTCAAACAGAATATGAACCGGAGGATTGGGTGGACGTTCTGGAGGCATTGGGTCATGGGGTCTAGGAGTTGCAATTGAAGATCTGTCCCTTTGAGTTATTGACTGGCACGGGACTCTCGTACAACTTTGGGAAGCGGGCCTGTTACTGCATGACCTTTTCCACCTTCAGGGTCATCTACTGCATGCTGCTCTCACCACAGCTAAGATCTGCATTCTCCACCACTGGCCTCCCCCCACCCACTTCCCATGATGAATGGCTCTCGGCAATGTACCAGACAGCCTCCTATGGGTGGGTCATCTGTAACTTACAGGATAAGACAGAGACCAACTCCTCAACTGGGTGCCTTTGTTTCGGGATGAAGCCCACTAGACCCTATTTGAGGGCGCTCTTGTCCCCAAAAGGCTGACCAGATATTATATCACACTGACACTGCCATTGAGACTAGATCTGGTCATGATCCTTGAGGGTGTGTGCCTACTTCCCCCACTTTCCTCTATCACTCCTGCCTTTTCCACAACTCTCTTCTTCAGTGCCTCTCATCTTTTTCCTCTCTCCTCCTTCTCTGCCTATTGTCTCCCCGTTCTGTCTCCCTCCTTCACCCTGCCTGGACGTGTGGATGTGAGTATGTATTCCCAGTTTGTTTTTCCTATATTAGTTTCTTTTGGTCATGTTGCATTTTTCTGACTCCCGCACCCCGCTGACTATGCTGTGTACAGATGTGGACCTGTGTATCCTCGTTGATATTTTCGCTTTCTTGTTCTTCAAGGTTCAAGGACCCCTGCCTTGTGGAACAACACATGCTATGTACCTAGTGTTCCGTTTTATCTTGCACCGCGTTATTCGTACAGTATTACTGTTTCACATGTGGTACCTTATGTTCCCTGTCCCTCCTTCCCCTATACTCTGTTTTGTTTTAATCTTCCAATAAAGAATTGTGAAGCAAAAACAATAAAATGATGGTAAAGTGAATGACCAGAACAGGTTTAGAATTAGACATAGGCTTGCCCTTCACCCACAGGCTGGCACAGGGCATAAAAGTGGACCCCACAGACTTCTCCTCAGAACACTCCTGGACCAGGGGACAAGGGCTGTCCTGCTGTCTGAAGAACCTGAAGGAAGACTGGACCTGCTTGCCTTAAACCCAGGACCCTTGAAGTGTCTCCAAAAGTCAGTTGGCTGACCTTCGGTTTTAGCTACAGGGACACAGCAAGGTTTAGAGGCCGCTCTTTCTGCAACTTGCAGGTGACCAGTTCTCACTGGGCCTGCCCTGGACACTGTTGCTGCCCTCTGTTGGAGTGCATCCTAACCCCAAAGTGCGGCCGGCAAGATCCTGGACCTATCTTTGGTGTTAGAGTGTACTCATTCTGTCCAAACTGCAAAAGCTGGGACTTAGAAACTTCTTGCCAATGTTCTGTCTGAAGAGCTGACAGAAAATGTTATCTTTATAGAAGAGCAGCCATCTACGTCGAATTGCTGGTCAGGCTCAGCTTGCTGGTTTGCCCTGCTGAAGGAGATCTGACTTCCATTAAAGGTTGAAGCCTGAAGGTAAACTTTCCACTGCGTCAAACTCGGTCCCTGTATCTGGCTTGCGCTCGATCGCGGTCGGCCTTAACTCTTGACTTTGATACAGTCTAGACATGCCAGATAACCACGGTTGGCACTTTGTGTTTTTTGCACTATTTTTAATTCAAATTCTAAAATTTCCTATCTCTGGTTCTACTTATTGGATTTTTGTGGTACTGATGTCATTTTATTTATTACTATTTCCGCTAGTTTTCTTAATTAGCTTGGTTTTTTCATGTGTTGTGTTTTGATGTTAATACTGTCTGAGTACTGCATAAATACT
Source organism: Lissotriton helveticus (assembly GCF_964261635.1). Classification (NCBI taxonomy): domain Eukaryota; kingdom Metazoa; phylum Chordata; class Amphibia; order Caudata; family Salamandridae; genus Lissotriton; species Lissotriton helveticus. The sequence continues at coordinate 61,717,868 of NC_136064.1, forward strand.
TTGCCTCCGTGCAGGAACTGGTGTGCATGCACAGAGGGGGGGACCTGTTGTGCGACCCTGTGTGCATCCACACGGCGAGAAGCACCAGGGGGCCCTCTAGGGCTCTCTTAGTTTCCTCTCCGCCATGGTTTTCATGGCGGTTTCACCATCATAAAAACTGTGGCAGAGTTTAAACTTTAATATGCATTGCGGGACTGTTGTGGTCCCGTCAAGCATATTACTGCCTCCTGACCGCCCCAACCTCTGTTCCCTGGTGGTTGCGGCAGAGCTGTGGTAGCCCCACCGCCCATATTGTAACAGGATGGTCAGAAAACCGCCACCAACGCGTCCCCACAAGGCTCCTAATCTGGCCCCTATGTTCAACAACCCTTTTAGTTCTTTCCCACCTGCTTATGTTCACTGTACCTTTGTTAGGTGTTTTTTATTTTTTTGTATATTTTGTATATTTTGTGGGCTATCTATTACTTTTAAATTGAACCATACTTGGTGTGCTGTAGCCAGGCTTGCGGTCACTCCCAACGTTATTCTGGAGTCACTGTCAACCACTGTGTGTGCAGATGTTATTTTGTGTCTTTTTCCATCCTGTACATTGTAAATGCACATCCTCTAAGTTATTCATTAGTGTTGATTACTCTGTGTTCAGTTCCCTCATAGACTCTACCTCATCATGCATGCTTTTGTTTTTCCTTAAAGTCAGGATTTGAAAGTCCTGCTGGCCAACTCTGATTACACCCTCATCCTTCAATGCAGCAGTGATACAACAGGTCACACAAACATATTAAAAAGTGATAGATGGGTGATAGTAAAAAAGAACCATTTGGGAGGTCACATTGGTCTTTCCTCTATTACGGATTGGAAGACTTGATATCCTTCCTGTTCACAGATGCATTTTTCTCACCAACACCCATTCCCAGCTGCAAAATCACCATTCAAAGATTATTATTCTCTACAATATTCCTATAGTCAGTATGCTATCCAACCTCTTTCTCGTCTTTTAATACCTCCTATTTTGTTTATTCCTTTAATTACGTTCATAGTGCTCTGCAGTGGCCATTTGGTGACATGTATGCGCTTTATAAAACTTCTTAACTACCTAAATAAATAAACATGTCTAATTGCTCGCTTTAAAATACATCATTTGGATTCTCTACTTACCAAGTCATTCTCACCTGTTACTACTTGAGTTGCTGTTTAATTGTGGATTCTTGCAACTGAAGACAGTTGTTATATAAAAGATCCTTCAGCATTCTCCAAGACCCTCTTTCCAGTTTCATCAGCCATGTCACATCCTGGGAGACTACTACACCTGTCTATCAAATGTATTGTCATTAGTTGCCGACATGTATAGGTGATTAGTTGTTCCCTCAGCAGGCTCAAGCTAAATCTTACCTGCTTAAACTCTTCCTCACACTTCTCAAGATCTAACTCTCTAGATTGTGTTGTTGCTCTTTGTAATGCCAGTCACAGAACCATTGCAACACCTCTTCCCTACACTCAACCACTGAGTGAAGGGGAACATGGAATCAGTGCATGAAGAGTGTCAGGTTGTGGAGGAATGTGAAAAAAGCAGGATCAGTACAGGTGTGAAGAGAAGCAGAGCTGGCTCATCGGTGGCCATCATAACAGCGATACCCAACAAGGCAGGTTGGCTCGCTTGCCAAGCTAGTCAATGTTTTGAGCTTTCTGAAAGTATTAGCACTCTAGTCATTGCCCCCATGATTCAGTGAGCCTTAGCCAGCACTCCAAACTCCCTGCCTACATTTCTACTCAACCCTTCACCATGCAAATGATACAAATGGGCCTTTGAGTGCCAGGTAATAGTGCCATGACATTGCCTAAAAGTTAGGACACATCAAGCAGAATCCTCTGCACCAACTGCCCCATACCAGCCACTGCGTGTAGGAACATCAGGCTAGGTTTTACAGGTGTACTTGATAAAATGGATGATGAATGAAGGAGGGCCTAAGGCAAAAGCTTAGCCACCCCCCCAGCAACATCACAGGGTGAGCATGCAATGCTCCCTCTTGTTGCCAAGTGGCATCCTAACCACCCCAACTACTGAATCTTTCCACTCAGATTCATCACTTGTGCAGAGCAGGTGTTCAATCTAACCAGCTTTCCCCCATAATTAAGGATAACCATGGGGGTAAAAAAACCTACATTCTCCTACTGTATGGTTAGTCTCCATATCAGTTCCAAAAATTCATGATGGGTGGATTTAGGTCCAGAGATACATGCTGGGATCATTATTTCCAACCCCAGTATCTCAATTACCTTAATCTAGCCATTTAATAATCTGGCTCTTAGAGGCTAGTGCAGTGATGGCCATACATTTTCAATGCAACCTTTTCCTACATGGAGTCAACAATCTCTAAGGGCCATATGTACAAAGCATCCAACCAACAATTTCCTAATTACAAGAAAAAGTGAATTGCTATTAGGAAATCACTATTCAGAATGTACAAAGTAGTCACATTTAAATTTACAAATCTGTATTTGTTCAGACTAACATTTAGGTCATAACATTTTGTAATTTCCCAATCTGCAAAACAGGTAGCATTTAGCTACTATCTTATTTTGGCCTTGCCTGATGACTTCAAATCCAAGAAGTGTTTCTCAGCTGAAAATTGTAGAGGTTGTGAGTTGGAGTATGTGCACAGCATCCAAATAACATCTAGCGGTGTGTGCCATCCACCTGTAAGGCATCAAAATTGTTAAGGAAGGACAAAAAGAAGGAGGCTGGGACCCAGAAATGCAAAATTCCATTTTCAGAAAAGATCTGGGAATACTGACAGAAGAGTGCGTTGTTCTTCACGATGAACTCTTATACTGCCTGATTCACAAAATAACAAGATATGGAAATCAATGCAGGAGAAAATCAACTCTGTTGGAGTGACGCATGGATGCATTGAGGAAATTGAAAAACGATGGTATGATCTCAGATTACAATAACAAGAGAAGGTGACAAATCAGCTAAATGAGGCCAGGGCCAGAGCCACTGGAGAAGACCCCTCGTACTGTCCCCCAGCCAACTGCAATGGAGGAACTGGTAGAAACTACTCTGGAGCCATAATCAGTCATTCGATTCAGTATAATTGATATATTTGACAATCCAGGAAAATCTCATGGTAAGTGTAATAAAACATTGGTACTTACAAAAATGAATGTGGTTAAGCTTTGTCTGGAACTCTAATACATTTATACAAACTTTACACTGTTTGTGTATATATAATAGGGAATGGATTCAGTTCATTAGTGTTACGTAAAAAAAGAAGTGCATTTTAATATTGCATCATGGGATATGTACTGAAAACACACCAGCTTGAGGTTAAGTGCAACACATTTATTTGTGATTACAAAACAAAACATATGAAACCAAACTATAGTCCAAACAATAATCATGAATCACTTTTCTACCAGATATCCATGCTCAAGGAAGGGATGTGTCAAGAATTGATACAGGGACATGAGAAACCTCACTTGCAGGTTGATGAAATAATTGATCTTGACAGCCAGGACATAGCACCACAAGCTGAATCTATGAGTACACAATCAGAACAAGAATGTTTTGGAAGTGGCACACATAATGTCACCCAGGAATCTGTAGTGAGGCCAAAACAACTGCTGAGATGTTTTGGAGCACGCTCTCGCCATGTTGCCAACACACAATCCCAACAAGATCTTGTAAATGAAAATAGTGATAAAATCTGAAACTCTTTGGGGGCTTGGAGGCATCATTGTTTAATGTTCAGCACCTACAAGAAAAAAGTCAAGGTTGTTAATCAGAAAATGACAACATGGAGAAAATCAGTACATTTAGTTTTCAAAGCATTGCAAATACCCTTGCTGAAAACCAGATTTCTATGAATAAAAAATGAGATAGTTTGTCAGATGCAATGAATACTCTATGTATTAAATTAGATAAGGATGATATCAGTCAAAGATGTAGGGAAAGTGAACACTCTTCACGTATTGATGGCTTAAGTAGGTCAATTAATCGCCTTGCACATGCCACGTTTACATTGTCACAACATACTGTAAGCAAGTTGAAATGGGCCACTACAGCAGAGATACCAAATGCTGTTCAAACATTGCAAATGTCGCAAAGTGCAAGGGGCACACAAGTGGTAGCTGCCAAAAGTGAGGGTCAGTCCAGTGTCAGCAATATATCTACCACAGATAGTATGATTCTTCATCAAATCAGACGTCGCAATGCCATTGGAGGGAGTGTAAGAGCTACAACATCTTTTTGGGGGAATTTTCTTTTGTAATTTGTTATTTTTGGTGTGTTTAGGTTAGCAACACACATGTTATACCATTTGTTTTACATTTATGACATGGAATATTTTATTTTACTGTCTTTACATACATTACCATACCTGAAAAGGAGAATATAGTTTACCAACTACAAAGCATTTGTATTATTATGGTGAAATGTTTTTGTCAATGATGGAAATTGGGGGGCATATTACCAAGCAATAGCGATAATTATCGCTATTGCTTGGTTAGAGACAAACTTTTACCGCTGAGCTGCGGCGATTTTTATCGCAGATAAACCTTGGTATTACCAAGGTTTATCGCAAATGCGATAAAAAACAGCCGCAATGCATGAATATCGCTGAAAAGTCAGCGATATTCATGCATTACCGAGCTAATGCTCTTAGCCATGTTATCCACCTCCCATTGGATAACATGGCTAAGAAATGCTCAGGGCAGGCGTTAGCTTTTGGAGATATTCGCGCTTAGCGCGAATATCTCCAAAAGTTGGTAATAGGAGATAGCGATGTTAGCGACTGTTTCCAGTCGCTAACATCTTGGCACGCCCACTTTGCATGTCATTAGTGATAAATATCACTGACATGCAAAGTGGGGCCCAAGATGGTCGCAATCTCCTACTAGCTGTCGCTAACTGGTGTTAGCGACAGCTAGGTAATAGGGAGATAATTTTATCTCCGCTTTCTTGGCTTTTAAAGCCAAAAAAGCGGAGATAAACCCCCTTGATAATATGCCCCTGGGTTACTAATTGAGGAGGTCAAACCCTACTCAAGCAGGAGCTATCATTTCTATCAGGGAACAGATCGAGAAAGAGCACTCGGGGACACCCCACCAGCTGCAGCTATTGCACCTTGATAACTACCTCAGGCTTAGAGGTGCACAAAATATGAAATCTACACACGAGTGGCAATAGAATTACTATGCAGAGTATTACTCGCAAGCTGTGGCTTTAAATCATTTATGAGTTCCCAAACTACAGTACTACTTAGCCTGTATTTTTCAAAGACTTCTTCCTCAGTTTGTTGGAATAGAATTATTCTGAGTGTAAACATCCTTTCCTGTCTCCTCCTTCTTCTCAACAATCCAGCCAGTATACTCATTCTTCTTGCCATCACAAATCATGCCATTAATGTTGAAGACACTGATACATTCTGAGGGGGTTTTTAAAGTTTGCAAGTTTGCACATGATTACCAACTGATCCAAGTTGGTACTAAATTGTATGTGCAAAATGTTTATTTTGTTCCTATTCATTTGCTCCTCGCTATTTCGAGTCACTAAAAATATCAAATCACCCAAAAATCGTTTTGCCCACAAAAAACTGGAATGCCTTTTGTACATGTGAAAATTGAGTTTTTGCGGCCGGTAAGCAGACTTGGGGACGGATAGGCAAGCAGGTAGGACCCAGTCTCTTGTCACCCCTAATGCCACTGTCTGGTGGATATTTATTTAAGTGCCACATTTTAGGGTTAGTCAGGATTAGTAAATTCCAGGACTAGATGGACACCACTTGAGGGGTAAGGACTCACTCCAGCAGAGGCCAGGTGCAAGGTTCTATGTCTCTGGATCTTGTTATATCCCTGTAGCTCACACAGGAGGCCAGCCAACTAGCCCTTGGAGTCACTCTGATAGTCCTAGGTTCAAGCAGCAAGGCAGGCATCAAGCAGCAGGGCAGGCATCAAGCAGCATTCTCTGAGGGACAAGGAAGGAGGCCTCAAGCAGCAGGGCAGTCTTCTGGCGGTCCAAGGCAATACTTCTGATGTCCTCCACAGGTCCAGGGATGTACAGAGGAGGTGGTCTGTGGGTCCTAAATACATACCTGGTGCCAGCCTTTGAAGAGGGGGAAATATCTAGGCTACCCCCCCACCCATCTGCTTCTGGGAAGTTTCTTTCTTCCCCCTGCCCAGGATCCAAGTAGCTTAGGGTGACTAAAGACTGGTGTCAAGTTCTTTGTGAGCATAAACGCTGGAGGCAGCCCTTTGAAATGTAAGTTAGGCAGGGAACAGATCCCCCCACACATCCTGGAAGAATGTCTAAACCTAGTCCCATGCTCTTTAAAAACATTTGGGCGGATCTTCTGCTAGAATTAGAAGAAGTAAATGCACATGCACCAAAGCTTGGTGGCAAACTGATCAACTGCCTCCTTTCTGCAAAAGATACCCTTCTAATATCCAAAACAAGAGAGGGGCTTCAACGGCTCCCTAATAAATTCCTGCAACCGATGCCTGAGGCTTGAGCCGGGCAGTTACTTTTTATTCTTTCTCCTTCTCTAGAGCTGTTTTAAAAACTTACTATTCTTGAGTGCACTACCCCCTGTGTCCTTTCCCCCCCTGCACTAAGCGCGCGGATTTATCGCGGCGCTGTTGTCTTTTCCGATTTTGGGTTAAGACTTCATTTTAAATTGCAATAACTATTGCTGACTAATTTGTACTCACCACACCCAGCGCTACCTCCCTCTGAGGGTCCGGCCGATCTTGGGGCTGTTCGTCCTGGGGTTAGGGCAGAGCGAGTGCGGCAGCCATTTTGGGTAGGGCTCCTTCCCTGGGGCGAGAGTGAAAAACAGTATAAAAATAAACGGCTATGACTCCGCGCAGCGGACGCGTTCAGCGGGCGCGCCGTCATCGCGCCGGAGTCAAGCCAGAGTCCAGCCCGTCTGCGCCCGTCCGCGGCTGGCAGGGGCTAGGGGCACCCCATTATACCTCTCAACTCACATATTCATCATCTCAGCTTTGCTCATATTGGAACCCCGGTGCCATCGGATCCTCTGTTACTGATCATCTGACTCACCTTGGTTTATTTTCTCTCCCCTCTAGTTCACCACCCGTGATTATATCGCAGCTGACCCCTTCGTCTGCTACCCCCCGCTCATTCCCCCCCTTCCCTTCACCCCCATACCCCGGTATTTAATACCCCGGCCACGCTTTTGAACACTAGGTCGGCGGTCAACCATCAGTACGAGCTATTTGATTACATAGACACACATAAACCGGATCTCCTGTTTCTAACGGAGACCTGGTTCAAGGCCGACTCCCTGCCCAACGTTTTAGCTGCATTGCCCCCCTCATATTCTGCTATTCGAGCGGACCGTCCAGAGGGCAGGAGAGGTGGAGGAGTGGCCTTGATAGCTCGCACTGACCTCCACTTTCAGATTCTTCCCTTCCCCCCATCCCAGAAGTAGACTACCTGGTGACACGTTCAACCTCCTACCAGACACCCCTGACCTCTGTTCTTATCTACCGGCCCCCCCCATTCCACTCCTTCCTTTATCTCCAGCCTCCAAGATCTCCTGGCTACACTGGCGATAAACAACTCGTCAGTGCTAGTCTTAGGGGACCTCAATTTCTGGCCAAATGATCCTGCTGATAGCTCCCTTTCTAAGGAGTTCACTGATCTGATGATCAGCCTTAACTTTACACCTCACATTCACAGTTCTACTCACATACAGGGTCACACGTTGGACCAGATCTGGACTCTGAACATCCCCACAACACCCCCCACCATTTCTCCTTGTCCCTGGTCAGACCACTCGCTTATATCATTCTCCCTTGCCCTAGCCCCTGAGGCCAAACCCCCGCTCCCTAAAAACATCTGGATCAGGAAATGGGGCAAAGCCGATATGCCGTCTCTTTGCTCGTCTTTGGCCAAAACCAGCCCTGACCTCTCAGGTCTTGCTGCCCCAGCTCAGCTGACCACCATCAATAACTGGCTGACCCAAGCGGGCGACGAATTTGCTCCCCTGGGACGTATCACGGTCAAGCGGGCCCATGCAGCCAACCGATGGTTCACCTCAGATCTTAAGGTGAAGAAATTGGCTGCACGGAGAGCCGAGCGAGCATGGAGAAGAGCGTACTGTCCTGTGCTAAAAACCACCTACCTATCTGTTCTTCAGATTTACAAAAAAGGCATCCTTGATGCCAAAACAGAGTTTTATTCTAACAGGATACTGGCAGCGGAGTCCCAGTCCAAAGAAATCTTTGCCACAGTGCATGAACTGGCCTCATCTGACAGAGCTACGGCTGTGATTCCCCCCTCCCAATTTCTTTGCGACTCGCTCAATGAGTTTTTCAGCGAGAAGGTCGCAAAGATCAAAACCAACATCCCTCTCCTATCATCTACATTCATTAATCCCTTCCCCCCCTCCCACTGTCTTCAAATTAACCAGTATTCCCCTTTTGGCCATAGACACACTCCTCCCACTGCTCCAACGGGTGAAATCGGGCTCCCCCTTGGATTTTGGCCCCGCTCACATCCTTAGAGAAATCTTTCTAGCTTGTCCTACCCCGCCCCTCACACTTCTTAATGATTCACTTAGTAATGGCGTTGTTCCTAGTCTCCATAAAACTGCGGTTGTCATCCCAATTTTAAAAAAGGCTGGCGCCGAAGCCTCATCCTCCTCTAACTATCGTCCCATTTCTCTTCTGCCTTATTTGGGAAAGGTTTTAGAAACTCATGTCACCAGTACCCTGAGCACTCACATGGAGGCAAATCACTGCCTCTCCCCTTGTCAGGCGGGCTTTGGGCCCCTCCACTCTACTGAGAAGGTGGTGATCTCAGTGATGGATGGGCTACGTGAGGGCATCGACACTAACCTTTCGCAAGCCCTCATCCTCTTAGATCTGTCCGCCGCTTTTGACACGGTGGACCACTCCACCCTTCTCACCCGTGTCAGGGCGGCGTGCATAGAGGGCCTAGCCTTCTCATTGCTCGAGTCTTTTCTGAGCGAGAGGACTCAGGTGGTCCACCTTGCCGGCTTCACCGCTGCCTCCCGTAAGGTGGAGTGTGGTGTTCCCCAGGGTTCTTCACTTTCCCCTCTCCTGTTTAATTTATACATCTACCCCCTCATTTTTATGTTGCAGCAGCTCGAGGTCACGGTGTTCAATTACGCCGATGACCTCCAGCTAATTTTCAACCTTTCCCACTCCACCTCATCCGCCCAGAATGTTCAAACAGTTATGCTGTTCATTCAGGACTGGATGCAAACTCAATCCGGACAAGACAGAGCTGGTCTTGACCGGAGGTGGTTGCAGCCCCTGGTCTCCCTCTTATTGGCCCCCATCACTCGGTGTTTCCCCACTTCCCGTCCCCAAAGTTAAAACCCTAGGGATTCTCCTCAACTCACAACTTTCGGTTCACTCCCAAGTTAGTTCAGTGGTGTCCTCCTATTTCTTCTCCCTCAGGACAATCAGGAAGATCTCCCGCTTCTTCTCCCTCCCGGCATTAAAAGTCATCATGATGGCAATGGTACTCTCGCGCCTTGATTATGGCAACATAATCTATAATGGCGCACCGGCCTACGCCATCCACCGTCTGCAACTAGTGCAGAATCAGGCCGCTCGCCTGATCTATGGCCTGCCCAAATTTCACCGTGTTACTCCTTTGCTGCAGGCACTACACTGGCTGCCAGTGAGAGAGCGAGCCTTATTCAAACTTGGCTGCCTCACCTTTCAGGCCAGGATGGGCACCGCTCCTGAGTTCATATGCTCAGCCATCAAGCCCTACCTGCCGGTTAGAGAACTCCGCTCCACCCATTCGGCACTCCTGATCACTCCCCGTTTCAAAAAGAAGAAGGCGGGAGGAGCAAAATTTGCGGTTCTTGCCCCAGCTTTCTGGAACTCTCTCCCTGTGCGACTCCGCACTTCACCTTCCTACATCGAGTTCCGTAAGAACCTCAAAACCTTTCTTTTTTCCCGAGCTTTCGCTGCCTAGCCCCCTCTCGCTGCTGTTGCTGGTTGTAATCTGAAAAGCGCCAAGAAGCCGCTCGGTAAAAGTGCGCTCAATAAATGTTTTTAAATTCAAATTCAAATTCAAATTGTTACACGAAACACAAACCCATCAACCTTGAGAAATCTAGAATAATGATGATGGGCAGAAAGATAAAGAAGGGCCTTTGGCACCTGAATCGCCTCCAAATAAAACTGCTGATGAAATACAAAATCTTTCGGAGCTATTACGGAAAACCGTGGAACCTATCTTACCCAAAAGGAGACCATAAAATTAAAAGCAGCTTCCTTACTTCACATACTTCCAATGCTTTAAAAAAAAGCTACTTGGGTCCTCTTATGACCCCTTAATGAACGTGATGATTGCCAAATTGCTGCTCACCCTAGCATATGGCACATTGGCCATGTTTGGAAGAGGTTCCAACTAACTGGACTAACGTTTAGTTTGCGCATTACAGAAAGGTTTTTCATCTTCCAAAACATGGGGGCAGATCTACAAGAAAGTACCGCAGCGCTGCACCAAAAGCCTTTTGGCTGCACCACGCTGCAGCACTTTATGAGCACAGGAATGCAACATATTTGCAATGATATGTCGCATTCCTATGCTCTCCCCTGCGCTGGTGCACAAACAGCTGCAATGCGCCAGCGCAGGTACCCTTGCACCATGGTGCAAGGAGGCCTGCCCTATGGGGAGATTGTTTTTGTGCAGGAAGGGGCACATTCCTGCACAAAAACAATCACTATAGGTAATTTCCTCTTTCAATGCATGCTTTACAATGCAGCACACATTGAAAAAGGAAAAAACGAGGAGAAATGAAAACATTTTTCCTCATTGCACCTCGCTACGCCACCCATAGGGAGGAGTAGCATACTGACCCATTTCCAGGCTTTCACATCCTCGTTAATCTGGAAATGTGTCTGTTTCCATGGGTGTTTCGTGGGAACACCCACAAAGTGCTGCGTGTAAAAGGGCCATATTTACAAGGACAGGAAAAGCCACCCTGGGTAGCTTTTCCTGTCCTTGTAAATATGGGGCAGAGAAACGCGCTGCCAATGCGTCACAGAAAGGGACGTAGTGGAGGCACAGGGGGCTTGTAAATCTGCCTCGTGCTTCTCCAGCACAAATTTGCCTGGAATTCGGCCTAGCCAAACTAATTCTGGAAAGACAAGGCACCTTTATGAAGACCTGATTCAAGCAAGGTTTGTTATGCGGGAAAGCCAATTATGTCTAGAAATAACAAGCCCACGCCGCAAGTCTACCAATCTTTACAAAATCCACAGGCAGCTGCGCTGTAGACAGCTCGTGTCACCTTTACATCATTTAAAAAGTTAATTATTAAAGTGGTGTGCCACAAGTCACAACCTGCAGACAAACAAAAGCTGGTTCTTCGCACGCATGCTTTCCATGGTTTTAAATAATTCCCAAAAATCGGGTCCGTCACCTATTTTAAGTGTTTGCATGTTGAAACATGTCAAACAAAAGCTCATTGAACATGGGTTGGGTGGTCTACCAACTCTGGACTGTTCACCTGCAAGGATAAGGAAAAGCCCTAATCTTCTCTGCAGGCTCAGTCAATCTTATAGGGAATCAATTGTGCATGTTGACTGCATCTGCCCAGCCCTGTTGCTTGCCCGAAAGACGTGCACTGTTAGCCGGTTCGATACTGATGATGGAACCGCTCCATCATCAGCTGCGGTGGCGCTGTGCTGATGACGGAGCGGTTCCGTCATGGCCCTGCCGCCGCGTCTGCGCAGCGTGGATTCCACGCCTGTGCTGGGCGTTCTATTGAGCGGGTGGGGCCATGACGGAACCGCTCCGTCATGAGCACAGCCCAACCGCGGCTGATGACGGAGCGGTTCCGTCACCAGCAAGCGGCCGCCGCGTGGCCGCCCCGCCCCCTTAGCGGTGGTTAAAATCACAATTCCAGCTACTGCACATGCGCTCTTGTAGACCCGCTGTAAAGGCCTGCCTTAAAGCTGAGTATCCAAGACTTTCGATGAGATGTATGCAGGCAGGTAAATAACTATTGAGCACCACAGTGTCCTGCAAATGACCGCTTTTCAGAATTTATGAGCATCCTTAATCCATTTTGTTCTTCACTCCTACTTACCTCTTGATATAATAACGTGGGTTGCCTCATCATTCCTTGAACTGATAAACCAACACCATGCAATGTTGAGGACCTACCAATATCACTAGGGTCGACCTGGAAGACCACTGCCTAGATACTCTGTCCATTCATAGCAGGAGGATGAAACTCAGAGCAGACCATTCATAAACTTGGCGGCCCAATAAGCTGCCATCTAGACGTCCCTCATTACATGAATGTTGAAAAGTAGGCTGGGAAATAACCCATGATGACATTTTGAATAGATTGAATTCCCTTTTATATTATTTTTACTTATGGTCATGCCATGATCTGCATGATGATGAATGTGTGTAGTTTTTAGAGATTTCTAACTGATGCTCGCATTGGTTGTTTTTGTATTTCTTCTTGTATGTATGGGTTTAATTCACTAAGACATGAACAAACATTACATTAGTCCCCCTTTGTCTCCAATCTGGAAGGAATACACAAAGGCCAAGCTGTATACAGTCATGTGACCCAGAACACACGCTGCAGGCAACAAATGGTTAGGACAAGAAAATGCCAACTTTCTAAAAGTAGATTCTCAAGACAAGAGCAACCCAAATGTTCATGCGAATATGGGTATTAACACAAAATCTAAACAAGCTTTGACATGGAACTCATTCGCACGGTGTACAATAAGACAGCAAAATAGCTGTCAAGATTCAATTCGCGAAAGAATATAGGAAAAACAGCATGAAGGAGATACTTTCAATTCACCTGTACCACACGCACTGTCCCATGATTTTATGTCTGGTTATGTTTTTTTCACTTGGGGTATTGCACACTTCTCACTAACCTTTGCTACTCTGCGCACTGACTTTTATTCTCTTGCTCAAAAAAAATGACATTTGAATGAATTGAAAGTATTTCCCCATAAAAAAACATGTCCTACTTTTTAAATACAATGCACTCTACCAGGTCGGCTGTCTAGGGCCTACCTTAGGGGTGAGTTGTATGCATTAAAAAGAAAGCTTTAGGCCTGGCAAAAGGGTTATTCTGCCAGGTCGGATTGGTATTTCAAGACTGCACATATGCTGTAATGGTAGGTTTGAGACAAGTTTTAACCCCTTCCATGCTGCTGTCGGCCATTGGCCGACGGCAACGCTACCTCGCTGGTGCTGCAGTCGGGCAATGGCCGACGCGGCCCCGCCAGTTTTGCGGAAGTGCCGCACTTCCGCAAAATCGCAGTGGAGGGGTTAAAGGGCTACTTTAGTGGGGAGCATATTAAGTGTTGTAGGCCCACCAGTAGCATTTGATTTACAGGCCCTGGATACATGTAGTACTAATTTAGAAAGGACTTATAAGTAAATTGATTGTGCCAATTGTTGTAACGACCGTGTTATAATTGCCTGCGTGGATAAAGATTTGTGATAAACAATGCTTACCCGAGTTAGCAGTGGTAAAGTGCACAGAGTTCTAATACCAACAAAAATTAAGTCCAGAAAAGAGGACAGGAGAAGACAAAACATTTGGGGAAGACCACACATAGGATGTCAGATCTAACAGTATTTAAAATCCATATTTGTTTTCTGAATATTTTTTCTTATGTCTTTGTCGCAGATATTTCATCACACAAACACTTCTTATGTTGCTCCAGTTGTTCTGCTATGGAACCATGCAAGGTCACTTACAACTGTAAAACAGATCCCCAGCTACCAACTATAAAATTCTGCAGAGTGGAAAAAAAACTTGTCTTGTTTGTGAATATGAGCAACAGAAATACAACTGGGAAGTCTGCATAAAAGATGAGAGACCCACTATAGTAATATACAGGCCTGTCTTCTAAGACTTAAACCACTGCAATAACATTCAATGCATGAATAATGATCATCGTAACTTACAGTCAGGCCTTTGATGCATGCAGCTATATCTAAAGACCTAATTAAAAGATAGAAATCAAACTGTGCGGCTACATGGAATGAATTATGTGGCAAGCAAGGTCATATGCTGTTCATTTTATGTGAAAAAACAAAATTATGACACATAAACATTATTTATATGACATAAATCCTAATGCTATAGAAGATGAAGAGGGCTCTTAAGTAACAAGCACATTCAGTAAATACTTGGCAATAATTTATGGTATTGTATCGTAGGAAGCACATGAATTTTCACTTTAATAATAATGTGCTTGGGCCCTACCAATGGACAGTTGTTTTGAAAACACATATAAAATGCTGTACTCAGAAGTATCCAAATCTTTGTGTCCACACTTCTTGTACTAAACGAGGCACCACTTTCTTCTTCATTATTCGTTGCATTACAGCTATGCTTTAGACCGTCTCTGCTGGAACAGAGATATGGGAGACACCGACCAGGCCCGGACAGAGAACCCAAAGAAACCCTGGCAAATTTTGTCAGACCAGCCCCGTACGGTGTATAGTGAGTGCAGCGAGTGAGCCTGACCTTTACAAGGAGGGTTTGGATGTGTTCTGACCCAAGAAAATTTGGTAAAAAATGGTGCATTCTACAATACATATGTCATTATATATTCAATTGTATTTGCTTTTAACCCCTTGAGTGCTCATGACGAGGTCAGCTCGTCATGAGCTACGGCGCTCCGGTGCTCATGACGAGCTGAGCTCGCCATGACCGCGCCCGTTCCGTGGAACGCTCGCATGCTGGGCTTATTCCCCTGCAGTGCTGAGCGTTCCATTGAAACGGGTGTGGTCATGACGAGCTCAGCTCGTCATAAGCACCGGAGCGCCGCAGCTCATGACGAGCTCACTTCGTCATGAGCACCGGGGCGCTGTACGCGTCCCCCGAGCACATTGGGGGAAACAGCCCCACACGGAAGGGATTAAAGCATAGTGGATGAGGACCTTAGAGTGCACCAGAATACAATAATCTTTGTTGGGGCTCTTCAATGGTTCCTTCACTATCACCCTCCAACAGTGCCCCCCATCTCTTCAAAACCCTCTCTCACATGTATTTAATTAAATTTATAGCGCCTCGCATACCAGTGTAGGGTGTCGAAGAACTTCACATCACACCCAAATACTGAGACCATGAATAATACGTGTGTAAATCAGTGTATAGAAAATGTTACAAGAATCAAAGGGGAGTATGAGGTGTATGGTTCACATGTCATCCATACTGGTAGGCATTTTTAAGAGTGCTTGATCTGGAGAATCGCAAACCCAGGATTCAGAACGGAACGCAGTGGTTAAGGTTGGCCTTACTAATTCTACTGAAACAAACCTTTCTTAGCAACGTTCGGATAATGTAAGACTCAGAAAAAAACATCACTTTCTAACATGCACCATGCAGTTTGCCTGCAGTTTATTGATGACACCTCATAGCTCACTGTGGTAGATTATGAATGTAACTCACAAAATGCATAGTAACAAAAGGGTATGTGTGACAAAAGCAGTAACCCACTGAGCTACGCATATAAAATACTGTTCTGTGATCTGCATGGTACATGTCCTGTGCAGCAGGTATATTAACCCTCTGTGCTACCTTAGATGAGTCAAAACTGCCAATAAACAAAATTCCGATCTCTCACCATCAGGTACATTAATCACCAGAGTTATCTTGGCGCTTATATTGTTCCCTTTAAACTACTATACAAGGAACTCTGCACCATCTTGACTATGGCAATGCCCTTCTTATAGGGCTGAGCCAAAAAGGCTTGAGACAACTACAAAGAGTCCAGAATATGGCTGCCCGCCTAGTCCTCAACCTCCCCCGTAGAGCTTCAGGGAAAGATGCTTTATCTAAATTGCACTGGCTTCCTATAAAGGAGCGTATACTCTTTAAGGCCATGTGCATTTCCCATCGAATTGCACAAGGGAAAGGTCCTCCTTATCTGAACAAGCTTCTTAACATCTACCGCCCGAAACGTCATTTAAGATCACTGGGCAGCATGCTGTTTTCAGTCCCTCGCATTTTCAAAGCCAAAATGGGCGGCCGCTCATTTTGCTATCTAGCAGCCTCCTACTGGAATAGACTGCCCCTTGAATTGCGGATGGAACCTTCCGAGAGGAGATTCCGCATGAAACTTAAGACGCATCTTTTCCCTACTGATTAATGATCTATGTTGTGTTGGAGATTTCACTGCTTTGGCTGGTTTGAGGGTTTTGTGAGGTGATTCTACAGCGCGGGGACACACTGTTAGTGTAACCAGGCGCTTAATAAATGGTTTTATTATTATTATTATTATTAAGTGGTTTCAAAACTACTGCACTGCTAGAAAGACTACCCCCAGTAACTAAAGTGGCCTCCAACCCTTCTAGGCTCCCGTGGAAATGCCCGTGTCCCGGTAAGACCAGTCTGGCCTTGAAACTGAGAAAACACGAGCCTTCTGAGAATAACAGTTGAAGAAATCACTGGCAGAGGGTTGTATGTCAATACAACGCGGTGTTTACACAGCCAGTACCATTACAACGCTGGTTCTACAACGCAAGTCGTTACCACGGAATAGTAAGATTTACTATTCCAACACCAACCTATGTACAGTAGGGAATGTTTTGGAATAGTAAGGCTACTATTCCTTAGCCTAGAGCGCCCTCCAGCGCAAGTCGTGGTAACGACTTGCGTTGTAAAACCATCGTTGTAATGGTAGTGTGGTGTAAACACCGCGTCGTAATGGATGTTCCCGGTGGCAGAGGGGTAAAATAAGGAGCAAAAGTAGGAAGAGGGGTCGAACAGTAGGAGTCACATTGATTAATTAATTACAGCGCAATCAACGACAAATAAGTGAGCGATGGAAAGCACAGAGGCACCAGGCAACGAGAAGAGACAAGTCAATGGCATGAGATTGAACGCCACATGGATGATGCAGTGAGATATCAGATATAAAGATGTGAATGACAGATCACAGGTACCCCCAGTGGGGTTGTCACCTCACTCCACGGCTTTGGGTCAGTATATTTTCAGCCCTACTTACAGATCATAGTTATCAGGTGTGTTGGTTCATTTGGTTCAACGTGAGTAAATCAAAGCCATAAACCTCAGATGTTGTCGAATAGAAAACCTAGGACTGGGCACATGGTGACCAGAAGACACAGGGTGAATGTTGCAGCTCTCATTTATTTTAAATGGAGGAGCAGAGTGAGGATACGGAAACAGATGATGGCACTGAGAGAAGTGAGAAAGATGGAGTGCAGTAACGGCCGGTGTCAGAGGAGAGGGGTGGAGGGGAGGAGACGACGACAACAACAACAACGAAAAAAGGGGAAAGAAAGAACTTGCCCGCTGCATGGCTAGTCTTCTGCTCCTCTTGTGGTTCCACTGCAGGCACAGTTTCCCAGACTCCCCTTCGGCCAATCCTTAAGCTGCTCTCATGCATCAGAGCAAGTTCAGAACTGGCCTGAATGCTCTCAATTTGCGCTCCCAGGGAGAATAGGACGATGTGTTTGCTGTCTCCAATCTAGCAATGCAGCTCAAGTTAGAGAGCGCTTCAGTGCGCATGCCTGTTTGGCCAGCCGAATCGGCATTCACACTGATAGCAGTGCTTACCACTCCCCATAGGTGCCTATCACTCCCTTTCCCCCTCCCCAAGACTCTGCCGGGAAACAAAATAAAATGATAATAAACCTGGGTTTATTATCGTTTTATTTTTATTTTACTTGTACGCTGCTGGAAGTGGGGGGGGGGACGCTCCGATGGATTGATAATTCAAAGGCATAGGTATGTGAGTGCACAAGCACAGGGGAGTAGGCCCTGAGAGAGAGAGTTTGAGAAAGAGTCCCAGATGAAAGAGACAGAGACCTCCACCTATACAAAAACTGATAAAGAATGACCCTTGAACATCAGACTCAGATATGGAAAAAGAGAAACTAATTCATAAGGGCTGATAAAATAGAGTGCACACAGTCAGAACTAAACTTAATCCTACCAAAAGGGAGAGAACAGAGCTTTTAAGGATGAGAAACCAAGCCTGGCCAGAGAAAAGAACTCTGCGGCCGCCTAAGAATGAGGAAACCCCTAATGAGCAACAGTAACTTAAAAAAGTGGAGAATCTTCCAGACCTTCATCATCACAGAAAGACAACAAGAAGTACTGTAGGGTACAACTGATGAAACCCACCAGAACAAAAGATCATAAGAGACCCCTCAGGTTTGAAGTCATGATAAACTCAAAGAGAAGTACTCCTACCTGGTATGAACACATGACAACCTGCCCCATATTAGCTATCCAAAGAGGAAAGGAAGGAAGAAGGACGCTGGAAAGCAAGGGACCCTATGGCCTTGATGAGTCGTGAAAATGGCTAAGGGCCATATGTATCAAGATACCCATTTGCGATTCCCAAATAGCGATTTTTAAGAAATCGCTATTTGAGAATCGCAAATGGGTATGTATGTACAAAATTGCATTTTTTTGTGATTACTTAAAATTCCTTAATTGCGATTAGCAAATTGCGAATCGCAATTAAGGAATACTTTCCCATTCATTTCTCTGGGCCAGGAGGCCCATAGGAATGAATGGGAAGTTATTCTCAATGTGCGATTCGCAATTTGCTAAATGCAAATTGTGAATAATTTCAAGGCTGCAGGGTGTCCAAAGGACACCCTGTTGCACCCCTGAAATATGCATGGGTGCACATGTGGCGCACATACATGCCCTAAGGGCATGTATGTGCGTCACATGACACTTTGAAAAATGCAAAAATGTGCATTTTTCAAGGAATTCGCAACTTACCACCAACTAGAAGTTGGTGGTAATTTGCGATTCCTTAAGGGCATTTTGCTAAAAAATTTTGCTGCATACATTGTATTTAAGGAATCTCAAAATTTGCGATTCCTTAAATGCAATTGCAAAATAAGGAATCGCAAATTTTGCGATTCCTTATTTTGCACCACATTTTACTTAATACATTCCATTTAGCAAATTCGCATTCGCAAAGACCGAAATTCTGCGAATTTCGGCCTATGCAAATGCGAATTTGCTTGATACATATGCCCCTAAATGCTTACTATAGATCCGAAAGCAAAGGCTCGCTCTTTCTTCTTTGTTGTAAAAGGTTTGGGACTCAGTGTTGTGCTTCAGTTGATTTTCATGGACTTGTCAGAAGTACTGTCCTTCTACTGATACTGCAGGAATTTTAGTCTCCTTCATAAACAGACTGGGCTGTGTCACCACTCTTTACCCAATCTGGTGTCCATAAGTTCTCTCCAGAACACCTTGATGATGCACGAAATAGCATAAGCACCTGAATGATGTAGGTGAACGCAGGACAAAACCCCGGATCCATAAGTCTCGGCCTCCCAGAAATCTGTTTTCAGTGTCATCCATTAGAAAATGGGCCAGGACTCATCTACTGAAAACGTTGAGAAGACGTAAAGAAGACAAAGGAACAGACCCTGATAAAATAGAGAGGAAAGACGAAGCGAATCATAGCCCATATAATAATACAATGCTGGATGCATATCTCACGCCCCATTACAGAGCATCGTCAGAAAGGCAAAAACCTACCCATCAAATCATATTCACAGTGGCAACGCCAAATGAAACAAGATGCCCGATTGGATTCAAGCACTTACGAAGGGCTCCAACACAACCACTGCAGTGGACGTTTCTATAATGAAAGCCATTACCATGGGGAACCATTGAGACAGTTCTTCAAGCAGACACATGATCATGGCTGCAATGGGACTTGAACTCCTAGGGCCACTTTTATCTCATGGTTGCCTTGCTTTTGAGCTTCCCAACAGGGTGCAAAATCTGTGCAACCCTTGAGTGCAATTTTTCAAGCCACACATTACCACCTTGTTTGCCCTTGAATGAGTTGATAAATCAGGAGTAACGCAACGCATCACAAATGGCAGCATTAATATGCCCCAGGGAGGCGTTCCTTGGGTGTTGTGTGATTGTCCCAACACATTACCCATGGATGTAGGCACAGTCCCGGATTTCCCATACGTGGTAGACCTGGAAATGCGCCAAAACTGCTAAGCTTCCCCAGACGGGGCATAACGAGGAGAAATATCTTTATTTCCTATTTCTAAGTGTGCTGCATTCTGCAGCGCACAGAGGAAGAAGAAAATGCCTCAGGGGATTGTTTTTGTGCAGGCAGGTATACCTTCCTGCTTACAACCCAGGCACACTTGCACCATGGTGCAAGAGTGCCTGCGTTGGGGCTAGGCAGCACATCGTGTGCCATCACTGGGAAAAGACAGCAATGCACCGTGTTATGTTAAATACGCCACATTCCTGCCCTTTTCAATGTCATGCAGCACAGCAAGGTGACTCACTGTGCTGCATGAGTTGTTGATAAATATACCCCATAACTCAGGTTAAGTTTCTGAGAGCTTAAGTACTAGGCCTCGAGTGATGCTCACAAAAATAAAAGAGGAATTGCAGCACTCTGACAAATAAACATGCCTGGAATGCACCAGAATCAAAATTAGCAAAGCCCATTGATATTGCCAAAGCACAAGCTGGAGTCATGATTAAGTGGCTAGACAATGTGTGATCAACCCAAGTCAGTGAAGCAGAGAAAATTAAAGAGCCTCAGAGAAAGAGAGGAACCTGAGAGAAAGAGAGGAACTTGGCCATAGTCAAAGAGGAAAAAGGTCAAAGGTCAAAAGTCTGACCCCCAGGGCCTCAAGTTATGTTCCTACTGAAAGGAAGCCAGAGGAGCTTGAAACAACATAGGTATATACATGAACTACTGGTTTGTCACACAAAAAACTGTAAATGAAGCAGTGTGTTCACTGTATATAAAAATATCTATGCAAACACACACACACACACACACATACATATTACATTTTGCATGCATGTAAAAGAAAGGGAAGGCAACATGCAAGAAGAAGATATTGACATACATAGATATGTGAGTATACCTGTAATGGAGCAGACCTACCTGATCATGGCCATCAGCATTCTTCAGGAGTCAAATGGAGGGTCACTCAGCCAGCAGTGTCAAACTGGACTTGGCCTCACCCACCCCTGGCTCATTTAGTCAGAAGAGAAACAGGAGGGCACTCTGGTCCCTTGCACCAGCCTCTTACCCATGCAAATGGCACCAACATAGGATAAACTGAATATTTACACATGAAAAAGTAGCAAATGTTTACTGATATCATCGAGGCACTCTGAGATTGTTCAAGCAGGCACAGTCACAAGGTGACAATGGTACTAGAAACCATCCTGCACAGGCAGAAGGAGCAGTCCTCTAACTGTAGTGCTTCATAGCATTCTTGTATCGATTAGATCATTCATTTGTAAGTCCTGAGCCTGCCAATGCTGTAGAACTGGAGAACTGCAAACACAACAATGATGGACAGAATGTGGATCAATGTCACACATTCACCCCAGTCAAAAGATCTGGGCCCAAATCCATCGTTTTTCCACTCCACACCACCCTGGGTTAGACAATGGCGATATGCAAATCAGCGCTGACCCTGTTGCCCCATGGGAACAGTCCAGTCCGAACTACAAAAGCCATGTCCTTCCCAGAACGGAAACAAGCATCCGAGGACCGGCCCGGTTTCGAGGTAACACCTCTCATCAGCCCGGCTAGCTTGATTCCAGTGGTGTGGAATGTCTGGGACTCACGTCTGAGCATCCCCAGTACACTTAGAGCGGTAACTGCAAACACAACAATGATGGACAGAATGTGGATCATTGTCACACATTCACCCCAGTCAAAAGATCTGGGCCCAAATCCATCGTTTTTCCACTCCACACCACCCTGGGTTAGACAATGGCGATATGCAAATCAGCGCTGACCCTGTTGCCCCATGGGAACAGTCCAGTCCGAACTACAAAAGCCATGTCCTTCCCAGAACGGAAACAAGCATCCGAGGACCGGCCCGGTTTCGAGGTAACACCTCTCATCAGCCCGGCTAGCTTGATTCCAATGGTGTGGAGTGTCTGGGACTCACGTCTGAGCATCCCCAGTACACTTAGAGCGGTAACTGCAAACACAACAATGATGGACAGAATGTGGATCAATGTCACACATTCACCCCAGTCAAAAGATCTGGGCCCAAATCCATCGTTTTTCCACTCCACACCACCCTGGGTTAGACAATGGCGATATGCAAATCAGCGCTGACCCTGTTGCCCCATGGGAACAGTCCAGTCCGAACTACAAAAGCCATGTCCTTCCCAGAACGGAAACAAGCATCCGAGGACCGGCCCGGTTTCGAGGTAACACCTCTCATCAGCCCGGCTAGCTTGATTCCAGTGGTGTGGAGTGTCTGGGACTCACGTCTGAGCATCCCCAGTACACTTAGAGCGGTAACTGCAAACACAACAATGATGGACAGAATGTGGATCAATGTCACACATTCACCCCAGTCAAAAGATCTGGGCCCAAATCCATCGTTTTTCCACTCCACACCACCCTGGGTTAGACAATGGCGATATGCAAATCAGCGCTGACCCTGTTGCCCCATGGGAACAGTCCAGTCCGAACTACAAAAGCCATGTCCTTCCCAGAACGGAAACAAGCATCCGAGGACCGGCCCGGTTTCGAGGTAACACCTCTCATCAGCCCGGCTAGCTTGATTCCAGTGGTGTGGAGTGTCTGGGACTCACGTCTGAGCATCCCCAGTACACTTAGAGCGGTAACTGCAAACACAACAGTGATGGACAGAATGTGGATCAATGTCACACATTCACCCCAGTCAAAAGATCTGGGCCCAAATCCATCGTTTTTCCACTCCACACCACCCTGGGTTAAACAATGGCGATATGCAAATCAGCGCTGACCCTGTTGCCCCATGGGAACAGTCCAGTCCGAACTACAAAAGCCATGTCCTTCCCAGAACGGAAACAAGCATCCGAGGACCGGCTCGGTTTCGAGGTAACACCTCTCATCAGCCCGGCTAGCTTGATTCCAGTGGTGTGGAGTGTCTGGGACTCACGTCTGAGCATCCCCAGTACACTTAGAGCGGTAACTGCAAACACAACAATGATGGAAAGAATGTGGATCAATGTCACACATTCACCCCAGTCAAAAGATCTGGGCCCAAATCCATCGTTTTGCATTCGATTTGCATATCGCCATTGTCTAACCCAGGGTGGTGTGGAGTGGAAAAACGATGGATTTGGGCCCAGATCTTTTGACTGGGGTGAATGTGTGACATTGATCCACATTCTGTCCATCACTGTTGTGTTTGCAATTACCGCTCTAAGTGTACTGGGGATGCTCAGACGTGAGTCCCAGGCACTCCACACCACTGGAGTCAAGCTAGCCGGGCTGATGAGAGGTGTTACCTCGAAACCGGGCCGGTCCTCGGATGCTTGTTTCCGTTCTGGGAAGGACATGGCTTTTGTAGTTCGGACTGGACTGTTCCCATGGGGCACAGGGTCAGCGCTGATTTGCATATCGCCATTGTCTAACCCAGGGTGGTGTGGAGTGGAAAAACGATGGATTTGGGCCCAGATCTTTTGACTGGGGTGAATGTGTGACATTGATCCACATTCTGTCCATCACTGTTGTGTTTGCAATTACCGCTCTAAGTGTACTGGGGATGCTCAGACGTGAGTCCCAGGCACTCCACACCACTGGAGTCAAGCTAGCCGGGCTGATGAGAGGTGTTACCTCGAAACCGGGCCGGTCCTCGGATGCTTGTTTCCGTTCTGGGAAGGACATGGCTTTTGTAGTTCGGACTGGACTGTTCCCATGGGGCACAGGGTCAGCGCTGATTTGCATATCGCCATTGTCTAACCCAGGGTGGTGTGGAGTGGAAAAACGATGGATTTGGGCCTAGATCTTTTGACTGGGGTGAATGTGTGACATTGATCCACATTCTGTCCATCACTGTTGTGTTTGCAATTACCGCTCTAAGTGTATTGGGGATGTTCAGACGGGAGTCCCAGGCACTCCACACCACTGGAGTCAAGCTAGCCGGGCTGATGAGAGGTGTTACCTCAAAACCGGGCCGGTCCTCGGATGCTTGTTTCCGTTCTGGGAAGGACATGGCTTTTGTAGTTCGGACTGGACTGTTCCCATGGGGCACAGGGTCAGCGCTGATTTGCATATCGCCATTGTCTAACCCAGGGTGGTGTGGAGTGGAAAAACGATGGATTTGGGCCCAGATCTTTTGACTGGGGTGAATGTGTGACATTGATCCACATTCTGTCCATCACTGTTGTGTTTGCAATTACCGCTCTAAGTGTACTGGGGATGCTCAGACGTGAGTCCCAGGCACTCCACACCACTGGAGTCAAGCTAGCCGGGCTGATGAGAGGTGTTACCTCGAAACCGGGCCGGTCCTCGGATGCTTGTTTCCGTTCTGGGAAGGACATGGCTTTTGTAGTTCGGACTGGACTGTTCCCATGGGGCACAGGGTCAGCGCTGATTTGCATATCGCCATTGTCTAACCCAGGGTGGTGTGGAGTGGAAAAACGATGGATTTGCGCCCAGATCTTTTGACTGGGGTAAATGTGTGACATTGATCCACATTCTGTCCATCACTGTTGTGTTTGCAATTACCGCTCTAAGTGTACTGGCGATGCTCAGACGTGAGTCCCAGGCACTCCACACCACTGGAGTCAAGCTAGCCGGGCTGATGAGAGGTGTTACCTCGAAACCGGGCCGGTCCTCGGATGCTTGTTTCCGTTCTGGGAAGGACATGGCTTTTGTAGTTCGGACTGGACTGTTCCCATGGGGCACAGGGTCAGCGCTGATTTGCATATCGCCATTGTCTAACCCAGGGTGGTGTGGAGTGGAAAAACGATGGATTTGGGCCCAGATCTTTTGACTGGGGTGAATGTGTGACATTGATCCACATTCTGTCCATCACTGTTGTGTTTGCAAGTAGAACTGGAGAACTTCCGTTCCGGTGACAGAAACTTTTACCGCTGTTCTATTTGGGGCCATCAAAAATATAATCTTCACCATTATCAACCATCAATATTATTTATTCAATTTTAAGAATAAAATCATAAAAGACAGACAGTATGAAATAGAACACAAAGACCAGCACCAACACAAGTTAAAATGACACTTGCTTTAAGACCCCAGAAAGATAACGTAAAACAAAAACCACACAGTAAATGTGTTTATAAACTGGAAATGCAATAATGCTGGTCTAACTTGAGTAAAATTCATAGGCTTTAAAAGTGGGCGCATGAGTTTTAATCGCAAATGATTATATTTTGAACTGTGTGCATGCAAGTTACAGAAAGAAGGGAAGAGGAAGCGTACAATTTGCTGTGACAAGCAAGGGTTGATCAGACAATATGGAAAATCTGATACACCATGCTTCAAGAAGTTACACACCCATGCCTACAAGCACCATGCAAAAGACACACAATTGATGGACGGAATGCAGAACTAATCAAAATATTCACCCCCAGTCAAGAGATCTTGGTTAAATCCATCATTATTTTGCTCACCATGCCACCCCAGTTTAGATCTGGTCATATGCAACTCAGTCTTGATCCTGTGCCTCATGGGAACAGTCCAGCCCGAACTGCCAAGCCAGGTCCTCCCTGGACCAGAAACAAGCATCCTAGGACCAGTTTCGGGGATTCACCACTCGGGCTGGACTGTTCCCATTGGGCGCAAGGTCAAGACTGATTTGCATATGGCTGGGTCCAAACTGGAATGGCATGGTGAGCAAAAAAACAATGGATTTAGGCTCAGATCTCTGTACTGGGGGAAAGTATGACATTGTTCTGCATTCTGTCCATCAATTGTTCTTTTTACAAGCACCATGCAGCCAGAAGTTACATGCCCATGCCTACAAGTACCATGCTTCCAAACCTTAAACGCCCATGCCTACAAGCACCATGCTTCCAGACGTTACACGCCCATACCTAGATGCACTATGCTTCCAGAAGTTACACACCCATGCCTACAAACACCAAGAGTCCAGAAGTTACACTCCCATGCTACAAGCACCATGCTTCCATAAGTTACACATCCATGCCTACAAACACCATCCTTCCAGAAGTTACATACCCATCCCTACAAACACCATGCTTCAAAAAGTTGATAAGATGCATTCACTGAACCTAAGCTAACCCTTAGCATGATACTCCTGTCAGCAAACATCATGAGAGAACCAACTAATCAGTTTATCTGGAAGAAGTACAGAACCCCGGTCATTCTTCTTCTCTTTTTCTTTTCTTTTTTTCCCCTAAGAGACTTGTCTTAAACTTCAGGTTTAGAACACCTGATATAACATTTCAGTTCAGTAGTGAACAGTTGGAAAATGTATTTCCTCCTGGCCAGAGAGACAGGGTGGCACCAACTGTATACCCAGGTATGACCATCCTTTCTCAGTTCATGTCCTGTGTGCAGAGGAAGGAAAATTAATTGGTGCAGAGCACACATCTCAGACCCAACCACCAATCATTAGCCACTAACCCAAATCATTTCCAACAGGGTTATTAGGCAAAGTAGTTGAACAGAAGCACACCAAAACTACAAGACCCAGAATGCATTTGGTATTCACAAGAAAACCGATGACTTGAGCAAGGTGAACCCCTTTAAAGCAAGCCTATTTGAATGTCCTAATGCCTCTGAAGACCGCAGCATTTGAAATCCATAATGGGAGTAGGGAGAAGTGCAGTTGTTGTATTTCATAACTCTTTGCCCCTGCCGATTCATCAAACCCAGTCAGAGTGTGTTTTCAGGAAACATTTCAAAACTTGTTTTTTAAGGGTGGGAGCTAGGGGAGCTTAATTACTACATTTAGATCTTTGGACACTTTACTAGCGCTGCAACACCTTATAGTGGTAGCTATATGCTTTATACAATGAGTTCTTATTAGTATTAGTATTACTATTATTATTATTATTATAAATCCTCTAGGTCAGGAGGAAAGAAGAGCACACCCACCCATTCTCCAAGAGTTACGCTAGGGCATTATGATTGTTAAGGTTGGGGCTTTGAGAGATTTCCCGCCGAACCATGGGGACTACTTCTGCAACTTCCAATGGGGGACCACTCCAACCTGGACTAAAAGTTAAAAGGTCGGGAGAAGAGAGAGCAGGTATATTAAGCATATCTATACAGGTCCTGTCATGATCTGAGGCTCCCCGATGGATTTCAAATTGTTGACCCCCTGGTTCGTCCCCATTACATCCCTTGTGACACACTCAGTGTCCCTTCAGGCTGTTACTTTGTTGCTGTTGATGTCAGTGACAGTCCATGGATCGAGTTTGAAGGGTAGTTTCATCTTTCCACCTGGGTGGAGGTCTTTCGCTAAAACATGGTCAACCACTTTGGTGGGATTTTCCTTAGCTCAACGCATTTGGAAGCGTACTCATTGTTGCTGGTTCTCAGGGAGTCTGACTGGTTTGGGGGGTTTGGAGCACTCTCCAACTCAGGGTGGTGGGGAATGGCATCCACCATGGACCGCCAAAAACACAACTTCCTAGGGGAAATGCCTGTTGTGGAGTGGGGTTTGAGTCTGTCTTCTTGTTTTAACTGGTACATTGCATAGTTCGTGCTGGTACCTTCGGCTACCGCAATCTGGATCACTTTGGTGAGAGTACTCATCAGACGACTTGGGGCCACAGAGGTGTTATACGTCGGTGCTTGGTGTTGCGAAAGCTCAAGTAGTCAGCAACTTCAAAGCCATTGAAGGGGGCCCATTGCCCGTGCAGATCTCCTCAAACAAGCTGTGGGTGGCCATGAGCTTCGAGATGACCTCTTAGGTGAATAACATCACCACGATCTCAATGTCGGGATAGCATGAATAGTCATCCACCACCACGAGCATGTGTGTCACATCGGGAAGGCTGCCAGATCTGCACTTACTCTCTGCCACGGGGCACCAGGGCCCGCCTCTGTGATGACCGGTGCATGCCGATTCAGCTGGCTTGTTGCAAGGTAGACTGGGCAATTTCGCACCACTGCTTCCATTTTCTGATTTAACCCCGGAAACTAGGCCTTGCTCCCAAGCCTATTCTTGTCTGCTTAGTGTGTGAGGAGTGAGACTTTCAGGCAATACAAACTGTGGGCCTCTCAACAGACACCCTTTGCTGGCAATTAACATATCCTGGAGGACATATGTAGAGCTCTGAAGACTGACTGGGCTGTCTCTTTGCGAAAGGATGTCTGGTTTGGAGTGGTCGCCAGTCACCAGTGGTAGTTGCCTTGATGGCCATTTGTATGCAGTCATCACATTGGGTGGCTTCCACTACTTCCGCCAAGGACATCGGGAGAGGTTTGGAGTGATCCACAATCATCCAAACATACTTTTCGGTTTCTTTGGCTTCGGCCGTGTTGGGGGCAGGGGGTGGCCAATCAAGAATACCTGGAAAAGAAATCAGCCAGGTTGCGGGTGCCAGGTCGGTATTCCACAGTGAACTGGAACTCCTGCAGCTGCAAGATCCATTTTTAAATCCTTGGGGGAGGCCTTGACGAGGTGCCCTGAAACAGCACGATCTGCGGCTTGTGATCCACGATGACGGAGAAGGGATGTCTGTACAAGTAGATGTAGAAATGCCGGCAGCCCCACAAGATGGCAAACGCTTTGTTCTCTATTTCAGAATAGCACTGTACCATGGGCATAAATAAGCGTGCGGCTGGCATAAGCCACTGGGTCCCATTCTCCACACTACTGTCATTGAGCTAGCACAGCTCCTAAGCCTGTGGGGCTGGCATTCACTGCTAGGTCCAAACACTCAGGGACTAGACGCCTTGGAGTGCTCTCTAAACGAGCCAGTGATGTCCAACAGGTTCTTTATGAAGCGCCCGTAATACATCACCATGCCCAGGAAACTGGGGACTCCTGACACTGAGGAGGGAGAAGTGCATCCTGTATGTCCTTTACTTTGTCGGGGTCAGGACTGATGCCCTTATCCAAGAACCGGTACCCAAAGAAACTGACATGCTTCCACAAGAAGTCACATTTCTTGTGGTGTAGCATTAGCCCTTGTTCTTTGAGTGTGGTGAAGACAGTGTGGATGAAGGGTCAGGTGTTCTCCTTGCATAGAAGAGTGAACAAGGATGTCGTCGCTCACATTCAGCACCCTGGGCAGGCCGTTTAGGATGTTCTTCACAATATTCTGGAAGGCTTCTGCTGCACTGGAGATACTGAAGTTGAGCCTGCTGTATCCCCAAAGACCGGCATGTGCGGCAGAAGTGGTTTGTTGTAGCCCCAAAGACCGGCATGTGCTGAGAAGGTGCTAATGGGATGGGAGTCCAGGTGCAGTGGGATTGGGTGGCAGCCGGACCTGAGATCCATTTTGGAGAACCATTTGGAGCCAGACAGCTCCCCATTGATGTCATCTATGGTTGGTGTCAGATGGTGTTCATGTTTCATCGCTAGGTTCGGGACCCTCATATCCACAGAAATGTGGACTGCGTCTGGCTACTTGGGCTTCTTAGCCACAATAGGGAAAACTCATGGTGTGGGACTTCTCACCCACTCAATAATGCCCGCTCACTCAGGATCTTCAGTTCAGCCTATACCTTGGGTCAAAGGTGGAAGGCAATTCTGCGATGTCTGGGTGACGACTCGTCGATGTTCAGTCGAATTGCTGGCCCTACCAGGTAGCCGATCCCATCAAACAAAGGTGCAAAGTCATGTAGTAGGCAGTCTAAACATGCGCATGCACGCTAAAGACAAACTATATATGGTTGAGATCCTGAGCTATGTGGCAGCTGAGAAGGAATCCAGAACCTTCATGCAATACATACAATTTCACCCTCCGATGGGTGGAGTCATAAGATAAGTCAGCGTGGAACATGCCATGAAGCTGCAGTGGCGAACAGCTGCCAAAGGGGTATAATTGTGCATTGGTATGATGGAGCGCTGGTGAGTCGGGTAGGCTCTGGTAGACATCTGCCGGCATGAGATGGATCGAGGCTCTGGTGTCTAAGAGAGCAGAGACAATATGGTCTTGCGTGTCTACCAGGCACATGGGAGCTGTCTGGTGAGTAGCTTTGAGGGTGTCAAATGTCCTCACTACATGGACAACCGTTGTATCATCTTCATCCATGTCGCTGTTGGATAGATTGTCTGGGTGTGGTTCCACTGTGTGAACTGTTTTCTGTGGGGCTTTGGGCTGGTGTTCTTGCAATGAGCGGAAGACTTTGGAGAAGTGGTTTGATTTGCCACCCACGCTGCAGATTTTGCCACTAGCAGGGCAGGCTTTGGCATGAGGGTATGGGCCACCACACCATTAGTAGACACTGGTGTGCAGTCCTTATTTGATGAGGCATGGTGAAGGCTTGCCTGATTCTGTGTTTTCCGTCTGCGACCCTTTTTGGACAGCATTGTCAGGCTCATCCTTGACAAGGGTAGACGAGATAGGGCCCATGAGGACCACCCAAGCCTTGGAAAGTTCCTTGGAGTTACCCAGCTTCAGGATGTCCCTCATGGACATATTGGGCTCTTGTAGGATTCATATACAAAGTTTGGATGATGTGCAGCCTTGGATGAATTGGGCCCGGATTTAATAGTACTCATCCAAAAGGGTGCATGTGATGGTAAGCTCTCTTAGCTGACTATGGAAGACTTCTACTGACTCTTCAGGGTGTTGCCGAGCTTGGCACAAAAGGAATCATTCATAATCTGGATTGGTATAAGGTTCGAAGTGCGCCGTGATGGCTTCTCTCAGGGTTGCATAGTTCCCTGTGAGACCACCCTCCACAACAGTCTTCGATATCTTATGGATGTCAGCATCTCCGAGATGTAAAAGCATGGGGCGCCTCCAGCTTGCGGGCATCTAAACGGCTTCAAAGTTATTCTCCAGGTGCTCTACCCATGCTTTCCAGCAGGCTGCTTGGAGATGGAAGAGGCCCTGTAACAGAGAAGGGATCCAATGCAGGTATAGTGTCCATGGGAGCATTGGGGTTGATCACAGCAGGAGTGATTGAAGGCAGAAAATGTCAGGGTGTGGCTCAGAGATGCTGCCTGGCCGTCGTTGGGGTGGAGGAAGTCATGTGCCTGGAAAGAGAGGGGCTCCTCGATGATGGAGGCGCCGTGCGATGGATGTGGCGGAAGTCTGCAACACACTGGGCTTGCTCTCAGAGGAGCACAAGAGGCGGAAGGAGTCAGTGGGTCTTTACCACCAGGGTGCATGCAGACAGGCCAGGCCATGTAACGTTTTAGCCTGCCCACCAGGACCGAGAACCAGCAGGCTGGGAGCTGCAGGGCGGCGTCCCTCAGCCACAAAGAAATACACCCCGCTGGGCGATGCAGCGACCTCCAGCACACATCAGTTGGAAGAGGGCCACACCTCACGGGTCCACCGGGAGTAGCTTCTCCTCAAGGGGATTGTGCGTGCTGCAGCTCGCAATGGATGTGGCATCAGGCCAGAGGGATCCTGTCAGCTGCTGTCAGCAACACCTGTCACCGCGTTTGCTGCGGGATGCACCAGCGGGCACAACCAGGTGAGGAAGAGAAGCTCACATGCTGGGAATGTGATACACCTCATCACCAGTGTAGCGTGGTTGGGAATAGGCTACTTAGTGTGGTGGTCTAAAACCTGGCCACGAACAATCCTCTGGGCAATTATTACTTTTTACGGCCATACGCCAGACGCTTCCATTATGCTTGTTTGCGCTGGGGGATACGAGGTCTCACCCCCTAGCGCAGCTTATAAGATAGTGTTGCCAGGGCTCGAGTCGGGGTACCACGCGGGTCGACGGATTCCCCCCACTTATTTTACCGGGTGGACACCGTCCCCCCTGTCAAACAGCTGGACTTCACTCTTTGGCCTCTCTGGGACGAGGAGCTCGGAGCTCACAGCACGCTACTCACGCTGATTTTCCAGATGCAATCGCATCTAAGGGGTGAGCGAGGGGAGGCAATGAGCCCGATGGTGCAAGCCACCTTTCGTGACGTCACTTCCTATTGTGACATCACTTCCAGTGACAGCGTCCCCCCACTTCTTTTTTTAGGACTTGTGCCCTGAGTGTTGCCTAACTTCCATCAGCACTACTACCACTACTGGCACACCAAAAGCCTGAACAACAAAGCACAGATAGGCGGAGGTCAGAGGAAGGAAAGCCCAGGAGCATGCATGAGGTAGAGCAGATCTCTTAGTAGGACCTCTTCAACTAAATTAACCCAGGTGCCCTGACTGATCAGAAGCTCTCTGTGCTAGCTAGGGCAGAGCCATAAGGATAGGGCAGGGACATAGCTATAAATGGTGAAGCAGGTGCAGTGATGCCATGACCCAGAGATATGAGGGACCCCTCCAATTAGAGCTGCAGCTTACTATCAAACCTGAGGAGGATGTTCCTTAATTGGATCAGGGCCTGTTGCCACTGGTAACGTGAATGTGAAGGATGGAGCAAAAAAAAGGAAAGAAAGACTTTCACTGAATGGCAACCTAGGCATCCAGGGTTGTGAGACAGAAACAAACAGGAAGCATGGTAGGTGGAGTCCGTCTTTAAGACTTCCAGGGAGGTGATGGACCCTAAATTAGCGACTCGGTATAAGTATTTTTTATTAAACTTATTTTAGGGTCAAGGTGACTAATAGCCGTCTGTGTAATAATGCAAACCTCAGGATGTAAGTTTTTGGGGGTGGTAATTCCACTCATTTTCCGGTTTGGCTAATTTTAAACAGACTAAAAATAATCTTGGTATGCGAAGAAGAACTTTGGGCTGTAAACTGAGCAAGCAAGGTGGTAAACTATGCAAAGGGTGAACGTGACATTCACAATACTTTGGACAGCAAAAAGGTTTGCACATTGCTACTGATACCTCTAGCTCGCGCTGCCCCAATCCACACTCACCCTTTCTCCCAGGCCCCGAGGGATCCCTTTGTAAATACCCAGACTATCTATATCATTTCTTGCATGTAATATAACTGTTGCATCACTCACTAGGGCCCAGACTACAAGAGGCCACAAACCACGGGAGCAAATTACACACCCTCTAAGTATCACGAGCGTTGGATGCGTTAATAAGCTGTGCGCAGGTTCTACTTGAGTTGAAGTGTGACAACTCAAAATAGGGAGTTGTGCACACATTTCATATAAGTTGGCATTATTTCGGAGTGCTCCTTTCACAATGTTTAGATATTTACACCCCGAAGTTCGACATGGGCGTTTCTTTCACAAAGCTGTGTTGGGTGCAATGTGTACCCAATTCATAATCGTGTCCCGAACATAGTCGCAGCCTGACCAGTCACCTTGTCTAACAGTGTAGTCCAAGGACTTCGTTACGAAGAGCCTATGCATAGATTCATTAAGCTTAAATCCGCTCGCAAAGGTTCAGATTCGCAAACGGTATTTTTGCATTTGGGATGCATCATCCCAAATGCAAAAATCGCAATTCTAGAAATCGCTAAATTGCGATTATTTGAATTTAAGGAATCTCAATTTGAGATTCCTTAAATGCAATGCATGAAAGTGTTTAAAATTGCGAATTCGCAAATAGGGCACGCAAATTACCATGAAGAACAACTTTGTGGTAATTTGCAAAAACTTTCAAAAATGCACTAAAGTGCATTTTTCAAAGTTCCATGTTGCGCACACACATGCCCTAAGGGCATGTGTGTGCGCCACATATGTGCACATATCAATTTCAGGGTTGCAACAGGGTGTCCTTTGGACACCCCTGCACCCTTGAAATCGCAATCTCACTTTGCGAATCGCAGCCCATAGGAATGAATGGGGAGGTATTCCTTAATTGCAAGACGCAATTAAGGAATTCTAAGAAATCGCTATTTTTTTAAGTGATTTCTTGATGCATTCCATTTTGCAATTCCTTAATAGCGAATCGGTATTTTTCGCTAATAAGGAATCTCAAATTGGTTTGTTGATGCATCTGGGGGCTAGTTACTAGAGATGTGCTCACGCGCTAACATTGCGCTACCACAGTTTTCCTCCATTAAATGTCGGCAGGCGAAGAATGCTTGATAATTATCGAGACATGCGGATTTTGGCACGTTAAGCATGTATACTTTGTTTCCCAGGCAGCAAACTTTAAATTGTGAGTTATTTATCGGACCTGATAAATTACGACCCAGCAGCGTCAGACAGATGCTGTTGAGCGCAAAAATATTGGCCCTGCCCCGGGTCCCCCGTAATGAGGGCCTAAAAGCCGAGCAGAAATGTATTCACCAACCTCCTCCCCCCTGTGCTTACGTACACTTTGAGATGTTCCGTTCAGTGTTTCTGGCAAAAAGTCTTCAAATAGCAAACAAATTAATTAACTGTGAAACAAGAGAAATTGCTAATTATGATTTGAAGCACGCGCTGCACTCATAACACAACTCATCATAACATAAAAGAACAAACGAGTGGGATGGTGTTTCTAGAAGAAAAAAAAAGAGAATTTGTATGGCTGATGGAACTGGTGAAATCTGTCCAACAGTTTGAAGAAAGCAGGAAGTGGTCATGGAGAGGTGATCTGAGTGAGATGACCTGTTTTAAGGATGTTGAAGTAAGGAGTCTTCTCAGGAATCAGGGGTCACCTGGCTGCCCCCCCCCCCCCCCCCTGTATTGAGCATAGCCTGTTTTCAATAAGGAATGCTTTGTTCTTATAATGAATAATAGGAGACACATGGCTTGGCAGAAGAGGTGAGTCAAATGAAAGAGAATGGGGTTTTAATCATGGGTGAAATGTTGCTTCCTTCTCACTGAAGGGTAAATGGTGCGGAACAAGATTGTATCATCTCAAATGCATTAGCACATCCTTTGTGAGAGCAGAACATACCCAGGAAACATTTTCATTTCATTAGAAGAATATAATATTGCTAACACTTGCCCCGCTGACCTCAGGATTTACTCAGTTCTGTTCTTCCCCACACCCCCGGGAGTCCAGTGGTTGTGCTGGAATAAATGCTCTAATTCACTCATCTAATACTTGGCCATTCAATGCCACTCAGCGGCTCATGCTGGGCCTCAGTGCGCTTTGCCAGACCTCAGTACAGGATGTGATGAGTGGGCAGTGACCAGAACTTTTTGTTCAGCTGGGTGCAAGGCCCATGCCTGTTTTTTGTTAAGGTCTTGCATCTTACCAGTCCAAACTGGCTCAGTCCATTGTCAGTGAATAGAAAGAACCCCCTCTGCTCCATTGAATGTGTGTTGATCCAACCCATATACAGAACAACCTAAAGTGCCACAGCCTAGAAAGAGAGGGGTCAGGAGAAGGAGTAGTGGCTTGACATGTGGTAGGGCAAAGGGGAACTATGTATGTATGTCTATATGTATGTGATATTTCCATGGTGTGAACCTAGCCAACAGGGCCAGACCAGGTAACCAAAAAAAGCTGGGCAAAAATGCTAAAAGCAGCACGCTTCTTTCCTCTTCCCAGTCAACTGATCTGGGTTTAATCCATCACCATTCTTTAGTTCACTCAGCCACCCCAGTTCAGACATGGCTATATGCAAATCAGTCTGACCCAGTGGCCAAGCCACTGGGGGTGAGTGTTTGATTTGCTCAAACGCTCCGTCCATCATCCCCTTTTGTATCGCTTTGTTCGCCCTAAGTGTGGCAGGGTATGCTCAGACGTGAGTCCCTTGCTCACTTGGCCACTGGATTCAAGATAGCCTAGCTGATGAGGATTATGAATCCAAAACCGGTCCCAGGATGCTTGTTTCCGGTCCAGGGAAGACATGGCTTGGCAGTTCGGGCTGGACTGTTCCCATGAGGCACAGGGTCAGACTGATTTGCATATGGCCATGTCTGAACTGGTGTGGCTAAGTGGGCTAAAGAATGGTGATGGATTAAACCCAGATCAGTTGACTGGGGGTGAGTGTTTGATTTGCTCAAACGCTCCGTCCATCATCCCCTTTTGTATCGAATGTAAAATCAAGGCATGTCAGATTAATGTTGACACTGTATTCATGAAGCATTGTTATCTGAGCACACTGCAATAAAAAGAAGTTTACAAATTTTGGGTGGGCAAATCTCATTAGGAGATCCTGATTTTACTTTGATCAGCAGATTCTTGAGGCAGTTCTTGATGATGGCAGGAGATGAGAAGAGTATGGTGGAGTTCATGTCTGCCTGTATCAACTTGATTTCAAGGGGCCTTTTCAGGATGTTTTCTTTAATTGCTTTTATTTTATTGATAAAGAAAATTTTGAGAGAATCACAAAGATACTGAGAAGGTATAATGGGTAGTGTGACTCTATCAGGATTTGATATTTCAGAAACAATTCAGAAAATCTCCTGGTTGGGTTACTTTCACTAGCTTACAGAGATAAGGCTCAGACAGCTTTTTTCTAATACCAGAGGCTGAAATAAAGTGCCTACACTTTTTCACCTTCCCCCTGCCTATGGTGGATGCTAGAAGGATGTCACAATACCTGATTTCCCCAGGCTGCTCCTGTGGCACAATGTGCATGTCATGGAGTAGTCTGGCTCACTGGTTAGAGGCGGCAGACCCGGGAGCAGAAGTCGGCCCAGGACCAGGGTTCAATTCCCGACGCGGCAGGATTGTGGAATTGGGTCAGCGGACTCGATAATTCTCACTTCGGTGCTTACTCTAATCAGGGGTTCCACTCGGCAACTCTGGGCATTAGCTTGCCTAATCTCCACAACAGCCCCATCAATTCCAGGGATGCCTGGCTCCACCTTGGGGACTCCCAGCAGGGACCATCCCACAGGGAAAGCCAGGACGGGTTCCCCAGAGTTATACAGCGCCAGGAAACCTACGGACAGGTAGCAGTTCGCTTTACAAGCTCAAATACATTTACATGATGGGAGACATGCTTCATGAAGAACACTAGAATAGGTTTTTATTCACACATGACTGTCCGAAGGATCAGGGCCGGCCTTTAGCATGTGTGAGCTGGGCCAATGCCCAGGGTGAAGACTTTTAGAGGGGCGTAAGAGCCACCTGCAACAGCTTTCTTCCAATGTGGCTCGAAATACACACTGCATTTAAACACTGTTTCCGGAGGCTGCTGGTGCTTGTGTCTGCCTTTTGACTGTTTTTTTTTCTCCTAGCTCTTCTTTCTCTTGCCCCCACCTTCCACCAACCCCTCCCATATTATCCAACACACAAACACTTAGGGAGGATGAATAGGAGAGGGCACCATATTGGTTTCGCCCAGGCCTCTCTCTGAGCAAGGGCCAGCTCTGCGGAGGATGGCTTTACATAGGAGATCCACCTTCTCTGATGACATTATGGGATGCCTGTATCACCAAGCACATTATGGTATACCTTTTACCATGAGTCTAGACGTTACTGATGTAGGCTGCATTTGGACTTATTTATTTATAATGCACAGTACTGACTACATGGGCAAATGTTTCTGGTTTCCCACCTAGAGCGGTCGACTTCGAAGCTGGGGAACCGCTCAATGTCCTGTGATTCTGGGCAAACAACTTAATCCCTATGCCTAACAAAAAGGATTTTTGTTAGGCATCATCTGTAACGAAACTGGTGCTCATGTAAAGTGCTCCAATTCCGTCGGGTCGAGTTCGCGCTAT
Source organism: Lissotriton helveticus (assembly GCF_964261635.1). NCBI lineage: Eukaryota > Metazoa > Chordata > Amphibia > Caudata > Salamandridae > Lissotriton > Lissotriton helveticus. The sequence goes on from NC_136064.1 coordinate 61,755,259, forward strand.
AAAATACTCCCCAAAAAAACCTCATTGCCTCAGGACAAGGTGTCTGCCCAAGACTGGACTGCTTCCACTTCTGTTTTGGCTTTTCCAAGAATAACAAGAGCATGGTAGCTGAGAATATTTGTTTTGCCTATGTCAATAGTTCCAATATCAACTCAAAAATATTGTATTGCCATAATATCATGGTCAAAAACCTTATCTACAAAATTAATTAAGGTAGGTATTTCAGTGTTTATACCTGTTTTACTAATATATCAAAGTTTAAAATATGGTTTTCTTTGATAACATTTTTATTATGGTGCATTGTATTATATTGTATAGGTAATAGTTACATTATTTTTTCCCCCAAAAACATGTTTCATCTTTTTTTTGGGCAGGGGAATGTTGGGTCTATTGTTTTTTTTTTTTTATTATTATATAGTAAATTATGTCAATTCCTTTGTTAATTATGTTTTATCTTTCTATTGTTGCTTATTTGTTTGAAGTCATAATTATTTATTTAAATATGGGTTCAATTTTTTTTATTTCAAGTTGTTGGGTTTACTGTGGGATTGGGTCGTAGAGCTTTTTTCTTTAAATAAGAGTACTCCCTTCATGCGCATCATACACATCTGTGTAATTCACACACCGTTCTGACAATAGTGAAAACATGTCACTATCCCTTAAGTATTAGATGTAAACACGGTTAGAATTTGGATCAGTGGCATGACAGGGCTGAAACTCGATCATAAATTGAAAGCTGTAAACCAGTTTATAAAATATCACAAAATTAGCGCACAACGTGGCACCGTATTGGTACGTTCTGCCTGGGGGTGGGGCACAACAGTGGCTTTTATCTCAATCAGCCCACAGTATAACATAATAAAAACTCATAAAAGCAACCTGTTTACTCTATGTGAACAGCATCTGTTTGGATTTGCATACAGGAGGCTCCTCTTTACTGATGTTAGCAGAGAACAGGCAAATATATGAGATATCTCAGTGCCCCCTTCCTTGAAAGACTTCACTCCACAATTCCTGAAGAGCCAGCTGGGGTCAGAGTTTTTTCCCCTCAATCTAGTTGTTCCTTTTAAATCCATGGTGCATGGGTCAATGCAATCATCACAAAACTGCTACCCATCTATAGGCAGCGTTTCATTTATTCATGCAGCATGTGCGTCCAGTGTGTGATGTCAAAATTAAGCCAGCATGTATAAAATAGGTCTCTTAAATCCAAACCTGCTGCAACATGTCTAGAAAATGGAGGTTACAGAGGTCTTCTGCTCTTTTTGCATTAGGCAGCATATAATTTGGAGACCATTACAGCTGCTGTAATTCTTTCTACCAGTCACACTGTTAGATAAACATACTGGGTTAGAACAGACACTGCCAATTAGACACAGTGAAAAAAAGCAATTTCCTTTTATATATATATATTTATATGCCACTGATTTAACCGGAAAGAAATTAAACCTGGCAGCACACCTGCTGACATTAGTTCACTTCCCAAGCAAAGCTTTATGTCTCCTTGTGTCTGACGTGCCATATTGGCTATAGGGTCTCAGTGGAAGAAAAAGCAGACAGAGAAGTTGGCATTAAATCATGCCTACACCCATGGACAATGTGACCAGCCTCATGCACCCAAGGCTTAATTTGTAATAAGTGCCAGGGTCCTTGACAGGAGGGCCCTGAGCTTGCGCAACCCATTGCCCGTGACGGCGCCGCAACTGAAAATATCAACACAGCTACTAACCATCACATTCCTATAGGTATGATAATTCAGACTACTCTAAGCCACACAAAGCTATGAGAAAACTATTGTAAGACTGTCCCTTATTGGCAACCCACTTAGTGCTGGAGAGGAATAGTTGAATCAGTAGTTAGCATTCGCAGGTTCAAGTCCCGCCATTTTCGGCTACTGGGAGAAAGCGCCGTAATCTCCCACAACTATCAGCAAGCACACCAGTGCTTTATGATGCCGGAACCTGGCATTATTAAGTAATATATGGGTTCTGAAGGGCCCATGCGGCGGACAGGAGGCGACATAGAGTACCTGGGCCCAGCTACCCTCTCCCACCTGGGCAACTGGCTAGGAAACTCATTGAGGGCACAATGAAAGAATCAGACAGGCATAACTTTCAGGAGCAATAGCTTAGAAGCAAGGTCTTGGCCATCTAAAGTCTCAGGTCCCCCAATTGCAAGGGTTTAAGTACCACCAATGGAGGCAAGGTGTTCTTAAGGTCGTAGAAGGCGTTCCAAGCTACTGCAGGGCGCAGCTTAAGGAAGGGTGTCACACCACTCATAAGGAATGTACGCAAGAGGAAAGAGTGGGTACAAGTGCTTTAAACTGGGATGGCAAATCAGGACCCAGCGCCTGTACATTTGGTTGGCAGGGAAGCCACGTGAATTAAGTAAGGGACACGCAGTCAGATTCGTTTAAATAGATGGTAACAATCGTGAGGCATTACTGCCTGTAGAAAAAAAACTGAAGGCCTCTGCCTAAGTTGCAGCCCACCTAGTGCGGAAGTAGCAAACAACCAGTGGAGTAGGATTCACAAGTCTAAATCCCACCTTTTCTTCTTTCTAGGAGCAAGCATTGTAATCTCCCACAACTATCAGCAAGCATGATTGTGCATTATGTGATGCTTGGAACATGGCATTTAAAGGAATATATGGGGTTTGTGCTGTCATCCCGGACCATAACCGAGAACAGGAAAGGCACTGATTTATTTTGGGGTTAGTTAAGCATGTAGGAAAACCCATAGGGCTTCCGGGCTTCTGAAGGGGGCACAGTTAACCGTAACCCACCACTGCTTGAGCAGGGTATGTCAGATGCGCCAAGGGGCGGAATCAGTGGAAATAGCGCAGCATGTCTTCGGTGCATCTGCACCAGTATTAACCGATTAAGTATGAGCATTCACATAAAGAGGAAATGTTTCACCCGACCACAAGTGTCATCAACGACTCACCGGGACAACTTAACACAAGTGCACCTTTCAGCAGACAGAATACACAATAGTGGAAATTAGTGGCTAGTTCATTCTTCTAAGGAGCCACCACCTCTCACGTGATAGACTCATGTACATGTGTCAACTGTATCAGACTGAAGTGCTCTGGACGGTAGACTTTAGTTAGCCCCCACTGCTGTTTCATTAATACAGGAGATCTGAATATCAATTGACATTACGGGCAGCAAGGGCAGTCAGAGAAACAAAATTACAGGGGCAACGGAGTCGGAGGATGTCACGACTCATCCAAAAAGACAACGGGAAGGGTTTTCTAAGTGTTGTACTGGGCTCCGAGTGTCATAGAACTGATACCCAATCCCGGCGACATGCTTTGCCTTCAGACACTGGGAGGTCAGGGAGATAAGCATCCAAGGGCCGGGTCACCAGTGGAGCCTCCGCAGGTGAGGACAGCCAGCGGTAAGTAACTCGGACAGAGGCTCAGCCAGAGAAACACCAGGCACAGCGGGGCTAGCTGCTCGGCATGGCTGACCCACCCAGCAGGCAGCTTAGGGTCTAAGTTGTAGCCCGCTGAGTATGGGGAGGGGCAGCAACCATGGGGAGGCGGCCAAACCAAAGCTTGAACCAAATATCACCATGGCAAAGATAGGTAGGGCTATGGTTGGGAGCCTTTTGCGTCAAGGGCAGGTCAACATCAGGACAACCCCATCAGGATGGGGTCCACTCAACCAGGGTGGGCATAGACACATTCCAACTTAGGAACAGTGTTTTTTTTCTTGAATAGACAGAAGGGGGAGCTGCCACTGATCAGTAAACCGCTGGCAGCGTGGCGGAGGCAGCACAAAAAGAGTAACTTATGGCTCTTACTCACGTTATGGATGACATTTTAAAAATGCTTGACCAAAATGAATCGTGCCTCCTTATCCTCCTGGACCTTTCCTCTGCATTTGTCACTGTTAATCACAACAACCTCCTATTCATTCTGGAACACAGGATGGGCCTATCTGGTCTGATGTTGCAATGGTTCTCGTCCTTCCTCCATCACAGATCCCAAAGAATGAAGACAAACCACTCTCTCTCCCAGCCATCACCAGTAACCATGGGAGTCCCCCAGGGGTCTGCCCCATCTCCCATACTCTTCAACGTTTTCTTGGAACCATTAGCTAATGCTCTAAATACCATGGACATTCTTTTCCTTATGTATGTAGATGACATCCAACTTTATCTGAAAGTCTCCTCCCCCGACAACATCATTTCACTCAACACTACCCTATTGACTACTCAAAACTGGTTAACTGAGATCCACCTCCTGCTCAACACTTCCAAAATAGAATTCCTTCTCATTTCTCCTCTGTATCACACTCCTAAGTTAGACCTCTGGATGAAGCACCTCAAGGCCTTCACCTGCTCACCCCTCATTATTGACTCTGCTAAATCCCTCTGAATCACCCTGGACAGGCACTTGAATATGAGGACTCATATTAGCAATGTTTGCAAGGGAGCTAACCACCTGATGAGGACACTCGGGAATCTCAAACCTTTCCTCCCACAAGCTGACTTCAAGCAAGTGGTCCAAGCGCTGGTTATGCCGAGACTAGACTATGGCATATGGCAGTCTGTGGTCTCCCCAAATATACCTTGGCACCTCTAAGGGCCTCATTAAATGCGCCGGCCTGATTGGTCACGGGTACCAAAAGGAATGCACACATCTACGCCGTCCTAAAATCACTAAACTGGCTACCCTACGAAGCAAGAATACAGCTAAAGATTGCCTGCCTATCACACAAAGCCCACTATTTCAAAACCCCCAGTTATCTAGCGCAAAAGCTGGAACTATCTGGCAGGGGTAGACACTCGAGGAGGGCTAACTCCCTCCTGAAACCTCAGATCTTTCGCAAAAGGAGAACGTGGCACAGAGTTTCTCCGGCTCTGCACCGAAGATCTGGAACTCTCTCCCACCAGAAATACGGAGAATCTCCTCCAAGGTTGCTTTCAAAGTGGAAGTAAAAAGATTCCTTATGAATAAGTTCTTACCTTAATAGGGTGCTGGATTGTTCTGCTCTACGGCATTGGACTTACACCTTTAAGCCCTGCGTTGGTTGTTATTCTTTTTTTTGTTCCTTCTCGAATCATTTGCTCCCCTCCCATTTCGCTATGTACCGGTTATTATCTTACTCGTTGTCGACCTATTGCATTTGTATCCGTTCTTGTTGTGTGAGTTCTATTTTGATATGTGCTCTGTTTGGTATCCCAATTTGATACATGTACTGCAGCTTTTACCTCCTTCTCCCTCCTATTGTAAAGCGCTCTGATATCCCTCGGGATCTTGCTCATGCTATATAAAACTTTATAAATAAATAAAATAAATAAATGTAGAAGAGCTGCTCAGATAGTGTCCTTAGGAGGCCTCATGGCAGGGACAAGGGGGGGCAGGTGACATCAGACAATGGCACTTAGAATAGAAGAGCTGCTCAGACAGTGTCACACGGCAGGGGCACTGGGAGCAGGCGAATGGCCAGCAATGATCCAGGGAAGTGAAACGGCACTTGCAGCACGGGCTTGGTCTGATGGCCGCCCCCAAGGTCGGGAGCAAGGGAAGCCTAGAACCTGCAGAACCTTAGATACCTGCAAAAGGGCCATCTCGCAGGGGCAGTGCTGTCAGACGGACATAGAAGGAAAACCAGTGGACAATAATCAGAGTGATGTGTAATAAACAAGCATGGGTCGCAAATGACCAACCAGTAAGTTGCAAGATGTATGATCCATGTTTTTATAATAAACTACAACCTTTATACATCACAAACTGTTGTCCCATGACTGCTAGTTGTGAAGGGGACAATGCTGAGATGGATGGGGGGAACTCGCACACCTGGAAGGGGTTCTTAATTATCACATTTGGAGCTATGGACACTTTACCTAGCGCTGGGACACCTCATTGAGGTAGGTACGAGCTTTATAAAATGCGTTACTATTATTATAAATCCTATAGGTCAGGACGAGAGAAGAGCACACCCATCGATTCCCCACGAGTTACACTTCACTGGATAACTCCTCCTCCTCCAACACCCTCACCACTGGCACACCTAGAGCCTGAACAAACAAACGTAGGGATGAGCAGGAGCGGTCAGAGGCAGAAAGGCCCAGGAACATGTAGGAGGTAGCATAGATCTCTTCAGTAGGACCTCTTCAACCAAATAAACCCAAGTGCCCTGACCGATAGAAGTTCTCTGGGCTGGCAAGGCAAACCCTTGAGGATAGGGGAGGGACATAGCTATAAATGCTGTAGCAGGTGCAGTTTTACCAGCACCCAGAGATATGAGCAACCACTGCAATTAGACCTGCAGCTTACTATAAAACCAGAGGATGATGTTCCTTATTTGAATTAGGGCCCATTGCCACTGGTAACGGAAATGTGAAGGATGGGGTATAAAAAGAAAATAAAGACTTTCGCTGATGGGAAGGTAGGCATTAAGGGTTGTGAGACAGAAACAAACAGGAAGTATGGTAGGTGGAGTCTCTCTTTATGACTCCCAGGGAGGTGATGGACTCTAAGTTAGCGACTTCGAATAACTATTATTTATGAATCATATTTTAGGGTTAAGGTGGGTAATTTGCTGTCTGTGTAATAAGGCAAACCTCAGGATATAAGTAATTTAATGTCAAATTTTAAACAGAGTAAAAATAATATTGGCCTGTGAAGAAGAAGTTTATGATGTGAACCGAGCAAGATGGTAAACTATGCAAAGGGGGAATATCAAGACTTTCACAATACTTTGAGACAGCAAAACGGTTTGCACATTGCTACCCATAACTCTAGCTCACACTGCCCCAAACCACACTCCTTTCTCCCAGTCCTGAGAGATCCCTTTGTAAATATCTACAACATCTATGGGGCCTATTGCAATGTCTGTCAGAGTTTCCTCCCACCAACACCATGGTGGAAACGGGACCTACCATCCTCCGGTCGGCGGTCCCGGATGCCTGGTTATGATGTTACCACACATTTCCTTATGGGAGCATGTGTTATAGCCATAAACCTCCACAGTACATGCTCCCATAGGGAACAGTGAGGTTGGGTTAATCCCTGCACCCCATGGCAGGCACCTCAAGGGCACCAATCGGAGGCCGAAAGGGAAAGGGGTCCCTGCTAGTGGCTCCCAAAAATGCTTTCTGTTAGAATTGGGGGGCTCTGGTTGGCACAGGTATGCACTTGTGACAAACAGGAACTCTCTCCTCTAGTCAGGGCAAGGGAACTACTCCTCAGAATAACCCCTGCTCACCCTCTAGGTTGCGTGGCGCGAGCAGACAAGGGTAATCTTCACGGCGCTAAGTTAGTTAAGCATTTATGACCACATACAGTAAACACAATGACCCACCACAAATGGACACCAGGCGTAAGATTTGTATGAAAAATGCGTAGGCTTTATATAAAAATAGGTTTCATATGAAGGCTTAATCACAAGACCAATATAACATTATGCAAATGAGGCCACAAGATCTAAAAGAGGCAACAGTTCTCTAGTATGGAAAGGAAATCTTCCAAGTCCTTGAATATTACTTAGTTAGCACGGTCCATTGGTTGGAATACGATCCCCCCACTTACTCCAAGTGGGTCTTGACCTCGTAGCACAGATCGGGCTGGTTTGGGCGCTGCGAAGCACGCTGCCGTACTCTGTGCTGGACGGAACAAGAAGACCTATTAAAGCTCACTCGCCTTGCAGTACGGAGCGTACGGCGCTGTAGCTTTAGAGCGGGGTACGAGTCGCAGGGCGGCCGTATGACTCGTTCCTGATACAAACAGTGATGCGGGGAAAACAGAACGTTGCGGTCCCCGAGTCCGTGGCGAACTCCTGCAGAAACTGGAGTTCAATGGTGCTGTACCTGTGTGTTCGCGGCATCTTGGACGTGACATTCGCTCCCACACGGCCATCCTCGCGGTGGACGAGTCGTACTCCTACGCGACACGCCTGGGGGCGGGCGACGATCTGGAGGCTGGTCCGGGGCGGAGAAGACAGGTGTTGAGGCGGCACCTAGCGGCAGGTACGGGCCATACCGGCGGCTCAACGGGTGCAATGCGGCCTCAGAGGGGGGCGTACGGTGTGAAGCAGCGCACGTCAGGGGTACGAGCCGTACCTTCCGGCTTACATGGTGGCAGACAATGCGGGTGATCTCCCCCAAGGTCGGAGCGGGGCGGGAGGCGGGTGGTGCGCTTTTCAGCGTTCGGGCGTTTCTCGCCTCCCAGAGGCTCCGGGCTAGGTTCTTGCGGTTGGGCGACCAAAGTGTGCGGCTCAAAAGGAGGAGGGGGGAGCAGGGTGCGGGCGGCCCAGCGGAGCGGGGCACGGCTCAGTGGCGAGCGGTGCGGCTCGAGGCAGGAGGGCGGCCAGGGATGGGCTGCAAGGGGGGTGAGCGAGGCCCACTTCAGTGGGGCTCCAGCGGCTCAGGACGATCAGACAAGTTCCCACGACTTGGCAGGGAAGGCACAATAGAGTCCACTGGTCCTGGGACACTGTTCAGGGGCAAGCTCGAAATCAACCCCTTGGAGATCGTTTCAGACACAAATATAACAAAGTCCTTTCTGGTCTTTTCCTCTCCTTCCTCAGCAAGGTACCGCTTTTGGCCACCATAAGTGTGGCAGGGTATGCTCAGACGTGAGTCCCTTGCTCACTTTGCCACTGGATTCAAGCAAGCCGGGCTGAAGACGGCTGGAATACCAGAAACCGGTCCTCGGAAGCTTGTTTCCGGTCCAGGGAAGACATGGCTTGGCAGTTCGGGCTGGACTGTTCCCATGAGGAACAGGGTCAGACTGATTTGCATATAGCCATGTCTGAACTGGGGTGGCAGAGAGGGCTAAAGAACGGTGATGGATTAAACCCAGATCTTTTGACTGGGTGTGAGTGTTTGATTGATTCAGATACTCCGTCCATCACCACCCCCTTTTGTACCGCTTTTGGCTGCCATAAGTGTGGCAGGGCATGCTCAGACGTGAGTCCCTTGCTCACTTTGCCACTGGATTCAAGCAAGCCGGGCTGAAGATGGCTGGAATGCCAGAAACCGGTCCTCGGAAGCTTGTTTCCGGTCCAGGGAAGACATGGCTTGGCAGTTCGGGCTGGACTGTTCCCATGAGGTGTAGTGTAGTTCCTATAGTCCCAATAGACTCTGCGCATTGGAATAATATCTTCAGTAGTGTAGACGTAGGACTGAGGTTAACTAGGTCTTTACTGACTATATTAGACTTAAGTTTTTTGCCAGCTAGCTCAGAGTTCACTAGAAACTTTCTCGAATAAGCGAGGAGGAGTTTAACCTCCCTGGATAGACAAGAAGGGATTTAGTTTCTGACAACCATAAAACATGACAACTTTGCTCTCCCTGATTAAGAGTATATCTCTAGAGTCGTGGGAAAACAACAGACAGCTATTTCATTCAGTCAAAGGTGCGTACTTAGTTTCCCCAGATTGCAGAGAAAAAGAGAGACGGGCGTTTTCAATAAAAGGTGTTATTTATTGAGCAGTCTCTTTCCTCATACAAGAGAAATGAATTGCTACAATTGCAATACTTATAGTTAAGTAAAGTGCATACAGTAAAAGCAGGATTATGAAATAATACTGTAAAAGCATTGATATGGTTTCTTAGCCATATGATACTTTAAAATGGTTAAAATAGATACATACATATATACATTGACTAATCGTACTCAACTGGTGCTTCTAACTACGCCTACCCCGGTGTACCTGACCTAAGCCTAATACGTGGGAAGAAGTAAGTAAGTAGCAGTTTAAGTTAAGTTTGTTTTGCCAAGAATCTGACTCAAGAATTCTCTGTAAGGGTTTAGTCAGTTCAGTACCTGCGTATTAGAAGGCAGGAGGGCTGGTATCTCTCGCTCAGGACTCGGTATCCCAGTCACCCGCAAGGGTAAGCTGGAAACGCCGGAGGCTGGATTTCTCGGCAAGAGAAAAGACAGCGTCTTTCTCAGCGCGTCAAAAGGGAGGGGCAGCGTCCGTGGGCTCTCGCATCAGCTGGGCTCTCGGGCAAGTAGTAGCTGCTCCAGATTCATCACCACCGTGTCTTTGCTTAAGGCAACGTTGGTATATTTATACCTGAAAGGTGCCGGGTTTGACGTAAGGCTGGACATAAGACGTCAATAAAGATGTCACTAAGAACTGGTCATTCTTACAGTGCTTTACAGGAGTTCTCGGACGAAATCAAAACAAAGCAGCGGGGATTTCCCAGGTTGCTGGAGGCTTGGATTTGTTTAAGAACTCGGTGTGCTTTCTAGGGGGCTGGAGGAGTAGGCTTGCTTAATGTGACAGCATGCGCTATGACTGAATTATGAAAAGGGTTTCTATGCCGTTGTAGGGATATTATTGATTTATAACCGGACAAGGGCAAAGAATATGAATATCGATTCAGGTACCTAGATAAACACACTACACCCACTCCACGAATTCATGTCCATAATTACTAAACTAAGCAATAGTAAACATATCTAACGGTGCATGTGTATACCAATCCACCCCAAAATACATTTTTTGCATCTGAAATGGCATATGCAAAATACACGAAAAATGAGTATAGGTACAGTATTTCAAGCAGAGTAATCATTCATAAAATAGGATGCATATATATCAGCGGAATGATTTTGCGAAAATTTACACATGAAATGTCTCTTAATACAGAAAAGAAAAGTGCAAGACCATTTCATCACATATAAATACAGTTATTTGTAAATATGCTAGAGGCTGAGGTAATATATTGTCTCTAGATTTCCTAAAAATAGAAGCTCTGTTCTCTAAGAATAGTTCTACTTTAAGCAGAGGATGAGTGCAAAAAAAAAAAAAGGTAAATATTTTGGAATCAGGGAAAAAAATAATTTCGTTTTTCAAGGGAAGAAGTCAAAACAGTTCCAAATATTTCCAGAAGCCTTTGTTTTTCAAAGCTGAAGGCCAAATTCAGAGTTCAGGGAACGCTGAGTGCTCGTTTGCTTAAAAGTTATTCTTTTTGTTCAGGGGAGAACATCATTTCAGACAGACTTTCAAAAAAGCAGTTTACCGCTTCAGGTGAAAGTTCGAACAAGTTGGAAAATGCCGCAACTGTGCAGTCGTGAGAATGATTGCTATGATCGATGTATTGATCAGCATTGCTCACAGAAGGTCGTACCTGGTTGATGCTGCTCTCATCTTGCACTTCACTACCCTTTAATCGCAGTGGTGAAGTCTCAACGAATGCCGTCATCAGGATGGGTAACCGCTGGGGACAACACGATGCATGAGCCGTTACAGGACTTAGCAAAGTATCTGTATCCAATGGTACTTCTGATTGTAGTGTGAGACAGACGTCTAACACGCATTCTTCTCCGCACAGCATACATCTTAACACAGGTAAGATACAATTCTGCCAGATTGGTCTGAATGAAAGAAACCAGGTCATATTCAGATCTCTTAGCCGGGCTAATCCAAGGACTTTAGTTATGCGGTCCCGATAGCGTATAGCTAGGATCGTTTCTTCCATTGTTGCTGGAGCCTTGTCTGTGATATGGCTTGCCATAACGAAGCAGGAGTATCAAAAATAAAATGCCTGCTACGAGTCCCAACAGGAGTGGAAGACCGCCAAAGATCGAATGGACAAAATTAGGAAAGATGCCCAGGTCTGCTTTAAAAGGTGACAACAGTCCCGAAAAAATTGTCTTAAATACACTCTGGATACCATTCGTATCTGAAATGTTTAAGATTTGGTTTAGCATTTCTGCGAAGTGTAAGGGGCAATTTGTTGATAAAAGGTTATGTATCTCTGCCGTTGTCCTTGCAACTTGGAGATCATACGTTTCTTTTGATGATGTCAAGGGCACAGGCGTCTGTAGAAGAACAGACTTCATTCTGCTTAAAGTATCAATTCGAATAGAAGAGATTTTCAAACTGGGCCAAATTTTTCCCTCCCTGTCTGGAGTGTCGTTCGGATACAATACTTGCATACAACAAGTGACCATGGAAGAAACGCTTACTAGATAAGCTTTTCCTGGCACCAAGCCACAACATCTGTATTCCACTATTAGAATGTAGCTCCCGTTCGAAAGTCGTCTAAAGAATGGCTCTATTCGAGTTGCAGGTGTACCAAGCTGGTGACATGAAAGGTTATATGAAGTCCCCTCACAGGCCCCATGTAGATTTATACCCTGACACAGAAGTATACCACTTAGTGATTTTTCACAATTATTACCACTAAGAAATACATTCTGTCCTTTTTCACTATAACATGTGTGTGTGTAAAGTAATTTCCATGTTGACTTAATGTATCCTTTACCCAACCTTTCATACTGGCCTGCCTGTATATACTTTTGGCAGTATCGAAATTGGAAAGTTGTTATCGGAATAGTTATTATTCCGTGTATTATCCTTTCAATGACAGGTCGTTCTGACATTGTCAATGGTAATCTCTCAAGTTTTTCAATGCTCAGAATTGAATATTCTGCTCCTTTTTGTGCCAAGCTGATTTGTATATCAGTAAGGTTAAAGATAGAGAATAGTGACATTGTGTTGATTAAACGCCAAGGCACGTAGCCTGAACGCAGATTTTGTAACGTCCAGCCAAGCTGTACAATAGAACGCAATTGGGACTGACCATGTTGTAACATTAGTAAGTCCTGCTCTATTATATTGATTGCAGATGATACAATTCTGTCCAGTGAATATATTCTGGAAGACAGAGTCATTAACCCATTGTCCACAACAGAAAGTGATTTTTCCAAATTAATACGGTCAATTTCCCGTATTTTCTCTGCTGTTTCAATTTGAGTTTCTTTCCAAGCTTCGTTATAAGCTGCATATATAGAGGCCGCTATGAAACGTTTTTGACGCTGTTTGCGTGGTCCCATAATGAAATCACGCAAGTCAGCATCTTCTTTAAGTAAAGTTTAGTGTTGCTTAATTTCTGCCAGTGTGGATGTCTGTAGCCATTCGAGGCAGAGTTTCCCTACACTGTATGTTGTTACTATCCCTGGATGTTGTCTCTGGGAGTATCTTGGGTCTGGCCTGTTCAGTTTTAACCCCTGTATTTTGTTCAGGAATCTATCTTGACAGTTATTTGTGTCTGTGGGCCAGATCAACCATTTTTTCCAATCAGGATGTGTTCTGTTTTGGTATAAAATAGGGGATACGTCTATTTCCATATCAGTAGTGCTATTACTATCAGGTATGGGCTTTGGAATAGACGGTTTGTTTAAGTCTTTAATTTTGGCTAGGCCAAGACAGGACGTCTGTTGAATGGTGTCATTCAAGAATATTATTTTTTCTGGGATCATGCAGGCTCTAAACAATGCTTCTAGACCTTGGACCTGCCATTCTTTTGTACCCCAGATGGTTTTTGTTTCAATGTTCTTTTTCCAGAAATCAAAACCAAATGTAATAATTTTTTCATAAAATGTTTCAGAATAGATCAATTTAGTATTTGTCAACATTGTTTTCATTCCTGTCTTATTTAACATTTTAAAATAAAACGTTTCTGCATCACTTGTGTTAAACCCTGAGAAGTATAGGAATTTCTCATAGAATGTTTTCGAGCTGCTTTTAGGTAGAGTTGCACAATGTTCCCATTGGTTATAATTAAAAACATTTCTAGGCTGTGCAGATTTATGCAAATAGTGATGACCAAAGTGATTATAGCAGTACATTTCTTCATAATTTGATGAACCCTGTAAATAATCATGTTCTGTAAATTTTGCTGACATAACTAAGTCTGACATCATATCATTAATACTTTCAAAGTCCCAATCATCAGAGAATGTGCTTGGTTTTACAAAGTCACTTAATGAAACCTTAAGTTGATGAGGATACTTCAAGAGCTCGACCGGGCCATATATTTCGTAATCTGTTTTGTCCCATGCTACCCCACCGGGTATTGGACTGGCTGTGAAGTTTACTGAAGATAGTTCTCTTTTCTCGATGTGTGAAGACTTGTGTGGCTTTAGGACCAGGTTGATATTCTGGCTTGCTGTGTCAATTGTAATATATTTTCCCTCAATGAAGTGTCCCAAGCATAGCACCATGATGAGCCAAAGCAGGAGGAAAAGTACAGCTAGCACCACACAAAATTCAATCCATGGGGAAATCAGATAGGTTTATTGTAGTTGATGAAAGAGTTCTTTAGTTTTGTCTTTAAAAGTTTTTGTTGTTGTTGGCTGTTCCTCAGGTTCGCTCGGATCCTCAGAAAAGTCATCGAAATTGATGAAGTAGCCTGATACAGTTCTGTCAATTGTTGGAATTGCTGCTGGATTTTTCTTTGTTTCATTAGCATAGTCTGTGGCTACATCGTTGTAGACAGGTGTTTCTTGACGAATTGTTGCAATTTGGGTTTTAAGAGGCATAAGTTCCATGGCTTTGTTGCATAGTCCTTGTTGATTCACTGTAGGTTTATCAAATGTGATTAGTCTCTCAGTTTGAACCTCTTGATTTGTAGCAAACTTTGGTGTTCTGCTATTTCTTGGGAGTCCACTTGGCCTACTACTTATTATTGGCCACATGATTGTGGTTTAACCAGGTCGATGGATACAACTCGGTTCTCCTTTTTACCAGCAAGGGGCGGTAGTACAACTGATCTTGTTCCGTTGACAGCTAAGACAGGTACTGCTTTTCTGTAAGAAGGCCCAAATTCCTTCTTCACCGCAATTTTCTCCCTGACCAGATCTCCAATCTTTGGAATCCAGACAGGCCTTGCTGGGACAGGTGGTTTCTCTTCAGTGGCTGTTGGCTGTTGTTTCAACTTTATGTTGCTCAGGTCTTTTCTTGTTTCATTTAAGTCCTGTAAAATAGCCAAACGATCTTTGATATCAAAGCATTTTCCTTCTACCACTGAAGTCTGACTATCGAGATCCTGGATATGCACTCTAGTCCCGAACAATAGTTCGTACGGACTGAAACCTTTTAGAGAATTTCTTGGCAGATTGTTAAGACTATGTTGGACACTTATTAGATGTTTGACCCACCCAACCCCCGAACCTAATACCTTTGCCGTTATAGACTGCTTTATGTCTCGGTTTTTTCTTTCCACCATCCCATTTCCCTCAGGAAGGAAGTGATAAGATTACCGCAATGCAATGCCCATGCTGGTCATGGCCTCCTTATAAGCTCGAGAGCTAAAAGCAGGACCCTGGTCAGAGTGTAGCATGCCAATTGCGTTTATGCCGCTATAGACTTGCGAATCTTTTATAACAGTTCAGACGTCAGCCGAGAGCTGGGGTCTACATTTTAAGTGAAACTAGTCTTAAATAATATTAATGGGACACATTTTTTCTGGGTATTTCGTATTGATATTCTTGTGATATCTAAAAGAAGGGCAATGGTAATACTCCGGGCAGTTCGCCACTGCGATCTCTGTTGCAGTTTTGACAGTAAAATGCAAATTTGTAGTTTTGCAGGCTCATTCCCGGCCACCAGTATATTGATTGTAATTCTTTCAGAGATTCCTTAATCTTAAGGTGTCTTAGACCCTCACCCATATGTGCGTCTGCTATTAATAAGTTTCTCCTGTTCGTGTTTGGAATTACCCTATCCCCCACTCCAGGGATTTGAGCAGAAGGAACGGAGTTTGCATCGATTATGTATGTAGTGTATAATGAGTGGATAGGTGACGGGTAGCGCTGCAAAGTTGCCTTTTGATGACGTTTTTACCGCCAGCATCGTTTCCCCGTCTATGTATTTTCCTGAACGCTTTTTTGTAGCTACGGAAGCCGGCTTAGTTGCTTCCGCTGTGGCTGTCTCAGCCAATGAATTCCCTGAAACGTGAACGCCATCACGTTCATGACTCAGTGTATGTATCACATGAGTCTTTGGTAGTTCTTTCTGTAAAAGAACTACTTGTTCCCAAAGCGATTTTTGCTTTATTGTGGCACCTGTGTCATCTTTGTAACCGTTTTGAACCCACCCATTTCTGCAAGTCGTTATTGTATTATTTGACGCAGTAATATGAATCGCACACTATTAGTGTAGGGAATTCGCGATCGGCATTATCTAGCGCCATTTTTAACGCTATTACTTCGGTTTGTTGTTCTGAATTGTTCTCTACAGAGTGTGATATTGTTACCAGAGGTCTCAATTTACCTCCGCGCCACACGTATTTAACAATCTCGCATGTGACGTTATAGGCTTGTTTTCCCCAAACTGAGGGTTGTGCATATCCGTCTGTGTATATTACACAGGCGTACTGTTGTATGGGCAGAATGTCGATTGGCAGAGGATATTCTCTTTCATATTCTAGATTTTTTAATCTTTTCATGTTTGGGCCAAAATAGTATTTCACTTTGTCTGTAGCAAGAGAATTTTCCCATTGTATCCATTTTGGATTTAATGCCATGGTAGTTAAATTACATGGGCTTGTTAATTCCTCAAAGGCTGATTCTGCTGTTATAACAGTAATCCATCTGCCTTCGGCTTGGTCTCTTTCTTTTGCTACAGCTGTTTGAACCGCATGTACAATGTTTTCCTTAATACTGAATGTTTTTTCAGCTTCTGTGTACAAATGTGATTTGTATGCTATTGGTACAGTTTCTCCCTCATTAGAGGTTAGGTATGTGAATCCGCATCTTCCTGGGATGACCCGGATCACAAGGTTGCGTGTGTTATCGCGTGTTTGCAATTTTGTTTTAGCTAACATGTCTGTTTGCAATGATCTCAAAATTTCTGTGTGTTTTTGAGTCCAATTGATTGTTTTAAAACTTGGTTTTATTAGTTCATAGAGAGGTTTAACCCTCTCTGCATAATTTAGAATGTAAGTTCTTCCGAAATTCAGGCAACCTAGAATTGATTGTAAGTTTTTCAGCGTTCTTGGTGCTTGGATTACAGCACATTTCTCTAAGAAATTGTCTGCCAGGCTTTTGCCTTCACTTGATAATTCATATCCTAAAAACAGGACAGTTAGATGGGCAATTCGTGACTTTTTAAAGTTGAATTTGTAACCATCTGCTGCGAACCCAAGTATTATGGTGTTCACTCTTTTCAAGTGAGTATCCAAGTCATCATCTGTTAGATAGATGTCATCGACATAAGATAATGCCTCATCATCATACATTTGTAGTAACTCTGTTACTCTTGCTGAGAATAATCCTGGGCTGTTCTTGAACCCCTGTGGGAGTCGACAGAATTTTTCTGCAAGCCCATTATTGAGAAAGTGGTCAAAAACCTGCTTTCAGGTGCTATGTTTTGACAAAAGAATCCATTAGAGATGTTTAATGTTGTTTTGTATTTTTTGCGCACAATGTTATTCATTAGTGCTGCACTATGTGAGTTTTGTACTGCAAACGTTTTGCAACATGAGTTTAGATGTCTGTAGTCCAAAACTAGACGACATGAATCGTCTGGCTTGGAGACAGGAAACAAAGGATTGTTCATTTGTGAGGTGCAAGTTTTAATCACCCCCTGGTATTCAAGTTGATCTAAGATCTCCCTAACCTGTTTTTCAGCTTCTTGCTTAATTGGGTACTGCCTCTGTGCAGTTGGTTGACATTTTAACTGGATTTTGTGAGGAGGAGAGTCTTCATCCCATCCTACATGATATTTATACAATGCAGGTGCTTGGGCTACTGCCCACTTTCTTGCAAGTGTATATTTTTTATGAATTGGAATGTGATTTGAGAAGGTAGGCATAATCATTTCTTCGCCATGAGGGCACTCCCTGACAAACTCCGGTGGCCAGTCTTTTTCAGCTAAAAGGATGTCATAGCCTTTTGAGAGGTTATCCCAAAATAGACCCCTTATTTTCCTAGTCTTATCTCCCTCTATACGTAATGTTATTTCGTATATTTTATTAGGTTTGCTAACTCTGGTGTCTGCAGTTTCCACCTGAATGTATTCATTCGTGTCCACTGTCTCCAGATGATTAATCAGGATCTTGCGAGCTATGCTCTCTTCTGCTGCGCTGTCTAGCATTGTCTGAGCCCACTCTCCATTTTTCAGCTGTGTCCTCAGGATCCTTGGCATGTTTGATTATTTTAATACTGGTTACCTTCTTTTTTGGAAATTGTAATTTTTTACTTTGATGAGCAGGTTCCTTGTCTTTGGACTTGACGTGCTCTTCCCTGTGTTCTGACCGTCCTCTTCTTTCTGATTTCTGCGAGGAAGTCTGAAAAGATCGAGAGGGACGTGTATCAATATCTTGATATCTATCAGGTTTCTTCAAATTATCCCTATTTCTAAGGTTGTATCTTTTCTCAGGGGGCTCCCTCTGGGGAGACTTGTGTCCTTGGTCCGGAGATCTTTCTCTCGCCGAGGAGACTTTCCTCTGGACTGGAATCTTTTTTCTTTGGGAGTGGATTGTTTATTTCCATCCCAGCTCTTTTTTGGAGTGTTTAGATAATTTTTAATAAATATCTTTTCAGGATTTTCAGTTAGTTGGGGTTTTACTGGTTTCCCACCCAAACTATCTCTTCCTAGTTCTTCATAGGATTTGTCTATGATTCTGGCAAGTTCAATTGGTGGGTCTGCTATATCTGTTTCTTTCAATTTCTGACGGACCGCCACAGATGCTGCTTCTCCTTTTAAGTTAGATAATAATAAAGCTGAGACCTGCTTGAAGTCTTTCAGTAATTTCATACCCAGAGTTAAAGCAGGTTCTGGACCGTATTCATTTTGAATCTGTCTTAGCACATCGGGTATTACCGCCATGGACGGAACACCATGTGTTTTTCTGTAAATGGAAGCAAAGACTGTGCCCCAAGTGTCACAGTCCTCCACATGTGGTGCGATCCCCATTGGAAGGCAGATAGTCAGAATTCTGTGTTTCTCAGTAGGGGTAGTATCCGGAAATAATGCCTCTATTTGAGTGATTTTTTGTGCTAACCAGAATGGAATTTGTTCCCGTTTTGCGGGTACTTTACCCAGACATGATTGTATGTTCTGTGGTGTAATTTTGTTTATGTTCCCCTGATGAGGGGTCAGCTGTGGAATGTTAATAGCTGGTTGGACTGTTGAAGTCCGCATTACATATTGGACTAATTGTCTATGTATTTTAATCAGTTGTTTTAACTGTGCTAAAAGTTCTGGTACTGACATTTTTTCGATGTCGGGATGTGGTGTGTAGCTGGCTAGAACCGGCCACGTTGCTCCTGGTCTACCTAGTGGACCGAGCCTGGTGATGTGATTATTATGTTTTAGGGCGCCTTTAAACCAGAGCAGGTGCTCTTGGTATTTTAATGGGATTTCCACCTCCTCGAAAGGGGTGTACTCATCCGGTGGTTCCTCTATTTTGTAATAGTGGAACTCATGTGTGACAGCGTTTGCTGCTGGAAAGTTTATCCATGAGTAGAATACCTCTGTCTGCCGATATTCATGTGCCTCAATTACGAATATGACTGTACCACCTCTCGATGTTAGTCCATTTTCTATAAGTTTAATAGTTATAGTTTTTCTTATGTTGACCGGGATGAGTATTGCATCCGGGTCAGTCTGTAGGAGACTATTGTCATGCTCTAGGAGACGAGCTGCTATTCTAGCTGTCTCCCTCTCTTCTTCAGTTTCTGACATTTTTACTGACAGAAAGGTTTTTGTTGCAGATCAAGTTTCAAGGAAACAAAGATTAGGTGCACAATATTTTGGAACACTGTATCCTTCAACGTTGAATAAACCAAAAACTATACATAGAAATCTCTTCCTACTAAGTTCCGGCGGATTGTTAACCTTTTACCCACTCCAGACGTCTTATGGAGTATTTACGGGAAAAAGGGTCTGTGTGAAAAAGCACGACTGAGTTACTCTAACGTCTTGCGTTAGATTTATCGCCTTACCAAACGTTGGGCGCCATGTAGTGTAGTTCCTATAGTCCCAATAGGCTCTGCGCATTGGAATAATATCTTCAGTAGTGTAGACGTAGGACTGAGGTTAACTAGGTCTCTACTGACTATATTAGACTTAAGTTTTTTGCCAGCTAGCTCAGAGTTCACTAGAAACTTTCTCGAATAAGCGAGGAGGAGTTTAACCTCCCTGGATAGACAATAAGGGATTTAGTTTCTGACAACCATAAAACATGACAACTTTGCTCTCCCTGATTAAGAGTATATCTCTAGAGTCGTGTGAAAACAAAAGACAGCTATTTCATTCAGTCAAAGGTGCGTACTTAGTTTCACCAGATTGCAGAGAAAAAGAGAGACGGGCGTTTTCAATAAAAGGTGTTATTTATTGAGCAGTCTCTTTCCTCATACAAGAGAAATGAATTGCTACAATTGCAATACTTATAGTTAAGTAAAGTGCATACAGTAAAAGCAGGATTATGAAATAATACTGTAAAAGCATTGATATGGTTTCTTAGCCATATGATACTTTAAAATGGATAAAATAGATACATACATATATACATTGACTAATCGTACTCAACTGGTGCTTCTAACTACGCCTACCCCGGTGTACCTGACCTAAGCCTAATACGTGGGATGGAGTAAGTAAGTAGCAGTTTAAGTTAAGTTTGTTTTGCCAAGAATCTGACTCAAGAATTCTCTGTAAGGGTTTAGTAGGTTCAGTACCTGGGTATTAGGAGGCAGGAGGGCTGGTATCTCTCTCTCAGGACTCGGTATCCCAGTCACCCGCAAGGGTAAGCTGGAAACGCCGGAGGCTGGATTTCTCGGCAAGAGAAAAGACAGCGTCTTTCTCAGCGCGTCAAAAGGGAGGGGCAGCGTCCGTGGGCTCTTGCATCAGCTGGGCTCTCGGGCAAGTAGTAGCTGCTCCAGATTCATCACCGCCGTGTCATTGCTTAAGGCAACGTTGGTATATTTATACCTGAAAGGTGCCGGGTTTGACGTGAGGCTGGACATAAGACGTCAATAAAGATGTCACTAAGAACTGGTCATTCTTACAGTGCTTTACAGGAGTTCTCGGACGAAATCAAAACAAAGCAGCGGGGATTTCCCAGGTTGCTGGAGGCTTGGATTTGTTTAAGAACTCGGTGTGCTTTCTAGGGGGCTGGAGGAGTAGGCTTGCTTAATGTGACAGTATGCGCTATGACTGAATTATGAAAAGGGTTTCTATGCCGTTGTAGGGATATTATTGATTTGTAACCGGACAAGGGCAAAGAATAGGAATATCGATTCAGGTACCTAGATAAACACACTACAGAGGCACAGGGTCAGACTGATTTGCATATAGCCATGTCTGAACTGGGGTGGCAGAGTGGGCTAAAGAACGGTGATGGATTAAACCCAGATCTTTTGACTGGGTGTGAGTGTTTGATTGAATCAGATACTCCGTCCATCACCACCCCCATTTGTACCGCTTTTGGCCGCCATAAGTGTGGCAGGGTATGCTCAGACGTGAGTCCCTTGCTCACTTTGCCACTGGATTCAAGCAAGCCTGGCTGAAGACGGCTGGAATGCCAGAAACCGGTCCTCGGAAGCTTGTTTCCGGTCCAGGGAAGACATGGCTTGGCAGTTCGGGCTGGACTGTTCCCATTAGGGACAGGGTCAGACTGATTTGCATATAGCCATGTCTGAACTGGGGTGGCAGAGTGGGCTAAAGAACGGTGATGGATTGAACCCAGATCTTTTGACTGGGTGTGAGTGTTTGATTGATTCAGATACTCCGTCTATCACCACCCCCTTTTTTACCGCTTTTGGCCACCATAAGTGTGGCAGGGTATGCTCAGACGTGAGTCCCTAGCTCACTTTGCCACTGGATTCAAGCAAGCCGGGCTGAAGACTGCTGGAATGCCAGAAACCGGTCCTCAGAAGCTTGTTTCCGGTCCAGGGCAGACATGGCTTGGCAGTTCGGGCTGGACTGTTCCCATGAGGCACAGGGTCAGACTGATTTGCATATAGCCATGTCTGAACTGGGGTGGCAGAGTGGGCTAAAGAACGGTGATGGATTAAACCCAGATCTTTTGACTGGGTGAGAGTGTTTGATTCAGATACTCCGACCATCATCACCCCCTTTTGTACCGCTTTTGGCCGCCATAAGTGTGGCAGGGTATGCTCAGACGTGAGTCCCTTGCTCACTTTGCCACTGGATTCAAGCAAGCCGGGCTGAAGACGGCTGGAATGCCAGAAACCGGTCCTCGGAAGCTTGTTTCCGGTCCAGGGAAGACATGGCTTGGCAGTTCGGGCAGGACTGTTCCCATGAGGCACAGGGTCAGACTGATTTGCATATAGCCATGTCTGAACTGGGGTGGCAGAGTGGGCTAAAGAACGGTGATGGATTAAACCCAGATCTTTTGACTGGGTGTGAGTGTTTGATTGATTCAGATACTCCGTCCATCACCACCCCCTTTTGTACCGCTTTTGGCCGCCATAAGTGTGGCAGGGTATGCTCAGACGTGAGTCCCTTGCTCACTTTGCCACTGGATTCAAGCAAGCCGGGCTGAAGACGGCTGGAATGTCAGAAACCGGTCCTCGGAAGCTTGTTTCCGGTCCAGGGAAGACATGGCTTGGCAGTTCGGGCTGGACTGTTCCCATGAAGCACAGGGTCAGACTGATTTGCATGTAGCCATGTCTGAACTGGGGTGGCAGAGTGGGCTAAAGAACGGTGATGGATTAAACCCAGATCTTTTGACTGGGTGTGAGTGTTTGATTGATTCAGATACTCCGTCCATCACCACCCCCTTTTGTACCGCTTTTGGCCGCCATAAGTGTGGCAGGGTATGCTCAGACGTGAGTCCCTTGCTCACTTTGCCACTGGATTCAAGCAAGCCGGGCTGAAGACGGCTGGAATGCCAGTAACCGGTCCTCGGAAGCTTGCTTCTGGTCCAGGGAAGACATGGCTTGGCTGTTCGGGCTGGACTGTTCCCATGAGGCACAGGGTCAGACTGATTTGCATATAGCCATGTCAGAACTGGGGTGGCAGAGTGGGCTAAAGAACGGTGATGGATTAAACCCAGATATTTTGACTGGGTGTGAGTGTTTGATTGATTCAGATACTCCGTCCATCACCACCCCCTTTTGTACCGCTTTTGGCCGCCATAAGTGTGGCAGGGTTTGCTCAGACGTGAGTCCCTTGCTCACTTTGCCACTGGATTCAAGCAAGCCGGGTTGAAGACGGCTGGAATGCCAGAAACCGATCCTCGGAAGCTTGTTTCCGGGCCAGGGAAGACATGGCTTAGCAGTTCGGGCTGGACTGTTCCCATGAGGCACAGGGTCAGACTGATTTGCATAGCAGGATTTCCATGTCGGAAAGGCCGACATGGGAACCCTGCCGGAAACTATGCATCGTAATCCAGATGCCGTAAACTACCGTCCATTTGGATTACT
Organism: Lissotriton helveticus; assembly: GCF_964261635.1. NCBI lineage: Eukaryota > Metazoa > Chordata > Amphibia > Caudata > Salamandridae > Lissotriton > Lissotriton helveticus. Next base: position 61,778,407 of record NC_136064.1, read on the forward strand.
GGACGGTTCCTCCTTTAGCCCATTAGAAGCCAGCCGGACTGACAGGCCAATTTCAATTTTGACTGGCTTTATCATAACCAGCTGGTAGGAATTGAAACCGACAATTTCCTAGAGTCGGAGACTTTACAACCAACATCGTAGTCAGCCCCTATATAATTTTTTGCATGTAATATAATGATTTAAACTCTCACTAAGGCCCTGACTACAAGAGGCCACAAACCATGAGAGCAAATTACACAACCACTCATTATCACTAGCGCTGGGTGCGGTTCTTAAATGTGCCCGCTTTCCACCCGAGTTGAAGTTTGACACCTCAAAATGGGGAGTTATACAGAAATTACGCATGAATTAGCTTTGTTTCGGGAGGTGCTCCATCCAGAATGTTTGACTATTAACACACAGTAGTTTGAGAGGAGTTTCACAAAACGCCTGTGTAAACAGCTGTGGTGGGTAGATTTTTCACCCAAAATTCATAAACGCGGGCCAAACATAGTCGCACCCCGACTAGTCACCATGTCTAAAAGTGTAGTCCAAGGCCCTCATTACGAACAGCCTAGTTAATCGAGATATGTTCGCGCGCTAACACTACACTACCGCAGTTTTCCTCCAATAAATGTTGGCAGGTGAAGAACGCTTGATAATTATCAAGACATGCATATTTTGGCACGTTAAGCATGCTATATACCCCTTTGTTCGGGCAGCAAACTTTAAATTGGGAGTTATCTATCGTAGCGGATAAATTGCGACCCAGCAGAGTCAGATGTTGTTGAGCGAAACATATTGGCCCTGCTCTGGGTCCCTCATAAGGAGGGTCTAAAAGTGCAGCAGAAATGTATTCACTAATATCACCTCCTGTGTTTACCTATACTTAGAGTTGTTCTGTTCAGTGTTTCTGGTAAAATGTCTCAAATAGGAAACAAATATATTAACTGTGAAACAAAAGAAACTGCAAATTATGGTTTGAAGCATGCACAATTTATAGCACAATTTATAGCACAATTTATCATAACATTAAAGAACAAACGAGTGGGGTGATGGAACTGGTGGAATCTATCCCAAAGTTTGAAGAAAGCAGGAAGTGGTCATGGAGAGGTGATCCTGTTTTAAGGATGTTGAAGTAAGGAGTCTATCAGGAATCAGGGGTCACCTGGCTGCCCCCCTCCCCTGTGGTGAGCATAGCCTGTTTTCAATAAGGAATGCTTTGTTCTTATAATGAATAATAGGAGACACATGGCTTGGCAGAAGAGATGAGTCAAATGAAAGAGAATGGGATTTTAATCATGGGTGAAATGTTGCTTCCTCCTCACTGAAGGATAAATGGTGCAGAACAAGATTGTATCATCTCAGATGCATTAGCACATCCTTTGTGAGAGCAGAACATACCCAGAAAACATTTTCATTTTCATTTCATCAGGCAGGCGGGTCACAGGAGGTGCAGTATTCCTACTGCCTGCATGCATGCACTTGCCTCACTGACCATGCATGACCTCAGGCTTTACTCAGTGCTGTTCTTCCCCCCACCCCCAGGAGTGCAGTGGTTGGGCTGGAATAAATGCTCTAATTCACTCACTTAATACTTGGTCATTCAATGCCACTCAGCGGCTCATGCTGGGCCTCAGTGCGCTTTGCCAGATCTCAGTACAGGATGTGACGGGTGGGCAGTGACCACAACTCAGCAGGGAGCAATGCCCATGCCTGTTTTTGTTAAGGTCTTGCATCCTACCAGTCCACATTGGCTCAGTCCAGTGGCTGTAAATAGAAAGAACCCCCTCTGCTCCACTGAATGTTTTTTGATCCAAACCATATACAGAACAATCTAAAGTGCCACAGCCTAGGAAGAGAGGGGTCAGGAGAAGGAGTAGTGGCTTGACATATGGAAGGGTAAAGGGGAACTATGTATGTATATATGTGTGTATGTATGTATGTATGTGTGTATACATGTATTATTTCCATGGTGTGCACCTAGCCAACAGGGCCCGAATCATAAACCAAAAGCAGCCCTGGCAGAAATACTAAATCCAGCCCCACTCCCTTACTCTCTCTAAACTGTAGCTCTCTTCCGAGCCATCATTCTCCTTCTTCTTTTCCCTCTTTCCCTCTTCTCACTCTCTGATCTCTCGCTCTCCATGTCCATACCTCAAAGCCCCTCTCCTTCTCTTTCTTGGAGCCCCCATGCCTGCTGCAATCAACCTCTGGGTGCTGGAGGAAGTGACAGATGCACCAGGTGAAACCCTGGGCTTTCCAAGCCAGCATCCTAGGGCTCCGGCCTACTGGGGACATGCCCAGTGGAATGGAAGGCCAGCCTGGCCCTGCCAGCCTAAAGACATCGGAGCACTCTGGAGACCAGTGAAAGGTCAACAAGCGAAAGGAGTGGTGGCTGGTTTGTGGACTGTCAATGCATTGTGATGTAGTGATCTTTTCAGAGCTGTCTTCAACTTGCAGCTTTGGGGCAGTGATCGATACAGGGATGTTGTTTCCGATCCTGGGTGCACAGATGGAAAAGGTCCGCTGCATTGTTTTTAATAGGCTCCTTCCTCTGTTGTCTGATGATGTCCTGGCTGTGTGTCGCTGAGATCCACCAGAAATGGTGAGCATGCCTGCAACATAAGCGGGGTATCTGGTTGTGATGGCTTTGTAAACTATGCATCTGGTTCCAAAAATGGCGCAAGAGTAGCCAATAGAGTTCCTTCAGAATGGTGGTGTTGTGATTATATTTCTTCTGGACCTGGATAAGATGTGCTGTGCAATGTAGGAAGCCCTTTAGAGGAGCCAGTGTGGAGTTTTGGAGGCCATGGAGAATAGTATTACCACCACTCAGATGCAAAAGTATGAGGGGTTGAACAATAGTAGAAGTAATGGTTTTACTTTCTTTAGAATAGAGAGGCTAACTTTGTTTCGAGGTCAGTGTGTTCATTGAGAGTGAGAGTGGTGTCCAGGAAAAATCAAAGTAACTTGGCATTCAATGAAATTTGTGGTTCGGAGCGATCAATGTTCATGTCATTGAGCCAGGTTTGTACTATTTCTTGTTTGCTGTTAATACCAGAAATTGTGTCTTGGTTGGATTGAGATTCAAGAAGGCACTGGACTTCCAGGTGTAGATGGTGTGCAGGCAGGGTTTGAGATGTTGGATGTCTGAAACAGAAGACACCTTCAAGTAGAGTTCTGTTTCATCAGCTTGTTGGTGAATCTTGATGCTGTTATCAGTGAGAAGAGCACCACACGGCTCAGTGTAGAAATTGAACGTTCCTGGAAGATCTTCAGTTGTCTCAATGGAAATTAATCAACTTGTCGCTACATGTACACATGAGGACTGTCAACCCAGTGTACGCAGACACACTTAAAACATTTACCTGGCAAACGTTTTAGAATTTTACTGGGAATCTCCCACTAGGCAGCCTCACTAGCTTGTGACAAAGGTAAAAGACATTTCCCTGACTAAAACTATCAATCAGCTCTTGACAGCAATCAGTTGTACTATGAGTTGGATATTCAGCAAGTAGTTAACTACGTTAAAAGAAATTCCACATTAGTCAGTGGTCTGCTACTTCAGTAAAAACCATAACAGCACCAGCTTAGAGACTTGTGATATAACAGCAACTCACGAATAAACAGCCATATTCATTAACACTACAGGTCACACACCCAGCACCTGTGGTCACACAGGGCACACAGATGAACTGGTCTGAAATTCATCTACCTGGCTATATCAGACGTACCCCAGCCTATATCTGCTTAGGAATGGACATTACCACATCTCTTCATCCATATTTTTTGGCATCGCCTAACAGCCACTAAATAATGTCAACAATCGCTTTTGGCTTTCACCCTACCCACTGGCAACATGCATATGGCATCAGAGAAGTGAAACTGTCCAATAATGTGGTTGTTATCTTATGGTAGCGATTCTTTTAAAGCGCATGTACACCGTTCGGTTTCAAAGCGCTAAAGGGGTTAGTCAGTAGGGAAAGAGCGCTGTAGCCAGAAGTTTAGTTATATGATTGGATAAATAACAATGGGGGATATTATCAAGAACGGTGTTAAAATTATCGCTGCGTTAGCGGCAGGAAACTGCTGCTAAAGAGGCGATAATGGTCTTGATAATATGCCGTAGAGAATTCCAATAGAAGCATGTGTTCCCACCAGAACATGGGCTTCTATGGGAATTCACAAGGGCATATTATCAAGCCAAATATCGCCGCTTTAGTGGCAGTTTCGTGCCGCTAAAGCGGCGATAATTTTAACCTTGTTTCTTGATAATATGCCCCAATGTTTTCAGCAGTTTCCTAAATTTCTGCTAACAAGTGACCGGAGAATCTGGCACCGCCAGTCTTCTTCTTTTTAAATTTGATGACCGACAGATAATTCAGGTATGTAGAGCGCAGAGTGCAACTGGGGATGTACTTCTGAATACAAGAGGAGATAAAATCCGGGCTTTTGTTACTAAGGGTTTTGAAGATGACACAACCTGTTTTAAATATTGTTCTTTGGGCTACCAGTAGCCAATTAAGTTTTTTCATCTGGGTTAAGGTGGCACTGATTTGGTTATTTATATATGAGTTGGGCAGCCTGATTCCGGACAGTTTTCAGTCAATTAATGAGGCATTTCAGGAGGCCAACGTATAAGGAATTGGCGTAATCTATCCTTGAGATGACAAGTACCATGACTGCTTGAAGAAGGGCCTCTGGGGTTAGAAATGTAGCTATCTTTCTAATTTACCGGAGCGTAAAAAAGGATGTGGAGATTACTGCTTCAATTTGAGGTTTCATGGATAGATCTTCATCAATGATCACCCCAAGGCTCTTTACCGATTACTTAGGGGTTAGGTGGGTTCTCTTCTTGAACGCCAAAATGCAGCTGTCCTGTAGTCAATCTTACTTTTGGTAATAATAATTTCGGTTTTATCCGAATGCTGTTCATCCAGTTGTGGGCGAAGAGCATTGTGGTTTGAAAAAAATCCCTAGATTCTTGGGAGTTGTCAATTGTAAACAATAACTGCATGTCATCCGCATAGTTGTACATCATGCACTTCTTCTCTTTAAGACAGTGTGTTAAAGGGTGGATGTATAGGTTAAAAGATGAGGGGAGAGAGATGAGCCCTGAGGGACTCCGCAGTCCAGCTGAGCATCGGGCGAGTTATAGGGGATAAGGTGAACTGACTGAGTGCAGTTATTTAGAAAGTAGATGATTCAATCTAATGCTGTGCCTTGGAGTCTCACGGCTTGGATGCTGGTGGATCAAGAGGTTGTGGTCAACCCTGTTAAAGGCTGTGGACAGGTGTAGGAAGTCAAGTGTCTGGGTAACCTCATTACTGCATTCTTTGAGGGGAGAGGTGTGGTGCAGCGGCCAGGGCACCTGACTTCGGAGCACAGGGTTCACGCTTCGATCCCCAGCTCCGGCTGCAGCTCAGCTCAGCACCATGTGACTCTGGGCAATAGCTCACTTAATTTCCACGATAGCCCCGAGCGCGCCTTGAGACCCATAAGGGTGAGTAGTTTACGCTTTACAAATACGGATTTATTTACATTTGAGCATGTCATCTATCACTGAAAGGATGACTGTTTCTGTGGAGTGAGCTGGACAGAAATCTGCCTGGCAAGAATGTAGGAGATTTTATGCCACATTGCCCCTCTAGTACCTTTGCCATAAATGGCAACAGGGAGATAGGGCAGTAGTTCTATCATTATTAATAGGTACTCTCTTATTTTCTTCTGGAGTGCTACCACAATTGCTTCTTTAAATGTACTTGGAACTGACCCTGTGCTGATAGGATGGTTTAGGAGAGAGAAGGCAGTATCAGGGAATTTTGAGAATACTATTTTTAAAAATTTAGGTGGGCAAATGTCATTCAGGGATCCTGATTTTACTTTGATCAGCAGATCCTTCAGGCAGTCCTTGCTGGTGGCAGGAAATGATCAGAGGGTGGTGGGATTTGTGTCTGCCTGCATTAACTTGATTTCAAGGTGGCTCTTCTGGATGCTTACTTTAATCATCTTTATTTTATCAATAAAGAAAGAGTTGAGAGAATCACAAGGAGACTGAGAAGGTATAATGGGTAGTGTGACTCAATCAGGAATCAGAAAATTTCCTGGTTGGGTGACTTTCACTGGTTATGGAGAATCCTGATGGTGATAAGGTTCAGACTGCTTTCTGTAATACCAGAGGCTGAGACAGAGTGCCTACACTTTTTCTCCTCCCCCTGCCTATAGTGGATGCTAGAAGGATGTCACAATACCTGATTTCTCCAGCCTGCTCTTGTGGCACAATGTGCATGTCACATGATGGGAGACATGCTTCAGGAAGAACACTAGAATAGGTTTTTAGTCATACATGACTGTCCAAAGCATCATGGCCAGTCTTTGGCATGTGCGAGCTGAGCCAATGCCCAGGGTGCAGACTTCTAGAGGGGCGTAAGAGCCACCTGCAACAGCTTTCTTTCAATGTGGCTAAAAGAAAAACCAAGCAAAACCAAAGGAAATGATGGACGGAGCGTTGCCAATACAAGCACTCACCCCAGTCAACTGATCTGGGTTTAATCCATCACCATTCTTTAGCCCACTCTGCCACCCCAGTTCAGACATGGCCATATGCAAATCAGTCTGACCCTGTGCCTCATGGGAACAGTCCTGCCCGAACTGCCAAGCCATGCCTTCCCTGGACCGGAAACAAGCTTCCCAGGACCGTTTCTGGCATTGCAGCCGTCTTCAGCCGGGCTTGCTTGAATCCAGTGGCAAAGTGAGCAAGGGATTCACGTCTGAGCATACCCTGCCAACTTATGGCGAACAAAGCAAAACCAAAGGAAATGATGGACGGAGCGTTGACAATAGAAGCACTCACCCCCAGTCAACTGATCTGGGTTTAATCCATCACCATTCTTTAGCCCACTCTGCCACCCCCATTCAGACATGGCCATATGCAAATCAGTCTGCCCCTGTGCCTCATGGGAACAGTCCAGCCCGAACCATGCATTTAAACACTGTTTCCGTAGGCTGCTGGAGCCCCTGTCTGCCTTTTGACTTATTTTTTTCTCCTAGCTCTTCTTTCTCTTGCCCCCACCTGTCACCAATCTCTCCCATATTTTAAACACACAAACAGTGAGGGAGGATGGATAGGAGAGGGAACCGTATTTGGTTTCACCCAGGCCGCTTTCTGAGCAAGAGTCAGCTCTGTGGAGGGTGACTTTACATAGGAGATCCACCATCTCTGAGGACATTATGGAATGCCTACATTGCCAAGCACATTATGGAACACTTTTTACCATAAGACTGGACTTTACAGATGGAGGCTGCATTTGCACTTATTTATTTATATTGTCCAGCATTGAGTACTTGGGCAAAGGTTGCTGGTTTTCCCAGAGAATCAAGGGCCATATTAGCAAGAACCTTGTTAAAATTATTGCCGTTTTAGCGGCAGAAAACTGCAGCTAAAACTGCGATAATGGGCTTGCTCATATGCGTTATAGAATTCCAATAGAAGCCCAGGTTAAATGTTGGCTTTATTAGTTGGATTTGGTGGTAGAGATTTTTTTAAAAAAATAAGCAGATTCACTTCATGTGCATCACACAAATCTGTGTAATTCACACACCGCTCCGGTATAAAAAAAAACCAATCAGACGCATAACTTTGTTCTCCAAATAGGAAGGTGGCGAAACGGACAATCTTTTTTTTTTTTAAACTTTATTTCAGGTATGAAACAGAGATTTGTATACAATAAACACCTTGCTCACAGTTTCATTTACAGTAATGTCGTAGGTTATACATATCGCACCCACCGGTTCAATGACTATGGCAGCATAGCAATAACAATGATACCAACATTTGTGATCTCTATGCAGTGCATGAGGGCTTAGCCTCAGCGCGCCCACGTGAAACAACCCTCCAGCTCTTTCCTCTCATGGCCGGCCCGGTATACGACTGGTAAAAACAAAAAGAAAAAAGATGCAAAAGAAAAACAATCATCATGAATATTAATGGTGGCTGCTCAGTAAGTCTGGCCCATTTCAATCACCCCACACCCTCCGGCACAATGCTGCTCGCCTCTTGCGAGCGGATGTATGACGTTACAACGCACACTTTTACAACGCATACCTTTACAAAGCATTTTTTACAACACAACATCCATTACAACGCATTCCATTACAACGCATTCCATTACAACGCATACTACCTTTACAACGCATACCATTACAACACATTACATAACATTGCATGTTTGGTAAGTATTGGATAGTGTAGGGGTAAAATTTACTATTCTAACTCCATGGGGTGCAACAGTCGGGTAAGTGTTGGATAGTGTAGGGGTAAAAATTACTATTCTAACTCCAGGGGGTGCAACAGTAGGGTAAGTGTTGGATGGTAATGTTATGCGTTGTAATGGTATGCGTTGTAATGACCGAGTTGTAATGACATGCGTTGTAGTGGTGTGCGTTGTAGTGTCATGCGTTGCAATGGTTGCGTTGTAAATGCATGCGTTGTAATGGATGTTGCGTTGTAAAAGTTTCATTGTAATGGTAGTGCGTTGTAAAAGTTGAGTTGTAAAGGTTGTTTCCCCTTGCGAGCCAGAGGACTGTTTGGCAGCCTCAGCATATTCCCTAAATGGGCCCCATATGTCCTTGGGGCGTGATGCATTGGCACAAGACAGGCATAGGCCTCAGCATTGAGGTTGCAATAGGTTAAACTGTGCAACCAGTCCTGAACTTTGGGAGCAAGCCTTCCTACCCCAGTGTAGGGCCACCTCTCTTTTTGCCAAAAGCAGGCCTAGTGAGGCGAATCTTCTCATTTTCTTTGGGAGCTGCACCGTGTAACCCAACAGTGCAATTTCCGGGATGAGATTGAGAGGTAAGTGGATTATTGTGGCTATTGTGGATTATTGAGAAGTGTGGCTCAGGGGTTAGAGGCAGCAGACCCGGAAGCTGAGATCAGTCCTGGACCAGGGTTCAATTCCCCGCCTCGGCGGGGTCTTGGGCTAAAAATTCCACGGACTCGATAATTCTTGCCCCGGTGCCTCCTCGACTCACGGGTTCAGACTCTGGGCAATAGCTTGCTTAATCTCCACAACGGCCCCTCGCGGCGGGATGCCTGACTTTCACCTTGTGGATACCCTGCTATCTACCAGGAAGGGTTCCCTAAGCAAGCGCCGGGAAACCCACTGCGGGTAGCTGTGCGCTATATAAGCTCAACTACATTTACACATTTACATTTTACCCAGGATTGTGTGCACTTCAGCCCAATAAGGCTGTAAGCGGGGGCAAGACTAAGCTAAGTGTATGAAGTCTGCATACGGTGCGTTACATTTAAGACATGCATGAGGCCTAGCTGGGTCTATCCTGTGCGCCTTGGCAGGTGTGAAATAAGCGTGGTGAAGGAATTTGAAGTGGATCAGCTTGTGTCTGCTGTTAAGGGATATGTCTTTGGTGGACGAGCAACATTTTGACCATTATTCATCTTTTATTTGCTAGCGGACATAAGTTTCCCAGGCTTGTCGAAGTCTGGCATCACACACGGTTTGATGTGTGCGCTAGCTCTGTACATTTTGGAGATGAGACGCGCTCCATCTGGATTCTCGATGACCAGGGTAAGTGGGGGAAAGAGTCTGGCTCCATGGGGAATGTAGGGAGGAGGCTCGCAATGCCGAGTGAACACGTGTCATGATAAATCGGTTCATGCAACTGCAGTTATCTAGGGACACGGACAATCTTCACAGTAAAATGACAAGAGCACTATATTGCAGGTTTCCCATTTTAATTTCTTGGATGATTCTACTGAAGAGGTTAGACACACAGTGGATGAGGAGGAAATACTGATTTTTTTTTTTTAACCTCTCTGCCGCGTTCGACACTGTGGACCACAGTGTATTGATACATTGTCTCCAAAGTATAAGCATAGGCGGCTCAGCTCTTTCCCTTTTGAAATCTTCCGTAGCTGAGCAAGGGCAACTTGTGGAACTGGACAACTTTGTGTCCCCCTCTTCCAATTGACATGTGGTGTTTAGGAGGGCTGAACACTCAACCCCTCCCTTTTTAATTTTTATGTTGCCCCCCTTGCAGGTCTTAACAAAACCTTTGGCTTCGCCATGGTGTCCAAGGCTGACGACACCCAGATTGGTGTCTCAGTGACCAACAACATTCAGGACCCAGCTGCCAGGGTTTCAAAAGTGTATGCAACAGGTAAGTAAGTGGATGTTGGAGAACTGCCTGAAATGAAACTCAGACAAGACTAAGATATTGCTATTTGGCTCCAACATCTCCTTTTGGTCACCTAACTGGTGGCCTCAGGAACTTGGTTCACGCCCCAGTAATAAAAGCAAACAACCTGGGAGTAATCCTTGATACAGCCTTATCTTTTAAACACCAGGTCAATGCTATTACCTCGTCCATTTTTCATACATTATTAATGCTCAGGAAAACCTTTCCATTCATACCTCATGAACTTCAAAAAACTGTTGTTTCTGCTCTCATCCTTTCAAAAATAGATTACTGGAATGCCCTCTTTGTCAGTCTACAGAAAGGTCTTTTTGGCAAGCTACAGGTTATTCAAAATGCGGCGGCTCGACTCCTGCTGGGGATTCCCAGGCATCGGTCTGCCAAACAAGCGCTTATTTCCCTTCTTTGGCTTCCCATGAAGAAAAGGAATGACTTTAAAACGTTATGTATTGCCTTTAGGGCCTTACACAATTCTTGAATACTTAATACACAGGTTCCACTGGTATGTTCAACCAAGAAATCTCCGGCCTTCTTCCCACAATCTTGGTAGAGGTACCTGGATTCTGGGTGACAAATATTTTGTTTCCACCACGGTAAAAATGTGGAACTTCCTTCCCACCCATTACAACAATTCCTCAGAACTGCTCCCATTCAGGGAGGCGCTTAAGACCTGGCTTTTTACTCTGTAGCGTCATTCACAATAGGCTAGAGAATTTTTTGTCTCATCCTTTTCAAGCTTTCCCCTTATTAGGTTTAGCGCCTAGATGCCTCGGGCGTTAGTCAGCAATTCATAATTATAAAATCAGAATCAATACGGGTCATGTGTGATAAGGCTCATCATTCCAATTCACCACATACTAGGCAATGGGGGCACCAATTATTTTGGGATTTTACCAATTTACTAGTGAAAGCTACCAGGACAGAGTGTGTTTCAGAGAAGAGAGTGTAGAGCAGGCTTCTCCAATGAGGTGCTCGTGAGTTACTGGTAGCTTTTCAGCTATCTAAAAGTAGCTCTCCTGCGTGCAGCCCAGGGAATAAAATTAGAAGCATTTCTGTGGTAAAATGTATATATGTATGCCAAAATTGAAAAGTGTGTGTGCAAGACAAAAGAAATTGCATATTCAGAATTTATAAAATGTTGATTGGAAAAGAATGGCTGAATAAATGGCCAGTATATACTGGAAGGTGACATTTGAGTGATAAATCATGTGGTGTTGGGGAAACCTACTACTAATAATATTTCCTTGGTGCCAGTGGAAAAGCAGCTATGGTTGTTATGTATTACCCATGATGCACAAAGGGGACCCGTGCTGGTAATCTTGCATATGGTGGCCACTAATTTAATCCCATTTTAATCTGAGCACGATCATAACACTAATATTACTGGTAACTCAAAATAAGTAGCTCTTACTACAGAAAAGGTTGGAGACACCTGGTGTAGACTCTTTGAAGGACCAAGCATTTTCCAATTATGACTTCCCCAGAGGATGCCCCTAAAGAAACTAGAGAGGAAACTGGATGGCCACAATGTTTCCTGTGACACAACACCAAGGTTTATTAAATTAGACAAGTTATCCAAGTGGAATGCCTTCTTTCTTTTCTCTGGACAAGTGATGCCTTTTCCTTTTCCAGTGAATTTGGATAGGTTGTTAGTCTAGCCTTCCTTTTAGTGGCAGTGAACATAAATCATGATCAGTTCCTGGTAGATATCTAGTTGCAGGACCAAATGAATGAGACATCACATACAGCAGGGTGGTTCCAAACTTGGGACAATACCTCATTGAAAATTGTTCTCAACTTGTCAGCAGGAAATTCCAAATCCAGCACTACCCAACTTAACTGATCGAAATGTAAGAGTTCTTCATCTAGTGACTTGGGCTCTGGGTAATTCTTGTTATAGGAGTGTAACCTGTAACAACTCCAATTACTGGCCAATACTTATTTTTATTGTGTAATTTTCTCTTGCAGAAAAATTGATTTGAGTAGAGAATGTCTCGTGTGAACTGTGAACTGGATGTGTGCTCTGGCCACACGCGATTCACTAGCAGCATTCACCATGTGACTTTATTGTAGTAGTTCCTGAGTCTCTCATATGTGAGGGGATGCCTCAAATGCAGGAGGGAGTGCGATGGGTCATCAGCGCAAGAAGCTTGCTGGATCCTGTGTGAAGCTGCTGGTGCCTCAGTACAATCTGCAAAGCCTTTGGACCACTCGGTTGCAGCCTATGCTTATAGAGAGGCTCACAGATACCTTTGGAAGCCAGACTCTCCAGCCGGTCAGAGCATGGGTTGCAGATTCCCGGTGCACTCAAAATCCCCCCCCCCCTGCCTTTTTAAATGATTGCTCTATCCACCCATGCCATGCATAACACATTCATGTAGTCTGTGCTTTCATCAAAAGCACTTTGCAGTGTACATATTGTAGTTTCACTTTTGCCATTATAAATCAAGGTTTGAAAAGCCTGGTGTGCTTGATGGTCTTGGTTAAAAAAAATGGTTTGGAGCCTCATGAAAGCAATGTGTGTGAGACAACATCATCTCACAGTATCCTGAGACCTGACACTGCTGCTGCAGATCATGATACAGTCTACTCAAAGTTCACACACTTGTTTAGGGGAATGAACCTTCCACAAAAGCCTTTGTGGCACAAAGCGTGGGGTGTGTTGTATTGGTTGATTAAGAATTTGTTTCTAATAGTTCCATTCAACAGTGCAGAACGTGATGTCATTTACATGTTGCTAAAAAAAGGGAACTTGTTCAAGCTAAACTATGAATGCCTGTGGTCATTTTTTAACAGTTATCACTTTCTAGCACGTAGATACCAGAGCTTAATTTGAGCCGGTGGTTTCTGGTGCTCGGCACTGGCACTTAGTTGTCAACACCTGCACTTATGACAGTCTGCCACATGTTGCTGTTTGTTTAAATTAGCAATTCAATATACATTACAAATGACTAATACTAGTTGCCCAAGCATTTCTTATAGTTTTGGGGCCTGGAATACGACCACGAGGGAAAATTAAATAAATAATTAATTTCCCCTCGTGGTCGTCTCTCGAAATCCCCCCCCCAGCCGGCCACAACGCCCGACCGCTCTTACCTGCAGCGGCCGCTGCTGCTACAAGGCATCTCATGAATCAACAGCACAAAAAAGGTGCAAACTTGATTAAACATTCCTGCCCAGCAGAACATCTCAATAAATCTGAATATATCTTGATTAAAACGTAAAAAATTACCACAGAAATACAGGCTTAATCTACAATAACGCCCCTGTCAAAAGAAATATCTGTAAATAATGCAATCAATCATGGAGCGAACAAGAACAAGGTGCATCCGCTCATAAAGCTTTCCTCAAATTATTTTAATATCATATGTCAGGGAGGTAATTTTATGTGGTATTCTTGATAAAACCATAAAAGCAGACTAACATAATAAAATCACACATATATATCAAAGCAGAAAGACGCAGGCTTTGTGTAGAGTGATGCTTCTCACAGTAAGGAGAACAGGGAGCTTTCTCGATATTGGAACACCCACAAAAGAGACACAAAGAAGTGTGAGGTTTCTGCATCTGGTTGTCATCAGTCAAATCGAATTAGTAATCAGGGAAAGACAAAAAAGGGCATTCCTGGCATAGAGATAGCATCACCTTACACAGCTGAGTTTGCAGTCCTTCCCCTATCATCTAACAAATGGCAGTACTCAGGAAAACTAATCAACTGCAACAACTAAAGGGTAATGGCTGAATGCTTGAGTTAGTCTTAGCAACAGGTGATCACTCAGGTTGCATTTCGCTCCACCGTTTTTAGCCCACCGTGCCACTTCAGACAAAGGTCCACTCATTGGAAACCATACCCGACCCTGATCCTCAGGGGAGCTGTAAGAAATGGGGTTACCCAAATCTCCAAGGGGGTAGCATGGAACCAAGCGGGCAGGCCAAACTTCGAGGACATGTGAAGCACTCACGCAGTACTTACAGACGACACACCAGGTACACCACAAAAGAGGCAGGACACCACATTGAGTTGGAAAATTAAGAAGTTTAGTATCTCCAACCTGCAAAGGAAAAATGCATAACAGTGGTATCATCACATGGCGCCAACTGGCACTAGAGCCAAGTGTATCAAGGGGGATTATTTACATGGGAAGTAAGGGCTGAGTCTGTAAGTACATCTGAAATATAAAAATGTGACCAAATTAACATTGTACCTGGGGCCAATATGGCAGGGCCAACTCAGGCTCTCATCCTTGGCAGTTTAACTCCAACCCAACCCCTGTAAAGGAAAACTTCAGGCCATCACAATAAATCCCAATATGCAGGAACACCTGCAATAAATCAGCAATGCTTGCTTATTAACATGGGATACAACCAGGGGCCTGGAATGACACGTCAGGCCAGCACAGGGGGTAGGACACCTGTAATAAAGGCACAATCACCTGCACGGTGGGCCCAAAAGCATACAATTAACCATTAGATAGGAAATTGGCCTCTTCATAAGCGTATAAACCGTAACCTAGGAGCCAGGCCTAACCTCAGGGAACATCTGGCAACAGGTAAAAATGGCATTTCATTAGGCACATCACCTGGCTAGGCGTATCAAACATTTCCCTGGGGGCCACTACCACGTTCTACACTTCTCCCGTGGCCTTTATGATGAAGCGGGGTCTCTGTAGGCAGTTCAGGGGGGGGGGGCCTAACCGGCACCCTGTGGTTAAATAATCCCCCAGCAGTAACTAGCGGCCTTTACCCGGGTTCTGGGCACTTGGGCCCCTATCAGTCAACACAAAGGGGGGGAGGCGGACACCGACCCTGTGTCCCGTTGCCCTCTCTACGCCCCACACAGTTAAACGTAGGCCCCACTCACCGGGCTCCCATCGATGGCTCCTGCGGGGCTCGGTAGGTTCTGCAGGCGTCCTCTGGGGTCTCCTCTGCAGTAGGGACCAGGCACCGACAATGTGCCTCGAGGCCCCTGCCGCACAGCGCTTCACTCGCGGGGCTTCCCCGACCAACTGGGAGCCTCGCGGGTCCTGCAGCAACCTCACGTCGGGGTGGAAGGAAGGAGGGGTTGGCACGTCCTCGAGCGCCCCTCCCGGCGGTATCTTTCGGCTTCTCCCGGGCCCCTCTGCCTCACGGGGACCCGGGAAACTCACTGGCCGGGTGGGTGCCTGGCTTCTTGCTTTACCCGGGCCCTTCTTCCTCACAGGGGCCCGGGGTTTCCAAACGGCGTCGGCGAGGCCACCGGGGATGAGCGCGGGGACTTGGCCCGCGAGGGGGAAGCCTGCCTGGTGTTCCTCCCTCCTCCTTCAGGTCGCTTCTTCCGTGCCGGCGGGGCTGGCACCGACAGTGTGCCCCGGCCCCGCCTCCTCCACTGGCCCCTCACTCCGGGGCTAAGACCGGCGGGGTGGGCTCCCGCTCCGGTCGCTGGCAATCGGGGCTCCCCCTCAGTCACGGGGTCCCAGGGCTTCAGGACGCTCCTCTTGCCGGGCTGCCGCCGGCAGCCAATCCCTGCGCGGCCTTCAAGGGTCACGGCCGCGCAGGCCAATCCGTGCGTGGTGTTGGCGGGGGCGGGCCGATGACCCGGCCGGGCCCCCGTCACGTGATGCGGGAGTCGGCGACCTCAGGGCCTAGCACGGCCCTTCCTTCACTTCGGCGGCCATCTCCTGGCACCGCGGGCCGCCGCGACGATGCCCACTGCAGTTGGGGGGGTCCCTCAAGGCGGCGCCGGGCCGCGGCGGTGATTTTCAACAGTATACCACCGGCGCAAGGTAGCGCCCACACTCCTCGGGCTGCGGCGGTGAGATCGGCGGCAATAAGGGGTAGGCTCCCTTCTATTTAAATATTTTTATGGCGCTATTCACAGCGCACCGCTCCTCACTCGGACCACACAGTTTTCAGGGCCAACAGCACTTCGGGGGCCACACCAGTCACAGGGAACAATACTTCACCATGCTACAGTCCCTCGGGGGCACAATCCTCCCCGGACAGCTCCTCAAGACCCAGCACTTCCACAGGGGCCACAGCTTCACCCTGGGGGGACAGACAGTCCCACAACAGTTCCTCAGGGGCACACTCCTCACCTCCTGGGCGCTTCTTCACGCAGTGCTGGCGTGGTAGGGGCCCTCCCTTGTCAGGGGCCCAGGGGACAGTAGAGTAGGGGGTTTTAGGGGTGCAGGGCCCAGCTCACAGGCCCATGTGGCGGTAGCTCCTCGCAGCAGGTCCCCTCTCTTTCTTGTCCCAGCTCCGACTGACTCTCTGGTGGCACATCCCCCTTACTTATACCCTCCTCCCAGGCAGTGCCAGAACCTTCTAGAATGTTGGCAAAGCTGGCCTAAACTGGCTCAAGGGGAGGGGTTGAGCACCCTGGGTGCCAGGCTTTCCCTCCAAAAGCTAGGGGTAGCTGGGTAATAATAACTAGACCGCTGACCTATGACAGTCCATTGGCAAAATCCATTGCCATGGCATCCATCTTACATACAGTACATTTCAGTCGGGTGCATTTCTAAAATGGGGAAATTTACAAGTGCTCACACCATTACTTGACATTACATTTTTAACAAGGTGTCTCACACCACTCATGGCCTATACAGGTTTAATCCCATGGGGGAGACATTTCAGACAAGGGGGTCAAAAGCGAACAATTTTGGGGGAAAAGGCCAAGTCCAACAGGAGCAGTCCGCCCCAAACTGCCAGCCGAAGCCCCCTCTAGAAAGGACCATAAGCAACCCCTGACTGGTTATGCCCTGCTTGGGGCTCGTCAGTATGGTGTATGGCACAGTTCTACGTCACAATGAGCACAGGATCCACGTCTGTGCATAACCATTGCACTCAGAGTGTCAAGTGCAGCAACAGCAAGGTGATGGATGGAATGCTTGAATTAATCTCAGCCACTGGCGACCACTCGGGCCGCCTTCCAGTCCATCGTTTTTCACCCACTATGACACTCTAGACAAAGTCCTGCCTTATGCAAATCAGTACCAACATGCTCCTCATAGGAACAGCTTGTCCCAAACTGCTAGGAAAGGCCTTCTCCAGAAGGGACCACAAGCATCCCCAGACAACTTTGCCCTAGCAATACACGCTGAACTGTTCTAAAGGAGCGGGGTCAAGACTGATTTGCATGAGACTGGGTGCAACAGAGGTGTATGCTGTGCACAAGAGTGATGGACTAGGATGAGGCCTGAGTAATCAAAAGTGGCTGAGGTTGATTCAAGCATTCAATCCATCACTTTTTTTGTATACTTCAGTGCAACACCCTAAGTGATGATTTTGTCCAGGGATGGGTCCCATACTCAATGTGCCACTGGAACCTGACTGACGAGCCCCAATCTGGGCACAACTGTTCTTGAGTTGCTTTTGTTCTGGTTCAGGGAGGACGTGACCTGACGGTAGGGGTAGACCGATTTGCATATGGCTGGCTTCAAGCTGAGGTGGTATGGTGTGCAAAATAACAATGTACAGTAGTTATCAGCAGCTAATATTAATTCAAGCATTCCAATCATTACATTTTGAACACTTCAGGAAAACTAATCAGCAGCTTCTTGTTTACAAAAGGGTTTATAGAACTTCTAAAGGCAGCCCCATCTCTCTTCTCTCATGTTGGAGTCTAAGTCCCCTCCTTCAGCTACAGGAATGCAAGCAAGACACTCCCACTGTCTGTCAGCACAGCCCTCGCTCTGTATCTTGTGCTTCACCAGGCCAAGGGATCCCAAAGTGGATCTCACTGAATTCCGTTACTCTGGATCGCCTATATCCCATATATGTGCAGCACTAGTGCTTAATTTGAACCAGTGGTTTCCGGTGCTCAGCACCAGCACTTAATTGTCAACACGAGAACTTATAACAGTGTCACACGGTGGCACTATTTTTGTAATTTAGAGATGAGCAGAACAACAGTTTTTTTTATTAATTCAATATACATTAAAAACAACTAATACTTGCCTCCCAAGCCATTCTTATAGCTTTGGGAGCCTCGAACAGTCTGAATTGTCGCACTTGTAGCAGAGTGATATTTAATAGTTGAGTAGGCACTGTCATTGGCAATGCTGACACAGGCATTGGGAGGAGCATGGTGCTGAAGCCTCTTGATGAGGGCCCTGGCACTTATTGTTTTTACAAATTAACCACTGTCAGCACTAACTGAACATACAGACATTTGCATAAGAAGCAAGTGCAAGGTCTGGGTACACACTTTGGAGTTGAACTTTACATAGGTGGGACAATAGGCCTCAACCCGAGTGACACAGAAAAAGAAGGTCTGATCATACAACAGATTTCTCATTACCGCGGTATGCTGTCTCCACTGTTGTCTGCATTATACCACATACAGGGACAGTAGTGCACTCTCAGTAATGAGGTTACACTTGGTATACATCCTTCCAGGTCACGGGACACGCCCAGCCTATTTTTCATTCTCTGGCAGTTATCTGAGCTATGATTTTCCCCTTCCTGACAAGGTAATCCTGCAGGGTAATGCTCAAGGGCAAATGTTCTGTGGAGAAAAGGCAACATGAAATCTCCATACCCTCCTAACTTCATGGCATGTAAAGTGGTGCTTAAAGGTCTTGAAAATAAAGCTGCTCTGGACTTTCTCCTTTGCATCAATAGATCACACACCCAAGGAATGGTTGGCTGGGTATGACTTAGATGATTAATTTTTGATCTCTGTTCACATATTTTAGGATTTAAAAAGCACTTTCATGCTATCTATGCCCTCGTAAACAATTCTAACTAAAATACTAGTGCAGTGGTTCTGGATAGGGATGTCGTCTGGCAGGCTCTACCGGTTATTAAAGCCCTGCTTCAACATTAAACCTTTAGCAAGGGAGTCGGCCTTCACTGGCCAGTACAGCTAGCTACGGAGGGCTCTAAGGTGATTAGAACATTCTACCCCTAGCGGGCGTGGTGCCCGAGGGGGTTGAGATCCCCTCGGGCTCTGAAAGCCCTTTGTTCACAGCAGCAGCTGTGAACAAATATTGGAATGTTGGAGCTCCGGGCTTCTACCGGCCATTAGGACCCCGGAGCACTCCATTGTTTTCAATGGAGCTCCCAACATTCCAATGTTCTAATGAAGAATGGCAGCTGATGTGGGGCGCACACCCAAATCCTCCGCTTCATAACAACACAAGGAGAGCAGTTGCAAGATCTTTTGCACAGGGGACCTTCCTACGACTAGGCTGGAAACAATTTACCACACCATTCAATGGTTGGAGCAGATGGACCTAAATATGTAATACAGTGCATATCTGGTGATGGTCCAGGAAATCACAGACACTCTGAAAAGTCTTGCTTTAACAGATTAAAGCTAATACTAATATCTAATTACTGATTAATCCACTTGTTCTTCTGGCTGCCCCTTCATCTCTCCATTCATATGCTCTCACTCAAGTCAGTGCTATGATCTCCCAACTGCTGTTTGCTGGTCAGATTGCCTCACCCATAAATGCAAAGCTGTTGCTAGACCATCAAGAGACTAGTGGACTAATCCAATCTGGCAGCTGGTTGCAGGGAAAACAAGTATTGACAAAGCCAATAGATCTGACATTGGCTACTAGCCTTTTGGCTTTGTCAATGCTTATTTTGTTTTGTGATGGTTTTTGCATAACTTTTTTTCTGAGGGAAGGGCCACGCCCTTGCTAATATAAAAACAAAATGTCTAAAAGCAAAAATATTTTTGGGTTTAAAAAAGCACACATTTCCATATTAGTCCATGGTACAGAAGAGACCAACTTTGCGTGCTGATATTTTTTCCTTGTGAAAAGGTGCTGTATTTTAAGGTTTTACAGAGTGCGAACATGACCCGTGAGGGTATCAGAGAGCTTTACAGATTCATAGAAGTAATACAAGGTCACAGCAGGTCATAACAAAAAACACAGGAGATTAGTACATCGGAGAGCATACAGAGTCAAGGGGTCGTAGGTAGGCGGGATATCATACAAGTACTGTACATTGAGGGATAGGATAAGCTATACAGCAGGACAAAAATATTACACTAATCACAAGAGTAATGTACAAGGTCGCAGGATAAGGCAATAGTCTCTCAGGTGGCTGTGGGAATGAGTTTAGCCAAGGAATTTACCCATGAGGAAGGACTTGGCCTCTTTTTTGAAGCGTGCTAAGGAAGGGATTTTTCTGATGTCTGGAGGGAGGGAGTTCCATATTCTTGGTGCAGTCCCGGCGAAAGCCCGATTGTAGGTTTTTGTTTTCCTAAAGCGTGCAGGCCGGAGTAGGAGGGCCTTGGCCATTCGTGAGTTTCTGTTTCCTCCGGATAACACAAGCTTCTGTGCAAGATACGCAGGGGAGTTAGAGTGTAGGGCCTTGTGCGTGATGCATGCCAGCTTGAGGTGAATCCTAGCCTCGAAGGGCAGCCAGTTTAACACTTTCAAGTGAGGAGTGATGTGATCGAATTTTTTTGAGCCTGTAAGTAGTCTGGCGGCTGCGTTGAGGCAGGCTTTTAAGGGTGCCAGCGAGATCTTGGGTAAGCCAGCGAGGGGAACATCCTTTACAACGCAACTTTTACAACGCACTACCATTACGACGCAACTTTTACAATGCAAGTTATTACAACGCATTGTGCTGGGGGGCGCTCTAGGATAGGGAATAGTTTAATTACTATCCAACACCTTCCCTACTATCCACGGGGACTGGAGTTGGAATAGTAAATAAACTATTCACTATCCAGCGCCCCCCCAACGCAAGTCGTTGTAACGACTTGCGTTGTAAAACCTGCATCGTAATGGCATGCGTTGTAAAAGCATGCGTTGAAACGTCATACATCCGCCAGAGAGGGTGGAGCGACCATATTCCAGTCGAGAGATGACTAATGATTGGACTGCGAGTTTTAGGTCAGGAGCGTCTAGAAAGGGTTCCAATTTCCATCGGTAGCTCAGGTGGAATCTGGCAGATTTCGCCATTGCGTTGATGTGGTCTCGCATATTTAGGTTATAATTCAAGGTAATTCCCAGAGATTCGGCCGAATTCACAATGGTCGGGGAACAGTTTAAGGCTGTGATAGCTTTAATCCATGTCTGAATCTCAGGGTTGCTCTTGGGCGGGGAGATTAGAAGGAACTCAGTAAGTGTGTTTGGTGTGTGAGTTATGATTTGCAGTTTATGATTTGCATGGATTGTGTGCGAGTTGTGGATTGTTCTATCCATGACTTGTGAACTTCAGAAGTTCTTCCTGCTTTAATTTGCAGTCCTAAATGTACTTTATTTTTATGAGATTTTCTGAATTTTTGTTGACCCCTTCCCGCTGGGCTAATTCCCCCACAGTGCGGGGGGGGGGGGGCCCGTGCACAGCACTGCAGTCCTAAGCACGCAAGGGGTTAAATATAGGTTGAGGTATTATAAACAATGATAAATGTGACTTCACTATAACCTTTATTTCAGTGATTTTATGTTCCATACACCACATTCACAAATTCCTTGTACCTATCCCTACATGGACAGCCAACCACAGCCGTGCATGGGCGTCAGCCAGTCAGGCACTGCCACCAATGCCAATTGGTCTCACTTTTATGCCAAGTTAAGAGAGACTGATTGCATTGCCAACGCATGTCCTTTTTATTCATCCCAACACAATGCTCGGTGTACTGCGTTGGGTGAAGGTGGCTGCAACAGAAATGTGTCTGGGATGGCCAGCTAGGGAGAGCACAGTGGATTCACAAATCCACAGCCGGATTCACTAATCCACATTAAAAAACAAGAGAAAAACCTACATATTCCAATGGCATGCCTTTACTTTTTGAATTGGTTCTTGAATGATTTGGGCATACGTGAATTAACAGTTTAGATATTTCTAAAATGTAACCTCTTCTTGCCCAATTTGTAACACTTTCCAAATGATAATTTCTCATGATACTGAACAGATTTACACCAAACCAAGTACAGGCACTGCTTGAGTAAAGTACTATTTTACATGCTAAGATGGATGGATTCAGCTTTCTGTAATGTATGTTTATGTTTATGTGATGTCTAAATATCAGCTTGTCGTCGAACATGACCCCGAGGTTTCTGATCTTGGCCACTGGGACCGGTGGAGGGCCGATTTCACTTGGCCACCAGCCTGAGGATCATCTCGGCAAGAGATTTCCAAAGGTCATCACCTCGGTCTTGTCCGAGTTTAACTTTAAGCAATTGCTCAACATCCAGGACCCGATGGCAAGCATCCCCTCCTGGAATCTCGAAGCAACATCTGTCCCATCCTTATGCACTGCCACCACCAATTGGGTATCATCCGCATAGGTGGTTAGACTCAGCCCATGTTGCTTGATGACCCTCGCCAAGTCCGACACATATATATTAAATAGCGTCGGACTTAGCGCTGATCCCTGGGGCACCCCACATGGGAGAGTGAAGATGGGCGAGTAATAGTCCCCCAGCTTCACCGAATACGTGCGGTATGGAGGACCAAACAATCCTGCAGGGACCCTAACCCTTGGGGGTGGTACAGAACAATGTCCCAGGGAGCCCACCTCAGAACACTATGATTCCCTGCCAGGGAAAATGTTGGCATACCTTGCCCGCACTCTCCTGGGCAGGGAACTCTGCTTTGCTTTGCTCAGACCCGGCGGGAGCAGTAGAAAAATGATGCAGGCTGAGGAGACGGCTGAGGTCATAGGGGCTCTGGGCCCCTCTCAGCAGCTCCCAACGTAGAGTTGTGTGTGTGTCCTGGGTTGGCACCAACCAGAGGTAATGGGGGATGGTGGTCCTGGGCCATAAGGACTTGGGAGAGGAGAGGTGCACACTCTCTTCGCTTAATGAAAAAAAGGCCTAGGGGATGGGGCCCTAGGGGTCGTTAGTGGCTCAAGGACTGGGGCTGCATGCCCACCTGCATAATAAAACAAAAGGCGGTGGGAAAAAGGGTCCCTAGTGGCCCAGTGGGGGGGGCAGACCCCTTCCCCCTAATAGAAAAATAAGGCTCCAAGGGACAGATCCCAGGGACCTCTAGGGGTTTGGGGATAGGGGCTGCACCCCCTGCCCCTTTTTAAAAAAAATACGACCCAGGGGATAGGGTCCCTGGGGACTGCAAAGACACAGGGAGGGAGGTCATGTGCTCCCCTACCCTTTAAAAAAAGTAAGATATGAGTGTCTTGGGTAGGAACTGGGACACCCAATCTTAATTAGAAAAAAGAAAAGTGATTAATAAATGAGCATCAGGAACCGCTCATTTATTATTCACTGCCCCTAGGGAGCAGCGTGCCATGTTGCCCTAGGGCAATATAATAAACAATATTTTTATGCTGTTGGATCACCCAGAGACCTGCTGGTTTTATTTGAATAAAACCCAATATGTCTCTGAATCTTTCTTTTAACAAGCTGTTTACGGACCGAGAACCCCATCCTTTGGGGTTCAAAGTAAATTTTAAAGGGTGGGGGGCTGCGCTGCGTAGTCCGCCTACCAGAGTCTTTACAACCCCATTCCCTAAGCTGTTTTTTAAAGTGGAGGGGGGCCACAGGGTTCCCGGGGTCATAGAAGGCTCAGGGGGGAGGGAGGGGCTGCGTGGTACCCCTCCCTTTAAAAAAAGTTTAGCATCCCAGGAAATATGGTCCCCAGATCCTTTAGAGGCTCGGGTGGAGACCGCAGCCTTCCTCCTCATATTTGAGGAATCGGCCCATGTGGGATGGGGTCCTCGGGGCCAAAAGCAACCATGCAGTTCCTTCTCTATGTAAATTAATATGCCTTGGGGAGAGGTGCCGCGCAACACCTCCCCTTAATTGCACAATGTGGATGGCCCTGGGCCGCCGTTTTGTTTTTGCGTTTTTCAATTCGCAGGAGTTCCTGGATTGTGGCAGAAAGTCCTGATGTTATTTTATATTGGCACCAGGTTATGGGCCCTCAAGGACCGCCCCATGGGGCCCAGGTGGGCAGGGTATATATAACTTTAAAAAAACTTTTCAGGACAAGGGACTAGGTAATTCTATTTTACCGACTCATAAATACCGAATTTTACCGATTCGGTATTTATGAATCGGTAAAATAGAAGGAGGGAGATTTAGGTAAATTCGGTAATTCAATTACCGAATCTGTAAAAATCGGTATTTACCGAATCGGTAAATACCGATTCGGTAATGCCCATTGATTCCTATGAGCATTGAAGTCCATTGGAATCAATGGGCATTACCGAATCGGTATTTACCGATTCGGTAAATACCGATTCAAGAAAGGGTGCAGGGGGTGTCACTTTGACACCCTCTAGCACCCCAAATACAGGCATGTGTGCCATGTGGCACACAGACATGCCCTAAGGGCATGTCTGTCTGTCACATGGCATAGGTGTGCATGCACACATGTGCATGCACACCTGGATTTGGTATTTTACCACCCAATTGGATTGGGTGGTAAAATACCGAATCTGAAAGGCCTTTGGGACTCAGAAGAGTCCCACCTACATCTCGAAGTTACCGAATCAGTAAAAATACCGATTCTGTATTTTACCGATTCGGTAAATTTACCGAATCGGTAAAATTGGCCCCCTACATCCCAAATACCCATTTACCGGTCGGTAACAGTTGAAATCGGCCGTTACCGGTCGGTAAATGGCCACCTACATCTGGCCCTATGTCCCCGAGGCCTGTAATGACTGCCAGCCAATCAGAGTACTCGCTGCCGCGAGAGTCTGACTCCTGCGGAAGCTAATTGGCCCAAGGGAATAAAACTGGTCGAGTTGTTTCCCTATGCAGCAAGAGGGTATATTTAAATTAGCTGAATAAACATCTTGCGGCTGTCTGCGCCCGGAACATGGCCAGCAGCTGGGAATGTTGTCATTTGCAATCAGTCACTAACAAGTTACTTCTCAAAACAAGTTTGTCCAGTGGCGTAGCTTTAAGCGTGGAGTTAGGAGTCTGACACCCCCCAATAAATGGATTCTTGGCTTGATAGTTGAGTCTGCTATGTCTGCGTTGGTTTTTCTTGTCTATGAGGTTTTAACTTGTTTATTTTTTGGATAGGAACTTAAATATATATAGTGACTGGTTTATCAAAAAGTGGCAAATTTGCACCTATAGAAGTACTCCTTGAATGGATGCAAATTTAGTACTTTTAGAATTCACTAACATTGCCAGAAATGGGCTTGGAAAGCTAAGCCAATCTGAGGTTCCCACGCATACTACTGGCAAACAAACACCCAAAAGGTGAGGACATGAATCAACTAATCATTTGTAAGGCACACAGTTACTCCAACAGTAGTGTCCCGGCATAAGAAAATGATGTTCGTTCACCGAATCAACACTCTGTATATTTTCACTGAGAAAGCCTTTTCGGATTGCCAAGTTTTAAGAGATTGCCAAAAACAGCTCTCGTCTCTCAACATGCGCAGATAAGGTGGAAGGCTGTTTCACATGTGTGCCGCAAGATAGGAAAAAGACGAGCAGCACCACTTTTTGTGCCTAAATTTTGGCACGCACAGCAACCCAGCTTAAGAGGACTGAAGAGTTCTCTTAGGCCAATAGTGAGTACATCTAGCAGACAGGTAGCATGGGCATGTACGATAAAAGCCCCAATGAGCCAGGACGAGTGTTTTAAAGTGAATCCTCTCCCTAATAGGAAGCCAATGCAGGTCCTTCAGATAAGAAAAGATCCCTACCTTCTTGGAACCTCTAATAGCATCCTGGCGGCTGTGTGCTGTACTACCTGAAAACTATTAAGCGGATAAGCTGGAACACCCACATACAGTACACTAGCATAATCTTACAGGGACAGTAGTGCACTCTCAGTAATGAGGTTACACTTGCTATACATCCTTCCAGGTCACGGGACACGCCCAGCCTATTTTTCATTCTCTGGCAGTTATCTGAGCTATGATTTTCCCCTTCCTGACAAGGTAATCCTGCAGGGTAATGCTCAAGGTAAAATGTTCTGTGGAGAAAAGGCAACATGAAATCTCCACACCCTCCTAACTTCATGGCATGTAAAGTGGTGCTTAAAGGTCTTGAAAATAAGGCCGCTTTGGACATTCTCCTTTGGATCAATAGATCACACACCCAAGGACTGGTTGGCTGGGTATGCCTGAGATGATTCATTTTTAATCACTGTTCACACATTTTAGGACTTAAAAAGCACTTTCATGCTATCTATGCCCTCGTAAACAATTCTAACCAAAATACTAGTGCAGTGGTTCTGGATAGGGATGTCGCCTGGCAGGCTCTACCGGTTATTAAAGCCCTGCTTCAACATTAAACCTTTAGCAAGGGAGTCGGCCTTCACTGGCCAATACAGCTAGCTACGAAGGGCTCTAAGGTGATTAGAACATTCTACCCCTAGAGGGCGTGGAGCCCGAGTGGGTTGAGATCCCCTCGGGCTCTGCAAGGCCTTTGTTCACAGCAGCAGCTGTGAACAAACATTGGAATGTTGGAGCTCCGGGCTTCTACCGGCCATTAGGACCCCGAAGCACTCCATTGTTTTCAATGGAGCTCCCAACATTCCAACGTTCTAATGAAGAATGGCAGCCGATGTGGAGAGCACATCCAAAGCCTCTGCTTCATAACAACACAAGGAGAGCAGTTGCAAGATCTTGTACACAAGGGACCTTCCTCCGACTAGGCTGGAAACAATATACCACACCATCCAATGGTTGGAGCAGATGGACCTAAATATGTAATACAGTGCATATCTGGTGATGGTCCAGGAAATCACAGACACTCTGAAAAGTCTTGCTTTCACAGATTAAAGCTAATACTAATATCTAATTACTGATTAATCAACTTGTTCTTCTGGCTGCCCCTTCATCTCTCTATTCATATGCTCTCACTTTCCAGTCAGTGCTGTGATCTCCCAACTGCTGTTTGCTGGTCAGATTGCCTCACCCATGAATGCAAAGCTGTTGCTAGACCATCAAGAGACTAGTGGATTAATCCAATCTGGCAGCTGGCTGCAGGGAAAACAAGCATTGACTAAGCCAATAAGTCTGACATTGGCTACTAGCCTTTTGGCTTTGTCAATTCTTATTTTCATTTGTGATGATTTTTTTTGCGTAATTTTTTTCCTGACGGAAGCGCCACGCCCTTACTAATATAAAAAATGACTAAAAGCAAAAAACATTTTTGTTTTACAAAAAGCACACATTTCCATAGTAGTCCCTGGTACTGAAGACAATAACTTTGTGTGCAGATATTTTCCTTGTGAAAAGGTGCTGTCACTCACAGTAAGTGTGTTTGGTGTGGGAGTTATGATTTGTAGGTTATGGTTTGCATTGCTTTTGTGCGAGGTGTGGATTGTTCTATCCATGTCTTGTGAACTTCAGTATTTTTCCCTGCTTTAATTTGTAGTCAATTGTACTTTGTTTTTATGTGATTTTCTGAGTTTTTTTTAAACATAGGTTGAGGTGGTATAAATAATGATAAATGTGACTTCACTATAAAACTTTATTTCAGTGATTTTATTTTCCATACACCACATTAACAAATTCCTTGTGCCAATCCCTACATGGGCAGCTAACCAGCGCTATGCATGCGCGTCAGCCAGTCAGGCCCTGCACCCAATGCCAATTGGTCTCACTTTTTATGTCAAGCTAAGAGAGACTGATTGTATAAGCTACATATTCCTATGGCATGCCTTTACTTTTTGAATTGGTTCTTGAATGATTTGGGCATACGTAAATTAACAGTTTAGATATTTCTAAAATGTAACCTCTTCATGCCCTGTTTGTAACACTTTCTAAATGATAATTTCTCATGATACTGAACAGGTTTACACCAAACCAAGTACAGGCACTGCTTGAGTAAAGTACTATTTTACATGCTAAGATGGATTCAGCTTTCTGTAATGTATGGAGGACCAAAAAATCCTCCAGGGCCCCTAACCCTTGGACGTGGTACAGAACAATGTCCTATTGAGCTCCCCTCAGGACACTATGATCCCCTGCCAGGGAGAGTGCTGGCATAACTTGCCCACACTCTCCTGGGCAGGGAACTCTGCTTTGCTCATGCCCGGCGGGAGCAGTAGAAAAATGATGGTGGCTGAGGGGCCGGCTGAGGTCTTGGGGGCTCTGGGCCCCCCTCTGCAGCTCCCAACATAAGTTTTGTGTGTGCCCTGGGTTTGCACCAACCAGAGGTCCCGAGGGATGGTGGTCCTGGGGCCATAAAGACTTGGGGGAGGTGCACACTCTCTCCCCTTAATTAAAAAAAAGGCCCTGAGGGGTGGGGTCCCTGGGGCCCTTAGTGGCTCAAGGACTGGGGCTGTATCCTCCCTGCGCAATTAAAAAAAAAGACTGTGTGACATGGGGTCCCCAGGGACTCTAGTGACCCAGTGAGGGGGGGCAGCCCCCTCCCCTTAATAGAAAAATAAGGTTCCAGGGGAGGGGGTCCCCGGGACATGTAAGGGTTTGGGGATTGAGGCTGCACACCCAACCCTTATTAAAAAAGTACAACTCCAGGGGATAAAGTCCCCGGGGACTGCAAAGTCACAGGGAGGGAGGCGGTGCTCCCCTACCCTTTAAAAAAAGTAATATATGAGGAACCGGAACATCCAATCTAAATTAGGAAAAAACAAAAGTGATTAATAAATGAGCATCAGGAACCGCTCATTTATTATTTTCTGCCCCCAAGGAAGGAGCGCGCCATATTGCCCTAGAGCATTATAATAAACAATATTTGTATGCTGTTGGATCGCCCAGAGACCTGCTGGTTTTATTTGAAAAATACCCAATATGTCTTTGAATCTTACTTTTAACAAGCTGCTTACGGACCGAGAACCCCATCCTTTGGGGCTCAAAGTATATTTTAAAGGGTAGGGGGCTGCGCTGCGTAGTCCGCCTCCCAGAGTCTTTACAACCCCATTCCCTAAGCTGTTTTTTAAAGGGGAGGGGGCCACAGGGTTCCCGGGGCCATAGAAGGCTCAGGGTGGAGGGAGGGGTTGCGTGGTACCCCTCCCTTTAAAAAAGTTTAGCATCCCAGGAAATATGGTCCCCAGATCCTTTAGAGGCTCGGGTGGAGACCGCAGCCTTCCTCCTCATATTTGAGGAATCGGCCCCTGTGGGATGGGTTCCTCGGGGCCAAAAGCAACCATGCAGCCCTTCTCTATGTAAATGAATGGTGCACAGACATAATATCGACTACAGAATATCGAATGGAGAAAATATCGAGGAAAAAATATCGACAATATAAAAATATTGACAAAAAAAATATCGTCATTAAAAATATCGACAAAAATAATGATAAAAAATATCGAGTACAAAAATATCGACTCAAATAAATCGACTTGACAAAATATCGATATATAGTGGAAGTTAAAAATATCGAAAATATGTAGAAAAAAAGTTTAAATAACTAATTTTAATTAATAGTAATATAAATTGTAGTTTATGTTTAGGAGCGGGATGTTGGGTTAATAGGGGATAAGGGTGGGGAGTAATTTAAAATAATTAATAAATTAATATATGTGTGTAAATTATTTATATAATTAATTAATTGCTAATTAGTTATCAATTATTATTTGAATAATGTTTAATAAAAAAATTAATAGGAAATAATTAGTAATTAATTAATATTAATTAGTTAATTAATTAAGTAATTAGTTATTATTAATTAATAAATGCAATTGTAGTTTATGTTTAGGAGCGGGAAGTTGGGTTAATAGGGGATAAGGGTGGGGAGTAATTGAAAATAATTAATTAATTCATATATGTTTGTACATTTATTATATTATTAATTAATTGGTGAACAATTAACATTAATTATTTAATTAATTAACTTATTAATTAGTTAATAAATTATTACAATGTGTAATATTTTTTAATTAGTAATTAATTGTTAATTTATTAATGTCTATTAGTTAATTAATTAAGTAAATAGTTATTATTAGTTTGTTAATTAAATTGTAATTTATGTTTAGGAGCGGGATGTTGGTTTAATAGGGGATAAGTGTGGTGAGTAATTACAAATAATTATGTAATTAATATATGTTTGTCATTTTTGATTTACATAAATTAGTAAATAATAATATACATTATTTAATTAATTAATAATAATTAATTTAATTATTAATTAGTAATTAATACGTAATTAATTATTATAAAATTTGTAAATATATTAATGAGATTTTTTTGGCCTATTATTTCGAAGTTATTGTTAATTAATTATTTAGGGAATATAATTATTAATCATAACAATTTTTTTATTACAGCTATTTTTATTTAATATTAAAAAAAAAATTTATTATTAAATAATTAGTTATACAATATTAATACTTTTATTTTTGGTAAAGGAGTATTTGTAGGGTTCAGGGTCAGTTTAGGCTTTGTGGGTAAAGGAGTTATTATTTATTGAGGGTAATTGATCAGTTCTGGGGTAATTGTTTTTTTTTATTGTGGGACAGTTTTCATGTGTTGGATAAAGGGATATGATTTGGCTTTAGTGTCAGTTGTGGTTTATTGGGGGAAGGATTATTTTCTGTGTTGTGGGTTAGTTTTTAGTCTTTAGATACAGGTTTTTGTAAAGGCTTCAGGGTTAGTTTTCTGTTCTTGGGTAAAGGGGTATTTTTAGGGTTCAGGGTCAGTTTTCTGTTCTTGCGTAAAGGGATATGTTTAGGCTTCTGGGTCAGTTTTCAGTTCTTGGGTTAAGGGTATTTTTTGGGTTCAGGGTCAGTTTTCAGTTTTTGGGTGAAGGTTTTTTTTTTGTGTTCAGGGTCAGTTTTGAGTTCTTTGGTAAAGGGATATTTTTGGGGTTCAGGGTTAGTTTTCAGTTTTTGGATAAAGGGTATTATTTTGAGTTCAGGGTCAGTTTTCAGTTTTTGGATAAAGGGCTTTTTTTAGGGTTCAGGGTCAGTTTTCAGTTTTTCCGTAAAGCGTTTTTTTTAGGGTTCAGGGTCAGTTATCAGTTCTTCGGCAAAGGGATTTTTTTTGGGTTCAGGGTCAGTTTTCAGTTTTTGGAAAAAGGGTTTTTTTAAGGGTTCTGGGTCAGTTTTCAGTTTTTGGATAAAGGGGTTTGTTTAGGGTTCAGGGTCAGTTTTCAGTTCTAGGGTAAAGGAATATTTTTGGGGTTCAGGGTCAGTTTTCTGTTTTTGGGTGAAGGAGTTTTTTTTGTGTTCAGGGTCAGTTTTGAGTTCTTCGTTAAAGGGATATTTTTGGTGTTCAGGGTCAGTTTTCAGTTTTTGGATAAAGGGTATTATTTTGAGTTCAGGGTCAGTTTTCAGTTTTTGGATAAAGGGCTTTTTTTAGGGTTCAGGGTCAGTTTTCAGTTTTTCCGTAAAGGGTTTTTTTTAGGGTTCAGGGTCAGTTTTCAGTTCTTCGGTAAAGGGATTTTTTT
Source organism: Lissotriton helveticus (assembly GCF_964261635.1). Lineage (NCBI taxonomy): Eukaryota > Metazoa > Chordata > Amphibia > Caudata > Salamandridae > Lissotriton > Lissotriton helveticus. The sequence continues at coordinate 61,809,843 of NC_136064.1, forward strand.
TGGGTTCAGGGTCAGTTTTCAGTTTTTGGAAAAAGGGTTTTTTTAAGGGTTCTGGGTCAGTTTTCAGTTTTTGGATAAAGGGGTTTGTTTAGGGTTCAGGGTCAGTTTTCAGTTCTAGGGTAAAGGAATATTTTAGGGGTTCAGGGTCAGTTTTCAGTTTTTGGAGAAAGGGTATTTTTTTGAGTTCAGGGTCAGTTTTCAGTTTTTGGATAAAGGGCTTTTTTTTGGGTTCAGGGTCAGTTTTCAGTTTTTGTGTAAAGGGTTTTTTTTAGGGTTCAGGGTCAGTTTTTGAGTTCTTCGGTAAAGGGATATTTTTTCGGTTCAGGGTCAGTTTTCAGTTTTTGGAAATTGGGTTTTTTAAAGGGTTCAGGGTCAGTTTTCAGTTTTTGGATAAAGGGTTTTGTTTAGGGTTCTGGGTCAGTTTTCAGTTCTAGGGTAAAGGAATATATTTTTGGGTTCAGGGTCAGTTTTCAGTATTTGAGTAAAGGGGTATTTTTAGGGTTCTGGGTCAGTTTTGGGTTTTTGGATAAAGGGGTCTTTTTAAAGGGTTCAGGGACAGTTTTCAGTTCTTGGGTTAAGGATTTATTTTTGGGTTCAGGGTCAGTTTTCAGTTTTTGGGTAAAGGGGTATTTTTTGGGTTAAGGGTTCCTTTGGTGTATATAAAGTGTGCTACAAAAATATTATACTAATAATTAGTAGGAAAAAGTTTTACATTTTTGTTCTATTTATATATTTTTGGACTACTCAGCTACAAATATTATACAAATATATGTAAATAACATTATTTAACTATTGTACCTTTTTAATAAATTTACAATTAACTGTAACATTATACTAAAGTAGCAATTCACATTTATACATGGTCAGTGTCCAGCAGATTACCTGATATTAGCTACACTGGAGTTGAATTGAAAGTAATCATTGGTCACTATCCAACACCTTCCCTAATATTAGCTTGACTGGAGTAGGATTTGTAATTCATTATTGGTTAATGTCTAACACTATACATTATATTAGCTTGACTACAGTATCAATAGTAAATATTAATTGATCAGTGTACAGCACATTTCCATATAATTGTAAATTATCATGTTATTATATTACAAAAAAATGCACAATGGGTGTTTTCACAAAACTTTATTACCATTTTAATATTTTTTTATGTGAACTATAATACAATCACAATCAAAAAGAAAATAACTGTTTTTGGAAATGTAGTATTTGCAGATTAACACATTAATATTTATGTACATGTTATAATTTTTCACATACATTTCTTTAACAACATTTTTTATGAACATAAATATTTTTATCAACATTAACATTGAGTAACAAGTTTTTATATAAAAATAAATAAAGAATTAGTGTTCATTCTGCTTATTCATGTTATATTTAATAATGTTAATATTATATATTAATATTATTAAATATTTTTTTTTACAGTTATATTTTTATAAAGTAACATGACAATTATTATATTTGCTGAAGATATGGAAAAACAATTTATGACATTTTTGCCTACATATTTCAGACAATGTTTGTATATCACACATAAAAATATATAATGTTGTTCAGTTTGTCACTGTAAAGGGGAATAATATGTTTATTAATAATTTCTGGTATTGGAAAAATATTAATTATGCAAGTATATACTTTTATAATACTTAGAAATTATTATTAACATTTTTAAATAATTAATAAAAAAAAAGTATATTATTATTATTATTTATTAATAAACTTAAACATTTATTTTTTCTTTTCAGAAATATATATATTCAGAGAAATAAATATACATTATTTCAGGGTATAATTTTTATTATAAATGGTTACAAATGTTTTATTAATAACAATAAATAAGTTATATTATTTATTATTATTAATTATTCACATTAACAATTATAATGTTTAGTTATAAACAAACACAACATTATTCCTATAAATTTACACAATTACAAATTAGTTAGATATATCATTTCAAGTGTTACATTATTTTTTAATATTATTAATATATAATAATTATTATATATTATTTAATATTAAAAATATTTTTTATTTTTTTACTGTTTAATTTTTAATGAGTCTACTTTATTATTTTGTTAAAATAACAATGTTTATGTATTACTTTTTTATACTATAACATTGTATTTTCTATAATACCTTTTCCAAAATGGTTTAAGGGGACTACTTTTTTACCGCGTAACGTTATTGTGCTTCATTCCGGACTGGAGAAGCTCGCGGTTGGGAGTTGCTTCGTGTGGAGGGAGGTAAGGTTGATTTTACATACAATTTATAACAGAGTGGTAATGTTTGATGGTATATTCTAACTGTGGAGGGTTTGTGTGTGTATGTATGAATTGTTTAGGTAGCGTTTAGGTTAAATGTCGTAGTTAGACATGCGTCGTGTATGTTTTAGTTCTAATGTTATTTTAAGTGTTAGGAAAGGTCTTCTTACATGGTTAATGTTAATTGTGAATGTATTTACTAATGTTATGGGCTATTTGTGGGTGGGTTTCGTTATGTATGTTTTTTGTAGAGGTTCCGGTTCCTCGCATGAAAACTACATGGAAGGAAGCGTGTTTTTTTGATGAGATACTAATGTATGACTTTTCTAGTTATATTTTGACGTGTATCTCCTATATTTCGTGTTTGCCAGGAGCGGTTTTTTATATTTTATAACTGTTTTTCGTGTTTTTGGAGGGTTTCGTATTGAATTGATACATTGATATGTGTGACCGTTTTTTTTAGAAGTTGTGTGTATATCACTTTAAATGCTAAAGTGTCCACACTACTGTTTTCGGATTTTCATGGAGCGTTTATTTCATTTTAACATTATTTTCGGGTTCTTGATCGTTTCTTATACTGGAATTATTATACATTGCAATGGACTGTATTTTGCTTCATTACGTTTTTTTCATCAACACAAATTGTAAGTATTTTAAGTAATTATTTTGTTGGGTGGGAAATGTTGAACTTAATGTAATGTGTATGTGTGATGTAATTATAAATATTGCATATTTGTTCACAAATATGGTACAAACTTTTGATCCGTTTCTTAAACAAATATGTATTATTTATAATTTTAACAGACATTTTTCTATTGTTATATGTATAATTATTGTAATAAGAGATTAGTATCTATTGTAGACATTTTTATAGTAGGCTTTTTGCAATTATTGACAGGTATTCTAATCCTCTAGTTGTCGGATATAGTGTGACTTGACTTTGCAGTAGTCGGAACATTTGTTTAGTTTGTTTCGTTAGTTTTGGACCAATTTGGGTCACAGATTGTTCCATTCTTAGTTCTTGATAGCTTTGTTCTTTTTTCAAAGCTTCTACTAGGTTATGGAATGTGGGTCTGGCTCTGCTTGTGGTAGCTTGGAAAGCATTATGCCACCCTTCTACACTGTTGTTTGTTTTAGCCTCTTGGTTTAAAGTGCTAAGATAGACATTCCACCAAGGGATATGGAATTTGGGTTGGCGTCGATGTCCAGATCTGTGCAACCTTCCCACCCAAGTATCTTCGAAATAGTCCAGTAATGGCGTTAGTTTATCTTCATTCCTCTTGTAATATGTGCTGTCAATTAATAAATTGTAGTGTTCTGCTACATCGGTAACAGGAACGTAGGCCAGTGCAATCAATTTTTTTATTTGATAGGCAAATGTGCTATCTGTTGAGTATAGAATACTTAAAGTGGATTTCTGGAGATGTCTCCATATGCTCTGGTTGAAATGATAGTAGCAACCCTGGATTGCTGTGTGGGGAAATGTTCTCAAAATGCTATTAATCATAGCTAATTCGAAATCAATAATTATTTTTTCTGGAAAATAATTATTGATTTCATTTTTGAGAACATTTAATATTTCTGCATAAGTGTTTTGCTGTTTGTTTGGTAGCAAACAGTAAATGAAAGGGATGTTATAGTTATGGTATAAACCGTGGATGGAATATAGTTGATAAAAAGGTTTTGGGCATGGTTTAAATGTTCCATCCATCATCCATTGGGGACACTGTTGGATTTTTCGTAAATTACTTGCAGTTGCAAACATTATGATTCTGTTTGTACTGCTTTCATTGTCAAAAAGGATAAATTTGTCTTTATTGTGTGTGATGGACATTTCTGGTGAAATAATAATTTCCTCAAAAGTAGTAGGGTTGGGTGGGGTTGTGCAAGTGCGTCTTTTAGTGTATGCAATTGTGCGTTTTAGGGATTCAATAGAGGGTAGTTGACCGGAAGCATGGGCTGGGACTTTTAACAGTTCTTCCTTAAGGATTTGTGTTGTTGGTTTATCACTTTGTGTGCTAGCAGTTTTTATACTTTCTAAAGCATCTCTTATTTCAATTTCTGTGACATTGGGGGGATGATTGTGTTCCCTGGTAAATAACACACTAGTTTCCTCAGTTGTAGCCCTTCCATAACATTTGTTAGAGTAATATTTTGTACATTTCCAGAAAACTTTTCTACCACTTTGTCTTTCCTGATTATAAACATAACCCATATAACATAACAGTAATTTATTTTTCTGTGACATCACAAATTCTGCACCTTCTGTCATTTAGCTTAACTTGTTCTAGGAAAGAGTAGAAAGAAACAAAATTATAAAAAATATCTTTCACTTTGTGGTGCTAACATAATTAATTATGTATTTATACTTACAGTTACTAACAGTAGTAATCAGAAATCCAGAACTGTATTTTGAATTGTTTTCTTGTATGTATTTCTTGATTTACTGTTGGTATGAGAATATAGAAATGCTAAGTTAATGTTTACACATAACAAACGATTTTTCTAGGAAAAAGCAGTTTTTATTTTAGTTTACTACTACATTTGATGTGAACGTTACATATACTTACTTGATAAAATAGTTGAATTGTAGAATTGGGTGCAGTAGATCAAGGTTATAAAGTTCTGATCTGTAGAGAAGATAGAATAAATAATTGTACAATATTATTAACAATTTTTGGAACTGTTGGTAAATGGCAAATATTTAAAAGTATACTCACTTGAAAAAAAGTAGTTTTGTTTGCTGTAGGTAGAATAGATGTATGATGTATTCTGAATATCTATTGAGAAAATATAAAAAACATAACATGGTGTTAAGAACATATATTTTGTTTGATTTCTGAGGTTTTAGGCCAATTACAATTATACTTACATTTTTTACAAGGGTCGTTTTGTCTTTTGGTATAGTTGATGTTGGATGTTATAATTGGATCTGTAGGGAAGATGTAATATGCAAGATATGTTGTTTAGAAAATATGATTTATTATATTGGGTGTTTACTAACAAAAACATATATACTTACATGTTTAATGAGTCTACTTTTATACATTTGTAGTATAGAGATAGGAAATTCTCTGATTATCTGTGAATAAAATGTTTAAAATAGAGAATGAATCTGGTGAAATAGTGTTTAAAAAAAGCAGTTGGTGTATAACACAACATTAATGTATACTTACTATCTGATTTTCCAGGTGAAGAAATAGGAACATGTATTATGTATTTATTTGTAGTACTTTCTATCAGAAATGTAGAAGGAGATAAAAAGTAAATAAGTGCAAGAGTTAGGAGATATAAGTACATTATCACACTACTAATTTAGATTTCTACATAATGCACTGTTACTTACTTGAATAATTAGCTAGTGAGCTGGATCTTTAAAGATGTTTGGTCAGGAAGAAATCTTCAGAGTTTTGGCATCTTCTTTCTAAGAGTTAGCAGCACCAAATGGTAGAATGTATGTATCCCTTTTATAGTATGTGTATTTTGTGTGCTTTCATTTAATTGGTTGCAGTGTGAAAGGAAGGATTGTATAGGCTAGTTTGAATTTTTTTGGGTTAATTGGTATGTTTGTCGATGTGAGAATGGTGGTATGTGGTGATTGTTGTTAAATAAAATAGATATGTAAGTGGTTAAAAATAATGAAAATGTTAGTTAAATGTGCAGAATATTTTCCAAAAGATAGAACGCATTTTATAGAATGTATAGGAAATGTAGTTAAATAGGAAGGTGATAAAAGTAACAGGTATTATATGTAAAATGTTTTTTCTATAGAGCACTGACTTTTATAGACTATTAATATGGTATTTTAGACATGAAATGTAGAGAAAGCAACTCGATATTTTTTTTTTTACGATATTTTTGTAGTTTATATTTTAGTAGTCGATATTTTTGTAGTGTTTGTGGTAATTTCATGAACAACGATATATTTGTAGTCGATATTTACTAAGGCGATATTTATGTATTCGAGATTGTTAATACTCGATATTTTGTAGTCGATATTTTAGTAGTTTGTGTAATAAGTATAGAAAATCGATATTTTAGTACTCGATAAATTTGCTACGATATTTTAGTAAGTCGATAATGTGACCGTCGATAATATTTCAGTGATCCTAAATGAATATGCCTTGGGGAGAGGTGCCGCGCAATTCCTCCCCTTAATTGCACAATGTGGATGGCCCTGGGCCACCATTTTGTTTTTGCGTTTTTCAATTCGTAGGAGTTCCTGGATTGTGGCAGAAAGTCCTGATTTTTTTTTATATTGCCACCAGGTGGTAGGCCCTCACGGACCGCCCCATGGGGCCCAGGTGAGCAGGGTATCGCTACCCTGCCCTCTTATATAACTTTTAAAAAACTTTTCAGGACAGGGGACTAAGTCCCCGAGGCCTGTGATGACTGCCAGCCAATCATAGTACTCGCTGCCGCGAGAGTCTGACTCCTGCGGAAGCTAATTGGCCCAAGGGAATAAAACTGGTCTAGTTGTTTTCCTATGCAGCAAGGGGGTATATTTAAATCAGCTGAATAAACATCTTGTGGGTGTCTGTGCCCGGAACATGGCCAGCAGCTGGGAATGTTGTCATTTGCAATCGGTCACTAACAAGTTACTTCGCAAAACAACTTTGTCCAGGGGCGTAGCTTTAGGGGTGGTGTTTGGAGTCTGACACCGTCCCAATAAATGGATTCTTGGCTTGCTAGTTGGGTCTGCTATGTCTGCGTTGGTTTTTCTTGTCTTACTGATTTCACTATGAGGTTTTAACTTGTTTATTTTTTGGATAGGAACTCAAATATATATAGTGACTGGTTTATCAAAAAAGTGGCAAATTTGCGCCTATAGAAGTACTCCTTGAATGGATGCAAATTTAGTACTTTTAGAATTCACAAACATTGCCAGAAATGGGCTTGGAAAGCTAAGCCAATCTGAGGTTCCCACGCATACTACTGGCAAACAAACACTCAAAAGGTGAGGACATGATTCAATTAATCATTTGTAAGGCACAGAGCTACTCCAACAGTAGTGTCCCAGCATAAGAAAATGATGTTCGTTCACCGAATCAACACTCTGTATATTTTCACTGAGAAAGCATTGTCGAATTGCCAAGTTTTAAGAGATTACCAATAACAGCTCTCGTCACTCAACATGCGCAGATAGGTGGAAGGCTGTTCCACATGTGTGCTGCAAGATAGGAAAAAGATGAGCTGCCCCACTTTTTGTGCTTAAATTTTGGCACGCACAGCAACCCAGCTTAAGAGGACTGAAGAGTTCTCTCAGGCCAATAGTGAGTACATCTAGCAGACAGGTAGCGTGGACATGTACGAGAAAAGCCCCAATGAGCCAGGACGAGTGTTTTAAAGTGAATCCTCTCCCTGATAGGAAGCCCATTCAGGTCCTTCAGATAAGGAAAGATCCCTACCTTCTTGGAACCTCTAATAGCATCCTGGCGGCTGTGTTCTGACTACCTGAAAACTTTTAAGCAGATAAGCAGGAACACCCACATACAGTACACTCGCATAATCTAGATGCAAAGTAATAAATGCATGTCTCACCATTTTTGAACCTTAAGAGGAAGAACAGGAAGAAATGACTTTATAGATTTTAGTAGACTGTTAGAAATGGGGGTCTCTAGTTGGCAATGGCTGGCGCCAATGTCCAAATAGGGACCCTTCTTCCTAAGTAAGGGCAAGTGGGCTACCCCCTTTGATAACCCCTGCTCAAACCTGTGGTGATATAGCATGAGCAGTTAGACCTATCTCAGAGGCAGTGTGTGAAGCATTTATGACCATGCACAATAAGGCAGTAACTACACCACAAAAGGACACAACCTAAGTAGGTATAGAAAAATAGTATCTTTATCTAAGGTTTAACACAAGACTTTCAAAGCGTTTTAGCAAGCCACAATGCACGTAAATCAGCATGGACTTAAAAATGCAATAACGTATTCACCAGAACGTGGCACTGACTGAGTTCAAGGCCTGGCTCTACGTGACCCGTTGCGCACCAGAAACCTGCCGTTGGAAGGGGATACAGCACGCAGCTTCTCGAAGAAGCGGAGACGGTGACAGGCGGACTCCCAGCTACCAAAACTCTTGGCTGCAGTGGTCCGCAGGGTGCACTCACAATGACTCGGGCACTCGGACACAGGCGGGCTCTCAGCGGCAGCAGCACGCGGCTGAGGCGGCCCGGACTGGTGGTGATGACTCTCGTCATGCAGCTCCGTAATGGGCTCACAGCTGCAGCAGCTCTCTCTTAGCTGCGGCGGTCCACAGGACAACTCACGATGATGCAAAGTTGACAAAGGTGTAGGCACTCAGTGGCAGCATCTCTCTCTTAGCTGCGGCGACCCACAGGACCAATCACGATGATGCAAAGTTGGCAAAGGTGCGGGCACTCAGCGGCAGCAGCTCTCTCTTAGCTGTGGCAGCCCACAGGACAAATCACGATTATGCAAAGTTGGCAAAGGTGCGGGCACTCATCGGCAACAACTTTCTCTTAGCTGCGGCAGCCCACAGGTCAAATCACGATGATGCAAAGTTGGCAAAGGTGCGGGCACTCAGCGGCAGCAGCTCTCTCTTAGTTGCGGCGGCCCACAAGACGAATCACGATGATGCAAAGTTGGCGAAGGTTGGGGCACTCAGCGGTAGCACCTCTCTCTTAGCTGCGGCGGCCCACAGGACAAGTCACGATGAGGCAAAGTTGGCAAAGGTGTGGGCTCTCAGCGGCAGCAGCTCTCTCCTAGCTGTGGCGGCCCACAGGACAAACCACAATGATGCACAGCTCACACCAGAGTGGGCATTCAGCGGCAGCAGCTCTCTCTTAGCTGCGGTGGCCCTAAGGACAAAAGATAATCTCGACCAGGCTGGCACAACGGCGGGCTCTCTCTTAACTGCGGCGGCCCACAAAGATTCAGAGAAGGTTCCGAAGGTTCAAATTAAGGCGGGATCTCAGCGGCAGCAGCTCTCTCTTAGCTGCGGCAGCCCACACATAGTTAACAAGAGGTTACCAGTCCGCGTTCCTCACAGTAGAACTAGAGGCTCCGGATTACTCGGGGGCCTCACCTGCAAGCAGAATCCCTCGCACAGGAATTCAGATGGCGGACCGGGTGAAGTCAAATGTCCCTGAGACTATAGCAGAAGGCACTCTCAATTCAGGCCCTCGGGTTGTTTCTTCAGCAAGCTTGGTGAAAGTTTCAAAGTCCTTTCCTCTGTTCACTCGGACAGAGTTTTGTTTTGACATCTAGAAGGAACACACTTGAAAAAGGTTTCAGCGCAGTGTTTTATACCTAAAAAGTTTTTGTTCTCTAAAGTCACAAATCACTGAATCCAGCCAGAACCAGTTTGGTGGGGTCGGGGAGCACTTGGTTTACGAGGCGACATCCTACCCTTTGAGAATCAGGGGCTCTGCTATCAGACGCCCAGTGGGAGGTGGAGCCATCATTCACCTTGCCAGGCACGACCCTGCTCAGATCAGAGAGTCACCCCTCCCCATGCTCTGAATGCCGATCTCTCTCTCCAGCCCGGTCTGACCCAGCTGGCCCTGCTGCTCCAAAACCAGATGGCCAATACACATACTAGCAAAGCCTGCAGGAAAGCTTAGGCAAGAAAATACCTTGTTTCTAGAAGAGGCATTTTCCAACACGGGATATACAAATGATCCTTACTAAATGATGTATCTCAATGTCCTGAGCTTAAACATATCAAATTCGAATTTCCTATCAGGTTCCTGGGGGCAGGTAGGATTATGGAATGTAATACTCAGTCTCCCCATTCTGGCCTATGAGAGCGGATAGCCTCACAATAGTAAACAGTGAAATGGAGGGTAAGTCGCTATTAGAACATGCTACACAGACGTAGGGATGCTCCTCCTGTCACAGACAACGCACACTGCCATAGGGGTGTCCTAAATGGTGCGAAGGGAAGGTGCAGGGACTGGGAAGTGGGAACACCTCGCAGTTACAAAGGCAGTTCTGGACCGCTGGTAGACTCTGTAATAGCAGGTCTGAAACATACTTTAAAAGCTGGTTCTGTGGGTGGAGCAAATCAGAGCTGCAGGCCCACCAGCCCTGAAACATATTTTAAAAGCTGCTTCTGTGGGTAAGGCAAATCAGCGCTGCAGGCCCACCAGCAGTATTGGGTCTACCAGCCCTGGACACACACAGTGCACTTATACTAAGGGACTGACAGGTAAACCAGTTATGGTTATCCCAATTCATACAGTCATCTTTCCACAGGGAGCATTCGCGCTGTGGCACTGATTTGCAGTGGCACAGCGCCCAGAGAATCTAAATCCAGCCAACATAAAAGATAGGAAGCGAAAAGAGGAAGGGAGACCCGCGCCAATTATGCCAGGTCTAACAGAGACCAAAGCAGCTTCCAACCAAAGCTGCAGCCTGAGAACTCAGGGTCAGTTGACAGTTAAGCCTCACACCTAAATTATGAGCTGAATTGGTCAGAGGAAGGGGTTTCAGCGCAGTCTGGCAAATATTCAATGTCCCAGAAAAAAAAGGGGAAAGCCAAATAGCAACATTTCAGTTTTTCCAGCATTCTATCTACTGAAAGACAGTTCTTAAACATCCTTGGGGCCTTAGAGAGAAAGAGCTGCATATCATCTGCATTAGATAATATCCGGACCCCAAAAGATTCTACAAGGGGCACCAAAGGGACCATATATATGTTGAAAAGAGTGGGGCTCAATGCAGACTCTTATGGGACTCCGAACGTGATCTCCTTAAAGTCCAAAGAATGCACGGTTATCCAAGCTGCTTGGCCTCTATTCGAGAAGAAGGAAGGAATCCATATTCAGACAGTGCCTCTGACTCTGATATCATCCTGTGACTGGAGGAGAATAGAATGTAGCACAGTGTCAAAGGCTAGAGATGAATCAAGTAGAATCAATGCAGCCTTTTTTCCCTGACCAAGTGCCAGTTTGATAGAATCTATAATCTGTACTAAGATCGATTCTATACATCTGAATACCTTGGCAGGAACTGCCTCTTTGGCTATTCCTTTCAATGTAGGACAGGTTCAATAGACAGTATCCTTCCAACATGACGTCTGGCTGTCAAATTTTTCCGAAGTTCTTTGTTTTTCAAAAACAAACTCCCAAAGTGCAGTTTTTGAAAAATGAAAAAATGACCCTCACAAACATAGGAGTTTTCTCTCATGGCGTGGGAGTAATTTTTCTTTTCTCGCTGACCCCCTAGTTAAAAAAAAGAAATCCACTTTAAGTAGGGCGGCTGGTCAGATAACTTTCCTCAGATGCACCTACTCCTTCAGGTGATTGGAGGAAGTTTTACACCAATACAGTAAATTTTACTGCCATAGTTAAACTTGCGGTCCACCCGACTCCGAATCAGGCTGGCGGACCATGAGTTTGGTGGACAGTGCACTCCTTCACCGTTGCAATGTATTACCAGTCTGCCAAAGTCTAAATCAACCCTAGAGGCCCCCCAAATGCACCCAGTACTAACCCTGCCACTTATGGGAACAGTTCATCTCTAACCTTGGTCACCTCACCCATTCACACTGCAGCCCACTGCTTTTTTAGTTTGGAAATATGAGATTCACACCATCCCCTCTGACGAACCTCAGTAACTAAGCTATGTCCCTGACTTTGCTTTATTGGTTTTACCTTAGAATTGTTGAATACCTCCTGTTATGAAATGCTTAATGAATTAATACTATTTAAACCCCCTGGACAGTCATGTGAGTAACCATTTTAAATGCTGTCTATCAATGGCCAACCATACAACCACTGTTTTATATGATCCAGAACATTCTGTGGAGCAGTACTTAATTTGAGCCGGTGGTTTCGGTGCTTGGCACTGACATTTAATTGTCAATACTGGCACTTATGACAGCTTGCCACATGGTGGGACTGTTTGTCCAATTTAGAGATGAGCACAACGGTTGTTCACTAATTCAACATACATTAAACATTACTAATACCTGCTGCCTCTGCCTTCTTATAGCTTTGGGGGCCTGGAATAGTCTCAATTATCATACTTGTAGGAGTGTGATGGTAATTACTTGTGCTGGTACTTTCATTGGAAGCGCTGATGAGGGCCCTTTTTTTGTTCCAAATTAAGAACTGTAGTGGAGACAGCCATCTCAGAAGCTTCAATAAATTCTCACTCGGCAGAGAAGAACTGCCCTGATATTTATGATCTGGCCACAGAGAGCAACTTAGCTATCATATGCCAAAGGTGATGTGGCAGAATTAGCACTGTTCCATGTTGAAATATTTGGTCTCTCCTGGGTACAAGACATTGGGGCTAGCTGTAAAGAAAATGTGCTAGGGTACTTGCTATGATCATTAAAGTCCTTGAAAGGCTAAATTACTGGAGGAAGTTCACTCAGATCTCGAGATACTGCATATTACATTGATTAATTTTGCACAGCACTCATGTGATTCTATTGGAATTTACAAGGGCATATTATCAAGCCCATTATCGCCGCTTTAGCGGCAGTTTTCTGCAGCTAAAACAGCGATAATTTGAACGCCCTGCTTGATAATATGCCCCATATTTTTTAAACACCTTTAAAACAAACATGCTCCCAGTTCGTGAAAGGAATAAATTAGACGTAATTGAACAAGTGGAAAACCTTAAAACCTGCAGCTTTCTTCTGCTTTCGAGAAGCCGATTCTTTTGCAGACTAAACGCTTTATTTAGACAGAAAACAACATAATTGGTCCACAGAATATTTGAGATTGACGAGGCCCAGGCTTTACCAATTGGAAGGAACCTGGGGATCGAGCTAATCTTGGAGTGCCAAGAACGACTTGACACTTTAGATAGTGAGCTTACTTTTCACAACAAAATCTTTCTACACCTAACATCTCAAAAGCAATATTTGCTGTGATCAGTAACCTGAAGGAAAAGTCAGGATCTCGGCTGAGTTTATAAATGTAACTTTTGTGCTGATTTCTTTGAGAGAAAAACATCAGGACAGTAAAGATAATTTACTCCCAATTTAACTTCTGGGCTACACTGGCTAGTAACTTTCTGTACTGTTGAATGATTAAATATATGTACATATTTCAGCCACTTTGCCTCATTAAATGAAGAAGATTGTGGTGCCTTGATAAAAAATAGTTAAGACTTGGGCTCAGGTATAGATGTTATCTGGGGCCAACTTGCACAAAGAACATGTGTTCATATGTCTGTCTCAAGTGCATGCTATAATTAATGCATCCCTGAGATTAGGCAGTGCAAAAGACAATAACAAAGGCACAAGATGTACCTTTGCTAAAAAAAAAAAGCATGGATCCTGACAATATTGAGAACTATGGGCCAGTTCCTGAACTTCCCTACTTTTACTTGAGCACGCTGTCTTCAGCCAACAATCCACCATTCGGAAGCACAAAATCTGCTTCATCCAATGAAGGCAGGCCTGTGGTACAGGAAATGTAGTGACAACCATGTATGCAGATCCGCTCTAGATACGCCTGCGCTCCTGTTGGATCTCTTGGCTGCCTTCAATACTGTTGACCATCAAATATGGTAAATCACAGTTTGGGCTTCGGTATCAGCAGTCCAGTGTAGTCCTCCTGCTTGCACAGCTTTCTAACAGAGCGCTTTATGCAGGTAAAGGTGGGCTCTTATATATCTGAATTGAAACGTGTCGTGTCCACAGAGGGAAGTGCTCCCACCTTTGCTGTTCAACCTGTTTATGACACCGCTTGATTATCTGATACATTCTTTGGTACTGGTCCTATTTACTTACGCATGTAACACTCAGATCTTCCTAGTGGGTGATAAACCCTCCCCCCCTGCCCACCCCCACCCACATCCCCCCAATTTAACTGCACGGAGAATGTCAACATTTGGGTGTCTCAAAACCAACTTGGACAGAGGGAATTCTGAAATATTGTCTCCATTTCATCAAATTACGGTTGGAACTTTCCATTCTAGCCCCCTTCTCTTGGCCAAAACCATGAGCCAGTGCGTATTGTGAAAAATAGGTGAGTCAAATTTGATCACACTTGACAATGGAAGAACAGGTAAGTGCAATAGTAACGTCTTGCTTTTTTCAACTGCGAGTTCCTCTACCCATTATCTGTCTCTTTACCACCCAGCAGAGGATTCAAGTTATGAAATTAATCATCTGGGCAAGACTAGACCACTGCAGTGCCCTACATCTAAAGGTTATAAATAACTCCAACTGCTATAGACTGTATGACCAGAATGATACGGTATATAAGGAAATATGATTCAGTAAAACCGGCGGTAACCGCACTTCACTGAATTTCAGTGTCCCAAAGAATAATGTTGAGGTCACTTTGCCTCCAGGACCCACGGCCTGATACAATGTCCAGTAGATCTTCTTTCTGTTGACAAACAAGGACGCCAAGTTCAGGAAAGCTATTGCTATTAACTATCCCAAAGGCAGACATTATTCAAATGCAGTAAAAAAGCTTTGGAATAGATTGCCCCTGCAACCACAATTATCCCTTCCTAAATCAGGAAATTATTGAAGACCTGGCTTTTTCCAAGTTTATGTATTTCAGTTTTGTGGCAATATGGGTCCCCGGTATTAGATTTATTTCTGTGGTTATTGAACTGTACACTAATCGATACACATACACATGCGCACACATAGACACATTCCTATGCACACACAAAGGACAGAGAACACACACACAACACTAAAAGAAAAAAGCAAACACACACACACACAAACACACACAGTCACATAAAGACAAAAGATAAATGTGCACAGTCAAATACACTACCAAAGACACAGAAAAACACACAGATGTACACAAAAACAGACACAGAGTAACATACATAGACACGCAGACACAGACACACACAGTCACATATTTACCCAAAAGCACAATTAGTCACACCCCCAGACACCACACACATAAACACAAACACACAGTCACATACAAATGCTAAGGACACATACAAACACAAACTTTCGGACAACCAAAAACACGCAGACATACACACACAGACAGACTCAGTTACATACACACCCAAAACAAACTCAGACAAATACACACAGACATGCAACACATACACAGGCGCAAAGTCACATACTGATGATCCAAAGACCTACATAGTCACGCTCACACTGTGGGAGTGAGCCTTTTCAGAGGCCCACTGGTGCAGGGGTTCGCCCTTCTTTGTCCTTAAGTCCTTAGACTAACAAATTAGAGATTTGCACAGAAGCTGTAATATCAAAGAAAATAGATTTATTAACCTCTCATGAGGGAGATTGCGGCAATACAATACCCTCAGGCCACTGTAGGGGGTAGTCCAAGGAGTACAGAAACCATGGACCTTTTATGGCCAGTTTATAGCTGAGTAAGCATGAAGACTCAAAACAATGGGGTACAAGTATACACAAGAATAGCTATTCACATATGTGGACAACTAGAAACTACTTAGTCAACAGAGTGGGAGGAGTAACAAAAACCCTTACATCAGTTGGAATAGCCTGCCTGTTACACACTAAGACAGATGCATTCTGGTAGCTACAGGCCTTTCTGATCATACATTGCTCTGGCTCAGTGCTGAAGGAGTTAACTGTACCTGATGACTCAAGCAGAATAGAAAAGCAGGCAACAGTGAAGAAGGAAGAAGCACATGGCGAACACATGGCTAACTAAAATGGCTGCCATAACCAAAATGGCTCCAGCTCATGCTAACAGCGATTTCTGCTGGTTTCCACAGATGACCCTTTTAGAATTAGCTGAAGACATCTCAATGTTCTAGAAGGAATATAGGAAATATCTTACACATCTATTCTCATCATATTGCTAACTTCGTGGTCTAATACACATTGGGCGTTCACATTCTTAACTTTGCGCTTGGTAGGTATACAAGTAGAGACACAAAGGGGACAAAGCATTGGGCCACATTATATGCATAGACAGCATGGCAGTAGGATCGCAAAGAATATACATAGAATTGTCAACAGTTTCCAGCCCCAAGTAACAAACAATATCCCTTATCAGTCAATTAAAGTCCACGTTCCTGTATCGGGATGAATTTCAGTGGTTGTTTTAGGCCGATTGGAAATAGCCAACAGCACATTTTGGATGTAAAGTCTATATAAAAACATTTTTAATAAACCTTCCTCTTTATGAGTGCTAGGGTACCAATGATATGTTCAGGAGGAGGGCAGAGTAGTATTTATCAAAGTGTGCACAAAACATTTCTCTAGCAGAATGAACATCACTCCAAATACTTGTATTAACGAGAATACACAAATTATCACAAAACAATTTTCGCTTCAGGAGACCGGGAGGAAAAAATGGGCCATGGGAATTAGGACGAGGAGCCGCAAAGGGCTGCTCCTCCTCAAAAATGGGACGACCAAAGGGCTACATTGCTACAAAAGTACTTGAAGAATAGAAGCCGCTGTACAAACAGGCAGAAGGGAGTCTTCTCCCTGTGTCCATCTGAGCCTCACAGTCAGGCTCTTATTGTTCACTTCCCCACGGTGGAGCTGCACAACTTGCAACTCAGGAAAAACAATCACGGCCCAGTTTTAAGGGAAAAGTTTCTTCTTTCAGGATAGGGCAATCACCTACCAGGGCAAACACCCTCAACGATCCTGTCCAGTGTCTCAGGCAGTGCACCAGTATTCTTCATTTGAATCTGACAGGCATCAAAGGCACAGCACCTGTACCCTGAACTCAAGTCCATCCCTAACTCCTGTGTTGCTCCGCTGGTGCACTGTTCTTTCGTCGGGGCCACAAGTTGTACCCAGAATTCCCAGACACCTCTTGATCAACAAACAGAGGTGCAGACTTGCATTCACTTAGGGACCAGGACTCAGAGGCCTGATGCTGGAGTATCTGAAGCAACCATTGTTTCAAAGGGGGTCACATCATGCAAAGTCTCCTTGCCGTCCTATTTGGTCTGTGACTCTCTCAGCTGGGCATCAAAAACTGTATCAACACAAAGACTTCTCCATCCTGATTTGTGACCCCGTCTTTCATCCAATACAGTGGCAGGGATACACACTTCATATTGTTTTCATGGACCCAGTGCTTTTGGCCTTCTACCTTCACTGTGGTCCTAGTTGCCAGCAATGCCTGTGCTGGTTCCCTTTACCTTGGCTCCCAGCCGGATCGGCGCTGACTCCCCAGGCTGGATCTGATGTTCAGGCCCCTCTGGCAATGGTTGTAGCCAAGGCATACAAATAATTATCAACAGAGATTTCAGAAAATTTCTTTAGTCTTGGGGCGCCCCATACATTAGCAGGGCACCCAAGAACCACCCTGGACCTATTAGCGAGTATAAAGGGAACTTTTGGTGCACTGACAAGAGTAAAATGTTACACAATTTGATTTGTTTCTCCCAATCCCAAGAAGCCATTATTTAATACATTCTGGGGGATAAAGAAAAACAATACGGACATACTCTGGATCCTTTGTGTATTCCTATATTATTCATCTGAAGAATCTCAAGAAAAGGAATTTTCAGAACAAGCATTCTTTTGTGCTTCTTGTCTTAACAAGCTTGCGTTTCATAAGTCATAGTTCAGTACACTTCTACTTATGAACCTTCCACTACTTGTACAGGACTGCAGACACTTCTAAAATTATTTTTCTTATGTTTAAAAACACCTACATTTTGTGCTTAGGACCATGCTCTCATGTTATAGGTGCGGCGGGAAAAGTTAAAAACTGCTATTTTAACAAGGATCTTTACCACATAAATAACTAACAAAACCTCAACATAGTGGGTACATGAATTTCTACAGCAGATCCTTTTGTAGTAAACAAACTCCTATAAAGCAATATTTCCTTTAAAATGTTTACTGAGGCTCACACGGGCATCTTTCCTAACATTGGAAACCCTGTGCATTCTACTTTTCACGATCTGGACTATGCAACATCATTTTCAGAGAAAAAAACTCTATTCACCAGCTCTAATAAGGGCTGTCAGCTCAATTACACAGACTAACTAATAAGTGATGCCCTTGCAAAACTTTATATAGCATGAGAATAACATAAACAATAATGGTTTTATCAGTATCACCTGAGAATTTTAGAACAAAAACTACCCACATATAGCTCCCCTTAAAGGTCAAATAATGGACCATCAGTCTATTCTACCCATCCTTTCATAATTACATCAGACAGGATGGGCAGTAACATGGCGTATTTATTTATTCATTTTAATAATTCTAACAATTTTAAAATAGTATTACTGAATAGCCAATTAGACGTGCACTGGCAAGGTGCTTTTGTCTCTATTTATTTAAGAACATATTCACAGCATCTTGTGAAATGAATGACTAAAGCAAGCCCAACCAACTGTCTCATAGCCGTTCCTAGACAGCTTAAACTGGATCATGGGAGAGTGAGAAAAAGAGAGCGAGAGAGAGAGAGAGTGTGGGAGAGCATATAAATCAAGAAAAATGATAATGTGTTACTTTTTGCTTATCCTTAATGTGCCCAGGACCTAGTCTGCTTCCCCCTTCTCGACAGTAGGTAACCTAAACAGATGACCTCTTGTCGACAATATTTACCCCCCTTTTTGGCAGCTGGGCATGGACAGACTTGTAGGAGATAGATAACTAGGAGAAACCACACCAAATAAGCCATGTCCAATACTATTGGACTGTGCCACTTTACTAGAAAACATTAATCCAATAACCAACTACATATTACTTTAGTTATTGAGTTGTGTAACATAATAGCACATGAATGCAAACTTTATTTCATAGCCTTTTTATCTGCCCCTAGCACAACAATTTTGAGTGGAAACCATTATTTCTGTATGCATGGCAGAGCTATTCTCTGCACATGGTCTACAGACGCTGCTACCCCTTGACAATGTTATTCAATAGGATAAACCCCACCAGCATATCTCCTACACTTGTATTATTTCTCAAGAAAACAGTGATATCCCCATGTGCTCCTAACAGAATATGCAATATTTCCTTCAGCTAATGTTACCTAAAACAGATCTGTGGTGTCCAATCTTGTTCCAGAAAGGCTTAATCAAGGTCATAAGTTCATTGAAACAACAAAGTAAATTCTTCCACTTCTTAAATGTAGTTAAATTACTAATGACGATATCCTAAATATTAGTAACATGAATTGATAATTAATTTGACCCTAATTTCCCTAGACACATTATAGCCTCAGACATAATTAGAGCAACATTTACATTACCTGTAGTGATTTACCCTACGTTGGAATAATTAAATTTAATTAATACAAAGAAATCAGTTTATTAAACTACTCTTCAACATTACAAGCTTTCATAGTGTAATGCAGAAATCACACACTGTCACAGTGGCTCCCTGCGTGGACATTTTGCATTCAGTAGTGCTGGTCAGTTCTAAATACAGAACTTGGCCTCTAACCCTTAAACCTGTTGTCCCCTGTCTGTGCAAGGCAATCCCATGCGGCCTTTACAATTCAAAGTAACTCTCGAGAAGCACAGCTCTAAAGCATTCCTGCTCCGTGCCCGTGAGCTGATAATTTAAAGGTAGGATGCAACTTGTATTCTTTATTATTTATTTATTTCTTGTGCACTGTGTGTTCTAGCACATAAAAAACATTCTCAAAATTTCAGTTTTCTGAATGCCATAGTGCGCCCAGAACTCTTGTGCATAAAAGATTATTGCATAAAAGCTTGCAATGTAATTCACACCAGTAGGCCATACTAGGAATCATATTTTTAGTTTGTACCTAACATTCTGTAATATTGTCATTGCTAGAACTCTTTTGTTGTTTCCACATATGAAAAGCAAGCCTTATTCCTTTCACCTTTATACGCATTTATTTATAAAACGTTTGTGTGACGTTTTAGAGGGCAGTAATTATTTACCATGAGATCCACAGATGTGCTTTATCAGGAAAGAAACAAGACAGGACTCCTTACTTGTAATCCTTTCCCTTTCATCCAAAATAATGAAGCTGTATTTCTAACTTTTGAAAATCAGTAGTCTTTAATGCACGTGCCTTCATACCATGTTGTACTAACTTAAAATCTAGTTACCACAGCGTTTATCTGTAGCTTATTAGCCATGTGTTATTTACTCAGCTGCGTTTCACAACCAGCAGGTATTAACTTCTACGCTTTTTCAGGAGAAAAAGGCCTTGGTGGATTGCACAGAATTCCCAAAAAGTTGACAAACCATTCATTACCTCCGTCTGTTCTGACAGACAGCTTCCTTCGGACAGACAGCTTTGAACAGCTGCTAAAAACTCTCTTTCTAGTGCCGGGAATTTAGCACAGTTCAGTCTATTTAAAACCCAGACATTCCAAGCCAGTCAAAATCTATCATTCGTGGTAAAAGAGGCGCTTTTATTTAAGCAGCAACTAATTACTCAGATAATGTGAATGCCTTTTGTTTCAATATTTAATATAATGTATCTAAGGATATTGCTGTAACATTTTGTAATGAGTCCTAGTTGTGTAAAAGACACAAATTCGTTTTTTTTCCTCTTTGTGTGAGGCCTATTTTTTTCCCTACTGGCTGTTAATTCTAATTTATTTTACCATGTTGGCAATATTCACACATCTATACTTTGTTACTGCTTTACTTTAAATAGTAGCGTACAGCAATTTAGCATATGTTATATAATTTATTCTTTCAATTTTAAAGTGTAATTCTTCTAATGACATCTGCAGAACACAATGACGACAACAAACCAAATTGAGCTCATTCCAGACATTTTCAAGAAGGGGGCACACACTCAAAACACACAACACTGCTTGCTAAGGCAACCGATTCTTACACAAAGAGCACAATCGCTCCTCACTCAAACAAGTACTTCACAAGCATCACCACAGGTGTAAATCCACAGACCAAATAGACACTCAAAAAAACAATCATCCCACAAATCAACACGTAGGACAAAAACAAGAGGCAGCCTACAGACTGTACTCTAACCAAACCATTTGTAAATACCAATTGTAAATCATATTTACAAACGAAAGAGCTCCCAAAATAGTGTGAATCATATTTACAAATGAAAGAGCTCCCAAAAAGGAGCTCCCCAAATAGTACAGAGACTGACAGGCTCTAGCCCCAGACCTTTTCCAAAATACACAGAATTACCAATGGAGCTGGCAGAACACTCAAAAGTGCTCTGTATCACCATTCACAAATTGTACTAAGTGCGTAGATCAGGATCCTTTTTGGTGTATTCGTTCCACAGTGTACTACACATTATGGAAGAAATACCATATTTACTGTACATAAACCTATTAGGTATCCCCTCTAGGGAAGCCAGCTGAGTACTTTCTAAATCCATACTGGTACCACCAAGACAGCAACACATTCTGGGAAGTCTGATAGGAGCAGGCATGCCAAAAATATTACAATGCGATGTAATATTATAATCAAAGCGTATTTATTCTGAGAATTATCCAAAAGTAGAGAA
Organism: Lissotriton helveticus; assembly: GCF_964261635.1. NCBI lineage: Eukaryota > Metazoa > Chordata > Amphibia > Caudata > Salamandridae > Lissotriton > Lissotriton helveticus. The sequence continues at coordinate 61,831,485 of NC_136064.1, forward strand.
AAATCTCCGCATTACCTGCCTTTATTTGCTGCAGCAAACAAACAAACAAGCCAAAATCTTTGTCAAGCTATTTCAAAACAAGAGTGTTGCATCGTGACCTTACTAAACAAGTCTCCAGCTTCCAACTGCCAAGTTCTGAATCGACCTAATGGTCATTGTGAGACTAACGCCAAAGGGATCTCAGTCAGAGACCGGTCACCACCTGGAGGGTCAAATCGGAAAACCACTTTGATCCGCAAAGACAAGGGTCTCATCGTGCAGTGTACATCCTCGGCAACATTCTAAACCTCCATCAAGACCACTCTTTCGGGTGACAGCATTTCCGATGAGCCTCACATTGGGCACCAATTTGTGGGATTAAGCCTTTTCAAGGGCCCACTGGTGCAGGGGTTCGCCCTTCTTTGTTCTTAAGTCCTTAGACTAACAAAATAGAGATTGGCACGGAAGCTGTAATATCAAAGACAATAGATTTATTTACCTCTCATGAGGGAGACTATGTCAATACGGTACCCTCAGGTCACTGTAGGAGGTAGTCCAAGGAGTACAGAAACCATGGGCCTTTTTTGGCCAGTTTATAGCTGAGTAAGCATGAAGACTCAAAAAGAGGCTGTACAAGTATACACAAGAATAGCTATTCACATAAATGGACAACTGGAAACTACTTAATCAACAGAGTGGGAGGAGTAACAAAAACCCTTACATCATTTGGTATAGCCTGACAGTTATACACTAAGACAGATGCATTCTGGCAGCTACAGGCCTTTCTGATCATACATTGCTCTGGCTCAGTGCTGAAAGAGTTAACTGTAACTGATGACTCAAGCAGAATAGAAAAGCAGGCAACAGTGAAGACGGTAGAAGCACATGGCAAGCACATGGCTAACTAAAATGACTGCCATAACCAAAATGGCTTTAGCTCATGCTAACAGCAATGTATGCTGGTTTTCACAACACATTTACACACACACAAACACATACACAGTCACATACACACCCAAAGACACACTTAAACATAACCAGACACACACAAAATTATCCAATAAAAAAAAACAGACTATGGAAGAAAATCTCTGATACTTCCTTCTAATCAGTCTTTCTTAACCAAAATATTTCTAATTGTTGTGATATTAATTGCACTCTCACCAATTTCTAGGGATTGTTTTCTCAGGCCTTAGATAAAATTGTGCCACTCAAGCTTAAGCACTCCAATTCTATGAAACCACATTCCCCTTGGGTTTTTAAAGAACTAAAACAAGCTAAAGTAGCCTGAGGAAAATTGGTGTGAAGGTGGCGCTTCTCCAAATCTCTCCCTGACAATCACTCTTACAAATTAGCCCCACATAAATACCATAAAAAGCTCAAAGCCATTAACAGAATTGATACTGCAGGCAACCCACCAATTCCAGCATCCCAAGAAGTGTGCAATGCCCTGGCAGACCATTTCAAACAAAAAATAACAACCATCAACAACCATCTACACCTCCTCACCTGCCAATTCTATGGCAGTCATTGGCCCATCTCCACACCCCACTTTCACTTCGGATCTGTTCAAAACTATCACACCACAGTTCGCGTTAGAATCATTGAATAAAATCAAATCACGCTCTCCATCCGACCTCACCCCTCCCCCTCATACTGTAGTGACTTTAGTCAACACATTGCTTCCAGGTATCATTGCATTGTTCAACCTCTCTTTAAACACAGCACCCACACCCCTGGCCTGGAAAAGTGCACAAGTGATGCCGATTCTGAAAACATCTAACACAGATCCACTAAAGCATGCAAACTATAAACGCTTATCACTCTTGCCTCACTTCAGCAAAATTCTGGAAAATCTAGTAAATCATCAACTATCCCCCTACTTGGAATCTACTTCCATTCTTGACATCTCCCTGTCTGATTTAGAGCCTCACATAGCACTGAAACTGCATTGATGGTGGTGCTAGATGTTATCAGACTCTCCCTTGATGATAGCTACCCTGCCATGCTGGTGCTACTTGACTTTTGTGCTGCCTTTGACACCATCATCTCACATACCATCTTGGCCCAGAGACTTTCTGAGATTGGTGGTTACAAGCCTTCCTGAATAATCATAATCAAACAGTAAACTTAGGACCTTTTAAATTCTGTGTCATGTCTATCAACAAAGGGGTACCTCAGGGCTCATCCATGAGCCCACACTTTTTAACATATATATTGCCCCTTTGGCAAAACACTGTTAGATCCTGTAGTATGGAGGACATGTCATCTGCAGATGATACACAGTTAATTATAGCAATGGGTCTTATCCCTAAATTCACAAAATATAAATTCAGGGAGTGCATGAGAAAAACTGCTTTCTGGATGTCCCAAAACTACCTGCAGCTTAACAGCGATAAGACCAATATCCTGCTGTTCGGCAAAGCCCATGCATACTCTTAAGACGACTGGTGGGTGTTCAAATTGGGCCCCACCCCTCAACATAAAAAGGCAGTAAAAAAACTCGGGCATTCTTATAGATGAAAACATTACCATGAATAAGCAGGTTGTGTTCACTTGCGGCACCTGTTTTGGGGCCATGTGAATGCTGAGGAAAGCATTTCAGTGGCCACCTATCCATACAAGGAAAAACCTCCCTCAAGCATTGGTAGATAGCCATCTAAACTATGGTAACACCCTGCAGGTCGGAGCCAATGAAACACTTCTATCAAAAGTTCAGGTAGTCCAGAACACCGCTGCATGCCATGTCTGGAAGCTTTCACAGCCATCCACACACACACACACACACAGGGCCGGATTTAGGGCAGTGCGACTGGTGCAGCCGCACTGGGCACTTACCTGTGGAGGGGTCGCTGACTTCACGGTGGGTGCTGTGTTTGGCAATAAATTATGATTGGAGAGATGAAGCTGACCCTACACACACAAACATACCCAAACACAACCACTGCCACAAACACACTCGGAAACAAGCACACACATATTTACACACTCACAGGTACATAAACGCTGAACACAATGGTGTGCAGAACAAGAACAATGGGGTATAATTAAGGGGATGGCGCCACCGGAACGTCACTTTTAGGGACGTTCTAGTGGTGCAATGCCCTTCTCCATATTTACAAAGCGATGCTATGCCACTTTGAGTGGGTTACAGCTGCCTTGTTGTGAATATGACCCCTTTACATGCACCACTTTGCGTGAAAGGGGCGAGCAATGGGTGTTCCTGTGGCTGTTCCACCACAACACCCATTGCATTTGACACTGCCTCAGATTTACAAGGATGTGTAAATCTGAGGCAGCGCCAAAAACCATGCAATAGCAGGCACCAGAATGGCGCAACGAGGGAAAATACTTTTTTTTCTCCTTGTTTTTGCTTTTTCTAAGTGTGCTGCAATCTGCAGCACACATAGAAGTAACAAATCACCATTATTGATTGTTTATGTGCAAGAAGGGACACCTTCCTGCACATTAACAATCATTCCCTGCAACACAGGCACCCTTACACTACGGTGCAAGGGTGCCCGCATTGGAGCTAAGCGGTACAAAAGGGGGTGGTGATAGACGGAGCATCTGAACCAATCAAACACTCACGCCCAGTCAAGAGATCTGGGTTTAATCCATCACCGTTCTTTAGCCCACTCTGCCACCCCAGTTCAGACATGGCCATATGCAAATCAGTCTGACCCTGTGCCTCATGGGAACAGTCCAGCCCGAACTGCCAAGCCATGCCTTCCCTGGACCGGAAACAAGCTTCCTAGGACCGGTTTCTGGCATTTCAGCCGTCTTCAGCCCGGCTTGGTTGAATCCAGTGGCAAAGTGAGCAAGGGACTCACGTCTGAGCATACCCTGCCAAGGTATGGCGAACAAAGCGGTACAAAAGGGGTGGTGATGGACGGAGCATCTGAACCAATCAAACACTCACACCCAGTCAAAAGATCTGGGTTTAATCCATCACCGTTCTTTAGCCCACTCTGCCACCCCAGTTCAGACATGGCCATATGCAAATCAGTCTGACCCTGTACCTCATGGGAACAGTCCAGCCCGAACTGCCAAGCCATGCCTTCCCTTGACCGGAAACAAGCTTCCTAGGACCGGTTTCTGGCATTACAGCCGTCTTCAGACAGGCTTGCTTAAATCCAGTGTCAAAGTGAGCAAGGGACTCACGTCTGAGCATACTCTGCCAACTTATGTCGAACAAAGCGGTACAAAAGGGGGTGGTGATGGACAGAGCATGTGAACCAATCAAACACTCATACCCAGTCAAGAGATCTGGGTTTAATCCATCACCGTTCTTTAGCCCACTTTGCCACCCCAGTTCAGACATGGTTCAGCATTGGAGCTAGGCAATTATTCTTAGCTACAGTGCTATGGAAACACAGGGGTGCACCGAATTTTTGTAAATACGGTGCATCACTGCGTTTTGGAAATGGCAGAGCGGGTCGCTGCCAACTTTGGTGCAGCTCCGTGCTCTGCCATTTCCTTGTAAACATGCCCCAGTGTTTGAGAAGGCAGTGACATGTCAATTAGATTCTAGTTAGATGAGGGTTGGGCCATTGAGTTGCGTACTTAATTTCCCCTAAACTCAGAGGAGATTGGAACAAGGTTGCCTTTCTAGACATTTCCTGAACCGTGTGTAGTTGTGTTCTTCCCTGAGTACAGGAGTTGGTGTATTTCACAAGTTAAAACACTGAACTCCCAGGCACCTGCCCCCCTGGTTCTGGCACGTGTTTCTAATATGTCTCATATAATGGTGCGTCAGGTTGAGCATATAACATAGCGGGAAGTTAGGTTTTTTGTTTGTATATTTATTAAATTCTGAAACCTTGTCACAATAAGCCTTCCATAGGAATTCGATTCGAGCTTTATCTGAATGTCAGTAAAATCAGTGGAGTGATTTTGTGTTTGGTTTAATCTAGCCTTAAATATGTTGGCTCGTCTTGAAAGGACACCAAGGAAATATCGGCAAGGTATATTTACATAAAGCAGTTTGCCACACTGTGGAACGCCCAAAGTTCTGCCCTATCAAAGAATTCAGGGGCATATTATCTAGGGACGCCGATAAATAACCCAAAGCGCGCTTAGCGCTTTTCTATTTATCGCTGTAATTTATTGCCCTGGTAGCGCGTTATTAACAATGCGTTACTCCAGGGCGATAACAATTCCAGCGATAGCGGGGAAATTGCCATTTTGCAGGGAACATCGCTGGTTTTCCAGCGATGTTCTCTGCAAAACGGCAATAACCTTGCTGATACGACCCAGAGTATCGTATCAGCATAATCCACCCCAATGTTAGGGATAGGTAAGTCTACCTTTTAGCAGACGTTAGTTTTTGGAGAAAACAGTGGTTTTCCCCAAAAACTAACGTCTGCTTAAATGCTGGGGCAGCCTTGTAAATATCAAGATGTGCACAACAGCGATATTTGCAAGGTTGTACTGCACAGTGACGCTCACTTTGCATCTCATTAGAGATCCAAAGTGAGGCGTCGGTAACAAGGCTGCTAACATGTGCTAATGCATGTTAACACTGCCTTGTTGATAGGGCGAAAACATTATCTCCGCTTTTTTGGCTTTTAAAGCCAAAAAAGCGGAGATAAAGTACTTGATAATATGCCCCTCAATCTGATGCCAAAAAGGAGGCAACACTGAGGAGTTACTGAAAGTCAGTCTGTTGTACGGAGCCTCCAGTTTCTGAAAAAAACTGCAGGGTCAAGTAAAAGCAATAATATTAAAATCCGAGAGTAAGCAGTCAAATTAAATAAAATATATTTATAGAACATTTGGAAAACATTAAGGAGAGCAGGGAAGGGGTGTAACTGTTTAATAAATTACAGCAGATTAATGCAAGGTTTGTGTTTTTCACATTTTATTCAAAACTCTGCAATTCTACCTAATCCCTTTTATTACAAAATGAGAACAAAAACGATTAAAAAAAGTTATGTTGTTTTCTATAAAAGGTAAACATGTCCTGACCTCGCAAGTCGAGTTAGGCGCTGGCAAGAAGTCATGCTGTGAAAAAGGATGACACTGGCTGGCCTATAATGGATCCTGGCAGCCTGGTAAGTGGATCTGGTGTGGATCCATTATCATTAAAAGGTTTCAACTGTGTGTAACCTCCTTACAGGCGCCAGTGGGAGGGTCGGGCTCATCAGACTCCAAGAGCCTTCTTGCTGTGAGTACAGATGTATGGTGGACTAGTACTGTTTCTTCAGTGCTCAATCTTCAGTCCCAGTGGGCTTGTGGATTTTGTCCAAACAGCACAGTAAAACAAAGCTTAGCCAAAAGCCAACATAAATTATGACAAACAATGCAATAGGTCTCGCATTACTGAAAGTTTGAGCTATTGGTGTTGCTAATAATAATGCAATGCCATTAGCTTAGACTTTTTGCATTGCAAATGCTTGTTTTTATATTTATTTACTTTTCAAGCAATGGCGGCATCGGTGCTTTAGCTTAAGATGCTGAAAGCTAAAGCGGTGATTGCACGATTGTAACAAAAGTAAAGGAATAGAAAAAAAAGGCGTGCAGTCCTATTTATTTTCAATTTTTTTACTTTTGAAGCAGTTGCGACACCCACTCTTAAGCTTAAGATGTTTTTTTCTGCTGTTGCAGGCAGGACATGAGCCGCAAATAACAAAAGAAAGGTGGGGCTGCCATTATTACAGCTGAGGTGTGCTGCGCTTGTTAAAGAAAATAGTTGCAGGAAAGCAGGCAGGAGAAAGTGTTCACAGGCTGTAATTTAAACATCTAGGGGCTTATTTACAAGCCTCCTGCGCCGCTGGTAGGTCACTTTTTCCCAAATTAAAAGTGACGCAGCGCAAGGGGTTTGTAAATTACCCCCAGATTCATTAATGTCCCGATTTGCGAGTCCTTAATAGCGATTATTAAGGAATCGCTATGAAAGACTCGCAAATCGGGATTCATGTAGAAATCGCAATATTATTTGCGATTTCTACAGCTTTCTTATTTGCGATTAGCAATTTGCTAATCGCAAATAAGGATGCGATTTCAAGGGTGCAAGGGGTGTCCAAAGGACACCCTGTAGCACCCCTGAAATGAAAATGTAGACTGATGTTGCGCACACACATGTCCAAAGGACATGTGTGTGTGTAACATACCACTTAGAAAAATTTACTAAACTGCATTTTTCTAAGTTTTCGCTATTTACCACGAAGTCAGACTTCGCGGTAAATAGCGGCAAAAAAATGCGATTTCGCAATTCTAAAATGGGTCATGAAGTGTATTTAAGGAATCTCAAATAGAGATTCCTTAAATGCAATTCCTCGCAATTTAGCGATTTCGCAATTTGCGATTTTTGCATTTGAGATGATGAATCCCAAATGCAAAAATTGCACTCGCAAAGGGCCAGATTCTCAGAATCTGGCCCTTTGCGAGCCGATTTTTCCTTGATTAATCTGGCTGTTAGCCTCCTAGAGTAACAATGCATGTAACAGGGGCAGTCCTCATGGGAGGTTACAACTGGAGAAAATGAGGTACTAAGGAGGGACTACTAAGCCAATTGATGAATTAAAAGCCACTATTTACAAAGGAAAGTAACAGGAGCCAATTGAAAAGATGGGTGGGAAAATGGGCGTAGCCTTATGTCCCTACCTGAATACAGCATGCCTCGAAGAGAAAGTGCGAGCGCTGCCTAGGCAAGACCTAAAAAAGGGACAGGGAAGCAGGGAAGGGTGGGGGACCAATGGAGAAGCAGGGTTGTAAAAGTAAAAAAAAGAAAAAAGGCTGGGAGCGGCGTGGTGACAAGACATTGAATAGCAGAGGAAAAGGAGTTGGGGGGCACTTTACAGCAAGAAACAGAACACAAGTGAGAGAGCAAAAAATAAAATATCACCCCCCAAGAGGTGCTAAAAGACAAACAAAAAAGTAGTTGGATGGATGCAAGGCATGGAAGGACACATGTAATCCAATTAGAATAGTAAAGAGGAAGTGCTCTACGGCCAAGACAAACAATAAGAATGAAAACAATTGGATAAGGAGCAGGGAAATGATAGACAAGAAAGCCAGCAATCAAGAGCATGGGGCTGACAGAAAGACCACTATATTTAGATATTTTAATGTATCAGAAACAATAGGTCGTTGATAACAGAGAGCTAAAGTTGTCTCTACGTGAGGATTAAAAAAAAGTATGTTAGAGAGCAATACACATCATCTTCAACCAAGGTAGCAGTAGCATCAGCAAATATGACAAGATTACAGAGTGAGGTAATGCTGGGCCTGGAGAGGCCTGGATTATAACATAAGGTTAACAAATAAAGAGTCTGAGGTTGTTAAATTGCAGAGTGTTTCAAATTATTGGAATAATGGTGGAAAAGATTAATTGAGGTTTTAACATTTTTTCACTTTGGGAATAACAAACCACTCACAGGTTTATTGAGAATGATACATTCGCCTCTAACATACGAGCTAGCCTAGTTGTTACCAGTAGAAGAATTTCTAAGAGCGCAAAAAAAAAAAGCATTAAGTAGTAATTGGTATAGACACACATGCGCTGTAGTTTCACAATGTCTTCCATTGGTGATGAGTCAACAGGTAGAGTAGAGAACAGCTTTGAGAAGGGCCATGTGACTTTCAGCTATACCAGTTCCAATAGTGTCTTCATCAGTGCGAAACAGGTCAACGGGCCATCAGAAAGAACAAACCTTGGCAAGGTGCCATGGCTGGTGATATAGGTTCTGTGCATAGTTTAGACTAGGGCATTTTAGCAAAAGTTTAGATTGAAGCATGCATTGAGCGAACTTAGTAATGGAAACACAGCTGGGGAGATGCAAAATATAGTTGTGTGGGAGATTTATGTGTGGCTTGAAGCGAAGTATTTAAACAAAAAAAATGCTACTCAACTGAGTTTTACTAGAGACAAAAAGGACCACTATTTTTTCACTATGACAAGACAATGGCTTATGTGGAGATACTGTTAGAGATGAAATGATGGACGACTGAATAATCAGGGATTCTCATTCTGCAAAGGCAAAACTGGGAACCAGCTCGCAATGAGGACAAAGTGACTGCTGAAAATGATGGTAACATCCCTACATCTGCCTGTTGGGCAGTCATACATGTAGTATGTGTAGGTAAAGCAGCAAGTGACCTCTTCATTAATAATATGTAGCTACAGAGTGTTAATGAATATCGCACGGAAAAATGTCAACCAAATGTTCAGGAATGGTCCTCGTGGAGCGACTAGAGAGGGAGATTTGCTACAGATGTTTCTGTTGACAGGTAGATCAGTGGTGATGGTCAGATGCATGATTTAGCATTAGGGAAACAGCAAGGCAATCAAACATGGAGAGGGGTTGGCCTAACGGCTAAGGCGCTCGACCTCGGACCAGGGTAACTTGCAGCCTTATTCAACAACGGGCCGTTTTGCGAGCCCCTAATAGCGAATCATAGCGAATCGCTATTAAGGACTCGCAAAACGGTATTCATGTAGGAATTGCTAAATAAATAGCGATTCCTACACATTCCTTATTTGCGAGTAGCAAATTGCTAATCGCAAATAAGGAATAACTCCCCATTCATTCCTATGGGCCAAAAGGCCCATAGGAATGAATGGGGAGTATTCCTTATTTGCGAGTAGCAATTTGCTACTCGCAAATAAGATAGCGATTGAAAGGGTGCCAGGGGTGTCCAAAGGACACCCTGTAGCACCCCTGAAATGCAAATTGAAACAGGTGTTGCGCACACACATGTCCAAGGGACATGTGTGTGTGCAACATGCAACTTAGAAAAATGCTTTTAAAAGCATTTTTCTAAGTTTTTGCTATTTACCGAGAGGTCTGACCTCTCGGTAAATAGCGGCCCAAAATTGCATTTTCGCAATTTTAAAATGCTTCATGAATTGCATTTAAGGAATCTCATATAGAGATTCCTTAAATGTAATTCCTCGCAATTTAGCGAATTAGCAATTACCGATTTTTGCATTTGGGATGATGAATCCCAAATGCAAAAATCGCACTCGCAAAGGGCCAGATTCTCAGAATCTGGCCCTTTGCGAGCGCAATTGCGCTTCATGAATCAGGCTGTTGGTTCGAGTCTCGGTAACGACGCCAAAAAAACCCCTGTGATTCTGGGCAAATCACTTAATCTCCCCGTGCCTAAAATGAAAGTGTGTCCTCATGTAACGTAACTGGTGCTATGTAAAGCGCTCTGATAACTGATTCGGTTCGGTTCTAGTTCGCGCTATATAAAACTCTGCAAAAAAAACAAAAAAAACCCCACAGGTTTAGTAATTCCAGAAGGTGAATGCTAGAGGGGCTAAAGAAGGGAGTCCAAGAGGATGGAGAGATCTTACAGATCACACCCCAGGTTCTGTTAAAGTAGGAGTTAGCTACCTTCTCGACTATGGGAGGCGAGAGTGGGTGGATGTAGTCAGTGGTAGTCAGCTCTTGGACTTTCAGATGGCCGGGAGAATGAGCATCCAGTACAGTAGCAAATGCAAAATAAGGGTAAGGGCATAGTCACAAGGATGTTGTCTAAGTGAATACCATATGGTTCTGATGCCATGTCTGCTGCCAAGTAGCAAGTTAACAGCACATCTAGCTTTTAATGCCATGTTTTATCTGTTTGTCAATTGTATAACTGAACAATACCAGGGGTACAGTCAGCAGAACTTAGGACTGAGCAGCATTGCACCCTCATCCTGTAGCCGGGCACAATTAGCAGCCCTCTATTGCTACTGACAGCACAATGTGATATATACCACCCAGACGGACTCCTACTCTCACCCCCCTCCACATAAGCAGAACCAGATCAAGTGGCCGTACCTTCTCCTACCTTGCTCCTAAAGCCAGAATACCTACCCTAGCCCATCAGAGATGCCTCCTCAGTTTTTGAAATCAGCAAGAAACAGAAAACCTGGCTTTTCACCTATCCATGGCTCGCCCACATAGCTCCTACTACAGTACCTGGGTATCCTTCTTGATGACTCACGTGCTTTACAAATACACGCAACATAACCTACAAATACACATAACATAACATGGAGAGAGTAAAAGGACACTGAGTATTTTTTTTAACATTTAGTTGGCAGAAAGTGAGTAATACTAAGAGTGGTAATGGTTGGTGACAGGATTCAAGGTAATTTGTGTTATATTAGCATGTGGGAGGGGAGTAAAGTGAAACGACAGAGGTATGAGGGCACTAGCTTATGTATGACTCCATGTGTACACCCTTAGCTCTACCCTTCTCATCTGAACAGGGAAGAGAGTGTGTGGACACATACAGAACACAAATTGTACATTGGTAACTGGGAACAAAGGAGGTGGTTTTCACCTCGTGGTATAACAGAGAACCTTTCATTGAAAATTTACATCTACAGCTCTGCACTGTAGTGAGCAAGTGCGCCAGATCTCATCTAACGTGCTTTGGGGGACTTTTACCCCGAAAAAATGTTGAAAAAAATGAATTTTAAAGCAAATGTTTCCCAAACATCTGCTCAAAAGTCATAGGGCCAGAGAGCGACCTCAGCTCTAGTTTCCTTTTCGAGGAAACTGGGTAAGCCTGCTCCAGCAGAGTTGCTAAAAATCTTTCACGCTAAGTGTCACAGTGTGGCAACCTACGGTGCAGGGGTCTGGGGTTACGCTCCCATTGATACCCTCCAAACGGTTGAGAATGGGTTTCTCAAATACTTATTGGCAGTTCCCCAAAGTGCTCCAACATATGGCTGCCACATCGAGTTGGGCATAGATTATTTGATAGACATTATTAGATGCCAAACGATCTTGCTATGGCACCGCATATGGACTAAAACACAATGCCATCTAACCCGCTCACTGATAACTGATTGCTTGGCCCTGACAAACTGGGGTAAAATCCCATGGCTCCTGTACGTGTCCAACTTCCTCAAGGACTTGGACTGTACATCTTATTTCTTAGAACCTTCCACGATGACAGACTTCTCTAGAAAAGACCTGAAAAAACTATGCCTATTCCATCTTAGGGAACTACGTCTTTCCAAAGAAATAAGTAAAACCTCGAACGTACAGATCCTGTCAGTCCAGACTGCTTTGGGTATTCAACCATACCTAACTTACTACCTAACTATATATGAAAAATATGTATTAACTAGGTTTCGTTTTAATTCCTTCTTTCGCCTTGTTACATTCCCAAAAGAGCAGGACTGGTCCCTCACTCTAATCAATTGCCCTTGCGATGGCATATCATCTCAGTCGACAATGCATGTAACATTGTTCTGCAGATACTATGAGCTCCCTCGCAAGCGCTGGATTATTCCCCTACTGCGAAAAATGGGCCTAAGATCTTGTCGGCCAGCCTATCTGGCTCTGCAGTTTTTGGATTCCCAATATATTGCTAAGTGTGTTGCCTGTTTCTTAAAATTATGCTTAAAAATGTGCTGTAATTCCAATGTTTGCCACTGAATTATTGTTAGCAATGGTTTTAATCGACTTCTGTTTTTAAATTGTATTTTGATACTGTGGTTCCTTATTTGTACTGTTTTATCTCTGTACTTTTTATGGTTTCGTCAAGATGTAACCAAATAAAAGTTTTATGACTGACATAGGGTCATATGCATGAACACATTTTCCCATAGACACAGAATGGGCAAAACCCTATGATGAATCTGGCCCCCAGACTCTGAAAAGACCCTCATTAAAAATGAGTGAGCCAATGAAAGCTGACACTCCTCAGGGTTGAACCTATTATGCTATGCGTGCCTCCATGTGTCAAAAATTACCTCCACTGAGCCAGAGCCAGCATTTTGTCAAGGGCAACCCTTATGCCAAAAAATACATGCAATATGCCAGTGTCAGAATTTTGCAATTAACATTGTCAATATTTCCGGAGTGACCCTTATGTCAAAAATTACCTCTAGTATGTCAGGGCCAGCACTAGTCATGGATGCCTCTCTCCCATATGCCACGGTTCTTCTACCTTATGCCAATAATTACCTCTGATTCACAGGCACCAGTTTATTGCCACAGGTGTCTCATACCAAGAATTTCCTCAAGTATGCCAACATTTTTCCACGGGTGCCTCCTATGCCAAAAATTACCTCTTGTATACAGTGCTAGTATTTTGCCACAGGTGTCACTCAGGCTGAGAAATGCCTCCAGTATGCCTGCACAAATATTCTGTATAGGATACATTTAGCCATCAAGAAATATCTACAAAATGCCAGGGCCAATGTCAGACTCACAACCATAACATTGCATAGCTCACATACAATCACTCATTCACATTAATTTTTGCTCACTCAATGCAGCGTTGTGATTTGTCTGAGCACTGTAGCTCGGCGCTCAGACGGGAACTGGGGGTCTGGGCATGTTCTCCAAGCAGGCTGTAATGCAGCCTGCATGGAGAACATGCAAAGTGCGCATGGCGGACGGGCTGGCCAAAGCGTCATTACGCACTTAGATGTGGGCAAATCACTCCTCCCCTGCCCTGCTCTGAGAGCAGAGCAGCCCCGCCCACCGCCTGCAAAGCAGATGTAAACAATAAAATGATAATAACATCACGTTATTATCATTTTATAGTTCTTTCTTAGTTACACTGCTTAAAAGCAGTGGGGCGACACTCCTACGCCTTAGTGGAGGAGCCGCAGCTGTTTCATGTCTTTCAATGAAGCAACTGTGTTATAACATCTAGGCCAGTGAAGAGGCAAACCCCTGCCCCACATCTTCTCGGGGTTTGACATGCTGTGGTGAGCTCTGTCTTCTCTATAATCTTCATGTCTCCCATCTCCTTTTTTTCTAGTGGTGGGGCTCACCGGATTCATGGTCCTTATCGGATACAAACCTTGAATTTCTTGCCCCCCAAGTAGAATCGTTCCTGCTTTCGTCCTGGCAACATGCTGCACGGTCCCTCAAGCTGCAAGTTCAGCACACAAGGGAAGGTCCTTCACCTCATCACAACTTGCTGTAATCACAACAAAGACTGCCTTGCTAGACGGCCCGAAGAGAATTGTGCATCCTTGGTGCTTGGATGGTTGTAGAGTACCACACACCTCCCTCAACAACATTGGCGATTGCTAATCTTGTCAATCCTGAGAACACCAAACAGTGCTTAATTTGAGCCAGAGGTTGACAGTGGGGGCCACCACCGCTCATTTTTGGGGACAGACACATTTGTTTTCATTACACATTCCCCAGGAGCAAAAGAGGGAAAAACACACAAAGGGAAAGAAAGAGGACGAGTAAGATAGAAATTCTGTCACAAAGGGAGAAAGCAGAAACCTGCAAGAGTGAGATAATGGGCCAGGGGTATCTGGCAGTGGATTAATTAGGATTGGACTTGGATTCAGGACTACAAACAATTGTTATTAGGCACGCTGACATTTTAAAGCACCGGCCACGAGCATCTGTTGAGCACTTGGGGCACCGTCACTTGTTATTTTACAAGTAAAGCACTGAACACCAGTGACTGCTCATAAAGGGAATTGAGAAAAAGCTAGTCCCAGACGTCAAGACTTGCTTACCATATATGTAAACAAAGAGCCCACAAAAATGGAGGTCCAGACACTACAAATGTAATGCTTGATGGTGTTTCTAGCCCTGAAGTGTGCTCTCAGGGCAGCAGTGGGCATGGCATACACTGGAAGGTCAAAATTACTATACCAACTTCAGTCCTGGAATATTTTGGGTAAAGTACATTTAGAAATGTTTGAAAAGTAGTAATTTTGAATGGTAGAAAGTGCTACGTGAGTGCGCAGCTCTGCGCATTTTTTTCCGCTGTTGGCAAGGCACGTGTACATTGCATTCACATATATCTGTATGTATTTGACATAAAGTAATGCTCTTCTGTGTATAATGTCAAAGATACGATGCTAGATAATCGCTGTACTGATACAAGTAACACATGATTTTGAAGTGAACTCTTCGATGATCAGCTCTTTGGGGCTGATTACGATGGCGGAAGGTCTGCCACCAACAGCCTGTCGGTGGCCAGCCCTCCGCCATCGCAATGCGAATTCCCCCCGCCATCATAATATGGAAGCGTGGCAGTCAGAAAGACTGACCGCCATGGTTCCAACAGGCGGTCCTTTTCCGACCTCCTGTCGGAGCAGCAACATTGCCTGGCATTGTGGAGGTACCTGTCAGGCACCACCATTGGGATTATGATATCTCTTTTCCGCCAGTCATTTCGTGGCGGTCAACCCGCCATGAAAAGTCAGGCGGAAACGGATTTGGGGAGGCCGTAGCATGTCTTCCCTGGACCGGAAACAAGCATCCTGGGACCGGTTTCTGGCTAATCAGCCATCATCAGCCAGGCTAGCTTGAATCCAGTAGCAAAGTGAGCAAGGGACCCCATCTGGGCATACCCTGCCAACTTAGGGCAAACAAAGCTATACCAAAGGGGATGATGGACGTACGTTTGAGCAAATCAAACACTCACCCCCAGTCAACTTGATTTAATCCATCATCATTCTTTAGCTCACTCCACCACCACAGTTCAGACATGGCCATATGCAAATCAATCTGACCCTGTGCCTCATGGGAACAGTCCAGTCCGAACTGCCAAGCCATGTCTTCCCTGGACCGGAAACAAGCATCCTGCCAACTTAGGGTGCACAAAACGATACCAAAGGGGATGATGGACGTGGGTCCCTTGCTCACTTTGCCACTGGATTCAAGCTAGCCTGGCTGATGACGGCTGATTAGCCAGAAACCGGTCCCAGGATGCTTGTCTGAACTGGGGTGGTGGAGTGAACTAAAGAATGATGTTGGATTAAACCCAGATCAGTTGATTGGGGGAGAGTGTTTGATTTGCTCCAACGCTCCATCCATCATCCCCTTTGGTATCGCTTTGTTCGCCCTAAGTTGGCAGGGGATGCCCAGACGTGGGTCCCTTGCTCACTTTGCCACTGGATTCAAGCCTGCCAACTTAGGGCGAACAAAACGATACCAAAGGGAATGATGGACGTGGGTCCCTTGCTTACTTTGCCACTGGATTCAAGCTAGCCTGGCTGATGACGGCTGATTAGCCAGAAACTGGTCCCAGGATGCTTGTTTCTGGTTCAGGGAAGACACGGCTTGGCAGTTCGGGCTGGACTGTTCCCATGAGGCACAGGGTCAGACTGATTTGCATATGGCCATGTCTGAACTGGGGTGGTGGAGTGAACTAAAGAATGATGATGGATTAAACCCAGATCAGTTGACTGGGGGTGAGTGTTTGATTTGCTCCAACGCTCCGTCCATCATCCCCTGCAGGGCTGGACTGGCCGTAGCGGGCACCGGGCAATTCCCGGGTGCACCACACGGGTGGGGCCGGTTTTGAGCCCCTGGGGCCGTTTTTGTTACAGGGCCGTTTTTTTGCAAAATCGTCCCTGTAACAAAATCGGCAGAAAACCGGCCCTGGCAAAGAGCTCGACAGCACCCACAACCCCCAGCGGGGACAGCAGGGGGGGGGGCGGTGAGCACTTTGCCAGGGCCGGTTTTGGTTCCCAGTCCGGCCCTGACTGAGTGCCACTGCTGCTGCCAGTTCATTGGAATCATTCTGCCCTCCTCACTCCGCGCTGTGACTCCCCTACCAAAATCTTCTGTCTAGTCATACTACTATTAGGACTTTAAGTATAAATAACTATGCTGCATGCTCTGAGCTAGTGACTGACGCAGCACTCACTTACAGGAATCTTCAGTAACTCATCTTACTTCTGCATAGAGGTGGGCGAGTGACTGAATGCTCGCACCAAGCTCATTCATGCCAGATACCTGGCTCTAGCTCAGCTCGGGCCCTCTTGGACCCTTAAGCCCCTAATGAGCAGACCTTTCATGCGGCTTCTGCCTACACCCACATTGTAAGCTCACATGGCCAGAATTAAAGATAAAACATTAACCTTTGATGTAAAACAGAAGAAAAAGATATCAATTTAGTAGCAGAATTGCACAATGTGAAACCAGAAAATCTGTGATCAATCCCAACTTCACCAAATTTTGTGATGCTAGGCAAATATTTAATTTCACTGAGTTTGAGAGTTTGGGATATGCGCTGTACAAAATACTCTCTTGTGTTTAATTTCATGTAATATAATGTTACTTCATTCATAATACGAATCTAGGTCACATAAAGGGTACATGACAAGTCTCCTCTCAAAGAAGTGTGGGACTTTTGTGACTACTGGAACACAAGCTCCACAAAGGATCCTACAATTGTCACAATCTGCCTAGGGGAAGAGCACAGGCTCCTTCGAATTGCACCAAGGCCAAAGGAGTATGAAACCTTTATGACTCTCTCCTGTAAATGCCTTGTAGCAATGAAGTGTGAAGGCCCAAATCCCATTCACCTCCGAATGCTTTGACAAGGTTTCAGTATATCCATGGCAACCTCTCAACCCAGAAGGCTGCGTATGTGCAGTATCAGGCTTGCAGCCGACTCTGGAAATCACACAACAGCGCTGAGAGAGACTCAAGCAATTTTGAGGGACAGACAAGAGCTGTACATGAGTGACTAATGCATTTCAATGCAGTGATGCAGGAGTTAGCACTGATTGTATCTCAACTGTGATGCGTGGCACTAGGCAGGGGAGCAGAGGGGTGAAAAAATGGTAGGGGGTCTCTCAAAGGGGTGTGGCCGATGTAATTAAGGGTGCTTAAAAACATGTAACTTAAAAATCTGTGCTTAGCATAGTGTGCTGCCTACTGGTATTTTGCTGCTTCGTCATTGCATCCAGTAACATTACACCTAGATCAAGACAGGACTGTTGGCTTTGTCAGTGGTTGTAGTTGCATAAGATAAATAAGCAACAACTATGGCTTTGTTGTATATCATATTGAAAATGCTTCAGTTCTGACATGATGAGATTGAAATAAAAGAACTATAAGGAGTCTCATTAAAGTTACATCGAAGGCAGGGAAGGATGGGACTGCTGCGAAGATAAGATTTTTTTGTTCTTTACCCTGACGGTGTAGACAAAAATGGAGAGCCCGGTAGTGACCTGTCTCAGCACCTGCTATTTAGAACTATTGATGCTGAGCTCCGGCAGGACCCAGCCCACTTAAAGCCCTGAAGGGGAGGAAGTCTTGCAAAAAATGTGTGCTTCAGTGCAGAGTTGCTCTCTATCCAGGTGGGGAAGTGTGGCTCACTGGTTAGAAGCGGCAGACCCTGAAGCAGAGATCGGCTCAGGACCAGGGTTCAATTCCTGACGCGGCAGGGTCTTGGGTCAATGTCTGCGGACTCGATAATTCTCGCCGAGGTGCCTACGCTAACCATGGGTCCCACTCTGCAACTCTGGGCAATAGCTTGCTTAATCTCCACAACGGCCCAATCAGAGCCGGGGATGCTTGGCTTCACCTTGGAGGTGCCCAGGCGGGACCATCTCACAGGGAAAGCCAGGACGGGTTCCCAGCAGTATACAGCGCCAGGACACTCCGAGATGGAGTAACAGTGCGCTTTACAAGTATACTTACTTTACTTTATCCTTCGTCGCCTTTTTAGCCATCTTGGGCAGACTATATATTTGAACAGCAAAGTGATACAGCATAGCGTGCATTTGTAAAGTGGCCGTTCACCTGTGGGGGCAGTTTGGTGCTGAATAACATATTTATTGTTACCCAATTCAGTGGTACTCATTTTAGTGGCCTCGGAACGCTGCAAGGCTGATTAGACTTGCCAAGTTTCTAACACCAAGGTCTTCAAACTGTAGCTACCTCGATTAATTAATTGGCCTTGATTGATCTCAGAAGGGGCACCAGGCTCCGGCCAAGAGTAGCACTTATAATGCCTCTTTGGACAGAGACAAACATCATGCTGAAAGCAGTGTGTTTATAGGGAAAGAAAACAGAGTGGCATTGATTCACTTTGAGATGGGCCATCAGTAACCTCTTTTGTCACTGCTGTCCTGACTGAGAGCAGGTGTCAAAGTGGGGGCTCCCAATAGTGCTTAAAGTCCCACTCTTATATTTCGAATAAAGAACCATACTGTGGAGACCTAGCTACAAATACAATGTTGGTAAGCTTGCATTTGATTGCATTTTCAAAGAGACAACTGAGCATAACTGCCGTGTTTGACTTGTTTAACCCCTCCTATGCTCATGACGAGGTCAGCTCGTCATGAGCCACGGTGCTCGTGTGCTCATGACGAGCTGAGATCGTCATGACCATTGGAACGCTCGCACGCTGGGCTAATTCCCCTGCTGTGCGAGCGTTCCACAGAAACGGGTGTGGTCACGACGAGCTCAGCTCGTCATGAGCACATGAGCACCGTGGCTCAAGACGAGCTGACCTCGTCATGAGCATGGGGCGCTGTGCGCACCCCCCGCCCCCCAACACAGCGGGGGAAACAACCCCGCAGCCAAGGGGTTAAGAGTGCCAATTTTATAGACATGTACAATGTTTGCCTTTCTACGGCGGCCCAATTCCTTATTATTATTTTTTTTTTACAAGTTCTGGGGGTTGAGGGCTTGGCATTGAAAAGTGTGAAGAACGCTGTTCTAAGCCGATGAGGTCAAACGCTCGAGCGCCCATGAGTGGATGCATTAGTTCTCTGACAATATTCTACATTTTAAATGGTGGGAAAACCTAAAATGTCCGCCCATCAAAACAGTCCTTATCATGAAAAACGAACATGGGAGCTACTCTAGTGACTGGATTGCTGATTTTAGAGCTCACTTTGGGGCATATGTACAAGTCGCTATCGCCAGCACAACGTCACCTAAAGTGACATTGTGGTGGCAATAGGGGCTGCACCTTATGTACAAGGCAACGCTGCCTTGAACATAAGGCCCTCTTTCACGCTATGGTTAGCGTGAAAGGGGTGGGCAGTGGGCGGTTCATCACAACACCCATTCATTTTAACCCTGCCCCCTATGTACAAGGGTGGCATACATAGGAGGGAGCGCCAAAATTAGGACAAGGTAAAAACTGGTCTTAAGTGGCGAAACAAGGAAAAATCCATTATTTCTCCTCCATTCTCCTCGATAAGCAATCCTCCCCTGCACACAGACACCCTTGCACTTAGGTGCAAGGGTGCCTGTGTTGGTGCTAAGTTGCTAAACTTAGTGCCATCACAGGGGGAAACGCAAGGCTGCACCACATTCTTGTACATATGGTGCAGCCTTGCATTTCAGAAGTGGAGGAGAGAGGCGTTAAGCCAGGAAAACTAACACCTCTCTCCTCCACTTCCTTGTTCATATCCCCTCTGTCTTTTATGTCTCATTTTGTGAATGTTACCCTAAATATGTGAAAAAACAACTGTACTTTGTGTTTTTAGTAGGATCGAAATTAAATGTTCCCACCACTCCAGCCTGATCCATTCACAACTGGACCCCACACGCCGCCCTGTTCTATGTATAGCATTCCCCCTCTAAATATGCCCTCAATAACCACACTCACTGGAGAGAGCTCCAGCTCAAATGGATGAATGAATGAGTGAGTGAATGCATTCCAGACTGAAAAGACCCTGGGTGCACCAATCAGCAGAGCTCCAGCACAAATGGGTGAATGAATGAGTGAGTGAATGCATTACGGACTGAAAAGACACTGGGTGCACCAATCAGCAGAGCTCCAGCACAAATGGATGAATGAATGAGTGAGTGAATGCTTTACGGACTGAAAAGACGCCGGCTGTACCAATCAGCAAGTAGGTCTAACGGCTAGGATGGTGGACCTCAAATCTGGGGAGCCTGGTTTGAGTTTGTCTGAACTGGGGTGGCAGAGTGGGCTAAAGAACGGTGATGGATTAAACCCAGATCTTTTGACTGGGTGTGAGTGTTTGATTGGTTCAGATGCTCCGTCCATTACCACCCCCCTTTTGTACCGCTTTTGGTTTGAGTTTCGGCAATGATGCTTAACATCCTGTGATTCTGGGCAAATCACTTCATCTCCCTGTGCCTAACAAAAATGAATGTGTCTTTGTGTAACGCAACTGGTGCTCATGTAAAGTGCTCTGATACGTTCGGGTCAAGTTTGCGCTATATAAAACTCCGGGGATAAAAAAATGTGAAAAAGGATGTGCCCAACACGAGATAGAAAAGCTCAGTAGGCCTACTGCTGACTGGAGTCCTGCAGGTTCAAATCCTAACTGAGTTGACTAGCCTTTCATTACTCAAAACCTAATATCATCAAATTGAATAATAAGAGCATGCCTTATTGTCAATTGCACATGGTACTAACAGTGGTTAACACCCCCCACAGAGGATGTTAATCGTTGTTAAACCTCTGTCCCACAATTAGGGGCCAAAGGAGGGAGTATTACGAGAGGAAGAACAATTAACCGCTGTTAACGCCCGACAGCTTGTGAGACATAAGGCTATCATCACTAATCCGTCTTGTCACACCCAACACAGACTATTATTTAAGCACAACAGACAGTTCAATTTATACTGCGAACAAAATAAATATGCAGCTTAAAGTTTAGGGATGGGCACTGCCTTGTGTTGTGTTGAGCTTAAACCGTGCTCAAGGGTATCATTCCCCTCCTGGAGTGTAACTGATTATTCAAAGAGTAGCAGGCTTATTACTCCACAAGCCTCTCACCCTCGGCACTGGTACTTGGGTTGAACCAAATTCAACAAAAAGGTTTATAATATGGTACTTGTGTCGTTGTTTCAAATGTCTTTTTTATTCCATTTAGACATGTTATAAATCACATAATCCGAACTTTAACAATTGTTTGAGGCATATTCGTCAAATTCCAATGCATTTCGGTGCCTCGTGCACCTTCATCAGGGACAATCTGGAATGTACAAATAAAACATTCTTAATAGCGAGTCCTCTAATAAATTCCAATGCGTATTACATCATGATTGTTTACGCGCACTCCCTATGCGTTGTTTAATAGCTGTTTCTAACTCGCACTCTTCCGCACTTAAAAATAGCCCGTTTACTAAAGCGGGATAAGATTTTAGCATGAAGCATGTTCCTGTCGTTAGTTGCAATTACCATTATTATGCTTAAGTTGTTAACCGCTCACTATTCTATACCAATCCGCCCATCTTCTTACTAAGTATTATTTAGCATGCTTTGCCTGTTCTGTTGTTACCTTGCGGGTTTCGCTCGCGTGGCGTCCTCTCTCCTCGCTGCCTTCAATGGGTGTACGGAAGTTTTACGCTTGGCGTGTTACGCACATGGGTCACGTGGTCTACGCTTTTTTTTAAATAAACCTAACTTTATTTATCAACGACTGTTTAATCTAGAGCGCTAGTCTATGCGTTCTACTGCTACAGTTGTTGATAAATAAAGTTAGGTTTATTTAAAAAAAAAAAAAACGTAGACCACGTGACCCATGTGCGTAACACGCCAAGCGTAAAACGTCCGTACCATGTTAGTCCCGGCACCCACACCCAGTGCGCGTTAGAAACAGCTATTAAACAACGCATAGGGAGTGCGCGTAAACAATCATGATGTAATACGCATTGGAATGTTTAATTTGCACATTCCAGATTGTCCCTGATGAAGGTGCACGAGGCACCGAAATGCATTGGAATTTGACGAATATGCCTCAAACAATTGTTTAAAGTTCGGATTATGTGATTTATAACATGTCTAAATGGAATAAAAAAGACCTTTGAAACAATGACACAAGTACCATATTATAAACTTTTTTGTTGAATTTGGTTCAACCCAAGTACCAGTGCCAAGGGTGAGAGGCTTGTGGAGTAATAAGCCTGCTACTCTTTGCAAAGTAAATATACGGCACACTAAACAGCTCATTTCCTAAGAGTTTAAAATTTTAGTCATGGAAGGATTAAAAAATATGTGAAGCAGGTGAAAAGGCAGATTTTTGCAAAAAGGACATCAACATAATAATTCTCTGTGATCACTACCTGGCTCTTGCATCGACTGCATTAACTTCCTGTGCAAGTCTTGCATTGCTTCTACTTCTACAGATCTTGCATTGTATTTGAGGGTGAGCTTGTACTGCAGCCGCGTGCTGTGCCTCTGCGGGTGTGATGGGGAAGCTTGCGCTGCTGCCAGGGGCACCAGTGGTACACGCAATATGAGCAGCACTTTACTTTTAGGGGCAGATTTACAATAAGTGGCGCATCCCTGCATATCGGCAGGGATGCGCCAGTTATTGTGCGACGCAGCTCCGCCACCCTGGATGCGCCGCATTTACAATGCGGCCCACAATGGGGCTAAAACGTCACAGATGCGTCACGCATCTGTGCCGTAAAAGCAGCGCATTGCTGGAGTTGCGTCGCAAGAGCCACGCAGCACCAGCAATGCTTTGGGGGGCCTATCTCCACAATGCTGCGTCAATCCTTACGCCTGCTTCAAGCAGGCGCAGGGTTTTGACGCAGCATGGACCCAAAAGTGACTGAATGAAATCTTGTAGATTTCACTCAGCCACTTTTGGGAGGTGTTCCTTCGCCGGAACGTCCCCCTCAGCGATGGAACGCCTCCTTCTGGCGCAGGGCTTTACAACGTGACGCATCTGGGAGATGCGTCACGTTGTAAATACCCTGCACCATGGCGCATCTTTTGCGCCACCGCTGCGCCACAAAAGTGACGCAACGGCGGCGTAAAAAAGGCGCAGGGGGCTTGTAAATCTGCCCTTTAATGTTTAGAGGGAAGGGGTGGTGACGTGTACCACTGACTATTATCCTTATTATCCTATTTTTCTGTGTAGGCCCATATATAGCTTTTCTTCTGACCGACACGTCAGCAGTATTTTATTTTAAATATTTTGCAGGTTATGTTGTTACTCGAGGGGGGCTTGGAACAAACAGGTTTGAAGAGCTTTGAATTAGACGGCTGTAAATATGCCTCAATGCCTGATATAGGGCAATGCGAACATGTATGTATCAAATGTGTGGAACTGGATGTACCCAACATATGGCAGCAATATATGAAATGTACCTGACTTGGAGGAAGTTCTGTGGAAGATCAAACATTATGGGATTCTGGTGCAACATGTAAAAATTAGGAACTAAATTAAAGCTGACAGAAAAATGATACTGATGACATTGGCACTGGTCAGTTATGTTAGCACTGGAGAGAAGCACGGAACTGCAAAGAATAATCACACCATGTGCTCAGGGCCCGATAGTTACTTGAGGACCATCAGAAGTACAGAATCTGGCACCAACTTGTGGTGGAAAACAATCTCTTCACGATCCCATCTACAGTTCCACTGCGGGCTCATAAAATCTGTTTTTGGAGATGTTTTCAAACCACAGGTTACACGAAGTGGGCTAGATAAACTTCAGAAAGCAGATTTTTGACAAACACACGTTAAAAGATATAGACAGGAAAGAGAGGGGCAGAGGGGGTTTAGAGTGAGGGAAGTGAAAGAGCAGGCAAAATGCATGCACTAAACAATGTTTTAGGCTTTAGTGTAGTCACAAACGTTTATCATGGTAATGCCCAGCATTAAAAGAATGCAACGGGCCAGATTTATCTAGACTTTGCACGAATAGTGATGCAAAGTGGTGCAAAGTTTTGATAAATTCTTTACTTTTCAGTGGCAAACTTTTTTTGTGCTGGACATTTTCCCTTAAGACATAAATATTGCACCTTGCAGAAAGGGGGTGTTCCATGGTGGTACTTGAGAATTCCAAAGCTACGACCCTTGGTTTCAGACGCAAAGCCAGGTCTACAACAATTGTCAATCCTGGCTTTGTGTAGAGCAATAACGCCTCCTTTAGGGGAGCCCAAAGTCGGAGAACTGTTTTAATTTCTCCAAACATTTCACTCAGTGAACATGTGCTGCACTGTACTGCACACATTCAATGTGTAAAATGTTTTTAAAAAATTGTTTAAGCATAGGATTTATCACTGAAAAGTTATCCTTTCTTACAAATCAGTGCTAGACAGCAAGCAAATACCTTTGTACTAGGGAGCATTCCATCCATCACTTTTTGGGTCTCGCCTAGGCAGCTCGCATGCCCTGCTCTAGGAGATGACCTTTAGAAATCGGTCAGCTCTTTTCAGGGTGGCATCTACCTTGCTGGAGCGAGCAACGCATGCGCTTGTTTACATTTCCCGGCTCACGTCACTTTCATCACTTTCACTTTCTAGTCGGCTCGGGCGTTTGGCAGCAGCATCGGGATCAGGGGGGATCTTTTTTTTTCTTTCTAATGACCTTTCACACGCCCGCTTGTTTTGTCCTGCTTGACACGCTCTTCGGCAAAGCACTTTTTAGGTCTCGCCTGAGCCAATGCGCTTGCGCATTGCTCCGGCAAGATTATGGTAAGCGGAAAAGAAAAGTCTACCAAAACGGCTGCGGATCGCATACAGTTCATGTGATCTATGCGCGTGCACAGAGCCAGCCACATAACACATCACCATTTGTCTGTGCCTCATCATCAAACTTCAAAGCCTGCCGCTCCCCCCCCCCGCGTGCACGTCGCACACCACCATTTGTCTGTGCCTCGGCATCAGACTTTAAAGACTCAGGGGCACCACTCAGGGGCACCACCACATCACTCAGGGACACCATCACATCACTCACGGATACCACCACATCACTCAGGAACACCACCACATCACTCAGGTACACCACCACATCACTCGGGGACACCACCACATTACTCAGGGACACCACCATATCACTCGGGGACAACACAACATCACTCGGGGACACCACCACATCACTCTGGGACACCACCACATCACTAAGTAATACCACCACATCACTCAGGGACACCACCACATCACTCGGGGACACCACCACATCACTCAGGAACACCACCACATTACTCAGGGACACCACCACATCACTCAGGAACACCACCACATCACTCAGGAACACCACCACATCACTTCGGGGACACCACCACATCACTCGGAGACACCACCACATCACTCAGGGACACCACCACATCACTCAGAGACACCACCACATCCCTCAGGGGCACCACTCAGGGACACCACCACATCACTCAGGAACACCACCACATCACTCAGGGACACCACCACATCACTCAGGGACACCACCACATCACTCAAGGACACCACCACATCACTCGGGGACACCACCACATCACTCAGGAACACCACCACATCACTCAGGGACAGAACCACATCACTCAGGGACACCACCACATCACTCAGGGACACCACCACATCACTTGGGGACACCACCACATCACTCTGGGACACCACCACATAACTCAGGAACACCACCACATCACTCAGGAACACCACCACATCACTCAGGGGCACCACCACATTACTCAGGGACACC
Organism: Lissotriton helveticus; assembly: GCF_964261635.1. Taxonomy (NCBI): domain Eukaryota; kingdom Metazoa; phylum Chordata; class Amphibia; order Caudata; family Salamandridae; genus Lissotriton; species Lissotriton helveticus. The sequence continues at coordinate 61,857,562 of NC_136064.1, forward strand.
ACCACATCCCTCAGGGACACCACCACATCACTCAGGGACACCACCACATAACTCAGGGGCACCACTCAGGGACACCATCACATCACTCAAGGACACCACCATATCACTCAAGAACACCACCACATCACTCAGGAACACCACCACATCACTCTGGGACGCCACCACATCACTCTGGGACACCACCACATCACTCTGGAACACAACCACATCACTCAGGGTCACCACCACATCACTCAGGGGCACCACTCAGGGACACCACCACATCACTCAGGGACACCACCACATCACTCAGGGACACCACCACATCACTCAGGGGTGCTACTCAGGGACACCACCACATCACTCAGGGCCACCACCACATCACTCAGGGACACCACCACATCACTCAGGGACACCACCACATCACTCAGGAACACCACCAAATCACTCGGGGACACCACCACATCACTCGGGGACACCACCACTTCACTCAGGGACACCACCACATCACTCTGGAACACCACCACAACACTCTGGGACACCACCACATCACTCAGGGGCACCGCCACATCACTCAGGAACACCACCACATCACTCAGGGACACTACCACATCACTCAGGGACACCAACACATCACTGAGGAACACCACCACATCACTCAGGGACACCACCGCATCACTCAGGGACACCACCACATCACTCGGGGACACCACCACATCACTCAGAGACACCACCACATCACTCTGGGACACCACCACATCACTCTGGGAAACCACCACATCACTCAGGTACACAACCACATCACTCAAGAGCACCAGCACATCACTCAGGGACACCACCACATCACTCAGGAACACTACCACATCACTCAGGGACACCACCACATCACTCGGGGACACCACCACATCACCGGGGACACCACCACATCACTCAGGGGCACCACCACATCACTCGGGGACACCACCACATCACTCTGGGACACCACCACATCACTCAGGAACACCACCACATCACTCAGGGACACCACCACATCACTCAGGGGCACCACTCAGGGACACCACCACATCACTCAGGGACACCACCACATCACTCAGGGATACCACCACATCACTCAGGGGCACCACTCACAGACACCACCACATCACTCGGGGACACCACCACATCACTCAGGAACACCACCACATCACTCAGGGGCACCACCACATTACTCAGGGACACCACCACATCCCTCAGGGACACCACCACATCACTCAGGGACACCACCACATCACTCAGGGGCACCACTCAGGGACACCACCACATAACTCAGGGACACCACCATATCACTCAGGAACACCACCACATCACTCAGGGACACCACCACATCACTCGGGGACACCACCACATCACTCTGGGACACCACCACATCACTCTGGGACACCACCACATCACTCAGGGATACCACCACATCACTCAGGGGCACCACTCAAGAACACCACCACATTACTCGGGGACACCATCACATCACTCAGGAACACCACCACATCACTCAGGAACACCACCACATCACTCGGGGACACCACCACATCACTCGGAGACACCACCACATCACTCAGGGGCACCACTCAGGGACACCCCCACATCACTCAGGGACACCACCACATCACTCAGGAACACCACCACATCACTCAGGGACACCCCCACATCACTCAGGGACACCATCACATCACTCAGGGACACCACCACATCACTCGGGGACAGAACCACATCACTCAGGGACATCACCACATCACTCAGGAACACCACCACATCACTCAGGGACATCACCACATCACTCAGGAACACCACCACATCACTCGGGGACACCACCACATCACTCTGGGAGACCACCACATCACTCAGGAACACCACCACATCACTCAGGGACACCACCACATCACTCAGGGACACCACTACATCACTCAGGGACACCACCACATCCCTCAGGGACACCACCACATCACTCAGGAGCACCACTCAGGGACACCACCATATCAATCAGGGGCACCACTCAGGGGCACCACCACATCACTCAGGGACACCACCTCATCACTCAGGGACACCACTACATCACTCAGGAACACCACCACACCACTCAGGAACACCACCACATCACTCAGGAGCACCACTCAGGGACACCACCATATCAATCAGGGGCACCACTCAGGGGAACCACCACATCACTCAGGGACACCACCACATCACTCAGGGACACCACCACATCCCTCAGAGACACCACCACATCACTCAGGGACACCACCACATCACTCTGGGACACCACCACATCACTCTGGGACACCCCCACATCACTCTGGGACACCACCACATCACTCTAATACACCCCCACATCACTCTAATACACCACCACATCACTCAGCCCAACCACTTGATCACTCAGCACCACAACAGCAATGTCCTTGCTTGCTACCAACAAGCATTGCCATAGCCAATAGGACTCGCATTAGGAAAGTCTAAGCTATTCGCTTTGTGAATAACGATGCTATTAATTTATATATTTTCAAAGCCAACACATATTTAAAAAAATTGTCATTTACAATACCAATAGCTCACACTTTGCTAATGCGAGACCTATTGCATTGCAAATGCTTGTTTCTCAAACCAGCCCCACACGCTGATGTTTCACTGCTAGACTGCTAAACTTCTTTGTGTCTGTTTTAGGTTCACTAACAGCTTTGAAAGCAGTAACAAGCAGCAGCGATAGCCAGTGTGTTCGCCTTTCAACTATCGCTTCCTCGCTGTGGTAAATGCTCAGACTTCCAGCATCCCACGCACCACAATTCCAACCTGTGCCGTCAGCGAGGGTGCAAGGGGAAAGGACTAACAAACACTGAAATACACACCTCAAACACACTGTCTGAACCCACTCACCGATCACCTCACTTCTGGATTAAACACAATGACATAGCTCTGTATTTGGAATGTTTCTGCTGCTCTTACGTTTCCTTTTTTAGCACTTCTTTCAGAGAGAAAGCATGACCTCTTTTGTAATCCATCTAGGGCCTAGTTGTCATGAACGCAGCAGGAGCAGTGGGTCCAGGTCTACTTTGTTGTTTTACACTACCCCATCCCCACCCCGTTCCCCGAGATGCTGGGACCCATTCTCCTTGACTGCATAAATCCCTATGGCAGGCATAGCATATACAAGAGCAACTGCCTACTTGTTAACAGTAGTCCACTTACCTATTGGCTATGCCAATGCTTGTTTTACTCTACCATTACATGTATTATTACTTTGCCTCTGTCCCTCACATTCTGTACTCCTATCTATTAATGGTTGCACTTCTTATTGTCACATTTTTGCTTTAATCCCTGTCTTTATCCTGACATTTTTCTCACCATCACTTTGCTTGCCTCTGTCTCCCACATTTTTAGGTCGAGGACCGTAGGCTGCGCTTGCGCAGTCTCTGTCAGAGATTTAGTGATTCTTAGTACAGGGCTTGAACCCGCCCCTCTTCTCCATTGGCTGGCCTCGTAAATGCTGGCCAGCCATTGGAGGAGAGGGGCGTCACTCTGATCAAGCCCGTCTGTTTGCCAATCGGTGGTGTGTTTTTTGCATTCTTTCTACCCGTGACGTCATCCGTCACTCAATAAAAAACACACCCCCGAATCGCAAAAATGTCGGAGCTTTGCGGCAGCCATTTCTGCCCGACCGCGTCCGGCCCTGTCACTTAATCCTACAACTTATAATTGATTCATCTGGCACCACCAAGCTGTCCCGTTAGAACTTTTGTTTACCACACTGCAGCCCAGAGGACGGTCAGGGGATCGGAGGATGCTCCGTTTCGTTGGACTGTGAAACATTCTACTAAGCCATCAACACCTCCTGGCCTGGCTGTAACCCTTCTTGGATTCAGCCACAATGTTTGCCATCTCGTACAGACCATTTATGTCTGCGTATTTGCATAAACGAGTGGAACATCATTTATTGTTCCTAAGCAGCGGGGCTTATTTGGAATACTGGTTTCCTGTGAATGTCCTTTTAAGGCTTCTTGGCTGCTATTTTTAACCAGGAATGTTTAAATCCTGCTGCCAGCCTGCACTGTGACATGCTGTGGGCTCGCCTTTGCGCTACTCTTCCACGGAGCCACCTAGTTAAAATTCAAAATGGCAGCAGCTCTGCAGTCTCGAAAAGAGCCTATTTTTCTCATCTCTCGCAAACAGTGGTTGTTTTGTTTTACGTGTTGTAGTAATGTATTTGGTCTTTAAACTGTTAACTGTGAATTTCTGTTTGTGCCAATGCACGTCTATGCTGACGGTTTGATTTCGTACATCAAGGTTTTCCCTTCACACACGAGCAGTAACTCCGGCTACTGCACATATCAGAGGGACAGGTTTCATGGCAAGCACCGCACCTCAGCAGTTATCTGAAGGGCAAGGTCGGCAGGTCAAACTGCCAACATTTACCATAAGAAAATGCCGACTAAATACAGGGACGGCTGGTTATGATGCAGAAAGCACCAACGCAGAAGCCCTCTCCCCGCGGCAAGGGAGGAGCTGACCCGGTCTCCAGCCCACTTCTCCACACCAGTGCGAGAGTGGAAAAACAACACCCCTCGCCCGCCGCGACTTCCACCTTTTGGTGCTGAGCAGCTGGTGGGTCAAACGGGTGTGCGGAAAGGGCAGCTGTTTCTCCCCTCTGCCCTGCCTAGAATGCTCTCCTCTTGAGGAAGAAGGAGCATGGCGGCTGGTTGGCAGGGCTCCCATGAGCTGAGGGAGCCCTCCTGAAGAGAAGCGTCCCGGAGCCATGAGTGCTCCACACTCTGAGTCCCGGTCCCGAGATGGGGGACAGAGAGAAGGAGCGCCTTGTAAGGGCGGGTCTCTCATGAGGAGAGCGCCCCGGGAATGCCGCTGCATAGCTGCCCCCGCCGCGAGTGAAGGAGGAGCGGAGACCGGCAGCGTTCAGAACCGGTGAGTAGGGCTCCATTGGGGAGATGGCTTGTGGGTATTGTAGTGCCCATGAGGCCCAGAGTCCGGGCGGCCCCGGTCGCACAGTGGGCCGCAGGGGTGCTGATCTCGCCCGCTCACTCACCCTGCTGACCGCCACTAGGTATCACAATAATTACCAGGGTGCCATCAGCTGCCATAAGGATGACTAAACTCATTAACCCTGTCTGTTTCAGTAATATGCACGTTTCCGTGACACAAAATACCTGCATACCTGCTGTGCTTGCTTCCCTGCCCACTCACTGTGCTTGCATCCCTGCCCCCTCACTGTGCTTGCTTCCCTGCCCCCTGGCTGTGCTTGCTTCCCTGCCCCCTGGCTGTGCTTGCTTCCCTGGCTGTGCTTGCTCCCCTGGCTGTGCTTGCTACCCTGCCCCCTGGCTGTGCTTGCTTCCCTGCCCCCTCACTGTGCTTGCTTCCCTGCCCCCTGACTGTGCTTGCTTCCCTGGCTGTGCTTGCTCCCCTGGCTGTGCTTTTTCCCCTGCCCCCTGGCTGTGCTTGCTTCCCTGCCCCCTGGCTGTGCTTGCTCCCCTGGCTGTGCTTGCTCCCCTGGCTGTGCTTGCTTCCCTGCCCCCTGGCTGTGCTTGCTCCCCTGCCCCCTGGCTGTGCTTGCTGCCCTGCCCCGTGGCTGTGCTTGCTCCCCTGCCCCCTGGTTCCCCTGCCCCCTCGCTGTGCTTGCTTCCCTGCCCCCTCGCTGTGTTTGCTTCCCTGCACCCTCGCTGTGCTTGCTTCCCTGCACCCTTGCTGTGCTTGCTTCCCTGCACCCTCGCTGTGCTTGCTTCCCTGCACCCTCGCTGTGCTTGCTTCCCTGCACCCTTGCTGTGCTTGCTTCCCTGCACCCTCGCTGTGCTTGCTCTCCTGTGTGTGTACGTGGCTCTGGGTGTATATGTGACTCTGGGTGTATATGTGGCTCTGGGTGTGTGTGTGGCTCTGGGTGTGTGTGTGGCTCTGTGTGTTTGTGGCTCTGTGTGTGTGTGGCTATGTGTGTGTGTGTGTGTGGCTCTGTGTGTGTGTGTGTGTGGCTATGTGTGTGCGGGGGTTCTGTGTGTGTGGGGGCTCTGTGTGTGTGGGGGCTCTGTGTGTGTGGGGGTTCTGTGTGTGGGGGGGCTCTGTGTGTGTGGGGGGCTCTGTGTGTGTGTGTGTGAGGAGGCTCTGTGTGTGTGGGGGGGGCTCTGTGTGGGTGCTGGGCTCTGTGTATGGGGCTGTGTGTGTTTGTGGGGCTGTATGTGTGTGTGGGGCTGTGTGTGTGGGGGGGCTGTGTGTGTGTGGGGGGCTCTGTGTGTGTGTGGCTCTGTGCGTGTGGAGCTCTGTGTGTGTGTGGGGCTCTGTGTGCGTGGGGCACTGTGTGTGTGGCTGTGTGTGCGTGGGGCTCTGTGTGGGGGGCCCTGTGTGGGGGGGGCACTGTGTGTGTGTGGGGCTCTGTGTGTGTGTGTGTGTGGGGGGCTTTGTGTGTGTGTGGGGGACTCTGTGTGTGGGGGGCTCTGTGTGTGGGGGGCTGTGTGTGTGGGGGGCTCTGTGTATGTGAGGGGCTCTGTGTGTGTGTGTGGGGCTCTGTGTGTGGGTGCTCTGTGTGTGTATGTGGGGCTCTGTGTGTGTGTGTGGGGCTCTGTGTGTGTGTGTGGGGCTTTGTGTGTGTGTGGCTCTGTGTGTGGCTGTGTGTGTGTGTGTGTGTGTGTCTCCATGTGTGTGTGTGTGTGTGGCTCTGTGTGAGTGGTTCTGCATGTGTGTGTGGGTGGCTTTGTGTGTGTGGCTCTGTGTGGGTGTAAATGCAATAGGTCATGCATTTGCGAGCGATTAAGCTATTGGCATTGTAAATGACAATGCCATTTATTTAATGATTAAGCTATTGGCAATGTAAATGACAATGCCATTTCCAGCCATAAATGATTGGTCCAAAAACTTAATTAATTGCCGATGTGACAATCATTCTGCACAAAGAAAAACCAAAGGTGGTGATGGACGGAGCGTTGACAATACAAACACTCACCCCCAGTCAACTGATCTGGGTTTAATCCATCACCGTTCTTTAGCTCACTCTGCCACCCCAGTTCAGACATGGCCATATGCAAATCAGTCTGACCCTGTGCCTCATGGGAACAGTCCGGCCCGCACTGCCAAGCCATGTCTTCCCTGGACCGGAATCAAGCTTCCCAGGACTGGTTTCTGGCATTACAGCCGTCTTCAGCCGGGCTTGCTTGACTCCAGTGGCAAAGTGAGCAAGGGACTCACGCCTGAGCATACCCCGCCAACTTAGGGCGGACAAAGAAAAACCAAAGGTGGTGATGGACGGAGCGTTGACAATACAAACACTCACCCCCAGTCAACTGATCTGAGTTTAATCCATCACCGTTCTTTAGCTCACTCCGCCACTCCAGTTCAGACATGGCCATACGCAAATCAGTCTGACCCTGTGCCTCATGGGAACAGTCCAGCCCGAACTGCCACTGGGGTGAGTGCTTGTATTGTCAACGATCCGTCCATCACCACCTTTGGTTTTGCTTTGCTCGCCATAAGTTGGCAGGGTATGCTCAGACGTGAGTCCCTTGCTCACTTTGCCACTGGATTCAAGCAAGCCGGGCTGAAGACTGCTGTAATGCCAGAAACCGGTCCTCAGAAGCTTGTTTCCGGTCCAGGGAAGGCATGGCTTGGCAGTTCGGGCTGGACTGTTCCCATGAGGCACAGGGTCAGACTGATTTGCATATGGCCATGTCTGAACTGGGGTGGCAGAGTGGGCTAAAGAACGGTGATGGATTAAACCCAGATGAGTTGACTGGGGGTAAGTGCTTGTATTGTCAACTCTCCGTCCATCACCACCTTTGGTTTTGCTTTGTTCGCCATAAGTAGGCAGGGTATGCTCAGACGTGAGTCCCTTGCTCACTTTGCCTTTGGATTCAAGCAAGCCAGGCTGAAGACGGCTGTAATGCCAGAAACTGGTCCTCGGAAGCTTGTTTCCGGTCCAGGGACGGCATGGCTTGGCAGTTCGGGCTGGACTGTTCCCATGAAGCACAGGGTCAGACTGATTGGCATATGGCCATGTCTGAACTGGGGTGGCAGAGTGGGCTAAAGAACGGTGATGGACTAAACCCAGATCAGTTGACTGGGGGTGAGTGCTTGTATTGTCAACGCTCCGTCCATCACCACCTTTGGTTTTGCAATCATTCTGTACAGTCTACAATTCATTGTATTCTTCTTTGTAAATTTTTGGGATGGGGAAGAAAAAGACATTTAATTCCCCTGTTAAAGCTCTGGGGCTTGAGACAGTGTAGACCGGCACTTTTTAAAATCCTTCTGCTACAGGATGAAACGACCATAAGTGCTGTATCTAAATTTTTAAAATTCATTATTAGATGTAGATCCTCTATGGCCTGAATGAATTTTGTACTGCGCTCTAGCACTTTACGTGTAACTGAACTGTAACTTACTGAGGTAAATTAATTTTGATAGAGAAAGCTCTAGTTTGCACCTGCTTCCTGTCCCTACATTCTTTTGATATTTGCTTGTATTTTCTTTTTAAATGTAATCTATTATGTATTAATCCATAATTGAATTTTAAACTTGTATGCTTTTTATGCTGTGCTTATATGGTCCTTTTAATGGCATCGAATAAAGCTATCTTTGACCTTTGACAATGCAATTTATTTATGATTAAAAAAAAAATGTCATGGGCAATGCCAATAGCTCTACCTTTAATAATGCCGAGACCATTGCATTGTAAATGCTTGTTATTCTTTCTGCCCATTTCTATAAATCTGCCTCTGACATGTTGTGCTTCAAACCGTCACATTAAGTCATTCTGTCCTTCACGCTCTAAGCTTCTATCACTCGCTTGCTATTCTTCTATTTTTCCAGTTCTCTTCTCGCTCCTGTCGTGTTCTGTATTCCTGCTCCTGTTGTCTGACACTAAGTAATACGAGAGTGCGTGTGGGATGATTCACTGTTTCTCAAATTCAGACTGAATCCACTGCCATTATTGTAGGGCGTTCAAGGCCAAAACTATCTTGACCGGCATTTTTGTAAGGTCCAACTCATGATTTCTTTCAAGTCAGCTCAGTGTTTGCTTTACCTCCTCTACTACATTTTATTTTTTGTTGTTCATTTTAGTCATTGTTTTCATATCGAACCATGTGTACTATATTAAGACATTTCTGGCATAATGTTATACATCATTTGGCGCCCCAGCCACTCCAGGTTCATTTCAGAAATGTATTCAGGCCCTCATTACGAGCCCCACGTTGGCACTGTAGGGCGACACTTGGTCTATAATTAACGATGTCCATCCATCTCCCAGTGGGTAAAGGGGGGAACGCCAGCCCTTTCCACCAGAATATGGAGTAACATGCAGATCCGTGAATACCTGGTTTAATTCATGTTTCCCCCCTTCCATGGCAAATACCAGGCCCACAGCTCCTTCCAACCCTACATGTTTAAATACACTCTGTACAACCATCTATGCAGCGACCTGCACAATCACCTCCACTCCAACCTCAGCCTATGCACTAATACCAACACCCTATAGCATCTACACCCTACATCAATTATATGTCATCATTTAAACCACTTTGACCTTACACTATATTCTTCCTGCAGACCCTATACACTGCCACTGTGTGGTACCTTGATGTAATAAACTGAGGTTGAGCTACTACAATGTGGTGGAGAATGGGGGAAAAATTAGGATATTAGTAACAGTATGGATAAGAAAGAGAGCTGAGAGGATGGGCATGGCAAGACTTGTAGAAGTAACAGTGTAATGCATTGCTTCTTGAAGCCGGAAGAGGAGCATGGGATGCTTCGCATTAGATGTGAACTCACATGTGTTTTTCCAAACTCACAATCTTCCAATCTTTGTCCACATGCGGATCAGGTCACCCGCTGACGGGTACAGGAGAAAAGTTGAGTGATGAAGGAAATTGGAAAAGTTGTTGGAAGAAATTGAGTGAAACTGAAACTGAAATCCTTTATTGTTTGATTATTTAAAATCTTACAATTTTGAAAACACATAAAATTTAATGAATAAAACTATAAAAAAATTACACCATAAAATTCATAAAATTTCATTAAACTACTTCATTTTAAAATTTAATCAGCTAATTTTCTTTTCGCTGTTAGTAGGAACCTCACAAAGGTAGCGTTCATACCTATATCATTTGAATCAAAACAACATTTCAATGCATGCCTACGTGACCTTATTCCACGTACATTAAAAGGTATTTTAAGTAAGGATCTTCTTTCTTTTAGGAGTCCAGGACAAATACATAAAAGATGGACAATGTTCTCCTCTCCTTTTTGCAAAGTCTGCATAATGTGCTGTTTTCAGTATGTTTCCACGGGGGGAGATGACAAAGTCCCGGGAGTATTCTAAATCTTGCCTTGAGTAGAACTTGTTTATTTTTTCCCGACAAAGGTGTGTCCAAATATTGTTGTACCTTCTTTTTTTTGTAACCATTTATTATTGTCCAAGCATGTTTTCTTTTTGTTAAAGTTTCTTTGTCCTTTACGAGGGATAGGTGGTTTGTAGTTTTATTCATTATTTTTTTTTAACAATGTGTTATTTATCGTATTGTTCCAGATTGTAGTAACCGCAAACTCATCTATCGCTTCCTTAAGGTAATTCCATGCAGTTGACTTAACATTATTATTTATTTATTTCCACAACAAATGGGATATCTGATTATCATAATCGTTTTTTATCCGACTCCGAAGAAATTGAGTAGTGAAAGCCCCACTCCAAAAATTAATAAATCCTTGTCAGTGTGAACCAAAAAAGTCACTAAATAAACCTGTGCTTAGCCCTCTGGTAGCTCAGCACAAAAGCAATAAGGCCTAACTTACAGGCAGTATGTACAACATTTATGCAGCACTCAAACAGTAATAATGTTAAAACACAATACAAGTAAAATCCCAAACCACAGAGTAATTTTAATACATAAAATGGCACCAGAACACAAAATTCCAATCTGAGGAACAGGAGTTATGATTTTTTAATGTTTTAGATGAAAACAGCGCCAAAAACCACAACATACCATTCACGTTTATTTGGTCGCGCTGAACTGGGACAAAGTCACAAGTTTAGGTCGCATGCGATGGAGCGCGGTTTGGATGCAGGCACCAGGTTTGTCCTGGTGAAGAGTTTACCTTCTCACACAGCCCAAGTTCACGCGAGGAGCCTCATCCGGAGCTTGGTGTTGGAGGGAGCCTTGAGGAGTTTGTTGTTGACTCGAAAAGCTGGTCGCCCCTGAGGGTTTGCATTGGTGGGAGACGTAGGTGGTTGCTGTTGGTGCGAGGAGTTGGTTGCATTAGAGCTTCACTGTAGCAAAGAGCCCAAAATATCTCTATTTTCACCTGTTGTTCAGTCTTTGCAATTTTGAAGCAGGAGGAGTACACTGTCATACAAGCCAAGAGTCCACAACCTGGTGGGGCTCCCCTTGGGGATCACAACCCACTCCAGAAGAGGCCATCGGCAGGGCTCAAGCAGGTCCAGTTGGTTGTGGTCAGCTGGGCAGTTACAGGGAAGGCCCTTTTTCTGAGAGGTTCAGAGGGTACCACTTTTATACCTGGGCCCAGATTGTGTCTTGGGGTCCCTCTCTTTGCTTACCCCTAAACTGGTTCTGGTCAATTCTGCCCTTTCCCCTAGGTTTGGCCCCAAACTGCCCAGAATTATCTCCCTTGCTGTATTAATCTACCGGTGGGTGCTCTTCTTTAGATCCCATTCCCCATTTTAGTATCAAGGTTTAGGACAGAGTGTTTTAACAACAGAAGTCACCTTCATAGGGACCATCACATACTACAACTATAGCTCCACAAAAGAAACCCATCGTCTTTGAGGTGAGCTAAACCACCATTAGCTCAAGTAAGAAGAGGGTCCACCAAAGAAGCTTGTCACCCATTGATGGCCTGGGGGTCCCACATCCTTAAGGATAGTAGTGTTCCCTCACTTCACTCCTGACATTTGCCATCTGTTTCAAGTCCCACACTTTTATCCTCCAAGAGTAAAATGTTTGTTTCAGATAACTTTTACAACCCCTAACAATTACTTTGACATGACCTTTACTTCACCTTACAAATACTTTTAAAGAACTTTAACATCAGCTCTCAATTACTTTGATACAGCCTTTCCATACTCTAACAATTACTTTGACCTGACCTTTATTTCACAAAATAATTACTTTGACATGACCTTTACTTCACCTAACAAATACTTTTACAGAACTTTTACATCAGCTCTCAATTACTTTGGCATAACCTTTACATACCCTAACAATTACTTTGCCATTAACTTTACGCCAGCTCACATTTACTTTGACATGACCTTAACACACCCTAACAATTACTTTGACAACATCACCTTTATTTCACATCAAAATTGGCTAGGTTCGAAAACTTTATTCGGCAAGTTAAAAACAGCCGTAAAAGTACATTAACACATGAGATACAGCGGATCCACATAATAAATAAATATGTTGACCATCCTTGCCTTACACCCATTAAAAAATGTCATTACCAAAAAAAAAAACTAATACATGAAACTTTTCCTCAAATTCACATTAAAGCCTACTAGATGATCATTTAGTACAAGCAAAAAGTTAAGAGCATCTTTATGATTTATGATAATCTGTGCAACAAACACTGGTTTGAGATAGTAATGCCTGTACTGGGATATAAAGTGCTGAACAACATAAAGTGCAGTGTGTTTTGTTTGGTTGTGCGATCATATGGGCTTGGGATTGAGACCGAAGGGCAGGACTTCCTAATAGGAAAAACAACCGGATGTTGTACAATGCCAAGCCTGAGCCTGGACAGAACAAAACGAGGTTGGATGTTAGTAACACAGGATAATGTTTGACAGCTATCCTCAAAACAAAGGGGCTCATAGAATGTTACCGGGAGTTTTTTCTTTCCAATACCCACACGATATTCTGTTCTATGTTGGAGTAAAGTATCTTTGATGGATTTCTTGATGAGAGATAAGACGTAAAGTGGGTCTAGTCACAATGACGATTTAAATAAAGTGCTAATAGAGGAATGTATATATGCTAACTAGGGAATATGAGTAATTTTATCCAGTGCTAAACAATCAATTATAATTGATTTGGTAAAACTGGTTTCCTCTTTTGACCATGTGGAAAACCAAAGTAATTAATTAATTAATTAATTGTGGGTTTATATAGCGCTAGGAATCGACTCCCGGAGGAGTATCTCCACGCTTCGACCGCTGGGGAACCCGTCCTGGCTCACCCTGAGAGATGGTCCCAGATGGGTATCTCTAAGGTGCGACCAAGCATCCCCGGCGATCTGGGGGGGCCGTTGTGAAGATGAGGCAAGCTGATGCCCAGAGTTGCCGCGTGTGGTCTCTGACTAGAGTAGGCACCGAGGCGAGAATTATCGAGTCCGCTGACCATGGTCCACGACCCTGCCGCGTCGGGAATCGAACCCTGGTCCCGGGCCGTTCTCTGCTTACGGGTCTGCCGCCTCTAACCAGTGAGCCACACTTCGTCTTACCGAAATCAGATCCTCCAAATACTGTAAATCCACTTCTCAATGGACAATCATGGCTGAGGCAGATGCTGGTAGACAGGGTAAACATTTAAAAAAATTGTTTTCCTCAACTTGCACATGGAACGTGGCCCCAGAGGCCAGCCCCATAAGTAGCAGTAGCCACCCCTCTGACCTTGTAAATCTCTGCCATCTCTTTGATACGCCGGCAACCCAATTTTGGAAGAAAATCTAAAAATCCCATGAGAGTGTCTGCTCACTTTTGGTTTAGCATTTAAACTCTGTTGGACCCTAGAGCCATTACTCGTAAAGATGACTCCCAGGTAGCAGAGGGAATGAAGTCTGGTAATTATGGTGTTAACAATAAAAAAGGATCTACATTTTATTGGTTTGCGGCCACAAATCATAGTGAAAGTTTTCGATTTATTAATCACCATGTTTCTTGGAAGCCACAAACTCCCCAAAAGCACTCATCAATTTCTGCAAGCCAACCGGGGACCTAGATAACAAAACAGCGTCATCAGTATATATTAACACGGTAAACATCCATTTGTACGCGGTCATTACACTGCGTACCATTACTACACAAGCGTTACAACGCATGCGCAGTAATAACGCATAGCCTTTCCTACGCGTTATTACTTCACATGCCCATTTTACAAACGCATGCGTTGTAATGTGTGTATGGATGACAGCAGCTGTTTGAGTTACGAGGAGGCACGCAAGGAATTGCAGTGACGAGGAGGCCAGCAAGACGGTGTGGGGGAAGGAGACCTGGTGAGAACAGCATCGAAGCAGGGGCATGAGGGGCAAAGGGCACCCCCGCAATCATCTCAGACGAGGACAAGGGACGTGCACTGAGGAGAGAGAGGCAAGATGGACTGTGTATTTTTGAAGGGTTTCTGTTTGAGGAGTAGTGTTTTAGTTTAAGGGTAGTGTTGTGGTGTTTGTGTAGTGTAGGGTAGTGTCGGTGGGTCGTGCAGGGTACTGTTTCAGTGTAGGGAGTGGACTGGATGTAGGGGCTGGGTCGTGCTTGGGGTGGTGTTTTAGGGTTTAGGGTAGTGTTGTAGTGTTTGTTTAGTGTAGGGTTGTGTTTTAGGGTTTAGGGTAGTGTCAGGGGGTCGTGTAGGGTAGTGTTTCAGTGTAGGGGACGGACTGGGGGTAGGGGTAAGGTTGTGCTGGGGTTAGTGGTTTAGAGTTTAGGGTAGTGTTGTAGTGTTTGTGTAGTGTAGGGTAGTGTTTTAGGGTTTAGGGTAGTATTAGGGGTCGTGTAGGGTTTAGGGTAGTGTGGGGGGGGTCGTGCAGGGTAGTGTTTCAGTGTAGGGAGACGACTGGGAGTAGGGGTAGGGTCGTGCTTGGGGTAGTGTTTTAGGGTTTAGAGTAGTGTTGTAGTGCTTGTGCAGTGTAGGGTAGTGTTTTGGGTTTAGGGTAATGTTGGGGGTTGCGTAGGGTAGTGTTTCAGTGTAGGGGACAGACTTGGGGCAGGGTCAGGGTCATGGTGGGAGCAGTATTTTAGGGTTTAGGGTGGTGTTGTAGTGTTTGAGTAGTGTAGGGTAGTGTTTTAGGGTTTAGGGTAGTGTTGGGGGGTTGTGCAGGGTAGTGGTTCAGTGTAGGGGACGGACTGGGGGTAGGTGTTGGGTAGTGCAGGGGGTAGTGTTTTAGGGTTTAGGGTAGTGTTGTAGTGTTTGTGTAGTGTAGGGTAGTGTTTTAGGGTTTAGGGTAGTGTCAGGGGGCCGTGTAGGGTAGTGTTTAAGTGTAGGGGACGGACTGGGGGTAAGGGTAAGGTCATGCTGGGGTTAGTGTTTTAGGGTTTAGGGTGGAGTTGTAGTGTTTGTGTAGTGTAGGGTAGTGTTTTAGGGTTTAGGGTAGTGTCAGGGGTCGTGTAGGGATGTGTTTGCATGTAGGGGCAGGACTTGGGGCACTGGGTAGGGTAGTGCTGGGGGTAGTGTTGAAGGGATTAGAGTAGTGTTGTGAAGTTTGTGGTGTGTACGTAGTGTAGTGAATTTGCATTTAGTATTTTGTGTAGTGTTGGGGGTGTTTATTTCTTTATTAATTGTTTTAAAATATTTTATTACGTTTCTAAGGGTTGCGATGTTTAAAAAACAAAAAATGTGATGTTAAAAAAAGCAGTATTTTAATTTTATGCACAAGTATTTATTTTTAACATATATTTAAAATTACTCGCCCACCCAAAACCCCTATTTCCCTGAAAACCTGTCCCAGGGGGCAGGTTACTTTTAATAAAAAATATAAAAAATTGACAATGTACGCGAAGTAATGGTATGCGTACTAAGGATATGCGCTGTAAAAGTAAATTAATATATTATTAACGCATTTGCGAAGTAATGGAATGTGCATTAGAAATATGCGAAGTAAAGGCATTTGCGATGTAAAAACATCGCACTAAAATCATGCGCAGTAATAGCATGCTAAGTATCCTCATATATTCTTCATCCTGGAGAATGTATCAAACTTTTCGTGAAAAGTTCTCATACATACGTGCAAGGAACTTATTAATAGCCCTAGTGTCACCAAGACTTTCAGGCTGCAAGAAGGGGCCACAAGTGGTTTGCGGTATAAGCACCAGAGGGGTCCACTCTTGGCCCAGATTTCACCAGGGCACTTGCCTGGGCAAGTCCAGCATGTGACACAACTTTAACATCTCCTATCAATTACATTGACATTACCTTTACATCCCCTAACATGTACTCTGGCATGACCTTTGCCTTCCCTAACCAATACTTCACATTATCTTCACCTTACATCACAATTATTTGGGCTACCTAACTCGAGTCCGACCAAATCAGCATGTCAGGAACCACGTCGAAATAAAAAATACGTGGAATTGAAGACCACAACGAAGAAATCATGTGGCAGAGTAGTAGTAGTGTAGTTTATTAGTCAATTAAAACCATAAACAAAATCGCATGGTTAAAAAGTACATAACTAATAAAAAGTAAAATGGATATAAAACAGGTATGTCATACAGCTAGTACAACCTCGACTCTTCACGCTACATATCATTTGCTTTCTTCAAATTTCCTTCCTAGAAATTTTAGTCAGGATACCAACACTAATCTATGTTAAATAAAAAGAAATCAGAAATCGTTTGTTACCCTAATGTATAAAAAGGCAAGCTTTTTGCACAGATAACTAAAATGTCTCTCAAGTACAATAATATATATAATTAAAAAGCCTATAAGTAGTACAAAGAAAGGTATGAATATGGTGCTAGGTGGACTATGAAACCCACTAATAAAAAACAAATATACAAATATTCACATCATTAAAAAGATAGATAAAGTAATTATCTGAGTTTAATGGGATAGGGAACTACTAGTTTTAGTCCTTAGCAGCCCGTCCTTCACATTTACTGTGCATGCTCGGTTAACACTAAGGGTTTACGACTTATCACAATTTAGGATTACATTCAGGGACCACCTCCAGATTACACTGCACATATCCTATTAGCTGATCATTTTCTTAAAACAGATTAATAACTGAGTCAGTCTAATGTTCAGCATGGTGTTGATTGGGTCTATGGACTCCACCAGTGCATGCCTGCAGGGCCTAATTCCCCGTTCAAGGAACTCCCGTCTTAATAGAACTCTTCGTTGTCCCATGTGGCAGAGTAAATCTGTCAAAATAAAAAGTATACATTCCAACTTAGGTCTATTTCCCATTAACATATTTAACTTTATATATCCACTGAGCAGAGAAACTGTTCTGTACTCGAATCCAGAAGAGAAGCACGCGTTGCTTTGCATTAGATGTCAACCTATATGTGTTCTAAAACATGGACACTCCTGTGTACTTTCCATGTTGCTTCAGAATGTGTAGGCCTACAAAAATGAACAAGCATTATACACAGGCAAGCAGTAGTTGCATATTAGGTTTTAGTACAGACATACACCCCCCCAAAAGCAGGAGTACTGCACAGTTCCTGGCTCAGTCTCAATTCAAAGTTCAGCCAAGAAAAGGCAGAACATTTTCGCCTCACACAATAAAAATAGTTCTGGCTTACACACTAAAAACAGTGCTGTGTGCACTGTCTAATGAAATGTACACACATATTTCACTTGAGTGGGGATCCGGACTTACTGCCAAAGCCCTTGAGTGAAATATAGAGTGATATTTCTCTGAAGTCCTAATTTTATAGAGTTCAGGATGCTACTGGGCCAAAGGCAAGGTTTTATGTATTCTTCTTTTAAATGAAGTAAAAGGTAAAACGCTCGGACGGATGCCCAAAGATTTTGCCACAAGAGTGGCCGTTACGCACATGCGAATAAAATATAAGAACCCAAAATGTGATATCACCATCATAAACAGGGCTTACATTTGCCTTGTGTTCAAGGTCTGACCATAGATTAATTGATGTACTATTAACTGTGCTAGAAACAGAGCCTGTACCAAATAAAAACATTTATGAGTAAGGGAGGAGTACAAACGCAAGGAGATGATGGACGCAGTGCTGAAACTTTTCAGACAATCAACCCAGTCACAGATCTGGTTTGAATCCATCATCGATCTTTAGCTCATTTAGCCACCCCAGTTCAGACCCAGCCATATGCAAATCAGTCTTGACCCTGTACCTCATGGGAACAGTCCAACCCGAACTGCCAAGCCAGGTCTTCCCTGGACAAGGTAATAAGCATCATGACACCGGTTTCAGGGGAACATCCCTAATCAGTCAGGCTAGCTTGAATTCATTGGCAAAGTGAGCAATGGAACCACGTCCGGGCATACCCTTCCATCTTAGGGTGAACAAAGCAAATACAAGGCGATGATGGACGGAGCGCTGAAACCTTTCAGACACTCACCCCATGTCACAGATCTGGGTTGAATCCATCATCGTTTTTAGCTCACTTCACCACCCCAGTACAGACCCAGCAATCACTTAGCCGCCCCAGTTCCAACCCAGCCACAAGCAAAACAGTGTTGACCCTCTTCCTTATGGGAACAGTCCAGCCCGAACTGCCAAGCCAGGTCTTCCCTGGACAGGAAACAGCCATCCTGGGACTGGTTTTGGGGTAACACCCCTCATCAGCCAGGCTAGCTTGAAACCAGTGGCAAAGTGAGCAAGAGACCCACGTCTGGGCATACCCTGCCAAACTTAGGGGCCAATTAGGATGGAGGATTTTCCGTCTCCTCCGGGCCGGCGGAAGCCACCTCCGGCCCGGAGGAGGCGGAAAATCCTCTGCGGAGTCACCAAAGACCCACCGCCGCATTACGATGGCTGGTGGGTCTTGGTTTCTGTCCGCTGCTTTTCCGCCGCGGTTGGATTACAACCGCGGCGGAAAAGCTCTCATTTGGCTGGCAGTGTCTATCAGACACCGCCAGCCAAATTAGGAAGCATTTGTAAACATGCTTTTCCGCTGCGGTTTTTCCGCCGTGGAAAAGCATGTGTACTTTTGATTTTGGGGGCCCGTTGCGGGCCCCCAGGGAGTAGGTGGGTGGGGGGTGCACATGGGGGGTACCTATGGTACCCCCAAGCATTTACATGCACAAAGCGGCAGGCACCGTGCGGTGCCTGCCTCTTTGTGCATGTAAATGTTAAACATGCACTTTTAACATTGCGGCGGGTGCTGCTTGAAGCAGCACCCGCCGCAATGTTAAATATCCAGGATGTGACCGCCAGGGTGGCGGTCACATCCTAATTTGCACGGAGGGACCGCCGCAGCCCATGCGGACGGTCCCTCCACCTCTGGGATGGCGGACGGACGCAAGTCCGTCCGCCATCCTAATCGGCCCCTTAGTGCGAACAAAGCAAACACAAGGAGATGATGGACAGAGCACTGATTGATTGAAAAGTATTTCTGCATTACTAAAACAGTATTAAAGTAGTGATACACAGCAATAAACATCCCAAAATGAATTGGTAAAATTTGGTCCAACTTAATAAACAGAATGGCAAAAATTCAATAAGGGGTAACACGGATTTGAAAGTTTTAATTTTGAAGTAGAAATAGCGTCAAGAAGCACAAAGTATCAATCACAGTCATTGGTCAAGATAGAACAGAACCTAGGCGTAATTTAAAGCAGACCACAAAGAGCATGAGTAGGATACACTAATCAGATTTGTCCAGGTGAAAGATTTTACCTTCTCACTGTACTCCTTTGTCCCAATTTACCACAGAAGTACACTTTCTACACCAGGACCTCAGGGGAAGTACTTAGAGACTCACACAGTGGCAGGCAGAGGCCACAGCAGGGTCCAGTCTAGGTCTAGTTGCCACTGGTCAGCTGGGCAGTTGCAGAAAAAGTCCTCTTGTAGCTTTTTGGGTTTCCGGTAACTATAGCAGGAGGTCAGCATTATTACCCATGGAGTCCACTTCTTTGTCCTCAGTACAAGAGGGTGTGCAGTCCCAGTCTCCTAGGCTCTTCTCAGGTCTCAGACAGCAGGATCAGACCTTTTCTGCTCTTCCATAGGTCCAGGAGTTTTCTGAAGTGGGTGCCTGGAGGTGCCACATTTATGCCTGGCATGAGCTAGTGGGTGGGAATGACCCCCTGGTCATGCCTTATCCAATGTGGTATACGTTTCCAGGGCTAACCCTTCCCAATTTAGCAATTTTCAAGATGGCTAAAGTCTTTGGTCACTCTAAACTTCGGCTTTGAGGGCTGGGGTGTATATGAGGAGTTAACTGTGGCAATCATGGTGTCTTCCCATATATAACATTAAAATACAGGCAGTGCATGTATCCTCAACAAATAGAATGTGAAGCTCAAGCAGAGCTTGACACTCTAGTGTCAAAAAGGATGCTCATAGTCCCACCCCAGTAGTTACTCTAAACCAGTCTGGGGGCAACTCTCCATCTCACGGGCGTTGGTGGCTGGCTAACTAGAAGGACAGAATGGGATAGGGCCAGGTGGAGCAACATCTGCCTACGACAGTGGAAGATATTTTGAAGTGCACAAGAGTTCTGGGCACAGCACCTGGGTAATAATATCAAAGGGAGGACAACTACTCGCCACATTCAGAGCCAATTGCCCGTCCTGGGAGCAGTTCACACCTAACCATAGGGGAGCCATGAAGCTGCCAGATGACAGTTGAATACTTGCAAAATGGCAACCTTGACCTTTAGGCAGACAAAAGTTAACTTTTCAAAAGTAGCCTTTCTGAACAGTTAGTAAAATTTTACTTTACTCTTAAACTGGATTGTATGTAACTATTGAAAAGAGTCCTTGAAAGATTTTTCTAGCTGTTTCTTAGGCAGAGATAACATTTATTAAACTTAATATTGTATTCCAATGCTTTCCTATGGAATGGCCAACCTTGCTACAGTGAAAAGGGTTTTAAGGAGCTAGTCACTGTAAGGACATTTAACATTAACCTATACATGCCCTACTTTTAGATATCATGCAACCTGCATTAATGGGCAATAAGGCTTATATACGGGTGACTTAGAAATACATAAAAGGAGGGTTTCAGGCCTGCCAAAGGGGATTATTTTGACAGGCCAAATTTTCAGTTTATAACCTGCACCACTGTACCACACATGGCAGTCCCGCAGTAATGTTTGTCCTGCCACTGCACTGGATGGCTCATTGTATGCTGCAGCCCACTGGAGCACTTGACTCTCTGTGGTAGCGATAGTGCAGCCCACTGGTGACCTTTAATTTACAGGACCTGGGTACAGTTTAGGTATCATGTACTAGGGACTTATAGAGAAGTTAAATATGCAAATCAAATTATGAGTGTATTAATTTTAGCAAGTAGAAAAGAGAAGCACAAGCACTTTACCTCTCGTTTGCAAGGGTAAAGTGCACAGAGGTCCAAAGCCAGCAAAATTTGGATTCAGTAAAAAGGCCTAAAAGGACCCTGCAGAAAGAGCAAACTTTCAACATCTGTTTTACCTTACCTGATGTTTTGATTCTTTATTTACTCTATTAAATGATGTCCACTTTTTTCATGTTTACATTTTGAAGGTTATATTTAACTTTATATGCAGTATTTGATGGTTCATGGATTATATGGAATAAAATACTTTATCTCTAATGTATTTGGTGAAGACATTTCCCACCAAACTCGAGACCCGTAATTTATAAAGCTGTGCAGACTATAAACTGTGCTACAACAGCTTAGTTACTTGTAGGTACATTATGGGTACTTTATCACACATATGTTTATGTTTATGTTTAGACAATTTATATAGCGCGCAAATACCCTGCGGTGTCTCGGCGCTTAAGGAGTAATTCAGGAGATGATTGGTAAGGGTGGAGACTACTGGCTGAAGAGCCAGGTCTTTAATTTAATTGTTTCCTGAAGATCATGAGTGTAGGGCTAGTTTTAATGGGGAGTGGAAGGGTGTTCCAGAGTCTTGCCGTAGCAACTAGGAAACGTCGGTCTCCCCGGGAGGCTTTCTTGGTGCGTGGGACTGGAAGTAAGTGTGCTGTGGAGGAGCGTAATGGTCTGATGGGAGCATACAGGCTTAGTGATTGTTTTAGGAACTGTGGTCCAGTATTGTTGATTGCCTTGTATGCGATGCACAATGCTTTGAATCTGGTCCGGCTTCCAATGAAGTTGGCGGATGATGGGTGAAATGGGTTGGAACCTAGGGGTGCCTGCTAAGATTCTGGCAGCAGAATTTTGGACCAACTGTAGCTTATTGAGGACTTTCTGTTGAGCATTGAGCAGGAGAGCATTGCATTAGTCTATTTTTGAAAGTATTAACGTGGACATCAGGGTTTATTATATGTACCATACAAAAGCAGGTCCTTTTAAGCCTCAACTACAGACAACTGTAGGTGTCTTTAGGCAGACAATTCTTTGCAATATATATCATATAGTTAGACTGGGCTTTGGGTAACCATTTTCTTGTGATTGGATGGCTTTCTTCTACTCAGAAGCTATTTGGAGGCCCACGGGTAAAGGACGACGACGTTTGCCTCTGAAGTCCTGGGGCCCGTCATAATATCTCTCTGTAAACTGGGTCAAGTACAACCCCATCAACACTGGAGCACTTGACTCTCTGTGGTAGCGATAGTGAGCCATCACAGTCTTCTCAATGCAGTAGTAAGGGAGAGGGTAATGGGGAGAGGATGTGGTCCGTCGGCTAGTCCTCCGACTTTGGCGCTGGAAACCAGGGTTCGAGCCTCGGGGTTGTATACACATCCTGTGATTCTGGGCAAATCACTTAATCTCCCCGTGCATGAATGTGCAAGTCACCGGTGCTCATGTAAAGCGCTCCAATACCTTCGGGTCGAGTTTGCGCAATACAAATATGAAAAAATAAAATAAGGGGAGGCTCTAACTTCAATCAGCAAACACAGTAGTAAAATAAATGATTGTCCACACCAGTGATTGACCTTCAAGACAAAAGTACCTTAATGCACACCAGAACTAAATACTACACATACCACCATAATATTGTAATTGTGCATAGTCTTTTTTTTAGTTCACTGTTCCTCACCCCAAAAGTCTCTTAGTCCATAACCAGTCAGTGCTCTCAGGTGGCCTTTCTACTCCTACACTGCTCATCCACTTTTGCTCCTTCAGGTTAAGCATGAACTGACAGTTTCCCTTGGCCTCTTTGGCGGTCACATGAGTCATGATGTAATGGCTCCAGCTGGTAGGGGACTGCTGCTCAGTGAAATGCTAGATCTGTCACAATTGGTTCGGCACATGCTTGGTGCAGTTTCGCTTGGGGTTACAGGGTACAGATCTGTGCGGCCATGCAAACTGTGAGGTTCTAGCCTTGCACATGCCTCACTGGCTGAATGGGTGCCACATCTCAGCTCACACCACGGTCAGAGGTTGTGCAGTACCTCTGTTCAGGTTGCAGCTTCATGATGGGCAGAGTGGGTCAGATCACACCACAGCTTCATGATTCAAACACAGCGACTCAAATCATGTTGAACCTTCACGATGCGATCACAGCGTCTCAGGTCATGCTGCAGCTTCCTGATTACTGCCAAGAATCGCAGTGGGGTCCCGCTGCTACTGGGAAACGCAAGGCGCTCTCTGCAGTCTTCCATTGCACTGGGATCATACTGCACCTCGCTCCTCATGACAAGTGTCATGATGTTCATATGTGCATCCGCAGCCCGATTGGCCATGTGAGCTTATCAAAGGAGTAGCCGGAAAAAATAAGTACCCCCCACTCTGACCTAAATCTGGAATGGCTGTGAATGTGCTAGTCCTTTTTTCCATAAGGACTATCCTTTCATTTCTCCTCCAGCTTTTGTCTATCCTCTTCCATCTTCCACCTCTCCCATGCTCTTTTCTGACCGTTTTTCTTACGTTTCCTCTTTCCTGTGTCTATCTTCTCCTTTTGTCTCTCTCTCTTCTCCAATTGCACTTCCTCCTTTTTCACCATTCTCCTTATCTGTCCTTACCTCTCAAGTCTCCAAAATTCGTTTGTCTATTTTCCTACTTCCCCTCCCTCTTCTTTTGTCTCCCCTGATCCTTGTCTTTTCTTTCTTCTCCAATTACACATGTTCTCTTTGTTTCTATCACAGTATGTCTCATCCCTCTCCCTATTTCATTTATCTCTCCCTCACTTTAGCCCCTCTAACTCTCCTGCCCAATTGAGCTTTCTCTCTCTCTAACCTCTTCTAATGTCACTGTCTTTCCCTCTCACTTCTATCTTTTTTGCTCCCTCTCTGTCTTTCCCCCTCTGTTGCTTCCTTTCTCGCTTCTGGACAGTTGCCATAACAAGATTAAACTGGTTTTAGTTCAAATTAGTTTGGACAAAGAAAATCAATAATTTGGGCCAACATTACCCAGATGTCTGCTAGTAATTTTACAAGTATTTGGAATGCAATATGGCTCGCATTTACGAGACTTTAAGCTATCGGCACTGTAAATGTCAATAGCTTAAATTCTCGCAAATGCAAGACCTATTGAATTACAAATATTGTTTGTTTCCGAGCGCCCCATGCCGCGCTTTCACTTAAAAGAGGCCACATCCCTTTCTTTCGACGAGCCATGTCTAAAGAAAGGGGCGTAGCCTCTATTAAGTGCAAGTGCGGCCTGGGGAGCTTGGAAACAACCCCCAAAAACAATATTTGTAAAGCAATGGGTCTTACATTTGTGAGAGTTTAAGCTATTGTCATTTGCAATAACATTAGCTCAAACACTCCTAAATGCGAGACCTATGGCACTGCAAAGAATCATCTGTCATTGTTCTGGCTGCTTGGACAGTGAAAGTGCACATGGCGTGTGTGAACGTTGCTGCAAAGCAAGTCGTGCCTGAGGTAAGACAAAACTCACTAAAGAAAATAGTGCTTACAGTTAAATAACCACGATATATCCCGAGCAAAATCGAACATTGTACAAGTCATCAATCAAAATAAAACATCATATTCCAAGATAAGTGTCAGTCTTCTTCTTTAACATTCACAACAGCATCCTTTTGATTGCTAGCTAACACGTGTTTTGTCTAATTAGCAGTTTATGCATTTAGACTTCATCAGGGCAGCACATGTATTTACGAAGCTGGCGACACCACTGACTACCAGTTCCAAGTGGCGCGATGAAGAAGTAAATTTGGAGTTCAAAGTAGATTCAACGAAGAAGTAACACCTCAATTTATAGAATTATCGCAACCCTCGTCAGGGCAAAGTCCGGTCACAAAATCGAGTAGATTTCCTATTTCAAATACCGGTGGCAGCACGAGTACGGCGTCTATGTGCACTTTCACTGTCCAAGCAGCCAGAACAATGACAGATGATTCTTTGCAGTGCCATAGGTCTCGCCAGCTTCAAGTGCATAGTCTAATACAGCATGCCTCGCAGAGCAGCGCATGCGCTTCCCAGGCTGGACCTAAAAACAATTAACAAAGTCACGTACATCATGATCATGGCTGACAAAACGAATTCACATTAAGATATCCCCACCATTCCACCATATACCAATAAAACAGGTATATCAATTCTGGTCCCTATAGCCCAGGCACTAGTTACAGGAAAAGTTCCTAAGATCGAATAACAGAAAAGTTATAGCAAGCAAACCATGAATTAAGCCACATACGCAACCGAGTCACAATTCATTAGAGATTATCAACAGCCACAAATCATATACTCCCCAAACCGAAATTATCAACCCC
The DNA here is from genome assembly GCF_964261635.1 of Lissotriton helveticus. NCBI lineage: Eukaryota > Metazoa > Chordata > Amphibia > Caudata > Salamandridae > Lissotriton > Lissotriton helveticus. The sequence goes on from NC_136064.1 coordinate 61,883,061, forward strand.
CTTGAATTGATCCATCCCATTGAAATATCAATGATTTCCTTCCATTTTATTAACCTTTGCATGTAGTAATAACACAGACTACTTTATTTGTATTTCAAGGTAACCACGTAATGATTGCTTAGAAGAAGAAAAAAAAGCTGCAGAAGAAAAAAAAACAAAAAACATGGGAGTTGATTGAAAGCCACCATACTGAGCTCACACTGGAGGGTGAGAATGGAAGATTAGGATGGGAAAGGGAACGATTACCCCAAAAATGCAAACCTTTTAAAACAATATCATTAAAAAAATCATGATATTAATTCTGTTAATTCCCCTTTTCGATGTTGAAAGTTGCTCTGGTCATTTTCTTATTTTATACTGTACCCGGTCTCTAAAATATAATTTAAAAAACCATTTATCCAGGAATAAGCAAGCCTCTGGAAACGAGACACTCTGAATTACAAAATGGCTACTTCGGTTTCCATAGCACGCCTGTGCTTTTAGTCTCACTGTGGTTTTAAACCTAATAATCTCACCACGTTTCCCATACGCTTGATTAATATTTGCAATGCATTAGCTCTTTGCATTAGGTTTAGCTTTGCTCTACTTTTCCATCTCTTTACACTTGCACTTTCATCGACTGCATCCAGAAATAGAAGCTACTGGAATCTCTTTTCTGACAGCTGATGTGCGTTCTTGTTTGTAGAACCGCAGACAACTGAATTCTAATCTCGATTTGTTTTATTTAGGAAGTTGTATAGAAGTGCAAACAAGGCCCAGGGAGGGGTCAAAGTGCCTCACGTTTTTACAATTCTTATTACATTTTACATTTACACTCGAAATATATTTGACATTGGATGCCCAGATGCTGTGGGTTACAATAAAAGTGAACACACAATGACAAGACACTACAGTGTGGTGGTGGACAACTCACTGCCTCCCTCTGCTTCGGTTTCCCTACCTACACAAAATGTGAGCCCAATGAACGTTTCCCATAGACACGGAATGAGTAAAGGCCTTGGATACATCAGTGTAAAGATGGGGCCCTAGGCCCGCATGATGGAATGAAGGACGACACAGGACACCAGTTAGGGATAGTAATTCTGGCCACGAGCACCTGCGCTCGTGGTCTTTTATTAACAGCGTCACGTGACCCAGTGACGTCTGTGGTAGGTGGGTGTTCAGTGTAGGGTTACACTTGGAAACAACTAGACTGTGTCCTGGCAGGACACTACAATCAGGGAGTAGGCTAGCTGCTTGTAGTAAGTGTATTTCTGATGATAAAACAGAACAACTCTGTGCTCACGGCTTGATCCAAAAATATTTGCAATGCAATAGGTCTCGCATTTGCGAGAGTTTAAGCTATTGGCATTTACAATGGCAATAGCCAGACTCTCCTAAATGCGAGACCTATGTCATTGCACAGAAGCGGCCACCTTTGTCCCGGCTGCATGGCGCGCAGAATGCAAGGAAAGCACGTCGTGCCTGCAGTAGGGCAAAACCCATTAAAGTAAATAGGGCCACATGTATCATCATTACAAGTAGCGATTACCTAAGCGCGATTTTCTCTGAATAGCAAATAGGTAATAAATAATCCTAATGTATGAAACTGTTTTCAGTTTCATTAGCGATTCTTAATGTGTAGCAAATACACCTACCTCATGCATATTAATGAGGTAGGTCGCAATTTGTGAACCAATAGGAATTCACTCCATAACAGGGATGGTTTCCTGCTGAGGTCAGCAGACCACCATGTCTGTGATTGCTTTTAAATAAAGCAGTCTTTTTTGTTTTTAAATGCAGCCCATTTTTCCTTCAAAAAAAAAACGAGATGCATTTAAAAAGAAAAAATGAAACTTTGCAGTTTCATTTTTTAAGAGTAGGCAGTGGTCTGTGGGACCACTGCCTGCTTGCTCCTAAAAATGCTTTTACAATTATTCACAAAAGGACCCCTTTCCTTTTGCGAATGGGTTACCACCTACTTGAAGTAGGTGATAATATGCAAATGTTTTGCGACGGCATTCACGGCCACAAAACATTCATGAATACCGTTAGGATTCGGTATTTGGAAGGGACGCCCTAAACACGCCCCTTCCAAATACTGAATCGCAAAATGGGTTTGCGATTCGGTAACAGGGTCACTGAATCGCAAATTAGGGTTTGTTGCATCTAAAACACATTTATTGGGTTTGCAAACAGGCTGATTCTGCTAATCGGCCCGTTTGCGAAGGCAATAATGCTTGATGCATGTGTCCCATAGTCCTTACAGACAAAATAAGACATAACGTGGAGCAATAGAAGTAAAAGGGCCAGTCGCCATAGGAGGTTTCAAATGAAGACAAGGTGGTACTAATGAGGGACTAACAAGGCGATTAAGGAACCAGAAGCCAGCATTTACAAAGTACAACAATGCAAGCCACTGCAAAATATGGGCTGGGAGTGGGTGGAGCTTCAAATCTCTAACTCAATACAGCATGCCTTGCAGAGCTCAGCCAAAAAATGGACCAAAAATTAAAACATTTAACAAAGGAAAACTATCAGTCAAAAAAAGGACGTTTGGTGTTTTTTATTCATAAATGCCAATATAAAGTGGCGTGGTTTAAAAATTTGATTTACAAGTAGAGATGGTTAGAAATGGTGTCCATCGCTCTCTGTACCAAGCAAAATACATTCTGGTTTATAAAAAAATGATTGACTTGTTTCTTATAGTCTTCAAAGTCTTATGGAATTTAATTTTCGGTTCTCATTGTCAGTTATTTTTGAATTACAGCAAGTTACTTTTTATTTAGAACAGAGATGTTGTGAGCTTACAGGAACCGCAGGCGAAGCACTCCAGCAGAAGCGTCTCATTAAAAGATGGTACAGAGAGAACAGCAGCTGTATGCTTTCTCTCTTGTTAGACGCAGCCTCTGTCCAAAGAGAATAAAGTCGTTGTACTTGGTGATGTATGCTGGGCAGGCACTTAACACCCATTGGGCTCACGGGGCTTCAAACCCCCCCCCCGTCGTGGCTATCAGCCCAGGCTGACACAGCTTTGCGGGCTGTCGACGATCTAATTGCAGCCGCACCCGAGTACTTAACAGGTCTTTAAAAGACTATTTACTTGTAAATTAGGCTTCTGTTGTGTTTTAACCCCTTCTTTCAGTCACTCTGTCTATGGTTCGAAGAATTAGCCCCCCCCCCCCGAAATATTTTTCAGCCCCCCCCCCCCCGAAATTTGGCTCTAGTTGCCCGCCTGATGCTGGGAACGGGTCTGGCTGGGCGGAATTCCATTTGACTGAGATTAAGCAACCTTTTGGGGCACACTGGGGGTTGTAGTTCTAACCTGGCATGCCGCTAGTACGCGGTCTGTGTACTACAAACCCTCTAAAGATGCAACAAGAGATCCGAGCTAGAGCTATCTGTCACACTGACAAGCTCCTCTCAGTTGCTTCACTTGATGCCTTGGGGGCAATTTGAAACCCACTCAAGCTGGTGGGGCTGGGGGTACACGGCGCCCCTGGAGCCTATGCATTTTAACGCATGAGCTTGTCTGCCAATGGTAAACAGCATTGGCAAAGGAGTTTCAGACTTAAGACCTATTGGTTTTGCCAATGCTTGTTAGTGACTGATGCTGTCAGGACAAGGGCAGAACAAATGGCCACTGATGAACCACATCCTGGACCTCATCCAATTGCAAATGCTTCTGCTGGCAGGCCCGGGCTGGAGGAAGGACAGTTCTCATGGTTACTGGGGAGTCTCCAGTATTTCTTAGTTGGCAGGCTCTGGCCTCCAGAACGTAAATATTGCTCGCTTTTGTCCTTTAATTACACGTTTAGGCTGCACCCTGCTGTAACCTTTCCGAAGCTCTGGGGAGAACAAGCAAAGGAAGTGAGCCGTTTGCCTGGCCGTCGCTGGAAGCAGCCAGCGGCTTTCTCAGCATGTGCAGAGAGCGGCCATTGTTCACAGGCATTGGGAACCAGGGCCTGGCTGCACGCGGGAGCACCTGCTGCGCGCGAGGACCGAGGCTCCTGGGACAGCTCAGAGCCCCGACGCACAACAACTGAACGGAAGTCCGAGGAAGGATGTGGGAGGGCCCCCTGGGGCACCGCCTGCAGCGCAGATGGAGATGGAACCATAAGGGCGCGAGGGAGCTAAACGTGGTGGTTAGCCAACGATAGAACTGGAATGTTATTAATACTTGAACAACCTCGCTGTAACGTAATATTGAGTGTTTTGCAAAAACAAGAACACCGTCCACTGAACAATATACAGGAAAAACACTGCATTTGCTTAATGTGTTCCACAAACACATTGTCTTTTTCGATATTAGCATGCATGCCAACAAAATTTGCAAAGCAGAAAGAGGGGGATTTAAAAAAAATATTCGGGGTGGGAAGGAGAAATTTACCTTGCAGTGAAGTGGGGACAATTTCAGAAGCGAGAAAGCTAAATTAAAGCTATTATTTTGTTATAAAGCTCGGCAGTACCCTATCCCGCCTAAATCAGGTCAGTTACCATGTACCTTAACGAGGTCACTTGATTTATTTTCTTCACTATGCTCACATACAAAAAAAAGGCAAATATAGTTTGCATATCCTGACATGAGACATCACATGTGACATCACACAAGTCGGGTAGCTTTAGTAATGAAAGCAAAAATAAACAAGCATAGTCAATGCCAATAGGTCTCACCTTTGGCACCTATGACTTTTGCCAATGGCTTTTAGCCTTTTAATATCCCAATTACATGCAGCATGACTAAAAAACAAACTCAGCTTTTGATGCTGCAGGACGATTTTTGTAGAGGTAGCCTTTGCTTTCCCGGGACAATGGTAAACTTGCCTTTTAACCAGGAAGAAAATTCCTGGAGTGAAGTGTGCAGTAATTATGTGGTACTACTCTAAAGATGGGCACTTTAAAGAGTTTTAAGAAAGTTGCAAGAAAGGGCAACATCAAACAAAGCGCACGTCTAAACGCCATACTGTCCTGGGGCCTCATTTATGAAAAGTGACGCATCGCTGCGTGAAAACAACGATGCGTCACTTTTCATTGCACCCTCGGTGCGACACCAATGATGCGTCATATTTACAGTATGACGCATCATTGCGCAAGGAGTTACAGATACGTCAGTATTTCTGACGTATCTGTATGGCGCAAAAGTGACGCATTGCTGGAGTGTGTCACAAAGTGACACAACTCCAGCAATGCGTCCTTTCACATGGGGCAAGCCCCATGTGAAAGGACCTGTGTCAGTCTTATGCCTGCTGTGAGGCAGTTGTAAGATATTGACGCATTTGCATCCTAGAAGTGGCGCAGTGAAATCTTATAGATTTCCCTGCGTCACTTCTACGACCCTTACTTGCGTCAATACGCCCCCCTAGCATACATTATACCTGGCGCAGGTATAATGTGGCGCAGAGGTTTACAAAGTGACGCATCTACCTAGATGCGTCACTTTGTAAATATGGCGCAACAAGGCGCATTTTTACGCCACTGGTGTATCACAAAACGTGACGCACCGGTGGCGTAAAAGTGACGCACAGCCTCATAAATGAGGCCCCTGGTGTTTTACACAATGACTGTGTATCAGTTTATATGTTAATGGAGCGCATATTTCTGTTGAATGCCTGTGGCAAAAGTAGGCCAAACACAGTGAGAATATGAGCAGATATAATAAATGCTTCTAGGCAATGGCTCTCAAGTCTGCAAACCAGTGAACAGAGCTGTGGCCTTGCCTCTTATTAGCTACTCCTTGACTGAACTAGTCGGAGGTATGAGGGCATATATGGCTGTCAGACGCTGTCTTGAATGAACTATGTTAAAATCGAGTGACCCTGGCCACAGTATAGGGCTATATGCGAAGGCCACCTCAAGTTCTGCTATGCCAAGAGCTCTTCGCATGACTGGTGCTGCACAATCAAATCCTCCAATGTTAATAAAAACAGTACTATTAATATAAATACTCATACTTAACCCCTTCCAGGCTGATGACAAGCTCAGCTCGTCATGAGCGTAACCTGCCGTGCGCTCATGACGAGCTGAGCTCGTCATGTAACGCGGTATTTTTAAAATTACCGCGCACAGCGGGAAAAGCCGCCGCAGCAATGCGGTTAAAAGAATGACACTATGCAAGCACTCATTAGGACTAAAACAAGGGTGCCATTGGAAGAGGTACAGTAAAGCCTGTAAATATCAAATAGTGTATAACAATGAATGGTGCAGAGTGCTCTTGAGTATATCACGTGAATGATGGGTATTAAAAAGAAAGAAAAAACTTTTGACAATGATGTTTGCAGGAGGATGGCTTAGTATATGGTGCACACTTTTCATAGTGGTGCACCTTGCACAAATCCAGGAACCCCTTATAGTGATTTTAGTGGTCTTTAAAAACAATAGAAACCTCTCAAAGTGATAGCTGTGGAGAGCAGCCTCCGGGCTTATCTTGAAGGAGTGCTAAACAGCTTATTTTACCAGTTTAATCTGCAGTGTAAATTAGATGAAAAGACAGGGGCGTAACAAACGCCCCCGCAGCCCCCGCGGTGCGGGGGGGGGGGGCCCAACTCTGTTCAATTAATTAAGGGGGCCCCCTCAGCTCTTCTGAGACCTGTGAGAGAGGCTTGCGCTAAAGCAAAGCCTCTCTCCCTCTGTGTTAGAAGCAGGTGCAGCCTGCTGCCTGCTCCGAGCCCCTCTCCCAGGCTCTGACTAAAGAGAAACAAAGTAGCAACATTGTTTCTCTTCAGTCAGAGGCAGGGTGGGGTGGGCTCCCCAGAGACAGCAGTCTCCACTGCTCCTCTGAGGCAGCACAGAGCCCGGCCCCCACTCTCTCTTCTCCAAAAGCAAAGCCCACCCCACAAGAGAAGACAGGGACAAAGGTGGGGTGGGGGCCCCACCCCACAAGAGAAGACAGGGACAAAGGTGGCGTGGGGGCCCCACCCCACAAGAGAAGACAGGGACAAAGGTGGCGTGGGGGCCCCACCCCACAAGAGAAGACAGGGACAAAGGTGGCGTGGGGGCCCCACCCCACAAGAGAAGACAGGGACAAAGGTGGCGTGGGGGCCCCACACCACAAGAGAAGACAGGGACAAAGGTGGCGTGGGGGCCCCCCCCACAAGAGAAGACAGGGACAAAGGTGGCGTGGGGGCCCCACCCCACAAGAGAAGACAGGGACAAAGGTGGCGTGGGGGCCCCACACCACAAGAGAAGACAGGGACAAAGGTGGCGTGGGGGCCCCACCCCACAAGAGAAGACAGGGACAAAGGTGGCGTGGGGGCCCCACACCACAAGAGAAGACAGGGACAAAGGTGGCGTGGGGGCCCCACCCCACAAGAGAAGACAGGGACAAAGGTGGCGTGGGGGCCCCACCCCACAAGAGAAGACAGGGACAAAGATGGCGTGGGGGCCCCACCCCACAAGAGAAGAGAAGAGACAGGGACAAGGATTGGGTGGGGGCCCCACAAGAGAAGAGAAGAGACATGGAAAAGGATGGGGTGGGGACCCCAGAGACAGCAGTCTCCACTGCTCCTCTGGGGCAGCTCAGAGCCCGGCCCCCACTCTCTCCTCTCCATAAGCAAAGCCCACCCGACAAGAGAAGAGAAGAGACGGGGACAAGCATGGGGTGGGGACCCCAGAGAGTAGGAGGGAGCACAGAGCACTGCTCAGAGTCAGGACCCTGACAAGGGTGGGGGTGGGGGCCCCCAGAGAGAGCATTCTCAAGGGCAAAGCTCATATGAGAAGGGATGAGGCAGCAAAATGGGGCCCTCAGGTAAGCACTCTTGTTAGAATGCACCATGGGCGTCCGTGGGGAGGGGGAGGGGGGGCAAGGCAGAGGGGAGAAGGGTGCAAGGCAGAGGGGTGAAGGGTGCAAGGCAGAGGGGAGAATGCTGCAAGGCAGAGGGGAGAATGGTGCAAGGTAGAAAAGGGTGCAAGGCAGAGGTGTAGTAGAGAGGAGGAGAGAGTGAGGGAGAGTGGGAGAGAGTGGAGAGTGGAGAGAGGGAGAGTGGAGAGAGAGAGTGGGAGAGAGTGGAGAGAGAGAGAGTGGAGAGAGAGAGTGGAGAGAAAGAGAGAGAGAGGAAAGAGAGAGTGGAGAGAGAGAGAGAGTGAAGAGAGAGAGAGTGGAGAGAGAGTAGAGAGAGAGAGAGTGGAGAGAGAGCGGAGAGAGACAGTGGAGAGAGAGAGTGGAGAGAGAGAGAGTAGAGAGAGAGCGGAGAGAGACAGTTGAGAGAAAGTGGAGAGCGAGAGAGAGAGAGAGTGGAGAGAGACAGTGGAGCAGGGCCGGCCCTAGGCATGTGCAAAGTGTGCACCTGCACAGGGCCGCCAAACCCCAGGGGTCACCACGACGAGGATCGGATCGGAAGGATCACTGGCACTGGCGGCCCCCTGGCAGGATTTGGTGGCCTCCGGCTCCGACCCCGGTCCGCAATCTGCACGGGATGGGTCACACACAGTAATCACTCAGCCAGGTTGAATTCCCGAAGCCGGCGGCCGACCCAGTTATGCATACCACCAAGCAATGGGACTGTCTGCAGCATTGTTGTTTTAATTTCAGTCAGTTTCACTTACTTGCCCATGAGCCAGCCAGCAGTTTGGGTCCCAGGGCCATCAATCTTAGCCCTACTACTAATGACGTGAAGGCCCTGGGACAGTCAGCCCCCACGTGCTGTGCGCAGTGCACAACTCTGACGCGTCACGGTGGTCACGCTCCAGTATGTGTTTAAAGTACTTACATACGCTGCCATATTTATCACGTCTGAATTGGAACACATTTTTGCTAAGCAAGGAAAGACGGCCGGTTGGTTCCAGGTAAGGCGACACCCGTACAGAAAGAGGGGTGCCAGGTGGTTACTGAAAGACCCACCCCTCTGAGCATCAGGTTTGGAACGTGTAATGTTTGCAGTTTTATATAATCCGAACTAGACCCGAAGGATTTGGGGTGCTTTACATGAGAACGTTAAATTACACAAGTTCACTTATGTTTTTTAACACGGAAGAGACAAAGATGATAGCGCCAGCCCACCACTCTTTTATAAAACGCGCCGCTAGCGTTTATGTTTCGTACTGCTGTTTATTTCTGCTCTGTGAATGCTGATCACGTGAGTCTGACTTTAAATGTAGGTGTTGGTAGGGTAGGTACACAACAGGTAGCAAAAGATGCATCCTATTGCTTTTGCTCTTTATTAACCTGAGTCCTTTTGCCACACCCTTACACTGCCACGAGTATGACTATTGTGCTCATCTGTTTGGTTTGACATTTCTGCTCAGTCATGGTGAAAAGTCTAATTTTCAAAGGGCTGTTGTGGCTATTGTACTGCATCATCAGTTGTACCAAATTTCTATGTGTTGCTGGTGCCCACTTTCCTGTGTGGTCTACCCTAACAAAGACCCACAAATAAATCACTACGTGAAGAGTGGGAAAGGCACACTCAATTGTTATGGAGTTTTACATAAATATGCTGTTACAACAAAGTGGTTTGCTTAAGTAACGTCTTGATAAATGTCTTCTAAGTTCATATAATTAAATTACTATACACACCATCCAAATATAAAAAAAGTACACACCATCCAATAAAAAAAAAAAAGTTTTTTATCAATTTTTCAAAAACATCCATAACATCCAAAGCGTTTCGATCAACTGTGGAACTTCTGCAGGGCTTATTACTATGCAGGCGTTTATCGTTTGAGGATCTGGTTGTCTGTGTACTCCATATAGTGAGATTTTTGTTTGATAATGCCCTAAGCAATATAAGGAATATCAGGAATAGGGCTCCTATGTCTTCCTGTTGGTCAAGTATTGTGTAACATCGAGTATTGAGCAAAGTATTGAGCAGAAAATAAGAGGTGACCACTCTGAAAAGGCAGATTTCCTATCAATCAGTCAATCAATCATATCATTTGTAAAGCGCACTACTCACCCGTGAGGGTCTCAAAGCGCTGGGGTGGGCTTATTATGTCCAACGTTACGTCAAACTCGGCACCTTCAAGGTATAAATATGCCCACACTTGCCCTAGCAAACACACAGTGTTTTGGAGCAGTTCGACTATCTACTTGCTCGACGCAGCTCCGAGCTCGCTACAGTAAGTGCAAAAGGAAGCCGACCCTGCTAGCTGGCACACACAATTAAGTCTAGTATATTCGATAGACACCTAGTCGACTTAAGTCCTACGTCAATTCTATAGTATATGCTATTCCAATGCGCAGAGCCTATTGGGAATATAGGAACTACACAACAACGTGACCTATCAGAGTCCTAATTTCTTTAGGAAATATCCTTTGATTTGGTAATTTGTGGTTCAAATGAAAATGACACATCAAAATCTTTCACCAGCCGCCACTGCTGACCCCCTCTTCCGGGGCCCCCACCTACGCTCCCTGCACAGGGCCACCATGAGCCTAGAGCCGGCCCTGAGTGGAGAGAGAGTAGAGAGAGAGAGTGGAGATAGACAGTGGAGAGAGAGAGGGTGGAGAGACAGTGGAGAGACAGTGGAGAGCATTAGAGAGAGAGAGAGAGTGGAGAGAGAGACAGTGGAGAGAGAGTGGTGAGAGATTGGAGAGAGAGAGTGGAGAGATTGGAGAGAGAGTGGAGAGAGAGTAGAGAGAGAGAGTGGAGAGAGAGAGTGGAGAGAGAGAGAGAGTGGAGAGAGAGTGTGGAGAGAGAGAGAGAGAGAGAGAGAGAGTGGAGAGAGAGTGGAGAGAGAGTGGGGAGAGAGTGGGGAGAGAGAGTGGAGAGAGAGAGAGAGTGGAGAGAGAGTGGAGAGAGAGAGAGTGGAGAGAGAGAGAGAGAGTGGAGAGAGACAGAGTGGAGAGAGACAGAGTGGAGAGAGACAGAGTGGAGAGAGACAGTGGAGAGAGACAGAGTGGAGAGAGAGTAGGGAGAGAGGGTGGAGAGAGAGAGTGGAAAGAGAGTGGAGAGAGAGTGGAGGGAGACAGTGGAGGGAGACAGTGGAGGGAGAGAGAGATAGTGAGAGAGTGGGGAGAGAGTAGAGAGAGAACTTGGAGAGAGAGAGACAGTGGAGAGAGTGGAGACAGAGTGGAGAGAGACAGAGTGGAGAGAGACAGAGGAGAGAGACAGTGGAGAGAGACAGTGGAGAGAGAGTAGAGAGAGAAGGGAGAGAGGGTGGAGAGAGAGAGTGGAAAGAGAGTGGAGAGAGAGTGGAGGGAGACAGTGGAGGGAGACAGTGGAGGGAGAGAGAGAGAGAGATAGTGGGAGAGTGGAGAGAGAGTAGAGAGAGAAAGTGGAGAGACAGTGGAGAGAGATTGGTGAGAGAGAGTGGAGAGAGTGGGGAGAGAGAGTGGAGAGAGAGACAGAGAGAGAGTGGAGAGAGAGTGGAGAGAGAGAGAGTGGAGTGACTCTCCTTCAGCGGCCTTTTCTCTGGGGTTCTGGTCTAGTAATTAGTTTCAAAGCGCGGGGACACACTGTTGCCTAGTGTAACCATGCGCTATACAATAGGTTTTATTATTATTATTATTATTAGAGAGAGAGAGAGAGTGGAGAGAGAGAGTGGAGAGAGAGTGGAGAGAGAGAGAGTGGAGAGAGAGAGAGAGAGAGAGAGAGAGAGAGAGAGAGAGAGAGAGAGAGAGAGAGAGAGAGAGAGAAGGGAGAGAGGGTGGAGAGAGAGAGTGGAGAGAGAGTAGCGAGAGAGTGGGGGAGACAGTGGGGGTAGAGAGTGGAGAGAGAGTGATGAGAGAGAGATAGTGAGAGAGTGGAGAGAGAGTAGAGAGAGAGAAAGTGGAGAGAGAGACAGTGGAGAGAGAGTGGAGAGAGTTGAGAGAGAGAATGGAGAGAGAGAGTGGAGAAAAAGTAGAGACTGACAGACTGACTCAGAGACTGAATACTAACTGACCGAGAGACTGACTGACTGAAAAACTGACTGAGAGAGAGACTGGCTGACTGAGAGAGAGACTGGCTGACTGAGAGAGTGACTGACTGACAGAGAGAGAGACTGATTGAGAGTGAGACTGACTGACAGAGATAGAGAGAGACTGACTGACTGACAGAGACTGATTGACTGACGTAGAGAGATACTGACTGACAGAGAGAGAGATTGACTGACAGAGAGACTGACAGAAAGAGACTGACAGAGAGAGAGAGAGAGACTGACTGACTGAGAGAGGCTGACTGACTGGGAGAGAGAGAGACTGACTGGGAGAGAGAGAGACTGAATGACAGAGAGAGAGACTAAGAGAGAGAGACTGACTGAGAGAGAGAGACTGACAGAGAAAGAGAGACTGACCGACAGAGAGAGAGACTGACTGACAGAGAGAAACTGACTGAAAGAGAGAGAGACTCACAGAGAGAGACTGACTAACAGAGAGAGAGAGAGACTGACTGACAGAGAGAGAGACTGACTGAAAGAGAGACACACTGACAGAGAGAGAGAGACTGACTGAGAGAGACTGGCTCACTGCGAGAGAGAGAGAATGACTGACTGAGAGAGACTGACAGAGGGAGAGAGAGACTGTCTGGAAGACTGACTGACAGAGAGAGAGAGACTGAGAGAGAGAGGCTGAGAGCTAGAGCCTGACAGAGAGACTGACAGAGAGAGGGACTGACAGTGAGAGGGACTGACAGGGAGAGGGACTGACTGAGAGAGACTGACAGAGAGAGACGGACAGAGAGAGGGACTGAAAGAGAGAGAGACTGACTAAGAGAGAGACTGACTGACTGAGAGAGACTGATTAAGAGCGAGAGACTGACTGAGAGAGAGACTGACTGACAGGGAGAGACTGGCAGAGAGAGACTGAGACTCTGACAGACAGAGAGAGAGAGACTGACTGACAGAGAGACTGACTGACAGAGAGAGAGAGAGACTGACTGATAGAGAGAGACTGGCTGACTGAAAGAGAGAGACTGACTGACTGAAAGAGAGAGACTGACTGACTGGGAGAAACTGACAGAGAGAGACTGTGAGAGACTGACTGACAGAAAGGGAGAGACTGACTGAGAGAGAGACTGACTAACTGAGAGAGACTGACAGAAAGAGAGAGATAGAGAGACTGATAGAGAGAGGGACTGATAGAGAGACTGACAGACAAAGGGACTGACAGACAAAGGGACTGACAGACAGAGGGACTGACAGACAGAGGGACTGACAGGGAGAGAGACTGACTGAGAGAGACTGACTGAGAGAGACTGACAGAGAGGGACTGACTGAGAGAGACTGACAGAGCGAGAGAGACCGACTGACTGAGAGAGAGAGAGAGAGAGAGAGAGACTGACTGACTGACAGACTGACTGACTGAGAGAGACTGACTGACTGAGAGAGACTGAATGACAGAGAGAGATAGACTGACTGACTGAGAGAGAGACTGACAGACTGACTGACTGACAGACTGACTGACAGAGAGACTGAATGACAGAGAGAGAGAGAGAGAGAGAAACTGACTCACTGAGAGAGAGAGACTGTGATGGAATTGGGGTCAAAGTGTGTATGAAGCTATGCAATGCCTCTTAAGATTGCTATTGTCTACTAATAAAAATGTATTATGAAAATTTGCTCTTTGTAGTTACATCTGCTTTTGAAATACTGCATTGTCGCATTGTCTAATGTTTTAAAACGGAAACGAGAAGGAGCAGTGGATGCACTTTTGTCAAAACTGAACGATGAGTGGGCCCGATGTTGTATATCATGACAGGAGGCTGCATCAGGAAACCCACCTAACATTGGGCAAACTTCCCCGGCATACTGATGGCAGGGACCCTGTAATGAATGGACCACCACCTATGATAGCCTGCTGGCAGACTAAGCCCAACCTTTAACTAAACCATCCAGTGTTACTTATAACGGCTGTATTGGGGACAGTGGCGTAACAATCGCCCCGCATCCCCTGCAGTATTGCGGGTCGCTGGCCTGAGAGCTCAAGACTGGCATGGAGGATGGGAGGGGGGCCCCGTCCATGTAGTTTGCAGGGGGCCCCCTCAAGTATCGTTACACCACTGTGAAAAGAAACCACAGAGCATTTAGCAAAAATAAGTCTAGTTATTACAACACAATATCACTATCACATTGGTATATCTCCTACTCAGAGATATCAACACAATACACAAGAATACTTCAAAATCAATCAGGTCAGTAGCACAAAATACAGTGGTCTCTAAGGGGAGACCAAACCATATACTAAGAAAGTGGAAGGGGAACTGCGAAGGAGAACGGCACTTGGACCAGAAGATCCAGAGAAGCGGGGTACACAAGAGTCACCCAAGATAAGTACCCTGGAACCCCACGGAGGCTGTGTGCATAGTGGAAACACAGCTGCGCACCCAATGGAGGTCAACAGAGAAGTTGCAGTTGCAGTTTTTGGAGAAAAAGGACCCTTCCCAGAGGACCTCGAAGAAACCCTTTGGAAGACAGAAGGTTGGAGAGCCTCCCCACCTGTGGATGGTTCGGGAACCAGGTTACCTACACCAGGGAAGCCAGGTGTGAAGTGACGTCAGAAATTGCCATAGACAACAATGGCCTACTTCTAAGAAGATGCCACTGAAGAAGACAGTGAAGGAGTCCAGTGGAATCCAAGGGTGGATTCTGGACGTGCAGAACCTGCAAGCATAGGGGACAGAGTCTATGTGAGAGGTTACCAGGAGGCACAGAGACACAGAGACAATGCCTACTGATGTCGGGAGGTTCTGAAGAGTCGACAATGACCTTGTTGCTGCAGGTGTAAGGACCAGGGGATGCTGAGGAAGACTAGGAGCCAAGTCCGAGCTGTCCCAAGTCAGATGTCAGTGACTAGGTGGTTAGTGTCCGGTAGGAGCACCAACAAGCCTTGGTAGCCGCAACTGCTGTCAAAGATGAAAAAGAGGCAAGGTTGGGACCCGCAAAGTCCAAGGGACTCACCAGAGCCAGAGCAGGCCCAGAGAAAGCAGGGGAGCCCCCTAAAGCAAGAGAAGACCATCAGGATAACCCACAGGCCGAAGGCACAGAAGTCACAAAAGGACCTCAAGCAACACACCAAAGATGATGGTCCACGATGCAGAGGATGCGGATCTTGGAGGAAAGAGGTTCTGGAGACTGGAGCTTTATGTAGCCCGAAGATCTCTGGAGTGCAGAGCCAACAAGCCTTCGCAATTGCAAGTAGACATGGTGCACAGAAGTTTGGTCCCGCCGAGGGATACTGACCTCAAAATTGCGGAGAGGACAGGTGAGGCATCGAGGGAGTTACAGAACCACCACCTGTGTTGCTGAGCCTTGGGAAGTCTATAAGACGACAGGAGCAGCAGACCAGTCTGCTTTGTTGCGGTGCCTGCAGATGCAGGGAAGTGACTTCTTCACTCCAAGGGAGATTTCTTTGGGTGTCCTTGATGCCCACAGGTCTGTGGAGGAACTGGATGAAGCACAGACACAAACGACGAAGACTTGAAGAACAGTGAGACCAGGAGCAGCAGGAGTCTTCCTTGGTGCAGTCTTGGTTTCAGTTGAACTCCAATGTAGTCCAAGTGTCCAGATGATTGAAGAGCGATGTCATTTTGGGGTTGAGTCTTGTCCCACAATGAATCTAAGGACCAACCAACCGGTGAGCACTTAAGTACCCTAAGAAAAGGGTTGAGACAAGTTCAGGGATCCCTCCCAAAGGAGGGGCTAGACAGAGGGGGGGATACTCCCATGTCCTTTGTCAAGTTTCGCGCCAGTGTGGGAGCAAATGGCTCCCTAGACTGGCCCCCACCCCAGACCAATACACTATGTCCAGTCTGGGAGGTGGTCACACCTCCCTGTGAAAGGAAATCTATTGGTATTGCTTCCCCTTCTCGAGCTTAGCTCAGCATCAGGAGGGCAGAATCGTGTCTGTGGTCGGCAGTAGCACTAGCTTGCTCGCAGACCCTGAAAGGCTGTGGCTGAGAGTACAGGGTGTTCCCTAATGATCCCTCTAGTACATGAGGTCATACTTCCAACACTGGAATAGGTGTTGAGGAATGATTTCAACATGTTAGATACCAAACATGGCCGGGTTTTATGCAGCCACTGTATAGTGAGACATCTCGTAATGACTTATTTAGTATTAAAAGGACTGACCGCACTTACAATGCCTGGAGAATCGACTTCGGGGTTTGTTGGGGTATTCTGCTCATGCAGGAGCACCCTCACAGTTATAACCAAGCACCCTTCCCTCAGGACTGAAGAGTCTGCCATAGGGGTGACTTATAGGTTTTAAGTGCAGTGACCTCAGATATAAGGACAGGTTGTGAGAGGTACAAGCACCAACTCACACAGGCTGCAATGGCAGGCCTGTAGTCAGAGATTAAGTGGATTCCCATGGGTGGCACAATACATACTGTAGCCCTGGGCATTGGTACACCCCTAGGGACTTCCAAGGGTACACCAGTAGCCAATTGTGGAGGTATCAAAGTACTTACCAGATCAATTTAGGGGAGGAAAACACAGCTGGCATGATTGGAAGGATCTCAGCAGACTAGATCAAAAACGCCTGGCACCAAACAAAAAGTGTGGGAACCTTGAAAGCAGATCTTACTTTCCTAGGAGGCGGGTGGGCGCACACTGGGTGCACACAGCACTGGCTGCACCAACAAGGGTGAGAAACTAAAGCCTGACACCAAAGAAAGTGTTATGATGCATTGCATTTACTATGATGCATCAGGGCAAACTGAGTGCTGGAGTGTGAGGCAGTGTGCGTCCACCCCCCTTCAGATCTTACTTTCCTACGCTGTTGTTTTTTCTGTTAGTTACCGACCCGAGTATGATCGGTAACTAAAACGACAAGCATTTGCAATGCAATAGGTCTCGCAGTTACTCAAGTTTAAGCTATTGGCATATTAAATGACAATGCCTTTTATTTATGTTTTTAAAACAAAAACAAATATAAAAGGTATTGTTATTTGCAAAGTCAATATCTCAAACACGTAAATGCGAGGTCGACCTCTTGCATTGCAAATGCTTTTTTTATTGTGAAAGTAAAAAGAGGGGAGCTTTAATTTTAACAATGGCTAAATACATTTGTGCCCTTAATCATTTTGCAGACATGTAAACAACGATGCTGCTTAATTGCGAACATAACTTTTCGGGTTACCTTCAATTTAACTCCCACTAACAAGTAAGCAACACACCCTGCAAAAGCCAATGCTCTCTTTTGAACATCTTAAGCCAAATTTACCATGTCCCTCTGCCCCAGCGGTGCCTGCGAGAGCTCCAGTGCATTGAGTGGGCCGCTTCTAAGAGCTGCACGGCTGCTCCGGTGAGGCGCGAGAGTCCCGGGTCCTGCAGGAGCCGCTCCTTCTATTAATGCTCACTACAGATGTGAGCCGGAGATGCACATGCAAGGGGTGCTCTTCAGACACCTCGCCTTTGTGCCCGCCAAGCTATTTTTAGGCCCGCGAAGTTCCCTGCTGCACACACAAGCATGACGCCTATATTGAATGTTAATTTAAATATGCCAATGAATAAAAAAACTGCGAAAGGCAATAAGCTAAACTACAAAGAAACAATTTGAGAAGTACATATTACTTACCGGCTTCAGAATCTCCCAGCTCTGAAGGGTCACACGCTCAATAAAATGTAAATGGGTCGGACAATGAACACCAAACTTAGAGACAAGGGGATGGCGGCTGGGGCACAGGCAGACGCAGTTTTCGCGATGCCCGAGCTGAACCACGGGATGAGGAAAATACAAGATGAACTCCATACAAAACAAAATAGAGTAAACAAAAGAAAGGCGCGGGCCGCTATGGGTGAATCATGCGCCATGGTGCTTTAAAAGAAAAATTAATTAGTCCATAAATGAAAAGATACAGCCCTGCAGAAACTAAACTGGCCACGAAAGCGGACAAAAACTGTAGTTAAGCGGTGCTGCTTCTGGAATAAACGGAAGTTACGCATTGCCTCTCCAGCCAATAATAAGCCCTGTAAGAAGATCAATGCAAATGATTACAAATGGCAAGTGGCAGGAGAAACTCCCCTGCAAAAGGTGAAGTTTCACCCATGATAGAGATTACTTGAAGTCTCGGAGAGACAGCGCATGCGCGCTGCCTAGCGAGACCTAAAAAACAAAAGCAGTGAAAGTATTATTGTGTTTATAAAGCTAGTGTGAGAAAAGCAACATGAGGGTGGAGGGCAGAGATCAACGGGTACTGAAGCATATCAAAGGAGTGCACAATGAAGTTCCCTTACGTTGCCTTGCATATTACAGGCACTGGGACTACATGAACACTGCAGGGGGTTCAAGCCGAACAAAGCTACTGAATAATCCTGAAAAAATAGGTGTTGAGTGCACAAAAGGATAGTCCATTTGTGCTGCAGGCTTGAAAGTGCACAGACATGCACACTAATGCTTCTGTAACATTCAACTGGCCATTTTCACTGGCCATGATTGTATTTTTTCCTAGCCTGCCTTCCATTTCATAACAGCAGACACAGACACCCCTCGCAGTGACTGACCCTTAGTGGCAGGCCATGGAGACATTGAAATCCAGTCCGGTAACAGTGTATATTATGAGAATGGGATGTTTACAGTAGAAGCACTGCATGAGCTGTATCCTGTGACATAAGATGCACTGTTTCTGAGCTAAGAGGAAAGAGGCTAGGGGAGCAGCAGCTCTTGGTAGGAGCAAGTTGGACCGGCTTAATTAGTTGGCAGGGCAAGATCTGTGTGGCCAGGTTGAGGTGGCTCCAAATATTGTGCAGAGAGAATCCATCAAAAGAGGCAACACATGGGGCTTAGGTGTGTGTGCGAAAACAACTGGCTTCTGAAACAACAGGTGGGGGCACGGTAGCATAAATGCAAACAGACGACAGAGGGGAACACGAATGATGAAGGGAGCAAAGGACTACATAAAGGAAAGAGCTGGAAAAAAGAAATGCACTCTTGTGGCATGTTTAACAATATTTCTCACAACAAAGAGCACATGTGAGTCTTGTAGGCTTCTACCTAAATAACAAACTGGGGTACAGGTGCAACAGCTGTGCTGAAATGCTGCTGGGTATGGTATAAAACGTGGTGTAGGAGCGATGGCGTCATGGGTATATTTAGCCAAAGCTGCAACAAACAATGTTTAGGAAGGGATGTGAAGCACTTCCCCAGAACTGAACACTTCCAAAACAATGGAGGGTTGGGTAATTATATAAACATGTCACCTTCTCTTTTGTGTTGATTTGTTATATTGATATACCATGGACAACTGACCTTGCAGCAACTTCACACCGACCTCATACATTTATCTTATGCAGTGGGATGGGGTTTAATATTCCAGTTATAAAATAGCCGAGGTGGCAGTAAAGAGTGGCTATATTCAGATAGTAGTTTGCATTAAAATGTGAGGCCACCATATTTTGCATCCTCCTAACACACGTCAAACTGCATTATGTAGGTTACTTGGGACCTATTTCGGGCAGCAGGACTCTGGAGGGGAACGCTGATGAATGCAGGTATAAACAAAGTTCTTCATCGGTGAGCCATGAGATATTGAAGGAAGGAGAAACCCTGAAACCCAAAATAAGTCCATTGCACATTGAAAAGAAGCCCAGAACTAGCCTGGGCCTAATGAAAGTAGCACAAAATAGGAACAGCCTCTATCTATCCTAAAACAAGTATTGGGGGCGTGATAAGAATTACCCAAGCTGTAGTTTTACATTTTCTCAATCTATGTTGCACATTGGTAATTATGCAGTACAACTACCTGAACTGCAGCCAAGGTGTACAGTGAATGCATGTTCTTGTAGCAATACTGATACCAGCTGGTAGTAATAGTTGATCCCCGTACCTCGGCATCCCTGCCTGTTTTTACCAGACAACGTTGTAAGCAAGATTTAAATCAGGAGGGAGAAGGGAGCGAGCTATTTTAACAGGAGAGCTATGAAAGCAGGGAAAGAAGAGCGAGCAGCACCAGTAAGGAGCAGAGGAAGCGCCGCGGCTGTGAATCGGTCCCCGCAGTGTGTGAAGAGCTGTTTAGAATTTAAAGTTCCTGAGGAGAAAGTAAAACAGAAACTGACGGAGCTGTTCCCCCCCTCCTCCCCAGTGGCTTGAGACCCTCGTGGGTGAGTAGTGTGCTCTACGAAACCTCTGATCGGTAGAAACTAGAGGAAGCTGATAGTTCCTGGGGCGATACTCCAGGGGAGTGAACAACTTGCAAAAAGGAGGGACCAGGAAGAAATATTACCGACTGGCAAACAAGGAATTTTACAAAACAACCGATTAGACAAATGAAGTGATGGGAGGAGTCAAACCCCACAGAGTACATACAACAGATCATCCTGACATCGCAAGCGATGTCCAGGCTTGACCTATAAATGGGCGAGTTGTTAACATAAAGCAATTGACCTCACCTGATGCAGCATGATTCAGTTTGTTATGGGGGCATGTTGTAGTGTGTGATTAAGCGAGTGAGGGTCAGTGAGAGAGAGGGGGAGAGAAAAAGTATGTGTATGTGTCATTGAGTGGTTTAATGCAAGAGGGTAAATGTATGAATGAATAACTGAATGAGTGAATGAGTGAGTGAATTTCATTGAATGACTATTGCAGGTAGCTAGTTTGCAGTAAGGGAAGAGCAAGTAGAGACATACTGACACACGTTGGTCTCTGGGGTGAGAGCACTGCTTCAGTTCATTCATTTTGAACATTTGTAAGTGGAGAAAACATAATAAAGTTCCAAAGTTATAAGGTAGGTAAGCAAAAGAATTCATAGACCAGACTGTGTCTAAATGATAACTCACAGGTTTGAATCCTTTGAAGTAAGTAGTCTTACTCTGGCAGGTGTCTATTTTTTTCTCTCATCATCTTCCTAAGCCCCTCCCTCCATGCCCCACGTTCAACCCCATGGACCTTTCACATATAAAATTGGCTGCTCTGCCTTATGTCTTGCTCTCAGAATTGAACCCTAATCTGCCTGGTACCTTCTGCGGTTTCTCTAGAAGTATTTCTTATTGGGCCACTCACAGACCACAGGTTTAAAACTGGTAGGGGGCAACCTGCAAATGGCAATTGTGTGTGTTGTACAGACATTACCTAGTGGTGGTCGCCACTGGGTAGTTATATTTAAGATCGTGATTCCATAGGAAATGCTTTTTGTTGTGCTAATAACTTTGGCATCATTTGACAAATCACCACAAAACTTACCAAAAAGTGCTCTGTTTTGCCTAGTTTGCACATGGAAAGTTTTGGGTGATCCGTCAAGTGGGAGCCAAGAATAAAGGGAGTTCCAAAACATATTTTCCCCATTCGTTTTCCGACAGGACATTTAAACAGGGCTACCGCCTAAACCACTGAACGGATTTACACCAAATTTAGTGGAACGCTAAATCTAGATCCAGAAAGAGTGCTTATTGAATTTTGGTGTAAATCCATTCAGTAGTTTTTGAACAATTAATAATAAAGTAATTTTGTATATCTAGGGATGCAGAGGCTCCGTTGTTACCGACAGATCTCAAACTAAGATGTGATTGGCTGCCACCACCTCTGCCTGGAAGTGGTGGCAGCCATGTTAGTCCCTGACCACCTAGGACTGGTGGTGGGGTCCCAGAATGTTTATTTGTTTATGTTGCAGTGATTTCGCTGAGGATCCGCAAATCAGTGATACTTTAAAAAAAAAAAAAAAACAAGTGCAGTCACCCGCACTTGTGTTTTTAAAAAAAGCCCTGGGTAGGCCTGGTCTGGGGAGAAACAAATATTTAACTTTTGACGAAGGGTGGCGCCTGTGGCCCCTTCCCTCCCCAGGCTGATTTTGGCCCCAGGGACCCCAGCTCCCAGAGCCTGTTTCGGACCATGGACCCATCCCCCAAGGCACAGCCAAATTTCCAAAGGAGGAAGGGGACTTTTTAAGATGAGAACAAGATTTACTTTTCTGTAAAATATTGATAACATTTGCAGAAAAATATAAAATGAATTAAAGGCTGATCGGAGATTTTATTACATGTGCGAATCACATGGATTCTTTACTAAATTGCCCCAAGGAAAAGCACAGTAAGTGGCATGTGCACCCTATTCCAAATCCCCTTTCCCAATGAGATGTAAAGTAAAATCTAACTACTTTTACTCTTTTAAGATTTTGTTTAAGAACAAGAGCTTACAAAAAAATAATTTGATGAACCAAACTATTAAACCAATAAGGACATAAGAGGAACACTGTGGGTGGGAAGAGTGTCTACCTGTCTTTGTTAGAGGTGGTTCCACCTTCTGCTAGGTGAGATCTATGTTCTTTGGCTTTCTGGATACTTTCATAGACATCCCTCCAAAGCAATGGATTGGAAGCTGGTTGCAAACCCTAGATGTGTCATGGTAAACCAGTGTAATCACAGGTGAAGCACTGTTAGAAAGGAAAAGCAATTGGTCTGTGGGAAATATGGCAAAAATGTTATAGATATCTGATTAGTTCTCCAGGGGACCAGAATCACCAATACTATTGTGGCAGAGTACCGAATCAGAGGCCCTGGGACACTGTAAGACGCAAGCAATCCAGGATCTTATCAGGCACTGCTTTCCAAAGCCAAGGTACATGATGTTCTCTGGCAAAGTACATGTATTCAAAAATTATGCAATCAACTGCAGCCAAGAGATTATAGACATTTTGTAAATCCTGCAGACTGAAGGTTAGATTGGCAAGAAAATGCCAGATTAACACTAAAGCCGGTGTGCTTGAGGTGAGGACCCTCAGAAGATGGTGAAGCAAGAGCTATCAAGAAGAAAAAGAGGCAGACGGTGGGCTAATTTAACTGCACGCCCAACCATGTGTTATAGCATTTCTAGGTTTTACCAAGTTTGGAGCATTCAGCAAGTGTGGCCTTATGATCCA
The DNA here is from genome assembly GCF_964261635.1 of Lissotriton helveticus. Taxonomy (NCBI): domain Eukaryota; kingdom Metazoa; phylum Chordata; class Amphibia; order Caudata; family Salamandridae; genus Lissotriton; species Lissotriton helveticus. The sequence continues at coordinate 61,905,746 of NC_136064.1, forward strand.
TAGAAGCAAAATGGAAATGCAGTCTTCTGCATGCCAGGATCACTTCTCTTCTACACAGAGTGGAGAGTTAATACCATCGACTTGTGGGTATGTCATCATACTGATAGCAATTGCATCAACATGAGCAGTACTTCAACATTCTCATGACTTTGACACGGTCTTAAATTTCATGGGAATGACTGCAAAGAGGCAGGTTTGCTATCCTAGCTACCATACTAGCAATTCTGGTACTATAACCATGTCGCGATCTTGGGAAGTCGAGGTAGAGGTCATGTCGATGTGATGATGGTTCTTGATGTGAGTGAGGCACAATCTTTAGACAAATTCCTCAGAAAGGTCTGCAGTGATGATTCAGGTTGTAGGAGATTTATTTTCTGTTTGCTTGTGTAAGAGAAGCTGCATACATGTGTACTTTGTTGCAGTTGTTAGGGAATCGTTGTAGATTGTGTTATCTGTTCGGGTATATTATTGAGCAGTCATCTTGTGTGATGATTCAGATCTTCTGCATTTCGACACTTAGCCGGGGCGGAATCCAGCCGTTGTCTTCCAGTTGTCTCAGAATCTGATCCTCTAGTTGCCACTGGCTTGTGTTTGACCTACACTGTTTGTGGGCAGTTCCATTGAAGAAACAAGACGGCCAGCCCTAGAGGGACCTATGTTGTGCAGAATTCTGCATAAACCTTTGTTCAGGTTGGTGACAAAAAGTAGCACATAGGGTCGTGAGTTTGAGTCATGGACCAACCTTCATTGTCATTGATCAAATCTGTTTTGAATGTTAAGTGCCCCTATACCTGCTGTCTGCCTATACTTTTCATTTAGTTCTTATATAAAATATCCACCTCAGTGAGCAAAGAAGCTTTCTGTTTTTCCAAAAGAGGTTTGGAACATATGGAAAAGATACCGTGGGAATATCTGTATCTCCCCGAAGGTGGAACTTGAAATGAGAAGAAGTGGAAATCGAGACGACGATATTGTGTATTTGTGACTTTTCTTCCCCTTGATATTGTAATGATGTAATATGTGATTGTCAGTGACACTGATTGCTAATGTATGCGTAACTACTGATGAAACTAAAGAAGTAAAAAAATATATATATATCAAAGGGCAGCTCAGCAAGTCACCTTGCTGTGCTGAGCTACAGGGAAAGGGCAGGAATGTACTGTATTTATCACAATACAGCACATTCCTGCTTTTTCCCAGCGCTGGCCCACAATGTGCTGCCTAGCGCCAATGGGGCACTATGGCCTGCGTTGCATACAGGATTGTTTTGTGCAGGAAGGTGCCCCCTTCTGCACAAAAACAATACCCCGAAGCATATTCCTCTAAGTGTGCTGCAGCACACATAGAAAGAGGAAGTAAGGAGGAGAAATGTAGAAATGTTCCTTGTTACACCTCCCCAGGGAAAGGACAGCATTTTGGCACATTCCCAGGTCTACCAGTAATGGCAAAACTGGATATGCATCAAAATCCATGGGCATTGTGTGGGAATACTCACGCAATGCCCATGGAATGCTTTTCCAGGGCAGAGTAATGCAAAGCAGCAGTTTGCTCTGTGTTGCTTTACTGATTCATTGAGCCTCTCAAGGCCACTCAAAAGGGCCTTACATAGTTTGATAAATTGCATTTTGGGGTTGTGTCACACACGCTCCACCTTGCGTGATGCAAAAGCAACCTAACCCCTTGATAAATAGGGCTATTAGTTTACAGTGCAGCAGGGAAGACAACTACTAGGGAAGAGGTCCTTTTTGCCAGAGGAAAAGGCATAAGGTTTCCAAGGAAAGTATATATCTGGGATAAGAAATTTCTTTGTGGAATGAGTTTTCATCAAAGCCATCAGCAGAAGTAGTGTGGTCCAAGAGTACCATGAACTGGTGGCAGAACAGGTATTAGAGTCTAAGCAAGAGTGAACTAGGATTGATAACATTTCATTAAGATTAAGATTAAACGGAAGTGACAACACCTAAGAATGGATCTCCAACAACATCAGAGAAATTCACACAGTGCAACGTCGCAGATCAATGATTCACCAGTGAGTGTGTTGTTTACCAGTTTTCATTGACAATTCAAGTTTTCAGCATGCTAGTAGAAAACTGGAAACAACACTGACAAACCCAAAGCTACTAAAACTTTGGGGCATATTACCAACAACTAGCGATATTTATCGCTAAATGGGCTCAGCGAGTATTTTTTTTAATGCCAAGCATCGCCGGATATTATCGCAGAGATAACATGCTATTAGCAATGTTTATCTCTAAAGCGATAAAATATTCGCGTTAGCGGCGAAATGCGTGAATATCGCTGGTAATCCAGTGATATTCACGCATTATCGCTAATGAGGACTTAGCCATAATATCCAACTCCCATTGGATATAATGGCTAAGAACTGGTCTAAGCAGGCGTTAGTTTATGGAGATATTCTCTCTTAGCGTGAATATTTCCAAAGCTACGCCTGCCTTGCTAATAGGCGATAGCGACGTTAGCGACTGCTTTCAGTCGTTAACAGGTTGGGTACGCCCACTTTGCATGTCATTAGCGATAACTATCGCTGACATGCAAAGCGGGCCCCAAACCGCTCGCTATGGCCTACAAGCTGTCGCTAACTGCTGTTAGCGACAGCTTGCTAATAGGGCGATAGAATTATCGCCGCTTAGCGGACGAAAACGGCCGCTAAAGCGGCGATAATCACATATCGGGCGCTTTGGTAATATGCCCCCTTATCTTTAAGAGATCTGTAATCATAATAGTTTCTAAAGTAGCTTACATGGCTTAAAAGGGCCAACTTACTCGGAGTGACTGACTATTGAATGTATTCCTAGGGATGCTCATGGACCCCTGTTGGCAAGGTGTCTCTTTCCTTTTAAACTACATGCGCAGCTGCAGAAAATGTTATACTTCAAATTAGTGTGTGTGTGTGTGTGTATGTGTGTGCGTTCAGTGGATTTAGTAAAACCAAGGTGAACACTACTCTTCAGGCCACGAAGATGTTGCATTGTTTTGTGCTGGGGTATGTTAATGGTAATAGTATAGTACATATTCTGACATTGGTTCGACGTGACATGACCGTGACATCTTTCAGTCTATTATATGCACATTTTACTGGAAGTGCAAACTCTGCACCAGCACATTTTTTCTTCGAAGGGGAATATGCAGAGTCCCATGAATGATTTTGGCTACTCTATTATAATAATATGCCAACCTGTTATGCTGTAGATGTAAAGCCCTTGCCACTACCCTGATGGGACCGTTTGTGACCATATATTGCCTTTCTCTGAATTCATCTGTGGACATGTGTGTTTGAATCATTGGAGGCCATAGTTTAAAGTACTACTTAATGACCATTTAGCAGCAATGTTAGCAGGCCTTGTGGGGGTGGGGCCCAGGTCAAAACATCATGCAGGGCCCACGTGACGCGTCTTCCAGAATATATGATGTTACAACGCGTGGTGTTACCACGCGGTAGGTAGCAACGCAGTCGTTACATCGTCCGCGTTGTTACCACGCATGGCATTACATCTCAAGTCGTTTCAACGACTTGCGCTAGATGGCGCACTGGACTTAGGAATAGTATAATTTACTATTCCTACTCCAGTTAACACAACAGCAGGGAAGGTGTTGGATTTAAAATCCAACACATTCCCTGATGTTGCACGCCTCCTAGCGCAAGTCGTTGAAACGACATGCGATTTAATGCCATGCGTGGTAACAACACGGACGATGTAACGTCTACGTTGTTAACAACCTGCGTGCTATTACCAACGTTGTAAACCCTGTCTCCCGTCTTCCATTGCCATTGTGCCAGCAGCACTCTCCTACAAGCATATTAATATCCTGTAGGAAATGAGAAAACATGGTAACTCCAGTATTTAGCACTATCCAAGGACACAGACTTTGTTTTGCCTGCCTCATAATTAACAGGTCGGTTTGCATAAGGAAATGTCTCTTTTTGTAAGGTCGCTCCCAAGTTTATGACTGATGCTGCTGGTTATCTGACTCTGAGAGTGCCCTGAGGCCTACTAGCCAGACCTGATTGCTAGTGCCCTGATCCCAACTAGGGTTTACTCAATTGGCATAGGGTAACTTACCTGTAGGACCCTAATATATATGTACCCAGGGTACCCAGAGCCTGAAAGTTAGAAAGTCAGCCCAGGGATTGCAGCACTGGTTGTGCCACTATGGATGTGACAAAGGTAAACCTTGGCTGACTGGAAGAGAAGTTTCGAACTGCTAGCCTGACTTTGCCATTTAAAGTCATGGCAAAGTCAAATCTCCCCTTCAAACATGTGTAAATCACCCCTATGGTAGGCCTACCAAGCTGTAAGCCAGCGTATTTCATGGGCAGAACACGTATTTTATGTGTTCTGGCAAGAAAAAAGAAAAAATGTTATGTTTGCATAGGGAAGGACTCTGTAGCCCTTTGTGCAAGTGCAGTGTTACTTGCTGACCACTCTGCTGTGGTAACTCCTTGACGGTGCAACGAAAGTTGATACTCTAATGTATCAAACAACTTGTTACGTTAAGTTCTACCTGGTTCTCATGTCGAAATTATTGTAACAAGTTACAGTCTGCTACTTTTACATGTTGCAACTTTATTGTCGTCAATCTCCTGTGCGCTTGATGTTTACTCCTGGAGCTTGACTCTGGGACAGCTTTTCACCCTCCTAGAGAGAAAACAGACAATAGAGTTCTGTACCGGAGAGAGGTGTTACCTCCCTCCAGCAGGAAGCCCAAAAGGCGAACTTCAAAGCTGAGCCCACCTTTGAAGAGCAAAAGGGCAACACTTGGGATAGGGGTATCCCATTGTACAGACTGGCTGGCACCCAGGAAGGAGCGGGGAAGAGGGCTATGGACCTCCTGAAGCTGAGAGAGGGGTTCTGCCATGTTTGGAGTGGGCAGAATTGTGCATCTTGGGATAGCCAGATGCCACAATTCTAAAGAAGTGGTCATCAGCAGAGAGTGAACGTAGTAGCCATTGACTACTGACTGCATCTACCCTGAGGGCACTTTCTGAACATGAATAGGACATACCTGGCACCCACAACTCAGATCTCATCTTGACTGGAAGAGGGACCAAAGAAGGACTGCCCTAATGCACTGTCACCCAGAAACAAGTTATCACTCAGGGAAGAACCTGGCTGTGACCACGATATTGGCTAATAGGTAGCCCAGTGGCGACTGGACTGCTACCAGCACCAAGGGGACTTCGAGGGACGTCAACCCTGTGAACAAGACCACCTAACTCCCTTCATGGACAGAGGAGTCACTGCAGGAACACCCCCATCGACTGTATTGCGTTCCCAACATCCATCACCTTTTTTGTAAAAACGTTTCTAAGTATCACATTCATTGAATTTGGCAATGCTTGTTCATGGTTGAGTGAAATGCTTTGATTTACTATACTTTGTAAATTCTGTATCTATGGAATCCTACAGTGCATCTTTTTCATTGTGGTGTCTAAAACGAAATAAAATACAGTCTATTGTTGTGAATTGGTGTTGAATTTCCTTGGTGTCTTGTCGATTTCTTCTTCAATCTTTTGGTGCTGTTTAAATGTTTTACACTTGTTCCTTTGTGTAAGCCTTCCTGCTCACAGCCATAGCTACCCTGGGTTGAGCTGAAGGTCTAACAAATGAAACATACTGGTCCTAAAGTGGTCGGTAAGTGTATTATACGGTGAGGTTGCACAACCACACCCTATAACGCACCCCATTTTCTCACCGTTTGTTTTCAAATGCACACGTTTTGCAGCAGGTGTGCTGTACCCCGAAGAAGCATGGGCCTTTTGGCATAATGCACCATCTTCGATCTCCTTGTGATGACACGGACTGTACAAGGCTTCAACGTGCTGTCCTGTGCCATGAAGGTCCTGAATTAATCGCCTGCTGTTAACATTGACTCTTCTGGTGACAACACCTGTAAGTCAAATACATGTAACAATGTGGGTTGATAGGGACTTTATCGGAAATCTGCAGGGGTAAACATTTAGCTGGAGGATCATAACAATGGGAGTTGGCGGTGACTTTAGCACAAAGCATTTCTTCTACAGGTGCAAGAGTAATGACGTAGCCAGAAGCATCACAAATCAATTTCTACAATAGAGTGGCAAAAACTGCCCCTTGCACATGAAGGATGTGGGGCGTTCAGTCTCATTGGTTTTCCTTTAGCAAATATCCGATGGTTATATCGCTTGACAGGTGAGCGAAACTGTTTTCTTTGCAATGCTCTGTGTTTGCATTGGTAGTGATTCGAGGAAGTATAGGTTTGGCAGGCGTTAGTTTTCATCCTTGGCCTCAGGGGATTTTGTGCATTATTTGATGTCCCTGCGTGGAAACAGAGCAGCCTGGTTATAAAAGCCTTAAATTACCATTTTAGAGGTTTCTTTAACAATGTACAAAAGCCCATGATGATGATGATGATGAGGGAAAAGTTCTAGACAACTCAATAACTCAATGTGGGGGTGTTCTTAAACCCTTCAAGGTGTGGGGACCACCGAGCAGCACCAAAGGCGCGGCTGTTAGGGTCCGATTCACAAAGAGCCTCCGCAGATGAGGTGGAGGCTCCACAGTTGAGGCCGGATCTCTGTAACGCAGTTTCTCATTGTGAAGATCCCGCCATGACTGGAGAGCCTCCACCATTATCGTGGAGCCTCCGCCATGACCAAGAGTCTCCACCACTACTGCGGAGGCTCTTCGTCAATCGGCCCTCTAAGTGTTCTCCACTATTCAGGGTTCCGGTTACGTGGTCTGAGATGGAAATTTGACCTCCACATCCTTAATGGTCAAGGCCCAGCTCATCTGAAGGAATGTGAATGTTGAGAGCAAATATGAAATCACACGGTAAGTCCATGCTCAACAGAAGCTGAAAGACAGCCAGAGTTTTTGTAGGAACAACTTCAAATCATAGGCACAGTATTAGGTAAACCAAACAGTACTACATACGTAACTTAAGAATTGATTATGTACATAACGTCTATACAAAGATTGCTAAGAAGTTCCTGGTGAAACACCAGTGGCTGAGAATATGGATGTCAATGAGGCAGCTGGCCCATGAAAGAGAGAAAATATGCCTGAACACCCTATATGTTGATAAAAACAGTTCTGACAATGAAACCAAGCTGACAAATCCATTTTTTCATCTAATCTTATATTTTTCCCCTGTGCCTAACTTGCTTTCTTGCCCAGACCTGTTTTTATTCCCCTGTGCCTGTACTTACTTTCTTACCCAGACTTGTTTTTATTCCCCTGTGCCTGTACTTGCTTTCTTGCCCAGACTTGTTTTTATTCCTCTGTGCCTGTACTTGTTTTCTTGCCTATACTTGTTGTTCCTTCCTGTGCCCAGTTCTCCCGTGGCTACCACCCGTTTTTCTCGCCGCTGCATCCCTGAGGCCCCGCCCCCTGCAATCCCATTCGCCGCCCCGCTCCCGCCTCCCAGCTGATCCTCCCTCCCTCATCCCCTCGTATGGAGCAGCAGCGCAGCAGCAGCGCAGCGGACCCGCGCAGCGGGTGCGCTGCTGGCACGCTATCTGCGCCTGGACCGTGCCCAGCTCCAGACCCCTGTACCACGCGAACGCCACCATGCCCGACACCGCTGCGATGCCAGAACCCTCCACGCACTCAGCACTGGATGATCACAAACCTGCTTCCTGGCCGCTCCGAAGCATACCCATGGAGCTTTCACCTGCTGGAACTGCAGTTTCACAAGCATCCGCCCCACTATGCTGCCGACCAGGAAAGAACTCAACCACCTCAGATGCATCCTTCTCAACACCCTCCCCACCCACAAACACGCTGTTGAACTCTGGCACCTACTCAACTCAACATCCCCAGACATCACCTTCCTGACGGAGACCTGGCTGAACCCCGCCTCGGCACCCGACATAGCCATAGCTGTCCCGGAAGGCTACAAGATCACCCGCAGGGACCGCACCAATGGAGCAGGAGGAGGAATCGCCATTGTCCATAGGAACACTCTCAGAGTCTCGACCAACACCGATGACACCCTCTGCACCGCCGAACACCTACACTTCCAGATCCACACTGACCCCAACACCACCCTCATAGGAACCCTCATCAACAGACCCCCCGACCCCGATCACAGTTCAGCGACTCCATCACCGACTTCGTCAGTACACACACCCTCACCTCCATGGACTACATCCTCCTCGGGGACCTGAACTTCCACCTCAAGAACAAGAACAACAACGACACCAACTCCACCACCCTGATCGCCAACCTAGCCAACCTCAGATTCAGACAACTCGTCACAACACCTACCCAAACTGCCGATCACACGCTCGACCCTATCTTCTCCTCAAGCCCCCACGTCTCCTTCAACCACACCACCGAACTCCACTCCATCGCTGCATCCACTTCACCTTCAAGAAACCCACCACGCACCACCGCACCCAACAGATGCCTCGCCACTGCTGTAGCAAAGTCACCGAAGACCAGCTAACCACCACGCTCGCCCAGAGTCAACATGCCGACCCCACCGACCCCGACACCGCCGCCTGCAACCTCAGACAGTGGATCAACAACTGCGCTAACACCCTCGCCCCGATCAAGAAACCCTCCAACAGTCACACCAACAAGAAAGCCAGCTGGTTCACTGAAGACCTCCGGGCCTCCAAGCAAACCTGCTGAAAGCTGGAGAAGATCTGGCTTTGTGAACGAACACCGGACAGCCACGCAGCCCACAAGAACACCACCCGCAGACACCATCACCTCATCAGATCCGCCAAAAGGGCCTCCTCCAAAGATCACCTAGACAACAACGCACACAACAGCAAAGAGCTTTTCAACATAGTGAAAGAACTCTCCAACCCCAGCTCCAACACCAACGACTTCCCACCATCGCAAGAACTGTGCGACTCCCTGGCCATCTTCTTCCACCGCAAGATCGCAGACATCCACGACAGCTTCAACGCCACGACCGCCCTGACAACTGCTTAGACCTCCACCCCCACGAACATCATCCGTACCAACAGCCGACTCTCCTGGACCAACATCAACGACGACGACACCATCAAGATCATGAATACCATCCACTCCAGATCTCCGTCAGACCCATGCCTACATCACATCTTCAACAAAGCCAGCACATCCATCGCACCCCATCTCCGGAAAGTCATCAACACCTCCTTCGAGGCAGCAACCATCCCGGAGAGCTCGAAGCACACCGAAATCAATGCCTTACTCAAGAAACCCAAGTTGGACCCCAAGGACCTCAAGAACTTCTGGCCCATCTCCCTGCTCCCGTTCCCAGCAAAGGCCATCGAGAAGACCGTCAACGAACAACTGACCCACTACCTCAAGGAGAACAACATCCTGGACCCTTCCCAGTCTGGGTTCCGCAGCAACCACCGCACCGAGACTGCCCTCATCGCCGCCACTGATGACATCAAGTCCCTGCTGGACAACGGAGACCATCATCCTCCTAGACCTGACAGCCGCCTTCAACACGGTCTGCCACCACACACTACGAACACGCCTCCACATCGCCGGGATCCAAGGGAAGGCCCTGGACAGGACCACCTCGTTCCTCTCTTGCAGAACACAGAGCGTCTGCCTTCCCTCCTTCTGCTCCGAAGCCACCGAGATCATCTGTCCTGTCCCCGATACAAATTGGCAACCAAGGGAGGGAGATCCTTTTCCGTGTTGGTTCCACCGATCTGGAACAAACTTCCAGAGTCTCTCCGCAAAGAATCAAATTTGTTGCACTTCAGGAAGTCTTTAAAAACGCTCCTGTTTAGGGAAGCCTTAAGCACCGTATAGTGCCTCGGCCACACGCATCTTCTTTTCATCTACTCAGTTGTTGTTACCTCCATCTGTCATGAGCGCCTAGAGACCCGACGGTGATTTGGCGCTATACAAGCTTAAAAAAAAAAAAATCTGTGGCGTACCCCAGGGCTCAGCCCAACTCTGTTTAACATCTACATGGCACCGCTCGCCCACGTCGCCGGTTGGCACGACCTCAACATCATCTCCTACGCCGATGACACCCAGCTGATCCTCTCCCTCACCAAGGACCCCCACACCGCCAAAACCAACTTTCACGAAGGAATTAAGGCTGTCACTGAATGGATGAGGAACAGCCGACTGAAGCTGAAATCGACAAGAGAGAGGTTCTCATCCTCAGATCCACCCCTTCGGCCTGGGACGACTCCTGGTGGCCGACCGCACTGGGACCCTCTCCAACACCCACCGACCACGCACGCACGCAACCTAGGGGGTCATCCTCGACTCCACCCTCTCCATGACTAAACAGGTCAATGCCGTCTCCTCCTCCTGCTTCAACACCCTCTGCATGCTCCACAAGATCTACAAGTGGATCCCCACTGAAACGAGAAGAATGGTCACCCAGGCCCTCGTCAGCAGCAGGTTGGACTACGGAAACGCCCTATATGCATGAGCCGCGGCCAAACTCCTGAGATGGCTCCGACGTATCCAGAACGCCTGTGCACGCCTGATCCTCGACATCTCTCGCCGCAGCCACATCACACCCCACCTGAGAGACATGCGCTGGCTCCCGTTCAACAAGAGGATAACTTTCAAGCTCCTCACCCACGCACCCAAGGCACTCCACAACACCGGACTAACGTACCTCAACAGATGACTCAGCTTCTACACCCCCACCTGCCTGCTCCGCTCCGCCGACCTCGCCCTCGCCCCAGTCCCCCGCTTCCGAAGAGTGACCTCTGGCGGTAGATCATTCTCCCACCTCGCCAAGACCTAGAACACCCTCCCCATCCACCTACGGCAGACCCAAGACCTGCTGACCTTCAGAAAACTCCTCAAGACCTGGCTTTTCGAGCAGTAGCAGCTTTCCCCACCCCAGCGCCTTGAGACCCTCACGGGTGAGTAGTGCGCTTTACAAATGATATGATTGATTGATTGATTGATTTTTAAAATAAAATTGTCATAAATGACGTACCTTACATTTTCTCCTGACTTCTCTCCTACGTTAGTGGAAGACCCAATGTCAGTTGCATCCCTACGCCCACCCCTTTCACTCTCCCTATCCCAGCCTCTGCAGTCATGCTTGTCATGTTTCTTTGTTTTTATTTTTTGGCATAGCTGCGGAATCAACCCAGGACTATAGGATGTGTTTGAAATGTCAATGATCAATATAATGTTTATCTTACTGTATTACCATTATGAGTTTACTAAAAAGAAATAAAATCACTTACCTTATGAGTCGGCGATGCGGCGAGCGCAAGGTAAGTGGTTTTAGTAATTTTTTTATTTAACTTTTACCTATTCCGTCATCTGTTGACTTCCCCCCACCACGCCCTGCTCCATCGCCCAACTGCTCATACCTGTGCTGGCAGCCACTGCACATACATAAGTATCTACATGAGATTACAACTATAAGCTTACATCTGAGAATCATTTTCCAAAGCTCAGAGAAACCGCTTGTTAAGACTCAAACATTGCTCAAAGGAGTAGCAACAGCTTTCATATTGTCCCAGGCCATCAGAGCAAACCAACATTTAGGGCCTGATTACTAGTACGGTGGTCCCAAGGCTGCGGTAATTACAGTGGCGGTCCACCTGCCTGATTACGAACACTGCAGTCATACCGCCACAAGACCACCGCCTCCGGCAGGATTCTGGATCCCGCGGCGGTGGAGAAAGTGGCGGGGAATGAAGGCAATGCTGATGCAAGCACTGCTGTGTTAATTTTGACCTGCATATCCACTGAACTTTTCATGGCAGGGACCCCGCCATGAAAATTTCGACAGAAGGGCATTGAAGGGGCACCAAAAATGGCCACAGGGCATTTTAGGCAATTGGGCATTGTGTCTTTAGGCACATGTTGTGCCCCCTATACCTACACTGTTGTGCGAGCACTGTGTGCTATGCACGACATGGTGCATGTCAATAGTGCACCCATAACAGTGCACACGCTGCAGTGTGGCAGCATTGCCTTCAGACTCTCTCTGTAAGCCGAAGCATGCTGCTGCTGCAAGACCGCCGCCAGCACAACGCTAGCCTGGCAGTAGACTCCAAATGAGACAGACAGGATGCCACCGGCTGCGGCCTGAAGGTCTGACCACCAAGGTTGCAATAAGGCCCTTGATGTAACTAAACATAGGCAAAAGGGCACAGCACATTGTGAAAATGACCGTTAACTATAGAAGATGCATTTTGCAGAGCCTAGAAGGCTAAACAAGTTACTCAAAGTACCCTTCTGAAAAATAGCTTTATGGTGCAATTGGCTGGGTGTTTAAAACTTTGGATGATCTTAGCATAGAAAAAGATATTCTGGCAGTAGTCCTGTCTTAACGTGTCTTGACAGAAATGATTCTGAGCATCCATACCCTACACAAAGTCTCTGAAACCCATCTTCTTTCGACAGAGATCTTTCAGTTTATCCTAGATGACACCATTTTGGCTCAAATTAAAAAGAGGGAAAATGTAAAGGTATTTTTCAAGGTGAGATAGAAATTGAGAGACTAGCATGTGAAAATGTTTCTATGTCCCTCTTGGCATATATGTGAAGTAATTACAGCAACCAAATTATCTTTATTAACAATAAGCCGGTCTCCTGCTGTCCACTGACATAAATACCCTGCCCTAAATAGTGTTAACAAAAGTCTTGCCCTGTTGGGCTTCATAATAGAAAATCTACAGTCAATGGGGTAGTATTTTTATAAGCAATATCTAAGTCATGGTAATAAAGTCCTTTGGGATTTCTACATATGACATTTTCATATAGAGTCTTTTGACTGAATTCCCAGAGAAAGTATTTGAATATACATTTTGAGGGTCTTTTTTCACCATTAGCACAGGAACTAAGGGCCAGATGCATCAAAGGGTTTTTCCCATTCTGTGTCTATGGGAAAGTGCGTTCATGCATCTGGCCCTAAATTGTTAATACCATAAGTAGTGCGTCAGAGGTAATTTAATGCAGCTATAATGTATCCTGCCCAATGCGTCACGGACTGACGGATGGGAAATGCAAAGGATCGCTGGAAGTGGCGCATTAACGTTCGATCTAGCGTAATAGCTTCGCCGTGTACCTGTAATGCCATTCTTAGGCAGAATGCCAGACACAAAGCCCTGAGGGTACCACAGGACACATCCAGGTCCATGATCTTTACAGGCCTTGCATTGCAATGCAAAGGAACATGGTGTTCGCTGGCAAAGCCAATGTCAACAGATTTCTTGGAATTGATCAAAGCTTCAGAGGTTTTTCCCAAGCCTTCGTGAAATGAGACAATATCAGCCAATAAATGTATGGGAGGGGAGCGCGGACAAGAGGTTTAGCCCCAGGAGCATGCGTGGATTAAGGGGACCCTAGTTTAACAACACGCTTCTGCAGAGACACGCAATGGTTTGGGGTTACATGGTTCTCCAGATTGTCTTGGATAGAGATTAAACATGGGCATTTGCTTGATCAACATATCTTGCACTTACTAATTAACATGCATGGTACGGCATAGTGCATAGCATAGTATAGTCTATTTATAGTATCAGCTGTCTGGCCGTGGTAGACTCATATAATTATCTCCTAGAGACCTTCATGAAGGTTTTGCAAACATTCTTCCTGAACTTCAACCTGCATCCTTCTTTCACTGATGAGATGAGCAGAAGCTCAGTATCTATGTATGCCCACTGACACAGCAACTATAGCCCAATGTATGCCAATGATATGCAAGTCCACTTCCAAGGACATGACAATACAGATAACTCTTTCAGAATCACCTGTCGCTTGAACCATACGCTTTTCTGGATGAAGCAGAACTTTATGTGCATGAACCAGCCCAGATCATCGAAGGGAGTAACCAAGTCAGGTTTTTTTAACCTTTGATAGGCAAATGGTCTTGGTACTACTCCTCCAGCCACCACAGAAGTAAAGATCCCGTAGGACCAAAATAATGCAAGACAAAATAAGGCTGGAGATTCGAACCTGGTTCCTCAGTTCGAAACTCAGCTGTTCTGGCCCTAACGCCACATACTCCACCTTACCAAGGTAAGAAATTGAGGGGCATATTATCAAGGGGGTTTATCTCTGCCTTTTTGGCTTTAAAAGCCAAGAAAGCGGAGATAAAATTATCTCCCTATCACCTAGCTGTCGCTAACACCAGTTAGCGACAGCTAGTAGGAGATAGCGACCATCTTGGGCCCCACTTTGCATGTCAGTGATATTTATCACTAATGACATGCAAAGTGGGCGTGTCAAGATGTTAGCAACTGGAAACAATCGCTAACATCGCTATCTCCTATTACCAACTTCTGGAGATATTCGCACTAAGCGCGAATATCTCCAAAAGCTAACACCTGCCCTGAGCAGTTCTTAGCCATGTTATCCAAAGGGAGGTGGATAACATGGCTAAGAGCATTAGCTCGATAATGCATGAATATCACTGACTTTTCAGCGATATTCATGCATTGCGGCCGTTTTTTATCGCATTTGCGATAAACCTTGGTAATACCAAGGTTTATCTGCGGTAAAAATCGCCGCAGCTTAGCGGTAAAATTTTCTCTCTAACCAAGCAATAGCGATAATTATCGCTATTGCTTGGTAATATGCCCCTGAATTATTATTTGAGGTGGTTAACAAGTCACCTCAAGGAACAATCACAACCCATGTCATTAACCTTAGCTTTACAACCTGGTAGTTATTGAGTGAAATGTAATATGTGCAAGTAGGCCCCATCTTAAGTTCCATCCTCAACTGGGAAATAACTATCACAACTGGAACCTTACACAGCAAATCATGACACACCATTGGGTCATAATACAAAATAGATAATGTTGGCATACTTAACAACAAATGCAGCACCATACAAGCATGCATAAGATGAACATATGGTATAATAAAACAATATCCAACAAACAGGAGCCTCAATGAAATACAAGTGACTTATTACTATATTGCAGGGATACTTTTTGAATATATAAAGGTATCAAACTCCAATTCTCCTATCTTTGAAAAATGCTACCACTATTTGAAACAAGTCAACGGGTTGCGCTAACATGATCGTTGGTCTTGGCGCAATCGGTCTACAGTATCATCATCAACACTGGCCTTTAGTAGATACTAGGTTGAATTTTATGGACCTCTGCACCATCCACTAAGAGCACAGAGCAAGGGTCTAAGATACCAACAAACTAGCACCTCATTATGTATCCGTAGAAAATTCTGAGCAGCATTCATTTTTGGGGGAGTTTTATATAGCACAAACCCAACCCGAACGTATCAGAGCGCTGTACATAAGCACCAGTTGCATTACAGATAGACACATGAATTTTTGTTAGGCACGGGGAGATTAAGAGATTTGCCCAGAATCACAGGATGTTGAGCGTTCCGGCTGAGACTTAAACCCGGGTCCTCAGCTACGAATTTGACTGCTCTATCCATTAAGCCACATCCTCTCCCCAGATGATAGTGCAGATCTCCCGAATTTAAGGACCTTGAATGTTGGTTGCCATCAATCAAAACCAGGGATATCAACCCAGGCACACACATTTAAAGGACATTTCTGAAAACTGAACTTTTAGCCACACTTTTCACAGACCCAGGGGACATGACTGAAGACCATCGGTATCGTTATTAACCCATTCAAACAGACTCCAGCTTTCGTCCCTCTGTGTGCATACATGTTTTTTTATGTAACCCACCATCCGTGCCCTGAAATATCCTCATGGCTACAAATAACACTTTACCAAAATCTTTAGTAAATAAATATATAATCATACTCTGCCGAGTGTACTCTATTCTAAGAGCTCGGTAATGTGAGCGGTAGCTCTGGTGTTACATTGTGTACATTGACTAATCAAATCTGAAGGACGGCTCTGCTGTCTAAGTACTAACATTGTGAATTTGGTGTAAAGTCTAGTTTTCCTATCCTGTAAATATTAGGGGTGGGCGGAATTTGCGTAATCGTGTTACGCAAATCTCTGCCCAATTGCTGTTTGCGTGCTCGGGGGGAAATATCTCGTGAACAGGCATTTGAGAACGCGAACAAGAAAAAATTTCACAAAGTCGCAGAATGTAGAATTTTGGGTACTTTAGCGTTCTCCACGGAATGTGAAAATTCCCAAATTACGCGAACGGAACGGAATTTACCACCCAGGACTAGTAAATACCCAATCATGTTGTGTGACTAGCAAATCTAACAGGGGTATAGCCACTGGTGGTGCAGCAGGTGCAATGCAGGGGGGGCAGAGGTAGCAGGGGGACCAACTACAGCAGCCCTTTGATCCCTGAGAGGGCACTTAGGCATAAGAGGTAGGCGTGCAGGTGTACTGCAGCTCCCCCCAAAAAACCATTCCTGAGTTTCAAAGGTGAACAAGCGTTACAGAGTTGTTTAAAGTTGTTTTTTATCTTGCCACATTTGCTGTGAGCTCAAAAGCAGAGATCGAGTGCTAGTCCAGTCTTCTGATTAATTGCTGCTTATTATTCTAACATGGAGACTGGTGTTTTGATTCTCTGGCAGCAATGTGTGATGATTTGGTAAAGTGAACTATGTGACCTTTCTGGTGTGAAAGGAAAAGCTAAATTATGTTGTTTTCTTCTAGAACAACATAATGTAAGTGCGTATAAATAAACTGTACAATTATTTCAAAATTAATAAAGCACAAATGTAACGAAGTGTGATATTTTTGTTTGTAAATCTATTTTTATTGCAACATAGTTATTCGTACATTCACATGTTACGTGTTATGTCCCCCGGTAAACAATCCCCTTATAAATTTTC
Organism: Lissotriton helveticus; assembly: GCF_964261635.1. Taxonomy (NCBI): domain Eukaryota; kingdom Metazoa; phylum Chordata; class Amphibia; order Caudata; family Salamandridae; genus Lissotriton; species Lissotriton helveticus. The sequence goes on from NC_136064.1 coordinate 61,922,450, forward strand.
TATGTATACGTGACACACAGCTCTTTAGCTCACACCCCGGAGGTCGAGCAGCGCAACCGCAGAGATATACGTGTGTAGGGTGTAATAACATGGTACAGTTGAAATCAGCTTCCTGGGGAAAGATAGTGCTGCTTTTCAGTCCTCTCGCTCCCTCGCCTAAACGCTTTTGTCCATTGAAAGGCAGGAAAGTCTCTTCTTTACATCCGAACAAGAACTCCCCACCCTCAACACCCAGCTTGCCCCCCTCCACCCCTACCCCCCCTTCAGAACTATCCCCCCTTTCCCCCCCCTCCTCCACCCCCCACCCCCCCAGGCGTGCCAGTTCGTCACCAGTGCGAGATCATAGTCATCTCGACCAAAGCAGTCTCGAAGTGGGTCATCAGGAGCATCCAACAAACAACTCATTGTCCTCACTCAGGAAGTAGGGGTATAAGGTAGGGAGCCTAGGTCGCCACCCCACCGGGTAAGCGGTCCGTCGGGGCAGGGCTATGTGTCGGGGTGTCCTCCTCCTCCAGGCCCATAAGTGAGAGGTCCAAGATCAGCCCTTCCCATGCCCTGGCTCTCTCCAGCGCCGCGTCATTGTCTGCTCTAAGCGCAGCCTGCATACAGAGTTCTCCCTCACAGCGGGCCCATTTGAGCAACTCAGCCTTCCACCTCTCCACCCCAGGGCCCCTATTCGCCTTCCATTGTGACGTTATGGCTCGCTTCGCCAGGAGCAGACCCAGGTCCAAGAACTTGCTAGTGATCTTGTTCTTTGATGTGTGTGGGAACCAGTGCAGGATGCAGTGTGCCATGGATAAATGCAAGTCCCTCTCCGTGACCTCCCTCAAAGTGTCTACTACCTCCTGCCAAAAGGAACCCAACTCTGGGCAGGACCAGAACATGTGCTGGAAGTCAGCTAAGGTCTCCCGGCATTGCGGACAGGCCGCCGGGTGCGTTGGGAAGTATTTATGTAATTTGTCAGGTATCAGGTAGGCCCTGTGTAGGACATAGAAGTGCATCAGCTGGAACCTAGCGTTGCGTGTTCCGTTTCGGGCCCGCGCCACAATGCCAGACCACGCCTCGTCAGGGATCTCCGTCGCCAGATCCGCCTCCCATTTCGTCTTCAGGGCTTGCAGATGAGCTACAGTCTCCGAGACCATGCGTCTGTACAGGCACGTGACTGCCTTGATCGTCCCCGCCATCATCACCACGTATTGGCAACCCAGCGACAGTGTTGGCTCTGACATACCCTTTTCCAGTGCTTACGGATTGCCGATGTTAGCGCCGCGTGAAGGAGGAAATCTCCCCCCGACAGCTCAAAGCGGTCTCTCAGTAGGTCGAAAGGCAGCATCGCCCCGTCCTCATAGAGGTCTCCCATGGATTTGAGTCCCTGCTGTTCCCAGTCCCCTAGTCCGTGCCACGAGCCTCCATGCGGCAGTGCTCCGCATAGCCGGAGCGGGATCTCAGGGGCGTACGGCACCCCAATACGGCCCCTTCGGCGGTATCTATTCCAGCACTTCCGGGCCGTCGCAAATTCTTGAGTAAGATGGAAATCACCCATCGGGAGCCCCAGAACGATCCGGGATAACACTTGAACCGGGCCCTCCGGTTCTCCGGAGCCATCGCCTTCTCTCCTGGCTCGTGCGACCCACTGCGTCAGCCACTGCATCTGGGCCGCCAGGTAGTATAGCTCGTAGTCTGGCACCGCAAGCCCACCCTCCTCTCTAGGGCGGAGAAGTGTGCTGTGCGCCACCCTGCACCTGCCCGTCCCCCATAGAAAGTCGATTACTAACGACCTCAGCCGCCTGAAGAAGCTCACCGGGATCCAGATCGGGAGGGTCCTAAAGAAATAAAGCAACCGTGGCAGGGTCACCATTTTAAGGAGTGCCACCCTCCCCATGAGCGACAACGGGAGCGTGCCCCAGAACTCGAAGTTCTCCTTGGCGTGTCTGATTGCCGAGCCGACGTTCCCCTCAAGAATATCCGCTGTGTCATGGAATATCGAGGTCCCTAGGTAGCGCAGGCTCCTCTCCTCCCACGTCACCCCCTCCGAGAGTTGTGGGCCTATTCTACGCGGTCGGGCTGTGTAACGAAGTGTGATATAAACAAATAATTTAATGGGACCAAAACAAATCAAGACATTTTACTTGTGATGCACTAATGACAAATATTCACTGACCTCCAATTTCCACACATTGCCATTTGTGCACTATATAGCTTTATCAGTAAAACTGAATGTCTGTGCAAATTTAGTGGTCGTTTGTGATAGTGTTCTCCTAACTGCAATGCTAGCTATATACTACACCCTTACCACTCTCCTGCTGATTGGTCGTGGCTCATTTGCAACATTTATTGTATGGATGTTTCAGAATCCGAATGACTTAATTGTTTTAACATTGATGGCAGCGACCCCAGTCTGAAAATTATTCCAACATGACTGCAGGAGCTCTTACACCACTGGGAGTTTGTTGTTTGGTCCCTCCAAATCTCTCAGCTGCAGGAGTCAGGCTGCGAGCAGTGGAGTCAGACACATGCAGCTGAGAGATCAAGACCTGGCTCTTCAAGTTTTCCCACTAGGCAAAAGGTTTGGCTAGGCTCATACCTGGGTACAGAGCGGGAATATCGTCGTAAAAATATCGACTAACATTAATATCGTCACAGAAATATCGACAAGAAGAAATATCGATGACAAAAATATAGTTTGACAAGAATATCGACAGACAGGTAAGTAATATCGTTAACATTAATATAGTTGTAATAAATATCGTTTACAAAAACATCGTTTACAAAAATATCGTTTTTTAAATAATAATAAGTAATTAAGTGTTTTTAATGAGTATTGGTTGTCAAAGTAGTATTTTTTGTAGTATTTTATTAGTTAATACCGTATTTTATGTTGAATTTAGTGTTAATAGTTCCGTAGCGGGCTGTGGGTTTATAGGGGAGTAGGGTGGGAAGTAATTTAAATATAATAAAATAATTGATTAATGTGTTAATTGAATATAAATAGTGTAATAAATAATAGTTAATTAATTTCAATTAGTTAATTGATTAATAATTATGTAAATTAATTATGTTAATTGTTTAATTAATTTTAGGTGTGTGTAGTTGAATTTTTAAGTGAAAAAGTAGTGAATTAATTACATTTTAATTGAATAAATATTTAATTAATGATTAATTAAATAAAAATAAAGATTTGTTAATTTTTAAACATTGTAAATATAATAAAATAATTGATTAATGAATGTGTTAATTGAATATAAATAGTGTAATAAATAATAGTTAATTAATTTCAATTCGTTAATTGATTAATAATTATGTAAATTAGTTATGTTAATTGTTTAATTAATTTTAGGTGTGTGTAGTTGAATTTTTAAGTGAAAAAGTAGTGAATTAATTACATTTTAATTGAATAATTATTTAATTAATGATTAATTAAATAAAAATAAAGATTTGTTAATTTTTAAACGATGTAAATACATTTAGTAATTTTAACCCCTACACTATCCAACGCTTTCCCTACTGTTGCACCCTCTGGAGTGGGAATAGTAATTTTGACCCCTACGCTATCCAACGCTTTCCCTACTGTTGCACCCTTTGGAGTGGGAATAGTAATTTAAACCCCTACGCTATCCAACGCTTTCCCTACTGTTGCACCCTCTGGAGGGTATACAACCTTTACAACGCAACTTTTACCACGACCTACCATTACCACGCATTTTTTACCATGCAGGATCCATTACAACGCATACCATTACCACGCATGTATTTACAACGCAGGTACTTTTACAACGCATACCATTACAATGTAAGTATTGGTAAGTATATTATTTTATTAAAAATATTATTTGGTTTTTTTTGTAAAGGGGTATTTTTTGGGTTCAGGGTCAGTTTTGGGTTTTTGGGTAAAGGGGTATTTTTAGGGTTCAGGGTCAGTTTTCAGTTTTTGGGTAAAGGGGTATTTTTAGGGTTTAGGGTCAGTTTTCAGTTTTTGGGTAAAGGGGTATTTTTAGGGTTCAGGGTCAGTTTTCAGTTTTTGGGTAAAGGGGTATTTTTAGGGTTCAGGGTCAGTTTTTAGTTTTTGGGTAAAGGGGTATTTTTAGGGTTCAGGGTCAGTTTAGGGTTTTTGGGTAAAAGGGGTATTTTTTGGGCTCAGGCTCAGTTTTGGGTTTTTGGGAAAAGGGTACAGTGTAAAAATTAAATATAATTAAATTTAAATTACATTAAATTAAATTGATTAAATTAAATTAAATTAATTAAATTAAATTAAATTAAATTAAATTAAATTAAATTAAATTAATTAAATTAAATTACATTAAATTACATTATATTAATTTTAATTAAATTCAATATTAAAAAATATTATATACTTACCAATACTTACGTTGTAATTGTATGCGTTGTAAAGGTATATGCGTTGTAAATACATGCGTGGTAATGGTATGCGTTGTCATGGATCCTGCGTTGTAAAAAATGCGTGGTAATGGTAGGCGTGGTAAAAGTATGCGTTGTAACGTCATACATCCCCTCTGGAGTGGAAATAGTAATTTAAACCCCTACGCTATCCAACGCTTTCCCTACTGTTGCACCCTCTGGAGTGGGAATAGTAATTTAAACCCCTACGCTATCCAACGCTTTCCCTACTGTTGCACCCTCTGGAGTGGGAATAGTAATTTTTACCCCTTCACTATCAAATGTTTTAATTAATAATATATTTTATATTTTAATTATATGTATGTATTATTGTTGTTATATAAAGTAATGTGTTAAATATATGTATATGTACACATTTATTAAGTTATAATGAAAAAGTGTATTTAATTTGTTTTCAATAGTCAAAAAATAAAAGTAATGTAATTTATTTTGTTAATAGTACTTATATTTATTTAATATTGAATGTAATTTTAATTAATTTAAAAATTCGATATTTTTTACAACGATATTTATTACAACGATATTTTTGAGTCGATATTTATGTACTTACCTGTTTAGGTATAGGGTGTCGATATATTTTGTAAACGATATTTTTCCAACGATATTTTTGTCAACGATATTTTTGTAATCGATATTTCAACACCCTACCCATACCTGCACAGTGCCAGGATACCCTCCCGGGTTATAGTCCGCTCTACAAATCTGGATAACATAACATTGCATAACATACTCCACTGAAGCACTAGCGACCACTGGCGTAGCGAAAAGTGAGGGGGTATCCCTGCACGGTACATAGAGGGGGCACCCTCCGGGCTCAATCAGGAGCTCTCCGGCAACAGTTCAGTGCCGAGGGGGCCCCTTGGAGCTAAAGGCCCCCCTGCACCGCGGGGACTGCGTGGGTCTGTGTTACGCCCCTGCTAGCGACCGCACTGCAAATGCTGCACTGCGCACGCACTGAAAGGCCAAGCAGTACGTATAATCACTTTTGTAAATGCAGAATGAGCTATTCCGCCCTGGTTGCCTGCTGCCCAGCAGAATCAAAGAAGAAGTTATTTCCATGCTGCTGTGTAGCTTTTGAAACAAAAAGTGAGAAAGGGGTGTCAATCTAGTGTCTAATTTGCACAGTGTGAAACCAGAAAACCTGTGGTCAATTCCTATCTTTACTACTATTAAATGCCTTTTGTGGATACCGAAAGACAGGATTTTGTCTCAGTTTAGGAGTAGTAAAGTTAGGAATACTAACTTTACTACTCCTAAATGCCTTTTGTGAATACCGAAAATAAAATTAGGATTTTGTCTCAGATTACTTTTGTGATTCGGACCCCCAGTCTTGGTTCTAAGAGTCCAGGCACAAGCAGAGTCATTGGAATATTTGGCATGGAAATCATGCTACAAATATTTTGTAAAAATATGGTAAAGTGTCTTTAAATTTCAATAAAGTATATTTCTTTTACAAGTGTTTCACCTTTGTACATCCAATTATATCACTGTACTGAGAAGCATTTATTAAAAGTGATAGTTTTCAAACATAAACAAAGAAACGTTCCTGCCCCCAACCCTTTCCCCAATGACAATAGCACTAGTGAACTATGAGGCAACTCAGTTATCATGTGCACCCTATATTCAGGCTATATTGTTATTTTACACGGAGCAACATTACAATGCATTGAATTAAACAAAAAAGATTTTTGTACAGCACACATCTTCACACATTTCTAAGGTTTTTCTCATATGTAATAATGAAAGAAATAGGAGGCACGATAAAATAAAATGATTACCTTAGATCACATAATTTGCTCAAGTGGCCAAGCCGGGATTGACCCCAGGTTTTCTGGTTTCACACTGTGTAATTTAGACGCTAGATTGACATCCCTTTCTCGCTTCTGTTTGGCATCAACATTTAATGATTTGACCTTCATTCTTAGTGCATGAGGTTAAATGGAGCGTGGGTAGCAAACATATGATGCCACATGAAAGCTCAGCTCATTTTCTTTGCTCAAGGGCTCACGAGGACTTGGATCTGAACCCGAGCCTGGCATCTGGCTCGCGCCTTCAGTGGATTACCCACCTCTATACTTTACTCTGAGCTTTCTGTACCTAAAATAATCTTAGGTGCTGCTGCCTGTGTGATACCTGTTCTGTATGTGAGGATAATTTAGCTTGCACTGCTGCAGACCATCTTGTAGCTGTGCTGTGTGTGAGGGAAACTGTCACTGTTGCCAAATGCAGCACATTGTGTGTATGTATGTTTACACACATGCGTGGACTGCTGCTGCATATATTGTCCATGTTCTGTGCATGTTAGGGGAGCTTGCATTGTTTCTGGCCAGAATATGGTCTATACGTGTGAGAGAAGTTTGTACTCCTGACCGGTGCTGTTACCTGATTGGTGTGTGGAAGTCTTGCTATGTATGTGAGTCAGTGTTGCACTCATACGTCCCATTGCTGTTTCTGACACTAGTGCAAAATCTGAAATTATTTAGTTTGTGTATGAAATCAGATCAGAACAGCCATCGACAAGGTATCAATTTTGATAACAGTCATCAAAAAACTGCAGTTCCCAAATGTTTGAATGATGTGTTCACTCAGAACCACATGTTTAAGCTGCATGTTCCGGGTATGGAGCACTTTGTATAAAGTTGTTTCTTTCTAAAGCTTACATCCTTCTTTCTGCAGCTTACATTATTCTTTCTACAGCTGACATTCTTCAACTGCTTGCTTTCTCAGAAGGTTTGCCCACTATAATCCTAAATCCCTGCATGAAAAATGTATCTTGATGTACTTCTGCTTGATTTCTTTCTTCAGTGACACTCTTCTTACCTTCCATCCCTTGCAAGCCTTCTATTTCTGTGTATAGCCTTATGGTAATTCCAAAATTGGCTTACACCTTCACAGACCACAACCTCTCCTCTTTATAACCCTATCCCTGTAAATAACATTAACTAATCTCCATCATCCTATCTCACCAACCATTCACCAGAAGCATAGCCCACAATAAAGAACACACCTAACTTGTAATAATATAATATATCACAAAGCAACTGACTAAATGCATGCAATTTTTCTTAAGAGAACGTGACTTATTTGAATAACCAACAATAACCACTATATTAACCACTAAACTTGGGTTTCAGAGTAGCGTACTACTTGCCATAAAGCACTTCTGTGCCTCATCAGGGGTAGTAAGCGATATATAAATACAATTACTATTACACTTGTTTCATGTCTGTGAAGGAAGATTGCACTGGCTTGTCCTGCAGTATCAAATTTGTTCCATGTCTTTGAAGCAAGATTGCACCGACTCCTCAGTACCACACTTGTTTCTTGTCTTTGAATGAAGCTTGCACTGGTCCTGCAGCACCACAGTTCTTCCATGTCTTTGCATGAAGCATGAACTGTCCCTGTACCGTTCCATTTCTTACATGGAAGATTGCACCGACTGTTCCTGAAACGTGCACTGGTATCACAGTACCACACTGGTTCCATGTCTTTTGACCAGTGCTGTATGTCTTATGCGTGTAAGTCAAGGAACTGCTGCACCCTTTGCTCCCTGTACTCTAGCTATCTCCATATGTAGTAGGTCTGACCAAAAGACTGTTTTAGCTGTCTCACCAGTCTCATGTTTTCTCAAAAAAATAATACTTAGTCTTTCTTATATAAAATGTGCTTGGGCATGCCCACATCAGTTAGTCATTCACATGTTTCAGCCCTTCAGAACAGCATACAAACAATTGGGCAGTGGATCAGCTCTCTTAAGCCATTGGCTATGTTGCCAAAGTTTGGCTCTTCCTAGTAGACAACTGTTGGTCTTAAGGTTATCAAGTACTCTGATTAGCAGTATTTTGCCAACTTACTCCATGTTACTCTGCATCCAGAGAAGTCTGACCTCAGAAGATATTTGCTTTAGTTCAGCGCTTCTTAACCTTTTGACTTCTGTGGTCCCCCAACTAATCCTTACTAGAATGTGGGCGCCCCGCTGCGTCATTATTGGAAGCTGGGGACCCCTGCCTAAGCAATTTCTATGAATTGAAATGTATAACAATACACACAAATACAAAAACAAGTATACACCAAACAATTGATCAAATATTGAAATGTTTTGATCACAATCAAATATAGTAAAAGATTTCACATTTTCAGTGTTGCTTTTTAACAGTATGCACTTGAATAATTTTACGATATTAAATGTAATCTGATTTAATTTTATTACAGTCAGGGACCCTCCTGAGCAGGCCTCGCAGACCCCCAGGGGTCCTCAGATCACAGGTTTAGTTCATTCCCAGCAGGTCGCTGGAAGCTTCTACTAGTGCTAATTGATAAATGAGCCTACCATCAGCTCCTCTGTCATTGCTACTAGACCACAATGTTCTTAAGTAGAGCTTGTGGCATCTCTGTGGCAAGCTTCAAAACAAAGCCATCTTGAAACAGTATTCTGCATATCAAGTTGGCGGACCAGTGCATACCTTTACTTTTTCTGTTGTGCATGAAATCCCATGCCCTCCATATTTAGTTGCATTATTTTTTCTTTCTGCATATGCCTGCACTGCAATGAAAACCACCACCTTGTTTTTTAGAAGACAAGTGGAACGGTTTCTGATCCCAAGACTTTTCCCCATCAAAGTCCACAAAGATCAGACTCACATAGGTTGCAGTGCTGGTCAAAGTGTGACGGATGGGAGATTAGATAACTTCATTGGATATTTAGGTTTTCTGGGCATTCCAGGTCTGGCTGCTTAGTGGACTAATGCGTGCACTGTAGGGGCCTGTGCTTGATGGGTTTAAAACCTAGCTGGTCCATTCAGCCTTTCATCCTTCTGGAGTCAATATTATGAGTACCACTGAGTTGGTTAACAATAACCATCTGTTACTCTGTGCCAAAATACCCTTGGGTGAATATGCGCTTTACAAATACACGTTATGTTAGTGTTGTTTGCCTCAACGGTTGTGAATTGCACTAGTGGACCGTTGTACCAGATCTCAACCGGTGCCTCTTATACTTTCATCTGTCCCAACTCTGCTCATTTACAGTGAGCAGCATGCTTGTGAGTGCAGGATAGCCACTGTGTTGCATGAGTTCTTTTTGAGAGGTGCACCTGTGTGAAATCAGGATGAACATTGTCTTTTGTCAGTGTAGTGTAAGTTGTCTACAGTTTGAAAGTTGTGCCTGTGTGAGGGCGCATATGCCTGTGTGAGTGCAGAGTGAGGGATGTGCCAATGTGAGGGTAGCAGCGTGAGTGTGGAGTCCCTGCGTGTCATGTCTTTGTGTTCATGCACTTTACAAGGGCTTAACCTACTGGTTTTTGTAATGCTTTTAGGGTTATGGCTACAACTTGCAGATATGCAGTACAGGGAGTGTAAATACAATAGTGTTTGTATGAGAATGGCAGTGAGTTTTGGTATAACACATATAGACTCTCTCAAAGGAGGTTGAGGATTGTCAGGTGCAGCTGGCAGCTTGAGATGTTACCTGAGTAGACAAGCTACTAGGGTAACCTAGTTAGGGGGCAGTTACTTTGCTTGCACTAGGGCCTATGGCAAACTAGCTAGGCCACTAAAATCTACTTTGGAGTGATAAGATGGCTATGAATGAATGAGAAAAAGTTTTAAAAAATGCAAAATTTGCAAAATGATAGGAGAGGCCATATCTGCCTCACAAGTATATTAAGGAAATTGTGCTGGAAAATTAACTATTTCCAGTCATAACTACAAAAACAAAACGTTCTTCTGCTACAGCCATCAGTAGGAACAGGGGGATTCACTTGTATGATTTGCTCTCGCACAGCAGCCAATTCTTCGCCTTTAGGCGCGAAGGTTTCTGTTTTTGATTCAGATTGTAGTTTCCCTAGGTTTAGCTCCCACGTCATCCAGCATTCTTCGCGCAAGAGGACCATGCAGAGTCGGGTCATGCCTCATTAATATTAATATCAAAGGGAATCATCTGGCACTCCGATGCACCAAAGATAAAATGGTGTGGCGGAGGCAGAAGAGTTTACAGCATCTAAAAAGAACAGTGTTATATAAAGTACAAAAGGTAAATTATTATTAATATTATTATTCGCATTTATAACAATATTAACAATAATAATAGTAATAATAAAGATGATAATAATTATAATTAATATTGCTGTTTTTTATTATTTAGAAAAGATCTAAAAATGGTACTGGTGCACAGATCTGTTAAATAATGGTATTATTAATTATAATTATAATACTAATATTATTATTTACAATGATACACCAAAAAACAACCATTTTACCATGCATCATAATAGCAATATTAATAATAATTATCATTATGATCAAATATATATATATATATATATATATATGCACAAAAGACTCCCAACAGCAACTTCCCATCCGCAAGGACTAGCAAGCAGGAGACGGACCACAGGATCTGATCTTAGGTCTTTATTCGGTCAGGTTTCTGGTATAAAAGACAGCAATGACGCGTTTTCGGGCTCGAGAGCCCTTGTTCACATGTTCAACAAACCACAGGAAGTAAACGCGTACTAAACATAAAAGAAAGTAATTTGTCAGGTTACCTCATCCCGTGAACAAGCCTTTGGAGAATGTGAAACGTGTTGGGACTGGCAAGGAAAATAAAGCCGCTGTAAAGCTTTTCGAAAAAACACACACGAGTGAGTGAGTTCTTATTTCAGTCTCTAACTGACTGAGTTTTCTGCATATATATATATACCACACGGCCGAAATGCATACGCCCATGCTGATCTGTCGAACTGCAATAAAGAAACTCCGTTGTATTCCCCTAACGTGGCTTCAGACTTTCTTTGGTGAAGGTGTTCGTGGCATATTTTTGCACGGTTAGCCAGCGACGTGCAACTGAAGTCCCTGCACTCAAGCTGACCTGGCCATCACTGGCGCTGTTCTGTTTCGGCGGAATTTCACTTAGTCCGAGGTATCGGAAGGACCAGGCCCACCATTGCACTCAGGAGGAATGGATGCGGCGCAACTTTGCTTTGGGTGAAGCGCACTGTCGCATTTATCCCCGTGGATGTTTACCTGTCTGTGGTGGTTGTGCAGTTGGGGACGCAAGGAGCTTCATCATTGTGGTAAGGCAGTGCGGGACATTGGGTGAAAGCTGCTGACAGATCCTGCCCTACACGCACACTTGCGGCAGTCCTGGCAAGAAACACAGCATGCTGGGACATGTAGTTTGTTTCACCCTCATTACTCTGAAGCAGGTGACACTGATCTCCACTTGTGGGTGGAGCCAACTAAAACTATTTGAGTTGGGGCAGAACTGTTGGATGTTATTTCTCACCTGTTACACCTGGGGCGCTGAAGAGGCCACACGGCCGAAATGCATACGCCCATGCTGATCTGTCGAACTGCAATAAAGAAACTCCGTTGTATTCCCCTAACGTGGCTTCAGACTTTCTTTGGTGAAGGTGTTCGTGGCATATATATATATATATATATATAACAGCTGCAGCTTCCCAAAGCTCCGTGTTGAAACGACCAAGGAAAACCACATGAATCCAGCGTAAATGAAGGCACAAAGTTTTATTTAAAAGTTGAGCCTAACAAAAATCTGACGCGTTTCGGGCATCCGCCCTTGCTCACATATTAATATATATATGTCTATATTAATATATATATATGTATATATATTACCTACCAGCAGTCGCCAGTAGGTAGTTATAGTTAGGACCTATTATCCATAGGAAAATCGTAACATTCTTTTCCCAATAACTTTGGCGCTGGTGGACTAATCTTCGTGAAATTTTCAAAACTTATGGCCCGCTCCGGTCAGCTCCTATGTTGAAAATTTCGGGGTGATTCGGGACCAGCGGGGGCCAAGAAAAAAGGGGGGTCCCAAAAGGTGTTTTCTCAATGTTAATTCTCATAGGAAACTTTAGACACCGCTACAGCCCGAACTGCTAAACGGAATTACACCAAATTTTGTTAAAAGTTAGCCCTTGTTTCAGAAAGAACTCTTTTTGTTAAATGGTGTAAATCCGTTCAGTAGTTCCTGAGAAATTAAAGAAAAAGAGTTGAAAAAATGCATTTCCCAAAGGAAACTTTATACACGGCTACAGCTGGAACTGCTGAACTGAATTACACCACATTTGGTTGAAAGGTAGTGCTAGGTTCTTAAATAGTGTAAATCCGTTCAGTAGTTGCTGAGAAAATAAAAAAAATAAAATATCGATTTATAGAGGCTAGAGGCTATGCCTGGGCGGTAAATTCCGCTCCGCTCGCGGAATTTTGGCAATTTCGCGTTCCGTGGAGAACGCGAAATTGCCCAAAAATCTGCGTTCCGCGACTTTGCAAATTTTTTGCTTGTTCGTGTTCTCAAATGCATGTTCGCAATATATTTTCCCCCGAGCACGCAAACAGCAATTGTGAACAGTAAAAAAGGATCGCGAACAAGCAATTCCGCGTGTTCGCGCAATTTCTGCGCGTTCACTGAGATTTTTTTACCATTTTGCGGAGATTTGCCTACCGCGATTACGCAAATGCCGCCCACCCCTAATGGATAAGCGCACCCTGCCGATCACAAGCTGCATTCTAATTGGCTGTCAACACTTCAAACCAGGAAGTGTTGGCAGCTACCTTGTGCCTCTGTAGAACCAAAGCACAAGAAAAGAGAAAAACAAAGGCACAAAACAAGAAAAGGGGGCAGAGTAGAAATACCCTGATCCCCTAGGCCTGCTCAGGGGGTCCCACACTGGAGGTAAGTGGTGGGCTAGTTGGCCCCCAGTGACCCTCAGGATTGAAGAGGAATTTATTCCCCAACTTAAAACATGCCACGGGGTGTGTTTGCACACATGTCACCTTAGGCCCTGTCCCCTCCCCTCACCACTGTGCAAACGCACCCCGTGGCGAGTTTTGAGTCTATGGGGACCAACTAACCGACCAGGTATGCCCAGTAAGTGCCACAGAGTTGCATTGCAGAGAGGTGTAAAATGGGGCATGGCCTCGAACCACCTTTCTGCAATGCAGCTCTGTGGTGCTTACTGGAGGTACATGGTGGGCTAGTTGGACCCAGGGACTCTCAGGATTCAAGGGGACTTAATCCCCCAACCTAAAATGTGCCCTGCCAGTGCTAAGTGATGAAAAAGCATAGCTATGAGAGGGGAACAGGCATTGTCGTCAATGTCATGAAGGAATTGTGGAGGCTTCTTCAATGCACACTGTTCCAACTGCAATCCTGCAATATATGTGATTACAAAATGGTGGGGCAGCATAAATTTGACACAAAAATAATACCATTCCCACTAACTACTTCTTTTTGCAAAGATAGTTCAATGAGCAATAATTAAAAAGGTATTTGGGGCAGTAGCATACTCAGTCTGGAAAGTAGAGTATGTCCTCAAACTCAGGCAGTTAATCCAGTAGTTGGCCAACTAACACACTTGATTCTGACCAATCAGCTTAATTCTGTGCTGTGTCAGGAATGATGTAATTGTGTGGTATGAAATGTTGGATCATTTGATCATAGTCAATCTTTCCACATTTTGAGGTGAGGAGCTGGTCCTTCTCACTGTAGCAACTGCACCAGCTGCACTGAACATACGCTCAGCAGACACATTGGTTACAGGGCAAGCCAGATAATTTATTGCCAGCCTGCTGAGCTCTGACCATTGGTGTACCTTCCCATACCAATACGTAAATGGGTTTTGATCCACATAGACCTATTTTGGATCATCCTGATACTCCTGGAACATCTGATCGATGGTCATTGGTGCTGCCACTTGCTCAACCTCTTTTTCCATTGCCTTGCTCTGGATTTAAGCCATGCTGATGGAAACTATTACAATGCAGGTTGGGTCTGATCCTTCTGTTGCTGTTATTGCTGTTGTTTCCGGCGTTCTGGTTGATGGTGTTGTTGGCTGCTGTGAGACAAGACTGCCCTCTCTGGAAGTTGACGGCCGTACCCCAGCCATCCAGGTCTTTGGCTTGCTCAACAATCCAACACTTGCATTTTGAAACATCCCCTTAAAAAAAGGAATGAAAGTGGGCAGAATCTTTTAGTACCATGGATCAAGTAGTGTGGCACACATGTATTGTTTTGATGAGCTGATATCCTGTTGCAGCGTTGTAATAGAAGCCAAGCAAAGAATTAAGCTCACAACCAAGGCATGCGCTTCTGTGTTTTCGTTCACACCTGTGGGGAAAAACCTTCCAGACATCATCTTTACCTGGTCCTGTAGCAGATGCAATGGGATAGCTTGGCCCATTGTACTGTCCTCCTCGCTAACTTCCTGTGTGAAAACCTCACTAGGGGGAACATCTGAGTAAGGCATTTGACTAGGCTCCATTTGTCTGCATCCATGGTCATAGCTTTCTCCATTGCATCCCCTCCTCTTTGAATGACATAGTCATTGATCTGTTTGTACTGCAAAAAAATGACGTTGCAACTTACAATAAGCAGGGTTGCAATGGCACCTCCTGTATCAGGGATTTAATTGGTGCTCTATTAGCAAGCTGAATAATCCGCACATGCTTCCAGGCTTTAAAAGAAAGGCTGAAATGAGTGCAGATTCTTCTGCTGGTGCTCAGTATGTTGTTGACTGTGTCTTAGAAAGTCTTACACCACAAGATTGATGCAATGGGTCAAACACAGGACCCTGAAATAGCCACCTTCTGAAATGGCCTTGACTATATTACTGTTATTGTTTGTGGCAACAAATCCACTTATGAGACCTCTGGGTTGCAGCCATTCATACACCTTGCTATTAAATGTGTCCAAGATGTTTACAGCTGTATGTGATTTCTCCATGGCAAATATGGGCACTGTTGCATGCCGCCGAACTCTCTGAAAACTTTCTTCAGGTTCACGACCTTTAGATATCTTTTGCTTTACCCCTATAAAAGAGGTCTAGTGTACAGTGATGCACATGTAATCAGTTGCCTGACAACTGGTCCACATGTCTGTCATCAGGTGGATAGTGTGGACAACACTTTGCTGCAAAGCTTGACCAACCAGCTACAGCACATCATGATAGAGCACTGGAACAGCAACTCTGGCAAAATAGGTCTGACTTGGAACCTTCCATTTCGGGCAGATGGCTGCCACAAATTCCAAGAATACCACTTCTTCCACAAAAGAAAAAGGAGGTCCCGTGCTAACATTTTTGCCAGCTTCCCATTGTACAAACTTGTGGTTGGGTGGTTGTGCTCGTAGGGCCTCTCCTGCTTAAACATGCCCATAACAGTAGCCTGAAGTTTCTTCTTTTCTGGGGCCCCTGCCACAGGCCACTTTCGAGAAGTAGATGGTGATAGCCACAATGTGCGTCATGGTGGGGCACTCACTGTATGCCGTGGTGTCTCCATCTCACTCTGGGTCTTGTGCCATTGTCAAATTGCTGAAGTGGGTGAGTCTACTGGTGCACCGCTGGGGATAGGGCTGCTTTGCCTGAAGATGTCACCCTCTTCTTCCTTATCATCACCTCCCCCCATGATTGGACTTGTAGCTGATTTTTCCAGCTCTCTGAACCACCACAGCCACGTTCAGCAATTTGTTGAGGAGCTCCTCTCACTTGATTGTGTGTTTTGTCATAAGGGTCATTAGGCATTCAGTACCACAATTTGTACCAGGCTTACCTCGATAAACATTACTGTGTTAAATGCTGCATACTGCAATCTGCTCCCCCTCTTTCGTAACTGTAAAAAAGTCCCCAACTGGCTAAAGAAGAACTGGAAGTAGGTGGATGTATCATTGATTGCCTCTCTGCTTCTCCTAATATAGGGGTTGGTACAGGTCTCAGCTGGGGCTCTGCAAAAATAGAAGCCGGCGGTGCTACCTGTGCCATATCCCACAGTGCAGGTTCAATAGCACTGTCAGACTCCTCTGTGTCACCTTCCACAATGACTGCCTCGTCATTGTCCTCATCAGCCCCTTCCATAAGTCTCAGTCTTTCAGGAACTTTTCTTTTTCCTTGCCTCTCCTGTAGTCTCCTGAACTCTGTTGGGGTCCACTCCATGTCTCTATCCTAATCATCAGAAGAGGTGCTTGGAGAAGATTGTGAAGTAGCACTCTTCCCCTCCCTTTCTGGAGATCTGGGTGCCAACGATTCTAAAAGAGGAGCTTCTTGCTCGGAAGGAAGCTCAACCTCCTGTGTTGCTCCAACATCATGAAAATGTATTATTGCTGACTGCGGCTGCTGTCCACTTTGCTCTATTTCCTTAAACAATTGTGTACTACTTTGCAAAAGGGAAAAATCCAATTCACTGTCACTTATTGTCATCGTTTCCATGACTGCAGTGGTTGCCTCACTGACAGACAACGTCCTGGGCTTAGGTTGGGCTGATGCTGTTGAAGCAGGAGTGCTGCTCTCAGCTTGTTCCCTGGAGGCCGGTGAGCCAGGCACACAACGTAGTGGTCCAAAAAAGGTTTAGGGCAACATGTCACTGGTGCTGCTTCTTCTCACTGAGCACTTACTTGGAAACATCTTTCTTTGGGGCCATCTTAAAGCTCTCAGTTCGCATTGGCACTAAGCTGCACAAGCTGCAGAGATTAGAGGACTGATGTGTGACTGCACAGGCCTTCTGTTTGGCAGTACTGCCGGTAATGTTTCTTCGCTTGTATACTTAAAAGCAAACAGGCAAGAAAAACATTTAGTGTGAAACGTGCCATTGTTTCCAGTTTGAATTAGAAGACAAACGCAATGTTGGTGTGATTGTTTTGTTAACTTAGGTAAATACTTTAAAGTCAAACCACACCATCAGACCATAATTCCCCATCAGAATAATACACAATTTACAAAATGATAGAGCTCTTTCCTTTATATCCATATATTCCAAAGGGGACACCTGTGGCACTCAAGGGACTGAATGGGTAAATGGAATAGTCATCATTAAAAAATGGAGGTTTGTGTGTGTTTATGCCAGGCAATGAGGTCCAGGGGGAATGGAATAATCATCATCATTACACAAATGAATTATGTTAATATGTCTACTCTAATGTGCACAGTAGCCAGGTTGTCCAGGAGGAAATGGATTTATATACCTAAATAACTGAATGCTGTTGTGCGGCTGTGTATCTATGGTGAATGGATGGAAGGATGGATGATGGATCAAACGAGGCAAAACGGAACAAAATTACTTAAAATTAAAAATCAACAATAAATGTACAATTTACATTTTTTATATAAAAATAAGAAAAAATTTAATAAAAAAATTCAAATTAAAAAAGTTAAAATTAGAAATAATTAAAATAAAAACAAATTACATTGAAAAGTTTAAATTAAAAAAATTACAATGAGTGAAATATCCTCAAGCATATTATTAAACTGTTATCCCACTCCCCCTCTCCGAAACTGGAAATGATCCCAGAACCAGCAGTTCTTAATTTGGCATCCAGCACTACAGCCTATCCACTTTCCAAATTAATGAACAAAGTGATCATATCCAGATCTTACCCCCGGAGTTGGAAAGAGGAAATTATTAGGCCCCTCCTAAGGAAACCGAATCTGGATAGCACAGACTGCAAAAATTATCGGCAGATCTCTCTACTTCCTTCTCTAGCAAAGATTCTTGAGAAGCATCTTAATATCCATCTGATGGAACTGGAAGAACAGCAGCATTGGCTGAATGACTCCCAGTTCCGCTTTAGGAAACATCATGGGACAGAAACTGCACTGATATCAGCCACAGACTCCATTAAGCGGTTAGTGGATGAGGGATAGGTGTGTAGTTCTGATACTCTTGGATCTATTGGCGGTATTTGATACCATCTTGCTTTTGCTGCTGTTGGATCGACTTCAGGGCCTGGGTATCTCTCACCAAGCCCTAGCCCTTGTGTCTTCATTCCTTAGAGATAGATCTCAAAAGGGGAAGGTACATCACTTTTACTCAGAGGTCTTCTCCCTGCCCTGTGGAGTGCCGCAGGGCTCATCATTAAGTCCCACACTATTCAATCTTTATGTGGCCCCACTAGCAGCAATAATTCAGACATTTGGGACAAAGGTAGTGTCATATGCTGATGAAAGTTAAAATATTGTGTCAATTCCCAAGAATTCATTCTTGTTAGCAGAGAATGTCTCACCATGCCTGCTGACAGTGGTGGAATGGATGTCTTGTAATTTTTTTTAACTTAACTGTGGAAAGACTTAAGTGCTGATTTTTGGTGCAGGGTCGCCTAGCTGGAATAGTAGCTGCTAGCCTCCATCTTTAGGAACCAGCCCGACTCCAGGGGAAAAGGCCAAGAACCTTGGACTTCTGATAGATACCAAAAACAACCCGCAAAGTCTAGGCGAATCGTACAGAAGCAACCTGCATCTGGATTATAAGGATGCTTAAGAAAATCTTTCCACTTATTCAGCAGTCTGCCCCTAAGCAGGTCACTATTAACCCTGGGTAAAGCACTATGCTACGCTTGCGTAGTTTGCGAAGTTTGCGCTACTTCGCACTACGTGAACTGCATGTAGCACAGTGCAAACACGTGTAGCGTAGCATAGCGTAGTGCAGCAGTCATTTTTAGCTTGCTCGCGGTCCTCCAACGTCAAGTTGGCGACTGCGAGGAAGCAAAATGACATCCCGGTGAGACTTTTTCCTCGGTCGCGATCAGCAACATCAAGTTGCCAATCGCGAGCGTGAAAAATAAACCTCCCGGCGAGATTCTCAACGTGGGGAGGTCAGGTTTCTCATTGAGCGTGGTCGCTTATGCTCGCGATGAGAACCTACCAGTCGGCGTTGAGAAAGCTGCCGCTCGAGTAAAAATCTACACGAGCGGCAGAAAACTACAGCTCGCACTGTGCAAGATGCCGTTTTCAATGATTGCACAGTGCCGGATGCTTGTCCGCACTGTACAATCATTGAAAATGGCATCTTGCACAGTGCGAACAGGGTACTACGCAGTTCGCGTAGTTCTACGCGTAGCTCGTGTAGTGCGAAGTGCACTTTGCATAGGTTCAGGTAGCACTACTTCGCAAACTACTACCCGGCCCTAGTCACTATTGCCCTAGTAATGTCCATACTGGACTATTGCAGCTCACTATACCTGGACTCAAATAAGAACATGCAGTGCAGACTCCAGGTGGTACAAAATGCGCTTACAGACTAATACTGGATATCTGGCAATATACTGGCGTCAGTCTGTCGCCGTAGGATTGGAGGCCCTACATTGGCTTCCAATTAGAAAGTGCATTATGTTTAAATCGCTTTGCATTGTGCATAAGTCTCTCTATCTCCCATATCCAATGAGAATAAAGGCTATGTTTAGATGGTACACCCCAGACAGATACCTCTGGTCATCACATCAATACCAGCTCATGGTGCCGAGAACTAAAAGGAAGAAATGGGGTGACAGAGCATTCTCAACGGCCGCATGTAGACTCTGGATCTCCCTTCCACAAAGCCTTAGGGCTATTTCTCAGTTTCTGCCCTTTAGGAAGTCACTCAAGACCTGGCTATACCCTCTCCAGACTTTTTCTCAGCATCTAGAGGTTTAGAAGGCCTCCTCCGGACGGTTGTATACAGCACCTTGATGGTTTTGGGTAACTGTCTGTGCTTTACAAATTTCAGATCAAATCAAATCAAATATCTCATCCATCCATGCAAGCCTATGGCAAAGGAACACTGGCTGGATGCACAAAATGCCTCCTGCCAGTGCCACAAGGTCAACAACAGTAAGCAAGAAGGCATGGGAATCAAGGAAGACATGCAGGCCTATGAAAAAAGCACAGTGGCTGGCTACACAAAATGGCTGCCAGCCACATGGCCACAACAACAACAACAAGCATTAGAAATGCAATCGGGCTCGGATTTATTTGAGCTAATGGCATTGTAAATGCCAATGTATTGTTGCTATGTGTTATGGAGTGTGTTCATGTGGTGTGTACTGCCAGTGATCTCCTTGTGAGTGTGAGAATATTGCACCGTTACTGCCTGTGATGTCCTTCTTGTGAGTGTGAGAAGCTTGCACCTCTGCTGCCTGTGGTCTCCTTGTGAGTGTAAGAAGCTTGCACTGCTGCTGCCTGTGATGTCGTTCTTGTGAGTGGGAGAAAATTGCACCTCAGCTGCCTGTGGTCTCCTTGTGAGTGTATGCACTGTCATCGCTAGCCTGTAGATATGCACTGTCATCGCTAGCCTGTAGATATGCATTGGCTTCACTAGCCTGTAGATATGCACCGTCATCGCTAGCCTGTAGATATGCACTGTCATCGCTAGCTTGTAGATATGCGCCGTCATTGCTATCCTGTAGATATGCGCTGTCGTCGCTAGCCTGTAGATATGCATTATCATCGCTAGCCTGTACATATGCACTGTCATCGCTAGCCTGTAGATATGCTCTGTCATCGCTAGCCTGTAGATATGCACTGTTATCGCTAGCCTGTAGATATGCATTGGCTTCACTAGCCTGTAGATATGCACTGTCATCGCTAGCCTGTAGATATGCATTAGCTTCACTAGCCTGTACATATGCCCTGTCATTGCTATCCTGTAGATATGCGCTGTCATCGCTAGCCTGTAGATATGCATTATCATCGCTAGCCTGTAGATATGCACTGTCATCGCTATCCTGTAGATATGCACTGTCATCGCTAGCCTGTAGATATGCTCTGTCATCGCTAGCCTGTAGATATGCACTGTCATTGCTAGCCTGTAGATATGCATTGGCTTCACTAGCCTGTAGATATGCACCGTCATCGCTAGCCTGTAGATATGCACTGTCATCGCTAGCTTGTAGATATGCGCCGTCATTGCTATCCTGTAGATATGCACTGTCATCGCTAGCCTGTAGATATGCACTGTCATCGCTAACCTGTAGATATGCATTGGCTTCACTAGCCTGTAGATATGCACCGTCATCGCTAGCCTGTAGATATGCACTGTCATCGCTAGCTTGTAGATATGCGCCGTCATTGCTATCCTGTAGATATGCGCTGTCGTCGCTAGCCTGTAGATATGCATTATCATCGCTAGCCTGTACATATGCACTGTCATCGCTAGCCTGTAGATATGCTCTGTCATCGCTAGCCTGTAGATATGCACTGTTATCGCTAGCCTGTAGATATGCATTGGCTTCACTAGCCTGTAGATATGCACTGTCATCGCTAGCCTGTAGATATGCATTAGCTTCACTAGCCTGTACATATGCCCTGTCATTGCTATCCTGTAGATATGCGCTGTCATCGCTAGCCTGTAGATATGCATTATCATCGCTAGCCTGTAGATATGCACTGTCATCGCTATCCTGTAGATATGCACTGTCTTCGCTAGCCTGTAGATATGCTCTGTCATCGCTAGCCTGTAGATATGCAC
Source organism: Lissotriton helveticus (assembly GCF_964261635.1). NCBI lineage: Eukaryota > Metazoa > Chordata > Amphibia > Caudata > Salamandridae > Lissotriton > Lissotriton helveticus. The sequence continues at coordinate 61,944,101 of NC_136064.1, forward strand.
TGTCATTGCTAGCCTGTAGATATGCATTGGCTTCACTAGCCTGTAGTTATGCATTGTCATCGCTAGCCTGTAGATATGCACTGTCATCGGTAGCCTGTAGATATGCACTGTCATCGCTAGCTTGTATATATGCACTGTCATCGCTAGCCTGTAGATATGCATTGGCTTCACTAGCCTGTAGATATGCACTGTCATCGCTAGCCTGTAGATATGCACGGACATCGCTAGCCTGTAGATATGCTCTGTCATCGCTAGCCTGTAGATATGCACTGTCATCGCTAGCCTGTAGATATGCATTGGCTTCACTAGCCTGTAGATATGCACTGTCATCGCTAGCATTTAGATATGCTCTGTCATCGCTAGCCTGTAGATATGCACTGTCATCGCTAGCCTGTAGATATGCATTGGCTTCGCAAGCCTGTAGATATGCACTGTCATCGCTAGCCTGTAGATATGCTCTGTCATCGCTAGCCTGTAGATATGCATTGTTATCGCTAGCCTGTAGATATTCACTGTCATCGGTAGCCTGTAGATATGACGTGTCATCACTGGCCTGTAATTATGCACTGTCATTGCTAGCCTATATGCACTGTCATCGCTAGCCTGTAGATATGCATTGTCATCGCTAGCCCATAAATATGCATTGTCATCACTAGCCTGTAGATGTGTACTGTCATCGCTAGCCTGATGATATGCACTGTCATCGCTAGCATGTAGATATGCACTGTCATCGCTAGCCTGTAGATATGCATTGGCTTCACTAGCCTGTAGATATGCACTGTCATCGCTAGCCTGTAGATATGCGCTGTCATCGCTAGCCTGTAGATATGCTCTGTCATCGCTAGCCTGTAGATATGCACTGTCATTGCTAGCCTGTAGATATGAATTGGCTTCACTAGCCTGTAGATATGCACTGTCATCGCTAGCCTGTAGATATGCGCTGTCATTGCTATCCTGTAGATATGCGCTGTCATCGCTAGCCTGTAGATATGCATTATCATCGCTAGCCTGTAGATATGCACTGTCATCGCTATCCTGTAGATATGCACTGTCATCGCTAGCCTGTAGATATGCTAGGTCATCGCTAGCCTGTAGATATGCATTGTCATCGCTAGCCTGTAGATATGCATTGGCTTCACTAGCCTGTAGATATGCACTGTCATCGCTGTCATCGCTAGCCTGTAGATATGCATTGGCTTCACTAGCCTGTAGATATGCACTGTCATCGCTGTCATCGCTAGCCTGTAGATATGCATTGGCTTCACTAGCCTGTAGATATGCACCGTCATCGCTAGCCTGTAGATATGCACTGTCATCGCTAGCCTGTAGATATGCATTGGCTTCACTAGCCTGTAGTTATGCACTGTCATCGCTAGCCTGTAGATATGCTCTATCATCGCTATCCTGTAGATATGCATTGGCTTCAAAAGCCTGTAGATATGCACTGTCATCGCCAGCCTGTAGATATGCTCTGTCATCGCTAGCCTGTAGATATGCATTGTCATCGCTAGCCTGTAGATATGCACTGTCATCGCTAACCTGTAGATATGCTCTGTCATCGCTAGCCTGTAGATATGCACTGTCATCGCTAGCCTGTAGATATGCATTGGCTTCACTAGCCTGTAGATATGCACTGTCATCGCTAGCCTGTAGATATGCACTGTCATCGCTAGCCTGTAGATATGCTCTGTCATCGCTAGCCTGTAGATATGCACTGTCATCGCTAGCCTGTAGATATGCATTGGCTTCACTAGCCTGTAGATATGCACTGTCATCGCTAGCCTGTAGATATGCTCTGTCATCGCTAGCCTGTAGATATGCACTGTCATCGCTAGCCTGTAGATATGCATTGGCTTCACAAGCCTGTAGATAAGCACTGTCATCGCTAGCCTGTAGATATGCACGGACATCGCTAGCCTGTAGATATGCATTGTCATCGCTAGCCTGTAGATATGCATTGGCTTCACTAGCCTGTAGATATGCACCGTCATCGCTAGCCTGTAGATATGCTCTGTCATCGCTAGCCTGTAGATATGCATTGTCATCGCTAGCCTGTAGATATGCATTGGCTTTACTAGCCTGTAGATATGCACTGTCATCGCTAGCCTGTAGATATGCATTGGCTTCACTAGCCTGTAGATATGCACCGTTATCGCTAGCCTGTAGATATGCACTGTCATCGCTAGCCTGTAGATATGCATTATCATCGCTAGCCTGTAGATATGCACTGTCATCGCTAGCCTGTAGATATGCATTGGCTTCACTAGCCTGTAGATATGCACTGTCATCGCTAGCCTGTAGATATGCTCTGTCATCGGTAGCCTGTAGATATGCACTGTCATCGCTAGCCTGTAGATATGCATTGGCTTCACTAGCCTGTAGATATGCACTGTCATCGCTAGCCTGTAGATATGCATTGGCTTCACTAGCCTGTAGATATGCACTGTCATCGCTAGCCTGTAGATATGCATTGGCTTCACTAGCCTGTAGTTATGCACTGTCATCGCTAGCCTGTAGATATGCATTATCATCGCTAGCCTGTAGATATGCACTGTCATCGCTATCCTGTACATATGCACTGTCATCGCTAGCCTGTAGATATGCTCTGTCATTGCTAGCCTGTAGATATGCACTGTCATCGCTAGCCTGTAGATATGCATTGGCTTCACTAGCCTGTAGATATGCACTGTCATCGCTAGCCTGTAGATATGCTCTGTCATCGCTAGCCTGTAGATATGCACTGTCATCGCTAGCCTGTAGATATGCATTGGCTTCACAAGCCTGTAGATATGCACTGTCATCGCTAGCCTGTAGATATGCTCTGTCATCGCTAGCCTGTAGATATGCATTGTCATCGCTAGCCTGTAGATATGCACTGTCATCGCTAGCCTGTAGATATGCACTGTCATTGCTAGCCTGTAGATATGCTCTGTCATCGCTAGCCTGTAGATATGCACTGTCATCGCTAGCCTGTAGATATGCATTGGCTTCACTAGCCTGTAGATATGCACTGTCATCGCTAGCCTGTAGATATGCTCTGTCATCGCTAGCCTGTAGATATGCGCTGTCATTGCTATCCTGTAGATATGCGCTGTCGTCGCTAGCCTGTAGATATGCATTATCATCGCTAGCCTGTAGATATGCACTGTCATCGCTAGCCTGTAGATATGCTCTGTCATCGCTAGCCTGTAGATATGCACTGTCATCGCTAGCCTGTAGATATGCATTGGCTTCACTAGCCTGTAGATATGCACTATCATCGCTAGCCTGTAGATATGCATTGGCTTCACTAGCCTGTAGATATGCGCTGTCATTGCTATCCTGTATATATGCGCTGTCATCGCTAGCCTGTAGATATGCAATGGCTTCACTAGCCTGTACATATGCCCTGTCATTGCTATCCTGTAGATATGCGCTGTCATCGCTAGCCTGTAGATATGCATTATCATCGCTAGTCTGTAGATATGCACTGTCATCACTATCCTGTAGATATGAACTGTCATCGCTAGCCTGTAGATATGCACTGTCATCGCTAGCCTGTAGATATGCATTGGCTTCACTAGCCTGTAGTTATGCATTGTCATCGCTAGCCTGTAGATATGCACTGTCATCGGTAGCCTGTAGATATGCACTGTCATCGCTAGCTTGTATATATGCACTGTCATCGCTAGCCTGTAGATATGCATTGGCTTCACTAGCCTGTAGATATGCACTGTCATCGCTAGCCTGTAGATATGCACGGTCATCGCTAGCCTGTAGATATGATCTGTCATCGCTAGCCTGTAGATATGCACTGTCATCGCTAGCCTGTAGATATGCATTGGCTTCACTAGCCTGTAGATATGCACTGTCATCGCTAGCCTGTAGATATGCTCTGTCATCGCTAGCCTGTAGATATGCACTGTCATCGCTAGCCTGTAGATATGCATTGGCTTCACAAGCCTGTAGATATGCACTGTCATCGCTAGCCTGTAGATATGCTCTGTCATCGCTAGCCTGTAGTTATGCATTGTCATCGCTAGCCTGTAGATATGCACTGTCATCGGTAGCCTGTAGATATGAAGTGTCATCACTGGCCTGTAATTATGCACTGTCATTGCTAGCCTATATGCACTGTCATCGCTAGCCTGTAGATATGCATTGTCATCGCTAGCCCATAAATATGCATTGTCATCACTAGCCTGTAGATGTGTACTGTCATCGCTAGCCTGATGATATGCACTGTCATCGCTAGCCTGTAGATATGCACTGTCATCGCTAGCCTGTAGATATGCATTGGCTTCACTAGCCTGTAGATATGCACTGTCATCGCTAGCCTGTAGATATGCTCTGTCATCACTAGCCTGTAGATATGCACTGTCATCGCTAGCCTGTAGATATGCATTGGCTTCACTAGCCTGTAGATATGCACTGTCATCGCTAGCCTGTAGATATGAGCTGTCATTGCTATCCTGTAGATATGCGCTGTCATCGCTAGCCTGTAGATATGCATTATCATTGCTAGCCTGTAGATATGCACTGTCATCGCTATCCTGTAGATATGCACGGTCATCGCTAGCCTGTAGATATGCTCTGTCATCGCTAGCCTGTAGATATGCATTGTCATCGCTAGCCTGTAGATATGCATTGGCTTCACTAGCCTGTAAATATGCACTGTCATCGTTGTCATCGCTAGCCTGTAGATATGCATTGGCTTCACTAGCCTGTAGATATGCACTGTCATCGCTGTCATCGCTAGCCTGTAGATATGCATTGGCTTCACTAGCCTGTAGATATGCACCGTCATCGCTAGCCTGTAGATATGCACTGTCATTGCTAGCCTGTAGATATGCATTGGCTTCACTAGCCTGTCATTATGCACTGTCATCGCTAGCCTGTAGATATGCTCTGTCATCGCTATCCTGTAGATATGCATTGGCTTCAAAAGCCTGTAGATATGCACTGTCATCGCTAGCCTGTAGATATGCTCTGTCATCGCTAGCCTGTAGATATGCATTGTCATCGCTAGCCTGTAGATATGCACTGTCATCGCTAACCTGTAGATATGCTCTGTCATCGCTAGCCTGTAGATATGCACTGTCATCGCTAGCCTGTAGATATGCATTGGCTTCACAAGCCTGTAGATATGCACTGTCATCGCTAGCCTGTAGATATGCTCTGTCATCGCTAGCCTGTAGATATGCATTGTCATCGTTGGCCTGTAGATATGCACTGTCATCGGTAGCCTGTAGATATGAAGTGTCATCACTGGCCTGTAATTATGCACTGTCATTGCTAGCCTATATGCACTGTTATCACTAGCCTGTAGATATGCATTGTCATCGCTAGCCCATAAATATGCATTGTCATCACTAGCCTGTAGATGTGTACTCTCATCGCTAGCCTGATGATATGCACTGTCATCGCTAGCCTGTAGATATGCACTGTCATCGCTAGCCTGTAGATATGCATTGGCTTCACTAGCCTGTAGATATGCACTGTCATCGCTAGCCTGTAGATATGCTCTGTCATCGCTAGCCTGTAGATATGCACTGTCATCGCTAGCCTGTAGATATGCATTGGCTTCACTAGCCTGTAGATATGCACTGTCATCGCTAGCCTGTAGATATGCGCTGTCATTGCTATCCTGTAGATATGCGCTGTCATCGCTAGCCTGTAGATATGCATTATCATCGCTAGCCTGTAGATATGCACTGTCATCGCTATCCTGTAGATATGCACGGTCATCGCTAGCCTGTAGATATGCTCTGTCATCGCTAGCCTGTAGATATGCATTGTCATCGCTATCCTGTAGATATGCATTGGCTTCACTAGCCTGTAGATATGCACTGTCATCGCTGTCATCGCTAGCCTGTAGATATGCATTGGCTTCACTAGCCTGTAGATATGCACTGTCATCGCTGTCATTGCTAGCCTGTAGATATGCATTGGCTTCACTAGCCTGTAGATATGCCCTGTCATCGCTAGCCTGTAGATATGCACTGTCATCGCTAGCCTGTAGATATGCATTGGCTTCACTAGCCTGTAGTTATGCACTGTCATCGCTAGCCTGTAGATATGCTCTGTCATCGCTATCCTGTAGATATGCATTGGCTTCAAAAGCCTGTAGATATGCACTGTCATCGCTAGCCTGTAGATATGCTCTGTCATCGCTAGCCTGTAGATATGCATTGTCATCGCTAGCCTGTAGATATGCACTGTCATCGCTAACCTGTAGATATGCTCTGTCATCGCTAGCCTGTAGATATGCACTGTCATCGCTAGCCTGTAGATATGCATTGGCTTCACTAGCCTGTAGATATGCACTGTCATCGCTAGCCTGTAGATATGCACTGTCATCGCTAGCCTGTAGATATGCTCTGTCATCGCTAGCCTGTAGATATGCACTGTCATCGCTAGCTTGTAGATATGCATTGGCTTCACTAGCCTGTAGATATGCACTGTCATCGCTAGCCTGTAGATATGCTCTGTCATCGCTAGCCTGTAGATATGCACTGTGATCGCTAGCCTGTAGATATGCATTGGCTTCACAAGCCTGTAGATAAGCACTGTCATCGCTAGCCTGTAGATATGCTCTGTCATCGCTAGCCTGTAGATATGCATTGTCATCGCTAGCCTGTAGATATGCATTGGCTTCACTAGCCTGTAGATATGCACCGTCATCGCTAGCCTGTAGATATGCTCTGTCATCGCTAGCCTGTAGATATGCATTGTCATCGCTAGCCTGTAGATATGCATTGGCTTCACTAGCCTGTAGATATGCACTGTCATCGCTAGCCTGTAGATATGCATTGGCTTCACTAGCCTGTAGATATGCACCGTTATCGCTAGCCTGTAGATATGCACTGTCATCGCTAGCCTGTAGATATGCATTATCATCGCTAGCCTGTAGATATGCACTGTCATCGCTAGCCTGTAGATATGCATTGGCTTCACTAGCCTGTAGTTATGCACTGTCATCGCTAGCCTGTAGATATGCTCTGTCATCGCTAGCCTGTAGATATGCACTGTCATCGCTAGCCTGTAGATATGCATTGGCTTCAAAAGCCTGTAGATATGCACTGTCATCGCTAGCCTGTAGATATGCTCTGTCATCGCTAGCCTGTAGATATGCACTGTCATCGCTAGCCTGTAGATATGCACTGTCATCGCTAGCCTGTAGATATGCACTGTCATCGCTAGCCTGTAGATATGCTCTGTCATCGCTAGCCTGTAGATATGCACTGTCATCGCTAGCCTGTAGATATGCATTGGCTTCACTAGCCTGTAGATATGCACTGTCATCGCTAGCCTGTAGATCTGCTCTTTCATTGCTAGCCTGTAGATATGCACTGTCATCGCTAGCCTGTAGATATGCATTGGCTTCACTAGCCTGTAGATATGCACTGCCATCGCTAGCCTGTAGATCTGCTCTGTCATTGCTAGCCTGTAGATATGCACTGTCATCGCTAGCCTGTAGATATGCATTGGCTTCACTAACCTGTAGATATGCACTGTCATCGCTAGCCTGTAGATATGCATTGGCTTCACTAGCCTGTAGATATGCACTGTCATCGCTAGCCTGTAGATATGCATTGGCTTCACTAGCCTGTAGTTATGCACTGTCATCGCTAGCCTGTAGATATGCATTATCATCACTAGCCTGTAGATATGCACTGTCATCGCTATCCTGTAGATATGCACTGTCATCGCTAGCCTGTAGATATGCTCTGTCATCGCTAGCCTGTAGATATACACTGTCATCGCTAGCCTGTAGATATGCATTGGCTTCACTAGCCTGTAGATATGCACTGTCATCGCTAGCCTGTAGATATGCTCTGTCATCGCTAGCCTGTAGATATGCATTGTCATCGCTAGCCTGTAGATATGCACTGTCATCGCTAGCCTGTAGATATGCACTGTCATCGCTAGCCTGTAGATATGCTCTGTTATCGCTAGCCTGTAGATATGCACTGTCATCGCTAGCCTGTAGATATGCATTGGCTTCACTAGCCTGTAGATATGCACTGTCATCGCTAGCCTGTAGATATGCTCTGTCATCGCTAGCCTGTAGATATGCGCTGTCATCGCTAGCCTGTAGATATGCATTATCATCGCTAGCCTGTAGATATGCTCTGTCATCGCTAGCCTGTAGATATACACTGTCATCGCTAGCCTGTAGATATGCATTGGCTTCACTAGCCTGTAGATATGCACTGTCATCGCTAGCCTGTAGATATGCTCTGTCATCGCTAGCCTGTAGATATGCACTATCATCGCTAGCCTGTAGATATGCATTGGCTTCACAAGCCTGTAGATATGCACTGTCATCGCTAGCCTGTAGATATGCTCTGTCATCGCTAGCCTGTAGATATGCATTGTCATCGCTATGTAAAAACCTGGCTTGGGTCGGGGACAATCGAGATTTGCCCGGCGGTATTGCCTCTGTGACCCACGAATTATTAATCAATGAAGAGGCAGGCGCTGGAGACTGGAAAGCAGGAAACAAGGTTTTATTCTCTCCGGAGGAGAACACAGCAAAACAGACAGCAGGTATCGTTCTGGGGTGCTCTAACTTATTTCTGGGGCCTGGCCCTTATATACAGGGTTTGCGGTTTTATTATAGTTTACATACTTATGGCAAAGCTTTGATGTACGGAAAGACATTCCCGGAATCCCCCCCTCCGGGCCCGTTCCCACACACATTTACAGTAGAAGTCCCCACCCTGGTCACAACAGGTGATGAATATCGCGCAGCTGGATATTCCGCCCATTCATGGAATGCGGGGTTCGATCGGATCTCATGGGGTGGGGGCTTTGATCAACTCGGGGGTCCTTTGATGAGGGGAGCTTTCTATTGTACGGGGAGGGGCAAGGAATAGTATCGGCAGAGCTGGGTGTCGGCCTGGGAACGAGGAAGACAAACGGGCGCACGGGGAAAAAAAGGGGGTTTGCATCAAAGGGCCGGGGACCATGAAAGGGAAGAAGGGAGGTGTTGCGCTGGGAACAGGATGGGGGTCTGAGGCAGAGCAGCGCTGAAGAGGGGTTTATGATTCAAGGCAGGTGCAAGCAGGGGGTTGGTCAGCGTGCAGGCTTGGTGAGGGCGAAGGGCCATGTCGGGGGCCAGTGGCATAAAAAAGGGCTTGTTCTGATCAGGGCATTTTAAAATGGCGGGTGCGCACGAAAAGTGTGGCATCGGGGGAAGAGGCAAGATGGCGCAGATAATGTTCACCAAACCGTGCTAATTTTCCACAGTCCTCCCTTTAACATATTCAAGACATCTTGCTGGTTCATTTTCTACTCAGTTCTATTCTGGTGGGCATAAGAAAAAGCAGTAGGAACCCTAGGTGAAGGAGTAGTAAACATTACATTTAAGATCTCTAGTTTTAGGAGGCGGACCTATTGATAAACTTTGATAAACTTGTGTAGCAGGAAAGTCATAGTAATGCAATGCAAAGGTGATTCGAAGTGAGAGCAGTGAGTACATTTCATAAGGTGCATTGATGGATTGTTACATAATTAATACGATGTTGGCTGGGAGAGAAACGAGACGTAGCAGAAATGATAGTGAAGGAATGTTCGAAGTTTAGTAAGTTGTCAGCAATTTTTTTCGTCTTCTGTTGGCACTGTGGAGCACCGGCGGTGGAGCTACGAGTCCAGCTCTATTCTAAGTTCCGTGTTGCAGAGCACGACCTTTTCCTCGCGTTTCTGATCAAAAAGGTCTTTTTCGCCCTGCGTCCTTTGGGATCAATAGTCAATAAGTTCAGGAGGAAGAAGAGTGTTCAAATAGTCCATAGGGTAGGTCGGAGAAAAAGGGGGGGGGGATGGAGCAAGGCCAGATCGGGAACAAACTAGGGAAACGAGAGATTCAGATGAGCGGGCTCATGACCGCGTCTAGAGAGCGGGGACCTTTCGGCACACATTCGAACATGGAGCAGGGGCATCAGGTTAGCCCTTTCTTCTCATTTTGTTGGAGATAGTGCCTCGTCCTGTAGCTCTGTTCTGTCGCGGTCTCGCCTTGGCCCATGTCGCAGACGTTCCATAGTCCGTAGTCAGGCCACGTGCTCCCACATCCGGTCCTTCCTTCCTCCGACAGTCGTACCCTTGAAGGAGTTTGAAAAGACAGTTTTTTAGAGAATTGGTAGAGGAAAGTAACCACATAACTCTATTTCTCTCCCAGCTCCAGGTAAATGAGGATAGAAACGTTCGCTATATTAGAGTTCACAACTGACATATAAACGATCGATGGTGGTCCTGCTGGATTTATTATGACTTTCCTTCACAACTGTTTAATATAGTCATGACAGTTCATCTGATGGGAACCCACCTCCGTAATACAATCCTGACAATGCCAAACCGTTCTCTAGGGGTCTATATTTACAAAAAGGGTGGTGTGAGCTATCAGCATGGTACTAATAGGCCTCTCGCTGAGAGACGAACATAGGCTAAAAAATGTTCATATTATCAATGCATCCTGCTCTTTTAATTAAACATTTTCACTTTCGACAAGGTTCATTGCAATGGGTTTCTTTGCTCCGGCCTAATCTTAAACTTTGTAAAACATCATTCTGGTCCCTATGCAGCCTCTCGCGGCCTGATTACTAAATTAGAAAAGACAGGGGTCTCATCGGAAGACAACTAGGGACATAGAAAACTGTGATGGGGGGGCATCATCTTATTTTGGGTTATAAGGGTACTGTTGGCAGAAGGCCACAGTTCAGTTGGTGAGCATTCAGTGGCATTTCTCGAATTCCAAACTCTGAAATTTGCCTATATAAAAAAACATTTCTAGGAGACACAGCTGGCCTGTGTTAGTCGCGAGTCGACCCACCTTTTACAATCGGGGGATGAAGGATAGTTAAAAACTCTTATCGGGGGGGGGGGGCAACTGAACGCAATACTGGGTGCGTCCTGAGAAGATGGGGAGGTTTCGGTTACCTTTATGGTTTGGGTATCGCAACAATTCGGGGCGGGGAAGGTCGCGTCATCTGAGGCATTTTATCTCAGAATAGGAGCCGCTGACATGTAGTTCCCTCATTTCGGGTCAGACTAGGGAACCTCAGTCAGCTTACCTGTCCTTTCCTTTATGGCCAATTCTCGGTTTCGTCAAGATATTTTTTTGAAAGGAGAGGCGGTGACACAGCATTAGGGTGATTTTATTAAAGACAAGTTTTGAGCAAATACCGGCGGTATTTGAAGCCAATTGGGTGGTGTGCTAGGGGTGGCAGTCTGCCAATTTCGGGGCTAATCGCTCGGAAGAGTGGGAGTGTGAAGGAGAGAGAGAGAGAGAGAGAGAGAGAGAGAGAGAGAGAGAGAGAGAGAGAGAGAGAGAGAGTGCAACGGCAGGCTAAATAGTACACGTGCGACAGGGAGAGTGGCAGTGTATTTAAGGAAGGCTATTTAGTGCGTTACACAGCAAAGGACATTCACGGGTCTGCATTAGAATCTTGAAATCATGCATTTCGAGGCGGACGAGCATTAGTCAGGGTAGAGGGGACATGCTTTGAGAAAAAGGAAAAAGAAAGGGAGGTACCATTGTGTCGCACGTTCTTGCATTCTTGGTCCTTCGACCAGTTGAGTCAACGCTTCAGTCACACACGCACATTCTCTCATAGGTTCGATTCACCCGTGACATGGGTTCATTCGCGCAGCCTGGGTTAAGGGTGATCACTTTTCATCAGGTCATACTAGTTTTACGGGGGTGTGCTACATGAGTAGTTTGCAGGCGTGCTTATGTGCCACCTTGCAGCGTTGGTCCGCTTCGCGTATTAGACGGGGCAAGGCTTCAGATCCTCGTCATACCTCGGTTGCGGCCCCTGATGTAACCTGTAGAGGGAGGAAAAAGAGGGGAAGGGAGGGGGACAACATTCGCGCATATCAAATACATGGATTCGAGAGTCCTTTACTTACCTCATACTCGTCTTTCCTCATCGGGGTAGAGTCCCCGGGGATATGGTTTCTGGAGTCGGGGAGGGGCAGTGTGTCCTTATAGGTCGTGTGCGGGGAAACGTGAAAAGGGAACCAGAGGTGCCTAGTGCGAGGTATCTAGTTAGCAGATGTATCTCACTATCGGGGTCCTTAAAATCTCCTTCAACGCTGTGACGTTCTAGGGTTCTTCGGTTCTAGGGTCAGCTCTGTTCCCTAATACCTTTGAATCGTTGTACTTTATAACATTTACATCGTTTTATTTTACCCTTTCTTTCACATTCCCTCATTTATACCGTTCGTTTTACCCATCCTTGGAAGTCGAGGTCTTCCTCCATGCGAGAGTTCATGAGTCAGTCGCGTACCTTGAAGGCAGAGTGTCGTGTCGCAGACCCGATCCGTCCTCCAGGGCTGGGCAGCCATCTTCTTAATAACCTTAAAGAGAGAGCATAGTAGGGTGCACAGAAAAGAACTCTCCCGCCCATCCCATATTTTCAAATAAAGCATGCAATACCCGTTCATTATTTCGAAGACCTTTATTTTTGCAAAATCATAGCACGTGGATTTATGAGGGTGCAGTCGTATTTGGCCGGACACGGCAATGGCTAAAGTGCGTACAGTGGGGTGTCGTTTTGCAGTAATAAAAACGTTAGAAAGTTTTAGCAATTCATTTGTAGCAAGCTTAGAACGTCTATCAGTTGGCCGGGGGCTCGGGGGCGTTTAGTTCATAATTTAGAAGCACAGTCAGACTAGTTGCAATCAGATTTTCCTATATGCATACCGTGTGCGTGCATCATAAGGGAGGTTATACATCGGTTATATATATATAAAAACATAATACATTGTACATTTATAATCATCATTTTTAACGGGATCCGTTTACATGTTCCCCGAGTGAGCTCTCCTTTCTTCTTGTCAAGTGTACAAAAAGGGTCATATATGTCTCAGAACATTAAGTTTGTATAGTAAAAAGGGACACCACGAGGTGTTCGTAAGTTCCTATCGATACCGGCGCCATTTTGGGCGGGGCCGGGTTAGTCCGGAAGTGGCGTCAGGAAAAAAATGTTTCCTACAACCGGCAGTTGGACCAGAGTCCTTTTCGGCAGTTCTAGAATTCATGCTAACAGAAGGGGTGGCAATGTCATGTTTATTTCGTTGGCGATCAAGGCAGTTGTCCCTTACCGGAGGCCTGCAGTGGCCGAGGGTTCCTCCGGGGACCTTTGTAGAATCTTCAAGGCTGTGGAGATGTTGTCGGAGGTGGGGGCTCGTGCTCCGGTGGGCGAGCGGCCGAGTTATATTGCTGTTCAAAGTTACTCTAGCAGCCGGGGCCCGCCTTCCAGCAGACCCAGACGCCATTTTTGGGGCCCTGCAGCAGTCCCCTCTCATCGAGTCTGCAAGAGTGGAAGAGACCTTTTTGGGGACAAAAATAGAGAGTGGAACTTCGTGTTGTGGAAGCGGGACATTCGGTTGGGGTGCGGCTGTGATGCCCCCACCTGGGGAGGGGGGCGAGGGAGACTCGTTCACGCCGTCTCCTTCTTCCGGTGCACCCCATGCTGCTCTTTTTCATCGGCCCGCATGAAGGTCTCTCCACATCCGGTGCTCCCCAAGTCTTGTGCTCAGTGCTGTGGGAGTATGGCCACCTGTGGCGCACATTCGGTGCTGCACAAGTATCGGTGCAGTCATTGCAGATTCGGTGCTCCGAAAATATGGGCACCATTGCACGTTCGGTGCTGCGCAAGTATTGAGGCACCATCGCCTGGCTGGGGGTGTTCGGCGTTGGGCCGGGGGCTGGGAGACCTCCTATCCATGGAGGTGGGAGAGGCTCGTCCGCGTCGCCTCTCCCTCCCAGCCCGACCTGGACGCATTCCTGCGGAGGTATGGACAGGGCATACCGCCGTCCGAGGCTGCTGCGGTTGTCACGGAAGGGAAAAGGAAGAGGTGTCTCGTCCTTCTCTGGGCCGGGCTTCCTTAGGTTATCGGCTGCAGCCGGACTCAGTTGGCCCCGGTCCCTGGCCATTGGTGGCCGGACCGGGTGGACATGTGGCGGGACTACCTGAAACTTTCCAGCCCCGTTGCGGCTGGGCCGAGGAGGCATGTGGCGGGACTACCGGCAACTACCTAGGGCCTCTGCGGCTGGACTCCGCTGGCCCCTGCCTCTCCTCCGGCTCCCCCATACGTTAAGATTTCCTGACCAAGGGTTGGCAGCAGGGCCCGCCTTATATGGGTTGCCGCTGGTTGGGCGTAGCCGTAACCCTGCCCTACTTTGGAAGGTTCCAGAATGTGGGGGGGTGGTGTTCTGTTGGCTTTCATGTTCTACAGTTTACCGTTCTTGTTTTTCTAGCGTTATTGTGTTTTTCTTTGCTTGTTATGTTAAAATAAAAGTTCATGTTTATCAGCGGCTTACTGATTTCGTTTCCCATTTTTTTTTTTTTTTTTTCTTTCCAGGTTGTTTCATGCTAAAATTTCTATTAACATAGTTTATGTAACATGGAAGCACGTGCAGGGGGATGACGCAGATTCATATATTACGTACACACAAACTCAAACGGGGGGGGTGCGGGGACAGTAAAAAGCATGATACACAAGATCCAAAGACAAACATAAAACAGTGATTGGCCATAATTTTTCTCTTTCTGTCTGTTAATTTAGAACTAGGCTGGGTTCCCGTCTTTACATTGTCCGGCCTAGGAAAATTCGAACATGTCGCTGAAATCGTTCGGGCGAAATCTGTGCCATCGGGCATAATCAAACGTGGTGGTTCTATCTGGTCTGTCCATGCGAGTCTGATTCTTCTTTGCCTCGCGCTTTTTCTCATTCTGCCGGCCTGTCGTCCCTGTCGGCCCTCTGCCCCTACTCACGCTCAGTAGAGTCGGGCATTGGGCTTTCCAGTGTCCGACGTATCTACAAAAAGCGCATTGGTCTTGCCCTAAGTCTGGCCGTCTTTTGCGTATTGTCGGGGGATAACTTTTGGGTCGTGGTGCCTCGGGGTTGTCCTGTCGATATGTTTCTCTACCTGATCTGTCCTCGTCTTTTCTCTGTCGTTGCATAGCCTCTCTGCGCCACATACCGAGACTGTCGAGCATAATAGGCGTTGTCTTATTATTGCGAAGGGCTATTTCCAACGTTTCTATTTTATCAAGGTCAAAGGACCCTACCAGTGGCCACTGTTTGTCTTGACATTCTTTGGTATACCTGTGCCACAATTTATTATAGGCTATGGTGACTAATCCATAGTTTATGAACATGTCCTTATTAGGGGTGCCTTCCAGTGGAGCTATATGATCCACCTCTAATACACGGTCCGGGCTGAACCAATTATCAATCAGTGGGGAGAAGACAGACATGACGGCTCGTAGCGAGGGACAAAAAGTCAGCACTGCCTATCTTATCACTGTGCGCAAAGACTAGACAGAATATTTCTATTCTACGTTGTTTGCGGGCAGTGAATACCTCATGAACAAAAATAAAAAAAAGAGTAACCAATAACGAGGAACAATCAATAATAAATAAGATAGAGTAGAATCAATGGGGAGAGTAAGTAGGGCGCAAAAGTCTGCGTCCTCTACCCTTTCACTATCCGCAAAGAGGAATCTGTTATTTCCGGTTTGCAGACAGAGAATCTCCAGAAGACAATCTGCGACCAGTAGTTCGGGGTCAAAGAACCCAGTTAATCAGTGAGGGAGAGGGAATCTCCCAAAAACCGTTAAGAAATAATAGAGTCAGTGGGGGAGAAAAATAGGCACGACGGCTGCGTTACCTATCCTTCACTGTTTGCAAGAGGGAAAGAGCCTACTGTTTCTCCGCGTGCAGAAAGTGAATCTCCAAATAAGTTAACAAAGAGTAATACTAGTATATATATTTATTTTTTTTAAACAATCAAGCAATCATTTCGCAATCCGTCGTGTTTACACGACCTTACCCGGACCGTATGGACAGTTTCTTGTCTTCCGAATCCAGCGCCTGTTCGTCCTCTTTTTCTCGTATTTCTCACGGCACTCCTAATGGTCCCCAGTCAGGACCGTAGATCGCTCGAGAGAGGTCTGTTCAGAACTAGTGAAGTTCGGATGATCGGCTGCCAGACGAGGGTCTATTGGGCAAGAGCTCTCCCGATTGTTGCAGTCGTTCACTCTGTCGTCGGGACCTCTCCCACTGGATCCACGAGTCGCTGATGGGCCCCACGCTTGGGACGCCAATTGTAAAAACCTGGCTTGGGTCGGGGACAATCGAGATTTGCCCGGCGGTATTGCCTCTGTGACCCACAAATTATTAATCAATGAAGAGGCAGGCGCTGGAGACTGGAAAGCAGGAAACAAGGTTTTATTCTCTCCGGAGGAGAACACAGCAAAACAGACAGCAGGTATCGTTCTGGGGTGCTCTAACTTATTTCTGGGGCCTGGCCCTTATATACAGGGTTTGCGGTTTTATTATAGTTTACATACTTATGGCAAAGCTTTGATGTACGGAAAGACATTCCCGGAATCCCCCCCTCCGGGCCCGTTCCCACACACATTTACAGTAGAAGTCCCCACCCTGGTCACAACAGGTGATGAATATCGCGCAGCTGGATATTCCGCCCATTCATGGAATGCGGGGTTCGATCGGATCTCATGGGGTGGGGGCTTTGATCAACTCGGGGGTCCTTTGATGAGGGGAGCTTTCTATTGTACGGGGAGGGGCAAGGAATAGTATCGGCAGAGCTGGGTGTCGGCCTGGGAACGAGGAAGACAAACGGGCGCACGGGGAAAAAAAGGGGGTTTGCATCAAAGGGCCGGGGACCATGAAAGGGAAGAAGGGAGGTGTTGCGCTGGGAACAGGATGGGGGTCTGAGGCAGAGCAGCGCTGAAGAGGGGTTTATGATTCAAGGCAGGTGCAAGCAGGGGGTTGGTCAGCGTGCAGGCTTGGTGAGGGCGAAGGGCCATGTCGGGGGCCAGTGGAATAAAAAAGGGCTTGTTCTGATCAGGGCATTTTAAAATGGCGGGTGCGCACGAAAAGTGTGGCATCGGGGGAAGAGGCAAGATGGCGCAGATAATGTTCACCAAACCGTGCTAATTTTCCACAGCTAGCCTGTAGATATGCACTGTCATCGCTAGCCTGTAGATATGCACTGTCATCGCTAGCCTGTAGATATGCTCTGTCATCGCTAGCCTGTAGATATGCACTGTCATCGCTAGCCTGTAGATATGCATTGGCTTCACTAGCCTGTAGATATGCACTGTCATCGCTAGCCTGTAGATATGCTCTGTCATCGCTAGCCTGTAGATATGCACTGTCATCGCTAGCCTGTAGATATGCTCTGTCATCGCTAGCCTGTAGATATGCACTGTCATCGCTAGCCTGTAGATATGCTCTGTTATCGCTAGCCTGTAGATATGCACTGTCATCGCTAGCCTGTAGATATGCATTGGCTTCACTAGCCTGTAGATATGCACTGTCATCGCTAGCCTGTAGATATGCTCTGTCATCGCTAGCCTGTAGATATGCGCTGTCATCGCTAGCCTGTAGATATGCATTATCATCGCTAGCCTGTAGATATGCTCTGTCATCGCTAGCCTGTAGATATACACTGTCATCGCTAGCCTGTAGATATGCATTGGCTTCACTAGCCTGTAGATATGCACTGTCATCGCTAGCCTGTAGATATGCTCTGTCATCGCTAGCCTGTAGATATGCACTATCATCGCTAGCCTGTAGATATGCATTGGCTTCACAAGCCTGTAGATATGCACTGTCATCGCTAGCCTGTAGATATGCTCTGTCATCGCTAGCCTGTAGATATGCATTGTCATCGCTATGTAAAAACCTGGCTTGGGTCGGGGACAATCGAGATTTGCCCGGCGGTATTGCCTCTGTGACCCACGAATTATTAATCAATGAAGAGGCAGGCGCTGGAGACTGGAAAGCAGGAAACAAGGTTTTATTCTCTCCGGAGGAGAACACAGCAAAACAGACAGCAGGTATCGTTCTGGGGTGCTCTAACTTATTTCTGGGGCCTGGCCCTTATATACAGGGTTTGCGGTTTTATTATAGTTTACATACTTATGGCAAAGCTTTGATGTACGGAAAGACATTCCCGGAATCCCCCCCTCCGGGCCCGTTCCCACACACATTTACAGTAGAAGTCCCCACCCTGGTCACAACAGGTGATGAATATCGCGCAGCTGGATATTCCGCCCATTCATGGAATGCGGGGTTCGATCGGATCTCATGGGGTGGGGGCTTTGATCAACTCGGGGGTCCTTTGATGAGGGGAGCTTTCTATTGTACGGGGAGGGGCAAGGAATAGTATCGGCAGAGCTGGGTGTCGGCCTGGGAACGAGGAAGACAAACGGGCGCACGGGGAAAAAAAGGGGGTTTGCATCAAAGGGCCGGGGACCATGAAAGGGAAGAAGGGAGGTGTTGCGCTGGGAACAGGATGGGGGTCTGAGGCAGAGCAGCGCTGAAGAGGGGTTTATGATTCAAGGCAGGTGCAAGCAGGGGGTTGGTCAGCGTGCAGGCTTGGTGAGGGCGAAGGGCCATGTCGGGGGCCAGTGGCATAAAAAAGGGCTTGTTCTGATCAGGGCATTTTAAAATGGCGGGTGCGCACGAAAAGTGTGGCATCGGGGGAAGAGGCAAGATGGCGCAGATAATGTTCACCAAACCGTGCTAATTTTCCACAGTCCTCCCTTTAACATATTCAAGACATCTTGCTGGTTCATTTTCTACTCAGTTCTATTCTGGTGGGCATAAGAAAAAGCAGTAGGAACCCTAGGTGAAGGAGTAGTAAACATTACATTTAAGATCTCTAGTTTTAGGAGGCGGACCTATTGATAAACTTTGATAAACTTGTGTAGCAGGAAAGTCATAGTAATGCAATGCAAAGGTGATTCGAAGTGAGAGCAGTGAGTACATTTCATAAGGTGCATTGATGGATTGTTACATAATTAATACGATGTTGGCTGGGAGAGAAACGAGACGTAGCAGAAATGATAGTGAAGGAATGTTCGAAGTTTAGTAAGTTGTCAGCAATTTTTTTCGTCTTCTGTTGGCACTGTGGAGCACCGGCGGTGGAGCTACGAGTCCAGCTCTATTCTAAGTTCCGTGTTGCAGAGCACGACCTTTTCCTCGCGTTTCTGATCAAAAAGGTCTTTTTCGCCCTGCGTCCTTTGGGATCAATAGTCAATAAGTTCAGGAGGAAGAAGAGTGTTCAAATAGTCCATAGGGTAGGTCGGAGAAAAAGGGGGGGGGGGATGGAGCAAGGCCAGATCGGGAACAAACTAGGGAAACGAGAGATTCAGATGAGCGGGCTCATGACCGCGTCTAGAGAGCGGGGACCTTTCGGCACACATTCGAACATGGAGCAGGGGCATCAGGTTAGCCCTTTCTTCTCATTTTGTTGGAGATAGTGCCTCGTCCTGTAGCTCTGTTCTGTCGCGGTCTCGCCTTGGCCCATGTCGCAGACGTTCCATAGTCCGTAGTCAGGCCACGTGCTCCCACATCCGGTCCTTCCTTCCTCCGACAGTCGTACCCTTGAAGGAGTTTGAAAAGACAGTTTTTTAGAGAATTGGTAGAGGAAAGTAACCACATAACTCTATTTCTCTCCCAGCTCCAGGTAAATGAGGATAGAAACGTTCGCTATATTAGAGTTCACAACTGACATATAAACGATCGATGGTGGTCCTGCTGGATTTATTATGACTTTCCTTCACAACTGTTTAATATAGTCATGACAGTTCATCTGATGGGAACCCACCTCCGTAATACAATCCTGACAATGCCAAACCGTTCTCTAGGGGTCTATATTTACAAAAAGGGTGGTGTGAGCTATCAGCATGGTACTAATAGGCCTCTCGCTGAGAGACGAACATAGGCTAAAAAATGTTCATATTATCAATGCATCCTGCTCTTTTAATTAAACATTTTCACTTTCGACAAGGTTCATTGCAATGGGTTTCTTTGCTCCGGCCTAATCTTAAACTTTGTAAAACATCATTCTGGTCCCTATGCAGCCTCTCGCGGCCTGATTACTAAATTAGAAAAGACAGGGGTCTCATCGGAAGACAACTAGGGACATAGAAAACTGTGATGGGGGGGCATCATCTTATTTTGGGTTATAAGGGTACTGTTGGCAGAAGGCCACAGTTCAGTTGGTGAGCATTCAGTGGCATTTCTCGAATTCCAAACTCTGAAATTTGCCTATATAAAAAAACATTTCTAGGAGCCACAGCTGGCCTGTGTTAGTCGCGAGTCGACCCACCTTTTACAATCGGGGGATGAAGGATAGTTAAAAACTCTTATCGGGGGGGGGGGGGGCAACTGAACGCAATACTGGGTGCGTCCTGAGAAGATGGGGAGGTTTCGGTTACCTTTATGGTTTGGGTATCGCAACAATTCGGGGCGGGGAAGGTCGCGTCATCTGAGGCATTTTATCTCAGAATAGGAGCCGCTGACATGTAGTTCCCTCATTTCGGGTCAGACTAGGGAACCTCAGTCAGCTTACCTGTCCTTTCCTTTATGGCCAATTCTCGGTTTCGTCAAGATATTTTTTTGAAAGGAGAGGCGGTGACACAGCATTAGGGTGATTTTATTAAAGACAAGTTTTGAGCAAATACCGGCGGTATTTGAAGCCAATTGGGTGGTGTGCTAGGGGTGGCAGTCTGCCAATTTCGGGGCTAATCGCTCGGAAGAGTGGGAGTGTGAAGGAGAGAGAGAGAGAGAGAGAGAGAGAGAGAGAGAGAGAGAGAGAGAGAGAGAGAGAGAGTGCAACGGCAGGCTAAATAGTACACGTGCGACAGGGAGAGTGGCAGTGTATTTAAGGAAGGCTATTTAGTGCGTTACACAGCAAAGGACATTCACGGGTCTGCATTAGAATCTTGAAATCATGCATTTCGAGGCGGACGAGCATTAGTCAGGGTAGAGGGGACATGCTTTGAGAAAAAGGAAAAAGAAAGGGAGGTACCATTGTGTCGCACGTTCTTGCATTCTTGGTCCTTCGACCAGTTGAGTCAACGCTTCAGTCACACACGCACATTCTCTCATAGGTTCGATTCACCCGTGACATGGGTTCATTCGCGCAGCCTGGGTTAAGGGTGATCACTTTTCATCAGGTCATACTAGTTTTACGGGGGTGTGCTACATGAGTAGTTTGCAGGCGTGCTTATGTGCCACCTTGCAGCGTTGGTCCGCTTCGCGTATTAGACGGGGCAAGGCTTCAGATCCTCGTCATACCTCGGTTGCGGCCCCTGATGTAACCTGTAGAGGGAGGAAAAAGAGGGGAAGGGAGGGGGACAACATTCGCGCATATCAAATACATGGATTCGAGAGTCCTTTACTTACCTCATACTCGTCTTTCCTCATCGGGGTAGAGTCCCCGGGGATATGGTTTCTGGAGTCGGGGAGGGGCAGTGTGTCCTTATAGGTCGTGTGCGGGGAAACGTGAAAAGGGAACCAGAGGTGCCTAGTGCGAGGTATCTAGTTAGCAGATGTATCTCACTATCGGGGTCCTTAAAATCTCCTTCAACGCTGTGACGTTCTAGGGTTCTTCGGTTCTAGGGTCAGCTCTGTTCCCTAATACCTTTGAATCGTTGTACTTTATAACATTTACATCGTTTTATTTTACCCTTTCTTTCACATTCCCTCATTTATACCGTTCGTTTTACCCATCCTTGGAAGTCGAGGTCTTCCTCCATGCGAGAGTTCATGAGTCAGTCGCGTACCTTGAAGGCAGAGTGTCGTGTCGCAGACCCGATCCGTCCTCCAGGGCTGGGCAGCCATCTTCTTAATAACCTTAAAGAGAGAGCATAGTAGGGTGCACAGAAAAGAACTCTCCCGCCCATCCCATATTTTCAAATAAAGCATGCAATACCCGTTCATTATTTCGAAGACCTTTATTTTTGCAAAATCATAGCACGTGGATTTATGAGGGTGCAGTCGTATTTGGCCGGACACGGCAATGGCTAAAGTGCGTACAGTGGGGTGTCGTTTTGCAGTAATAAAAACGTTAGAAAGTTTTAGCAATTCATTTGTAGCAAGCTTAGAACGTCTATCAGTTGGCCGGGGGCTCGGGGGCGTTTAGTTCATAATTTAGAAGCACAGTCAGACTAGTTGCAATCAGATTTTCCTATATGCATACCGTGTGCGTGCATCATAAGCGAGGTTATACATCGGTTATATATATATAAAAACATAATACATTGTACATTTATAATCATCATTTTTAACGGGATCCGTTTACATGTTCCCCGAGTGAGCTCTCCTTTCTTCTTGTCAAGTGTACAAAAAGGGTCATATATGTCTCAGAACATTAAGTTTGTATAGTAAAAAGGGACACCACGAGGTGTTCGTAAGTTCCTATCGATACCGGCGCCATTTTGGGCGGGGCCGGGTTAGTCCGGAAGTGGCGTCAGGAAAAAAATGTTTCCTACAACCGGCAGTTGGACCAGAGTCCTTTTCGGCAGTTCTAGAATTCATGCTAACAGAAGGGGTGGCAATGTCATGTTTATTTCGTTGGCGATCAAGGCAGTTGTCCCTTACCGGAGGCCTGCAGTGGCCGAGGGTTCCTCCGGGGACCTTTGTAGAATCTTCAAGGCTGTGGAGATGTTGTCGGAGGTGGGGGCTCGTGCTCCGGTGGGCGAGCGGCCGAGTTATATTGCTGTTCAAAGTTACTCTAGCAGCCGGGGCCCGCCTTCCAGCAGACCCAGACGCCATTTTTGGGGCCCTGCAGCAGTCCCCTCTCATCGAGTCTGCAAGAGTGGAAGAGACCTTTTTGGGGACAAAAATAGAGAGTGGAACTTCGTGTTGTGGAAGCGGGACATTCGGTTGGGGTGCGGCTGTGATGCCCCCACCTGGGGAGGGGGGCGAGGGAGACTCGTTCACGCCGTCTCCTTCTTCCGGTGCACCCCATGCTGCTCTTTTTCATCGGCCCGCATGAAGGTCTCTCCACATCCGGTGCTCCCCAAGTCTTGTGCTCAGTGCTGTGGGAGTATGGCCACCTGTGGCGCACATTCGGTGCTGCACAAGTATCGGTGCAGTCATTGCAGATTCGGTGCTCCGAAAATATGGGCACCATTGCACGTTCGGTGCTGCGCAAGTATTGAGGCACCATCGCCTGGCTGGGGGTGTTCGGCGTTGGGCCGGGGGCTGGGAGACCTCCTATCCATGGAGGTGGGAGAGGCTCGTCCGCGTCGCCTCTCCCTCCCAGCCCGACCTGGACGCATTCCTGCGGAGGTATGGACAGGGCATACCGCCGTCCGAGGCTGCTGCGGTTGTCACGGAAGGGAAAAGGAAGAGGTGTCTCGTCCTTCTCTGGGCCGGGCTTCCTTAGGTTATCGGCTGCAGCCGGACTCAGTTGGCCCCGGTCCCTGGCCATTGGTGGCCGGACCGGGTGGACATGTGGCGGGACTACCTGAAACTTTCCAGCCCCGTTGCGGCTGGGCCGAGGAGGCATGTGGCGGGACTACCGGCAACTACCTAGGGCCTCTGCGGCTGGACTCCGCTGGCCCCTGCCTCTCCTCCGGCTCCCCCATACGTTAAGATTTCCTGACCAAGGGTTGGCAGCAGGGCCCGCCTTATATGGGTTGCCGCTGGTTGGGCGTAGCCGTAACCCTGCCCTACTTTGGAAGGTTCCAGAATGTGGGGGGGTGGTGTTCTGTTGGCTTTCATGTTCTACAGTTTACCGTTCTTGTTTTTCTAGCGTTATTGTGTTTTTCTTTGCTTGTTATGTTAAAATAAAAGTTCATGTTTATCAGCGGCTTACTGATTTCGTTTCCCATTTTTTTTTTTTTTTTTTCTTTCCAGGTTGTTTCATGCTAAAATTTCTATTAACATAGTTTATGTAACATGGAAGCACGTGCAGGGGGATGACGCAGATTCATATATTACGTACACACAAACTCAAACGGGGGGGGTGCGGGGACAGTAAAAAGCATGATACACAAGATCCAAAGACAAACATAAAACAGTGATTGGCCATAATTTTTCTCTTTCTGTCTGTTAATTTAGAACTAGGCTGGGTTCCCGTCTTTACATTGTCCGGCCTAGGAAAATTCGAACATGTCGCTGAAATCGTTCGGGCGAAATCTGTGCCATCGGGCATAATCAAACGTGGTGGTTCTATCTGGTCTGTCCATGCGAGTCTGATTCTTCTTTGCCTCGCGCTTTTTCTCATTCTGCCGGCCTGTCGTCCCTGTCGGCCCTCTGCCCCTACTCACGCTCAGTAGAGTCGGGCATTGGGCTTTCCAGTGTCCGACGTATCTACAAAAAGCGCATTGGTCTTGCCCTAAGTCTGGCCGTCTTTTGCGTATTGTCGGGGGATAACTTTTGGGTCGTGGTGCCTCGGGGTTGTCCTGTCGATATGTTTCTCTACCTGATCTGTCCTCGTCTTTTCTCTGTCGTTGCATAGCCTCTCTGCGCCACATACCGAGACTGTCGAGCATAATAGGCGTTGTCTTATTATTGCGAAGGGCTATTTCCAACGTTTCTATTTTATCAAGGTCAAAGGACCCTACCAGTGGCCACTGTTTGTCTTGACATTCTTTGGTATACCTGTGCCACAATTTATTATAGGCTATGGTGACTAATCCATAGTTTATGAACATGTCCTTATTAGGGGTGCCTTCCAGTGGAGCTATATGATCCACCTCTAATACACGGTCCGGGCTGAACCAATTATCAATCAGTGGGGAGAAGACAGACATGACGGCTCGTAGCGAGGGACAAAAAGTCAGCACTGCCTATCTTATCACTGTGCGCAAAGACTAGACAGAATATTTCTATTCTACGTTGTTTGCGGGCAGTGAATACCTCATGAACAAAAATAAAAAAAAGAGTAACCAATAACGAGGAACAATCAATAATAAATAAGATAGAGTAGAATCAATGGGGAGAGTAAGTAGGGCGCAAAAGTCTGCGTCCTCTACCCTTTCACTATCCGCAAAGAGGAATCTGTTATTTCCGGTTTGCAGACAGAGAATCTCCAGAAGACAATCTGCGACCAGTAGTTCGGGGTCAAAGAACCCAGTTAATCAGTGAGGGAGAGGGAATCTCCCAAAAACCGTTAAGAAATAATAGAGTCAGTGGGGGAGAAAAATAGGCACGACGGCTGCGTTACCTATCCTTCACTGTTTGCAAGAGGGAAAGAGCCTACTGTTTCTCCGCGTGCAGAAAGTGAATCTCCAAATAAGTTAACAAAGAGTAATACTAGTATATATATTTATTTTTTTTAAACAATCAACCAATCATTTCGCAATCCGTCGTGTTTACACGACCTTACCCGGACCGTATGGACAGTTTCTTGTCTTCCGAATCCAGCGCCTGTTCGTCCTCTTTTTCTCGTATTTCTCACGGCACTCCTAATGGTCCCCAGTCAGGACCGTAGATCGCTCGAGAGAGGTCTGTTCGGAACTAGTGAAGTTCGGATGATCGGCTGCCAGACGAGGGTCTATTGGGCAAGAGCTCTCCCGATTGTTGCAGTCGTTCACTCTGTCGTCGGGACCTCTCCCACTGGATCCACGAGTCGCTGATGGGCCCCACGCTTGGGACGCCAATTGTAAAAACCTGGCTTGGGTCGGGGACAATCGAGATTTGCCCGGCGGTATTGCCTCTGTGACCCACAAATTATTAATCAATGAAGAGGCAGGCGCTGGAGACTGGAAAGCAGGAAACAAGGTTTTATTCTCTCCGGAGGAGAACACAGCAAAACAGACAGCAGGTATCGTTCTGGGGTGCTCTAACTTATTTCTGGGGCCTGGCCCTTATATACAGGGTTTGCGGTTTTATTATAGTTTACATACTTATGGCAAAGCTTTGATGTACGGAAAGACATTCCCGGAATCCCCCCCTCCGGGCCCGTTCCCACACACATTTACAGTAGAAGTCCCCACCCTGGTCACAACAGGTGATGAATATCGCGCAGCTGGATATTCCGCCCATTCATGGAATGCGGGGTTCGATCGGATCTCATGGGGTGGGGGCTTTGATCAACTCGGGGGTCCTTTGATGAGGGGAGCTTTCTATTGTACGGGGAGGGGCAAGGAATAGTATCGGCAGAGCTGGGTGTCGGCCTGGGAACGAGGAAGACAAACGGGCGCACGGGGAAAAAAAGGGGGTTTGCATCAAAGGGCCGGGGACCATGAAAGGGAAGAAGGGAGGTGTTGCGCTGGGAACAGGATGGGGGTCTGAGGCAGAGCAGCGCTGAAGAGGGGTTTATGATTCAAGGCAGGTGCAAGCAGGGGGTTGGTCAGCGTGCAGGCTTGGTGAGGGCGAAGGGCCATGTCGGGGGCCAGTGGAATAAAAAAGGGCTTGTTCTGATCAGGGCATTTTAAAATGGCGGGTGCGCACGAAAAGTGTGGCATCGGGGGAAGAGGCAAGATGGCGCAGATAATGTTCACCAAACCGTGCTAATTTTCCACAGCTAGCCTGTAGATATGCACTGTCATCGCTAGCCTGTAGATATGCACTGTCATCGCTAGCCTGTAGATATGCTCTGTCATCGCTAGCCTGTAGATATGCACTGTCATCGCTAGCCTGTAGATATGCATTGGCTTCACTAGCCTGTAGATATGCACTGTCATCGCTAGCCTGTAGATATGCTCTGTCATCGCTAGCCTGTAGATATGCACTGTCATCGCTAGCCTGTAGATATGCTCTGTCATCGCTAGCCTGTAGATATGCACTGTCATCGCTAGCCTGTAGATATGCATTGGCTTCACAAGCCTGTAGATATGCACTGTCATCGCTAGCCTGTAGATATGCATTGGCTTCACTAGCCTGTAGATATGCGCTGTCATTGCTATCCTGTATATATGCGCTTTCATCGCTAGCCTGTAGATATGCATTATCATCGCTAGCCTGTAGATATGCACTGTCATCGCTATCCTGTAGATATGCACTGTCATCGCTAGCCTGTAGATATGCATTGTCATTGCTAACCTGTAGATATGCATTGGCTTCACTAGCCTGTAGATATGCACTGTCATCGCTTTCATCGCTAGCCTGTAGATATGCATTGGCTTCACTAGCCTGTAGATATGCACCATCATCGCTAGCCTGTAGATATGCACTGTCATCGCTAGCCTGTAGATATGCATTGGCTTCATTAGCCTGTAGTTATGCACTGTCATCGCTAGCCTGTAGATATGCTCTGTCATCGCTAGCCTGTAGATATGCATTGTCATCGCTAGCCTGTAGATATGCATTGGCTTCAAAAGCCTGTAGATATGCACTGTCATCGCTAGCCTGTAGATATGCTCTGTCATCGCTAGCCTGTAGATATGCATTGTCATCGCTAGCCTGTAGATATGCACTGTCATCGCTAGCCTGTAGATATGCTCTGTCATCGCTAGCGTGTAGATATGCACTGTCATCGCTAGCCTGTAGATATGCATTGGCTTCACTAGCCTGTAGATATGCACTGTCATCGCTAGCCTGTAGATATGCACTGTCATCGCTAGCCTGTAGATATGCTCTGTCATCGCTAGCCTGTAGATATGCACTTTCATCGCTAGCCTGTAGATATGCACTGTCATCGCTAGCCTGTAGATATGCATTGGCTTCACTAGCCTGTAGATATGCACTGTCATCGCTAGCCTGTAGATATGCACTGTCATCGCTAGCCTGTAGATCTGCTCTGTCATCGCTAGCCTGTAGATATGCACTGTCATTGCTAGCCTGTAGATATGCATTGGCTTCACTAGCCTGTAGATATGCACTGTCATCGCTAGCCTGTAGATATGCTCTGTCATCGCTAGCCTGTATATATGCACTGTCATCGCTAGCCTGTAGATATGCATTGGCTTCACTAGCCTGTAGATATGCACTGTCATCGCTAGCCTGTAGAAATACATTGGCTTCACTAGCCTGTAGATATGCACTGTCATCGCTAGCCTGTAGATATGCATTGGCTTCACTAGCCTGTAGATATGCATTATCATCGCTAGCCTGTAGATATGCACTGTCATCGCTAGCCTGTAGATATGCTCTGTCATCGCTAGCCTGTAGATATGCACTGTCATCGCTAGCCTGTAGATATGCATTGGCTTCACTAGCCTGTAGATATGCTCTGTCATCGCTAGCCTGTAGATATGCATTGGCTTCACTAGCCTGTAGATATGCGCTGTCATTGCTATCCTGTATATATGCGCTGTCATCGCTAGCCTGTAGATATGCATTATCATCGCTAGCCTGTAGATATGCACTGTCATCGCTATCCTGTAGATATGCACTGTCATCGCTAGCCTGTAGATATGCTCTGTCATCGCTAGCCTGTAGATATGCATTGTCATCGCTAGCCTGTAGATATGCATTGGCTTCACTAGCCTGTAGATATGCACTGTCATCGCTGTCATCGCTAGCCTGTAGATATGCATTGGCTTCACTAGCCTGTAGATATGCACCGTCATCGCTAGCCTGTAGATATGCACTGTCATCGCTAGCCTGTAGATATGCATTGGCTTCACTAGCCTGTAGTTATGAACTGTCATCGCTGGCCTGTAGATATGCTCTGTCATCGCTAGCCTGTAGATATGCATTGTCATCGCTAGCCTGTAGATATGCATTGGCTTCAAAAGCCTGTAGATATGCACTGTCATCGCTAGCCTGTAGATATGCTCTGTCATCGCTAGCCTGTAGATATGCATTGTCATCGCTAGCCTGTAGATATGCACTGTCATCGCTAGCCTGTAGATATGCTCTGTCATCGCTAGCGTGTAGATATGCACTGTCATCGCTAGCCTGTAGATATGCATTGGCTTCACTAGCCTGTAGATATGCACTGTCATCGCTAGCCTGTAGATATGCACTGTCATTGCTAGCCTGTAGATATGCTCTGTCATCGCTAGCCTGTAGATATGCACTGTCATCGCTAGCCTGTAGATATGCACTGTCATCGCTAGCCTGTAGATATGCATTGGCTTCACTAGCCTGTAGATATGCACTGTCATCGCTAGCCTGTAGATATGCACTGTCATCGCTAGCCTGTAGATATGCACTGTCATCGCTAGCCTGTAGATATGCATTGGCTTCACTAGCCTGTAGATATGCACTGTCATCGCTAGCCTGTAGATATGCTCTGTCATCGCTAGCCTGTAGATATGCACTGTCATCGCTAGCCTGTAGATATGCATTGGCTTCACTAGCCTGTCGATATGCACTGTCATCGCTAGCCTGTAGAAATGCATTGGCTTCACTAGCCTGTAGATATGCACTGTCATCGCTAGCCTGTAGATATGCATTGGCTTCACTAGCCTGTAGATATGCGCTGTCATTGCTATCCTGTAGATATGCGCTGTCATCGCTAGCCTGTAGATATGCATTATCATCGCTAGCCTGTAGATATGCATTGTCATCGCTATCCTGTAGATATGCACTGTCATCGCTAGCCTGTAGATATGCTCTGTCATCGCTAGCCTGTAGAAAATCTCTGTTAAACTCTACCATATTGTTTTATTTTAAAAGACACGCGGATTGGCGAGGCAAGGGTGCTTGTATGCGAGGTATCTTAAAAAAAAATCAACTGTGACTGCCCTTGAAGCTACAGGAAAATTCTTTCCATTATCTCCGCCGTGAACGCGGCACTCTGACAGCTCCTAATTAAAATGAATGGACTGCCGTGCGCGAAAGGTAAATGTTAAACGCGCGCATGATACATGCAATGCAATGGTGAACGCGCTCGCACCATCTGGATTGCATTACACGGGCACTCTGACAGCTCCTAATTAAGATTAATCACTCTGCCGTGCTCGTTCTCGCACAGAATATGCCATACAACTGCAATAAATGACGGACGAAATGTAAATATACCCTATCACGGCAAGCCTACTAAATAGACAGCACAGCGAACACGAATCACTAGGCAGATGCCAAAAAAAACGCTGGCGCGCACTAAAGAATGTGCCAGCAGGACCCCTTTCTTCTTTTTTTTTTGGAACGCAAAAGAGCTCGGAAGCTCCGCCCCCCACTTCGTGGAGGCGTAGGCCCGAGCCCTAAAAACCAGCAAAGAGGCATGGAAAACAAATAACACATGCAGGGCCATGGCAAAAGCACTCTGGCTGTGACACTAAATGGCCACAAGCCACATGGTCAAACAACAAGCAGGAGGCATGGAAAACAAAGAACACATACAGACATATATATGGACACAGACTATGCAAAAAAATGGACCCTGGCCACATGGCATGGGGAACAAAAACAAATAGCGGCCTATGGCAAACACACTCACACTGACCAGACAAAGAAAGAAGGCAAGGTAATTGGTCACACAGGAGAAAACAGCATAATTCAAAAAAAAAAAATCTAGCTGGGCTAAATATTTTTACAACAACACACATCCTCCGAAGGCATTAAATATTTCCCCCCACCTGGATACTGTTTTGAGAAAAAAACATGAAATATCCCCAAAATAACACATTTTGGGCCAGATATACGACAATTGCATTTTGCGACTCGCAAATTGCGTGCTTTGTGACTCGCAATTTGCGAGTTGCAAAATGCAATGTACAACAGTGTCTCAGACACTGTTTGCGACTCCCAATGGGGTCGCAAATTGCATACCTCATCAATATTCATGAGGCAAGCGCAATTTGCAAATCCTTTAGGAATGGCTAGTACTCTCAGGGATGGTGCCCTGCTGGGGTCAGCAGACCACCATGTATGGGACTGCTTTTTAAATAAAGCAGTTTGTTTTTATAAATGAAGCCCGTTTTCCCTAAAAGAAAACAGGATGCATTTAAAAAAGAAAAATTAATATTTTCAATTTCATTTTTTAAGGCCTGGCAGTGGTCCCTGGGCCCTTTGCCGGACCACTGCCTGGTCTTAAAAAATATGTAGACGCACACTCACAAAGGTGTCCTCTGGGGACCCCCTCCCTGTTTGCGAGTGGCTTAACACCTGCTTGAAGTAGGTGGTAAACTGTGAGTGTTTTGTGACTGCAAATGCGTTCGCTAAACAACAGTACACTCGCTATTAGGAATGGACGCCCCTTCCTAATAGCCAGAGTCGCGAGTCAGTGTTTTGCAAATTAGCATTTGTACATGACTGGAACTTTTTTGCGGTCGCAAACGGGCCGATCTCTCGTTTGCGGCCACAAACAAGGTTTGAACGTCTGACCCTTTGTAATTTTTTCCAATATCAGCCATGGCCTAAATGATGTTTCAATTCAACAGAAACAGTTGTTTCATGCACCCATGACTAGTAATGGGCTAACTGGCTGGAAGGCCCATTGGCAGACTAGACCATAAAGTGAGTTAAATGAATATTGCAAATTTATTAAAAAACCTGGAGAAAATTTACTAAACACTGCAACATTTTTCCTTTACAAAAGAAGAAAACTTACATGTAAAAAAAATAACTAGGCATCTAATGAAACTGCAGGCCACCCACTACAATAAATATCAAAAAAGCAAATAAAAGTACAAATAAATCATGGCCTCCAATCAATCAAACTACATTCTGATACAACCGTTTTTGAACTTACTTGTGAAATCTTAAAAACAAAATCCATAAATCCAATGTTATATATGCAGCAGACAAGGAGAGTCTTCCAGCTCCAAATCCAAACGAAAAGTGACCAGGATGATGGACAGCTTATAAAGCTCCCCCACAGGTTTCCTGCGGATTTTGGTAAAGCATTCTTGAGGCAGAGAATTATGAGGACAGCTCCACTAAACAAAGAAGCATTTATTTTATATAGTTAATGTTAGACCTGGCATCATTTGCGTGGTTTTCCCCTGTATTTTTGCCTTTGTCTCCTGTGTTTTTGCTATGTGTTGGACTTCGTTTTGCTGGTCTAGATGCTTTGGGCACTTTGCCACTGCTGATCCCTTAGTAAACTGTTGTTATGGATTGGTGTTTCCATAATTGACTTATTTGATTTACTAGTCAGTCCCTAGTACAGTGCACTGTGTGTGCCCAGGGCCTGTAAATGCTGCTAGTGGGCCTGCAGCACTGGTTGTGCCACCCACATAGGCAGCCTGTAAATGTAACTTAGGCCTGCCATTGCAGTGCCTGTGGGCAGTCTAATACTGCCATGTTGATTGGCTAGTGCACCCTCTTGCCAGGCCCTAATCTTCCCTTTTCTTACATGTTACTCACCATGAAGGTAAGCCCAAGGTACCCCTGTAGGCAGGGTGCTGTGCATGTGAAAGGTAGGACATGCCCTGGTGTGTGTGGCATGTCCTGATAGTGAAATACTGCCAATTTCGTTTTTCACTATTGCAGGGCTATCTGTTCCCATAGGATAGAATGGGGAGCTGCTTATAACATCTTATAGGACTAACTACCCCTGGGAACAAAGAAGGAAAATAAAGTTTAGTATGCCTGAACTCAGAATTTTAAAATGCATCTTTTAGTGAGAGTGATTTTTACATTCTGTGTTTGAAAATACCACTTTTAGAAAGTAGGTATTTTCTTGCCTAGCCATTCAGTGTGCCTCTGCTAGGATGTGTATTGACTAGCTGGTTTTTGAGTGAAATGGGCTGGGGATATGCAGTGGCTCCAGAGAGTCTGGATGAGTCAGCGCTAGGCTGAATAGGCCTGGTTTGCAATTGGTGTGGTGGGAGGAGTAGCATTTGCACCTGAATAGGGCTGTGCCTCCCTTCCACAATGATGGCTCTGCCTCCATGTGGTGTGTCTGGAGCCAGGGCTCACATTGACAATGGAGGTTGTTATGCACTTACAAAGTGGCTCATTTTAAGTTAGGGGATTAAGTCCCCTTAAATCCTGAGGGTCCCAGGCGTCCAACTAGCCCACCAGGTATCTCCAGTAAGCGCCACAGAGCTGTGTTGTAGAGAGGTGTAAAAAGGGGCGTGGCCTCGGACCACCTCTCTGCAAAGCAGCCCTGTAGCGCTTACTGGAGGTATCTGGTGGGCTAGTTGGCTCCCAGGGACCCTTAGGATTGAAGGGGAAGTAATCCCACAACTTACAACACGCCACAGGATGTGTTTGCACACATGTCACATCAGGTCCCGCCACCTTCTCACCATTGTGCAAATGTGTCAGTGGCGCATTGTAAGTTGGGAATGAATTTCCCTTGAATACTGGGGGTTGCTGGGGTCCAACTAGCCCACCAGGTGCCTCCAGTAAGCGCCATGCTGCAGAGAGGTGTAAAAAGGGGCGTGGCCTCAGACCACATTTCTGCAACGCAGCTCTGTGGCGCATACTGGAGGTACCTGGTGGGCTAGTTGGCCCCCAGGGATCCCCAGTATTCATGGGAAATTAATTCCCAACTTACAATGCACCACAAGCGTGTTTGCAGAGTGATGCACTGAGGGGGCAGGGCCTCTGGTGCAATGCCGTTTTTTTCTTTTTTTTAGAAGGGGGGCTGTGTGGCCCTCCTTCCTTTCCTGTGTTTTGGGCCCTGGGGACCCAATCCCCAAGGGCCTGACCCCAATTTTGTTAAATTTAAAAAAATACCGAAAAGGGGCCACGTGGCCCCCCTCCCGAGGCCATTTTCGGCCCGGGGACCCCTTCCACCGGGGCATGGCCAGTAGTTTATTTATTTATTTTTAATATTTGGAGGGGGCACGTGGCCCCCTCCTCAGGCCAATTATGTCCCCAGGGACCCCGGGCCGGCCTTTCCTTTTTTCTTTTTTTTTTTAGGGGAGGGGGGCCACATCTTTGGGGACTGTGGGGGGAGCCCCAATGCCCCGACGGTCCCGCCGGCATGCTTTTCCACAGGGGGCACTGCTAACATGCAACTCCCCTTGTGGAAAAGCAATCTGCTTTGGATTTTGGAAGCTAGAGGAGGAAACCTGCTCTCGCTTCCAAAATCCAAAGCAGAGTTTGCTATGACAAGGCTGGAGCCGCATGGCTCCCGCCCTGTCAGAGCAAACAAGAGTGTCTCGGGGGTGGGCACCCTGAGACACTGCAGGAGCCAGCCCTGGGGTTGGCGGTCCCCAGGGCCTACAAGGGCTCCTGGAGGAATTGGGAATTACTTTGGCGCCGATTGAGGAATCTGCGTGTAATTTTCCTTAAAATTGCTTCGCTCCGCTCCGCTCCTTCCCTGAAAGTTTCGGGGGGATTCGTCAAGCGGGGGCCGAAAGGGGGGTCCCAAAACATGTTTTCCCAATGTTAATTTCCATAGGGACCTTTAGACACGGCTACAGCCCGAACGGCTGAATGGAATTACACCAAACTTGGCAAAATGGTAGGGCCTGGTATGCAGATGTGCCTTTGCTATGTTTGGTGAAAATCCCTCCAATAGTTCTTGAGAAAATTGAATTTGAAATGTTTCAAATGGCATTTTCTATGGGACCTTTAGACACGGCTACAGCCCGAACGGCTGAACGGAATTACACCAAACTTGGCAAAATGGTAGGGACAGGTATCCAGTAGTGCCTTTTCTATATTTAGTGAAAATCCCTCCAGTAGTTGTTGAGAAAATTTAATTTGAGCAAATTATATATCTATATGCGCTCACTGTACGCGCACCGTACGCGTACGCGTACGTGCGCGTACCCTCACGTGCGCGAGCAAGTTTCTGATTGGCTGGCAGTCGACTGTCAACATTCCAAACTGTCCAAACCAGGAAGTGTTGGCCACCATCTTGTTTTTCAGGAGAACTGAGACACAAGAGAGCCCAAAACAAGAGTGGAAAACACGAAAAGGGGGCAGGGTAGAGACCCCCCAACCCTCTAGCCCTTCTCAGGGGGTCCCAAAAAGACCCCCAAGGGCAAAAAAAAATAAAAAAAATTGTGTGGTACGCGCACCGTATGCGTACGGTACGCGTACCGTGCGCGTACCCCACGATTTAAAAATTTGCACTTGTTGGTCCTTCTGGGACCCCCTGAGAAGGGCCAGGGGGTCAGGGGGTCTCAACCCTGCCCCCTTTTCACGTTTTCCACTCTTGTTTTGTGCTCTCTTGTGCCTCACTTCTCCTGAGAAACAAGATGGCTGCTCAGGTGGTCCCAGAAGGATAATAACATATATAAACGTTATCCGCTAATAGAATTAGCATGTACAAAACCTTTAAAATGTATTGAAAAAATATAGGTTTCACGCCTGATATAGTTAGGAATTAGCATTTAAAAAACCTTGCAAATTCACTGAAAAAACCATAGGTTTCAAGCCTTATATAGTTAGGAATTAGCTTTAAAAAAACCTTGCAAATTCACTTAAAACACCATAGGTTTCAGGTCTTATATAGTTAGGAATTAGCATTTAAAAACCTTGCAAATTCACTTAAAAAACCATAGGTTTCAGGCCTTATATAGTTAGGAATTAGCATTTTAAAAACCTTGCAAATTCACTTAAAAAAACCATAGGTTTCAGGCCTTATATAGTTAGGAATTAGCATTTAAAAAACCATTGAAATTTCTCCTATTAGTTAGTTGTGCTAACTATATTTCGCGCACCCGCAATCCACTGCTGATGATGTCACATATTACATCATTCATGACATGGTCAGTGACATCACTGATGACATCTCAAATGACATCACTGATGACATCACTGATGACATCTCATTTGACATCACTGATCACATCACTGATGATATCATTCATGTGATAATACGATGCACCTCCTCACACTCTAATATAACCTTTGATACACCCAGTGTTAAATACAGACTACCATTCTTGAAACCATTGACACACCAATACCAGTTACTACATACGCACTCACTGATTCCTAGGTCTACACACACATTCACTCATTCACCTATAGAATCACTCATACATACAGTAACTCATCAATACAACACTGTCATATGCACTCATACACCTATACAGACACTCACACACTGCCACTCATCCATGGAGTCAGTCATGCAAAGAATCAATCACACTTCCATTTCCTCAACTATACAGTTATACACACAACACCTTACTTATTCAAACATATACTAACACATACTTACTCTCTTATACAATCACTGATACAAGTACACAATGATCCATACAGCCACTCGCACATTCACTGGCTCTCATGTATAGTCATTTATATATGCCAACTCTCACATGCACTGTGTTTTACATATGTACTTACTTGGACATGTAGCACTGAGATATCCTTTCACTCACCAACACACCCATGCACACAGTCAACCGCCCATATAGCTGTTTCCACATGCAGTCTTGAACTCATACACCTAGTGAATCAACTGCTCACACATCTATGCACAGAGTCACACTCCTCCCAGCCACCCACACACACACTCAGTCTCCCATTCAAATACTTGGGCAACCAATCAATAACCCATATAGCCACTCATATAGCTACTGATCAACACATGCAGCAGCTTACACAACAGACATACTGATGCACACATTCAGACAGTTTAGTCACTAACCCATGCATTTAGTAAGACACATTTAATCACTCACTCATACAGTCAGTCACGCACCTACTAAATCCTTCATCCAGACACTTATACATCCACTCATTCTTCAATATGTAAAACATATTTAAACTTTACAGAAACACACAGTAAATGTAAATGTAGTTGAGCTTATATAGCGCACAGCTACCCGCAGTGGGTTTCCCGGCGCTTGCTTAGGGAACCCTTCCTGGTATTCCCCTGTGAGATAGCAGGGTATCCACAAGGTGAAAGTCAGGCATCCCGCCGCGAGGGGCCGTTGTGGAGATTAAGCAAGCTATTGCCCAGAGTCGCAGAGTGTGAACCCGTGAGTTGAGGAGGCACCGGGGCGAGAATTATCGAGTCCGTGGAATTTTTAGCCCAAGACCCGCCGAGGCGGGGAATTGAACCCTGGTCCAGGACTGATCTCAGCATCCGGGTCTGCTGCCTCTAACCCCTGAGCCACACTTCTCCACTGGATGATGTCATCAGTGATGTCATCAGTGATGTCATCAGTGATGTCATCAGTGATGTCATTTGAGATGTCATTTGAGATGTCATCAGTGATGTCACTGATCATGAATGAATGATGTAATATGTGACATCATCAGCAGTGGATTGCGGGTGCGCGAAATATAGTTAGTACAACTAACTATATAGGAGAAATTTCAATGGTTTTTTAAATGCTAATTCCTAACTATATAAGGCCTGAAACCTGTTTTTTTAAGTTAAAATTACCTACTGGCGGTCGCCAGTAGGTATATATAGTTAGGATTTTTTCTCTATGGGTTTTTTGAAAATTCTATGTCTAATAACTTTGGCGTTTGTGGACGGAATCGGCTGAAATTTTCAGGAAAATGGCACATTTTGTTTCTGAGCAGCCCTTGAAAATTTGGGGGGGGTTCGTCCAGTGGGGGCCGAGAAAAAAGGGGGGTCCCAAAACGTGTTTTTAACATTGAGTTTTCCATAGGGCGGTTGGCCTCACTTTTAGCCCGAACGGCTGAATGGATTTGCACGAAACTTGGCAAAATTGTAGGGACTGGTAGCCCGATGTGCCTTTTGTAGGTCTCAATATATGTGCTCCAGTGGATTTTGAGAAATTAACGTTTTAAAAAAGATATATATCTGTAACAGCGGACCGGTTAGCGCTCTGGTTCGCGGACTTTTCGCGCAACGGAGCTTTGTGAAGCGAAGCTGATTGGTTCTCCGGCGTCTGTCAACATTCCAAACAGTCCGTAGCGGCCGCCATCTTGTCTCTCGGTAGGATCGAGAGACAAGAGGAGGTCAAAACAAAGGGGGAAATAACTATAAGGGGGCATAGTAGATCCTCGCTGACCCCCTAGGTTTGATGTGGAGGTTTTAAAAGGGCCCCGCGGGGCAAAAAAAAACCAAAATAATAATAATCGAACGGCTGAATGGATTTGCACGAAACTTGGCAAAATATTAGGGACTGGTAGCCCGATGTGCCTTTGCTAGGTCTCAATATATGTGCTCCAGTGGATTTTGAGAAATTAACGTTGAAAAAAAGATATATATCTGTAACAGCGCTCCGCTTCGCGTACTTTTCGCGTTACGGAGCTTTGCGAAGCTGATTGGTTCTCCGGCGTCTGTCAACATTCCAAACAGTCCGTAGCGGCCGCCATCTTGTCCCTCGGTAGGATTGAGAGACAAGAGGAGGCCAAAGCGAAGGGGGAAATGACCATAAGGGGGCATAGTAGATCCTTCCTGACCTCTTAGGTTTGATGTACCATTTTGCCAAGTTTGGTGTAATTCCGTTCAGCCATTCAGGCTGTAGACGTATGTAAATGTCCTATGGAAAATTGCATGGGGAAAACACATTTGAAAGTGTTGAAATTTAGAACCAATTAAAATGTTACTTTGGTTTTGTATTTGTGTGTGATGAAAGTTAATTGGTTATGTATATATGTCAAATGAGAGGAAACCACAGCCATTTTGTGATACTACTGTCTGAGGTACATTTGTGAGGAATTTTTGGTGGTGAATTTCTGGTGTTTGATTTACACAGTACTAACACTTCTGCTACTTTTAAAAAGGTGAGTTGTTAATTTGTAAGGGGAACTATGTTGTACACTTGAAGATAATTTGAAAAATGTTTTCTGTTATTTATTTGCTGTCCTTCTGTTATACTAAATACTTGATGAAGTTAGTTTTATATTATGTATTACTAAAAACGATAAATGAAAGTGATTATTTTTTTCTGCAATTTACAGCAAGCAATTTCAAAATAAAATGGCTCACAATGAAGAGACCGTGGCAATTTCTTTTGAATTGTCCACTACATTGATTGAAATTGAGAGCACCAATAATGAAATATTGTCACAAGGAGGACATGACTTGTATGATTCCATTAGATTGATTGAAATGGACAGCACCAAGAATGAAATATTGTCACAAGGAGATGACTTGAATGATTCCACTACATTGATTGAAATTGAGAGCACCAATAATGAAATATTGTCACAAGGAGGAGATGGCTTGTATGATTCCATTAGATTGATTGAAATGGACAGCACCAATAATGAAATATTGTCACAAGGAGGAGATGACTTGAATGATTCCACTACATTGATTGAAATTGAGAGCACCAATAATGAAATATTGTCAGAAGGAGGAGATGACTTGAATGATTTTTTTGATCAATCTCTTGATGGCGAATTTATCGAGTGTTTGGAGACCATAGAGTTACAAGAATCATCATTGCAGACTTTTAATGAGGAGATTCCAGATGAGATGATTGAAGAGGAAATTACTGATGAGGACATGTTAGTAGTTGTTTCAAATTTAGAAAATTCTGAAGAATAAATTTATATTTAGAAATCAAAAATTGTTTGAGACATTATTTATTTTTATTTTTAATTTATGAGGTTGTAGCGAAGTGATTGTAGTATAAAATGAGACTTATAGTATAGAGTGCAACATTTTTATGTTACATGGTAAGTTTACTCATATTTACTTCCCTTCTGCCACTATATTATCTCCAATGTGTATTTGACATGTCTTCTTCATCTCCGGCCTCCTTTCTCTCACTGTGTGTCTCCGATGCATCTTATCGCTGGTATTTTGTGTAATTACAGAAGAGAGTAAAATAAAATAGTTCGGAACGTGAAAAGGGGGCAAAGTAGAGTACTCCTCACCCCCTAGGCCTTTTTAGGCGGTCCCAAAAGGATCAGTTTCTGCTTTCCTGAGAGATTATGGTATGAGTTCCATATACCACAATAACTTGCATTACAACATGCAAGATATCTATCTCCTATTACCAACTTTTGGAGATATTCGCGCTAAGCGCGAATATCTCCAAAAAGTAACACCTGCCCTGAGCAGTTCTTAGCCATGTTATCCAATGGGAGGTGGATAACATGGCTAAGAGTATTAGCTCGGTAATGCATGAATATCGCTGAGTTTTTAGCGATATTCATGCATTGCGGCCGTTTATTATCGCATTTGCGATAAACCTTGATAATAGTAA
This sequence comes from Lissotriton helveticus, assembly GCF_964261635.1. Classification (NCBI taxonomy): domain Eukaryota; kingdom Metazoa; phylum Chordata; class Amphibia; order Caudata; family Salamandridae; genus Lissotriton; species Lissotriton helveticus. Next base: position 61,983,757 of record NC_136064.1, read on the forward strand.
GGTTTATCTTCGATAATTTCTGACGATGCTTAGTGGTAAAAAATTGGTTGGTAAGCATCGTTAGCGATAAATATCGCTTAACTTTGGTAATATGCCCCAACGTCTGTTAACGTTCGATTCGAAGGAAATGAGGAAGTGTTGAAAAACATTGTCTGCGCCATCTTGCCTTTTTTGAAATGCCACACTTTTGTCGTGCACGGCAGCCATTTTAGATGTCTTGACCAGACCCACTCTCTGCACGCTGTCGATTCGTAGCATGGCTCCTCACCCTCGTAAGCATCTCCCCCAGGCACTGGTCACCACCGCTCTCTGTCTTATGCATGGGCAATAAACCTTCCCCCATCTGCGCTGCTCTTCCCTGAGAATCACACTCTGTGCCCGCCCGACACCTCCCTTTCGCCCTATTCACTACCGCACCCTCTGACACTCCTCTTCCTCTGTGTCCGAATGTCCAGGCCGGTCCTAGGCTATCAGCTAGCCCTGCAGATGTAGTTTATGGCCCCAGCTGTAAAGAATCACCCCTCTTCAAAGGAGTTATAGTAGATCAAGGCCCACACCCGATGTGATCCGTCACAGCACACGCGTTCCTACTATCTGAAAACCATCCTGTATTGTGATTGGGGAGAGGACCGAGCCTGAAGCGGAAGATTCCAGGAATGACTCTTTGTACATCAAAGTTTTTACAATTATGTGTCACATTAAAAATATATAGCACTCCAACAAAGTAGTAGGAATATAAAACTTTAATAACATATAAATATATACAACAAAACAAAAACAGTAAAAACATTTAAACAACGAAGAGACCGTGGCAATTTCTTTTTAATTATCCAATAGATTTATTGAAATTGACAGCACCAATAATGAAATATTCTTGTCAGTAGCGGTCTGTTGTGCGAATAGTTCCAAGGCAGCAGAACGCGCTGAAATCTAGATGGCACGAAAGTGATGTCTAGCAAGTTGCCGCCCAGCAAATAACGGCGTGGGGCGCCGCGGGGGTGAGTGAGTCCAGTAGGCACCACAGCTATTCTTACCGGCATTGCAGAATTACTGCTGGGGACAATGCCTGTGCTGTAGCAGGGTCACAGCAGAAACAAAAAGGATTCTGTTGAAGATGTTGTTGGTTTTCAATTTGAAAACAGTTCTGGTGTCAACTGCTATGCTAATGTAGTGGTTAATGTTTTGTTTTCTCTAGAAAATGTAAAAGAGGGGGAGGCAGTCCAAAGTTCCGTTAAAAGGGCAAAGGAAAGGATCGGTGGTTTGAACTATCAGTCAAAAAGGGGAGGGGGTGCAATAATTTTTCCTACCGGGTCACACTGTGCTTTCACCGGAAGTGAGGTCTGCAGGATTGTAGTAATTCAAAGTGAGGCTGGCGCCAGCATGGGAGCGCCGACGTCCCGCGGATACAGTTTCGTCACTCCACGGGCGATCATGGAAGTCATTCCCCATCGGGGGTCGGAGACTCCCGCGGCTCCTCTAGAATCTTCAAGGTCGTGGAGGACTACGGTGGTGGAGTCAACCAGTGACCGGGCCATTTCTTTATGTTGGGCCCGCTCTTGCCAGGTCGACCGCCATTTTGAGAGTTCGGCAGCTACCGGCGATCGCGGGGTCACATGAGCGGACGGGCTCCACCCTGCCGGGCGAGACGTTGCAGCATGGCCACAGTGGAAGAACCGTTATCTAGGTCGTTCCGAAACTGTGCAGCACTGGAGTTGTTAGGATGCCACCGCCTGGAGCGCTGAGGGTGCAGCTGGGAAGCCTCCACCTGGGGAGGCGGGAGAGGCCTGTTCGCACCGTCTCTCCCTCCCAGTGCACCCCACGGCGTCTCGCTTGAGATTTGTTATGGCCGGACCAGGCGATGAGGACGAGGGGGGGTCGGAGGCATGTGCAAGACATCCCCCTCCAGTGTTGTCGCAGCCATTATAAAAGAAAGAAGTGTCCCGTCCGTCTTCGGGCCGGGCTTCCGGTGGATGTCGGCCGGACGCCCCTGGCTCTGGCCCCATGAACGGGTTTCTTGGTTTATCGGCTGCAGCCGGATCCCGTCGGCCTCGGCCCCCCGACCGTTGGTGGTCGGACCGGAAGAGCATGTGGCGGGACTACCTGCAACTCTCAAGGGCCACCGCGGCCGGACTGGGAGAGAGAGGGGAGGGTCGAGGAGACATTCCCCCCCCCTGCAACTGTTCAGCGTTGTAAAGGCAATCCCCTGGCCGGGTCCCGCTGGTCTCGGCCTCTCCTCCGGCTACACCCTACGTTAGGATCTCCTGGCCGAGGCGTGGCAGCAGAACCTGCCTTATATGGGCTGCTCCCGGCTGGGCGTAGCCGGAACCCTGCCCCACCTTGGAAGTTTCCAGAGTGGGGGTGGATGTTCTACTGACTTGCATTTTCCCTAGTCTATCGATTTTTTTGGCGTGGCAGGCGGTGGGACAGCGAGGGGTGATTTGGTTTCTCTTACTGTTTTTCTGGTCTCTCACCACTGGCATATTTTAACGTTTTCTTGTTTCTAGGACATTAATAGGTTTTATCATTACGTTATGTTATCGTTTCTTTGTTCGTTGTTTAATAAAAGTTCATGTTCATCAGTGGCCTACTGATTTTCGTTTTCCTATTTTTTTCTTTCCAGGTTGTTTCATGGTAAAGTTTCTGTTAACAGGATACAGTGATCACTTCGTTATTATTGCATATGTCCTTTTCACTAGGGGTGCTCTCTGGTCGGGCCAGATGACGTATCTCTAGTAAATGGTCCGGGTGAAAAAGGTGCATCAATCAGTGGGGAGTAGATAGGCATGACAGATTACAACGGGGGAGAACGGTCCGCATTACGTACCCTTTCACTACTTGCAAAGATTTTCCTACGTTTATTTGCAAACAGGGAATACCTCCAAAAAGAACTAATTCCCAAACAGTCAATGTTCGGACAATCAATCAATCAATGAGGAATGAAATAGGTACGACGTGTTAAAGGCTTGCGTTACCTACCCTTCACTATCTGCAAAGGGAGATAGAATATTCCTATTCTTCCTCGTTTGCAGGTAGAGAAGATCGTTAAGAGAATTAACTTCGAACAATTCAATGCTCGATTGAAACAATCAACAAGGGGTACTGTGAACACAAATGAACGCCGCTTATATACATACGCATTGCTATTTTCAACAGGTTGTTCCTAATGTTTCTATTTTAGCGAGGTCAAAAGAGATCCCATTAGTGGCCTACTGATTTTGCTCGATTCCTTTTGTTTTTTTACACGATTTTTCGCTATCTGCAAAGACTAAACAGAGTATTGCGACTCTGTGCTTGTTTGTAAATAGAGAATGAACCAAAGAGAACAATCAATCAAATGGAGAGAGAAGCAGGCACGACGGATTACAAAGGGGGAAAGGGCTGCATTAACTACCCTTCACTATCTGCAAAGAGAGAGTACTCCTAATAGAAATGAGGGGTGGGGGGCAGCAATCAAAGCAGATCAGTGTGCATAAACACGAAAAAAAAAATTCTTACCACGTACTTGACATTCGACAGCTTATGATATTTGCTATTAAAAAACCATTGAAATTCACTGAAAAAACCATAGGTTATAGACCATATATAGTTAGGAATTAGCATTTACAAAACCTTGAAAATTCACTGAAAAAACCATAGGTTATAGACCATATATAGTTAGGAATTAGCATTTAAAAAACCTTATTTTACTCACACAAAACCATTGAAATTCCATATGTAGTTAGTTGCACTAACTATATATTGCGCACCCGCAATCCACTGCTGATGATGTCACATATTACATCATTCATGACATGGTCAGTGACATCACTGATGACATCACTGATGACATCTCAAATGACATCACTGATGACATCACTGATGACATCTCATTTGACATCAATGACCACATCACTGATGATATCATTCATGTGACAATACAATGCATCTCCTCACATTTTAATATAACCTCTGTTTCACCCAGTGTTAAAAACAGAGTATAATTTTTGAAACCATTGACACACCAATACTAGTTACTACATACGTACTCACTGATTCCTACGTCTACACACACATTCACTCATTCACCCATACAATCATTCATACATACAATCACTCATGTTTACAACACAATCATATGCACTCATACACCTATACAGACACTCACACTCTGCCACTCATCCATGGAGTTACTCACACACCTAGTCAGTCCTGTAAAGAATCAATCACACTTCCATTTTCTACTCTATACAGTTAAACATAGAGCACCTTACGTTTTCAACCATATACTAACACATACTTACTCTCTTATACAATCATTGATACAAGTACACATTGATCTGTACAGAGTCACACACCTCCCATCCAGCCACACACACACTCAGTCTCCCATGCAAATACTTGGGCAATCAATCAATAACCCATATAGTTACTCATATAGCTACTGATCAACACATGCAGCAGTTTACAGAACAACAGACATAATGATGCACAAATTAAGACAGTTTAGTCACTAACCCATGCACTCAGTGAGACACATTTAATCACTCACTCATACATTCAGTCATGCACCTACTAAATCCTTCGTCCAGACACTTATACATCCACTCATTCTTCAATATGTAAGACATATTTTAACTTTACAGAAACATAGTCACTGGATGTTGTCATCAGTGATGTCATCAGTGATGTCATTTGAGATGTCATCAGTGATGTCATCAGTGATGTCACTGACCATGTCATGAATGATGTAATATGTGACATCATCAGCAGTGGATTGCGGGTGCGCAATATATAGTTAGTGCAACTAACTATATATGGAATTTCAATGGTTTTGTGTGAGTAAAATAAGGTTTTTTAAATGCTAATTCCTAACTATATATGGTCTATAACCTATGGTTTTTTCAGTGAATTTTCAAGGTTTTGTAAATGCTAATTCCTAACTATATATGGTCTATAACCTATGGTTTTTTCAGTGAATATATATATATATATATATATTTATATATATATACATACATATATATATATATGTATATATACATATATATATACATATATAGTTATATATGTATATGGTTATGTATTTATCATTATGTATTTATTATTATTATATTACTAGTGGTAGCATTAGTATAGTTTTCATACAAAGACATGCAACCACTAACGCTTATGGATATTTACACTTCCTCTTTCTCTCTTTCCTCCAGGCCATGTGCCTCTCTGTGCTGAGCTCCAACAAATGGCAGACCCCATCCAAGACTGGGACAGGACAACCTGCCCAGCTGCGCTCCTGTGACGTCACCTCCCTGTGCTGAGCTCCGACAAATGGCAGACCCCATCCAAGACTGGGACAGGACAACCTGCCCAGCTGCGCTCCTGTGACGTCACCTCCCTGTGCTGAGCTCCGACAAATGGCAGACCCCATCCAAGACTGGGACATGACAACCTGCCCAGCAGCGCTCCTGTGACGTCACCGGCCCTGGCCTGCTGCTCGCGCGCCGCTGCCTGGATGATGGCGGCCTGTGGGGCTTGGACTCGGTTCAGGTTATCTCTGACCCACCTGGCAACACAAAGAGCTCATCTGATTGTGGACAAGTGTCTGGGAATGTTCTGTTTTATTTTTTGAGGGCGGGAGATTAGTATCCGCTGATGGATGGTGTTTGTGTTGGGTCTTCGGTTGAAGGCTTTTGAAATAAAACATCATGACTGTAATTTGCACTTGGCATGTCTGACTTACACAGTTGTGCTTCCACATTCAGCTGTTGACATTCCCTCTGAAAGAACCCGTGCTCTTCATGCACAGATGCGGGGAAAGGTATTTCCAGTTGAATCATCTATTGAAAAAACATGTATTCCCTTTTTTTTGGAGCTGCTGAAAAGGGAACGTGATAATGAGACCCATGTTGTCGTCGAAACCTTTTTTTAAACTTTGTTCCGGATTAAAGGTAATGAGGAAATTAAACTTTGCAGCACAACAGAATAAAATCTCATATTCTGCCGCACAGAGAACTTGAAGAGGGGTAAAGGGTGACAGACACCGATGTGTGCATCGCGCTTGTGTGCACAATGCAATTTGTGAGAGTGCAGTAGAAATCAAAATAAAATGCACACCGGCCACAGGCGTTTTCAAGCAAAATGGTCATTGAAAAAAGTGCACAGATTCAACAGGTGCAGTACATCACTTCCGCACCCCACAGATGAGCACAGACGTAATGCATGCCGCTGTGCATGCATGTCACATGCCGCAAATGCACATCCCGTGCACTGTAGTGAGGAAATGTGCATCATTAAATAGCATGAGGAAAATCGTATGATAGAACGTCAATTAAAAAAACACGTGGAACATAAAAACGTAAAAAAAGAGGAGGAGAATCATGACCACCACTTACGACTGAAGGTACCAACGTCACCAACTGACAAGACAAGCAACCGTGAAGCAATCAACAACATACAGATGGTTATCCAGTACAGGCGCCATAAACGGCCCCCAAGTAACAGCATAAGAGCCACAAACTACACACAGCAGGCGAGGGTAGCGAGCATGCGGCCCATACCTGCATAGATGCAGCCGTGACAGAAGTCCTCGCGCGCCCCCGGACATAATTTAGAAACAAACTCTTCATAGGAAGAAAACATGTTTCAAAGTTAAGAAACGCGCTGAGAGAAAAGAAGAAACATGCAGACCAGCCTAGCGCGCCATCTAGTGGAATTAGCCGTGCTAGTCCCTTCGTCTTTAATAAAGGAAGCCGCTTTGTCCTTAAAATCTAAAAAAGTAAATATGTTACAGTCGTTGTGCGGAGCGCTTTGGAAGGCGCAGGACCTGGGAAAGAAAGACCCCCTGCGCAATCAGCCCTTTCTCATGAGCCTGCGTAGGTGGATTTACATGTGGGCAACACCAAATGTGTGGAAAAAGGAGCACCACGGTGGATTTCACTGCATTATTTTTCAAATATTTTATCTAAGCTGAAATATATTTTAAAGACATTCCTGGGGGATTCTCATGAACTGTTCCCGGGTCGCCCACGTACTCGGTAACAACTGGCCTGTGTGTTAAGCACCCGTGCCAGCTTCCAAGCTGGCCTGTATTTGAAAGCACAATGTATACTTCCTCCTGGTACCATGTGTAGGGGAGAGGTTGCAGGTTCGACTGGGCGCTGTGGTTCATTGAAAGAGCCAGGTCTTGAGATACTTCCTGAAATGTGCCAGAGACACTAAGAGAAGCTAAAAATCTGTGCTTAGCCTAGTCTGCCGCCCGACTGGCATTTTTCTGTTCCTCTCATTGCATAATACACAGGGCACAAGCCCTACAAAAAGAAATGTGGGGACTGACAATATGCAAATGACCTCATGACGTCACGTGCTGGACGAGTTCGGGGTCTGAAAATGACACTGGGACACGTTCAGCTTATTTCTGTGGGGCCCAGCTTCTTGGCAGAGGAGACGGCATCCACCCTGTGAAAAGAATGGGGGGACGCCGTGTACCTGCGTGTACCCGGACTCGAGACCTGAAAATACAATAAGTAATGTTACACCTACAACAATCCAGGACTATTGGCTTTGTCAATGGTTGTTAGTTGCACATGCTAAATAAGCAACAACTATGGCTTTGTTGTATATTACGTTAAAATGATGAGACTGTGTATACATCCTGACTCATGTGTGACCGTCCTGACTCGTGCAGAAGCGGTCGCTCCCCCACGCTCCCTGGTCTCCCTGATCACCTGGTATCGTAGTGCTCTGCTCTCTTTGCTTGTTATTATATTAGTGCCTGTTTATAGCGTAGCGCTCTGCCCTCATTGCCTGCATTTATATTAGTGCCTGATTACAGCGTAGCGCTATACTTGCATAGCCCACATAGCGTCTATTTTGAATTGTGCCTCTCTTAACTCGTAGCGCTTCACTGCAAAGTTCGCATTGCCTCTTAACTGAATTGTGCCTGATTGTTCCGGTGCCTCTGCCCACATCATAGCGACAGTGCAGCTTGTGCCCCAACCTCGTCCTGTTTCGCTTTTGCTTTGCTGCCATCTTGTTGTTGTGCCTCCCAGCCCGTCCCTCCACCCCTCTGGGCCGGTCACCCCACGCACCGAGCTCACTCCTCCGGGTGTGAGTCTAGTGTGCCCCCCGCTGCCGCCAAGTGCCGCCACTGCCCGTTTGCTGTGCCCCTGGTTCCAGGCGAGTGCGGCCGCTGCCCACAGCGGTGCCCCTGGTCCCCGGCCGCTGCTTCTGGTTGTGCCCCGCCTGCGCTGCCTGCTCCTTCTTCTCCCTGCTAACTTTTGCTCCGCCGTAGTTACTGTTTGTAGCCTGTATTTCTGCCTGTGTTTTTCTCACCCACGTTGTCAGTTTTTCCGCCTTAACCCGCTGTTGTCCCCTGTCTCCCCTTACTGAGCCCAGCCCCTGCCGCGTTTTCCAGCCACCTCCCCGCCGCTGCCCCCCTGCGGCCCCGCCCACTCCCCTGTGTCCCCCTTCCCATTCGCCGCCCCACTCCCGCCTCCCAGCTGCTCCTCCCACGCCCCACCCCCCCACTCTCCTCATATGGCAGAGTGGCCAACGCGCAGCGTAGACGCGCAGCGGGCGCGCCAAAGGTAAGCCCGTCTGCGCCCGTCCGTGCCTGGACCGCGCCCAGCGCCGGAACCCCTGGCCCCCGCGGACCCCAGCACACCTGCCAGACGTACGTCACCGCCACCCTCAACGCACTCAACACCGGCTGAGTCCCGGGATGCTACCGAGCCACCCCGAGACGCACCCACGGAGCCTTCAGCTGCCACTCCTGCAAGTTCACCTGCATCCGGAACTGCAATGTACCCGCACCCACCAAGCCGAACACCAGCAGCAACCACCTGAAGTGCATCCTGCTCAACACCCGCTCCATCCAGAGACACGCCATCGAACTCTGGAACCTCCTCGACACCACATCTCCAGACGTCGCCTTCCTGACAGAGACCTGGATGAACGCCTCCTCAGCGCCCGACATCGCCATCGCCATCGCCATCCCGGAGGGCTACAAGATCACCCGGAGAGACCGCGCCAACCAGACCGGAGGGGGCATCACCATCATCCACAGGAACACCATCCGCATCACGACCAACACCAACGACACCCTGACTACCGCCGAACACCTGCACTTCCAGATCCACATCAACCCCAAGACCACCCTCAGAGGCACCCTCATCTACAGACCCCCGGGACCACGCACACAATTCAGCGATGACATCGCCGACTTCATCAGCCCGCACGCCCTCCCCTCCGCTGACTACATCCTCCTCGGGGACCTCAACTTCCACCTGGAGAACAACAACGACCGCAACACCACCGCCCTGCTTGACAACCTCGCCAACCTCGGACTCAAGCAGCTGGTGACCACCCCCACCCACCTCGCCGGACACACACTCGACGCCGTCTTCTCATCCAGCAAAGACATCGCCTTCAGCCACGCCACCGGGCTCCACTGGACGGACCACAGCTTCAGAAGGACCACGATCCACCACCACCAGCAACAGGTTGCACGTAGAAGCTGGAACAAGATCACAGCCGACCAGCTCGCCGCATCCCTGAGCCAGCACCCTCTCGCCAGCTCTGAGAACCCCAGCCAGGCCGCCGACAACCTCACGAAGTGGATCAGCAGCTGCGCAGACGACCTCGCCCCTCTGAGGACCCCGCCCAGCAGACCCGGCAGCAAGAAGGCCCCATGGTTTACCGACGAACTCAAGAGCTCCAAGGAGAACTGCCGAACCCTCGAGAAAGCATGGAGAAGAGACCCTACACCAGACAACATGACCACCCTCAAGCTCGCCACCCGAAAGCACCATCAACTGATCCGCGCCACCAAGAAAACAGCATTCAAGGAGCGGCTGGACAACAACGCACACAACAGCAAGGAACTCTTCAACATCGTGAAAGAGCTCTCCAACCCCAACGCCGGAAACAACGACATCCCCCCATCGCAAGACCTCTGCAACTCCCTCGCCTCCTACTTCCACAACAAGATCGCGGACATACACAACACCTTCAGCACACAACCAACGCCCCCCACGACCGCACCAACGCCCCCCACCACCACCCTCAGCGCCTGGACCCCGATCAACACCGAAGACACCATCCGCACGATGAACTCCATCCACTCCGGATCTCCGACCGACCCCTGCCCTCACCACGTCTTCAACAAGGCCGACGCCGTCATCGCACCCCACCTGCGGGACATCATCAACACCTCCTTCGACACTGCCACCTTCCCCGAGAGCTGGAAGCACGCCGAACTCAGCGCTCTACTAAAGAAACCTACTGCGGACCCCACCGACCTCAAGAATTACCGCCCCATCTCGCTCCTCCCGTTTCCAGCCAAAGTCATCGAGAAGACAGTCAACAAGCAACTGGCCGCCTTCCTCGAGACGAACGGATCCCTCGACCCCTCACAGTCGGGCTTCAGGGCCAACCACAGCACCGAGACCGCCCTCATCGCCGCCACCGATGACATCCAAGCCCTGCTTAACAACAGAGAAACAGCGGCCCTCATCCTCCTAGACCTCTCCGCGGCATTCGACACTGTCTGCCACCACACCCTAGTGCAGCGCCTCTGCAACGTTGGAATCCAGGAGAAGGCACTGGAATGGACCATCTCCTTCCTCGCTGGAAGGACACAGAGAGTCTGCCTACCACCGTTCAGATCAGAAGCCACCGAAGTCATCTGCGGCGTCCCTCAGGGCTCCTCGCTCAGCCTCACCCTCTTCAATGTCTACATGAGCCCCCTTGCAGCCATCGCACGCAAACACAACCTCAACATCATCTCCTACGCCGACGACACTCAGCTGATCCTCTCCCTGACCAACGACCCGCCACCGCCAGAGCCAACCTACACGAAGGGATGAAAGACGTAGCCGAGTGGATGATGACCAGCCGCCTGAAACTGAACTCAGACAAGACGGAAGTCCTCATCCTGGGCTCCTCACCTTCCGCCTGGGACGACTCCTGGTGGCCCCCCGCCCTGGGCACCGCACCCAAACCGACAGACCACAAACGCAACCTGGGCTTCATCCTGGACTCTTCCCTCTCCATGACCAGACAAGTCAATGCCGTCTCCTCGTCTTGTTTCAACATCCTGCGCATGCTACGCAAGATCTTCCGGTGGATCCCCACCGAGACCAGGAAGACGGTCACCCAGGCCCTCGTCACCAGCCGACTGGACTACGGCAACGCCCTCTACGCCGGAACAACCGCCAAGCTCCAGAAGAGACTCCAGTGAATCCAGAACGCCTCAGCGAGACTCATCCTCGACATCCCCAGACACGGCCACATCTCCAGGCACCTGAGAGACCTGCACTGGCTCTCGGTCAACAAGAGAATCACCTTCCGTCTCCTCACCCACGCACACAAAGCCTTACACAACCAAGGCCCGAGCTACCTCAACAGCCGCCTCAACTTCTACACTCCCACACGCCATCTCCGATCGACCAGCCACGCCCTCGCCGCCGTCCCCCGCATCCGAAGATCCACTACAGGAGGAAGGTCCTTCTCCTACCTGGCCGCCAAGACCTGGAACTCCCTCCCGACCCACCTCCGCCTGACCCAAGACCACCTCGCCTTCATGAAGCAGCTCAAGACCTGGCTGTTCGAGCAGTAGCGGACCCCCCCCCCCCCAAGCACCTTGAGACCCTCCGGGTGAGTAGTGCGCGATATAAATTTCTTGATTGATTGATTGATTGACCCCGCTTCCGCCTCCCAGCTGACCCTCCCTCCCACTGATAGGAAAGAACTGACCCGTAGGCTCCAGCGCTGTGACCGTCCTGACTCGTGCAGAAGCGGTCGCTCCCCCACGCTCCCTGGTCTCCCTGATCACCTGGTATCGTAGTGCTCTGCTCTCTTTGCTTGTTATTATATTAGTGCCTGTTTATAGCGTAGCGCTCTGCCCTCATTGCCTGCATTTATATTAGTGCCTGATTACAGCGTAGCGCTATACTTGCATAGCCCACATAGCGTCTATTTTGAATTGTGCCTCTCTTAACTCGTAGCGCTTCACTGCAAAGTTCGCATTGCCTCTTAATTGAATTGTGCCTGATTGTGCCGGTGCCTCTGCCCACATCATAGCGACAGTGCAGCTTGTGCCCCAACCTCGTCCTGTTTCGCTTTTGCTTTGCTGCCATCTTGTTGTTGTGCCTCCCAGCCCGTCCCTCCACCCCGCTCCCGCCTCCCAGCTGACCCTCCCTCGCTCCGCCCCCCCCACTATCCACTTATGTCAAAGCAGCTTACGCGCAACGCTCGCGCCCCATGCACGTCGAAGGCGCGCCAAAGGTAAGCCCGTCTACGTCCGTCCGCGCCTGGACCGCGCCCAGCGCCAGACCCCCTGGTCCACGCAAAGCCCACTCCACCCGCATAACGTACGACGCCGCAACCCTCTCAGCACTTAACCCCGGCCGACTCCCAAACTGCTACCAAGCCGCCCCAGGACACACCCATGGTCCCTTCACCTGCCACTCCTGCAAGTTCGACTGCATCAGAACACACACCAAATCCACAAACTCCAAACAGAGCTCCCACACCAACCACCTGAAGTGCATCCTGCTCAACACCTGCTCGATCCACAGACACGCCATCGAACTTTGGAACCTACTCGACACCACATCGCCGGACGTCGCCTTTCTTACAGAAACATGGATGAACGCCTCATCAACGCCCGACATCGCCATAGCCATCCCGGACGGCTACAAGATCATCCGAAAGGACCGCAACAACCAAACAGGAGGAGGCATCGCCATCGTCCATAAGAACACCATCTGCATCACAACCAGTTCCGACGACAACCTCGCAGCCGCCGAACACCTTCACTTCCAGATCCACACCGACCCCAAGACCACACTCAGAGGCACCCTCATCTACAGGCCACCAGGACCCCGCACACAATTCAGTGAAGACATCACTGACTTCATCAGCCCACACACCCTCCCCTCCGAGGACTACATTCTACTGGGAGACCTCAACTTCCACCTTGAAAAGAACAACGACAGAAACACCACCACCCTTCTGGACAACCTCGCCAATCTCGGACTTAAACAACTTGTTGACACCCCCACCCAATATGCCGGGCACACACTCGACCCAATCTTCACCTCCAGCAAGCACATCTCCTTCAATCACACAACAGCTCTCCATTGGACGGACCACAGCTGCGTTCACTTCAACTACAAAAAGACTACGACCCTCAACCACCCACAACCAATTCCCCGCAGAAACTGGAACACAATTACCACCGACCAGCTCTTCACATCGCTTCACCAAAACCCTCTGGCCAAATCATCGGACCCAAACCAAGCAGCCACCAACCTCACACAATGGATCACCCACAGCGCTGATGAATTAGCACCCTTGAAAAACCATAAAATCAGGCAAGGTAGCAAGAAAGCCCCCTGGTTCAATGATGACCTTAAGAAATCCAAGAAGATCTGTCGTACCCTCGAGAAAGCCTGGCGAAAAAACCCAACCACTGACAACCTGGCCACCTTCAAGAACGCCACCCGCAAACACCACCAACTGATCCGATCCACCAAGAAATCAGCTTTCAAGGATCGACTCGACAACAACGCCCACAACAGCAAGGAACTATTCAACGTCGTCAAAGAGTTCACCAACCCCACCGCCGGCACCAACGACATCACTCCCTCCCAAGATCTCTGCGACTCTCTAGCCTCGTACTTCCACAACAAAATCGCTGACATACATAACAGCTTTGGAGACCAGTCCACCCCACCTACCTCCGAACTTAAACCCCCCTCCAACAACCTTTGCGACTGGAACCCTAGCACCACTGAAGACACCATCCGCCTGATGAACTCCATCCACTCAGGATCGCCAACCGACCCATGTCCCCACCACATTTTCAACAAAGCAGACTCCTTGATCGCTCCCCATCTCCGAGACGTCATCAACTGCTCCCTCAACACCGCTACCTTCCCGGAAAGCTGGAAACATGCCGAACTCAGCGCTATCCTGAAGAAACCCACAGCAGACCCCACTGAACTTAAGAACTACTGCCCCATTTCGCTCCTCCCTTTCCCTGCCAAAGTCATTGAGAAAGCCGTCAACAGTCAGCTCGCCGCCTTCCTCAAATCCAACAAATCCCTCGACCCTTCACAGTCCGGCTTCCGAGCCAAACACAGCCTCGAGACCGCCCTCATCGCAGCAACAGACGACATTCGAACTTTACTGGACAACGGAGAAACAGCTGCCCTCATCCTACTTGACGTCTCCGCAGCCTTCGACACAGTCTGTCATAGCACCCTTATACAACACCTTAGCAACGTTGGAATACAAGGAAAAGCATTGGACTGGATCATCTCGTTCCTCGCTGGAAGAACCCAGAGAGTCCGCCTCCCCCCTTTTAGATCAGAGGCCACCGAAGTCATCTGCGGCGTACCACAAGGATCATCACTCAGTCCCACCCTCTTCAACGTATACATGAGTCCCCTCGCATCCATCGCGCGCCAACACAACCTCAACATCATCTCCTACACAGACGATACCCAGCTGATCCTCTCCCTCACCAAAGACCCAAACACCGCCAAAACCAACCTACACGAAGGATGAAAGAAGTAGCCGAGTGGATGAAGATTAGCCGTTTAAAACTAAACTCGGACAAAACGGAAGTCCTCATCTTAGGTTCATCCCCCTCCGCCTGGGACGACTCATGGTGGCCACCAGCCCTGGGAAACGCACCCATACCAACGGACCACGCACGTAACCTGGGCTTCATCCTGGACTCCTCCCTCTCGATGACCAGACAAGTCAACGCCGTCTCATCATCATGCTTCAACCTCCTACGTATGCTCAGAAAAATCTTCCGTTGGATCCCCACCGAAACAAGAAAAACGGTCACCCATGCACTGGTCACAAGCTGACTGGACTACGGAAACACCCTTTACGCCGGATCCACAGCCAAACTACAGAAAAAACTCCAACGCATCCAAAACGCCTCAGCCAGACTCATCCTAGATATCCCCCGCCAAGCTCACATTTCCGGTCACCTAAAAGACTTCCACTGGCTCCCCGTCAACAAGAGAATAACGTTCCGTCTCCTCACCCACGCACACAAAGCCCTCTACGACCTAGGACCCGAATACCTCAACACGCGCCTGTCCTTTTACACCCCCACCCGACAACTACGATCGTCCAATAAAGCCCTCGCTGCAATTCCACGCATCCAAAGATCCACCATGGGGGGAAGATCTTTCTCCTACTTAGCGGCCAAGACCTGGAATGCTCTCCCCACCTACCTCCGCCTTACACAGAACCACCACTCCTTCAGAAAACAACTAAAAACTTGGATATTCGATAAGTAAAGCACCCACCCTCCCTCAAGCGCCTTGAGACCCTCTGGGTGAGTAGTGCGCTATACAAATTTTAAACTTGAACTTGAACTGTAAAAGAACTATAGCAAGTCTCTTTGAAGTTACATCAAAGGCAATGAAGTGTGGTATTGCTGCAGATCGAAGATTTTTTTTCACCCTGAGGGTGAGGGCAAAAATAGAGAGCCCAATAGGGACTCGTCTTAGGACCTGCATTTTAGAACTGCTGGTGCTGAATACAGGCAGGACCATTTCCACATTGCAATGTATAAGAAGCAACAGTGTCACGCACGCGTCATTATTGCCCTGGTTGTATAAGCACTATGTTTTTAACATACATGGCAAATGAAAATGCGCACAAGAATGGTATTTTCAATGCAGGAATAGGTGAAATGAGCACATGCATTAAAATGCTACCATACTGTTCAGGGTCATGAAATAAAATCTGTGGTAAAATCATCAATGCATGGATTTAATTTGCTTAATATTTGAGGAGATTTAACTGAGCAATGAGGATGCATGGGCCAGTGGCTCCCTGTAATCAGCTGCATTGAATTCAAGGCTTTAATCTTTGCGTACAGAGCTTTGGAGCATAAGGGACCTATGTGTCTGAGATGCAGACTTAAGACCTACTCTCAGGGTAGAACCCTGAGGTCTAATTCACTGAGGGGCATATCAAAAAGGGCCGGCGATAATTATCGCTCAGCGTGCTTAGCGCGAGGATAATTATCGCTGGCTAACGCTGCATTTTATCGCTGAGATAGCGTGCTATCAGCAATGCTTATCTCAACAGCAATAAAATTCCAGGCGCAAGCTGCCATATGTGTGATTATCGCTGGAAATCCAGCGACAATCGTACAAATGATGGCGATAGCTCGATGATAGGGCAGGGCAGACTCAGCCATGATATCCACCTTCCATTGGATATCATGGCGAAGTCAGACTGCAAGCAGGCGTAAGGAAAGTAGCGATAACCGCAGTTAGCGCTACTTTTCTTATCGCTCTGCATGTTAGCGTACAGCTTGATAATTGGAGAAATGTCGGTTAGCGACATTTCTCCAGTTATTTTGGGAAGGAACGCGAACTCTGCATCTCATTAGAGATGCAAAGCTGGGCGTTGAGGGAAAGGGCACTAAGGCAGGGATTCACGCGTTAGCGTGACCTTGCTGATAAGGCGTTAAGATTATCGCCGCTTTAGCGGCAAAAAGTGCAGCTAAAGTGGCGATAATGCCCTTGATATTATGCCCCGTAATCTCCTGCACATCCCAACAGTCCATAGAGCCAGGAGGGAGATCCATTATCTTTCTTACGTCAAAACTTTGGAATTTCCTTCTGTCCACTCTTCGTTTTGCACCCTCGGAAAGGATCTTGAGGAAAGTTCTGAAGACCCACCTCTTTAATGCTTAACCTCATCGCTGTGGCGGCTATTCCGCCGCAGCGCTAAGGGGCCGGGGGGGGGCGCGCGGGCCGCCCATGCTGGTGACAGAACCGCTCCGTCACCAGCCGCGGTTGAGCTGTGCTCATGACGGAGCGGTTCCGTCATGGCCCCGCCCGCTTAATAGAACGCGCCGCGTAGGCGCGAAATCAGCGCAGCGCAGGCGCGTTGGGCAGGCCATGACGGAACCGCTCCGTCATCAGCACAGCGCCACCGCGGCTGATGACAGAGCGGTTCCGTCATCAGCGCGGAAAGGGTTAAGCCAACACCCTCGGCTGCTAGCTAGTTTTATGGTGGGCCAGCTGCTAGAGCCAGGAAGCTCCTTCGGGAGCAGCGGTGCGCTCTATAAATGCCAATGTATTATATTGTTTTATTTTCCTCTATGTAGCAGTGTCCGCTCCCGTATTGTACCGTGTTGATGGCAAGGCCACACACTGGGACCTGCAGCAGCTGCTACTGACAGGCACTGGGGTGGACCCGTCCAACCCACTGCCAGTGGGTCACTTCAGGGCTATTAGCAGTGGACAGATACACGGGTAACAGTGAGAAGGATAAGGCTGCTTCTACTACTCCTGTGCAGACAGACTGGATGCTTGCCCAGCACCACCACGATTAGCTCTCTCCATGTCAGTCCATAATCTAGGCTTGTGAAAGCTTTAAAGAATTGACTTCCATTCTGGAAGACCACCATCAAATGCCAGTGATAAGAAAGGCTAAATTATGGAAATGCTAGTAACCTTACTTCACGGGCTTGCAGGGCCAGACCCGGTAACCTATAGCATCTCTGGCAAAAATGCTCACACCAGCCCTGCACCCTTTGCCTCCTTGCGCTATCTCTCTCTCTTTCAATCCATCCATTCTCTCTCTCTTCTTCTTTCCTCTCCCACTCTGATCACTTTCTCTATAGCTTCCTCCTCCCTCCCTCTCTCTCTTGAAGCCTTCCCTAACCTCAGGGAGCTGGGGAAAGTGACGGAGGCACCAGGAGCAGCTCTGGACTTTCAAAATCAGCCTTCAAGGGCTCCAGGCTACTGGGGAAGTGCCAAGTGCAATAACCTGGCATACATTTACCAGGTTAGAGAAGGGCCTTGCTCCACGCCTCATCCTTTACTGAGTAACGAGGAAGTAACTCTGGGCAAGTTAAAGCAGCATTACATGCGCATTGTTTGTCCAATGGCACCTGTAGAGGTTCTGGGTCAACAACATATTAATACTCTCCATTTTTTCTTGTGACATGATGTTTTATAATAGCTTGGTTTATGTAGAGATGAAGAGCTATACAGATTTAAACTATGTCCAATTATGATATGTCATGCTACACTATATAATGTCATATTTGAGGATTTAAGTGCTTCTATGTCGTAAAATTGAGTAGATATTTGATTCAATGAGTGTATGTATACCACACGAATGGTGTCTTGGCGCATGGATGGTGTTCCTCTACAATATTGTTCCAAAAATAACGATTGACACAAATATTGTGTCAAAAATATTGTGAAGCACAGAATATTGTGGGATAGAATATTGCAGGTTAAAACATTGTTTTTAAATACTTTGTATCATTTTTGTTTAACTATAGGTGCATACGATATATTTTTTTGTTTAGTGTTTTATTGGCTTTTGTTATGTTATTTTTCTACTATTAAGTATGCATAATTATTTTTAAGACTTGATTTTTTTGATTTGTTAATATATTTAAAGTGTTTTATTTTATTTGAATTTATTTCTTTATTTTCAGGTTGCAGGGTTGGTATGGTAATATGTGGAAAGTTTTT
This sequence comes from Lissotriton helveticus, assembly GCF_964261635.1. Classification (NCBI taxonomy): domain Eukaryota; kingdom Metazoa; phylum Chordata; class Amphibia; order Caudata; family Salamandridae; genus Lissotriton; species Lissotriton helveticus. The sequence goes on from NC_136064.1 coordinate 62,002,272, forward strand.
ATTTTTTATTTTTTAAATGTTTTAAAATAGTTTATTTTTTAACCATTTTTTAAGTTGATTAATTATGTACATGATTTGTGTCTTTAAATTATTTAATAGTTATTTTATTAATTAAGTTTTTATTTAAAGTATTAATTAGCTATTTGAGTTTGTAAATGATTCAATTGCTATTATTAATTTGTATATTAAATAACTATGCTATGTTTTAAGTTTTTTATTTAGTATTTAATTTAAAACTATTATTATTTTAAACTACTATGTGTTGTCGATGTTTTTCTAGTATTATTTTAATTCGTTTTGTGGGTGTTGAATTTTAGGGTAATAGGATGGGAAGTGTTTTATATCTATTTATGTTTGTAATTGATAACATATTTAAACATATTTTATTTTGATTGGTAATTTAATTGGTTTAACCATTTAAATAAATTATATGATTATTTATTCAAGCTATACGTATTCATTTGTATTAATTACATTTTTTTTAATTTCAGATTGTTTATTAGTGTAATAGTGAATCTGAGCCTTCCAAAGTCCAACACTTTCACTACTGTTGAATACAGTAGAGTGGGAATAGCAATTATTTAAATAGGCTGAAGATCTGGGAACATCCACATTCCCAGCCCAAAAACTTGGCAGTGAGCTTGGCTACGAGCTCTAAAATTAACCAGTTTCCAACTGATATTACTCTGCAAGTCTGTACTACTAAGAAGAGCTATCCAGATTGCTAGTCATGTCCTAGTTATACTCCTGCAATGGGGCCTATGCAGTTTGATCAAGAAGATCATTCACAGGTCCCAATGCATACTAAACCAACCTTCGAGGCTAGTTTTAAAGGGGCCTCCCAGTGTAGAGAAAACATGTTTTCTTTATTCAGTCCTGCATCGTTCAAGATCTCCAGCACTAAGGCCCAGATTATCAAACATTTTGAGTTGAGTCGCATCACATAAGTGACACAATTAGTGCAAAATATATTTTTTTAATTTACTTTCAAGCACTAAACTTGTTTTTCGCTGGAAATTTGACAGAAAATAACTCAATAAAGTGAACAGCTCTCATTGGAAATATATGTTGATAAGCAATACAAAGACAGGCTCAATAGTAAAATACACTAGTACTGCTGCTCAAGGATGCAAATTACAGAATAAAATAAAATAGTGAAACAATTGTGTTGAAAATTACTGTATGTTCTTAAATGTAAAAAACATGGGGCCTCATTTATGAGAAATGACGCATCGCTGCGAGGCTGAAGAGTTAGATTTTCTTGAGCTAAGGGGCGCATCTGGGGGCGTAGATATGGAAACCTCTGCTGTCCCTGCCCTACTTGATTCCAACACATTATTGCCCCCTTCCTCTCCTTCTCCTTCTCCTTCTCCAATGACGACAGCCTCCGTTTTGGAGATGTTTTCAGCCCTTACCTTGGAGATAAGGAAAGGATTCGCGGAATCATCTGCTAATCAATTAGAGTTTAAAACTTCTGTGAAACGCTGGATAATAAAATTGAAGGGCTCACTATAAGAACTGGAGTGCTGGAAGAAACGGTTGGTGCCCATTCAATTTACTTGGACCAAGCAAAAGTGGACATTCAGAAACTCACAAGGGAAGATCTGGCTCTCAGCGAGAGAATGGAGACCCTTGAAAATAATGCGAGACGGGGGAACATTAGTATTTTGAATATTCCTGAAGGATCTGAAGGGTCAGATATTAAACAATACATCGTGTCTTTATTGAAGGAATCACTAAATCTAGACCATACTCTTGCAGAATTGTCGGCCGACATCCAGAGGGTTCACAGGGATCCTTTTAAATTGAATCCTCAGAGGTCTAAACCTCGTAAAACCTTAGTTAGCTTTCACACCTACCTCCTAAAGGAACGCATTCTAAATATGGCTTTGAAACAAAAGTCCTTGTCTGGGAAAGGTTTTACTTTTTTGATAAGGTCAGACCTTTCCAGAATTACACTTGAAAAGCAATGGGAGTTTGGGAGGCGCTTGGATGCCTTTAGAAAATTAGGTGCAACAGCCCAGCTCATGTTTCCGGCAGCCCTTAAAGTAATGTACAATAACAAGATGTTTAACATCAGGTCTGTACAAGCAGCTGATGAGCTACTAATGGATCTGGGCAAGGGGGCTCATAAGGTTTAACATCAGGCACACTTCAGGCACCCATAACTTTATCTTAAATATTCAAGCGGACTTCCTATCAAACTCTCGATTTTGATCTGGAAAAATTTAGATGCAGATGTAGACGTAGCTTTTCTATCTCTCTTCTCTGCCTACTTATATGCACTAGGTAATATGTTCACAGTCTTAGGTATTTTTTTCTTTTTTGTCTTTTGAAATCTTTTTCACTCTCTATTTGTCCTTTGAAAAGAGGCGGGTGATCTTTCTTGCTGGAGGTCAAACGGTGGGGCACTATCTACTGGACATTGTTCCGGTTAGATACTGCAAGGGTTCTTCACGGGGGAGGGGTCCTCACCTTGGGTGGGTGAGCGCTAAGGGGTGGCAAAAATATAAAAAAGTCCTCAATAACCTAAATAGCAGTTTTGGGAATGGTATATCACATATTATACACATTTAGTGTAAGGAAGTCATGAACGGGATCATAAATATTCTCTTTTGTATAGTATCTTTAATCATTTTTGGTTTACTGGATGAGAGATGAGTAGTGTTGGTTTTCTCTCCTGGAACGTCAACGGCCTCCGCACCAAGCCCCGAGCCAATAGAATCTTACAATATCTGAAGGACTTGGATGTGCAGGTTGTGGTGTTGCAGGAGACCCACTTAATTCATAGTGAATTGATTGCACTAACCAAGAAGAACAGATGGATCGATTTTGCGGTCTCTACCACTCAAACTTCTCATACTAGGGGGGTCGCGATTATTTTAAAAAAAGGAGCTAAAGCTATGCTGGTTTCACAGGCTGTAGATTCTTCTGGTAGATGGGCGATAGCGTCAGTCCTTATGGCTGGGTTTTCAGTTACAATAGTCGGCTACTATGGTCCGAACCAGGATGATCCTTCCTGTTTGGAAACTGTTTTTTCGCAGTTACTTTCCGTTTCAGGACCTATAATACTAGCCGGCGATTTTAACATTGTGTTGGATCCCGTCTTGGACAAGTCTCCTAATAATCGATCTTTGGTTTTGTCTAAGACTAGGTCCTTCCTATTGGATGCTATGAGGCAGTATGGGTTTGTTGATGTTTGGCGACAAAGGTCAGGAAAACAACAGGGGGTTTCCTTTCGGAACCTTAAATACCATCATAAGTCAAGGATCGACTTTATTTTAATAACTCAAAGTCTGGTTGATTCCGTTAAAACAATAGATTACTTTCCTTCACATCTTTCAGATCATTCTGCGGTTAAATTGGAGTTAGGTTTCCGTAGTAAAAAACCCCCGAGTACGTGGTCCTTTGATCGCTCTCTCCTTACTAATGATGAGGATATCTCATTTCTTACGTCGGAGACTCAGAACTTCTTTCTATTAAACAATGGTTCTGCCTTGAATAGAATTATTTGGGACTCGTTTAAGGCTACCTTGAGAGGGCTGATTATAGCAAAAATTGCCTATCAGAGGAAGAATTATAACGAAAAGATTTCTTCGATTGAAACAGAAATGGCTCGTGTGCAACACAATATTGATATTAACAGTACAGCTTCAGGGTCTATCTTAGATCCTCTTCACAATCAACTGCTGACTCTAAAAGGAAGCCTGGCTTCGATTTTAAATCTGAGGGTTCAACAGAGATGGGAAGCCAGTAAGCTGGCGCACTTCGAATATAGTGAAGGCGCAGGTAAATTACTGGCTTGGAAGACCAAAGTAGATCAGGTCCGGAACAACATCGCATCTATAAAAGTAGGAAACAACATATTTTCCTCAGATGATGAAATTAGGAGGGCATTTAGGGAATTCTTCCAAGATATATATCAAGAAGATAAGGTAATCACGGCTGAGGCTATTCAGAGCTGGTTGAGTAACATCACCTTACCCTCTTTTTCTTTCGAACAATCTCAACATTCGGATAATCCCATCACAGAGGATGAGGTGAGATTAGCCATTAGGAATGGTAAGAAGGGGAAGGCGTCCGGACCTGATGGGCTGCCAGCTGAGTTATATAAACTCCTGGAGTCAGAAATTGATCCCTTCCTCACCAATTTGTTTAATCAAATCCTTTTAGAAGGAGTGCCCCCTCCGACATCATGGGATAATGCCTCTATCACCCTTATTTTAAAACCGGGTAAACCTAAGGAGGCCTGTGGTTCGTATAGGCCAATTTCCATTTTGAATGTGGATTATAAAATCTTTACCACAGTTCTATCCTCTAGATTGGCCTCTATCGCGCCCTCTGTCCTTCATTTGGATCAAAAGGGGTTCCTGAAAGGGAGACAACTTTACGAATTAACCTACGACTTAATTGGTGCCATAGATATCGCAACAACCAACAATCTCCCATTGGCCGCCCTTACGCTGGATGCAACCAAGGCTTTCAACAGGGTTAATTGGGTGTACCTGTCGGAAGCCTTGGCCAAGTTTGGTGTCGGGGAAAGGTTCCGCAGGGTAATAGGCCTGTTATATAGCAATCCATCTGCATGCCTTCTCGTCAATGGTAACCTGTCGACCCCCTTTTCCATCACCAGGGGAACCCGACAGGGATGCCCGCTCTCTTCACAAAGACCAGCCAGTTCGGCAATTAGACCACAAAACACGTGATAAGGCACGTTATCAGCAGGAAATTAACACCTGCTCTGACCTGGTGTAAAGTCGGATGGCAACCACAAAAGAGAGCCCAGCTCAGGGCTTCATCGGAAGGGCAACAGATGCCATGGAGCCACTCATCATGCAGCCCGGACACCCAAGAGGGCCACAACACCCACCCAGCACCAACCCCCTGGACTACCACAGAGGCAGCGCAGAGAAAGACATCGGCCCCCCAGAAAATGCACCAGCCTCACAGACCCAACATCTGACAATGTCACTGTCCACTACAGGCTGAAAGGGACAACCATCCTCGCATCCTGACCATCATCGCCTAACAGGCCTACGGTACTAACACAGCGGACAACCAACATCCCACCCCACCCCAAGCTGCTGGCTGTGCTGCACCTGTTGGCCCCTGGCACACCCCATCCAACAACCGCCAAAGGACCCTCACAGCCAGCCACATCCAAGTCCCCCACACCTGGCCTGTACATCACCATAACCCTTGCACCCCAGTCCCCATACGTCCAACATACGCCATAGCCGGATGCACGCATGTGTTGTGGGCAATCCACAGCGCACATGTTCTACCTATGCCCCCTGTTGACACAGCACACAATCACCGCAACAGGAAGCATACATAACACATCAATGTGCAGGCAACATCAGAACACCGTGGGACCTTCACCAATGTTGCCTCCAAACACACAGCCAGTGTGCATAATCCCTTCATCCTCCGACAGTCCATCAGTAACCAGCGTTCCCAGGATGGCACTAAGGGAAATGCACAGCCCCTTGGCAAGTTCCAAATTAACACCCCACTCACCTCAACTCCACAACCATGCAATCCACAACTCTGGCAATGCACACGTCACAAAATCACAACCAACATGCACAACAACATGCCCACCCACCAGACACAACAGAACAACTTACAATGGTAACCTGGGCAAGCCGTCAACATGAGCCATCAACGGCATGGCACCTCAGCCACACAATAGCAGAATGTGGGGAGAGGTGGCAACCAGGCATGTGTGAAGGATGCGGTAGAACCATGATTGGGAAAGTACACAATGCTAAGAGTTGCAGCGATGTGCTGGATAGACCACAGTATGCAGAACACACCCATATCCACAGAGATATACACATCTGGTGTATGGAGTGTAGTGGACAGTGGACACAACCATGTCACCCCCAGCCAATGGGGATCCTTGCAGAAATGTTGCCCGTTACGCCCCCGTAAGCTTGAGCAGAGTGGGATGGCCCAGTGTACGCCAGGCCAGCGTAGCGGTTTGAATAAAAAGCACGTAGCCCTGGGCGTGGTCCTCTTCTGGAAAGCCCAACGTCTCTACCAGGGCGGCGCCTCCCACCCCGCCACAAGGCCGACGCCGTCCTCGTGAGCGGAGTCGCCTGCGATCCTGTACGTCTGCCGTACCCCGGCCTGCTGTTCCACGAACACGTCAGGCCTGCCCCTGCTCAGCTAGGCCACACTGATCACCTTCCGACACGGGCGTGTGTCAAGGGAGCCCACCACATGCCTGTGTAAGCTCCAAGCCCGAGGCCCATGACCCTGCCAGCCTCTCAGACCATCGCTGGCCCCCCAACGCTGGCCCACATTACTCCTTCCTCATTAACATACTCCACCGGCATCCTCTGTAGCCCAGTTGGTCCCATATATGAAACTGGGTCCTTGGTCCTGAATGGCAATGACCCCAAATCCGGACCAGCGTGCACAGCACCAGACACCCCCCGATCAGTTAGGCATAGTTCCATATGGGCATCTTGAGACACGTGGTGCCACAAACCCTGTTCAACGCCAGCCGGCGGCACATATTGCGACAAACCCTGTTCAACGCCAGCCATTGACACGTGGATGAGGGACCAGGACTACCCTGCAGACCAGTAGGTCTCACATCCAGCACCTAGTCGCGAATCACGAATGGCAGAGTCCACACCTGTGGTCGCACGGAGATGGGTAAGAGGAAGATGTGGGTCAGTCCGGATGAAAGCCGGGTCACAGTCACGGAGGTGACTGAACACGTGGTGCCACTGAACCTGAACTACACAGGCCAGTGGGGTCACCAACCTATGCCGGCGATACTCGGTGAATGGCCCGTGCCGACCGCTGCCTTTGGCCTACACATCTCTCGGCCTAGGCTGCGCTCGAGTAGGTCACAGATTTGGAACTGAACATCGATTATGCAAAAGCAGATTACATATCATTGCACGCAAGGAGAGGTGTACGAGGATGACTTGTTTCATCTCACGGAAAAAAAGAATCATCATTACGGAGGTGATCGAACACTACTGACAACTGCCCTAGTGTCACTAACTCTGTGCATCTCAAGCCAATGACACGTGGCTGTGGGCCACTGCTGACCGCTGCCTCCAGCCTACACTGCGGTCCAGTATGTCACATAGTCTTGATTCTGCAATGGCAGACTTCATATCAGTGTACCAGCATCATCGTAAACTGCATCCCCTCTCAACCCCGGTTCCACTGTTCCCCGATATTTATGGACACTCTCTGGTCGAACTGTGGTGGCATCTGAGTCTATGGACTAGGGGGCCGTTTTTATCCTCATGTAGCTGTGACTGAATTGGTGGTGGCAACGAGGCTGTAGCATTCCACTCCTCCATTTGCTGCTTCCGAATGAAATCGAACCTTCCGCATACCCTGGAGGACACCTTTCACTGTCCCCCACAACACTCCGTAACATACACCTCGGACATTGATGAGGACCCGCTCAGGTCGCATGGCCCATCTGACTGCTCCGCAAGTCAGCGTCCCGTGGCTGTGCCGGCCGCAGTGCATCCTGGGCCACTAACTCTGTGCTGGTCCGGGAAGGGACCCCTTCTCCTGAGATATTGGATGGCCCCTGAAGTGTTGGCCTTGGGGTCATCAACGCCATTTCTCTGTGGCCTTGCGCTGTACACAGCCTCCAAGTCCAAATGCGTCCCACCAAGGCTCACACACCAAAGCGAGTCCAGACTGGCCCGGACATCGCATCACCGCAGGGGGCCCACACCAGCACCGCAAGGACCACCTCCAACCGCCATCTGCCAGAGTCGAAACGGTAGTTCTTAGAGACTTAAGGAGCTGCTCAGACCTGTTGCAGATGCCATCATCGGCCTGATACCCTGCTCAGCACTCCAGGTGCCAGTGACTCAGTGCACCTCAGGCCATTGTCTGTTGCTGATTGTGTTTTGTGCTGTGGAGCGGTTGCGCAGCTATGTCACCTCAAACAGTGTGGAGGCCCTCAGACGTTGATGGGGAAGATGATGCAGGTCGAACGCACCCCACTGCAACAGGAATGTATCGAAGGGTCAGATCCAAGACTTTTTCTTCACATGAGCGCGCACATCTCAAGTGTCTCAACCTCAGTGCACTGCAACTCACGGACACTTCTGTTTGTATGTTGGCTGTCCTCTGAACTTTCTGTGGCTCACTCCATGTTGCTGAGCAGTTGACTCTGTGATGCATGTGTTTTCTGTTTCCGTTGCACTGGTGTCAAATGTTCAAGTGGTTGCCAGCACCAGACATTCCATGCGGAATGGCTTACACTCACCCCACACACATCCCGCACAGGCATCACTGTACATGTGGCCCTGCCAATAAAGGGGCCGGGCGCTTGTGCCCTTAGCCAGTTCAACATGATATATGCGTCTGCCCCTGTGGTCTTGTTGTATGCATGAGGGCCCTACTACATTACATTGTGCTGTGTACATCGGATACAGACATGTCACCGCAGGCAGCAGGTTGGAGCTTGGACATGTAGCTTTGTCGTCACCCACTCAATTCGTAAGGGGAGTGGCCAGGGCCATCGCACGCTGAGCCAACATGGGTGTGTGACTGCTATTTGAGCGCCCCTGAGCGTGGTTTTGTACTGTGAATGTGCATCTGCATGTGTCTCTATGGCAGTGTGGGTCTCCTCAGTGGGGTGTGGGTGAGACCTGAAGGGTGATAGACAGCTACGTATGTGTCCTGGTTCACATTCCATGGGTTCGACCCCCACCAACACCTGTTGGGCCACCTCCTTTTGGTGTGATTACACATGTCATCGGGGTGCCTTGTGTGGGTGGGTGAAGTGTCCTGAGCCAGCTGTGCTTGCGGGTGCTTCCTGCTATGTGGTCTGTAGCAGGCTCGGTGTTCTCCTGTGAGTGGCTTGGCTTGCCTGGTCTTGGTGGGGGGTTGCGTGGGATATCCATGGGCTATTGTAGGGTGTCAGTGTCGACGGTGTGGTGGTCCTATCCAGCATCACAGATGTGTTGTATTCTGTGGTCTGCTGAAGGTGTTGTGTGCCCCTCTGCGATGTGAAGGGGAGATGCATGTCATGCCTGCGCCTATTGGCCTCCTCGATTGGCCTCCTCGCCACTCCGACTGCAATCCAGGTGATCTGCTAGTGGGTCAGTTGCTGGTAGTGTTCTGTCACCTCTGTGACGCTGGTCTTGTTTTCCTGCGGTCTGCACCCCGCCTTCCTCTCCCTCTTCTTCTTGGCCTTCCCGACCCCGTTGTTCTTGCTGGTAGTCTGTGGGAGTTTCGGGGTTCGAGTTGGCCTCTGGCCTCGTGCTTTGGCTTGTTTCTGGTGTGTTTTTTCTGTGGTTTTTATGGTGCATTATACCGCCAGGCACGTGGGATTTTCAGGCCTGTGGCTGGTTTTTGCTACTTTTTGTACCGTGGTTGGCCTATTCGCATCTTTTTTTGCATTCGCGTATCTCATTTTTGTGGCATGGCATGGCTTATCGCATTTTTGCGCCGCGTTGTGAATTCCACGTGGAAACAGAGTTATTTTTCGATGATATGCTGCGATGTTGAAAGTTATCACATGTTCTTGTGAATATACCCTCTAGTTTTTATAGGAAGAGGTCATTTTCAGGTGCCTATATCTTTGGCACCGCTTGATGAATCTCCATGAAATTTTCTCCAAAAATGTACCTGGTACTTCAGATGGAGTCTGGAAAGTTTTGGGGTGATCTGTGTAGTGGGGGCTGAGAAATAATGGGGGCCCCAAAACATGTTTTTCCCATGTTTATTCTCATAAGACATTTGCACAAGCCTACAGCCTGAACCGCTGAACGTAATTACACTAAACTTGGCAGGAAGTAGATGTTGGTACGCAGAGCGTGCTTTTTGTGATTTGGTGTATATCTGTTCAGTATTTTTGGAGATATTTATTGGAGATCAAATTTGTATATCTGCATGGCCAGCGTTTAACTTCTTGGGGTATCCGCGGATTTAGCCAAGTGGGTGGGTGAACTATATATATATATATTAATTTTTACACTCAGTCTTAATCTCACACCTGTAGACAGGTCAGTAGGTAATACGTAGCAGTGTACAGATGAATCCTCCTCTGGTAAAATCCAGGTAAAATGTGTTTGGCTTACACGTCGAAACCAGGGCCAGTGCAAGAAGAAGGAGAACTTGTAAATGTAAATGTGGGATACTTGTAAAGCGCACTGTTACTCTACCCGAGTGTCCTGGCGCTGTAGACCGCTAGGGAACCCCTCCTGGTTTTCCCTGTGAGATGGTCCCTTTCTGGGTATCTCCAGGGTGAAACCAGGCATCCCTGGCGGGGCCGTTGTAGAGATGAGGCAAGCTTAATGCCCAGAGTTACCGAGTGTGTTCCCTGATTAGAGTAGGCACTGAGGCGAGAATTATTGAGTCCGTTGACCCTGGTCCAAGACCCTGCCGCGTCGGGAATTGAACCCTGGTCCTGGGCCGTTCTCTGCTTACAGGTCTGCCGCCTCTAACCAGTGAGCCACACCTCTCCACCTAAACTTCTGAGACAGAATACAGGAAGTTCAAACATGGCAGATGAGTTGAACAAACAACCTTTGAAAAAACTGGATATCTTTCTGCCATACCACATGAAAGTGCAAATCATTTGTCTACAGGTTGTAAACCTAGTGCTTCTGAAGAGTTGAAAGGACAGACCCTGTTTAAACACGGCTAATGAGAATCAGGAAGTGTTGCGGTCAATGCAGATAATGCTTCCATCATGTGATACTTATCCATAAACAAACTTTGGGACTCCATTCAGACTTTAACTCACTACCAACTTCCAGGATCCACCAATATTACCTTTACATTGGTGAACTAAATGAGAACCACAACAGCAACTTACAAAGAAGTGCTCACTTTGCACACCTTGTACTAGATATACCTACAAGTAAGACCTGGGAAAAACCTACACAGACTAATTAGCGACTCTACTTAGGACCTCATGGATGACTCTCACCATGCAAATTCAACGAGCCATTCTTCGTTGTAATTCCCATACAAGATTATCCCAAAGGAACCAGAAGGCACTTAGCATATCTCTTATGCCCCAGTTGGCAGTGCAAATAGCTATCCATCAAATCACGCCTATTCAGCCCCTTCCATGGCCATGGATACAGGGAGTTTTGTTCTAGGCAAGTAGAGCTGTCTTTGCGTTGGTGGAGCCCGTCAAAGGACTCTCCTACAAAGCCTGGGTCTATAATGATTCTGTAACCTCCTTGAGCCCCAAGACCGAAGAAGGATAACCGCTTGCGTAGCAGAGTGGGTGACAACACGCCGCGGATTAGCAAAAGTTTGCTTCAAGTCTTCCTGGTTCTGATTGGCAGCTTGGACCTGGCTGAATGGAATCCCCAAGAGTGTTTGCGTGAAAGAACTGAGAGGTCACTCGCTTTCTTAGTGACACGTCTTCGAGGTCAAAGGATGGCAAGGAAATATGCATTAAAAGCTTGCTAAAAGGGCTCGGAGTCTCTGAGTGATGTGATGTTGTGACAAGGGGGTCGACTATACCAGAAGGCTCTGGAAGGGACCCTGAAACAAAGAGTGCTAATGAGACCATGGCACCTTTTGGAGGGAAGCAGTTCCCAGAAAGCTTGGACCAGTTAATCATGTGGATGATGCACATGGTAATGTGGCACTGCGACCCTTCCTGGAGGTCAGCGTGACATTAGCACAATATCCCTGTGATACCCGCTCTTAGGACCGCTGCTTCCCTGGTAAAACCGAAGAGGCTTTCAGAACGGCTCGCAGTGGACTACAAATGTCCCATCACCACACAGATGTTTTCAGCTCGGCCAGGGGTATTATCAGAAACCTTCGAACTGGGACATGTACTTTATCAAAAAAGGATTTAATGGCCTTTTGGGGGGATAATGTGATAGCTGTCTGGGGCTGAGTGTCAGGGAAAGCTACCCACCATATTTCTTGTGGTTTTGATCAAGCTTCCATTTCCATCATTAATGCTTTGTCTGCCAGAGGGTGCCACGCTAGGCTGGCAGAAGAACGGTGACTTCGATAAAGCAGCATAATGCCCAAACATAGCAGCAGGCTTTATTTGAAGAATATGCGAATATGACGTAATGACACCTCTGTGGATCCTCAACAATCCTCAGGGTAGCAAGCCTAGCCAAGGTGCACCACAATACAGCAAGCGAGGGGGCACAAACACCCCCTCCCCCTCTCTGTCTCTCTCTGTCTCTCTCAGTCTCTCTCTCTCTCTCTCTCTCTCTGTCTCTCTCTGTCTCTCTCAGTCTCTCTCTCTCTCTCGCTCTCTGTCTCTCTCACTCTCTCTCTTTCTCTCTGACGCTCTCTCTCTCTGTCTTGCTCTCTCTTCTGCCGTTGTCGCTATCTCTCTTAGTCTCCCTCTCTCTATGCCTCTCTCTCTCTCTCTCTGTCTCTCTCTCTGGCTCGCTCTCTCTCTGTCTCTCTCCCTGTCTCTCTCTCTGTCTCTCTCACTCTCTCGCTCTTTCTCTCTTACTCTCTCTGTCTTGCTCTCTCTTTCTGTGGTTCTCGCTATCTCTATTAGTCTCCCTCTCTCTATGCCTCTCTCTCTCGCCTTCTCTTGCTCTCTCTCTCTCTCTTTCTTTCTCTCGCTATTCCCCTCTCTCTCTGTTGCTCTCTGTTTATGTTTCTCTCTCTTTCCCTCTCTCTTTCTCAGTGTTTCTCTCTCTCTGTCTGTTCCTCTCTCTTTCTCTCTCGCTATACCTTCCTCTCTATCCCCGCCTCCTCCTCTCTCTCTGTCTCTCGTTGTCTCTCTCTCATTCTTCCTCTGTACATAAACCTCTCTCTCTCTCAGTCTTGCTCTCTCTTTCTGTCGTTCTCGCTATCTCTCTTAGTCTCCCTCTCTCTCTCTCTCTCTCTCCATTACTCTCTCTCTATCTCTCTCTGGCTGTTTCACTCTCTCTCTCTGCCTCTCTCCCTCTCTATTCCCCTATCTCTCTCTGTTGCTCTCTGTTTCTGTTTCTCTCTCTTTCCCTCTCTCTTTCTCTGTGTTTCTCTCTCTCTGTTTATCTCTCTCTGTGTCTCTCTCGCTATACCTCTCTCTCTATCGTCTCCTCCCCCTCTCTCGTTGTCTCTTCTTCCTCTCTATATATACCTCTCTCTATATATATCTCCCTCTCAGTCTTGCTCTCTCTTTCTGTCGTTCTCTCTCTCTCTCCCTCTCTCTCTCTCTCTCTCTCAGCATCCTTTTTCTGCAGCAAGATGAGTGCACCTGGAAATGTGCAGGTGCTCCTAAAATATGGCATTGACTACTACATTATTCCAAACCTCCAACCTGAACACATGTCAGAGTAGACAAGAAGACAAGTCCTCGCTCTCCATTGGGGGTGAGAGATGGGAGACAAAGTCGATGCATAGCGCACGAGAAGACAGAAACGCATCACAGCGTGGCAGTAAAGTCAACACAACAACACACACACGTACACACAGCCCGCACAAGACAAGACCCAGCGCTACAAACACACCGCGGAGCTCCTGACACACATGGGCATCGATCCATAAACATGAACACACAGGCCAAGAAACAAATCACAACAGACAATGAACGAGTCGGAAAAACTCATTACACATAAACAAACAATAGCACAGCGCCATCCTATCCAGACAGGGAAACGCTCTGCCCAGAACCCTGGCACGGTCTGTGTGCACAGACAGCACGTCCAATGGATGCCTTGTCAGAGTCCAGATGCAGGCAGCTCTGGGCACAGAAGGGCATGCTGTCTACATTCAGCACCAGTCACACATGGTGGTACCAAGAAACAGCACAAAGGGAAAACACATGGGAAGGTGAGAATGTACTAATGGAGTATCATGGAGGAAATATATGCCCACATGCATCAAGGTAAATTGCATTCGCAAACGGTGCGAATCGCAAAATTCGGCCGTTTGCGAATGCAATTTCCTTTTTTGGGATGCATTATTTTTTTTCATTTTTTCGCAATTTAAGGAATCGCAATTATGTTGCGATTTCTTAAATTGCGATTGCATTTAAGAAATCGCAATTTGTGATTTCTTAAATGCAATGCATTAACATTATTTTTTTTGCGAATTCGCAAACAGGAAGTGGTAAATTACCATGAAGTTGAACTTCATGATAATTTGTGAAAACTTTCAAAAATGCACAAAAGTGCATTTTTGAAAGTTTCATTTTACACACACACATGCCCTTGGGGCATGTGTGTGTGAAAAATGTTCTTAAAGTTTAATTTCAGGGGTGGTCCTTTGGACCTCCCCTGCACCCATGAAATAGCATTCTCATTTTGCGATTCCTTCTAGGCCCATTGGAATCAATGGGAAGGTATTCCTTAATTGCGATTCGCAAATTGTGAATCGCAATTAAGGAAAATTAAGAAATCGCAAAAAAATTGCGATTTCTTAATGCATAGCATTTTGCGATTTCTTAATTGCGATTCCTTAATTTTCGCAATTAAGAAATCCCAAAATGTAACAATGATGCATGTGGCCGATTGTGCTAAAAATATTGCGACAAACATTTAATTCCAAACTATTTTGAAGGCAAGTATAGCTTTACTATACGTATCTTCACATATCTGTACCTGGACAACATATATATATTCAAGTAGGCAGATGTGAAGCTAAGAATAGTCACTGTAGGTTTATCAATATGTACACAATAGTCTGCAGTCGAGATTTTGTTCAGCCAGAATATTGTTGTTTGTCCTCAGTCTTCTGACACACAACCTGGATAACACCACTGCCCATCGCTGCTCTGTGCTGAACACACAAAAGACCTTTAAATGCACACACACGCACACACACACGTGAGTACATACACACACGTGCGAGCATACACACACATGCGTAAGCACACACACACACTGCACGCATGCACAAACACACACACACAAAACAAAATGGATACAACTGCCATATCCAGGGACTCTGGGAGTAGGGGTGCGGCAGGTGCAGACACCCCAAGACATGGATGCAGCTGTTACTGATAATTGAAAAGAACAAGCAAAATACAGTGAAAGCTAATCCATAATGAGAGTGCAAACAAATGTAAACCACTGCACTACTCCTTGTCATGTGTGTGTAAGTCTATATTAGTTGTCTTCAGATGGATAGCGTTTACTAACAAACATTCATCAATCTTGTTATCAAGTCAAAGATGACATGTGTAAGGCTCCAATCTAAAAGTAAAATAACTCCTTTATAAAGTTTACGAATATTTTACAAAAGCTCGTCTGAGCCTTTAATTGCAGGATGTGATGGCAGGCAATCTTCCTAATAGAGATATAAAAACACAAACAAATACTCATACCATTGGCTAAAACCACTCTGATTTATCAAGGAACTATTTTAAATAACCTATTTTGAACATAAATTGACACAATTGATGCACATATTTAAGAATACTGCAACATAAGGCATAATTGACCGACTTTTTCTCTCACTCCATCTTTCATTCATCTATCTTCCTGCCAAGCACGCGCTGCGCACTTGTTTGCGACACTCACTCGTTCAGCTACACTACGGTTTTTCAACTTCCAATTTTAGTCAGTTGATGCCCGTGGTCAGCATCCCCAGACAGAAACTTCCTCCAACGCCCATCCCTTCAGACTACAATGTAACAACTGTCACCTACACCAACACAACACCTACCATACCACACTATGCAAACAGCTCCCAAGCATGCAGAAGCACAATAGGGCCCAGAGCAATGGCTGCTCACAAAAGTAAGAGAGAGAAACACAGTCCAACAACTCTCACCAAAGAGACAGTCATCTAGCTGAAGATATCTACACAGCTCAGAAACCAGAGGCGGCCAAAAGAAGCAGCCAAAACCGGGACCAAATGTTGAAATGATAATTACACTACTGCAATGTCAGCGGCTGCATGCACACCGCCCACCTTCGAAGTACTGAACATTGAAAGCACATAGAAGACCCTTTGTAGATGCTGGAGGGACAGACATCCCGGGAGAAGCAGAATGGCTCGACTTTGTCCCTGTAAGAAAACCCGCAAGGGAAACCCTTCCTTCGCACATCTGGCCCCTGGGTATAGGGTGAAACTAGAACAAAGGCTCTGTGGGTCTTCTTTCAATGTCAGTACAGGTATGTGCAAATCAATGAACACATCTGACTATTATAACCTTCAAAAACAGAAAACAAGCAAAGCTTATTTCATTGAAACGTTATTTATTGTTTTGCATCAGTTTAGCTGGTGTTATAATATACCGGTGCTTGAAATGGAAGAATAGAAGTGCAAATACTCTGTACCTGAGTACCTGCTTGTTTCTGAAAAGTGCTCTTACTCTCCTATTAAAAATGTTACATTTCTCTTGAGAAGTGCCGGTACTCTCCCTCTCAAAATAAAAAAGTGCCGGTACTTAGTACCGGATAGTACCGGCCCATTTAAAGCACCGCAATATATGGTGGTGCCAGTGAAGGAGTGTTCATGGATGTAATGTGCGAACTATGAAAATATGATACAAATACACGTTGAAAAAAGCGAAGTCCTCTATTCCCAAATTACAAAGTCAAATTCAATACTGAAGGAAATATATTGATTTCTAACACAAGGAGCAAATATTCAATCAATCAATCAGGAGTTTGTTAAAGCGCAACTACTCACCCATAAGGGTCTCAAGGCGCTAGGGGTTGGGGGGGGGTGCAGGTTCCATTCCATCAAGGAGGGGGTCTGTCGAAGAGCCAGGTTTTGAGGTTTCTTGCGAAGATGGGGAGCGATGTTGTCTGTCTGAGGTGGAGCGGAAGGGCGTTCCATGCTTTGGCCGCGAGGAAGGAGAAAGAGCGGCCTCCCGATCTGGTCTTTCTGGTGCGGGGGACCACGGCGTAGGAGAGCTGGGCTGATCGTAGGGTCCTTTGGGGTGCGTGGAATTTGAGCCGGCTGTTCAGGTATGCTGGTCCGGTGCCGTGGAGGGCCTTGTGTGAGTGGGTGAGCATCTTAAAGGTGATTCTCGCCTCGAAGGGGAGCCAGTGGAGTGTGCGCAGGTGCTGGGAGATGTGGCAGTGTTTTGGCAGGTTGAGGACCAGTCTTGCGGCGGCGTTCTGGATGTTCTGTAGCTTGCGGATGAGGTTTTTGTTTATTCCGGCGTAGAGTGTGTGTCCGTAGTCGAGTCTGCTGGTGACCAGGGTGTGAGTGACTGTCTTTCGGTGTTCGAGGGGGATCCATTTGAAGGTCTTACGAAGGAGGCGGAGGTTGTGGAAGCAGGAAGATGAGACAGAGTTGATCTGGCGGTCCATTTTGAGCTCGGAGTCCAGGATGATTCCCAGGTTGCGTGCGTGGTCTGTGGGGGTTGGCGGGTTTCCGAGGGCGGTGGGCCACCAGGTGTCGCTCCAGGCGTCGGGGTTTGGGCCCATGATGAGTACTTCTGTTTTGTTGGTGTTTAGTTGTAGGCAGCTGTTTTTCATCCATTTGGCGACGGCTTCCATGCCTTCTCTAAAGTTGCGTCTGTCGTTGTTGGGCTCGTTGGATAGGGAGAGGATGAGCTGGGTGTCGTCTGCGTATGACACGATGTTGAGTCCGTAGGTTCTGACGATGGGGGCAAGTGGAGCCATGTAGACGTTGAAGAGCGTCGGGCTGAGGAAGGAGCCCTGGGGGACTCCGCAGGTGGTAGGTGTGGGGTCTGACAGGAAAGGGGGGAGTCTGACCCTTTGCGTCCTGCTGGAGAGGAAGGAGCAGATCCAGTTGAGGGCCTTGTCCTGGATTCCTGCGTCGTAGAGTCTGCGTATTAGGGTGCAGTGGGAGACTGTGTCGAACGCCGCTGATAGGTCTAGGAGGATGAGGGCTACTGTTTCTCCTTTGTCCAGTAGGGTGCGGATGTCGTCCGTTTCCGTACTGTGTTTTTTTCTGAAGCCGGATTGGGAGGAGTCGAGGATGTTGTGTTCTTCAATGAATGTGGCGAGTTGGCTGTTGATGGCTTTCTCGATGACTTTCGCTGGGAAAGGGAGCAGGGAGATGGGTCTGTAGTTTTTGAGGTCGGTGGGGTCCGCTGAGGGTTTCTTTAGGAGGGGGTTGACCTCGGCGTGTTTCCAGTCGTCGGGGAACGAGGCGGTCGCCAGGGAGCAGTTGATGGTGTGGCGGAGCATGGGTGCGATGGTGTCGGCGGCTCTGTTGAAGATGTGGTGGGGGCAGGGGTCCGTGGGGGCCCCTGAGTGGATTGACTTCATTGTCTTCAGTGTGCCTTCGGTGGTGAGGGCTGTCCAGTCATCAATCGCTGGTTTCCGGGTGTGTGGGGTGGTTGGTGAGGGTTCAGTGTGTTGGATGTCTTCGTCGAAGTTGTCGTAGATGCTCTTGATTTTGTGGTGGAAAAAGGTGCTGAATTTGTCACAGAGGTCTTGTGAGGGAGGGATGTCGGTAAACTCGCTGGTGGGTTGGTCGAACTCCTTGATGATGCTGAAGAGTTTCTTGCTGTTGTGTGCGTGGGTGGAGATTCTGTCTTCAATCGCTTTTTTCCTCGTTTCTCTGATGAGTTGATGGTGGGCGTTGGTGGCGACTCTGAAGTTGTTGTGGGCTTCTGTGGATTTGGTGTTTCTCCAGGCCTTTTCGAGGCGGCGGCATGTGCGCCTGGACTCTCGAAGTTCGGTGGTAAACCATCTGGCTTTCTTGGCACGGGTATTGTTGTTTTTCTTGAGGGGGCTATGGTGTTGGTGCTGTCCGAGATCCATCTATGCAGGGTTCGGGCTGCGGTGTTGGGTTTGTCGTTTTCCGCGATGGTTGGGGTGGAGTTGTTGAGTGAGGAGGTGAGCTGGCCGTCTGTGCTTTTGGTCCAGTTTCTTTGTGGAAGCAGGTGCTGGTGTCTGTGGATGGTGGGTGTTCTGAAGGTGAAGTGGATGCAACGATGGTCGGTCCATGGGAGTTCGGTGGTGTGGCTGAAGGTGATGGAGTTTCCTGTAGTGAAGAGGGGGTCGAGGGTGTGTCCTGCTGAGTGCGTGGGCTCGGTCACGATCTGGCGGAGTCCAATGTTGTGGAGGTTGTCCAGGAGGCATGTGGTGTTGGGGTCCAGTTGATTGTCGAGGTGGAAGTTGAGGTCTCCCAGCAGGGTATTGTTGGTGGATGCGATGGCCTGTGGGGAGATAATGTCCGTGATGGAGTTGGCGAAGGGTCCGCGGGGTCCAGGTGGTCGGTAGATGAGGGTTCCTCGGAGGGCGGCGGTGGGGCTGGCCAGTATCTTGAAGTGAAAATGTTCCATCAGTTCTGTGGTCTCGTCAGGGAGTGTGCTCAGGCGGAGGCTGGATTTGTGGACGATGGCGATTCCTCAGTTTGACAAATATTCAGTTTGACTGTGTAATGTAGGTTGCTAGCGGTTCATACAGAGGTACACAGGACAACCACTGTGATTGCCCCAGAAATCTCCAAGAACTTAATGGACTGGGCAAACAGTTTGGCTAAAGGACTTAAAGGGAACAAATCACAGAGAATTTGAGAACACACATTTGTCAACAAACCAAATATGAGCTTATATCAATTATTAATAGAAATGGAAAATGCAGTGAAAGGACATGCGTGTGAGCCAGGAGAAAGAGGCTTACTGCTTGTAAGGAAATACCAGTATTTATAAAGCACACAGCTACCTCCGAAGTGGGGTCCCTCGGGCAGATTAAGCAAGCTATTGTCCAGAGTCACATGGTGCTGGGCTAACCTGCCGCTGGCACCGGGGATCGAACCTTGAACCCCATAGTTAGTCCGCAGTCAGGCACCCTGGCCGCTGCGCCACACCTCTTGCAGGGTGAGTCATGTCTTATGACCACACATACTGTGTAAATGAGGCAGGTGGTGAATGTTCTTGCTTCAATTGGATTCTCCACCACTCACTGACATGGAGGTCTGTATACTTCCTGCCTGTTTATTTGATACACCTAAGCACAAACTATGAAGGCACAACACACAGATGATGTAATATAGCACTGTCCACACAACTGGAACCTTATTCAGGTAGTGCTTCTGGATTAGCACTACATGTAGTACTGAGTAGCTAGCTGATGACACTGTGTATTTGTCTGCACTGTAAAATAATTGCAAACGGCATCTTGCAGAGGACCAGTTATTATATAATAAGTATCTTTATATGCTAAATAGCATTTAGTACTTTCACAAAAGTGAAACTGAAAAATTAGCAAGCAGTGAGAGAGGTGATGATTTTGGGATCCTCCCTAACCTAGGGAGAGAACCAAGCAGATGCCTTGAAAACAAAAAGCACATCTTGTTGAACGATTCGGTGGTGGTCCCATCCTCTTAGGACCACCCCAAGCACAGTTACTGGCAAAAAACAATCCCAACCAAAGGCCCTGCAAAGCATTATGGGATGAGATTAACAGTGGGCAGTGAATATTATAGTATCCAATATCAAAATAATTCTACAAAGAGCTGCAGTTCAATTAGTCTTTACTAGATGTCCCTCACGTGTCATATGCAAATGCTTTTTTGCCAATAACTATGCTTGGGGTGGTCCTAAGAGGATGGGACCACCACCGAAGTTCAACAAGATGTGCTTTTTGTTTATGCTCTTTGTGTTCAAGGCGAATGTGTGTCGTAATGCCACGGTATTTCTCCCCGCAGGGAATCACAACGCGGTCATTACAACAACTGTGTTGTGATTCCGCATACCATTACTCCGCAAGTCGGAAGAACGACTTGCCGAGGGGGGGCGCTGGATGTTGGAATAGTATAATTTACTATTCCAACTCCAGTCAGTGCGGACACTAGGGAAGGTGTTGGATTTTAAATCCAACACCTTCCCCCCCCCCCTCCGCAAGTAGCTGTTCCGACTTACGGAGTAATGGTATGCGGAATCACAACGCAGACGTTGTGATGACCGTGTTGTGATTCCCTGCGGGGAGAACAATTTGCGGTAAAAGTTGTTTACGGTTCAAAGCATCTGCTTGGTCCTTCCCCTAGGTTAGGGGGGACCCCAAAATTATCACCTCTCTCATTGCCTAATGTTTTCATTGAAAAAGCGCACTTTTGTGAATTTGCTATGTGCTTTTTAGCATGTAAAATTGCTTTATCAAAGCATCTGAGGATGTTGTTGATTTAGATGCTAGGCTATGTGATTAAGTACAGTTTTTGTACTGTGCTACGTGCAATTTGATGCTCCTGCTCCGATAGCAAGTAGTTCTATGCCCAGGGTTAGTGTCAACCACACCTGACTGTGGTGGAGCAATGGTAAAAAAGGTTGTCTCAATCCATTAGTGCGTTAACCATAAGGTCACTTTGCCTGTCTTTCAATGTTTCTGTTATTTCAGAATTGTGTTTGCAGCTGGCTCAAACCTGGAGCACCCCACCTCCCCATTGATCCTGGATGGCTTTCACACAGTGCATCTCATTATGTTTCTAGGACCAAGATGTCTGTGAACGTGAATTTCATTATACTTCAACAACTATGCAACAGGTACTGCTTTCCTACATTTCCAGTCTCTGACCTGATCACCTCTACCCTTTGATGATGGACTAGTGTAGCACAGTGCTTCACATATGCTCTCTTCTTTCGCCCATCCAGACACAAACTCTAACTTCGGGGAAGCGATCATTGGTACCTTCAAAGAAACACCACTTCATCAGAAGAAAGGAGAGATGGAGGCCATTTCCTGAGGTGGTAAACACCATTGATATATTGTCAGTGGGTTTTAAGAGAGCTCTGGTCCTTCAAGTAGGAGTGTAGCAAGGTATGTGTCATATTTAACCTAGAAGTCAGTTCAAAGGGGATGCATCAGTTTCATTCTGTTGAGTCACCCAATAGGTCAATTGTTGAGCGAGAAAATACCAACTTATCTACATCGGGTAGTTTCCTCCGGAATTTATGAGTTAATGCACAGGGGCTGATAGTGGAATACACTGATGAGACCACAGTGGGCATTGGACTTAGATGACACAGATTGATAAAATGATGTGAATTACCAGAGGCAGCAATGGAAAGTGTGCAAGGCTGTAGGCTGCAGAACAGAGAAAGGGACATCAGGGAGACAGGCCAGGCAGTGACTGCACTCAAGGTCACAAACAAGATGATGGAAGTTTTGTGAACCTCTTGTTTCTATGTACTCTCCTGGTCCTCCTTTTACCCTTCTGGTTTCACAGGTGAGTAGCTCTGCAGGTTCTCTGGAAGGGCTTAGTCTACAGTCTATGGCTTTATGAATTCACCGGGAGGGGGGTGTTTTTCCAGATGTAGCGTATGCTCTTCCCAGATGCATGCAGTTCTGTTTACCTGCCTTGCATTGATGGTAATGTGGTAAGTATATTAAAGTGTAGGTCTTGCTCCACTTTGATTTTAACATAAGGGGAACACAACCTTCCCAACTCCTCACCAGTGACTGCCCTGGTGGTGCTGCTTACCTCATGCCCGGTGTCAGCACTTCCCTCAGAGCCATTTTGTACCTGGTGGCTCCTTTCTGCCAGGGCTCATTTCAGTGGACAGTCTTGCTAGTTCATCAGCAGCTAGGACTTTAGGGTGAAGTTTGCATCGTTTTTCTGCAATGCAGGGGATATCTAGGCTGGATGTTGGTCAGGGATCCTCATTGTCACCCAATCCTAAGCCTCGCAAACAGTTACTGAAGTTTTGATTGTTTGCCAGAAAGTTTAAAGAGGTGTTAAGCTGGGATCTATGACGTTACAACGCACACTTTTACAACGCACACCTTTACAACGCATTCCATTACAACGCACGCCATTACAACGAAATTTTTAAAACTACATTTACAACGCATTCTATTACAACGCATAATACCTTTACAACGCATACCATTACAACGCATTACATTTCATTGCATGTTTGGTAAGTATTGGATAGTGTAGGGGTAACATTTACTATTCTAACTCCAGGGGGTGCAACAGTAGGGTAAGTGTTGGATAGTGTAGGGGTAAAAATTACTATTCTAACTCCAGGGGGTGCAACAGTAGGGTAAGTGTTGGATAGTGTAGGGGTAAAAATTACTATTCTAACTCCAGGGGGTGCAACAGTAGGGTAAATGTTGGATGGTAATGTAATGCGTTGTAATGGTATGCGTTGTAATGACTGAGTTGTAATGGCATGCATTGTAGTGTTGTGCGTTGTAGTGTCATGCGTTGTAATGGTTGCGTTGTAAATGCATGCGTTGTAATGGATGTTGCGTTGTAAAAGTTTTGTTGTAATGGTAGTGTGTTGTAAAAGTTGCGTTGTAAAGGTTGTTTCCCGTTAAGCTGTAGGCACTTTCCTCCTTCATTCGGCATAACCTCTCCTGAAGCATCTGGTTCTTTCAGACGTGTCCTGTGAAGGACCAAGGCAGCTATCCAGGAGCATCGAACATTCCTTGGATTTTCAAGACCCATGGGCCTAATGTATGAAGCCCTTTTGAAATGGTAAGCCCTGTCATTTGCAAAGTAAAAGAGTCTGCAACTGCAAAAGGGCTTTTCTATATACACAAAAGCCCTTTTACAAGTCAGAAAATCCATTCAAACTCCACCATTTGATGACAGACCTCATGCACCAAGACCAGGACAGATTAATCCCTAAGAGACTGGTAGGAGACAACCCTAAAAAGGGAGTCCATCTGATTAACGTCAACATAAACAAAAAAAAGCCTTCTAACAGTTACTCATTAATAATAGGACGATAATACTTTAAAACAATAATTCAACAGGGGAGATTAGACATTCTTGAAAGAATCTTTGAGATGTAGTGGCCGATGTCACCGTGCGTTAACAGGCTGCCACAACCCGACTGCCAAGATACAGGTTAACACCAGGACTCTGCGAACGAGACCATCAAGAGAGAAACAAGACAATGGTGCCCCTTGTCTCCACTGCTTTTCACACTCTACCAAGAACCACTGGCACAACAAATATGAAACACAGTGGCCACTAAATGGGTAAAGCTAGGGAGGGACATATTAACACTTTCTTTATTTGCAGATGACATATTAGTGACACTAGCCTGACCCGAAACAATCAGTCCATCCACTCATGGACGAACCCCAACAGTTTGCAAGGTCTTGGAGTACAGAGCAAAGAATTAAAAATTACCATTCTAACTCCAGTGAGTGCAACAGTAGGGAAAGTGTTGGGTAGAGGAGGAGAAAAATGTACTATTCCCACTCCAGTGAGAGCAAGAGTAGGGAAAGTGTTGGATAGGAAAGGAGCAAAAATTACTTTTCCCCCTCCAAAGAGTGCAACAGTAGGGAAAGTGTGGGATAGCGGAGGGGTAACAATGACTATTCCCACTCCACTGAATGGAACAATAGGATAAATGTTGGATAGCGGAGGGGTAACATTTTTTATTCCCACTCCAGTGAGTGCAACAGTAGGGAAAGTGTTGGATAGCGGAGAGGTGAAAATTACTATTCCAACTCCTTGAATGCAACAGTAGGGAAAGTGTTGAATAGCGGATGGGTAAAACTTATTATACCCACTCCAGTGAGAGCAACAGTAGGGAAAGTGCTGGATAGCAGAGGGGTACAAATTACTAATCCCACTCCAGTGAGTGCAACAGTAGGGAAAGTGCTGGATAGTGGAGAGGTAAAAAATACTATTCCCACTCCAGTGAGTAAAACATTAGGGAAAGTGTTGGATAGCGAAGAAACAAAAATTACTATTCACACTCAAACAGTTAAAAAAAGAATATTTTCTTTTTTGTAAAATCAAAAAACTAAACAACATTTAAAAAATAAAATATTGAATATATTAAACATATAAAAAGAACAAATATTATAATATTAATTACATATAACAAAAACCCACAAACATTATATAAAATAAAATAATAAATACATTTAATTTAAACTAGACAATATATACAAACAAAAAAATAATAAAAAATATAAATGTATTTCTTTTATTTCCTACCCTATAACACCTCACCAATAACAAAGCACATCAACATTTATGGATTACCATAATTAACATAATTAATACTCAATTAAAAATATTATTCATAAAAAACGAATAAACATTAATTGACTACACACACTTTAACACTATAATATCCACGACACACACATACATTAAACTATAAAATAATAAAACACAATTAAAACGTATTTTTAAATTAAAAACTATTACTATTAACAACTAATAATTAAATAATTAAAATGACCTTAGTACACACCCTTTACCCCAGTAAAAGTAAAACCAACACCCAAAAAATAAACAATTACCCAAAGTAATTATCAAATAATTAACATTAATCAACAACTATATTTTAATTAATTAAACACAAATTACTTCCCTCCCTTTACCCCTATAAACACCACAACACACACCTAAAATGAATTATACAATTACCATCATTAATTACCAATTAATTAATTAAAATTAATGAACAACCACCAACAACCAATTATTTATTCATAAATTAAAAATAAATTATTTCCCACCCTTAACACCTATACAAACCACAACACACACCTAACATTAATAACACAATAACCATAATTAATGACCAATTAATTAATTAACAACCAATTATTAATTAATTAATAAAAAGTTGCTTTACACATTTAACACTACATCTCAATAAAAAAAATATTAATAAATAAAATATAATCAATAAATGTAATATCATTAAATTACTTCCCACCCTATTCTCCTATAAACCCACAACCCGCTACGGATCTAAAAACAAAAAATTCAGATACAAAAATGTATTAATAACTACTTAAAATTTAACACATATATTAAAAATACAAACAATTCTTGTACAAAAAACATACATCACATACATATAAAATATGTACTAAAATACATAACATTAATAAATATTTTTCACAACTATATTTTTGCAAACAATAATAAACGCTTCGATATTTTTTAAATCGATATTACTTACCTTAAGTCGATATTCTTCACCACGATATTCTTGCTGTTGATATTTCTAAAACACAAAATTAATGACTCAATATTTGTGCAACTCGATATTTTTTACTTGATATTCTGTCTCTGCGCTGGTCAAGGGCTATCCTCTTTTTCAGATGGAGCTGGGGTGGGGGTGTGGAGAGGTTGGATGGGGAAGCCCCCGGGATTGGAGGGAAGAGATGTATGAGGGGAGCACCAGCAGTAACAAGCATTTGCAATGCAATAGGTCTCGCATTAGGAAAGTTGGAGCTATTGGTCTTGTAAATGACACATTTTGTATTTATGTGTTGGTTTCGAAAATAGTGAAATTAATAGCTTTGTCATTTACAATGCCAATACGTTTAACTTTTGCAAATGTGACACTTATAGCATTTGTAATGCAATATGTTTTGTATTTACATGACTTAGATTTATTGATAATACTAATAAAAATGGCTTATATTTTTTTTAATTAATTAATACTCAAATAAAAGTTATTGTAATTTATAATGGCAATAGCTTAAACTTTTCTAAATACCTTTTGTGAAGATTATGTTCAGTGTATTTTATTGTGAAGAAAATCCAAGAACTGAAGTGAAATATTAACATATTTTTGTGACATTTGTAATAAAGCTTGAAACATTGAGAAAGCATATTTGAACCAGTTGTTGTTGAATTGTTGCCCTGATTGATACTGTGGTGGCGTGGAGAGATGTTGTGGTGGCGACGAGTGATGCTGTGGCGTTCAGTGATGCTGTGGTAGCGCATAGTGATGTTGTGCGGCCTCGGAGTAATGCTGTGGTGCCCTTGAGAAGAAGGCGGGTGGAAGAGAGCAGCAGATGAGCTCGGGAGAAGAGAAGAGAACAGGGAGTTCTAGAAGGAGGTGGGTGGAAGAGAGCTGCATAACAGCACAGCAGAAGCAAACATGGAGTTAAAGAAGGAGGCAGGTGGAAGAGAGCAGCAGATCAGCACAGAAGAAGAGAACAGTGAGTTAAAGAAGGAGGTGGGGTGGAAGAGAGCAGCAGATCAGCACAGGAGAAGAGAACAGTGAGGTTAAAGAAGGAGGTGGGTGGAAGGGAACAGCAGATTAGCACAGGAGAAGGAAACAGGGAGTTACAGAAGGAAGCGGTTGGAAGAGAACAACACATTAGCACAGGAGAAGAGAACAGGGAGTTAGAGAAGGAGGCGGGGTGAAAGAGAATAGCAGATTAGCACAGGAGAAGAGAAGCAAACGGAGTTAAAGAAGGATTTGGGGTGGAGTTTGAGGGTTGAGTTTGTGTGCTTTGGCTATTGTGTGATGTTGATGGAGTGTGTGAAGCTGAGCATTATTAGAGTGTGTTGTTGTTTGTGGGGTTGTAAGAGGCTGAGTGTGTGACGCTGTGTGTTGTTGAGGATGTGAGGGGGTGTGAGTGTGAGTGTGCTGTAAGTGTGTGTGGTTGTGTGGGTGTGAGCTTGTGTGTGTGTGTGTGTGTCTATGTTTGTAGCACCTGTTTGGACCTGGTTTATTTAAAGCCCTAGGTAAAGTGTAGTACTGATAATGTTTGAACATGACGATGGCTTACGCAAAAAAGAAATGGCATGACTTAAAAGACGTAAGCTCACAATTAGTGTTTAGTATAGTGTACCGCACAACTGGCATTTTGTAACTGCTGTTAGTAACAGAACTAACATTACATCTACAAAAATACATAACTATTGGCTTTGTGAATGTTAAAGCCCCAATATCTCAATCGGCACCCATTGCAGCACCTGCTTGGACCCGGCCCACTTAAAGCCCTAAGTAAAGTGTAGTACTACTGATGTTTAAACATATTGAAGGCATACTCAATTAATTGAAACACTTCCAAAACACAAATAAGCTAAAAATTAGGTTTTAGCATAGTGTGCCGCCGAACTGGAATGTTTCTACTCCTGTCAGAGCATCCACATATGTAACAGAAGCAAAAATACACCAAGAAGCAGCCATGGCCATTGGGCCATTGGCTTTGTCAATAGTTGTTCATGCACAAATAATGCAAAATGGTGCAATACATTAGTCCTGAGTTAGCGCTACTTACAATTGGCCAAAAACAAAATAAAATTTAAAACCCTGAAATCTTGTGGAGTTAAAATCTTGTTTTTCCCCTAGGGTGATGGTAGAAACGGAAAGCCCGATTGGCACATGTTGCTGCACCTGCTTGGACCCGACCCAATTAAAGCCCTAAGTAAAGTGTAGTGCTAAGAATGATTAAACATATGGAAGGCATACGCAACTAATAAAAACGCTTCCAAAACACAAATGAGGGAAAAATTTGGTTTTAGCATAGTGTGCCGCCTAACTGGCATGTTTGTACTCCTGTCAGTGCATCCATATATGGAACACAAGTTAAATTACACGTACAAGCAGCCATGACTATTGGCTTGATAGTTGTTCCCACAAAAATAATTAGCACAAAAGAAAACTTTAGCTGTACAAATAGTTATAAAAACGGTTTAGTTCTTACGGGCGAATTTGTAACAAAAGGCAAACGTTGGAGGTTTCGGAGTTTGCAGGAAGCAGGTTCGAGTCAGAGCGCTGGCTCACCATTCAGTAATTGTGGACAAGCTTGTGATCACTGGGTAAGATTATAATTTAAATGAAATGTGAAACTGGAAACAAACTTGTAAGAGACTGCTACGCAAGGAATGTTAAACGCATTAATGGTGAACAAAGTTAAAGTATTCTCATTTAAACCGAATGGCAACGGGTGCCGACTAGCAGGAAACGCTGCAGGAGGTGGTGCGGGACGGACGTCGAGTCAACAAAAAACAAAATAAATACTACACATTGTGTGTTCGATAGGTCAGCTCTATGCCCGACACTCTATAGTGTCCACGCCAGCTGATCTGGTCGGTATAAGCCGACATTTGTAATGTACAAGAGACACTTCACTGTGCAGTTGACAAGCGTGGTGGTCTGCTCTGATCTAAAACGCTCAGATGGTCTGTCCCATTTCTAGGGATGAATGAGAAAGGACTTCTTACCTCGGAACGGGTCGAAATCATAACGTTACTCACTGTATTATTTCAGTCAATCAATGCGCTCGTCAGTAGGTGTGGACATTTCTATGTATGGAAAAATGGGGGCATGCGCCCTGGCGTATCAGCAGGTACATTTTAGAACAGGAAGCACTACAGTGAGTCATCACATCTGCTTACATCTATTTACTCTGTTTCCGTTCACCGTATGTCAGCATGGGAGCGGGCTAAATGTATTAAGTCTACAAAGCAGGGACCTGACTGACCGAGAACATAGGAGTTACTATGGTGAGAAACATCCCGATTCTTACATCACATCAAGTGCATTCCAATGTTTAAGACAATTCCACAGCACAGACAACAAAAGAGAGAAAGGCGTAAAAGAGTGAAAGAGTTGGCGGGAGAATAAAAGAAATGAGAGAGTGAAAGAGGCGGCAGGAGAATAGAAGAAATGAGGAGATGAGGAGAGAGTGAAAGAGGTGGCGAGAGAATAAAAAAGTGGTGGGAAAGTGCAGGAGACTGGCGGAAAACGAAAGGGTGAGAGAGTGAAAGAGCCTAGGAGAGAGTTGAAGGAACTACGGGGGATCAAAAGAGACTGCAGGAGAATGGAAGAGACTGTGGGACAATGTAAGAGGCGACGAGAGACCGCAAGGCACTCCAGGGGGTTGTAAGAGGCCGCAGAAGGTTGAAAAAGATAGAGAGAGACCACCACACAGTGGGAGTCGCGAAAAGGGATGGTAAAAGAGTGTCAGAGGCGGCGGGAGAGTGCAATAGGCAGCGGGCGTGCAAAGAGACATTGCCACTGCGAGAAAGCCACGGTGAACGATTCGTGTCCTTAGCTGTAAAATTGTTCTGCATTAATGAAAACAGGGCGTACTGTCTGAAAGCTTTTTTATCGCGGCGATCAAAAAGCCGCATTGTGAACAAGCTCTTGGCATTGCTGTGGGGGGGCGGGGCGGGAGCGCAGCAGCCTTTGATGTGCGAGCGAGTGGGAGGGAACATCATATGTGATTGACAAGTGAGGCCAAGCGCGCGCTGGGGAAGCGTCGCGGTTGATTACCTCTCATGCACTGGGGACAATCCGCGCTGGTTTCAAGAGTTGTTTTGCCCACAATGCTCTCGAAGAACAACGCATGTGCGTTGGTTCTACGATACCTAAAAATGAATAGGTATATATTTAAGGGTAGTGCTGCTATTTCAGCGCTGGAAACTCAGTGATGTTGTGAACAGAACTAGTTTGAGAGGGGTGAGGAGTTAGAGGGCTAACGCAATCTAAACAATGTATAATTGAGGGCGAAATGTTGTATTGCTGATACCAATCAGCCCTGAAGTGATTTGTGTTCAAGATACCCATCTAAAAAGTAATAACCCGAAAGTCTACATTACAACGCAGTATTCCCAAACATTCTTTGAAGGTAGAAGAAGGGCCCTTGGATGAAGTATTCCATTTTGCAACTCAATAATACCCAAGGGGGTCTAGCACGCCCTAATTTTCAAATATATCACTAGGCAGCATTGCTGGATATTTTGGTAAGACTGATTGACGGCAAAGAGGTGCTGGAAGTATTTTTTGTTTAGAAAAATGGTCCAGGAATCTGCAATACATTTCCTAGCTTTCATTAAAATGGTGAAATTGCAGAAGAAAACTAGATATACGTTTTTTCAGGAGATGTGTTGTAGGGTGGATCTCTTTTTTAGAACCTGTCTAATGGCAGCTAGTTATAGCTATCTTAAAGTGTAGGAATGTGACTTTTTTGGGCTAAACCTTTCTTGGGCAGTGATAGGATTGTGGAACTCAAGGATTCAAGGAGCTGAGCGACTTTTTAGTGAGAGTTAATTATATTAAATGGGACGCGATCCTATTGCGGTATGAGGGACAGTGTAGTCAGCTTTTCTTGAGTTATGGATAGATCCTTCAATTTTTAAATACCAATGCAATACTGGCAATTTTAAAAGATCACCAGGCCTGGCGTGCTTTAGTCAGGAGTAAACTTATAGTCACCGGTAATTGGTTCAGGCTGCTCTGCAATCACCCAGCCCTGAAATTGTCCGCTGATTTCAGGGGAACATATTTTGACAAAACGCAATGTAGGTTGTCGAAAGAAGATTGGAAGATAATTGCTGAAATGGGGCATGAATCCTTAAGAGCAGCAAACTATAATAGGATATCAATCCTGTCCTGTTGGGTGGCATAATATACACCCCAAGCCCTGCATAAAATATTTCCCTCAATCCCGGATCATTGCTTTCGTTGTCACCAGAAAGTGGGGGGATTGGCTTTATATGTTCTATGCGTGTCTGAAACTAGTTACATTTTGGGACGAATTAATGAATCAATTGCATGTATAAATAGAGGGAGACAGCCATGACAACGCGGGCTTTACACTGTGCTGCCATTACGACGCTGCCATCACAACGCAAGTCGTAACAATGACTTGCGCTGGAGGGTGCTCTTGTTAAAGGAATAGTTTTATTTTCTATTCCAACACCTTCCCTACTGTTACGTGGGCTGGAGTTGGAATAGAAAATTAAACTATTCCACAATCCAGCGCCTACAGCGCAACTCGTTGTAACGACTTGTGTTGTAATGGATGCGTCGTAATGGCAGAGCGGGGTAAAGCCCGCGTTGTCATGACATACATCCATAAATAGAAGTCTGTAATCCAGGGACTAAACAGAGGCAAGTGTACTGTTATTTGAGACCTCCAAAGAGACCCGTTATCTCATTCTCATTTATGAGAGCACTCTCTTGCAAAATTGGAGAACTCGGCTAGTTCCAACACTCCAGGGGTGATGGGCGAAAATGTTAAGGACTAAATAGTTTGAGGAAGCATGTGTAGGGAGAGCGAGGAGTGTTAGGAGGTACAAAGCTAAATGGCAGCATTTTGGAACCCCTTGAATTTGGTGGTGGGGTAAAATATTCGAGTTTTTCATAAGGGGTCAGAGAGTACAATGGACCTTGGGGGCCTATTACGATGGTGGGCGGACTTTGTCCACCTGCCACCGTACCAGGAAACGGGACCGACTGCCGAAGGTGCGGGGGTCCCACCATGGAAATTAGGTTGCCACTGTGGCATCCCGCATATTTTGCATTGTGGCAGGCAGTACTTTAAGCAGCACCTGCCACAATGTTATATATGCATGTCGTGCATTTGCATGCACAACGTAGCAGGCACGGCGAGGTGCCTGCCACATTGTGCATGCCAATGGAAGGGGGGGTTTCATGGGTACCCCCGAAGTGCACCTTCAACCCCCCAACTCCTGGGGGCCTGCCGCCCATCCTAATATGGATGGCGGTGTCTTGCAGACACTGCTACCATATTGAAGCCCTTTTCCGCCCGGTCGCCTGTCCGACCAGCGGAAAACCGGCGGACGGTCTTTCCGTCCGCCGGGGTCCCCATCACCATCATAATTTGGCAGGAGGAAATAGTAGCCCGCCATCCAAATAGACTCCATAGTGTTCATGAATACACTATCACCTGCATTTTCTCTTTATCCTCCAATAATCGGTGAAAAATTACATGTATTATTGCCTTTATTGAGGTGGCAGAATCAACCAATGGTTTTAGTTGTACAGATTTTTAGACCTAGGTTTAGGAAGCATATGTACCAACACTTACTATTATTGCTTTAGATACAAGATTGTTGTCCCTTTGTTAACTATGTGTATTGTGTAAGTACAAAGCACTAGCACTTTGTGTGATTTAAAACATGTTAACTGTATATTTATTCCAATCTACGATATGAATTATGTCTATGTTTTAACATGTTTCCTTAAAAAAAAAAAAATTAATTCAGAAAACAAGAGGAGTGAAGGCAAAATGTTTGGGGGTGACCCTAAAGGGAGGGCCAAGTCCAACAGGGCCACATCCAAGTTCATAGATTATTTTTCCACCATACCTCTTCAGACAGGAACCAGCCATATTCAAATCAGCCAATTGGCACCCTAAGTATAACAGGTCTGCACAGAGATGGGTCCAGTGCTTATTGAGGACTCAGGCCATAATTCACTGTAGAGACCTAAGCAGGATGAAGCCAGTTGTCCTATCGGAAAGTGACTTGGCCTGGCTCTTCGGGCTGAACTGTTCCTAGTGGAGAGGACCAAGACGGAGTAGCAAATGTTGAAAAACAATGGACTGGAATGCAGCTTTGAGTGATTGCAGTGACTGAGAATAATTCAAGCACTTCTTTCTTCACTTTGTTGTTTGCTTCCATGGAAATAACCAGTACTTTCAAGAAGGATAGGTTAAGTGTCGCTGAGTTGACCAGTGTCCATAAAACTCATGGCAGCGTGTAATGCTTGCATCTAACTAAGCTTTCTTCTCTTGTTTTTTTTTTTCCAGAAAAAAAGATAAAGAAAAACTTAAATAAATAAATATTCCGATTCCTTAATGTACACAATAGGGGTGCCCACTCTCCCCAACATCTTATACTATGATTATTAGTGCCATTTACTAGACAAGTGCTATAAAACCAGTTAGGCCCGGATTGCAAGTCAGGAGTATATGCGTGCAGATATTCCGAACTGGCCGGAATCAGCAGTTCCAACCAGGATCAGTACACATGTTACTCCCATGATAGTCAAATCACTCGAAGTGAGGAATACCTTTGAGTATCCGGAATAACAGTGGTTTTTCTGAGGTGGTTAAGACACACAAATGTAAAAGTATTAAATGGGAGAACAGGATTCTGTCTGGGGCATGGTGGACAGAGGGGCTATAGAGAGCAGAGGGGGGGAAGGGATGAATTAGTTCTGGCAGTTGAGAGAAGTAAATGATCCCCCTTGCTATAAAAAATAGGTTTTGGTGGAGTGGGAGACGAGGCTTGTCTGCTGCAGAAGCTAGAAGCTCATGCGATTTTACCTGGTAAAATAAGGTCTGGTGTTCCAGGAGCACCGGACTACTTGTGATCAGGTCACGCGGAATTTCAACATTCAATTCAGTCCCACCTGACCAGAAACCAGGACCTTAAACGCATAGGGTACCACGTTAATATCACATCTTGTGCTGCTGATGTAGATTACACACCACAAATCTGAAAGAATCATACTGGTCCCAGACGTTGACTCCAGAATTTGGACTAGTGACACATACCCTGGTGGTAGGGCTGCACAGTAAGCAGGGCCCTAGGTGGTGAAGAAGGCAAACTATTCAGGAATAAACATTTGTACCAGATTTGAACCATTATTAAGGCATCATTATGAGCAGTCATTAAGTGAGTGAGCATGAACAGATAGTGCTTGAGGTCTAGACCTAAAGATGATATTTGTATCTTATATTTGCTTTAAATGTTCTTTCCATAGTAAATACCACACAGGAGACTTTTCAATTTCTCAACTATCGACTTCAGCTTATAACCATGAGCCTTGGGGGGCGCTAGAGGGCGCCGAGCAAGATGGCCGCACTTACGTGAGGCTCCGCCGAGACCAGCTAACATTTGCCTAATAATCCTTTAATTGTACCTCCTGAGCCCCGTAACTGAGTTCAGCTGACTCTGCTGCCGCCAGAGAGCTACTGGTGCGGTTTCCGGCTGGGCGGCTGCTGCGGTGAGCGTCCCTTGAGCTGTTCAGCCTTTCCCCGGATTGCAGCCGACGGACCCCCGGCCTGAGAGGGATATCAGCACGCTGCGGACCGAACTGCGTGACCGCCTGCTCCCGGCGTGTGAGGCCTGGTGCCGCTCGGCTTGGCGCATGAGGTGGCGCTGCCGGACGTGGAAGCCTCTGGAGGAACCGGACGAGAGGGCGGTCGGGTCCCGGCTCTGCTGGCTGCGGTGAGTGGGGCGGGGCGCTACGCGAGCCCGGGGCTGCGGAGGTGGTGTTGGGCCGCGTGGGGCCGCGCTGTGCAAACCGCGGCTGGTGGGGGTGTGAGCGGAGACGGCCTGCGGAGAGGTGAAAGGCCGGGCGGCGCTGCTGGAGTGCGCTGAGCGGTGGCGGGAGGCTTGCTGCAAGGAGCGGGCTGGCTGGGTGCTGCTGCGAGGAGGAAGAGCGTTCTGTGCCGGCCATTCGCCATACTCTTGGCTGCATCAGCGGCAGTGGCGAGGGCACCGTCGGGTGTATGCTGGCTGAGGTGCAGATGGTTCGAGGTGGACTGCACATTGACTGAGGCCCAGGGATAATAAACGACCGGGTGCTTGTGGAAGCTGCTGGGCTGCCTGCCACGTGGGGAACAGACGTCCTGTGCCCGCCATTTTGTGAACTGTTGCCTGCTTTGGTGGCAGAGTTGAGGGTGTCACCGTGAGAACATTCGCTGCAGTGCGGGCGTAGCTGGGTGGCCTGCATGCACATCAAGGCCCAGGGACTAGAATAGAGAGGTTGATTGTGGTCGCTGTTGGCCTGACCTACACTGAAAGCGCTGAGTGCTAGGTGGTGGGACACTTTGGCTGCGCACGAACTGAGGCTGGGCCTGGCTCACGCAGAGCGCCACCATGGGTAGGACGGAGAGGAACCAGCCGAAGATCACCTTTGAGGCCAAAAAGACGACGCACATGTCTTCACAGGAGCCAACTACCAACGACCCGGGAGGCGCGACGGGGGGAACTCCGAATTTGGAATCCACGCTGCTGGCTATGCAAAAGACCCTACAATCGATCGAGGGTACTATGGAGTCTGTCAATCACCGACTGGACCACATGGCGACGCAATTTGATCGCCAAAATGAACGGATGGGAGAGGTGGAACAGAGAGTGTCAGCTACCGAAGACGGCCTTGCGACGGTCTCGACCAAGGTCTTCAACATGGAAAGGGTTCTGGCGGTCATTCAAACAAAGAATGAGGAGTTGGAAGGGAGATCCAGGAGGAGCAATATCCGCGTCACGGGCCTGCCAGAATCCACGAATGTTGGTCGCATGGAGGACTTTATGGAACGTATGCTTGTAGACATCTTTGGAGCGGACCAGCTTTCTAGCGTCTTCATAGTGGAGCGTGCTCATCGCTCCCTGGCTAAACGACCACCACCTGGGGCCACACCGCGTCCGATAGTAGCCAAGATTTTGAACTATAGGGACCG
This sequence comes from Lissotriton helveticus, assembly GCF_964261635.1. NCBI lineage: Eukaryota > Metazoa > Chordata > Amphibia > Caudata > Salamandridae > Lissotriton > Lissotriton helveticus. Next base: position 62,038,031 of record NC_136064.1, read on the forward strand.
AGACACCATTCTGCGCCTTGCAAGGGAGAAAGGCTCCATTGAATATCAGGGTAACAAGCTTCAGTTTTATCCGGATTTCACCGTGGCGGTGCAGACAGCGCGCAAAGAATTTACCACAGTGAAACAACTTCTGCGTGACGAAGGCGTTCCTTATGCCATGCTATATCCTGCTCGCCTACGGATAGGACCACCGGCGGATAACAAGATTTTTTCCTCTCCTAAGGCAGCTATGGACTACGCCAAAAAACAGAAGAAACGCAAAAGGGCATCTGAAGGGCTTCAGGAAGACGATGACGGACAGCGAGATGAAGTTGCCTAATTTTTTGTATACGTTTTCCGACGGGGGTGCACAGTAGAGCGATGCTGCATTGTGCCTCTTATGGATTTGCGACGGGGGCGGCTGAGCCCGATCCTACAGCCAAAGGGAATTGGGCTTGTCCAGACCTGTAACTGTGGCTACTGTCGAGGGGCGGAAGGACTGTGCCGTGGCCCGGCTGCCTAACTGCACCATTTGCACTGTGGTATTGACCGGGTGCACAGTTGATGCGGAGAGTGGGAGGGCTGGATGCAGGGCTGTGGGGCGGTTCGGGAGCCTATTATGTGGACGACTTATGCACTGTGCACCCCTGTTGTCATCTCTGTTGATATGTGACGAGCTTCCTGAATGTTGTCCTATGATGTGTTCACATTTCACTGCTGCATTGCTTGCATTACACTTTTGACGGATGGGGGTTATGGAAAGGGGGGGGGGTTTGTATATCGAGTCTGGTCTTGCTCTCGTCAGTGTTCTGGCGGGAGTTGTGCGCCGCTGCGCCCCTGGTTATGGGAGATCCCCACGCACAGTTGTTTGCATGGTTGGGGGTTGCATTGGGGGGGGCCGCGGGATGGCTTTGGCAAATTGGGGCTGCTGAAGTGGGTGGGGGGTTGGGGGATGAGTTCCTGGAGTTTGTTGGGGTAATGTTTCATGTCCTGGTCGGAGTCTGGGGTTCTGAATTGCCTATGTACTGTATTGCTTCCTGTTGGCATTTGGCTGCGGCAACCTACTGGAGTGCTAATGAACATGCTGGGTCGCTGGGTGGTGATGGTTGGGTTGACGATAGGGTGGTGGTGGGGACATATGTAGTATTGGGCTGTTTAACTGATTGGCGATATGGATCGAGGGGGTAAAAAAAAAAATATAAAAAAAAAAAAAAACCATGAGCCTGATCAAGTTAGGCGTGGTTATAATGCTGTGATTACACTATGAAATATAGAAACAAAATGATGCGGAGGAATAAATAAACCTATATTTCTGTAGGAAAAAACAAATGAATCCCTATTGATGAGTATTAGATCTCTAAACCGTCTTTCTTTTTGGTGTGACTTAGATACTAACTCCAAGTGTAATATGCAAAAAAAAACTTTATCCTTTTGAATATGTCAAAAAAACTCACAAAACCTATACACAAGTAAATACATACATATACATTTACAATTCCTTCCTACCCATTCTTACTTAATACGGATGCTAGTTACAAACAAACTTCATTCAAAGAGAACTCTGAAAAAAGGAAGTAGCCCAATACACACTCAAGGGGATAAAACAACCCTCCACATAGTACAAAAAGCGTGTAATCAATTTTTTTATATGTCAATCATGATCTCTGGGACTCCTCCGTGCTGTGGGGTTGACGTGTTTCAGCCCATTAATTCAGACCACATCAGGACAAGGGAAAAAGGAATACACTGCCGTTTAATTTGGAGAGATTTCACACTTCATATAAATACTATGGAAAAATTCTCCTCTGAAACATCTGCATATTGGCATTAAGACTGTTATATGAAGCAAAACGTTGGTTTCCCACTAATAATATGGGTAGAGATCCTATAATTTCATTGCATATTTCGAACCCCTTTCTTACTATTTAACTCTCTTCTTACAATCAATTGCATGTGTTTGGCAATATATGATTGCATCTTTCTACTAGCCCATTATCCCTGGGATGATATAAATCTGTATGAGGTGACTAAGCCATATTTTTCCATTCGCCCTTTAAAAGAAAATTAACCACTTTTATCAAGATCATGTTTTGCCAAGCCCCATTTTGCAGGTCAGTTGGTCAATAGGACTTTCTCTAGACATATAAGACTTGTCCCTTATACTACTTGGAAAACAACACCTAACATGTCCCAAACATTCTATCCGTCCCTGGCCATAAGAAATGACATTTGATCTTCCTCCTCATACCAGATATATCAGAGTGACATTCATGCAAACTATTAATATGCTACCCATTAAGATGTCAGGAACTATTTTCCCACCAGTACATAATTCCAACATCCAACATACATTAATTCCAAATCTTCTTGTAAATATTCAGTAACAGTTCCTTGTCCTAATCTTTAGGCCGCCATAAACTTAAACAGATCATAATCTCCTTTATTTCACCATACCCTCTATCCATTCTTCAGCACTGATCATACCGTGGCTTAACGCAAAATTATGAAACCACCTCCCTGCAGAATATATGGAGTTGCCCATCAGTCTCCCATATCTCTCAGACTTTCATTGACCTTGACCTGAATGGGGGGACCCTGAATGGTTGATAGGTCCCCTGACGGAGTGTAGTGGCTTATGTAACATCCTTGTGATTGTAAAACTGTAACATTTCGACAGGGAGGAAGCCAGCTAAGTCACTCTTCATTATCTAAAATGTCACCACTACTACCATCTTGGACTGGCAATCGGGATTAACAGTCCACGTTGATGTTTTTGTTGCCTGGTACATTTCTCAAGTTGTACATCCACCTAGCCAACCTTTGAGTCACCTCCCCACCCCGGTAGAGAAAATCTCAATTATAGGCTTGTGATCAGTTCTTAATTCAAAGGTATTGCTCCATGCCTAACTTTTAAATTACTTGATTGCTCACTGGCAGTCTAGGGCTTCCTTTTCAATAACACTGTAAATGTGGTACAAAATATGCCATCACCTTTTCTCTTGTCTCTTTAACCTGCATCCAAACTACATTTAATCCATACATTGAGTCATATTTCAGAATGATTGTAAGGCCATTCAAGTCAAATGGCATCAACACCACCACATTTACAATACTTCTTTCAAGTTTGGCAAATTCTTTATCACACCGTGTTGTACATACATATTTGGCATTTTTTTATGATGTTATCGTTTCCTTGGTATGTTCTTAGAGATGCTTCACACATTTTGTATAGTATTCTGCCTTGCCTAGGATTAACCACAATTGTTCTTTGTTCACTGCACATGGCACAACTCAGCAGCTACAAGCTTCACTTTAAGTTATACTCCCTCTCCTGGCTGACAGCAAACCAACATATACCCAAACTCACTTTCAAACCAGATTTACTCAAGATCTGAAACACACTTCTCAAAACTCAATAATGATCATCTGTATTCTTGCACCAAACTAGAATATAATCTTGGAAATACTTAACTCTGTCAACCCAAGTAAATAGCTTTAGACTCCTTCTTTGAAATACTGCCAAAGCAGAAGCAAGTCCTAATGGCTTTCTTACCAAACCTATGCATTCCTCTGTCAAAATAGAAAGAAACGTGATGATGTTACGTGTTGACGGTGTTGTGCGATGGTGCACCTGACTTTTGCCTCGGTCAGGTTAAACAGATGCTGGTGAGACCAACAAACCATCAGTAACTTCTCACCGGAACAGATGAAACCCTGCTCAGGACAGTTGATATGAAATCAGTGGAAATCTTCTTCAAAGTATATTACTCCTACCCTGCCCAAAGCACGTACATGAGGTTTCTAAGGATATGTGCAAGAGGGGAGGTGCAAAATCTGAAAGGTATTTCTAAAGCAGGTAGCTCTGTGCAGTGCTTTACAGCTCACCCTATGCTCAGAGTGTTATATTGACCCTGCACTACCTAGGCTACCAGGCTACAGATATCCAAATCCAAAACTGCCCAAACAGTGAAGACGCCACACAGCAGAGAGTTCAATACTTTTAATGAATGGCTGTGGCACAGCAAGGTAACTGTCTCACTTTCATGTTCGTGGACAGCCCAACGCGTTTCAAGCATTATGATGCTCTTGTTCACGGGCAAATGGCAGAGAGAGATGGCAGGCAGTCGATCAGGAACAGCTGATATGCATTCAAACAGTCCCGCCTCAGTGGGCGTACGCATGCGAGGCATGCTGGTACTTTGAGTTCCTGTTGTTTTTTTACCACAGTGGGCGCCTTTTCCTCACTCACTTTAATCCAGATTCAAACCCCAGTGGGTTGAAAGGGGAAACCTGAAACCCGTTGAGACGCGTAATGGGATGGAAGGTGTAAGGCTGGAGAACCGCAGCCTTACGGCCCGGTGGCGCAGGGTACGCCTAAAATCCCCGGGATTCACCTGCCTTGTCGAATACAGAGACACGGACTCTTCGTCTGGCGTAGAAGATGAATTTTATTAGCTGCAGCTAGTACAGTGGTCTTAGAAGTCGTCAGTATAACGAGGTTCAAAAGAGACTGCCGCTTAACTCCGTGGCGCACAGGTTTATATATGGTACAATACAATGCAAAATGCAATCACACAAGAGCAGGAGACATAAACAAATGTTACAAACAATGCTTTAAGCCCAAAGTAACTCAAGTTTCCCGGTTATATTTGTTACTCGACCCCTTGAGTGAATTATCAAATGAATCCACACAATTCAATTTACAAGCGGAGAAAACAGAGCTGTATGTGTTAGAAGAATAGTCGTGAAACAGGAGAATACATGAGCCATGTAGCGAAGGACAGCAGATAAGATAACCTGAAGGAAAGAATGGTGTGAACCAACAAATAGTCCGGACGGGGATTTAATCAGCTCAGACAGGAATTAGTGTACTCGGCCAAACCCTGACACTCGTTAATAAACATAAGCAAAGAAGCCACCTGACACGTGAATGCAGAAACGACCAAAACCTCGCGTTCGCCACGCTGCCTGAGTGAGGGCAACACAAGATGGCGGCAATTTACAAAATGGAGGCTGAGCACGAACGAATTCGTAATTTACAGAACCTCAGACCCTCCTTTTGCCATTACTCAGGCAAGAACAGACCTACTCATGTTAATCTGAGTCGGAATCAGCATCGATGTTCATAAAGTCCTCAAGCTGTTGCTGCACCATCACCCTAATATTCTCTGTCCTCTGAGTTACAGGACGTGGAACGCATAAAGTTGCCAGTAGGCCACATACTGCAGGACCACATTGAACGCACAGACAACAAGAGAATATGACGGCCAAGATTGCTCCCAGGAACATTAGGATCTTCCATCCCCAAGTTTACAGTATTCCCCAAAACCATCCCATAAAAGACCAATCCCCTTCGTCCTGATGAATCGACTCGGAGATAGTATGCAATTTGGAAATGGCTTGGTATACTGCCGGAGCATCGTCTGGAATATAAATGCAGCAGCTAGATCCGATCAATCTGCAGACACCTCCTCGGTCTGCTAGGATCACATCTAACGCAATTCGATTTTGCAACGTCATAAGACGATCAGCCTGAAGCTCTGCTGTAATGTTACCTATTGCTCCTGCAGTAACATTAATAGTGGTCTCGACCACACAAACCAATTGCCTGATGTGTCTGCTGTTAACCATCAGGCCCCAAAAGGGAAGAAATCCTTTAAGGAAATCCCCTCCTTCTTGGCTGCCGTGTCCTTGGCATCAAATATACCTCGGCTATATCTAATTCTATGGTGGTCTGACGGAGCCGAATATGTAGGGGGAAGAAGGAAGGCTACATAACAGGTTCCAGAAAAGTTGGAAGGGAGCCAGGTGTAAGCTCTATCTTTACAAACAAAATATGTTCCTTGAGATGGAACCAATGGAGGGAAATCAGGGGACGAGAAAATGTAGGTATGTAAACAATTCTGCTTATTGTCAGTTTTCTAACTGTTGACTTGGAGACAAAGATTACCTTGATGGGGTACAGTCCATACAGGGGAAGACTCACCCTTTCTAGTTTTGTCACCAAGACTAGAAACATAATGGGTAACATTCCATCCTTCATAAGCTCTCTTCTCGTCTAACGGAATTTTGCCCTTTTCTACAATCTTAGCCATCACCACTATACCTTTGATCAAAGAGCTGTGGCTGAAATCCAGTCCAGTCCCAGAAGTCTTTACAGGATTTCTAAGTTTGTTGTGGTATGCGGCCGAAAACATAGTCAGATAAGCCCAAGCCGAACCTTCATATGAAAAAGGGAGGACCAAATAAGGCATTCCCTTCTGTGTATTAGGTGGCATAAGACCGCACACCCAACAGTCAGTCATATTAATAGCAAATTGGTGTTGATGTAACAACTGGATAAACGTATTATTCATATATTCAGCTCTCCTTATCTGTTCATGAGGGGGTAGAGTATGCATTTTATGTGAAAAGACAGAAAGACGAGCGGGCAAAGAAGTTGTAGAATTAGCAAAATTTCTCGGGTGAAGAACATGGACAATCCAATCTATGCAAGCTAATAAAATACACAAAAACATAAAAATACACAAAGTTACGCCAAATCGACTACGCAATAATTTGCAATATTTCAATCTCATTTCTTGTTTTCTATCTTCCCTACCTATGGTTGTTGTACCATCCATCTTTGTCTAAAAAAAATGTCGCTCACGGCACTCTTCTTCAATCACTCAATCACTCAGCTATGTACGTCTGTATATCCTGGGGCGCTAGCCACTTACTAAAAGAACGAAAACCAGGTTACAGTCTGAGTCTCCTACCGTGACCCTGCGACGGTGACGGATGGCACATCTAATACTAAATATCACACAAAAACAAGGAGGCAAGAGATCAGTACATATAAAAAATGTCTTTTGAATAAAAAAGTGTTCAAAATATTCAGTTCTTCTGGTCAGCTCTCGACCTTAGGTTGTAGCGAGTTTTGCTCGGCACTGTCTGGTCCTTAAATAGCGTTTGTGGATCTGTAGTGTCTATTCGAAGGTGCGTAGGCACAGCAGCTTGAAGAATGTCGTCATCTGCTTTCTCAGACTGAGTTCCATAGATTTGAGCATCACTGAAAAGGACAAAACAAGGGACGGCTGCAGTATCCGATTCTCTTATACCACTGCGAATCCACTGGTCAAAGGGTAATGGCAGTGGCACTTTTTACAGTGCACGCCATGCACCCAATTGCGCTTGCCGACCACTTTCACAGCTGTGCGGGTGACGAGCAAAACTTGCGTAGTTGTAGACCAACGAGGCTCCAGATTCTTGGTCCGTTGAAAGTTCTTAATACAGACCCAGTCACCAGGCAGAATAGTGTGACCTGGGTCCGTGGAGGCCTCTGGCAAAGCACTTTGTACCTGTTGACGAATGACACTTAATTTAGTAGTCAAATCATGCAAATAATCAATTAACAGAGGATATGGTATGTCAGAATATCTCTTGGGGCGAGGGACACCCCAAACATTAGCTGGGCGTCCAAATACCACTTCATATGAACTAAGTCCCATACGAGAGTGTACAGTAGTTCTGATTGACAAAAGAGCTAAGGGCAAGGCATTGTGCCAAGCAAGACCTGTACTGGCTTGAATCTTAGCTAATTTAAGTTTGAGTGTACCATTGTAACACTCAACCAAACCTGCTGACTGTGGATGGTTTGCCGCATGGAATTTTTGTCTGATACCAAGACCAGAACATACTTTCTGCATAATTTGACCCACAAATTCACTTCCATTGTCACTCCAGACAATTCGCGGCAAACCAAACCTAGGGAAGAACTCTTTAATCAACACTTTAGCAGTTGACAAAGCAGTGTTATCTTTCAAGGGGTAGGCCTCTATCTAGCGGGGAAAAGCACATACCACCACCAGAACATACTTATGGTTGTTGCATCGATCCATATGAATGTAATCGATCTGCAACACCTCAAAAGGATATGACGGGGGAGCAAAATTACCTGCCGGAGTTGGGGTACCCTTTCCTGGGTTATGCATTAAACAAACAATGCAATGCTTAACCACATTCTCTGCACATTTCGGAATTCCCTAATTCTGCCATACAGGAGCCAAAACCTTACAAATGCCTTTCGCACTAATGTGAGCTGGGCCATGAGCCATAGTTACAACCGGCAATACATAAGCATCCGGTAATAACCATCGCTGATGTTCCGACAATTCCGTCAAACAGCCCGCCAAGTCTAACATTCCCGTACTTTCTTTCCACGTTCTTAATTCTTTCTCAGTTGCTTCTCCCTGAATCGTTTTCACGCTCTCAATCGTGTCTTCACACATTCCAATTTCCCTAACCCAGTTTGCAGGACCTGCCACATACATTCGACTAGCGGTGTCTCTAGCTGTAGTTTTTGCTACCTCGTCTGCAAACGCATTTCCACGACCCACATCGTCTGTGCCTTTCTTATGTGCGCTGCACTTTATGATTGCTATCTGTGCAGGTAAGGTAAGTGACTCAAGAAGATCAGTCACTAATTGACCACGCTGGATCTTTGTCCCGTGAGAGGTAAAGAATCCTCTCTCCCTCCATAACCTGCCAAAACTATGTGCAACGCCAAAAGCATACTGGCTATCTGTGTACACATTCACTCTCTTTCCCTTTGCCAACACACATGCTCTAGTCAAGGCTATTAATTCAGCTGCTTGGGCTGAATTATGTCCAATACGTGCCGTCTCAACAATTGTGCATAAGGTGGTCACAGCATAAGCAGAAGTAATCTCACCATTTGGAAGCTTGAAACAAGAACTGTCCACCCTTAGGGTCCCATCCGGGTCCTTGAGCGGAGTGTCCTTCAAATCAATCCTACCCTTCATTTCTTCTTCCGTTCGAAGAAAACAATCATGTTTTTCCTGAACGTCTTTCTCATCTGGCAGTGGCAACAGTGTATTTATTTATTTATTTATTTATTTATTTATTTATTTATAGTGTTTTGTATAGCGCGAACAAGACCCAGGGGTATCAGAGCGCTTAACATCGAGGTCGGTTACAAATTGGCAGTACAATAACAATTATAAAAAACAAAACAGATATGAGGTAGAAGAAGTTATGGCTATGAGGGGGTGCATAAATATATATATTCCAAACGTATGTGCAATTAGCAATAAAAGGTAGATAAGGTAGATAAGGCTTAGCTTATATCCCTATCTATATCGATAAATAAGAAGAGGTAGAGGTTATATAGTTTTCAGCTATAAAAACAGTTATAGGTTCATCTAGTATGGTGATAGCAATGAGGACAAAGTTAAGGCTTGTGGGGGGAGTCAGTCACTTATCAATGATATTGATCATGAAGCTGGCCGCCCTTCAGCTGATAGGAATATTCGTCTTAGAGTTCCGTCAGCTTCCCTATTCAAGGTATTTCCTCAACATATGGCTTTTCAAATCCCGTTTGAATGAAACAATATTTTGAATCTTCCTGATGCTTGGAGGGAGAGAATTCCAGACTCTGGGGGCAGCTCCAGAGAATGCTCGGTCATAAGACTTTTTCTTTCGGAAGATGGCTGCCCGCAACAGTAGCTCCTTGGCGCTTCTGGTTGGTCTGTTTCCTCCAGATAGCTTGATTTTCTTGGCTAGATATCTTGGTGTGTTATAGTGCACCGCTTTGTGGGTAATGCATGCTATCTTCATTTGAATTCTAGCCTCATAAGGTAGCCAGTTTAGTGCTTTCAAGTGAGGAGCTATATGATCAAATTTCCTAGATCCAGTGATGAGTCTTGCCGCTGCGTTGAGACAGGCTTTTAGTGGTGCTGTGGATGTTTTTGGTAGGCCGACTAATGTGGAGCAACCATATTCGATCCTTGATATAACTAGGGATTGAATAGCCAGTTTTAAATCTGCCTCCGAGATGAATGGTTTTAATTTTCTTAAGTAGCTCAAATGGAAGCGGGCACTTTTCGCCATTGAATTAATGTGGGCTTTCATGTCGAGATTTTCATCTAAAGTAATTCCTAGTGATTTAGCTGAGTTGACTAGCGTTGGAGTGCAGTTTAGCGCAGTCAACAGTTTGGTCCATTCCTTTATTTCAGAATTGCTCCTTGGTGGTGAAATTAGCAAGAATTCTGTTTTATGGGCATTTAGTTTCAGATGATTAGAGGTTAACCATTCCAAAGCCATCTTTAGTGTCTCATTCATTAGGTCAATGTCCTCAAGAGAGGCAATCTTCAAGTATATTTGCGTGTCGTCTGCATACATGTGGTAGGAAATCTGTGATTTCCGCAGAATGTCTGTAAGAGGTTCGACATACAGGTTGAATAGATCTGGGGATAGTGTTGAACCTTGCGGGACCCCGATTGTATTAGGACATGAGGGTGAGATTGCTTGGTTAACCAGGAATCGTTGTGTTCTGTTGCGTAGGAAAGAATTGAACCATTTCAGCACATTTCCGGACAATCCCATCCTGTCCTGTAGTCTGGACAATAATGCTTCATGATTTACCGTGTCAAATGCAGCTGATAGGTCTAATAGAATCAATAGGCAAGCTTGATTTTGGTCTAGGGCTTGTAGCGCGTCATCGACAATATGCAGGATCGCTGTTTCCGTGCTATGCCCTGCTCTGAAACCTGATTGACATTCGTCTAGTAGGGAGAACTTGGTGATGTGTTGATTCAGTTGGCGCTGCACGCATTTCTCAATAAGTTTGGCCAATAAAGGGATGTTGGTTACTGGACGATAGTTATTCGGATCTGTTGTATCCGCTGTCGGTTTTTTGATTATTGGCACTACTTGTCCTGTTTTTAGGCAGTCAGGGAGGATCCCTTGTGCAAGTGACGCATTTATTATTTTGGTCCAGATTGGGACCAGGATGTGGCTGATTTCTCTTACACACTTTGCCGGTAAAGGGTCATGATAGTGATTGTTCGGTCTGATATCCGAGAGCGTTTTGGCGATCTCGACCTGGTCATATAATTCAAATGTGTCCCAATTCGCTTTATTTTTTGCCTTAATACTCTCTGTTGTCATGGGGGCCGCGTTTGTCAGCATATGTCGGGTCGGGAGGATAGCCGCGGCGTTTGAGAGCTCTACCTCTAGCGATTTGGTCTTTTCCGTGAAAAATGTGGAGAATTCCTCTCCGCTTAAGGGAGTTTTTGAATGCTCTTGAGCCGATTTGGCCAGTTTGTCTGATTGTTGTTTTAAGATCTCGAAGAGTTTTCGTGGTCTGTTTTTGGCATTGTCAAGTTCTGCTCTTATATATTCTTTCTTGGAATTGATTATCTTTTTGTTATATTGATTTCTGATGGTTCTGAGGGCTTTCAACTCAGGGGAGGAAGAGTGTCGTCTCCAGTTTCTTTCGGCCGTTCTCAATTTGCGCCTTTCCTCATTCAGTGACCCATTGTGTGGTATATAAATAAATAATACCGGATCTAGGTTTTACTGGACATAGTAATAACAGATAGCTCAATAAATAAGAGTCAAGATTCGAGGTAGTAGGAGTTTGCAGGTTTAATACAGCATAAAGGACAGGAACAGGACAACCTGCACAGGAATAGGATGACAGGGCCCTGCAGGGGGGACAGGGAATGACTGGCAAGGCCCGACAGCTGCCGGGGCTGGATCTGGGATGAGCGCGCTAACTTTAATAACAATACACAAGCATATATACTAAAACAGTTGCATTGCAATACATATGATAGGCGGAGCAGTGGGTGTGGTCAATAGCAGTCGCGAAAGATAAGGGTGAAAGTAGGTGTAACAGGAGGCGTATACATAGACATGTGATGTAAACGTAACAGAATATGTCATAAATGGGGCGGAAACATGGAGGGGGCTACCTGAGGAGCCGGGACCTCTAACCTAATGGTGCGCGCAAACTGACAATGACGTGTTACTAGGAGAAGCTGGGGGCTATGAACTCTGCGCTAGGAGTAGAGACTGAAGTCTGGAGAGTCAGGGCGACATGTACCTAAACCCTATCTAGTATCTAATGTTTAGAGGACATGTTGATATAAACTAAGAGTCAGGAGGGGAGAGGCTAACAGACTCTAAGACTGGAGCATGCATTATTCTACATGTAGTGCGTGATGAAGAATATTAAATGACCATTAATACAGTATTTCTCTTACATGGAGACGTAAAGGCTAGACAATGACGGAAACTATTGATGCGATTCAGTAGCTTAGGAATGCAGAGAAGGAGGGCTGGACTGATAACTAGAATCATAACATACTCTTGGCAGACTCGTAGGCAGAGCCAGGCCGAGCCGGGCACTGTGAGGCAGGAAGTAAGTGAAGGGTCGAGGATACAGGTGGGGGCTGTATCGCTCCTCAGCGAGGGTTCAGGAGACAGAAGCTGAATCTGGTGTCCGGGCCCATTTGAGGCCTAGAAAACGGGGACTTTACAATGAAATAACGTGCACACTGAGAAACGTGGCAACGTAGCTTTACATAGGCCTAATATTCGTAGCTTTCACGAGAACTGGAAACTGGCATACTAGAGATGGACACAACTGTAATTGCGTCTTTAATCGAACATGGGGAATACATATGCATATTAATCATGCACACATAGCATAAGATGGGGGACACGTAGGGACACAGAACATGGCAAAATTTACTTTTCCACATTCCCTCCTTGTCACTACGTTTCCATCAGGAAACATCAATATTCATGATACCATCTATCATTTCATACAGTATCATTTGCTCGTCTCGAATTTTCTTGGAACTGGATTTAGAACGGGACTTAGGACTAGGAATACAAGAGGTAGCACAAATGCCACAAATCGCAGGGCCACATTGTATACAGAGGCAGCAACTGAATATGATCGCTACTGCAATACCCAGAAATGACAATACTTTCCATCCCCAGGCGGAAATTATATTCCAGAACCAACCGGACCATGTCCAGGTGCCTGGATCTTGGTGTAACATATGGGCAATATTATGGAGTCTGGTTATGGCTGAATAAACAGACGGCGCGTTATTTGGAATGAAAATGCAGCAACTAGATCCGATGACTCTACAAGCCCCGCCCCTATCGGCCAGTATGACGTCAAGGACGAGACGATTCTGGAGCACGACAATTCTCATAAAGGATTGCTCTTCGGTTAAGTTACTTAGAGCAGAAGTAGTCTCAATCACTACTGCTTCAAGGGTTCTCGTTAATCTACGTATCAGTTTACTATTCACGACAGTACCTAAATAAGGGAAGACACCTTTATTGATATCTATATATTGTTCTAGAGCAGTTTCAGTATAATCGACAATCGGGAGGTCTCTCTTGTGTCTCGTATGTACTAGGTGGGAATTCCTATGATAGTCAGGTGGGGCTAGAAAAACTGGTGGCAGTAGGAAGGCAATGTAACAGGTTCCCTCCCAATCGAGGGGCAGACGGACATATGCGGTCTGACCACAAACAAAATAAGAATGACGTGAAGCTTTAAAAATAGATTTCCTACTGTCACTATACTTGACAATAGTAGTACAATCACTATGTCCTACATGTACGGAACCATTATTTCGGACACATAATTCGCCTTTAACTGGTAGTACCGACATAGCAGGTAAGTCTGGAGTAGAATCAGACTGAACATTCAGGACCATGAAATTCGAAGAATAATTACCTAAATTATAAACTTCATTTTCTAGATCTAACCCTGTTCTGTGGGGAAGACCTTGCTTGTCTGGAAAACATGTACTGTTAAGAAAAGACATATCTGTTGAGGATGACGTTAACGTGGACCATGCTCCACATGAACCATTATGTGAAAATGGATAAGGAAAGAGTGGCAGAACTCCCTTCGGTGTCTGGAAAGGGGGGAGTCGACCACACACCCAACAATTAGTGGCATTGCTGGTCTGGTGTGAATAATGTAACATGCGGATAAAAGAATTATTTCGCATAGCGAGACGATAAGAGAGTTCATGAGGAGGCAGATCACTAAACGTGTGTTCTACTGTAGCATTAGCAGACTTATTTACATGAGAAACTAGAAAACATAAATAAAAAGCATAACTGGTGCAGGTAGTCATAAGGCTGAAAAACAATATGAAACTTAGAAAAACGATACATCGGATTGAGTTTTGACTAACTCTCTCACTATGGGGGTCTATTTTATACATGTCAGAAACCGGTCTAACCGTTTCACCTAGGGGAGGACTTAGACAATCAAACTGGCTGACTTATTTTACTAGACCTTAATTTGAGCTTATACTCCTGTCGCGGAGTTTTCTCTAACAGGGAGGGTTCAGTATCAATGTCTTTTGCGGGACAGTCCTTAAGAATAGTACTTTGGCAGTCTTTAAGATCCTCGGAAATGTTCTTTGAAACAGGCTTTAATCCAAAAAATCTTTTCACATGTGACAGGTGGACCCAGCCCTTCCTGCCTTCCAGCTTGAGGGCAGTACGGGTGGCCAGGAGGACCTGTCGGGGTTCCTTCCAGCGAGGCTCCAGCGGACTTGAACGATCAAAATTCCGGACAAGAACCATGCATCCGGGAACGATGTCATGCGGTGCCACCTCGGTATTGTCTGGAAATGCGGCAGCAACCTGTGAACGACAAGAGTTGAGGCAGACATCAAGGAAGCTAGGTAATCTGTCAGCATATTACTTGAAACATCGGTAATACTTCGAGGTCTAGGTGTACCCCACATATTAGGGGGGCGGCCAAATATGACCTCATACGGGGACAGACCTGATCTGGAATGTGCGACCATGCGCATATAAAATAAAGCGACTGGCAGAGCTACTAACCAGTCTACACCTTTCTCTTTACAAATCTTGGCAATACGGATTTTCAGGGTCTGATTATGTCTCTCTACTAGACCAGCTGCTTCAGGATGGCGTACACAATGGAACTTCCACTGGTACCCTAACAACAGGGAAATGTGTTTCATAAGCTCGGATGAGAATGGCTGGCCGTTATCAGAATATACGACTCTAGGGAGTCCATAACGGGGGAAGAATTCACGAACCAACTGCTTGGCAGTGGTCGCGGCTGTGTAATCTGGAACTGGATATGCTTCTGTCCACCTGGACAAAGCGCATACAACTACAAGGACATACTTGAAACCTCGACATCGCTCCATCTGAATATAATCCATCTGGAGGACTTCAAAAGGGTGGTCAGGGGGCTGGAAACCACCTTGTTCCACCGGGACACTTTTACCTGGATTAAACTGACAACATATCATACAGGTACGGACTTTCTGCTTGGCTGCAGCTCGTAAATGCTTGTTGAACCAAATGTTCTGGATACTGTCTAACATAGCTTTTTCTCCTAAATGTGCTGGACTATGTGCGGTATTGATAATGACTTGAACCATGGAGTCGGGGAGAAACCATGTGGCTTTACCCTTCGTTACCCATCCCTGATCTGTCTGGACCCCTCCTTGTTCGGACCATTTCTTGATTTCATCGGGAGTAGCATGTAACTGGATATCTATGACATCTTGAGTAGGGTCCTTAACTGTCATGCATGTAGTCGGATCTGGAGTATGTGTCTGTGTTGGTTTAACTGAAATGTCTGGAGTCTGTGCTGTAAGCTTGGCTGTGCGATCTGCTAGATCATTACCTTGAGAAATAATGTCTGTAATTTTCGTATGTGCTTTGCACTTCATGATAGCAATAGATGTCGGTAAATGTATGGCATCTAACAGAGCTTGAATAAGGAGACCATGCTGAATCTTGGTTCCATGAGAAGTCATGAAACCTCTCTCCTGCCAAAGCACTCCAAAGTCGTGTACGACTCCAAATGCGTAGCGTGAATCTGTGTAAACATTAACTTTCAAGTTCTTAGCATATATGCAGGCTTGGGTCAGAGCAACTAGCTCTGCTGCTTGAGCAGAGAGGGTGTCAATACGGTGTGTTTCAATAACTTCAGTGTCAGTAGTCACTGCATACGCGGCCACTAGTTCTCCTGTACTCGTTCTCAGACATGAACCATCCACATAAAGTGTCAGGTCGGGATCTGGTAATGGAATATCTGTCAGATCTTGTCTTGGCTTAGTCATAATGTTAACTACTTCCACACAGTCGTGTGTGGCAGGATTTGAATTAACTGATGGTAACAGTGTAGCAGGATTTAGAACGTTGCAGCGTCTGATTTCTATGTGTGGCTGGAACAGTGTCAGTTCATAACCTGTTAAACGTGCAATTGTCAAGTGCTGAGTCTGTGTTCGGTTTAAAAGAACTTCCACGGAGTGTGGAACTTGTACTGTCAAGGAGTGTCCTAATACTATGGAATCACTTTGTCTGATAGCTAGTGCTGTGGCTGCAACTGACTTGAGGCACGCAGGCAGAGCCTGGGCTACAGGATCTAATGTGCTCGAAAAATAAGCACAGGGCTTGTATTGTCCTGCTTGATCTTGTGTGAGAACAGATAATGCTGTACCTTCACGTTCAGTGACGAAAAGTGTAAAAGGCTTACTGTAGTTCGGTGTAGCTAGAACTGGAGCTTGGCATAAAGCTTTCTTTAACTCATTGAAACTAAGTGTATGTTCAGATGTCCAAGGGAGGACAGTCGATACGGCTGCCTCCTGTGTCGTTAACTGTATCAGTGGTTTGGCTAGAAATGCATACTGAGGAATCCATTGTCTGCAGTAAGAAGTAAGGCCGATAAAAGCACGTACCTCCTTCTGGGTCTTGGGCTGAGGAAGACTCGCTATTAACTGGATACGGTCTGGTGTCAACTGCCTACCCCACTTGGACAGTAAGTGGCCTAGGTAGATCACTTGCTGTACACAGAATTGAAGCTTCGAAGGGGACACCTTGTGCCCCATCTCGGCGAGAAAATACAAGACTGTAAGTGATGCTCGCTCGCAAGCACGTTCAGAACGGGCTGTGATTAGTAGATCATCGACATACTGGAGCAGGGCAGTGTCAGTTGGCATGTGAATGTTGTCTAGTTGTCTCTTAAGTGCTTGACTGTAAATACTAGGACTTTCTGTGAAACCTTGAGGAGCTCGTGTGAACATATAGCTCCTTCCATTTAAACAAAATCCGAAAAGAAACTGGCTGTCTGGATGAATGGGGACACTGAAAAACGCGTTCTTGAGGTCTATGACTGTAAAAAATGTGGCTTCAGAATCAATGGCTGTCAATAGGGAAGAGATATCTGGGACGACTGGGTACTGGGGAATAATACATTTATTAAGTTCTCGTAGGTCAATCACTAATCGATATACTGGGGGTGCATTTGGATCAGTACGTTTCATGACTGGAATGATCGGAGAATTACATACATTGGAGTCAGTTTCTACAACTACTCCTTGAGCGATGAGCTCGTCAATAATTTTGGATAAGGCTGTTACAGCCTCAGGTGGCAATCTGTACTGTCTGATTCGTGGTAACACTACACCTGGCTTGAGAGTCACACGATGGGGTGTGATTTGCATATAACCTACATCAGTTGGACCTTGCGCCCATAAATGCTGTGGAACATTGGACAATCTCGGATCAAAATCTCGTAATACATAGTGACCCTTGAAGTCACGTAAGAACAGTCGTATTCCCTCTGGGGAACAGCAAATAACTGCACCTAATTCTTTCAGTGTTTTAATGCCTAACAAATTTTCTGGACACGACTTTGTAAGTAACAGATCAGTAGTGCGGGACAATGGACCTACTTCTAGAGTAACTGGCTTAGATATCTCGTTTACAATAGGCTTTCCTGAAAATCCAAGGGAAACATTTCTAGAGCCTGAGAGCGGAGCCCCTGGAACTTCGGCGTGACTAATGGTGGTCCTACTTGCCCCTGTATCAATCAGAAACTTTCTGCCTTTCCCTAGTACTTGACTATGAACATAGGGACCCTCTTGATCTACAGGTATCTCGATGAGAGGCAAGCCTACCTCCCTCTCTAGGCTGTTTCATGAATATGGCTGATACTCTGGATACTCGGACTGTGCATACTGATACATCTGCTGTGTAACATGCTGTGTTGCAGCAATAGGCTGCGGTACTGGAACTGTCTGTTGTGCATTCTGTGGCTGAGAAGTCTGTGAAACTTGTTCTTGTCTAGGCGGACGTGGTCTTTCTTTAGTCTTACCAGTAGCTATATTATGTTTCAGAACTGCACACTCGTTTATATAATGACCTGGCTGTTTACAATAATTGCATGTCCCTTTAACGGGAACTGCAGGATGACTTGCTTGATTCGGACCCCTCTTCTGACTGTCTTGAGGAACAGATTGTGCAACTAGTACTTTCATTTTCGTGTCTTTCATACGCTTTCTTTCGTGATCTTGCTCTTCTCTGATTCTATTCTGGTGGTACTGGAGCATCTGTAACATTTGGGACGGGGTATTAGCTTGCCAGGTACTTTCGACTTTCAAAACTCGATTCTTAACTTGTGGACTTGAATTCTCGACTAATTTAGTAACAAAAAGATGAGGGTATGACTCGCTACTCGTTTTCAATCCACTGTTTATAATAAAACACTTTTCAAATCTAGAATAAAAATCACTAGTGTCTTCGTCTTGTTTCTGTTTACAGGCTGAGATTGCATCCCAGTCTTCCTTTTTAGTGGCTAATAATCTTGGCAAAACTTGTATCAATAATTCAGGTAATTCTTTACATTTCTCTCCAAGACCGGTACCTGGTACTCGTATCTTATCTTCAGCTTCTAGAACTGCCCAATCGATCTTTTTCTCTCCCACCTCCCAATCTTTTTCCTTGAGTTTCTCGTATACCCCTGCGGGCAACAGGACCTTTAACATTTTAATTATATCTGGATACGTGTATTCTCCCATACGGAGCATGTCTTTTAATTCTCGGTGGAACCCTGCTGGATCTTTGTCATGACAGGGAACTAATTTCTTCATTTCTAAGAGTTCCATCTTTGTAATCGGGGTGTAAACAAACACTCGTTGCATTTCACCATCTGTTGTCCTGACTGGGTGTACTTCTCGTAACGGGTTCTGTCTATCTATGTAAAAGGGTTTACTTTCTGGGGGTGAGACATGAACAAAATGCGGGTTCAGAAACGTTCTATATTTGTGGCGCTGTTCTAGAATGACGCTAATTAAATCGGTACCTAGACCTTTCCATCTATACTGGAGTAACTCGTTCAGGACATCGTGTAACGGACCTGGATCAGAATGTTGACCCTCATACAGAGTAATGAGGTGCTGGATCATATACATACCCGCCAGTCGTTGCTCGGCTGGGGGCAATTTCAGAAACATTTGTGCCACTATTTCATCTGGAAAAGTGGTAGAATCAGTAATCCATCGGACTGCTGATCGGACTAGTTCTTGTTCATGCATAGTACTTAATTCACTGTAACCGATTCGTGATTTCAGAATGTGATCGGTAGCTTGAAATACTTGTTCTAGAGAACCTTGTTCTGGTGCCGGATGATGAAAAACTGTCTTGTGTTCTAGGCATAAATGGCGATCTGGAAATCTAGATTTTCCTACATACGCTATTCTAGTGGGATTCTCGTCGTCTACCTCTTCAGTAGAAGAGTCATTCTCTTTCTCGCTTACTTGTGCTGCTTTACGTTGTTCATGTAACTTTATTATTTCTTTACGAATTTTCTTGTACATACTCTCTATACTACTGATAGTCTTGTGCTTACCCTCGGCTATATTATCACTCCACCTTGTCAGGATTCTCATTTCGGCCGGATCTTTAGTCGGGTAGTCTTGTTCTCTTATTAAACAATTAATCAGAAACTTTAATATCATGAGCTGGATCTCAGCTTTCCTTTGAGACATGGCTTCGCCAATACTTTCTGGATCATTCCCTGTACGGATGAAACGATATATTCTGTCTAGATCTTCTTTCATATTCGGTAGGGTGTCTAAATACCCGGTCACCCGTCTTACACGGATTGAATATATTACTGTACTATCATCACCTGCGACTGGATCATAGCGGCATTCAGTGAGAGCTCGTCGGATATCTGCAACGGACTTAAATTTGGGCGTACGTTGTAACGCACATTCATGTAACTCGACCAACGTTCTACGTTGGTGTGGTGGCGGGGTACCAGGAGGACCTCCTCCTGCGGCCCCTAAACTGGAATCGTCGACTGATACTCTTCGTGTTGGCAGAGTGGGAAATTGTAATGTAGGCTGGACCGGGGGTACCGTAACAGGTACTCCGGTGTCTGGAGGAGCAGGAATGGCATGATTTACAGGGACTGGCGGAACAGGATTTGCATATTCTGGGACTGTGTCGTCCAAGTAGGACGAGATGAAAATATCAGCTGCGGTCGGTTTGTGACGTAGCTTAGTCGGAACTAATGGTGGCGGAAAATTACTGGATGCCTCCGGGGTCGCTTTTGGCAAGCCCTCGGCAAGAAGAGGATACATACCCTTAATGAGGGCATGCCTCTGTCTGTCGGACTGTTCGGTTTTGACTCGTTCACCTATCTCGATTAATTCCCTTTCTTGGGCTCGTTCTAAAGATTCTCTACTTAATTCTGACTTTCTGATTTCTTTTTCGGTTCTCTTATGAGATTCTTTGCGCCATAACTCGATGGCATCTTTCTGTGACTGTCTGGCTTTCTTTTTCCATAATGCTTCTTCTACTCGCATGATGCACTCGGCATCCCATGTGCCTGATACAGGCCATCTATACTTTTCCTCTAACTGTTTGGTATACTCTACCCATAAATCTAGATATAATATGGCGCTTATGCCATGCTTTTGATACATAAAATGACCTGGACTGTCCCTAGGCGGGACAGGAACTGCTGCTTCTA
Organism: Lissotriton helveticus; assembly: GCF_964261635.1. Classification (NCBI taxonomy): domain Eukaryota; kingdom Metazoa; phylum Chordata; class Amphibia; order Caudata; family Salamandridae; genus Lissotriton; species Lissotriton helveticus. The sequence goes on from NC_136064.1 coordinate 62,058,648, forward strand.
GCAGACCTTTTCTGGTTTTTAGCTGACGTAGTTTAGAAAATAAGGGCATGACTGAACTGTAACCTAGACACAATACGCAATTACAATACACAATGAACACGATAAATACTCCACATTCATACCACGACATTACAATACATGAAAAACATTTAAAATAACAGTTCGAACAGAATACTACCTGGAATACTGGAAACAGAATACATGAATTTTCTCGAGAAACAGAACTGACTAGAACAGAAACTAGATGTACTGCTAAAACAGTACGAAACTCACCGGTCTCATAAAGAGACACGTTAGGACCCGCATCCACCAAAGTGGACACTTCCTTTTGGGTCTGTGTACCACCAACCCACGGACCAGAGTCAATTAGATTGACCCTGTCTAGATACTACCCCAGCAATGGTACTCACCGGGCAGCAAGAACGGAAGGCCTCGGACTGGACTGGACTGCTTCGACGCCGGACGGACGAACTTCGGACTTCAGTTACGGGTGGGCCTCCAGATACCTCGGACCTTGGACTCTCGGCTTGGGCTCTGGTCGGGACTCGCCGCGTTCCTCCACCGCCTCGTCTGGATGCTGGACCGCCACCTCCGTCTCCTCCGTGGGCCTGAGGGATACTTGAAGCAGAAATATCTGCCGGTGCGCAGAAGAGTTCCGTCACGGCTGCAGAGGGTCAGGGGGCCGGCGTGGCTTCGCCGGCGCGTGGGGAAAGGGCAAGTCCCTATTCGGGCGCCATTATGTGGTATATAAATAAATAATACCGGATCTAGGTTTTACTGGACATAGTAATAACAGATAGCTCAATAAATAAGAGTCAAGATTCGAGGTAGTAGGAGTTTGCAGGTTTAATACAGCATAAAGGACAGGAACAGGACAACCTGCACAGGAATAGGATGACAGGGCCCTGCAGGGGGGACAGGGAATGACTGGCAAGGCCCGACAGCTGCCGGGGCTGGATCTGGGATGAGCGCGCTAACTTTAATAACAATACACAAGCATATATACTAAAACAGTTGCATTGCAATACATATGATAGGCGGAGCAGTGGGTGTGGTCAATAGCAGTCGCGAAAGATAAGGGTGAAAGTAGGTGTAACAGGAGGCGTATACATAGACATGTGATGTAAACGTAACAGAATATGTCATAAATGGGGCGGAAACATGGAGGGGGCTACCTGAGGAGCCGGGACCTCTAACCTAATGGTGCGCGCAAACTGACAATGACGTGTTACTAGGAGAAGCTGGGGGCTATGAACTCTGCGCTAGGAGTAGAGACTGAAGTCTGGAGAGTCAGGGCGACATGTACCTAAACCCTATCTAGTATCTAATGTTTAGAGGACATGTTGATATAAACTAAGAGTCAGGAGGGGAGAGGCTAACAGACTCTAAGACTGGAGCATGCATTATTCTACATGTAGTGCGTGATGAAGAATATTAAATGACCATTAATACAGTATTTCTCTTACATGGAGACGTAAAGGCTAGACAATGACGGAAACTATTGATGCGATTCAGTAGCTTAGGAATGCAGAGAAGGAGGGCTGGACTGATAACTAGAATCATAACATACTCTTGGCAGACTCGTAGGCAGAGCCAGGCCGAGCCGGGCACTGTGAGGCAGGAAGTAAGTGAAGGGTTGAGGATACAGGTGGGGGCTGTATCGCTCCTCAGCGAGGGTTCAGGAGACAGAAGCTGAATCTGGTGTCCGGGCCCATTTGAGGCCTAGAAAACGGGGACTTTACAATGAAATAACGTGCACACTGAGAAACGTGGCAACGTAGCTTTACATAGGCCTAATATTCGTAGCTTTCACGAGAACTGGAAACTGGCATACTAGAGATGGACACAACTGTAATTGCGTCTTTAATCGAACATGGGGAATACATATGCATATTAATCATGCACACATAGCATAAGATGGGGGACACGTAGGGACACAGAACATGGCAAAATTTACTTTTCCACAATTGAACCAAGGATTTTTTGGTTTTTCTGCGACTCTTTTCAGTTTTAGTGGCATGGTGTCATTGACGATATTTCCAATTGAGGTTAGGTAGTGATCAGTCAGCTCATTTACATTCTGCATGTCGTTAGGTGACTTTAAATCCCTCTCGCAGCTTTCAACCAATAACTCAATATTCGCCTCTTTTGTATCTCGTATCGCTTTTTTGGACCTGCGGGGTTGCACAGTCCTACCCTTTTTCACTGTGGGAATCACGAATGTTATGGCGTGATGGTCCGACCAATCACACGGATCAATAGCGAGTATTGATGTCTCTTTCTTTTTTGCAATAATCCAGTCTAAGGTCGCTCCTTGCGCATGTGTGGGTTGGGTGAAAGCTTGTGTAAGGTTTAGTTCTGTGAGGAACTCTTTAAGCAAATTAACCGTTTTGTCATTTGCGTCGTCCCAGAGTAGATTAAAGTCTCCCAGGAAAATGTTGTTGGCATCGGAGTCGGAGTTGGCCGTTATGATCTCTATTACTTGCTCTGTGAACTTTGCGTTATCTCCTGGTGGATGGTAAAACGCATGCAGATTGCATTTTTGGTTACTTGATGATCTTATATTCAGACCCAGGTATTCACAAGATTCTAGGGGGTCGGCTTGTATTTGGTTGACCTCTATCTCTGATCGATGGATGCAGGCTATACCTCCTCCTACTTTTCTTAGCCTATCTAATCTCACAATGTTATATTGCGGTGGTACTAAGAGATCAATGGCGGGCGATGATTATTCATTAAGCCATGTTTCCGTAAGTATTGCTAGGTCAATTTCCTTATTGATGATGAGGGCTGCTATGTCTGATGCATGTTTGGTTGCCGAACGACAATTGAGTAGAAGGCAACTCAGAGGTTTTTCTGAGTTAATGA